>NC_084474.1:66247146-67516075 GCF_027409185.1 Cynocephalus volans
ATTTCTCTCTTAGGTGAATAGAATCATTGCTCACCCAGTTGTACAGCACACCACTCTTATTTTCTTTCATGCACTACAGTGTCATTGGCTTTCCTTTTGATTTTCATGGAGCCAGATCAGCATGTTTTTGACTTCTCAAGGCAGCATTTGAAGCCAGTTTGAACCTAGACTTTGTTATTTAATAGCTATTTTGACTTAAGCAATTTACTTAAAATCTCTATGTCTTAGCTTCCTCATCTGTATAAGTTGTACAATAGAACCTCTCCCAACAATTTGTTGTGAAGGTTAGCTAAGGCAAGTTTCTCAAACTTGGGTGTGCATCAGAGTCACCTAAGAGGCTCATGAAAACACAGATTTCTAAACCCATCCCAAGAATTCCTGATTCTGGATCAGAGCACAAGAATTTGCATTTCTAACAAGTTCTAAGACAATAGGAATGCTGCTAGTCTGGAGCCACTCTTAGAGGACACTGAGCTAAGGGTAATTCATGTACAGTATTTTGACAGGTCCCTGGAAGAGGATAAGCACTGAAAGAGCTTCAGGTTTCTGTGTTTTTTGTTTTGTTTTGTTTTGTTTTTTTTCCTTACCTTTCCAATTTCAGGTCAAATATTAGTTCAACAGGTAGGTCTTCTTACACTTCAGCCCAAATCAGCCTTCCTTTTACAAACTCTTATTACATTTTTTCCATTTTAATACTACTTTATATAGTTTCAAGGTTTTTAAAAACTATTCATAAATGATACCTAATTATTGTTTTTAATTGAGTATTTTATCAGTGCGTCTTTCCCTATCTCATCTGTGTCATGATGAAAGACATGTTATTGGTGTTTACTTACAATTATGAGTAAAGAATTAGACACGCTTGTTCTCTGGTTCTACTATGACGAGCTTCCTTTAAATTGATGCAAACCTCATATTTAGATGCCCATGTCCAGATTCACTGAGAAGTGGGGTGAGAAGGGTGACTTGATATTTAAAAACAGATAAAAAATTCAATAAATCTTGGAGAAATTTGGAAGAGATAACTCATTATTTATTAATTCAAAGTAATATACCATAATAGAATATATAACTTTTAAAGATTGTATCCTAGAAATACTTACTTCTCAAGCTGTGTTACAGACAATGTTAGAATTTCTCAAATATTCAATATGTCTTCTAAAAGTCTATTTGGAAAATTTTGCTCCTCTAAACCCCTAGTTAGGGATTCTGAATGCAAACCAGTATATTTACTCTCAAAGAATTCCTAAGCAAAGACATTTGTTTACTTGAATTTTATTTTAAAATGTACTAGATTATATTATTGTCAAACACGTCTTTTGAGAGAAAAAATACCTTCTTTAGAGACACTAAAGTTTTGGCAAACATAATTAAGACAACATTATTTTCACTGCCCTCCCACCTCTCCCTCTACACTTTCATCATAGTTTAATAAACACAATTGGTTTTGTATAGTTGGCTTCTAAGCAACAGAGTTATTAGGCTATCACTATTTCTTAGAATTTTTCATTTCACTTTCTGACATTTTCTAAGCTGATAATTACATTGTCTACACTCTTAAAATAGTTTCATTCCTTTAAAGCCATACAATTACTACTTTATCCAAAGATCATAAACTAACTACTTTTTCTGTTGTTTTTGATCAGTTTTCAACAATCATGTTAAATCACACTAGTAATGATAACAACAAGAAGAAAATTTATAAGAAATTCCTTTTTATAAATTGGCTTTTCTTTCTCTGTACAGTCTGATTTTGGCTGCCAAATGTTGGTTTGAGCTAGAGATTCTATATCTTTTTTTAGATTATAAATTTTTATTAGATCTTTGTTCTATATATTTGTTTTTGTTGTTTTGGGAACAGTTGCTAACATGGAAACACATTTACATATTGCACCACTAATGTTATTTTCTCATTTATAAATACTCATTATTTTATAAATGTTTAAGATGAACCTCAACCAACAAATGACTGGACACATGAGTTAAGTTTCAATGAGAGTACTAGGAGCAGGTTGCAGTTTGCCCTGGGCCCTGTAGGAAGAAACCAGAGAAGAACAAAAATTATTACCTAGAAGTAATATTCCTACACAAATATATTTGTATTTCTACAGTGCAACTTGAATCCTGTAACTGAAATTAATTCTCACTGGAGAGACTCTGGAATGTTTCTGGCTTCCAAGTTTAAGAATGATATATTTTTCCAGGAAGTTTTAAAAAATTTATTTGGTTAGATCTCCAGTGAACAGTTCGCAGCAAATTCAGTATATAGTTAAAATGCCAACTTCAGCTCTAACGTTAAAGGTTTTGCTTTATCTCTAACATTAAAGTGCTTGAAAATCACCAGCCCCATCACTACAACAAGAAAAAGCTGAAAACACAGAAGTCCCTGGAGACCCTGGAGCCATAAACTGGTAGAAACATTTAAACAGTGATTTTTATAAGTTGCTGGAGACTGTGTACTAACATGAGAGTGAGGAAATTCTGGGGGACATACTTTTCTTTAAGGGGTCAAAATTTCAGTGGATTTTATTTCCTAAGATATTCGCCAAGTTCTCATGGTGAAGATCTGAGAAAAATCAGCTCATGGCTCTGGCAGAGAAGAGTAACTGCTGTAAGGTGTGCCCAGAGCATGCTCCATAACAAAGCTCTACTCTCTGTGAAAAAGGCTGCTTGCTTGTCTCACCAAAAAAGTGTGTGGGGGGGGGAGGGTAGATTTTCTAGGGAGAAGTATATAGGAAAAGCCAAAGTAAAATGGAAGACAAAAACAAGGACACTAGAAAAATTTAGTCTTTTTCTCCTACAGGTACAGCAAACATTAAACAGCCTAAATCCTACAAAAAAAAAAAAAAAAAAAAAATAGATCAAAGACCTGAACACAAAACCTAAAACTTAAACTTGTAGAAGAAAACTGATATTTTGTTAGACAAAAGTTTTCTTAGATAAGGTACAAAAAGCATAAACACAAAAGGGAAAATTAATAAATTGAATTTTATCAAAATTTAAAATTTTGCTTTCTAGGTGCACATTAAGAAATATCAAAAGCCAAGCTTCAGATTGTTAGAAAGTATTGAAATTTGTGTTTCATAAAGAACCTATATTCAGAATATGACTCTTTTAAAACTATAAGAAGACAACTATGTAAAAAGGTGGACAAACATTCTGAACCATCTCTTCACCAAGAATATATATTTATAGCCAACAAAGTCATAAAAAGTTGTAAACATTTTTGGTAATTTGAGAAATGCAAATTAAAACAACAGTGTGTTACCACCATATACCCAATATAATATCTAAAAATGCTAACTATTGTTGAGGATATGAATCATCTGGAGCTCTCTTAAACTTCTGGTAGGTTTTCAAAATGGTATAGCTTCTTTGGAAACAGTATGGGAATTTCTTAATCAGTAATATGTACAGTTACCATATGATGAAGCCATACCATTTCTATTTATTTATCCAAAGAGTAAAGAAAGCATATGTCCACAATAAGGTTTTTATGTAAATGTACATATCAAAATCGCTCTTAATAGCCAATTAGTAGGAGGGGAGTTTCAAGATGGCGGCGGCTGCGGCGGCTGGCGCGGAGTAGCTGAGGTGGAAAAGGTGGCCACTGGGCCTCAGGCAGCCGGGAAACTTGTGGACCTTCCTCTGGCCATCTCTTAAGGGAGGACTCCTTTTGCTGGCCGGTCGTGGGGGCTCAACGCCACTTTGCCCCCGGCAGGAGAGGCTGCCTCATTTACAGGCAACAGCTTTGAAGTGTGGAGCAGGAAAAGAACTGATTCTTAGCTGCAAAAGCGAGTCTTGAAACAGGGAACACGGCGCCAGGGCTGCTGTGGATGCAGCCAGGATCCCGGAGGCCGGGGCCGCGCTGAAGGTGGCCAGCTGCCCTATTCAGGATTCGAGGTTTCAGGCCGGCATTAAAGAAGATTCCTGGGAGCGCCCGAGCGGCGCCGTGACTGAACAGCCCCGAGGCGGCAGCGCCGAGAACACGGAAGGCAACAAACCAGAGACAGAGCGAGTGCCCGACCTGGCACAGCACTGTGAGTGATCCCTGGCACAGCTCTGTTCGGGGGGTGGATGCCCACGCGGCTCCCGCCTGCACCACCAGGCCACTCACTGCCCCGGTGCTGCCTCCATTTTCCCAGGTGCGGGCAGCTCCGCCCTGCTCGGCCATCACTGAGCCCATTTGCTTGGCCTGGCGCGGGGCTTTCCGGACCCTGCGGGCCGGCCTCCTCTCCCACTCCCTCCGCGGTTCTCTGGCGGGGCTGGGGGTGTGGGGCGTCCCGACCTGTGTTGGGAGGGCTAGGAAGTACGAGCGGGCCGACTGTCACTCCACCACACCCTGGACTCCGGCCCCGGTAAACTTCCTGTTACTGGGAGGCAGATACCATCTCTGCGACCACCAGTTTGGAAAAAAGCCTAACGAATTTCTGGTTGGGAATAGTGTGGTAGGAGAGTTCCCAAGTCCGCTTGAACGTGCCGGAGAGCAGGCTGCAGGCGGGCACTAGACTCGGTTTATACCGGGGGGATACAAAGGTAAACAAGACCCGAGAAAGATCTACACAGTGCTACAAAGGCACCCAGAGAGACCGGTCGTCTGTGCCTAGCAGAAACCTGGTAGACTTCCTGGGCGAGGCGGTGCGGAGCAGGGTCTTGAAGGCCCAGCTGATAGACGAGGGGTGCAGAAGACACGCCCCAGCCCAGCACAGTGTGCACAGAGGGGGGAGACGTGTGGCCAGGGAGGCGGAGACTCGACAGAAACCACACACCCGGTGGGGTCGCCACTGCATGATCTAACAGCCTGGGCCAGAGCACACGGAACGGGGAGAAGTCCTGTACAGAAAGTGAAAGCTCAACAGAGATCACACACCCTGTGGTACGTGATCCACCAGCCCAGCAGAGTACAAGCTGACCAGAAAGGTGGATCCCTGGAGAAGCCCAAGACCCGAGGCAACCACACACACAAGACACTAATGGCCAACTGAGCAGTCACGGCGGGAGCCATACCAAATTGGCAACCACAGCAACATCCTAGTTAGTCATTAGTCTCAAACCGGTGGACTGTGAAACCCCCTGCCACAATGAATAAACACCAAAAAAAAGACACCAGAAATACAAAAAATCAAGAAAGTACACCACCAAAAGTTAATAAATCTCATACTCTAGATCCTATAGAACAAGAAGCCCTTGAAATAACTGACAAGGAATTTCGAGTGATAATTCTAAGGAAACTGAATGAGATACAAGAAAACTCAGCTAGACATCATGATGAAATGAGGAAAAGTATACAGGATCTGAAAGAGGAAATATACAAGGAAATCAATGTCCTGAAAAAAAATGTAGCAGAACTTGCTGAACTGAAGAAGTTATTCAGCGAAATAAAAAACACAATGGAGAGTTTAACCAGCAGGCTTGTCGAAGTTGAAGAGAGAACTTCTGAACTTGAAGATGGGCTGTTTGAAATAACACAAGGAGACAAAAAGAAAGAAAAAAGAATCAAGGACATGGAAGAAAATCTGAGAGAGATATCAGACAACCTCAAGCGCTCAAATATCCGAGTCATGGGTATTCCAGAAGGGGAGGAAAATGGAGATTCCATTGAAAACATATTCAACAAAATAGTGGCAGAAAACTTCCCAGGTATAGGAAAAATCACAGATCTTCAGATCCAGGAAGCTCAGCGATCTCCAAACATATTCAACCCCAAAAGGCCTTCTCCAAGACATGTCATAGTCAAATTGGCAAAACTCAGAGACAAAGAGAGAATCTTAAAAGCTGCAAGAGAGAAGCGTCAAATCACCTATAAGGGAGCCCCAATCAGGTTAACATCAGACTTTTCATCACAAACCCTAAAAGCTAGAAAGGAATGGGATGATATTTTCAAAATATTAAAAGACAAAGATTGCCAGCCAAGAATACTCTACCCTGCAAGGCTATCCTTCCGAAATGAGGGGCAAATAGTATATTTCTCAGACAAACAAAAACTGCAGGAGTTCACTACCACACGACCACCCTTACAAGAAATCCTCAAGGGAGTACTGGGTTTGGTTCCTGAAAAATAACTACCACTGCCATAAAAGCCTAAGAAAAATCTAAACCCGCTAGTACAATAAAAATGGAATTCATGAAGAGAAAACAAGCTAACAAAAACACTTTCTACAACCTAAGGAACCAACAAACACAGAAACCAAAGAGTAAATCAGAAAGCAAGGAACAAAAGACACCTAAGACAACCAAACAACGAATAAAATGCTAGGAATAAATCAACACCTTTCAATAACAACTCTTAATGTTAAAGGCTTAAATTCCCCAATTAAAAGACACAGACTGGCTGACTGGATCAAAAAGCAGGACCCAACTATATGCTGCCTACAAGAGACCCACCTCACCCATAAAGATTCACACAGACTAAGAGTGAAAGGATGGAAAAAGATTTACCATGCAAACAGAAAAGAAAAACGAGCTGGAGTGGCTATTCTTATATCTGACAAAATAGACTTTAAACTAAAAACCATAAAAAGAGACAATGAGGGACACTACTTAATGATAAAAGGACTGATCCATCAAGAAGACATAACAATCATAAATATGTACGCACCCAATGTTGGATCAGCCAGATTTATAAAACAAACTCTATTAGACCTAAAGAACGAAATAGACACTAATACCATAATAGCAGGGGACCTGAACACTCCACTGTCAATATTAGACAGATCATCTAGGCAAAGAATCAGTAGAGAAACACAAGATCTAAACAAGACTCTAGACCAATTGGAATTGGCAGATATCTACAGAACATTCCACCCAACAACCTCAGAATATTCATTCTTCTAATCAGCACATGGATCATTCTCCAGGATAGATCACATATTAGGTCACAAATCAAGTCTCAATAAATTCAAAAAAATTAGAATTATCCCATGTATCTTCTCAGACCACAATGGATTAAAACTAGAAATTAATAACAAACAAAACTCTGGAAACTATACAAACACATGGAAATTAAACAGCATTCTACTTAATGACATATGGGTCCAAGAAGAAATCAAGCAGGAAATCAAAAAGTTTATTGAAACTAATGAAAACAATGATACATCATACCAAAACCTGTGGGATACTGCAAAAGCAGTATTGAGGGGAAAATTTATTGCATTAAATGCTCACTTCAGAAGAATAGAAAGATGGCAAGTGAACAACCTAACACTTCACCTTAAAGAACTAGAAAAACAAGAACAATCTAATCCTAAAGTTAGCAGACGGAAAGAAATCATTAAGATCAGAGCAGAACTGAATGAAATTGAAAACCAAAAAACAATTCAAAAGATCAACGAATCAAAAAGTTGGTTTTTTGAAAAGATAAAGAAAATTGACAAACCATTAGCATGGCTAACAAAAAAAAGAAGAGAGAAGACTCAAATAACAAAAATTAGAAATGAAAAAGGCGATATTACAACTGATTCATCTGAAATACAAGGAATCATTCGAGACTACTATAAACAACTATACGCCAACAAATTTGAAAATCTGGAGGAAATGGATAAATTTCTGGACACACACAAGCTCCCAAAACTGAACCGTGAAGACGTAGAAAATTTGAACAGACCAATAACAATAAAGGAGATTGAAGCTGTTATCAGAAGGCTCCCAACAAAGAAAAGCCCAGGACCAGATGGATTCACAGTGGAATTTTACCAAACATTCAAACAGGAATTGACACCAATTCTTTACAAACTATTCCAAAAGATTGAAACGGATGCAAATCTCCCAAACTCATTCTATGAATCAAACATCATCCTGATACCAAAACCAGGTAAAGATATAACCAAAAAAGAAAACTACAGGCCGATATCCTTGATGAATATAGATGCAAAAATCCTCACTAAAATACTAGCAAACAGAATACAGCAACACATACGAAAAATTATTCATCACGATCAAGTGGGATTCATCCCAGGGATGCAAGGTTGGTTCAACATACGCAAATCAATAAATGTGATACACCATATTAATAAACTCAAACACAAGGACCATATGATCATCTCTATAGATGCTGAAAAAGCATTTGATAAAGTTCAGCACTCATTCATGACAAAGACCCTCTATAAGTTAGGTATAGAGGGAAAGTATCTCAACATAATTAAAGCCATATATGCCAAACCCACAGCCAATATCATCCAGAATGGGGAAAAGCTGTAAGTTTTTCCTTTAAGAACAGGCACTAGACAAGGATGCCCACTCTCACCACTCCTATTCAACATAGTGTTGGAAGTACTAGCCAGAGCAATCAGAGAAGAGAAGGAAATAAAGGGCATCCAGATTGGAAAAGATGAAGTCAAACTGTCCATGTTTGCAGATGACATGATCCTATATATCGAACAGCCTAAAACCTCTACAAAAAAACTGTTGGAATTGATAAATGATTTCAGCACAGTAGCAGGATACAAAATCAACACACAAAAATCAGTAGCATTTCTTTTCTCCAATAGTGAACATGCAGAAGGAGAAATCAAGAAAGCCTGCCCATTTACAATAGCCACCAAAAAAATAAAATACTTAGGAATTGAGTTAACCAAGGAGGTGAAAAATCTCTATAATGAGAACTACAAACCACTGCTGAGAGAAATTAGAGAGGATACAAGAAGATGGAAAGATATTCCATGCTCTTGGATTGGAAGAATCAACATAGTGAAAATGTCCACACTACCCAAAGTGATATACAAATTCAATGCAATCCCCATCAAAATTCCAAAGACATTTTTCTCAGAAATGGAAAGAACTATTCAAACATTTATATGGAACAATAAAAGACCACGAATAGCCAAAGCAATGCTCAGCAAATAAATAAAGCTGGAGGCATAACACTACCTGACTTTAAGCTATACTACAAAGCTATAATAACCAAAACAATATGGTACTGGCATAAAAACAGACACACTGACCAATGGAATAGAATAGAGAATCCAGAAATCAATCCACACACTTACTGCCATCTGATCTTCGACAAAGGCACCAAGCCTATTCACTGGGGAAGGGACTGCCTCTTCAGCAAGTGGTGCTGGGATAACTGGATATCGATATGCAGGAGAATGAAACTAGATCCATACCTCTCACCGTATACTAAAATCAACTCAAAATGGATTAAGGATTTAAATATACACCCTGAGACAATAAAACTTCTTAAAGAAAACATAGGAGAAACACTTCAAGAAATAGGACTGGGCACAGACTTCATGAATACGACCCCAAAAGCACGGGCAACCAAAGGAAAAATAAACAAATAGGATTATATCAAACTAAAAAGCTTCTGCACAGCAAAAGAAACAATTAAAAGAGTTAAAAGACAACCAACAGAGTGGGAGAAAATATTTGCAAAATATACATCTGACAAAGGATTAATATCCAGAATATATAAGGAACTCAAACAACTTTACAAGAAGAAAACAAGCAACCCAATTAAAAAATGGGCAAAAGAGCTAAGTAGGCATTTCTCTAGGGAAGATATCCAAATGGCCAACAGACATATGAAAAAATGCTCAACATCACTCAGCATCCGGGAAATGCAAATCAAAACCACATTGAGATACCATCTAACCCCAGTTAGGATGGCTAAAATCCAAAAGACTATGAACGATAAATGCTGGCGAGGCTGCGGAGAAAAAGGAACTCTCATACATTGTTGGTGGGACTGCAAAATGGTGCAGCCTCTATGGAAAATGGTATGGAGGTTCCTTAAACAATTGCAAATAGATCTACCATACGACCCAGCCATCCCACTGTTGGGAATATACCCAGAGGAATGGAAATCATCAAGTCGAAGGTATACCTGTTCCCCAATGTTCATCGCAGCACTCTTTACAATAGCCAAGAGTTGGAACCAGCCCAAATGCCCATCATCAGATGAGTGGATACGGAAAATGTGGTACATCTACACAATGGAATACTACTCAGCTATAAAAACGAATGAAATACTGCCATTTGCAACAACATGGATGGACCTTGAGAGAATTATATTAAGTGAAACAAGTCAGGCACAGAAAGAGAAATACCACATGTTCTCACTTATTGGAGGGAGCTAAAAATTAATATATAAATTCACACACACACATACACACACACACACACAAACCGGGGGCGGGGGGAGAAGATATAACAACCACAATTATTTGAAGTTGATACAACAAGCAAACAGAAAGGACATTGTTGGGGGGGAGGGGGAGGGAGAAGGGAGGGAGGTTTTGGTGATGGGGAGCAATAATCAGCTACAATGTATATCGACAAAATAAAATTTATAAAAAAAAAAAAAAAAAATAGCCAATTTGTAAAAAGAACCCAATTGTACATCAGCTGGGGGAATACAAAATATGGCATATCCATGTGAAGGCACACAATAAAAACGAACAAACTGGCAACAAAACTGCCATGGTTTGAATGTGTCTCTTAAAGTTCATGTGTTGGAAATTTAATCCCCAATACAACAGTGTTGAGAGGTGGTATCTTTAGAATGGGATCAGGTCAGGAGGGCTCTGCCCGCACAAATGAATTAATGCCATTATCATGGGAGTGTGTTGTTTATATTAAGGATGTGCTCCTAGAAGAAAAATGAGTTTGGTTGCCTTCACCTCTCCCACATAAGTGTTCTCTCTAGCCATGTGATGCTTCCTGCCATGTTATGCATATTATGCAGCAAGAAGGTCCTCACCAGATGAGGTCTCACAGTTGTAGACACCCCAGTCTCCAAAACCATAAACCCAATAAACTTCTGTGAGGTAAATAGAGTATTTTAGTCAGGTCCCCTCGCCTCAGGTCTGGCTGGGTGTGGTGCAGCACATCCTTTGTAAACAAGTTGTGTGGGAGTAGAGTTAGTGTGCATGCATGCCTGTGTATCCTTTTGCTTGTTGCTATTTGTGTGTGTTCGTCAGTGTGTGAGGCAGCGACTCTGAACCACCAGTCAGTAGAGCTCACGTCTAGAAATAAAGCCTATTATTGCTTCACCCATGGCTCCAAGGACCTTTTTCTGTTACCAAGCTTGTATACCTGCATGTGAAGGGTTTGTGACCCAGTCTGGACAACGGGCTCAAGAGGTCTGTGAGCTTGAGCCCCAGCTCTACAACTTCTATTGTTTACAAATTACTGGGTCTGTGGTATTCTATTATAGCAGCACAAAACAGGCTAAGACAATACCTAAAAACAGAGACAAATCCCAGAAATGTCATGCTAAGTGAAAGAAGCCAGACACACGACTATATATGATTCCATTTCTATGAAATTCTAGAAAAGGCAAAACTATACAAATAGAAAGCAGATCAGTAACTTCCGTGGTCATGGGCAAAGAGTAAAAAACAAGTGCAGAAAGGCACAAGGGAACTGTTGGTATAATGTTGGTCTAAAAGAAATATTCTAAAATCTGTTTGTGCTTATTATTGTGAGAAAAGGAAAAGCAGCCCCTGACATCCAGGAGCTAGGCTGGTGCTAACAGCCGGGACTTGGTGTTGCTATGAGCCAGTCTAGCATATAAAGCTAGTTCTTATTGTACTTATGTTGAAAATAAAAATTAAAAAAAAAATCACAGACCATCAAGTTTAAACCAGTCCCTTTGTGACTATAATGAATTAAAACAAAAACAAGACTACTCTGTAATCAAATCTGAATATATACAAAATATAAACATCTAAAACACAAAAATAACCCAATATTCCCCAATCCTGGCTGATAGGAGTGACTGCTCAAAATTACGTCTTTAACCTCAGCTTGGTCTTCCCTTCTATTATATAAGATTTAACATACCTAATCACAGAATTACTTCTGCTTCTTAAGCCCTGCTTTCTTAATTCCTTCACAAAGCAACCTAGCACAAGACCAATCCTGTAGACCAATCCTATGACTCTTTTACTGAGACTCCCTATGGTTCCTTATCATGTATAAAATATGACTGGTTCAAGTACAAGTATGTTCCTTGTGCGCATTGCTTGGAAGAATTGACAGTTGCCCATCTATAAACACTTATCCAAACTCATCAGACTATAAACTTAAAAATGTTGAATTTTGAAGTATATAAAGAAGACTTCAATAAAGCTTTAAAAAAAAAAAAAGCAAGTGGAGTCATTTCTTTTGAATAAATGAGTCAATGGCTCCAGGTACAAGAATTTGTTTGAGTGCACAGTAAAGCTGTCAAAACATAGAGCCGAGTTGCGTTTTATTCCCCTTAAATTAGTCTACTGTTAGAGCATTCCTCCAATTTGTCCCTATGCTCCTGTCTGTCCCAGTGATAGTACTGTTTAAAAATATCTGTCATCTGTCTTCTTCTCTTCAATCATTCTTTTCTTATTTATGTGTCTCTTATTCATTCTTGTTCCATATGAGTTTGGTTTGCTGAGTTCCATCTCCCCAAACACCACCAACACAACATGCTGATAAGAAAAATCTTTGTTTGTTGCTTACATTGATAACTCAAAGAGTTTTTGTAGTGTCTCAGAGGGGAAACACAAGGTCAGAATTTACTGGGAATTGGAATTTTCTTTTAAGAGTTGCCTTTTAATTCAGGGGCTTTATTAGAATTGAGTAAAAATCATGATGCAAAAGCGTACTATTGGTGGACACAGCAAGGCAAGGATTTTGAGGCATAGATTGAAAGGACAGATGATATTACCTGATGCTTTCTATGGAAGAGTTGATGCATCTTTTAGGAAGTTCCTGCAGTAAACATTCAAATTATTTGCTCAGGCAAGAGTCTCCTGGAATACTGAAGTTATGCTAAAGAAGACAAAATAGTGAAGTCACATTAGTATAGGTAGTAAGTAGTAAGCTATGCAGGGTGGAGGAACGCAGAGGGTACATAGTTTCAGTTCTCAAAGTCTAAACTGTGGTTGTGTTGAGGGAAGGAAAGTGTATACTTTCTGTTCTCAGGTTATAATTGGTGTATATTTTTTTCTGTTATTAGACTCTGTTCTAATGTCTGTGTTTACTGAAAACGTATTAATATTTTTTACAGTAATATTTTTCTTAGGACTTCTGAACCTGCAATGACTCCCAGTTGCTGATTTAAAAAAAAAAAAAAAAAAAAAAAAAAAAACTCTGTCTTATCTCTGGTGCATTTCATAAACTAATAATGACTTAGACTCCATTAAAACCTTATTCCTCAACGGCTAATCTTCTTTGTGTTCTTACCCTTTTCCACACAGGTATACTACTTTCCCTATGTCCCTGATACATATCTAATATTTTTGTTCCTCACTTCTTATTTCTATGTATTTTTTCTTCTTTGTACACATACATGTTCATCGTGCCATTTTCATGAATAAATAATAGGAAAATTGTATACTTAGAGAATTTCTATCAATATCTTATCCTAGAAAACAGTTTTTTTCCCACATATCCTTGGTATGAAAAGCAGCCTTAAGCAGTATAAAAGTTACTTTCCTTTCAATGTACATTCCTATTCAAAGAGTTTATAGAATGCTTTTTTCCCCAAGAAATGCAGCTTAAGATTTTACTGCTCAAACTTCAGAGAAATATGATAGCTAGCAGCATTAGCCTCACCTGAGAATTTGTTAGAAATGCAAAATCTCAGGCTCCACACCAGATCTACAGAATCATAGTCTACATTTCAGCAAGCCCTCAGGTGATTTATATACACATTAAAGTTTAGGAAGCAGTAGCTTAAGTTAGTTGCAGCATCTCTGAGGCAGTCTATCTAAGTGCATTAATATCAAATTGGAATTCAATTCACTTTATGAATGAGTGAATTGGCTCCAGGCTCCATAACTTCTCTGTATACCCCTGTCAGCTTCTCAAAATATTGTGTCCACCCAGAATTTGGGTCAGTTCAAAGTTAGCAAAGACCTTTTCTCACTTAGGCCATATGTGGTAAGGAAAGAACTTAAGAAGTACTTCGACTCAGGAAGTACTGAGACTTAAAGTCAAGCCTATATTACTCTGCAGGAAAAAATTCTTAATTTGACTGACAAATTTACAAGAATGCTAGAAATTCCTACTATTTAATTCTACTAAGCAGTATTAAATGTAATGTATAGAATATAATGAAAGAACAGTGTCTAAGTCATTATTAGTTTCTCATATGCACCAGAGATAGGATGGAGGCCTTTTGTTTCTTGGTGTTTTAAAATCAGCAACCAGGAGTCATTGCCGGCTCATAGAAGGTCTAACAAAAATATTACTGCAAAAAATATTCATAAGTTTTCAGTAAACACAAAGATTGGAACAGAGAGTCTAAAGATGGAAAACATATATACACATTATAACCTGAGAACAGAAACTGTATAGTTCCCTTCCTTCAACACACCCACAGTTTAGACCTTGAGCACTGAATGCTCCCCAGCCCCACATAGCTTACTCATTACTACCTATATTAATGTAACTTCACTATTTTGTCTTCTTAAGCCTCTGTCAGGAAAGGCCTTTCTTAGGAAGGGAAATTTTAACTGAATTTAAAATTTCAGGTTTAGTAAGAATTACCCAGATGAGAGACCGGAGAAGAGCATGTTAGTCAGAAAAAAGAAGCAATGACTACTCCTTAATATGCTCAGGAAACTAAATAGTTGGGACATGGATATTGGGAAGAACATTTGGTAAAATCTGATAAATCCAATAAAATCTGCAAAGTAATGGTAGATTCTTAAATTTATGTGATATGGTTTGTCCTTTATCCTAAGAGAAATACAAGCAATGTCTTCAATTAGAATGCTATCGCGTCTGACCAGAGTACGGACAATTTTTGTCTAGACTATTTGAATGGCAGATGGAATGAAAAAAAGCCTATTGATTTTAGAGTTATTTAGCAAGTAGGATCATTAGGACTTACTGTTTCATTGGAAAATAGAAAAAGAGAATAAAAAGCAATTGTTGCTACATTTCTGACTTGAAACAGAAACAATAGAATTGTTCTTCCCTCAACAAGACAACACTGGAGAAGAAGAAATTGAAGGAAAATAATGAGTTCTGGTTTAGATATTTTAATTTCTGGGTGAATATTAGACTTTCAGGTAAAATATCCTACATATTCTCTCTCTCTCTCTCTGTCTCCTCTCTCCATCTCACACACACACAAATACCTATGTAAAACTAAAGGACTGCTATTCTGTTGAGAAAGATATTAGCAAAAAATATCATTGGGGAGGATCTTAGGTTGCATCGTGCACAATATTTTGGGGGAGCAAGATAGAAATTGAATGGATTGGTGAGAAATCACATGAAGTAAGTGCAGTTAGAAGACTTTCTAGGCTATCTAGGTATTTGGAGATTGTAGTCTGAAAAATATGTTATCTGGGTGTCAGTAAAAAAGAGGAAGAGAGGATCAGATAATATTATTTATTACTAAATGAGTGACTAAACGGGGTGAGAAGAGCCAGGATTGTGCCTGCAGTATGACAGAAAGTTACCAGGATAAATCTTCCATTGTTGGCACCTGAGGATATGACTGCTTAGTCTTTATTCTCAGTTAAAGTTACCAAAAATCTGAAGGATTATGGGGAGGATATTGGATTTGTTCTTAAATCCCAGTTGTCTATAATTTTGGCCCTAAATAATCCTTGGACTATATTTGAAACCTTGAAGCCAACAATTTACTAACATCACATCATAATTATTCTTGATCATTTCCTATTCACTTTTACCCATTTTATTTCCTCTTACCCTACTATATTTTGATCTATTTATTAACTACCCTTACATTCTTTCTTTTTGCTAGTATCCTTCAGGATATAAAAAGCTCAGATATTTCTTGCCATAAAAAGAAATTCTATTTACACATCCAAATAGCAGCTGGCATTCTTCTCTCACTCTAAGCTTTGGTGGATTCAACTACAATCATTTCTTCTAGTTCAAAGTGAGTACGATCCATAGAAACTCCAAACTGCCATGCTTACAACTTTCCCTAAATCATCAAACATGTCTTAGTTGCTAAATCCAACCTTATTAGATTAAAAAAATTAATTAAAAAATTATAAATTAAAAATTAAATTTAAAAGTTGAAATTAAATTTTAAAAATCAGATTGAAAGTCTTAAAAATAATTATTAGGTTTAAAAAGCGAGGATTTTCCCCTGCAGAATATAAAATAAATTTATAATTTATACAGAACCATAATTTTGTAGGATAAATATAGAATGAAACTTAGAGTAACTGGAAGTAAAGATATTTTAAAGATGGGATTTCACAGTCCATAAATATTGAGAGCAACAGATCAAATCAGGTCTCTGTCTGATTCTCATATAAGTTATTCAAAACAGATCTTCAGAACAGTCCCAGACATTGATGGTAGATGAAGTGATTTTGCAGATTTATGTTTCTTAATATCTAGTCATGTGTTAATTATAGGGAGGATATTTATCATATATGCATATGCAATCTGATGAAAGGACCTTTGTTAAGCTGTTGAAAACATATGTCCATGTACCTGCATAGTTAGAACTTTCTGAGCAAAGAAACTGACACTTGAGTGAAAGGACTGTCCCCAGAATCTAAAACTAAATAGGAACCCTAAGATAGCAAGAGAGCTCCAGTGAAATTTAAAGTATTTATCTTTCCTCAGAGCTACATGTTCATATTTTGAAGGGGTAAAATCTAGAGACATCCATGTTCCCAGAGAAGATTTACTTATCTTTGAAAGACATGATTTCTCTCCTTCTTTCGGGAGAGAAGGAGGGAAGCTGTAGTCCCCGTAAGATTCATAGTTTGGGAGTTCCTCTCTTATGGTGCAACAATCTCCTTTTGGCTTGCACATGGCTCTCTTCTCGTGATTCTGAGGGAAGAATGGTGCATGGGGAATGGATGTGGTTATTGCGGTAAAGAGTAACCTGTCTTAGTTCTAGACAGATTTCAAGATAAAATAAAGGAATAAAAATACTAAAAACTTTAATGTGAAGTCATCAGCTGACCCCACACTGCACTGTACTTTAATGTCCTGAGACAGCAGAGGAAACAGAACACTAGACCTATCTCTACCTTTTGGAACTTTATTTCAACAGTTTGTTGTGATTGATAACTGCTGTTTTTTCCAGGCCCTGGAACAAGCAATTGCATCACAAGGAAACTCAACTTCTTCAAATAGCGAAATAATCAGCATAAAAAAGAAAAGAAAAGAAAATGGAAGTAGAGAGAAATAATCTTCTTGAGTTGTTATGGGGAGATAACTCCCTTTATTGTTATTTATTTAATTTAAGAAACATTCAGTGTTTTTTATTTTTCAGGCACTCACAAATTCTTTTCAAATATAAATACATTGATTCAAATTTAAATACAGATGAGTAAATTTACATTCAGAGTGGCTTACTCTCTTCTTCATGATTACACCATTTTTAAGTAGCAGAGCCATGATAAGCAGGCATTGTGGCTGTAGGTCAACATGATTTAATTGCTTAAATGCGGCCTCTTGGTTATTTGACTATATTGTTTTAGAGTTCTAATTTTTATGAGGATTTTTCTGCAATTTCAACTAAAAATATATTCTATATATTATTGTTTTGAGATTTAGCTATTATAGTTAAGAAGGTTAAATTCTGGCTACTGATATTGTTAGAGGTTTTTGTTTCCCTGTAAATTATTTAAAGTTTGGCTATTAATTAAGAGAATATTTTATACTAAATTCTGTTTATTTCCTGCCTCTTTCTTCTCATAAATTAAAATGGTAGTGCCCAATGTTGAAAATAATGTAAAGATCAGGAAGAATGGAGAATAAACCCAAGAATACAGAGAAGCATTTGGGTAAAAATATTTTCTGAAACTTTTACTGTATCCTCCAAACTTTCTGTCTAAGATTTATTCATCTGTATCAGACAATCCCCAAATACCTGTTATATGCCCCAAACTGGTTCACTTAGTGTTAGCATATAATTTTATTATTATACCTAAGACACATTTGACAGTGTAAGGGTGTGTGGTTAACAATTATGCTGTGATAAGAGACTTGAACAAGTCACTTTTACTAAATCTGGGAATCTCTGAGAAAACTGGAATTTTTGTTCAGGCTAGTCAAGTGTGCTTGGGTCTGTAGTTTTAGGATCCCTCTGAAACTTTCCAGTAATGCTAATATGGTGATGGAGTAAAAGTGTTCACTTGTGATGATGCAGGTGTCCTAGAGACATTGAAAGAGCATTCCTGATTTAGAATGTACACTGCAAAACTTATCAGTACTTCCTTTTTACTTTTTTCAAGAAAAAAAATTCAGAACCTAAACAAATGCCACCTATCCTAGTGGCTTTGGGGTTTGGCCATTATGATTGAGGAGGATGCTACTTACCTGCCCTTCCAATCTGAGATTTAACAATCTCCCAAACCACAAGCATATTTTTCTACCCTAGCCCTGGAAGCGTGTGGAAAGGTTTCTGATTCTAATATACAGGGTGAAATATCATGAGATGTAGTCACATTTCTGTATCACTGCAAGACACTTGTCTTTGGAAAAATAAGGAAATCTACAATTTTTTGTAAGAATGAGAACTATTTGGAATTCGTTTTCCTCTTGTAATGATAAAAAAAAATCTTGTTATCAAAGAAAATATCTAAGAAAATAGGGCAACAAAAAGCCAGCACACTTAATTAGTGAAACTATACTGTCTAGGAAAGTGTGATGCTCTACATCCAACATAAATAGCTTAAAAAGCAGTCCCTCAAAAAATGAAACAAATTTATAAATAAGCTGCCATCCAGCACTTTCTAGTTAATTTATTGAGTAATTTATGGCAAGCATTTTTCTAAGGCTTTACTTAATTAACATATTTCATTTCATCACAGTCTCATAAGGTAAGTACTATGATCAGTCCATTGCATAGGTGAAAGAAAAGAGTCAAAGAGTATTTAGGTAATTTTTTGGTAAATATTACGTGATGAAGCTATGCTTGCAAAATAGGCAGGCTGGCTCTGGATAGAACTTTATTTTGTTACTTTTAAAACAAGTTTAATTTGCTGTAATTTAATTACAGTTTTCACTTTGGATGTGTTTCGGTCTGTATAATGCAATCTGGTGAATTTATTTAATTTCAAATAGTGATCTAAGTTTATTTGATTAGTTCTGTAATTCACTGAAATATGCTCCTCCTCAACAGCCATTTATTTCCCTAACCTCAATCTGACAATATTTACCCATTTTTAAGGAATAAATTCCATTATTATGCCAATGATACCATTGGGTTTAACTTGGATTCACCACTGTCTCCTTTGCAATCCCATAGTACTCTGGAAAGTCTGTAGCCTTTGGTGGATTTTCCTGGACTTCAAAACAAAACTTAACTGATATTGTCATTCAAGAAACTTCTTCATTTGGAGCACTTAACTCCTCTAAGCATTTTTTCTTGCCAAGTCTATCTCCTGTATTTCTCTATGCTCTACATCACACACCTAAAGAGGCTTTTTTGAGGCACTAAATTAGATGAGGTGCCCCTTCTATGAGTTATCAAGGTCCTCAGAGGCCCCTTTCTTAAACAAAAATCAAAAGCATAAAGTTTGGTGCCTTTCTACATAGTGAATATAGCCACTTACAACCATGATCCAATCAAGATGTAGAACATCAGGAGCATTTGGTAATCTCCACTGTGCCCCAAACCAACCATTACCCACTTCTCACTGAATTAACCATTCTACTGACTTCCATCATAAACTCCATTTCTGCCTGTTTTTAAATGTTATATTAAGCAAATCATATTGAATATAGCCTTTTATTTCTGGCCTCTTTTGTTTCTTCATTTCTTCCATTTTACCCACGAGATCACAATCCAGCACTATTATTCCATCTCCCTTGACTGTCTCACGTCAAGAGCCTCTAAATTATTTGACTTTGGAACATCTGTTACATCAAATCTTTCAGTTTCTCAGTCTGAATTAATATCTATCACTCCTGTAACCCTTGATATATTACTGTTTTTACCTCTATCATTACACTTAAATTTTGGAATAGAATGGGAAGTATGTAATTTTTCTTATTTTTGTTTTCTTCTAAAAATCGTATTGTACCAAGAAGGCCTCAAAGAAAAGTTAGATCAGACCTATCTCCACTAAAATAGAAGGAAACTATTCCTACTTTTTAAAAAAGATTTAGTATATGTTTCACTTCACTGTGCATTACAATTCTTCTTCCTTTATCCTTTTACAATTTGATAATTTAAAATAATTTTAAATATAAGGAAACCATTGCAGTAATAATGGTAATTTTAAAATGTATCTATAACATATCTAGTACATATTTTACGCTCCTCTTTGATTTCACTCACGCATTTCAATGCATTTTCACTTTGATTATTCTAGCCACCTTTCTAAGTGATCTTCAAAGCACAGTATCAATTAGCAACACTATCATCTGTCACCCCCACTGCCCCTTCTCAACCACAGCTCTTCACACATTCCCCTTGGCAACACTGTACATTGACCTAAAGCACTTATCCAATTTATTTATTTATTTTTTGGCCAGAAAACCTTCTTTTTTATTTCAGGTATCTCACACATCATCTCTGGCAGCCTGAGATATACTTCTTACAATAATTACAGAGAATAATTTGCAGTCAGAGCCTGTAGGAAATGCTGTATGGAAATTGCTTCCCCAAATCGTAGGTGTTTCAGAAGGCCTCTGACTGACAGTTCTTAAATGCTGCTAACCTTGATATAATATTTTCCCCTTTAGGCACCATAGCAGTATGTTTTATTGGGCGAAGATGGGGACTGGGATGATGAAGGGAATTCTCATCCATTTTTACAATGCACCTCCTCAGAAATTATATCAAAGTGATGCTTATATGAAAAGGGCTGGTCCAGGTGACCACTGAGTGACAATGAGTGCCTCTTTTAGGAATAAACGGGCTCTGATTTCCCTTTCATTACTTCACTTAAACACCACTTTCCTCATTCTCTAGCACAAAGCCACACCCAGGTGTGAACTGCACACTCAGAATCCCAGCTCTGTCTTTCTCATTTATGAGCTAATGTAACTGCCCACGTGCTGTCACGGGAGAAAAGGCAGCAGAACTCCCTGCAGTGAAGATGTGCAAGTTCATTGCACAGCACACCCGAAACTTGGCAAATGAGTTCACATAAGATGTGAAACTTGGCAAATGAGTTTCTCTGTTAGTGAATTAGGATTCTGGGCTAGAGGGTGGAATCCAAATACATATTGGAACATAATACAGTAAAGGACCCATGTGACATTTCCCTCTTTTTTTTTTTCTTAATAGATTGAAAGTTATAACCTCCCTCCCTCCCCATAAAACTGAGGCTGTTCCTGGCCTAATTTCAAAACTAAGGGATATATTCTCTCATTACTGTTTCCTTAATGAGGGCATCCCTTGAGCTCGGGATTCTTCTGCCAACCTGAATCCATGGAATTAGAGTTAGAAGAAATCTTAAAACCTGTCTAATCCACTCTCCTCATTTAATATATATAAAATACAGTAGACCAAACACCTTAGTGGCTTGCTCAAGACCTCCTGAATTAGAGAGAACATTGGCCTCTGCCCCACGGGACTGCGAATGCTTCCCAGCAAGAGTCTTGAAGTATCCTAGGACTTGTGAGAGGGTTCCCTATCCTGCTCCAGCCCCTTCAAGGAGACATGACTTGCTTCCATAAATTAGTTAATAATCCAAGGAACTGAAGGATGAGTGCCTCTTGGATTTCTCCTCCACTCCCCAGTTCTGGGAGGAATGACAGGAATGTAGCCCAGATGCCTGCTAGCTCAACCTCAACAACGTACACCCCAACTGCCTGAGAACCAAAGTACCACCTGAAAACCAAACTCCATAACCAAAAACAAGCAGTTGGGGAATATGCTGGATTCTTACCATTCAAAAAATATGCATCTGTACCACAGAAGACTACTCAGCAATTAAAAGGAATAGACTATTGATGCACACGACTTGGATAGATCTCAAGGGCATGATGATGAGTGAAAAAAAAAAAAAAAACTAAAGATACATACACATTTGTATGTCTCCAGTTATATAATAACATTCTCCAATGGAGGACAGATTAGTGGTTGGCGGTGGTCAGGGTGAGGCAGGGTGAAGGGAGATCGGTGTGGCCACACAGGGAGTTCTCTGGTGCTGGTATGTTCTGTGTCTTCTCTGTGGCAGTGTTTTCATGAATCTGTACATGTGCAGCAGTACATAGAACTACACATGCAAATGAATGTGCCTAATACTGGTGAACTCTGAACGGGGTCTGTGGGTTGTACCAGTGTCACTTTCCTGGTTATGCCATTGATTTATAGTTACCTAAGATGTTACCATGAGGAAAACTGGGTAAAGTGTACACAACACCTCCTAGTATTTTTAGTTTCCAGGGAATCTACAATCATTTCAAAATAAAAATGTTCCAAAAAATTAACACCCTCTTTCTGGAAAAGGATTATACTTCCCAAACTCATGAGATTTGCTTTGGCCAAAAGAATGTGAAAAGAAGTCACATGTGCCACTTCCAACTCATGCTCTATTTTTCTTCTGACACAGTGACCAGTAATATTCCAGATAGGAGCAGCTCTGGCCATCCAGGTCTTGAGTGGCCCAAGGCCACAGCAACCTGCAGGGGACACAAGGTTGTGCATTTTTCACTAATGCACATTTGTAGTTGCACATCAGGGCTTGTGACTCACTGTAGCAGAACCCAGCCTGTCCTGACTAAGCTACAGAAGAGGAAGCCTTGCTCAGGAAACCCAGGGAGACCTGCTCTTTCCTGTTGGTGTCATACTTCTGGACACTTTTTAATTTACTTTTAAAAAATCACTGTAAGTTTATGAGACATTGAAATTTTTATCAGTGTACCAGCACTCGTCACATGTTAAGTGTTCAATAAATAGTTGTTCTTTAAAAAGTAAATTTTTAAAAAGTCTATTTTCATAAATGATATGCAATGTATTTGTTTGTTTCTGTCTTCGTGAATTCTTTATCAAATAAAGTATATAAGAATATAAAGAAAAAAATCTTTTCATTCCATATTATTTTAAATGTTTATTACTGTTGAGACATGGGAATGTTTGTTCATTTTCATTGCTACCTTTTAGTTCCATGCATTAGCAAACTAGTACATTTATTCTTTTCACTAGCAAGATGTTAGATTACTTTCATCCTTTCTCATTATAAATGATACTGTATCTAACATATTTTTACATACTTTACAGGATGCCCCATATTTAAATGTATTAGATATTTCTGAGATGGCGTCATAGTTTCTGCACCTATATTAATACATACTGGACATATCCTGTACTTTACTAACCAAAATAAATGGGAATGCTGAAAATGATCATAGATAGATTCTTTCAACATAATAGGAATGTTATTGAAAGGTATTATCATTTTTCTGAATTTTATCAATATATTAAATATAATTGAAATCAAAATCCCCAACATATTTTATATAATTTGAAATACTGAACCTAAAATTCTTTAGGTAGGGGAAAAATAAGAAAACTCAAAATAGTTTTGAAAGAAGGAAAAATTGAGAAATTCTTCTAGCAGACAGCAAACAAAAGTTGACTAGGGTTTACTTTTATACCTTGATAATTTGTTACATATCTATTACTTGCATTATTAGTTAAATTAAAGTGATAGTTTTTACTTCTGTTTTTAAAAGATGATGAAATTGTGATACTTACATAAATTCCTTATTCTATTTCATTTTTCCTGACAGCTTTGTTTAATGATGCAATGTTTATAATGAGAGTATTATAACATTACCACTTTATTTTATAACAATTGCCAATATCATTTTAATCTAAGTAGTAATGTTAAATATTTTCTCTATTCAACTATAGATTATATGTAATTCAACCTCTTGGATATCTGCCAAAAAAGGCTTATAAAAACTACATTTGTTGAATTATTTTATGTTAAAAGCTACGTACTTATTATCTTCATACTTAAAAGATTATTTGCCTGGATATTGAATTCTTTAGTCACAATTGTTTTTCTCAAGAAATCTTTTTGGTGAAATTATTATAGAAAATATAAGGGTAAGCAAATAATTATTTATTATTATTATTATTATTTTACCATTATAACTATCTCATTCTCTTTGTTATAATGTCCAAAGCATTCTTTTCTGTTTTTGGATTCCTGTAACTTTATGAAGATAGGTCTTGTGGTTTATCATTTTTTATTTCCCCTAGAACACAGGATATCATTTCAATCCCTATAGCATAATCTTTCAATTCAGACTACTTTTTTTTTATTTCCTCTTTGAATGTTTTTTGCACTTCATCATATTTACATCTCTTCCTAAGGAATACTTATTATGTATATTTATATTATACGATGTTCTTCCATAGCTATTCTCTCTCCCTCCCTCTCTCTCTCTCTCTCTCTCTCTCTCTCTCTCTTTGTTTCTCAATTGGCTTTTCTTAGTCTATCTGTCACATCACTTTTTTCCATCCCTTTTAGCTGTGTGTATGCATTTCTTTGTTATTTACTCTCTTGTTTTCATTTCTTTAAAAGATTTACTTTTTATTTCACATTTCTTATCATCTCATTTATATTTAATTATGCATCTACCTGAGCCAGTCTCTGCTTTGAGTTCATTGATTATTTCTTTCATTTCTGTGCATTTATGACCATATTGTCAGACTATTGTAGTTTTAGTCAAAATTTAGCTTATTGCAATACTGATGTCTTATGTACATTCTCATATGACACTTATTTTGTTCCTTTTGCTTTATTCCATGTTGGCTGTAATAATCTTGTATATATCCTGTTCTTGTTCCTTTTGGATTGTCAGTTATATCTGAGGTAGAAGCGTTGTTCCTGTTGTTACAGAAGCTTTACGTGGAGGCGGGATCAAACAGTAATCTGTACAGCAAATATTCTTTCCACTTCTGAGTAAATATTCCATGTTTTGGACTTAAATACAGAATGGCTTTTATCTTCTGGATAGATACAGGATATTTAAAAGAAAGCAGGGAGGAGAGGATATATGGCCATGTCCCAATTTACTGATAAAATTAAATTTTCTTTTTTCCTCACAACTTGAACTTTGTGTAGTTGATTTGTATGGGGGCTCTCTTCAGAGATTCAAAGAAATGGCTATTAAAATTGCTCATATTTACCATCTTCAAAGCATATTCCAGTTACATCTCTAACACACTGGCAGAAGGGGAAATACTACAGAAGATTCTAGCATAGAGAGTATTATGTGCTGAGCATTGACATGGCCCATATTCACTTCCATCCTTACTGAAAGGGAATTGCTGATTGGTAATTGATTCTATTCTAAGCAATGATTCAGTACCTGGGTTTCTTCCATCTTACAACTTCTCCATCTTTAACATGTGTTGTCAAATGTGCACTGTGATTTTATTAGAAAATATCTTGTCTAGGTGAGCTGAGACAGACCCTTGTAGCACCGGGTCCAGTCTAAGGCCCAAGGGGAAGGGAAATGCACACAGCACAGCAGCCACAAAGGTGAGCCGAGACCAGACACTTGCAGCACTGGGGCACAATCTAAGGCGCAGAGGGAAGTGCACACAGCCCAGCAGTGGCAGAGATGTGAGCCAAGACCCACGTGGCACTGGGGCTCAGTGTAACGCTCTGGGGAGGAAGGGAAACGCACACAGCCCAGCAGGCACTGAGGTGAGATGAGACCAGCACAACACCAGGGGCTCAGTCTATAGCCACAGAAAGCTAGAACAGGAGCCAAGGTGGTGTAATACAGATACCTCCACACCTTCTGTCACCACAAACACAGTTCACCACTACAGTAGCAGCCAGGGTCATTCTATAGACAACCTGCCACTCACTTTACTACACTGATATAAAAAGAGTCACCACTAGAGCCTGCAAATAAAGGGGGAAGTCTTTACCCTCATAGCCAACCCCAGAGTAACAGAAGAAGCAAGTTCTCTACCAGATGACCAAACATCAGTGAAAAAATACTAAAACTACAAACAAACAAGAAGATATGACACCACCAAAGGAATATAGTAATGCTCAAATCCCAGCCCCCATAGAACAAGGAATCCTTGAAATGTCTGAAAAAGAATTCTGAGCAATGATCTTAAGACAACTTGAAGAAATAAAAGAAGACTCAATTAGAGAACACAAGGAAACAAGGAAAAATATCCAGAACATGAAGGAGGAAATTTGCAAAGAGATCAGTACCTTAAAAACAGAATGTAGCAGAACTACTAGAAATGAAAGATTAACTTATTGAAGTAAAAAACACAACAGAGCTTAAGCAGCAGGCTAGAGCAAGCAGAAGGAAGAATTTCAGATCTCAAAGATGGTCTTTTCAAAATAACCCAGGGAAAAAAAGGAAAAAAAATTTAAATAATGAGGAAAATCTAAGAGAGATAGCAGACAACCTCAAGCGCTCTAACATACAAATTGTGGGTATTCAAGAAGGGGAGGAAAAAGGAAAAGGTATTGAAAACCTATTCAAGGAAATAATAACAGGAAACTTCCCAGGTGTAGAGAGAAATGCAGACCTTCAGATCCAGGAAGCTCAAAGGTCCCTAAACAGATTCAGTCCAAAAAGATCCTCTCCAGGATGCATTATAGTCAAATTTGCAGACCTCAAAGACAAAGAGAATTCTACAAGCAGCGAGGGAAAAACATCAAGTCATCTATAAGGGAACCCCTATCAGACTCACAGCAGACTTCTCAACTGAAACCCTACAGGCCAGAAGAGAGTGGAATAATATATTAAAAACACTAAAAGAAAAAAAAAATTGCCAGCCAAGAATTCTTTATCCAGCAAGGCTCTCCTTTAGAAATGAGGCAGAAATAGTGTATTTCCCAGACAAACAAAAATTGTGGGAGTTCACCACCACATGATGAGCCCTGAAAGAAATTCTCAAGGGAGTCTTTCATCTGGAATCTGAATAATGAGTGTCACTACCACGGATACACAAGAAAGAGCAAAACCTGACGTTAAAACAAAAATAACCATGAGAAAGAGCAAGAAACTAAATCATGCCACCTCAAATATCCAACTACCATTGAAGAAGAGAAATAAAAGGAGAAGTAATGATCAAAAGGTATTAAAATATCTAAACAAAAAGCAATTAAATGGCAGGAATTAGACAATATCTGTCAATAACCACCCTACGTGTGAATGGATTAAACTCCACATTCAAAAGGCACAGACTGACTGATTGGATTAAAAAGCTAGACCCAAGTATATGCTGTCTTTAAGAGACCCATCTCATGTATAAAGACACACACAGACTAAAAGTGAAGGGATGGAAAAAGATATACCATGCAAATGGAAAACAAAAATGAGCAGGAGTAGCTATTCTTTTATCAGATAAAATAGACTTTAAACCAAAACCATAAAAAGACAAAGAAGGCCACTATATAATGGTAAAAGTATCAATCCAGCTAGAAGACATAACAATCATAAATATACATGTAAGTAATACTGGAACAACCAGATATATAAAGCAAATGCTCAGACATAAAGAATGAAATAGGCCCTAATATGTTAATAAATGGGTGACATGAACACCCCGCTCTCAGTATGGGACAGATCTTCCAGGCAGCAAATCAACAAGAAGGCACAGGATTAAACTACAAGTTAGATGAACTGAACCTGGCAGACTTATACAGAACATTTCACCCAACAAGTAAGAATATACTTTCTTCTCATCAGCTCATGGAACCTTCTCCAGGATAGAACACGTATTAGGTCCCAAATCTAGTTTCAGCAAATTTTTTAAAAATTGAAAACATTTCTAGTATCTTTTCAGATCACAATGGACTAAAATTAAAAAATAATAATTAGCAAAACTCTGGAAACTATACAAATACATGGAAATTAAATAATAGGCTCCTGAATGACCTATGGGTCCAGGAAGAAATTAAACAGGAAATCAAAAAATTTTCTAGAAACTAATGAAAATAAAGATACATCATACCAAAACCTGTGGCATACTGCAAAAGCAGTACTAAGAGGCATATTTATCGCAATAAATGCTTACATCAAAAGAATGGAAAGACTTCAAATAAACAACCTAACACTATGCCTCAAAGAACTTGAAAAACAACAACAATCCAAATCTAAAGGTAGTAGACAGAAAGAAATAATTAAGATCAAAGCAGAGCTAAATGAAATGGAGACCCAAAAAACAATAGAGAAGATCAACAAAACAAAAAGTTGTTTGTTTTTTTTTAAAGGTAAATAAAACAGACAAAACATTAGCTAGGAAAACGGGGAAAAAAAAAAAGAGAGAGAGAGAGAGAAGACCCAAATAACAAAAATCAGAAAAGAAAAGGGAGACATTACAACCAATACCATAGAAATACAAAGAATCTTTAAAGACTGTTATAAACAACTGTACGACAACAAATATGAAAATCTGGAAGAGATGAAAAAGTTTCTAGACACATACAAACTACCCAGACTGAACCAAGAAGAGATAGAAAACCTGAATAGGTGAATAACAAGCAATGAGATTAAAGCAGTAATCAGCAATCTTGCAACAAAGACAAGTCTGGGTCCGGATGGCTTTACAGCTGAATTCTATCCATCTTTTAAAGAGGAGTTAGTATAAATTCTCCTTAAACTATTCCAAAAAATTGGGCCAGCCCCATGGCTCACTCGGGAGAGTGTGGCGCTGGGAGCACAGTGGCGCTCCTGCTGCGGGTTCCGATCCTATATAGGGATGGCAAGTGCACTCACTGGCTGAGCATGGTGCACATGACACCAAGCGAAGGGTTGCAATCCCCTTACTGGTCACAAAAATAAATAAATAAATAAATAAATAAATAAATAAATAAATAAATAAATAAATAAAAATAAACTATTCCAAAAAAATTGAAACAGAAGCTACTCTCCCAAACTCATTCTATGAGGCCAACATAACTCTGATACCAAAACCAGATAAAGACACAACAAAAAAAGGAAATTATAGGCCAATATCCTTGAGGAACATAGATGCAAAAATCCTCAACAAAATATTAGCAATCAGAACACAGCAACATATTATAAAATTATACAATATGATCAAGTAGTTTTCAGCCCAGGGATGCAAGGATGGTTCAACATACAAAAGTCAATAAATGTGATACATCACATCAACAAACTCAAGGACATCTATTGATTATCTCAATAGATGCTGAAAAAGCATTTGACAAAATTCAACATCCCTTCATGATAAAGACTCTCAACTAATTAGGTATAGAAGGAAAACATCTCAACACAATAAAAGCCATTTATGACAAGCCCACCACCAGTATCATCCTGAATGGGGAAAAACTGAGGGCCTTTCCCTCAAGAACAAGAACAAGACAAGGATGCCAACTCTTACCACTTCTATTTAACATAGTACTGGATATACTCTCCATAGCAATCAGGCAATAGAAAGAAATAAAGGGAGCCCAGAGTGGAAAAGACGAAGTCAAACATTCCCTATTTGCATATATTATGATACTACATATAGAAAATCTTAAAGACTCTATCAAAAAAATTCCTAGAGCTGGTTAATAACTTCAGTAACACTGCAGGATAAAAAATAAATGACCCCAAAACAGGTGCATTTATATACTCAAATAACGAACTAAGAGAAAGAGAAACAAAGTAAGCCCATTTAAAATTGTGACAAAAAAATAAAATACCTGGGGATTAGTTTAAACAAGGAGGTGAAAGACCTCTACAATGAGAACTACAAACCACTTCTGAAAGAAATTAAAGAAGACACAAAGAGATGGAAAGATATTCCATGCTCTTGGATTGGAAGAATTAACATTGTGAAAATGTCAATACTACTTAAAGTGATCTACAGATTCAATGCAATCCCAATCAAAATACCAATGACATTCTTCACAGAAATGAAAAAAAAAAAAAAAAACTATCTTACCCTTCATATAGAACAACAAAAGACCCCAAATAGCGAAAGCAATCCTGAGCAAAAACATCTCCATTTAAAAATGGAGAAGGCTGTAGGATCAATGCATCAAGAACCTACCTGTGTTCACATTTCTTTTTCCCATTCAACTCTTCCCTCTACTGAGAAAGCCATATCTATTCTGGAGGGCGAGATACTCATTATGTATGTTCCCATCTGTTTGTGAAAATTTTCCTTTTTCATCTCTTAAAAAAGGGAAAAGACAGAACAAACATTACTTAATTTGTCAGTTTTCTACTGAAATAAACTTTTCTGGGGCAAAGATCAGAGGAAATTTTAGATTACTAAAACAATGGAAAGATGAAGACAAAAAAGAGAAGAATGAGATTGGCTGAGGGTAGACTTGGGGAATTAGAGAGAGAGAAGAATATTGGTTAATATTTCAAAAAGTTGCATTGTTTCCTTTTTCTTCTATACTTTCCCAGTACGCTTTTGCATGTGAGCAAAGAATACTTTTATCTCTTTCAGGTGCCATTCAAAGCTAGCCTGCCCTGAAATGTCAAAGACTTTTTTTCTTTTTTAAGATGACCTGTAAGGGGATCTTAACCCTTGACTTGCTGTTGTCAGTACCACGCTCTCCTAAGTGAGCCACGGGTCGGCCCTTCACTTGCTTCTTCTATCCCTCTGGAGTTGACTTTGAAGAGAAAGACTTCTTACTCTTTATTTTTTTTTAATAATTTTATTTTGTCAATACACAATGTGGTTGATTATTGAGGCCCATTACTGAAACCACCCTCCCTCCTTCCACTCCCCCCTCCCTCCCAATGACCTCATATATGTTCGCTTGTTGTATCAACTTCAAGGAATTATAATTGTTGTGTCTTCTTCCCTCCTCCCCAGCCCAGTTTATTTGTGTATTTCTTTATTTATTTTTAGGTCCCACAAATAAGTGAGAACATGTGATAATTCTCTTTCTGTGCCTGACTTGTTTCATTTAATATAATTCTCTCTAGGTCCATCCATGTCGTTGCAAATGGCAGTATTTCTTTTCTTTTATTTTTTTTTAAAGCAGAGTAGTATTCCATTGTGTAGATATACATTTTTCGTATCCACTCATCTTATGGTAGACATTTGGGCGGGTTTCAACTCTTAGCTATTGTAAATAGTGCTGCAATGAACATTGGAGGACAGGTATGCCTTCGACTTTATGATTTCCATTCCTCTGGGTATATTCCCAGCAATGGGATAGCTGGGTCATATGGTAGATCTATCTGCAATTGTTTGAGGAACCTCCATACCATTTTCCATAGAGGCTGCATGATTATTCAGTCCCACCAACAGTGGATAAGAGCTCCTTCTTCTCTGCAATCTCTCCAGCACTTATCATTCTCAGTCTTTTGGATGTTAGCTATACTAACTGGAGTCAGATGGTATCCCAGTGTGGTTTTGAATTGCATTTCCCAGATGCTGAGTGATATTGAGCACTTTTTCATGTGTCTGTTGGCCATTCATATATCTTCCTTTGAGAAATGTCTGTTCAGCTCCTTTGCCCATTTTTCAATTGGGTTATTTGTTTTTTGGTTGTAAATTTGTTTGTGTTCCTTGTATATTCTGGATATTAATCTTTTGTCTTTTAACTCTGTTAATTGTTTCTTTTGCTATGCATTTTAGTTTGATATAATCCTATTTGTTTATTTTTCCTTTGGTTGCCCATGCTTTTAGGGTCATATTCATGAAGTCTGTGCCCATTCCTACTTCCTGAAGTATTTCTTCTATGTTTTCTTTAAGAAGTTTTACTGTTTCAGAGTGTATATTTAATCCTTTAATCCATTTTGATATGATTTTGGTATATGATGAGAGGTATGGGTCTAGTTTCATTCTCCTGCGTATGGATATCCACTTATGCCAGCACCATTTGCTGAAGAGGCAGTCTCTTCCCCTGTGTATAGGCTTTGTCAAAGATCAGATGGCTGTAGGTGTGTGGGTTAATTTCTAGATTCTCTATTCTATTCCATTGATCAGTGTGTCTGTTTTTCTGCCAGTACCATGCTGTTTTGGTTATTATAGCTTTGTAGTATAGTTTAAAGTCAGGTAGTGTTATGCCTCCAGCTTTATTTTATTTTATTTATTTATTTATTTTTGCTCAGCATTGCTTTGGCTATGTGTGATCTTTTGTCATTCCATATAAATATCTGGATAGTTTTTTCCATTTCTGAGAAAAATGTCATTGGAATTTTGATGGGGATTGGTTTGAATTGGTAGATCACTTTGGGTAGTATGGACATTTTCAGAATGTTGATTCTTCCAATCCAAGAGCATGGGATATCTTTCCATCTTCTTGTGTCCTCTTTAATTTCTCTCAGCAGTGGCTTGTAGTTCTCATTATAGAGATTTTTCACATCCTTGGTTAACTCAATTCATAAGTATTTTATTTTTTTGGTGGCTATTGTAAATGGGGAAGCTTTCTTCATTTCTCTTTCTGCAAATTCACTGTTGGAGAATAGAAATGCTACTGATTTTTTTGTGTTGATTTTGTATCCTGCAACTTTGCTGAAATCATTTATTAACTCCAAGAATTTTTTCATAGAGGCTTTAGGCTGTTCGAAATATAGGATCATATCATCTGCAAACAGGGACAGTTTGACTTCATCTTTTCCAATCTGGATTCCCTTTATTTCCTTCTCTTCTCTGATTGCTCTGGCTAGTACTTCCAACACTATGTTGAATAGGAGTGTGGAGAGTTGGCATCCTTGTCTAGTTCCTTTTCTTAAGGGAAAAGCTTGCAGCTTTTCCCATTCAGGATATTGGCAGTGGGTTTATCATATATGGCTTTAATTATGTTGAGTTACTTTCCATCTATACCTAACTTGTAGAGAGTCTTTATCATGAATGACTGTTGAATTTTATCAAATGCTTTTTCAGCATCTATAGAGACTATCATATGGTCCTTGTGTTTGATTTTATTAATATGGTGTATCACATTTATTGATTTGCATATGTTGAGCCAACCTTGCATCTCTGGGATGAATCTCACTTGATCATGGTGCATAATTTCATATAGGTGTTGCTGTATTCTGTTACTAGTAATTTATTGAGGATTTTTGCATCTATATCTATCAAGGATATTGGCCCGTAGTATTCTTTTTTAGTTGTATCTTTACCTGGTTTTGGTATAAGGGTGATGTTTGTTTCATAGAATGAGTTTGGGAGAAGTGACTTTGTTTCAATCTTTTGGAATAGTTTGTAAAGAGTTGGTGTCAATTCCTCTTTGAATGTTTGTAGATTTCTGCTGTGAATCCATCCGATCTTGGGCATTTCTTGTTGGGAGCTTTCTGATAAGAGCTTCAAACTCTTTTTTTATTATTGTTCTGTTCAGATTTTCTACATCGTCTTGGCTCAGTTTTGGCTGTTTGTGCATGTCCAGAAATTTATCCATTTCCTCCAGATTTTTAAATTTGTTAGAATATAGTTGTTTATTGTAGTCTTGAATGATTCCTTGTATTTCAGAGGTATCAGTTGTAATATCACCTTTTTCATTTCTCATTTTTGTTGTTTGGGTCTTCTCTCTCTTTTTTTTTTTTTTTTTAGTTACCCATGCTAATAGTTTGTCAATTTCATTTATCTTTTCATAAAACCAACTTTTTGATTCATTGATGTTTTGTTTCATTTTGGGGGTTTGGATTTCATTAAGTTCTGCTCTGATGTTAATGATTTCTTTCCATCTGTTAGCTTTGAGTTTGGATTTTTCTTGTTTTTCTAGTTCTTTTAGGTGAAGTCTTACGTTGTTTATTGCCATATTTCCATTCTTCTGAAGTAAGCATTTAATAAGATAAATTTCCCCCTTAGTACTGCTTTTGCAGTATGCCACAGGTTTTGGTAAGATGTATCATTTTTTTTCATTTGTTTCAAGAAAATTTTTATTTCCTGTTTGATTTCTTGGACCAACATGTTATTAATTTCCATGTGTTTGTATAGTTTCCAGAATTTTGTTTGTTATTGATTTCTAATTTTAATCCATCGTGGTCGGAAAAAAATACATGGGGTAATTCCATTTTTTTTTTTTTTTATTTATTGAGATTTGATTTGTGACCTAACATGTGATCTATCTTGGAAAATGATCCATGTGCTGATGAGAAGAATGAATATTATGAGGTTGTTGGATGTAATGTTCTGTAGATATCTGCCAAGTCCAATTGGTCTAGTATGTTATTTAGATCTTGTGTTTCTCTGCTGATTCTTTGCCTAGATGATAGGTCCAATATTGATAGTGGGGTGTTTAGGTCCCCTGCTATTATGGTATTAGTGTCCATTTCCTTCTTTAGGTCTAATAGAGTTTGCTTTACAAATCTGGCTGTTTTGACATTGGGTGCATATATATTAATGATTGTTATGTCTTCTTGATGGATGAAACCTTTTACCATTATGTAATGGCCCTCATTATCTCCTTTTATGTTTTTTTTAGTTTAAAGTCTATTTTATCAGATATAAGGATAGCTACTCCAGCTCATTTTTCATTTCTGTTTGCATAGGAAATCTTTTTCCCATTGTTTCATTCTATTCCATGTGAGTCTTTATATGTGAGGTGGGTCTCTTGAAGGCAGCATATACTTGGGTCCTCCTTTTTAATCCAGTCAGCCAGTCTGTGTCTTTTGATTGGGGAATTTAAGCCTTTTACATTAAGAGTTGTTATTGAAAAGTGTTGATTTACTCATAGCATTTTATTGATTTTTGTTTGGATGTCTTAAGTGTCTTTTGTTCCTTCCTTTCTGATTTACTGTTTGTCTTCTGTATTTGTTGGTTCCTTGGGTTGTAGTTAAACTTTTTTCTCTTCTTTGTTGGCATTTTTATTTTACTATTAGGTTTTGATTTTTCTTGAGTTCTTATGACAGCGGTAGTTATTTTTCAGGTAACAAACCCAGTACTCCCTTGAGAATTTCTTGTAAGAATGGTCATGTGGTAGCAAACTCCCACAGTTTTTGTTTGTCTGAGAAATACACTATTTGCCCTTCATTTTGGAAGGATAGCCTTGCAGGGTAGAGTATTCTTGGCTGGCAATCTCTGTCTTTTAGTATTTTGAATATATCTTCCCATTACTTTCTGGCTTTTAGGCTTTGTGATGAATAGTCTGATGTTAGTCTGATTCAGGCTCCCTTTTAGGTGATTTGACACTTCTCTCTTGCACCTTTTAAGATTATCTCTTTGTCTTTGAATTTTGCCAATTTGACTATAACGTGTCTTGGAGAAGATCTTTTTGGGTTGAATATATTTGGGGATCTTTGAGCTTCCTGAATCTGAAGATCTGTGTCTTTTCCTATACCTGGGATATTTTCTGCCACTATTCTGTTGAATATTTTTCAATGCAATCTCCTTTTTCCTCCCATTCTGGAATACCCATGAGTAGGATATTTGAGTGCTTAAGGTTGTCTGATATCTCTCCTAGATTTTCTTCAATGTTTTTAATTCTTTTTTTTCTTTTCTTCTTCTTTTTTTCCTTTTTTTTTCTGTCTGCCTATGTTTTTTCAAACAGCCGATCTTCAAGGTCAGAAGTTCTCTCTTCTGCTTCTGCAAGCCTGCTCGTTAAACTGTCTGCTGTGTTTTTTATTTCATTGAATGAATTCTTCAGCTCAGCAAGCTCTGCTACATTCTTTTTCAGGGCATTGATTTCCTTGTACATTTCTTCTTTCAGGTCCTGTATACTTTTCCTCATTTCATCGTGTTGTCTTGCTGAGTTTTCTTGTATCCCCTTTAGTTTCCTAAGAATTATCACTTGAAATTCCTTGTCAAACATTTCAAGAGCTTCTTGTTCTATAGGATCTAGAGCTTGAGAATTATTACTCTTTGGTGGTATACTTTCTTGACTTTTAGTATTTCTGGTATCTTTCCTTTGATGTTTAGTCATTGTGACAAGAGAGTTCATGGTCCACTGGTTTGACACTATTGTCTGGCTAGGATCCTGCCAGGGCTACCAATTTGGCACAGCTGCCTGAGTGTCTGCTTGGTCACCTGCTGGAGCCTTAGGCGTGTGGTCTCCATAGGTCTTGGGCCTCTCCAGGGAGGCACCTGTCTGGTTGGCACACACATGGCCTGGCTGGGGATGAGGTCTGGCAGCGGCGAGAACTACCTGTTCAGTCTCATGCTGGCACTGCGGGGCACATGGTCTCCCATCATAGACTTTTTAAGTTCTGTGGTGAATAATTTCTTACCCATATTCAAAGTGCCCTTGTATATGCCTGATGTCACCAAAGTATGATAAATTAAGAGGCTTACTAGTGTAGTTATGCAGCAGATCCCTACTAATATGTCTATAAGAGATGTGGCTACCATCTTTCTCCAGTAAGATAAATTTTAAGTAAACTATGAATTTTAGTAACAGCCAATAATCACATTTTAGCCTTAAGGATTTAAAATATTTCTCTTACTTACAAATACTAGGAAAACTATATTTTCCTTTGCTTCTTGGTTTCTGCCAAGTACACTTCATCCATCAAAAATATTTAAGTAATTCTGTTATATACCGATCAAAAATTAACCTTTATCATGTTTTAACCTTATAATTAAGTAGATTAATTGCAATAACTATCACTACCTTAATTAACACAGTAGGATTGTATTGACAAAACTCAGAATGAGATCTAGGATCAGAAGTGACTTTTTTTCCTTACCCTTGGGCAGAACCTAAAGAAAACAACAAAGCAGGAGATAAGAGAGGGTGGCAGTTTTCCCAGGCAGTATAGGTTCTGGAAAACTTTATAATGATACTCTCAATTCAGGGCTGGGAAGAACAGAATTCTGTCTTGCTCATAACAATGGCATCTAAGTATCATTAAACTTCCAAGACTAAATAAATTTCCCATGAATTAGTAAGGATCAGACAGAGCTAGTGACAGCACTGGAGGAGATTTGCTAGTAAAGAAAGAAGGCTCAGTTACAGAAATTACATTGTTGGACCGGAACCAGAGATAAAATATGATAAAGGACAAATTCATTGGTTATGAATATGGACCTGAAAAAACTGAGAATAAGATTGAAATTCCCTTATAACCTGTTACAACAGAAGCACAAATATAATAGGAGGAAAAAGAGTGATAAAAACGTCAAAATGACTGAGATTACTTTTGTTAATTGATCTGAAAGGGGCTTAAAATACAAAATAACTTGTTCAAAAAACTTTAAAAAATCATATTTCTTGCACATCTAAAATTAAAAGGGAGATATATGTGTGCATTGTCATAAAAGGCCGTCTTCTGGCTGCCATCTCAATTAACTTGTGAACTGAGCTCAGCCTGTATAAGGTTCTTTCCATGAGCCTTTGAAAATGGACCAGGAGTCAATGCAATGATATTAGAAATATAAAAGTTAAGACTCCGACTGGGTTATTTCCATGTTGGTATCCTTGATTTCTGCTGACCTCTAAGTTGTATACGTATTACATGATCTCTCCTGCCCCCTTGCAAAAATTGCTCTTCACTTAAGTTAGCTTGAATCAGTTTATTTTGCATTCCACCAAGAACCAAACTTTTCTAACCCAGCACACTTGCTTATCAAGTCTTCAGAGATCACATGTTACTTTTGTTTCTTAGCCTTGATGCTTCATTCTTCCTTATCTTGTTTATTTTCTTCCATGCATCAATTCCCTCTTTGTTTAAAATCAATTTCTAGTGTGTAAAAAAAAAAAAAAAAAGGTATGCAGAAATATTGACTTCTGCTTCCAGCTACAATGAAATTGATTGTATCACAAGAACCTTACCACTTAAAAGAATTATTAAAACTGCCTGTAAAAAAAATAAACAACAAAAAAAAACAAAACAAAAAAACCTTATTGATAACACCAGACAGCAAAATAGGTTGCTAGGACTTGAGGATTCAAGATCCCAGAGAGAAGGAAAATGGGATGGTTTAAGTGCAAACACTTTCACCTTTTTCTTACAAAGATATTAGTGCTTTAAAGAAGGAAATAAGAATCACAAGGGAAACAAAGGCATAGGTATGGTAGGTAGGGAAGGAAAACAATTGTGGATGCTATTCACACAAAGTGAGATAATGTCAAGAAATACCAAAACATGTAGGGCAAAATTAATATCCGTGTATTAATGGAGAAAGTATAAAAGCAACCCGGATATACTTGCAGAAATAAAGTTTATAAATATGTACCAAAAACATTAATCTTTGTATAAAAGCTATCAGAGAAACTATACACATGTATATCTATGTTCATTCAGCATTATCTATGAACATTGAGCCAGAAATTTAAGAGACATTGCACTAATTGCACCAATGAACTAGGTGTTCTATAGCAACAGGAATAAAGTCAATAAGCTCTGTGTTGATTGATAAAATAATGAAATATTTAGTACAATAACACAAACATACATATACAAATAATACTATATCTTTATGGAAGTAATATTAGCTTGGCTATGTAATCATAATTGTTTCAATTTTTATTTTCAGATCACTAGTTTTGTTGGACATCTCTTCATACATTTAGGTCATCTAGTCTTCTGGTTTTGTGAAGTCATAACCTTACTCATTTTTCTATTGGATTTTTTATCTTTTTCTTTGAGGCTTTCAAAAGTTTTTGATAAATTCAGAATATAAAAACTTTCTTCATGTAGGATGCTGCAAATATTCTCACCAAATCTATTTCAACTGTAAATTTTATGAATAGTTTTGTACTCTGCTCTCTGTTCATTTTGCTTTCAATATCACTGCTACGTATTTACATATTTGTAAATGAATTTGAATGAGAAAATTAAGTAAATCAAATATATCAAAACGGCGATATCTATCCTTTCTTCTTCTTTATTGACTGAACACCAATTTGAAGTTTGTTCTATTGTCATGCAGAAGAAATTAGTACATTTCTCAGCCTCTCCTTGAAACTAGATGTAGTTATGTGACTAAGTTCTCACATAAGGTTTAGCAATAATTGTTTTATGGCACTTTTTTTAGGATGTTTAAAGGTAAGTGATTTACATTAGAAGTTCTCCAATTTGGCTTTATTCATTTATTCTTCTTCTTGCATTATGAAAATTTGACAAGATAGCTAGACTTTCAGCAGAGAGCCTGGGTTATGAATATACTTTGATAATTAATAAAGGGTAAGAGCATTGTTTCCTACATTGAAAGGCTAAAGAAATACTTTGTAAATGCAGACATTGAAGTTGCCATTGCAGCCAGCAATAAAGAAGAAACTGCTCTGTTTGTTCTTACCCCATCACAAATTCTAAGAATAATGCCAATCTGTCTGAACTAGTTAGCAAAACCAACCTCTAACTGTAATTGTCATTGTAGCTTAACCCTTCATAGACTTCCAAGAGTTTTTAAAAATATAATTAAGCAAACATTTTAAGTGGAACAGAGAGTAAAACTACAGAGTTAGGAGACAGAGGAAAAGACCAAAAAACAAAAACAAAAAAAGATTTAATTAAGGGCCAAGGTGTAAGAACAAAACAAACTGGTCAATTTCACTGGCATTATAAATGTGGAAATAATTCCAGTATCAAGAACACTTTTTGACACCCAGCTGGACTACAATCAAATTTGTACTCAACCAAATGCCCTAAATACATCCAAAACCCACTCCATGATAGGACAGCTTCAGAAACAGAGACATGCTTTCTTCTCTGCCCTTGTCTATAGAGCCAAATGACCAGTAACACTCTTCAACTTTAAATTGCTCCCAAGCCAAGTGTATTACTTAATTAGAAATAGAATTGCTCTAAACTTTCCTTATTTTGTGTTATCAATAATTCAATAAACATAATTTATCAGTTTATAACTTTATTCACATAACACATTTCTAAATTGGGACAAACATATTATTACTCTTAAGTATACAATCCTGTGATAAACTTCTAGGGCAAGACATCATTTATCATTTGGAGAATATCTTTTATAATGATTCATATTGACTATATTTAAAAATCTTCCTGAGCAAGCAGAGCTATTTGTAACTAGGCTGCCTAAATAATTCTCAATTTAGTTGAAGTTACACAATGAAGAGAATAAAAAAAATTCTAGATTCTCCCAGACATTCATTTCTCCCACGCAGTTGTTTCAATGAATATAGTTCGAAAAACAACATAGACATCTATGTACATTGTTAATGACACTAATTTGACCAGTTTAGTGGGATATGCAATAATCCAGCAAAAACCAGAAGCTCTTGACGACAAACAAACAAACAAAAAACTCAAGTAAAGAGTGAAAAGCATTCCACTATTTTGTCTCTTTATTCTTTGTTTCTATTTCTTTCTCATATTTCCATCTCTTCAGCATCCAGAGCCTGAGATAACTATTTAATATTTTCCTATTTTCCTCTGAATGTTCCTCATTGGGCAAAAGAGAACTATAAAGGATTCAGATAATAAAGTTTGCCAACATGAATCTTAGAGTAATTATGTTTAATACTTGAGGTAATAAAATAAAAGAATAAGAACTCTGTTAGCAATGCATATATAGATAAAATATATTTGCAACACATATAACTGACAGATTCCTACAAATAATAAGAAAAAACAAACAATTCAGCAGAAAAAAGTGACATGGGACTTGAATAGCAATTTTGCATAGTATTACATAGCCAAAAGTCATTAATTTGTGAAAAAGTGCTCGGTCTCATTATTCATCAGGGAAACGCATATTAAAACAGAAATTAACTGCTTCTAAGTGCATAGCATAATATCAAAAATTGAAGAATAATAATACCAAATAACAGTAAAAAGTGGAGCAGAGGGACCACTCCTGCAATGCTGATGGGATTATAAATTTTTATATATAATAGACTTTGGAAAAAGCTTTGGCAGTACTTTCAATGGTTAAACAAAATGCACACAAAATATATCCAACAAACTCACTTCTAAGCATACACCCCAAAATATGAATGCATATGTGCAATTGGTATGTAGAAAAATGTTCACAGCAGCATATTTCTAAAAGCCAAAAACTGGAAGCAATCCAAATAATTGTGAACAGTAGAATGGATAAATAACTTGAGATCCTCTTGTACAGTGCAAACTATGCAGTAGTAAACTATAATAACTATAGCTTCAAACAGCAACTTGAGCATATCTCACAAATACAACTGTACAAATGAACCTCTATTTAGCCATTCCACAGTGTATACATATTTTGAAGCATCATGTTGCACATAATAAATGTATGCAAATTTTATTTGTCAATTAAAATCAGTAAATAATTTAGGAAAGAAAGAAGCCAGACACAAAAAGATACATAACAAAGATTAAATTTATATAACATTCAAAAACAGGCAAACATGCACAGGCATACCTTTTTTTACTGAGCTTCACTCTATTGCACTTTGCAAATACTGTGTTTCTTACAGATTGAAGGTTTGTGGCAATGCTGAGTCCAGCAAGTTTATTGGCACCATTTTTCCACCAGCATAGGCTCACTTTGTGTTTCTGTGTCACACTTTGGTAATTTTCACAATATTTCAAACTTCTCCATTATTATTGCATCTCTCATGGTGATTTATGGTCAGTGATCTTTGATGCTACTGTTGTAATCGTTTGGGGGTGTCACAAACTGCACCCAAATTTAATCAATAAATGTGGGGTTCTGACTGCTCCACTGACTGGCCATTTTCCCTGTCTCACTCCCTCTCCTCAGACCTCCCTATTCCCTGAGACACAATAATGTTGAAATTAAGCTAATTAATAACTTACAATGACCTCTACGTGTTCCAGTGAAAGGAAGAGTCATACATCTCTGACTTTAATTCAAAACTAGAAATGATTCAGCTTAGTGAAGAAGACGTGCTGAAAGCTGAGACAGACCGTAGCTAGGCTTTTTGCAACAAAATGTTAGCCAAGTTGTGAATACAAAAAAAAAAAAAATTAAAGAAATTAAAAGTGCTGTTCAAGTGAACACACAAATGATAAGAAAGCCAAACAGCCTTATGGCTAATATGGAGACAGTTTTAGTGACTGGAGACAAAAAACAGCCACAACATTCTCTTAAGCCAAAATCTAATCCAGAACAAGGTTCTAATTCCCTTCAATTTTTTAAAGGCTGAGGAAGCTGAAGAAGAAAAGTGCTAAACTAGCAGAGGTTGGTTAGTTCATGAGGTTTAATGAAAGAAGCCGACTCCGTAACATAAAAGTGCAAGGTGAAGCAGCAAGTGCTGATGTTGAAGCTTCAGTGCGTTATCCAGAAGATCTAGCTAAGACCACTGATGATGGTGGCTACACTAAATAATAGATTTTCAATGTACACAAAACAACCTTCTGTTCAAAGAATATTACATCTAGGACTTTTCTAGCTAGAGGGGAGAAGTCAATGCCTGACTTCACAGCTTCAAAAGACAAGCTGATTTTCTTGTTAGGGGCTAATGCAACTGGTAACTTTAAGGTGAAGCCCATGATCATTTACCATTTCATAAATTCTAGGGCCCTTAAGAATTATGCTAAGACTACTCTGTCAGTGCTCTGTAAACTGAACAATAAAGCCTAGATGACAGTGTATCTGCTTACACCATGGTTTACTAAATATGTCAAGTGCACTGTTGAGAACTACTGCTCAGAGAAAAGATTCCTTTCAAAATATAACTGCTCATTGACAATGTATGGAACTTCTTTGCTCATTCAAGAGTTTGCATTGTCAGTAACCAAGCTCACCATTTTATTTTTGTTATTTTGTTGGGTTTTTTTTTTTCATTTTAATAAGGTCTTCTCACTGCAAAAATATAAAACTACTTGCATTGACATCAAGTATTATTTTTTTTTTATTCTTTTTTATCTAATAGCTATGATTATGTTCCCCACATTGTCTTTTTTTCATTCTTTTTCTGGGAGTAACTCTTCATTCTTCAAGGTTTAATTCTGCAACTTCTAAGAGGTTTTCACTGTCTTTACTTTCCTTCCCAACTCATGCTATTTCTATATAAAATATTTCTGTCTAAACTTATCTATCTTGAATTATAACTTATTTATTTGCTTTATTTCTGCCTGATTTCCTAGAAAGAAAATAGATCACAGGCATATAATACATCTAGTAGGTGCTAAGTTGATGAATGGATGAAAAGCCTTGCCCTCAATGAGCACAGTTTAATCAGCTATCACTATTGAAATTTTATAACCGAGCTCCAGAATCTTCCCTAAAACTCTCACTTAGAATGAAAAGATGTCGCTCTCCTGAATCTTCCTAGCACATTGTTTTTACCTCTATTACTATGTTAACAAATATTAGTATTTTATCTCAATGTACACAATTTGTCTTCCTCTTGCTTTGCATTTGTAAATTGCCTAAAACAGATTTGCCATTCAAAAAAGAATTGTACTTAAAATTTTACAAATAATATAAACGTAAATATATCCATGTAGTAGTAATATTAGAAATAGACACTTTAAAATGCTTCAGCCTGACCAGAAGCCCCCAGGGTTCTGAGATGGGGGGCCCCGCCCACCACTGACTACGACCAGGCTGGCGAAGGAGCCAGAAACCCCCAGGATCCTGAGATGGGGAGCCAAGGGCCATAGCCTTGTCTGCCTCTTTTCCTCTGCCTCCCACAACAGCATCTTAAAATGTACTTAGCAACCACATGTGTTTCTATGAGGTGTGTAACTTATCTGCTCCTGTCCTTTACCTAATTTCTGCTTAGATTTTTCTAATTCATTTTTAAGAGTTCATTTTTCATTAAGGACATTAATCTTTGTGTTAAATTTGTTCCTTATCAATTGACTTTAAAATTAATCTATGATGTTTTTCTTTGTTTCTATGTTCAGAAAATAATTTTCTATCTTAACATTAAATAAATAAATAGATAGATGGATAGATAGATAGATAGATAGATAGATAGATAAATGGGATAAATAAATAAATAAATAAATAATGTTTCAGCCTATGCACTCAGTCTAGCATTGTCAGATGAGGCTCCACAAGTTATAATCACCATATGATTCATAAAATTTTAAAGTTATCTCCTTCCCTTTGCCATTTTTTTCATTTGACTGAATTAGCCTAGTTTCTTTTCACCTTGAACATTTCAACAATTTTATTACTGTTCAATTGACACTAACTGACAGCAACTAAATATCACCACCTCTCAAATGCTGATCACAGACCCACCCCCATAAGTTCCTTGATCATGTTACAGCTTTAAACTAGCCCAAAGCACTTCATTCTCACTTCTTGTGTGTACCATGGAGGTGCCCAGCTTGTTTTAGAATACCTGCAATTTTTTTTTGAAGGGTAAGTGATAATGGGTCCAAACAAGGGAAGAAGTTTTCTCTCTCACGAAGCTCCTTCTCGGGGTGTACTGGACTGGAATGGGCATGTGCATCATGTCGCCTCTAAGGTTCAACCACTACTTCACTGGGAAAAGCAATGTGCTAATTCTAGTCCTTTATTTTGATTTTAGCTGGTTTGGAGCACTGAGACTTTTAGACTCATCTAACCCAGCTCTGCTTTCCCCATGCATTGGTTCAGGATTGGGATATCTGGCATCACCTTAGTTATAAACACAACCCCGATGCCTGCCTTACTCTTCCCTCCTGCACCAGCTACTGGAGCAGCTCTACAAGCCCAAGAACCTCTGTCTATACCCACAGTATATCCCCTTATAGAGCTGTTCGTCACTTCCATGAACTCATTCCTTCTCAGCAGGCTTTGTCCTGTCACACTCAACTTTGTTTTCTTCATTGCAACCTAGACCCCAGGTCTTTTTTTTCCCAGGATTTTTCAGTTTCCTGTACTGCTGGAGCCAAGCAACACTGTGAGACCTACCCTACCTTCCGTTCTTCAGGCCAGACAATGCCTCACGTTTCCCTCCTTGTCCCTTATCTGCAACCTCTCTCTTTGAGGACTCTAGGAGAGTATATTCTGTCTCTAAATGTGCCCAGATTTCTCCATTTAAAAATGTCCTCCTCTTCTTGCATCCAACACAGTGGAAACCTGTTTTCTCTGTCATTCTCTTCTTTTCCAGGTTTAACAAGTATATAGTTACTGTCATATCTTCACTCTTTGTATTTATTATCGTTTAATGAGAAATAGCTCAATTTCACAAAGTACCAGACAATAATTCAGCTCTAATGAGTGTTCAGATATGGCCACATTTGCTTAAACCTTTTAAAAAGAAGTTAAAACTACATATAATAACCTACCCTGCCAACTCTCTGTAATCCAATTTCTCTCCTTTCTAGCCTAGAGGTAAATATCATGAATATAGTAGGATTTTTCCTATTACAGATATTTATATACTCATGAATTATTTACAATAACGTTTTGTAGTTTAAAATATTGTATAAATAGTATTATATTTATGTTTCTTTCTGTAGCTTGCTCCTTTCTTTCAATATAATGTTTTTGAGAATAATCAATATTAGTACATGTTAATTAGCTCAAGTTAATTTATTCTATTGTGCATGCAGTATTTTACAGTATGAATTTACAATGGTTTATTTGTTAATTCTCCACCTGATGAAACAAATTGTTTAGTATTTTTGTTCTTGTTACAAACAATGGTTCAGTCTGCATGCTTATCCTGTCTCCTTATGCACTTATCTGAGAGAGAGATTCTCTAGGATATTTCCCTACAAATGGAATTCTTGAATCACAGTATGTGGTCACTTTATAAAAATTTTATAGTATGAAATAACTTTCCTAATGTTTTTGATAATTCTCATCTCACCAATATTGGATGTGTTTCAGGATAATGCATATCATTACCAAGACTGAATAGTGTTTCTCCAGTATTTTCTGATCTAATGAGTGTGAAATGCATTTCTCTCATTTTAATTTGTATTTTCCAAATCACTGTGACAATTGAACATCCTTTCATGTTTCATAGTCCATGTGATTTTCTTCTGCTATTAATTTCCAGTTTCAAACCTGTATCATTTTCTAACCATTCTAACTCTTATTTTTATTGATTTTAGATGACATGTAGATAGATCTATATTCTGTCATATCTTCTTTCTTGGTTTGTGATTACATTTGTATACAATTTCTACTATTATGTAAAAGTTTAGATCTAAATATGACTTATTTTTTCAATCTCCTTTTTTCCCCCTTCAATACCATTGATTCAACCTTTCAGAATTCACTGTGATTGAGAATCTCTTCAGGTTTTCCCTTCAGCATGCTCTGGAGCCTTATTCAGTGAAGCAACCTGTTTGGAGCCATGATGCAATAATGGGGGAGAAAGAAAGGAAGTGAGAGAATATAGCTGGAGGTGGGGCCTTTGAAGAGGAAAGAAAGTAGGTGATTCTAGAGTTATTTTGGTTGGTAATCTAGGAAATTACCTTCAAATTATAAAAGGAGTTAGGTGTACATGTGAGCACCTAATCATGATAGAATACACATTGTAGGCCCAACTTGTACACCATCCCCTACTTCCAGGAATATCTGAGATAGTGATTGTATTATAATTTTTTCTGGTGCTCATAACAGAATACCACAAAACTAGATATTTATAAAGAAATGACATTTATTTCTTGCAGTTTTGGAGGCTGGGAAGTCCAAGGTCCAGGGAACACATCTGGTGAGGGTCTTCTTCTTGGTGGTGACACTGGATATCACATGGCAAGGGATGACACAGGGAATCACATGGCAAGAATGGCATAAGCAAGACAGCTAAGGTACTCACTTGCTTTCCTTATAATGACGTCAGAACCATTCCCTGATAACCCATCAAACCATTAACCCATTAATGGATTAACCTATTCATAAGAGCAGGTCCCTCACATCCAATCACCTCCTAAAGGCCCCACCTCTCACATACTATCATCAGATTTCCCACCCTCTTAACTCTGTTACAGTGGAGATCAAATTTTCAATACATGAACTTTTGGGGACGCATTCAGCCCATAGACGTCGTTAAAATGTTTATCCCAATAGACCGATGTGAATGCTATTAGAGAGAGACTGCTCTCCTGAAATTGTTGAACCTGTGCTGCCAGCCTGGAAATGATCAATCCTGAGACTCCAGGAAGCACCTTTAAAAATTGCTATTCTTCAGTATTATGCACACCTGAATGTTGATACACAATCCTGAAATCTCTATCTCTGTCATTACAGATTTAAAGAGGGAAAACTAAGCCAGATCCACAGTTGTGATTCTACTATGAATGTGCCAAAATAAATTATTTTGAACCTTGCATACCCATTATTTTTGGCAATCTATAAGCTCTATCTTTTATGCCCGCCTCCAGGTATTTCCTCTACACTTGATTACTACTCTCCATTTTCTTACTAATCTCTCTGATCTCTTTTTCCTCATCTCTTCATCTTATTTTATAAGATTCTTCTCAGCTTGTACAAATTATTTCTAAAATTTCTCACCCAAAATAATATTTTTCTATTACTCTAAATTACCACTTGGTACTATTTTTTTTCCCTACTTTCCTTATCAACTACCAAGATAAAATTATATACACATTTTGCTTTAATTTCATGACTGCCCATCTGTCCACAGCCTGCTACAAAGTTTGGTTGCTTTTTTTTTTTCTTTCCCTTCTTTGAATTAGCTCCCACAAAGATCCTAAAAATATTTAGTTTACCCAACTTTATGTGCTCTTGGGAATCGGTTTGCATTACACCTAACTAAAATAAAATCTTTATGTTGAAATAGAAATGACCTCATAGACAATCATTATGACTTTCATAGATATGAAGTGGGGACTCAGAGATATTCCGATCAAAATATCATGAATTTCATTTTCTTGATTCTTTAAATCTTGAAAAGCTAGATGCTAGAGTGAAGGAATATTGCAGATTTAGTTTAAGTCCTCAAAGGTAGTGATTATGTTTTAGCCAGGGAAGAAAATATCCAGTAAGGGATCAGAGTAAATCAGAGACAGCAGCATAGAGGAGAGTACACTAAATTATTTCTACTTTCTTTGACCTCCCACATTCAACTCTGTTCCACTTATTGATCAGCAACCTTCAAAGGACTCCTAGGTAAGTGCAGGAAATACACAAGAAGGCAGAAAGTTTGAGGTAAGTTGAAACAGTTATGCTTTCTAAATTTTACTGCGTTTTTATGGAGCATAGATTATTTATAAATGTTTATCTGTTTATCTGTCTTTCCACTATTTTAATTTTGTTTTATTTTTTATATTTTACTTTGCAATGGGAAGTTTTATTTTTATTCTTTGCTATTGTGTAGTATCTTTTTCTTTCCATTTTATTTATACTATTTCAGCTTTTTGTGTGTGTGTTCCAAAATCACAAGCACCCCTCAAGATATTGCCTGATGCTGTTATATCTTCAAAGAAATCAACATTTTTTAAAATTTTATTATTAGCATATTCATTCTTACAAATAGTGATATTTCTTTATGGCCTTTGCCCAACCTTTTACTTCCAAAACCCCCTCCCTCCCTCCCCACCATCTCTAGTATCCTTAGGTTTATTCTCTTCTCCTGAAAGTTTAATGTATTGTTGTGGTCTTTTCTTTCTTTCTTTCCTGCATTCCTTCCTTCTAAATGTGGAAATTCAATTGTTTTAAAACTCATCTTGGAGATTAAAACTACACACCTGCATATTTCAAACTACAGAAATCCTGAATTAAAGAATTCAATTATTTTAAATAAAGGATTTTTCAAAAATTTTAATTATGGAACTACTTATTTTTAAAAAACACTAATATTTTAGAGATGCTAATATTACATCAAGAAAAGTTTTTAAATGCTCTGTTATTTTTAACTCCAATTGTAATTTATGTACTTATATATCACATTATTAATTTTATCCATTTTTCATTTTATTCAGTTAAGCTTTTCAAGTTTATTATTGTTTACACTCATACAAAATTTTATCACATTTTATCCAATATTCATTCTACTATTCTTATGCTATATAGAGAGTGTTGTATTGGCCTAGACTTTTAATATGATAAGAAAACCAATAATAAACAATTTTATTGATTTTAATGAAGCTCTCTTTAATGCTGTATTGTAAATTATTAGATTTTGGGTAAATATTTATAACCCTAGTGTGAAAATAATATATACATTTTTTTAAGGTGGATGAATACAATGACATCATTATGGAATCTGCCAAAAATTTATGTGAAAATCTTTTCTCTCAGGAAAGCATATTACACTTTGATTACTCTACTCACCATGAGATATACACTTTATGACTGTAAGCAAGAGATAGTGATCAATCTTTGCACCAAACTTTAATATCTTATTAAAAGTAATGCCCAACATACACGAAGGTGGGAAGTAACAAATAGCCACATCAGCCTGAGCTCACATCTGATGTTTCGTATTTACTTTGAATGTTCATATACAGAAGAATTGTTACATTATCTGCTCCAGAAACTAAAGCAACTTTTGTGTATTGTTTTTAGTAGAAGTGAGGCTGAGAAGGCAGAGGTTAAATTTCATGAGGAAATTTAATTCTCATCTTCTGAGGGACACATTAAAACCTTTCCCAGGTTTTTTCTTAAAGGAAAGGGTGAGCCGCTCCCAAACACATAAAGAAGAAATGAACCAGAAGAAATTTAAAAAGAGGAACTTAAGTAAATTTATTCTTTTTCAATTCAAAAAACAAACATCATTTTGAAAAAGATGCTGGTGTTCATTAGCACAAGTTGCATAGGAACAATGATAACCAAGTTATTAATAATACTTTTTTTCTACATTAAAAAAGTAACATATAAAAGTGGATAATAAGAGTCTTAGTTTCCATTATGCATTTTCTGGGAAACTCCTAAATCATTACTTATATTTCTTTTTTAACTTATCTACAAACTGCTTCTTAATTAGGATATATTCTCCCATTAAAAATACATTTTCTGTTATTGTTACTTTTTGTGTTATAATTTTCAAAAATGAAACTTTAGAAAGTAATTTATCAGATCCAATTAAAGCTTTGTTAAAAAAAAACAAAAACAAAACCAAAACAGCAACAACAACAACAACAACAACAACAACAACAAAAAACACCAGGAAGATACCTGTGCCTACACAGTTAGATTTTTTTTTTTTAACTTAATTCAGTAAGGGGAGATGGTCCTAAGCAACCCTGGGGCATCCAAGGGGAAGTTAGGAGGGGTTTTCATTGTAGTCGCCTTGTATTCAGTTATTTGGGGTAAGGTTCAAGGAAGTGGGGGTTTGTTCTGGACTGAGTGGTATTAAGAAGTGAGGACAGTCTGTAGATTGAATTATGTCCCTCAAAACTCACTGAAGCTCTAATTGTGTCCCCCAAGTTTTATGTATTAGAAATTCAGCCCCCACTGTGACTGATAAGAGGGGGGGAAATCCTATTACGGTAATTGAAAGGTGGAGCCTTGAAGAGGTGATTGGATTGCTGTAGAGAATGGAATAAAAATGGTGGTAAGGGGTGTGGTTCTGAGGGCTTTAAAAGAAGAGGAGAGTCTGTCTTTCTCTCTGTTCTGTCTGCTTCCACCATCTTGTAATGTGAGACCCCTGGGTCACTGTTGCAACCACCAGATGGACTTTGGACTTCCTAGTCTCAGAAACGGTGAGCAATAAATTTCATTTTCTTTGCTAATTATCCAGTTCCAAGTATTTTGTTATAAGCAACCTAAACAGACAAATACACAGTCAGGGATTAAGTATTTCAATTACCCTCGTCTAGAAGATGAGGTTACAGTTGTCACAGGTAAAGAAGGAATAGTTACTCCTGTCAGCTGGGATGTGGGGGAGAGATTTAATTAATTTTGAGTAGTTACATAGTTTACCAGTTTTGTCTTATGTACACACATACTTACAGATGATCTTGTTTTTATCTTGTTCCAACAGCTACAGAGTAACCTTATCTAATTATTGTTGCTATTCAATGGAATTGTTCATATTCAGCTCAGACTAAGATAGCCTAGAGCATGCATTCTCATCTGGAGCAATATTGTACGGAAGGGGATGAAAACTGGTTGTTGGGGCAAGATAAATCTTTGATATTGCAATGGTCTGTGGCTCTCTAGCACATAAACAGATGCACAGTATATCCATGGTATTAAATTTTATGGAGGTGAGGGAGGGCGATTAGGGGAAACATGTCTGAAAAGTTTCCTCGGGAAGGTGCTAATGAGAATGAAGCTGACAAACACTGGCCAAAACATTAATTGCTAACTTCCAAGTCTGTTTTTCTTTTCTTTTTTTCTTCCTTTTTCATCTTTTTCACTAGAAATCGAATTCTCTGTTCAACCTTGAGGCTCAAAGAGGCTCCCGTTGTTTGGTATAGGTGGAATTTAGAATTGAAACCTGTCTGTAACTCAGAAATGCTGTTCTTCCCATTAAAAGTTTACAACACATTCCTATGCCACAGTCACTTGAGAAGGACCCTATAAAATGTCCTTGAGGGAGAGTGGACTTGGTTCCACTCCTCTCACAGCATAAAACATTTAGATATGCACCCAGAGTTCACTATCTCTTCCAGCTTTGATATCAAAGATTTAGTGCCTCCCTGGCATTTCCAATTTCTTTGGAAAATAAGACTTCCTAGGAAATTAATTGCACATAGTAGCAAAGAATAGGCATCCTATAGTACCAACAGCTATAGTAACCAAATTCAGGCGCGGTTGTATAAAAACAACTGATATCTTTACTGATAATAAGATTGCATGATATTCACTGATTTGTCAGTAGGATAATTCAACAATTTAGGGCTCAACCTGTGCTCTGTTCATTTAGAAAAGCAATATGCAAAATATTGCATGTTCTAAAAGAGAATATTGTCCCATCAGATTAGGATTATAATCTCGAACCTGGCTCACTAGTAGTCTTACTGGGAGCACTTTAATAGAAACCTTGCCCAAACCCCACTCTGAACCAATTAAGTGAGAATTAGGAGTAAGTCTACAGTGCTTTTAGAAGCTCCCCAATTGTTATGTGCAGCTAGGTCAAGGAAATGTTCATTTATCGGCATTATGGCAAAAAGAGATGTCCAGGTTATGCTGATTGAAGTCCCTAGGAATGCAAAGCTTTCAGCATAAAGTATTCCCCCATTGCTCTCTATTTTTGGATTAGGAGAGTGACACGTTATTTCTAATCCAGAGGCCTGGGCTAATATGTACCTGGCCCATGGCCAAAATAAGAGAAAGTCTAAAGTTTAGAGCTGACTCACAACCGGTTATTTTCTTAGTGTTTCTCTTCCTTTTTCAAGTAATATATCTCTTCCTCTCAAAGCACCACCTCAAAGTCTTCTCTCCTCACACCATTGCTGTTAGTTACCTCAAGGGGTCACCTGGAATCTGAGCCCTTGGGAGTCTATATATTAGGCGTAATGTCTACCTCCTGTTCAGATTGCTCATATCTATAACATTAGTCAATTTCAGTATTTTTTCTTTTGATAGAAATCTCAGTGTCATAATCTAATTATCATACTTCTGTTTCCTCAAATCCACCATCTTCTTGAATGAAATTGTGATGTAGAAGCACTCTAGAAGATAGATATTCATCTGGGCCTGAAGACTGGAGCCAGAAAGTATAACCTACAGAAAGATAATCTGAAGAATAAGCAAAGAGGCTCAGGGGAAAGCTGATGCCACAGAATGTCATCTACTGCACCTGTTTAGCAATCCACCAGGAAGCAGCTGTGGGATGTAAAGAGTTGGGTCTCTGAATTCACTGGACCTGGGTTTGAATCTACTGCACCATTTTTTACCTCTATGACCTAGGACACAATATGTAATCTTATGTAAAAAAATTGGTTAATATTACTCACCTGAAAAGATAGTTTGGAGGACTAAAAATATGTCATTTGCTTCCATTTCCCCAGAGTTTACTTCAGTTCACATTACCTGGAAGATTTTACCAGTCAAACAATGTGGAGTTTATTTCTTCACTGTAATACATACTCCTACTACCCATACTGTTTCTTTATTAAGAATCCAGTTTATACTTAAATATAACTTCTGACATTTCTTCTTCCTAACACTGATTGCAATTGTGACTAAAGGATGAAATTGTTGAATGTCTCTCCTTCCTTCTAAAGTATAAATTCTGTAAGGAAAGAACCCATACTTGACTTCTCTATGGAGTACACTAGAAAGGCAAAAATAACCCATATTTGCACACATAGTTGTCTACTACTCAATCAGGCAAAATGAGCCTCTGGAAACGTATACTCCATTTATAAGTAGGGAAATTTTATCAGGCTTTTTCACCAATAAGTTGAACACCTTTAATGACCTTTCCATTTACCTTACCAAATTTTACCCCCCATCAAACAATCTTCTAATTACTTACTACTCAAGATCCCCAGTGTTTTCTCCACCAGGATAGAGAGCATTGTGCAGCAAACTCCTTGACATTATCTGGTCACTAGAAATAATTGTTTCTGCTGCATTGGTTTCTTAAGAGCAGGTAGATCTTCCTGGGAAGTGTGAGCTTCTCTTATTTGTACTATTTGACTTGTAAACATTTTTTATAGTTGCTTCTGCTGAATGTACTTCTACTTATTGCATCACCAATATTGTTATTGTTGCCTTATGTATGGGGCCCTGGAGAGTCAGGGACAAAGAGAGATCTCTCCAAAGCCATGGGATAAGGACAGTGTTGATTCTCATACCTGGTTTTTAAATTCAAAGTCCTATAATTTGAAATCTACAGCTCTGCCCTATAACATACTGCTCTAAGCCATTAACTGTACAGCCAACAACTCTCATTTAACAATGCACATATCCATGTCCATATATAATGGCTTTATATATATATATATATGTATATATATATATACGTATATATATATATATAGTCCTTTATAAACTTTCATGTCTGCCCATGGACAAGCTTACTACTTTTATGACTCAGCTCATTTTTTAATACTTCTTATAACTTGCTTTTTTACTCACAGTACATTGTAGACACCATTTCATGGCATTAGATTGACACATAATTCATTAATTTTAAATAACTGAAATGTTATATTTAGTTGTATAGATGACCATAATTTGTGTAATCAGTCCCTGGGATATAAAATTAGTTTATTGTGTTATAACATGGAGGTCAAGGGTTCAGATCTCCGCACCAGCCAGCCATCAAAAAACAAAAAATTAGTTTGCTTCTTATTTTTTAACTATTACAATAACTTCCATATAAATATCATTGTACATATCTATTTGTACTATTATTATTTTATCTGTAGGACACGTCTCTAAAAATAGAATTACTGGGTGAAAAATCCATTCAAATTTTGATAAATATAGTTTATAAAGAAAAATCTTTTAGCAACTTACACGTTTCTTTTATTATTGGGGAATATTTGTTTCCCAACACCCTAGCCAACACTCACTATTTCAGTTAACATTTGCTGTTTAACAAATTACCCCAAACTCTAATGGCACCAAATAACCATTTGTTTAGCTCACAGTTCAATATATTGGCCTTTTGAGCCAGGCTCAGCTGGGCAGTTTTTCTGATAAGCCCCAGTGAATAAGCACTTTACAGGTCTTTGCTTGTATCAATCATGTTCGATACCAACCCCTCAACCAAATAAGTCACATGGTTAAATTCAGATTCAACAAGGGGAGAAATGGACTCCACCTTTTAATGGAAAAGCTGAAAATTCATAGACTTTAACTTTGGATAGGGAAACCTACAAATTAATATTGCAAAATGGATATATAGACATGAATATTAAGAATCTGTGTTCATTTTTGCAATATACCATATTAATTAGATATTAATAAATAGATAACACTAAATTAGAATAATTGTCTAAGGATTTTGCACTTAATCTTCGCAATATCCCTATGAGGGAATGATAGAGCATTATTATCCATTTTACATTGGGATAACTAAGGCAGTAACTTGCCCAAGGTTACTTAGTCTCTTGCAAAGAGATTCTCATCTCCACACACTTAACCTCAGTATTCTATGGCATCTTAGTTTCTGTATTTTTGTTTTGTGTGATTTTTAAGCCACAAAAACATTTACCAATATTTTATTCTCAAATATTTATGTATTCATTTATTTTTTATGGTTTTTCAATTTCAAAATTTTTTCATTGAAACATGTTGATTGTACGTGTTTAAAGGTACAGAGTTATATTTCAATACACGTATACAATGTGTGTTCATCTATCCAGGGTAAGTAGCCTATTCATCATTGCATACCTTAATCATTTCTTTGTGCACATTTGATCTTCTTTCTTCCAGTCATTTGGTTACATGCAGGAAAACATTATAGATTATAGATTTCTGGGTTGACTGTACACCAACAGGGCTTATTTTTCTTCTCTTGCTGTACTTATGTGTCCATTAATCAGCCTTTCACTATCCCTCCTCCCCCCTCCCCTTTCCCACTTCCATTAACCACAGTTCTTTTCTCTCCTTATAGCAGTTCAACTTATTATTATTACTTATTTGTTTCTGTTTGTTTGCTTATTTTGTTTTGTTCTTTTTTCTTAGCTCCACCTATGAGTGAGAACATGCAGTATTTCTCTTTCTGTGACTGGCTTATTTCACTTAACATAATTTTCTCTAAACTAATCCATGTTGCTATAAATGGTAGAATTTCATTCTTTTTTGTGACTGAGTAGTATTCCATTGTGTATATATACCACATTTACTTCTTCCAATCACATTTCCCCTGTGTTTTCTTCTAAAAGTTTTATAGTTTCAGGTATTATATTTAAGTCTTTAATCCATTTTGAGTTTATGTTTGTATATGGTGATAGATAGGGGTTGTTTCATTCTTCTACATGTGGATATCCAGTTTTCCCATCACCATTACTGAAGAAGCTGTCCTTTCCCAGTGCATGTTTTCAGAGCTTTTATTGAAGATCAATTGGCTGTAAGTACATGGGTTTATTTCTGAGCTTTCCACTCTATTCCACAGTCCAGGTGTCTATTTCTATACCAGTACCATACTGCTTTTGCTAACCCATTGTCCACTGGGGCAGAGATGGGTCACTGAGTGTGGCAGGGCTATGAGTCGGGTGGGGAGAAAAGGGTGTGGATCCAGGAGGCTGCTGCACTCCCCACAAGCTCTCTGCAGGGGTGGGTGGGGCTATTGGGTTGATGGGACTCTGAGCTCACCTGGCTCTTATCCCAAAATAGCAATGGTCCAGTTGCAGCCCAGGACCAAGGTGGGTGGGAAAGACTCAACCTCTACTTCACCTCTGAAAAATATGGTCCTGCAGGCTCTTAGTAGCTGCCCATACTGGGCTCACTGTCTGATTTGCACTGACCACCACACCCCCCACAACTCCACTACCACCTACCTTGTCCCAGCAGTGCAGGATCTTTCCAGTCTCCATGCCAGTCTTGTTCAGGTGCTTTGCCTGTCTTTTGAAGTTGCTGTCTAAAGTTTCTAGATCTTGGGGATTTTCATCACTGTTTTCCTGGATTCTGTTATTTTCTCCTAGACACTCTACAGATAACTCTCTACTTGTTGCTTTGGACTTTGTATTGGAGGCAAGAACTGGCTACCTCTAGTCAGCCATCTTGCTGAAAAACAACTTTTTCTAATATTTCTATCTCCAACATCTTTCTCAAATATTACAATGTAATTTCCATTCATACTCCAAAAATCATCCCAATTTTCAAATCTTTTGAAAAGCCTATCCTGACTTTCCTCACCCTATTCTCACCATGTTATTCTGTACCTTAAATATATGTGTGTATGTGTATGTTTGTATCTATATACACACATACATATTTTCTTGCATTAGCCAGTTCACGGTTGCAAAACCTATTTTTTCTCTGTTAAACGGTGACTTCCTTGAAGGTATTCCTCAGGTTTAGGAACCCAATAAGCAGGAAATGTTTTTCTTTGTTCAATGAAAGAAAATACTTGCCCTTGAGCGGCTCATTGACTGTTTGTGATAACAGATATGCAAACATCAGTCCTATGTACCTATTAATACTCTATCTACTGTCCCAGGCCCCAACACTTCCCTTACTAATATTTTTGAGACTTCTCTTAGGTTAATCTCTTCATCCCAGGTAGTCCCAGAATACATTATTTAAACACATATCTTATTACTTATTACCTTTGAACATCTCTCTAGAACCCTAATTTTCAAGCACATAGCAGACTAAAACACAGAAGAAATAAACCAGGCTATCTTCCTTTACCAAAAATTTCTCAAGTTTTTCTTAAGTTATAATCTTTTTTATTATTATAAATAACCTTTTGCATTTTTAATATTACATAAAGTTTTAAAATAAAATAGTACAAGTGGCCCAGTTCTTCTATACCAAACCTTCCTGGTGCATGGTTATCATATTAATCACTCATGGCATATATTTCTCTTTTTGCACTTCATAACATCAGCTCACAAGATTCCTCACTTCTCTTTGGCCATATTCCCAGTCATAAGTATACCTCATTTATAGACTTCAATGTATTAGACTCCAAATACTAATAATTCTTTAATAGGTGTTGTTATCTGCTTGCTTGTTTGTCTGTTTATTAAGGACAGAGTTCTTTCCTGAAAACTTTGAGATAAGTGCAGTATACCTCTGAGAATATTTTAGAACTTGGCCCAATAGCAAAGGCAATGTGGATTCTAAAATACAAATCCTCTGCCAGCTGCTCAGTGCTACAGGACTACATCATGACCTTTCAGTCTGGACATCCCATGCTTCCTTGTAGGTGAGCTAAAGTCTGAGGATAGACAGGAAAAAACAGCCACATAATCTCACAGAAACCCAAGCTCTCTGAGTTTCCCAAGCATCCCAAAAGACAAAACAAGACAGAGCTGGACCATGTGGGCCAGGTGGTAACTATGAGTCCACCAGGGCTTCTCTGGGGCAGATTCACTGGGAGATGGGTACTCTGTTTAGACTCCATGCCTCATATATCTGTGACTCTGGAGGTTTTTTTTGTCTTTTTTTCCCCTAGTACAGGTTTTCTTCTGCTGTGCCCCAAGTAGTTGGTAACCGTCATTAGCTACAAGACAAAATCAAGCTTCTGAGAACTGATCTTTGGGGAGCCAAAGCACCATTTGTTTCCTGTGTTCTCAGAAATTAGGCTTTCTGAGAATCTCTGGAGCTTTGGTCCAGCTGTTGAACCAGGTAGAGCCTGCGTACCACCATTACAAAGCTAATGAGAATGACTTACCTGATACCTATAAAACAAAATCATGAAAAAAATCAAAAACTGAAAAACAAAAGCCAAAACCAAGCATGACTATTTGCTGAGGACTCTCAATTTAGAGAAAGATGGCTTTAACAATGCTAGTGTGTCTGTGGTTACAAAGAATGGCCACTATGTTTCATGGATTGCAGTTATATTAGGACAAGTATTTCATGAATCAATATATAACTTTACTATTTTAAGAAACTTTACACTTCTCAAAGTTTTTAACTTGAAAGCGTAATGTGTGGTATATTGAGAAATAAAGTAAGATTAGGTTACAAAGTGTATTAACAAAAAGACATATTAATTGGGATTCATACAGCAGTGAAGAGACAGACCTGATTAGGAAGGAAGGTAGATGTCAGAGTATTCAAGATGGAAACCACTGTGTGGGACTGGGGTGATTTTTGTTATTCCCTGAAGGTCGTATAGCTTATAAACATTCTTGAAAGTCTGAGGGAATGTATGCACATGGAAAATACCCACAGCTATTTTTCCATTGTTTAATGTTCATTTTATTAAATTTACATCTTACTAACAATACTTTGAAAACAATTTTTTCTTAAGCATTTAAACATTGAGTTCCTCTTTGATTAATTAAATCCTTTCAAACATCTAAACTGCAATTATAAATACAGATACCTAATGGGATAGTGAACGGTAGTTTTCATGTTGTCTCAGAATTGTAGTAAAAGCCTTGCAGCTGAACATAATAGACACTCAACACCCCCATGTACTGAAAATAACTACTAAAAAAAGGAACCCAGCAGATATGTCAGATCAGTGGAGAGATGTGGCTGCACAGTGATGCCAGTATTTTTCCTACGTTTCCACAAAGAAAAGTGGGAGTTTAAGAAGTCCTAGAAACAGTGAGTCATCTTCCTAGTGGGAGAATATTTGGCTTTTCCCTTCTCTTTTCTGAGAGGGAGGTGCAGGGGTAAGAAGGTAGTTTTGAAGTAACTATACCTGATGAGTTGGATGCTGGAAGATGGGGGAAGTCTTAGTCTTTCTGTGCTGCTATAACAAAATACCTCACAGTGGATAATTTATGAAGAATTGACATTTATTTCTTATATTTCTGGAGGCTGAAAAGTCCAAATTGAGGATTGGTGTCTGGTGAGGGCTGCTCTCTGCTTTCAAGATGGCATCTGTTGCTACATTATTTGGAGAGAAGAACACTGTGTCTTCACATGGCAGAAGAAATAGAAGGGCTAAAAACATGCTCCCTTCAAGCTCAAGCCTTTTTGTAAGGGTGATAATCCCATACATGAGGGCAAAGCCCTCATGATTTAATCACCTTCCGAAGGACACACCTCTTAATACTATTGCATTGGGGATTGTGTTTCAACATGAATTTTGGAAGAGACACTATCATTCAAACCACAGCAGAGGAAATGGATATTGTCTTATTTAATATTCTTGTTTGGCTATCCTTTATGCAAATTTGGACCAAGAACTAAAGGATTTGGAATGGAAATGCCAGGGGGAAGACACAAAACAACAGGGGCACTGAGAGCTCTCTTGCACTGTGTGATTTAAGTCGACATTTAGAGAAGTAGCCAGGCTTACTCTCTCTTCTTTTGATACTCTAATCAAAAAAGCCGTCTGGTAGAGAATGTTAACCCAACTGCAAGAAGCTATACGGCATGCCACAGGTAACAGGAGCTGATGGGCAATTGGAGGAGATCAGACTAGAGCACATCTTACTGATCAGGCAATGGTTAAGCGGGAAGGTGATGGAAAGGTAAAAGATACAGGTCCCTGGCTTCAAATTGCTCACAGGAGGGTTGGACCTAGAAACAAGGACAGGAAGCTCCTTTCTTTTTTTTTTTTTAACCAGTTAACTGAGACAAGAAAATAACTTCAAGATAATATGATATGTGTGTAATGGAACTGAGCAAAGGAGAGCTATGTCTGTTCATGTATGCGCATATCTTCCTTAAAAATTTAATACCCGAGGTTAAGTTAGACTGTGAGGTAGCTTTTTGAAAAAAGTTAAGAGAGTTGGCAATGTAGATGGTTGGAACAGTGAGCTGTTGTTGTATTATAAATATCTTAAAACCCAAGCCTTAGCATTTCGATTTATGCTGATGACTACAGGAAGTCATGGAGAGATTTAATCTGTTGTGACAGAGCCCCCAGACATATAATTAATATATTCCTTAGAGCTCTATGGGAGACAAATGAAGGAAAGTCTATCTATGCTTAACTGAGTCAGAGAGAAGATGCTGGAGTTCAGTATTTAAGAATTAATAGGAGTTTTCCAGATTGGGGATGCCAGATGATGAATTTGTGAACAGAAAATGATTACAAAATGAAAGACAAAGCAAATCAAATAGACCAAGGTTATCAACTAAACCAAGTGTTGTCACTACCCTGCATCAAAGCCGCATTACTTTTGAAATTATACGGTGATTGAATATCATGGTCCAAAGTTAAAACACAGGAAAACTTACATTTTGCTTTTAAAAGAATTACAGCTCAGTATTTGAAAATTCTGATATTTTATTTCCCTTTGGGGGATTTTGTAACCTTCCACCCAACTAAGCACCACTAAAATACATCTCTAAAATCTGCAGGCTCTTTTGTCTTAGAATATCTTGATTCAGGCCTTCATCCTCTGGATGACTTCATCAGAATTGTAATCAGTATCCCAAATTCTTAGGTTAACTTTTTAACCTCAATATGCCTATCTTAAATATATTATGAGAGTCTTGAAATATGTTTTTGCCTTATTAATTCAAGAACCTGAAATAATACTTTATTTCATAGTTAAATCCAAAATCTACCTCCTTATTTCAAACTTATCCCATACCTACATGGGTACAAGCCAATTGAGAACCAATTGTCTTTAGTGTTTCAGATTCATAAATAGCTATCAAATGTTCTACCTGGATTTACAAACATTCTGTCATAATGTTATAGTCTCCTAATCATATTAAAACTTATTCGATATGTTTGTTCGCAATAACTTTGGCAACACCTCACAACCATGAACAGGTTTACACCTGCTCCTGCACAATTTTTTAAACCATCAAATCCTGGAGTTTTCTTTAGTTTTGTTGTTTGTTTCATTTGTTTCTTTGTTTGAACATTAACTCACTTATGATAGACTTGAAATGGCTCTTTTTGTTCAGAGAGTTGCTTAAAAAAAAAAAAAAAGAATTTGATCCAAGTGTGTGAACTCTTGCATTTTTCTGGAATGTCTTTTAGCAAATAAGTGCCCCAAAGCCCAGAAAGAGACTTTTTCTTCTAGTCAATAAAGTTTCCATTTCTTTGAAGACGAGCTGGGAATTGCACCTCAAGTAAAAATCTTCTGTCAAAGGAACTTTTAATGAACAAAACATTCTCATTTCCTTAGAATTCACTTTATCAATCATCCTTTCTTCAGCCCTCTTTTCTATCAATTTCCTGATCTATGCTTATAAATTTTTGAAAATATTTCCCATAAGAAAGTATGTTTTCTTCCTCACATCTTCCTTTAGCTATTTCCCTGGCTTTCTTATTTCCTTCTTACCTAAGTTTCTCAAATGATTCTATCCTCTTTGTCATACTAGATTTACCATATGTGTAGCTTATCAACACTGCCACCAGTAGAACGTCCTTTTAATCAAATTGTTTATGCCTATTTTATATACAGTAATCACATTTTATTCATTTTTTCATCAGAATAATGGCTCACCTCAAGTCTGCCTGAAAGTCTTGGTTTCCTTCTTAAGTATCACTGAATAATGCTGTCATTTTAAATAGTTTTTTATTGTTATGTTTATGAGATGGAAATAGAACAGCAATTCTCACAAGAATTTTTGGACCTACTCTTATTCTTTAGAATAAATAATCTTGAAATTTTCCAAAGGGCTTTGAATAGGTATACAGAAAGCAATTTGGCTTGTAATCTGTGCCCTTTAAAATGTGGAATGTTTCAATTTTTGCCCATTCTGAGCTAATTATATATGTAAGTTAGATTTAGATAATTGTTTGGTAAAGACTAATGCCCGCTACTCAACATAATTAGACTATTAAGCATAATATAAAGCAAGATCTCTTTCCTGGGGCCTTTTACTGTTTTGATCAGATATTCCAAAGTAAATAGAGTTATTTAATTCCAAGTGAGAAATTTCTTAAAATATACAAATATGAAGAAATCATCATAGGATGAGAGTAGCAATGGTAATGCTATAAATCTTTAAAACAAAGCAGTTTAAAAATTGTCACATGAGGGTATGTACTTCAAAAAGTTCATGGAAACATTTGTATTATCTTTCAATTCTATCTTTCCATGAGCTTTCTGAAGTGAAAAAATTGTTTCAGTGGAGTGGTAGGGATAAAAGCCTGAGCAAATAGATTTCAAACACAGTGAGAGATGGAAAAGCAGAGACTTGAATAAAGACATTTCTTTCTAAGAATTTAATTCTATAAAGGAGCATAGAAATAGAGTGGCAATTGGATTGGGGCCAAAGAAGAGGGTTTTTTTATTTGTTTGTTTTTTGCTGTTGTTTCTTTTTGTTTTTTCTATGAAGTAAGAAATATTTCAGCATGTTTGTTTGCTGATAGAAATGATTCAGTTAGAGAGAGACAGACTGATGAAATACAAGAGAGAGGAAACAAATGTCAAAATTACCTAAATCTATAAGAGTTGAAGATGACTATAACTGAATTCATTATAGGCTTCAATTTTTCACCTCTCTCTTTCATACTTATTTTGTGTTTTACTTCTTCTACTAGACAGGAGGAGACTACTCCCTTGTGTCTTGAATTTGTGTTTGGCCATGTGACTTGTTTGATCTGTAAAATGAGACAGAAGTGACAAAGTGAAATTTCCTAGTGCAAGAGGTCTCTTGTGTTTCTACTTGATTTTTTGAGGCTCTGCACCAAGAGAAGATACACCCCTGGGTAGCCTCTGTGTCCTCAGCCTCAGCTTCAGAACCAGAGTGAAGCAGACCTGAGCCCAAACCTCAGCAAAGAACCAAGCCCAGATGGACTTGTTTAAAGCAAAGCCTAGATCAGCCAAACTACAGCATACTTATAGATATGCAAGTGGTAATAATAAAACTGCTGTCTTTAGCCATAAAATTTTAGAATTATTTATTACATGGGTGCTGTGAATTGAATTGTGTCCCCCAAAGTCCGTGTATTAAAAACTTAACCCCCACTGCAGCAGCGTTAAGAGGGTGGGAAATCCCATTATGGTAACTGAAAGGTGGGGCCTCAAAGAAGTGATTAGATTGTGAGGACCATGCCCAAGTAAATGGATTAATCCAAATGCTAAAATTCTTTAACGAATGGGGAAAAGTGACCAGGTTTATACATGACTGTGACAAAGACAGTTGCTGATTGTATGAATTAAGAACTATGCTTCAAAGCAGTTAGAGTTTAGAGAAAGAAGAAAGAATGATGGTCTGGCAGTGGCCATGGGAAGCAAGAAACACACCTGAGCCCTCTTTGAAGTCCCAGTAGTATGTGGGGTGTAGGAGAACAGCCATCATTTTAGAGACTGCAGTGACAGTATCACTTTCATGAGATAGCCCTGTTTCACAAAGCATAGGAAGCCAAAGAAAAAAGATAGACCTAGAGACTACAGAAACTTTGCTGGTGAGGAAAACAAAACTCCAATGGACAGTATAAGTTTGGGGAGAGAAAGGGTCAAATAATAACATTCACAGCTGAATGGAGGTTAAGACTCCAGATGAAGAGTATTTGGAGGTGCCTCTAGAGACTGATGAAAATATAGATATATGCATGCCAATATTAGTCCTGAGTGATATTAAACACTTAACTTTAATATTCTGCCAGCACAGATACTTTTTCCTCAGTAAACTTGAGGCTCATACCAATATGACAAAATCCCTCAACTCTTAGAGAGGAATGAATAAGAGATGAGAAAAGGATAGAAATATTCATTCCAACACATCATCCCCTTTTTTGGAAAGTGGGGAGAAAGTCCACCTATCAATATAACTTGACAATGAGACAATATGATGTCTATACCAGTAATAAATAAATGGAGGTTTTTTCCATTCTCAAAAAGTAAGACATTATTCAGATAAGATTCAAACAGCGAATTTCAGAATAAGGTATCAGTAAATATTTTCTCAATGGTAACTTATGTTCAAAAGGTTGAACCTGGGCATGTGGTCTCTGCAGAGCTTCTGCCTCCCCCGCTGGATGTCTCCCCGTTCCGTATGTACTTGATGTTATGTTTTTATAGTTTGAATCAGTTGATTGGTGGGAGAGAGTGACACTAGGGACCGTCTATTCCTCCATCTTGACCGGAAGTCCTGAAGGTGGACAGATTCTAAAGATGCAGAAAGAGAAATCAAGAAAGCTTGCCCATTTACAATAGCCACCAAAAAAATAAAATATTCAGGAATTGAGTTAACCAAGGACGTGAAAAATCTCTATAATGAGAACTACAAACCACTTCTGAGAGAAATTAGAGAGGATACAAGAAGATGGAAATATATCCCATGCTCTTAGATTGGAAGAATCAACATAGTGAAAATGTCCATACTACCCAAAGTGATATACAAATTCAATGTAATCCCCATCAAAATTCCAAAGACATTTTTCTCAGAAATGGAAAAAACTATCCAGACGTTTATATGGAATAACAAAAGACCATGCATAGCCAAAACAAGGCTGAGAAAAAAAAGTAAAGCTGGAGGCATAACACTACCTGACTTTAAACTATACTACAAAGCTATAATAACCAAAACAGCATGGTACTGGCATAAACACAGACACAATGATCAATGGAATAGAATAGAGAATCCAGAAATCAACCCCCACAACTAAAGCCATCTGATCTTTGACAAAGGCACCAAGCCTATACACTGGGGAAGAGACTGCCTCTTTAGCAAATGGTGCTGGGAGAACTGGATATCAATATGCAGGAGAATGAAACTAGACCCATACCTTTCACCGTACACTAAAGTCAACTCAAAATGGATTAAAGAATTAAATATACATCTGGAAACAATAAAACTTCTTAAAGAAAACATAGGAGAAACACTTCAGGAAGTAAGACTAGACACAGATTTCATGAATATGACCTCAAAAGCATGGGCAACCAAAGGAAAAATTAACAAATGGGATTGTATGAAACTAAAGAGCTTCTGCACAGCAATAGAAACAACTAACAGAGTTAAAAGACAACCAACAGAGTGGGAGAAAATATTTGCAAAATATACATCTGACAAAGGATTAATATCCAGAATATACAGGGAACTCAAACAACTTTACAAGGAAAAAACAAGCAACCCAATTAAAAAATGGGCAAAAGAGCTAAATAGGCATTTCTGTAAGGAAGATATACAAATGGCCAACAGACATATGAAAAAATGCCCAACATCACTCAGCATTCGGGAAATGCAAATCAAAACCACACTGAGATACCATCTCACCCCAGTGAGGAAGGCTAAAATCCAAAAGACTCTGAACAATAAATGCTGGCGAGGTTGCAGAGAAAAAGGAACTCTCATACATTGTTGGTGGGACTGCAAAATGGTGCACCCTCTATGGAAAATGGTATGGAGTTTCCTCAAACAATTGCAGATAGATCTACCATATGATCCAGCTATCCCACTGCTGGGAATATACCCAGAGGAATGGAAATCATCAAGTTGAAGGTATACCTGTTCCCCAATGTTCATCGCAGCACTCTTTACAATAGCCAAGAGTTGGAACCAGCCCAAATGTCCATCATCAGATGAGTGGATATGGAAAATGTGGTATATCTACACAATGGAATATTACTCAGCTATAAAAAAGAATGCAATACTGCTATTTACAACGACATGGATGGACCTAGAGAGAATTATATTAAGTGAAACAAGTCAGGCACAGAAAGAGAAATACCACATGTTCTCACTTATTGTTGGGAGCTAAAAATAAATAAATAAATTCACACACACACACACACACACACACAAAAAAAAAAAAAAAAAAAACGGGGGTGGGGGGGAGGAGACACAACAATTACAATTCCTTGAAGCTGACATGACAAACATACAGAAAGGACATTGTTGGGTGGGAGGGGGGAGAGGGAGGAGGGAGGGAGGTTTTGGTAATGGGCCACTATAATCAACCACATTGTATATCGACAAAATAAAATTTTTAAAAAAAATAATAAAAAAAATTAAAAAATAATAAAAAAGTTTGAACCTGAATCCATTAAAAATGTTTTTCTTTCTCTTTTTTTATTTATTATGAATATTCATGAGATACAAAGCTGATCATGACCCTTCGGGCCCAAGACATGAAGGCCAGATTCATGCTGGCAGCATACTCTTTACCACAAATAGAATTTGTACCCAGTGTCCCCCACCCACTTAACCCCAACCTTCCTCTCCCTCCCCCTTTCCCACTCACTCCACTTTGTATCCCAAGGAATGTTCTCTCCCTCTGCAAGTCCAACACACCACTGTGGTGTTTCTTTCCTTCTTTCTTCCTCTCCTAGCTCCCAAATGTGTGTGAGTACATGCAGTATTTATCCCTCTGTGCTTTTCTTATTTCACTCAACATAAATTTCTCCAAATTCATGCAAGTTATTGCAAATGGGGGAATTTCATTCTTTTTTATGGCTGAGTAGTATTCCATGGTGTATACATACCACAGTTTCCTTATCCAATCATCCATTGATGGACATTTAGGTTGGTTCCATGTCTTGGCTATTGTAAACAGAGCTTCAATGAACATGTGAGTGCAGGTATCCCTTCAACATGATGATTTCCATTCCTCTGGGTATATACCCAGAAATGGGATTGCTGGATCGTACAGAAGATCTATCTGTAGTTGTCTGAGAAAACTCCATACTGTTTTCCATAGTGGTCACGTAATTTACAGTCCCACCAACAGTGTAGGAGTATTCCCTTCTCTCCACACCCTCACCAGCATTTGTTATTCACTATCTTTTTGATTATAGCCAGTCTAACTGGGTGAGGTGGTATCTCAATGTAGTTTTAATTTATATTTCCTTGATAGACTTAAGTTGATAAGCTATTGTTCCTATAAGAATCTTATATTAATCTTCATAATTAAATCAATCAATTGACTATGTACATTACAACTATGAATAAATAGTTGTATTTTATGTCCATTTGTAATGTGCCCATCATGCTATTTAATATTAAAACAACAATAATAAAGGGTCACAGGGCATTATTGAAGAGAAAATTATTTCCTGTTGAGAGTAATTTTCTTATTGATATCACTCAGAGTTTATATAATTACTAGTTATAACACTGAAAACAATGCATAAAAAATATATATGACTTGTTCAGAAAGCCATGACATGCTTTCAATACTGAGAAAATTAATTGTGGAAAAATAAATTGTTGTTGATCTTCTGATATACTTTGGGTAGTGTTCCAAGAATTATTTTACTACTGAGAATGTCTAAAGAAACAAAGTTCTTCAACAAAATAAATGACTAATAAACAATCTAGGCATTTTCCATTGGCAATTAGCAAAGCTAAAATGAAATATACAGATAAGAAATGTTCTTTTAAACTGCTTGTTTTACTTTCTCTTCTCTGATTCGATAAAAGCAGACAAACAATGAACTACAAAAATCAGAAATAAAATAATCACATTTTAGAAGGATCTTTACTTTAAAAATAACACTTTAAATACCATCCCTTCATTAAGAGCAGAACCTCTAAAAGTTCACTTCAGTGTACCTAAATTTGTTTTCATCTAACATACTAGAAAGTCAGTCAACCACATTTGTAGTGTTCCAATGTTGTAAAGGCAAGTGTTCCCAACATTAAGAAGCAAATGGAATGGAAAAATCTTGATTCATGCCTGAATAATTTTATAGTATTTCTTAAATTAGGTACTCAATAAATATTTGCAAATTAAATTAATAAACTATAGAATTAAAATATCATTAAAATCATAAAAAAGTTGATTTAAAAAAATGTTAGACTGGTGGTGAGGTTGGATGGTGTAAGAAAAACTAATTTGTAGTAAGATAGATCTCGACTCAAATTTTGATTATTTTATTTACCAGCATTTTATTTTTAGGCAATTTACTTAAACATACACATCCTCTTTATTAAAAAGGGACAGACGTTCTCTTGCAATATCTCAGTGAACCATAATGAATAATGTTTTTGATGCAGGTACCTCTGATCATGGTATCCAGAGGTCACTCATAAATAACAGTCAAATACAGGTTGGTTTGTTTGGTCATGAAAATGTTCATGGAAGAAATATACTTTACAATGGAAAGGATAGTGTATTAGTTAGAGTTCTCCAGAAAAACAGAACAAATATGATTTATTATATTATTATTATATTATTTAATATATTTTTAATATGATTTATTATAAGAAATTGGCTCATGTCATTATGAAGTTCGACAAGTGCAAATCTGCTGTGTGAACCAGTAGGTTCAAGACACAGAAAAGTGGATGGTACACTTCCAGTCCAAAGGCTGGCATTCTGGAGCTTCAAGAGAGCCAATTGTGTGGATGAAGTACAAAGGCAGTCTGCTGGAAATTTTTTTTTCTCTTACTTGGGGGAGTGATGATCATTTTGGTTTATTTAGGCCCCCAATTTACTGGATAGGGCCCATCCATATTATGAGATACAGTCTGCTTTACTCTACTGATTAAAATGTAATCCCATCAGAAACACCCAGAAAAATGTTTGACCAAATATTTGGGCATCCTGTAGTCCAGTCAAGTTGACACATAAATTAACCATTACAGATGGCATGGACCACAGTGAAAATTTGATAAGCCACATTTGCTTTATGTAAGTAGCCAGAAGGTCAAATAGGGAGAACTAAAGAAAACTAGAACTTGAGGCATTGAAAAAACAAATAGACAAAAATTGCTACATGATGTGGTTCAGTCTTTGGTAATTTTTTCGTTCTTCAGCATATAGTAACCAAAAATTATTTTTTGTGTTCATGGAGAGAATACACTGAAAAGAATTTATTGTGATAAATGTTTTGTGAGTCTCCACTGTATACAAAATATAGTTGTAGGCACTTGACATAGGGTATTGAGTAATACAGAAAACATTTCTCCTCTCTTATGCTATACTTAGGAGAAGATCATAAAGCAATGAATACTCATTTGTGCATATATACAGAGGCCATACAGGCCAGTTATAGCAAACTGAATAGAAATTCTAGCAGAACAAAATAAAAAGTGCAAGTTATGTTTTATAGAGAGGAGCAGAATGGCAGTCCCTTACAGCATTTTTCATGTACAGAGCAAAGGAGAAAGTCAAAGAAGGCCTGAGTTGATAAGCCCAGCCATTACAAGTGTAAAGTTGCAAACGTTGGCAACAACTCCTGTTAATTTTATAAAGATAAAGGGTATTGTTGTTCATTGTTACAAAATAGAGTATTACCATTTTAAAGAGAAAAAAAAAACCTATTCATATTTCTCATGATAAAATTAATGCAACACCATTTAGCTTTTGTATGACTTTAAGCTAAGGAATAGTTATTACCTGATTTTCTGAATGATTGTTAAAGGCTGGAATCACAATAATTTTGTTATTTTCTACCAAGTTCACTGACAGGAGATTTAAAAGTTTGAGCATTGTAAATCATGCTTCAAAACAATACAATTTATGTAAAAATGCTATGTAAATTTTTACTATTCCTAAAACTTTCAAATGTAAAAAATAACCTATTTTTTTATTGCTGAATTATCTCATCTGCTTTAGTGTTGACTTTCTATTTCTATATTTTAACTGAACATTTATATAAATGCACATAGATGAATTCATTAGTCAGAGGAAACTTAAATTACTTAAATGGCAGTAATTGAAGTGTCACTTGACCTTGGAGTGTGTTGGTTCTTTTTTCTTTACTTATTATACGCCAGTGAATCAATAACTGTCTAATCACTGGGGGAAAGTAGTCCATTTCATTCTCTAGCTTTGCTTTATTTATGACAGTTTAGTTGGCCTATGGCATTTTATTCATCTGAGTATTAGCTGCTAAGAATTCTTTCCTCTAGGTTATTGTTTTTCCTCCTAAATCATGAGAATATTTTTAAAAAGGTAAGAAGTAGCAATAAAAATTATAATGTAAACTACCATATTTCCTTCGATGCAAGGTTTGTTTGTTTGCTTGTTTTTACTTTCTTCCTAGTGAACAAACCAGTGGGGAAGAAAATTAATTCTCATTTTCAATTTGATGGTAATTCCCAATTATCCTATCTGATTGCCTAAGTCATGTTTGCTGAAAATAGGATATAGAAATTTCCAGATATGTTAGTCACATTGACATTATTACTGACATTATCATTGTTTTTCTTAATATTTAGAAATATGGAAAATAGCAGAGAACATTCCTGAACTTCTCCTGATATCATATAATCTTGAGTCTTTTGCACAACAATATCCCCTTAATATTTGGAATCTTCTTACTAATTTGAAACAAAGATATTGATGAAAACTTTATAAGGCAGAAACAATCTTTGTATTAAGAAAACAATATATAAATTAAAAATTAATTTTTAAATGTTTGCCATTATGTACAGTGTAGTCTATCAATGCAGTTATAACAAAGCAGTTCGTTCTAGGAAGGGAGTATTAAAAATAAGTAATATCATCATAAATCCAGCGATCTCTAAAAAATGAATAAATTGTTGAATGGGAGGTAGAAATATTGACTAAATGCTTTTTCATTAGGAATAAAATATTTTCTACTTTTCTGTGTGTTAAATATTTAAATTTATTAAATTCAGTTTTCTAATTGAAGAAAAACAAGATGACATACGTATAATTTGATTTGTTAGAAATTATATCAAACACAGAATATTACAAATTGAATGATTCTAGGCTTCTCTAGAAAGGTGTTTATTGTTAGGATTTAAAGCAGGGTATATGCTATATAAATAAATGTAAATGCTATATAACCATTTGATTAAATTGAGAAAAATGAATTACAATCAATTAGCATATTACCTGTAAAAGTTTATTTTAACATATTTCATAAAATAAACTACACTCAAACACAGAACACACACCAAAAGGACATCAGTGGATAATAAGCATATTTATAATTCAAAGATCATTCAAAGATAGTGCATGAACATCTGTCTATACTTGTACATGATGACTTAATTTGAGTATATAATCAAACCCATATGATTTTAACACTGATCAATGATTTTTTTTTTTAACAAAAAGAAATAAACACAAATGACAGAGAAAGAAGTGTCATTGGTCAGAAGGAAAATAAGACAAGACCTCTCGGTTTTAGCTTTTAAAATGTTAGAGTTAATTGTAGTATATTATAAGTAAAGGATGAAAAAAATGAGACCATTAAGGCACTCTCTGCCAAAATAGGATTGTCACTACACCCAACATTCGCTGTCCTGTCTGGTTTTAAATGGATGTAGCGATGCCATTTCCACTTTTGCCTCTGAATCGTAATAATCTCTGACAGATCCTCCGCCTAATATTTTAAAAACTTATGTTAAAGAGATACCCTTTCCAAAAATGATTTAGTTTTGCATTGTATGCTTCTTCCGGCAATCCCTATTCCCTCTTGCTATAAACAACTTTTCAGTGGTTGGCAGCCAGCACAAATTGTCTAATGGCTACAAAGACAAACCCAAATAGCAATACTATAAATAGTTCACTTCACTATTTCACTTCAACACTATGTTCCATTTTAAAGGATAGCTTATAATCAATTTAAAATGACTTCATGAAGGTTTCTAAAGTTTGCACAGTAATAACAATCTACAGATCAGCTGGCCGACATTCTTAGCCTTGGATTCCTCATCTGTACAACAATGCCCATAATTCCTCTCTTGAAGAATTAGTGTAATCAAAATATAATGAAATACACACTGAACAACAAGCACAGTGCCTGGCATATAGGTGACAATCAGCACATGGTATTTTTTTTCTAAAGGCACATCTTTTCACTATCATCTCCAGCACTAGAGAATGGAAAACAGTAGCTATTTTCTATTTTCACTGTCTCCGAAGTCACATGGGTCATCTGTTCTGTTCAGAAAAATAAGTTTAATTAAGAAAATCAGCAAGAAATTAAAGCCCACTGAGTTATTATAAATACTTTTATGCAAAATATGGTTCGTGCATTTGACAGTGTGGGCAAAGAGTGAACAAAATCGTTTCCCGTGCTGCATGAAAAAATGAGCTTTGTTCATGTTCCCCTGGAAACCTAATGTATGTAAAAAACACAAACTAAATAGTCAGACAATGTTGCTATGGTTAAAAAAAAATGACCCCTGATGTGTGGTGCATCTGGCCTGGGAAAACTAGAAAAATTTGATAGGTAGAAACTATTTTATTCAACCCTGATTGCAGTGACTATTGTAGCTGCCCATGTCTCTTGTGAGGACTCTGAAAGCTAAGTCTATAGAGATGTTACAAAAGATATTGTTATACATGAGATGCTGTGTTGGTCTACTGCAAGGACTCTGGCAAAAGAAGAATGCCTGACACTGTCCTGCTGGCAAGGGGTGGTTCCTGTCTTACATCCTTCTGATTAGGAGCACGATTTTTAAAAAATCTTTGTTTATGTTATTTAACCTGCATTTTTCAGCTACAAATTGCACTTACTTCTATTTCAAAAACGATCAGAAACTCTAATATTAAAGTGTGAGAATAAATCTAGCTCTGGATAGAGTTTCTTATCAAGTGCTGATAAGAAAGAAAAAAGAAAGAAGACAAAAGAGCAAGCAAGAAAGAAAGAGACAGAGAAAGAAAGGAAGGAAGAAAGAAAGAGTAAGAAAGAAAGGTATTTCTGATTATGCATAGGAAGTAATATTAATAGTATGATCAATATATGAAATATTTAGAAAAATAGCTTATAGATTTATCAATTTCAAAGAGTGATAGGAACACGTACATGTTGACTTTATTATAACTTTTATGGCATATTCTTTTTTATATTCTGTTTTCTAAAAGAAAGTGAAGTCCAATGTACCGTGCTAAGTGCTAACAAAAAGATAAGAAGACATTTCATTTAATATTAAGGAGATAGGGGTATCTAGTGAAGTTACAATTCTAAATTCAGCATGTAAATCAAAATTATGTATAGTCAATACAATTATGAGGACACTGAACACATAGGTAATTACAATGAATGTAAAATGCACTGAGATGGATGTGAATCATGTTTCTAGTATCCATGTCTTTTTATCTTCCCTTCCAACACTGACTCCAGCGTTGGTGGTGAGTCTTTTGGCCAATGGAACACTTGCAAAGTGATGCAACCGAGACTTAAGTCCTTTTGCACTGGGGTTTGCCCTGTTGGAACTCTGCTGCCACCATGTGTTAAAATCTGGTCTAACATCCTCGAGAATGAAAGATTATATACAGTGGGAGGTCTATGGGAAGCTTTTGCTTCTGTGCTACTGCTGTCTCTGCAGATATATAGCCACACATCTGGAAGTTGGTCTGAGGTCCTTGCAGATCGGGACAAAGTGGATGCAGAACATAGAGGAGGGATGGAACCCACCAGGCACTTCTGAATCTGTCCATTGCCACCTCATCTGAGTATGAAAAGACCTTCAGAGAGTAAGTACCAGCTTTCTTTTACTATCCAGCTCTTATGCACATTTTCCTCTAATACAGAGGCATTACAAATAATACTGGGAAATATACTCCCCACTTTAACCAAGTTATCCAACAAGTTGTACACCAGAGTCCATCTCAGCATGGTATCTATATACACACACCTTTTTATGACTATATTCAACATCAGCATAAAAAAACAGAAAAATCATGCTCTACCTAACATGACACATATCATACTACTGAAAACACATTAACCTCTCTTTAAAGGTGGATACACAAAGTCTCACGAGGTACTTAATTCATCTTGCAATGATGTATAGTTCTCACTACATTTTTGATATCTATAACTTAAGTACAGATGTGTAATATCAACCACAACTAAAATATCAATTTAGGAAGATGGAAGAATGTAAAAAATAGAATTGGTATATATTTATGCCAAGAAATAAAATATCAAACTAACATTTTCAGTTCAGGTTTTCACAGAACTGAAAATTTACTTATAACTAATACAATCTTCAGTTAGGCTTAGTCAGGGGAAAACAGGATAGCAGTATATCACATGAATTATACCTTTTCTTTCATATTTTTGGCTGTAGCTGGTAAAAGTCCAGAAATGGGAAATGGAGGATCAAAATAGGACTCTCCAACCAGTCATCCTAAGAAGCCAAGTCTGTCAATTACCCAAGAAAGAATAAGGAATGGTGTTCCGTAGCATGGTCTATGGGAAATTTTTGCCTCTCTGTAAGTTTGCAAAAAGCATCTGGTGGTGGGCCTGCAGTTCCTACAGTCCCAAGAGATACAAGAACTGGGCATAAAATCAAGGACAGTGAGTACAAGCTGGAACTCACTCAGTATCTCTGCATATGTCTGACACTACGTCTTCAGTGGAAGTTACTATTCATGACTAAGATCCTCCCTCAGGATATTTTCCTCTGGTTGTAGGGAGTACTGTTGACTGACTGCTCTCAGCTGTAAGGCTTCTCTGGGAATTTCCCTAAGCTAAAGAGAACCACCTTGCCAAAAGTCATACTCTGACTACAGGGACAACCCTCATTCAATGGCCGATTCAGAGCAACTCTGAAAAGCTTGGCTTCAAAAATCCCCAAGGGGTTGGCTGAGCACTTTAAGAGTGTACTACAGCCTACCTTCTCCCTTTGTATAATCTTGCTGCTTTCCCAGCCTGCTCACCTCCAACCTAGAATTTGCTTACTGGGGTATGAATTGGTACCAAAAGAGGGGTCTGAATAATTAGTGATAAAATAAAATATTGGAGCTGGATCACCTCCCAACCTGAAAATAATTAGGAATCCATTACTGTGAGAGGTGGAGAGCTAAGAACACTATCATGCTGTGGTAAGAAATCTATTAATACTTCTGTACATCATGAGCTGGTATAATAAACCGAAAGAAGTGCATGCACTCGTGCAGGGTTCAGTGAACTATAGCCCACTACCTGTTGCATAAAAAACGTTTATTGAAACATAGCCATGTATTGTCTATATGTGCTATTGTGCTACAACAACAGATTGGAGGACTTGCTGCAAAAACTGTGTTGCCCACAGAATCTAATCTATTTACGGTCAGGCCTTTTGCAGAAAAACTTTGTAGAACCATAGATAAATGAGTAAAATTTAGGAAGCATTTGAGAAATATAAAAGAAGTAAAAATTATAAGGGTAATAAAATTGAATAGCTGTTGCTGGGGTTAATTGATGCTTGAGAGAGTGATAACGTAAAACTAATCAATTAAAAGCTATGTGTGAAAGCCAGAGGGACTTTTTGGCAGTATATAAAGAGATACCCATCCCCCACTGATGGAGAACTGAGAAAACTCAGGACCAAGAACAAAATTCAATTATAAACAGTAGCAGAGTGCCAGAGAGCATTAAATTCTTACTCTAAGCTTTACTGATATCAGGGCAATGATTGGAAAACAATGGTACCATCAGAATGGGATAGAGATGTGTAGGTTAAAGCACTTAAAAATTTAAATTGCCATATGTCCCAATATCCTATAAGCCTGCAGAAAGGTTTACTCCTCCCTCTAAAGGACTTTAAGATGATGCAGTCATCTTCATTGTGTAAAGTAGCACATTCCACCCTATCTGAATCTGCTCTGCCCTATCTTTCTGACTATTATGTTATTAATGAGAATTAAATCCCAGCATTAGCTAGTGGAGAAAGTGCTTGTCCTACTAAGGAAGGTCAGGGATAATTATCCCCAAAGAAACAATAGCACAACACCAACATAACCAGAAGGAACCAGGACAGTGCATAAAACATTCTGAGTGTGCTAGATCAAGGTGTGCAAAACATGAAGTAGTATGAGGAGAAGAGTTTACTGATATGGCAGGGTACAGGATCCAGTATTCTGGCAAGGACCCCAGTAATAGAGCAAAGACCACAAAAAGATGTCTCCTAGATTCTTGAAGAAAGCAGTGCTCTGTTAAATGAAATAGAAATTCCAAAGGATTCGGGTGGGAAGCATGGAACGCTGAGCTGAACGGAGGAGGCAGGAGCCAGAGTGTGAGCAGGGTGCATAGCAGAGAGTCCTGAGCAACACCAATGCCGTTTTGGGTAGGGGATGCATTCTCATTGTCAGACTAACCCCCGCCCCCCACGTGAGAAACGGCTGACCTACTCAGAGAAACAAAAATACATTGCATGGAAACAGGGACCATACACAGTGAACTGTTACATGGGAACAGGAACCACACACAATGAAAGTTGTTGTGCTTGATTGCTTTAATTGCTCACTTCTGGCTTCTGTAACCTAGCTACCTAGCTTGCTCTGTGCACCCGGACAAACCCGTGTGCCAATGGGATGTGGTTTTTGCCTTTATAAACTCCACAAAACTAAGGCTCGGGGCTGTTCTCCCAAAATACCTAGGGGAGGCAGTTGCTGGCCTGCTAATAAAGACTCTGTTAAAATTTTTAATGAAGTGTTTGGTTCCTTCCCTGGGTGACAACCTCACAACAGGTGGGCACCTTGGCCGGGATCACCTCCATCCAGGCAGTGAAGTACAAGATCCAGATTCTGCAGCAACAGCTGATGATGCAGAGGAGAAGTCAGAGCACCTCCAACAAGAAGTGGAGGGAGAAAGGAGGCCCAGGAACATGCTGGGGCTGAGGTGGCCTCCTTGAACCACAGGATCCAGCTGGTCGAAGAGGAGCTGGACTCAGGAGCAGCTGGCCACTGCTCTGAAAAAGCTGGAGAAAGCAGAAAAAGCTGCTGATGAGAGTAAGAGACCTACGAAGGTTATGGAACACCAGACCTTAAACGGTGAAGAAAAGATGGAACTCCAGGAAATCCAACTCAAAGACGCTAAGCACATTGCAGAAGAGACAGGTGGGAAGTAGGAAGAGGTCGCTGAAAGCTGGTGATGATCAAAGGAGACTTGGAACGCACAGAGGAGCCAGCTGAGCTGGCCGTGTCCTGCTGCGGAGAGACGGATGAGCAGCACATCAGGCCGATGGGCCACAACCTGAAGTATCTGAGTGCTGCTGAAGAAAAGCACTCTCCAAAAGAAGAGAAATATGAGGAAGAGATAAAAGATTCATACCTATAAACTCAAGGGGGCAGAGACCTGTGCTGGGTTTGCTGGGAGACTGGTGGCCAAACTAGAGAAGATGACCAGTGATTTGAAAGACAAACTGAAATACACCAAAGAGGAGCACCTCTGTACACAACGAGTGCAGGACCAGACTTTGCTTGACTTGAAGGAGAAGTGGAGCATCCCAGTCCCACCCTGCTGCCAGTCCTCCCTGTGACCCCAGCTCTGCCTCAAGCCAGCCTGCGGGAAGCTGACCTTCAAGCCGAGGGCTCCTCTTTCGCTGGAAGGCCGCTTTCTCCTCTCACCGCCCCCTCCATGCTTTATACTCCCCACCCCCACCCCCGCCCCAGGAATTGTTTTGCCAAACTGTCTCTGCCTCTTCCCAGAGATTCCAGCTGGGCTAGAAACTGAACCCCTTTGGGAACAACATTTAAGGAAACATGAGCACAATGCAAAAAGTGTCTTTAAAAGAACGTTATGATGTGCACGTTTTGTAATTTCCTTTCTGTTGTGGTAGCAACCGTCTATAAAACATTCCAAATACTACTGTGGCTCTTAAGCAGCAGTCTCACTTTTGGAAGGAAACTTTTCAGCTTAATGAATATTGCTCTCTCCATAGAGAAGGGAAAGCGGTGTATGGGCCTGCCTCACTGAGAGCTCAGGAGAAGACTCCACTCTGGGAGACCACATTGCTCTGTACAAAGAACCATCCAAACCAGAAAGGCTATTCCAGGAGGCATTAGCCAAAACAAAAACAAAAAACATGCTGTTCAAGTTTTCAGTATCTTTGGACAACTTTTTAAAAATTTTTTTTCAACAGAAGTTACCAAATTATGATGGTGCGACTTCAGATACCAGATTTTTGTAGCATCTCTACCTTCTTTTCAACTGCTCACAGAATGGATCATATGCCCCTTAGGTTGAGGTGACCACATAATTGCTCTCCTGCTTTCGTGAAAAATAAAAAAGAAAATTATGTTTTTGCCACTGCTTTAGCCATTGAAACTCATGTCATCACCCTTTTCTGGGTCTGAAGCTGCTATCTTTAAAAGTGCGATCTCATTGTGTTTTGTATCAGTCTGTGCTGGAGAAATCTTGTGTAGCTTATGAATAAAACTTTTTAAATTTTATGTTATTCTGAAGCTTTACTTCTCTGGGGTTGGAGCACCCTGGCCACAACATCTGGCTGTGAGAGTGCTCTACTGTCTGGGGGCTGACAGTGTGCTGATCATTTAAAGTTTCTTTCTCCACCCAATCCCCACTTTTTGGTGAGGTTCCTGTGAGGCCTGTTAGGTGCACATCCTGCAGCTTACTGTCTTAAAATGAACTTGCCTTTGGTGTGGTCCCTTTGAGGCCGGCTGGGAGAAAGAAAAATCAATAGTGCAACTGTTTTGATACTGAACATTGACAACTGTCTTTTTGAAGTACAGAACCAGTCCCTCTAAAAATTAAAAAAAAAATGAAGAGGAAGAGGAAGGGAGGAGGAGGAGGAGGAGGAGGAGGAGGAGGAGGAGGAGGAGGAGGAGGAGGAGGAGGAGGAGGAGGAGGAGGAGAAGAAGAAGAAGAAGAAGAAGAAATAGAAATTCCAGAGGATCGGGCATGTTAGAGTGAATATCCTATGTAAGTCCAGAAAACCACCAGATGACTATTTCTGTGGAAATGGTGTAAGGTGTTTTAGTCTGTTTTGTGTTGCTATAACAGAAATACCTGAGACTGGGTAATTTATAAAGAACAGAGGTTTATTTGGTTCACGATTCTGGGACTGCTGCATCTGGCATGAGCCTCAAGCTGTTTCTACTCATGGTGAAAAGTTGCAGCTGCCGGTGGGTACAAGCGGATCCCATGGTGAGAGGAAGCAAGAGAGAGAGAGAGGAAGTGCCAGGGTCTTTTCAAGCAACGAGCTCTCGTGGGAACTAATAGAGCAGAGAACTCACTCATTAATCCCCCCTCCCCCAGGGAGAGCACTAATCCATTCATGAGGGATCCGCCCCCATGACTCAATCAGTTTCCAACACTGCCACATTGGGGATCAGATTTCCACATGAGGTTTGGAGGGGACAACACATCCAAACTCCGTCATAAGGTATCCACTTCCTCCCCCTCAAAAAAGAATGAAAAGAAAAAAGAAAGAAATTTTCTCATAAGAGTGGTCACAGATTGCTTAGAATCTTGATGTTGGCTCTCCTTCCTTCCTATGGCTGACAGTAAGAGATACCTGAGGCACTGATGGCAATGGAATGATAAGATTTCAAAATAATGGAGACCAGGTTATAGTGCTCAATCATCAGAAGCAATGATGCACAATCATCTTATGAATGGCAAAGGCAAAGTGCCAGCTGGCCTGAAGAAAATTTTGAATATGATTAATGGAACACAATATCACTAAAGGAAAATTAGGGGGGCAGCCAACAAGATTTATGCTTAGTCTATAAATCTAAAAGAAATCAAGAAATCAATTTGTGATTGCCCAATTTCTTGAACTGAGCCAGTTTCCTGATCTGGAACCTAATGAGTGGCCAGATTTATAGAAGGGAGAATCTTGCAACACTATGTCAAGTATAGAGGTTAATGATTCGCCCAGTCTTTCCCCCACAGAGACCTATGGAAATTTCTTATAACTGTGAACAGGAAAAGATTTATGAATACAGTGTTCAAACTGGCTCAATACCTACAGACCCAAAGTTTCATTGTTGCCCTCCTGTTAGAATGGGGGCACATACAGGCTGGAAAATAAATGTAACAGTGTTCCAGGCCTGACTCAGTATGAGTTCACTGGGTCAAAGATCCCATCTGGTGGTCATTTATTTGGTCTTTAAACATATAATTGTGATGGGTATACTTGGTAATTGCCAAATATACCCCACACATATTAAGAATCTGTCCACTTCACTTGCAGAGGGCCACCTGTCGGCCATCACTATGGTCTACAGGTGTGCGTATCAGTGGTGTGTTGTGCTCTCTGGAGGACAGAACCTGAGATAAGACTACACGAGCTCCAGAAGATACAGTTTGGGAAGGGAATTCTATAATCCCAGGTAACTAGAGGACAGTCCTAAGTGGGGAGGAGCATGGTGTCCAGGTCGCCTTATTCCCCTGAAAGGGCACAGATAGAGAATGACACACAGGGTCTCCAAAGCCAAGGTCAACAGCAGGGACTCCTCTAAGGACAGTACTGAGGGAGAGGATAATCACAGACTTTGAACTAGCTCTGTAGCTGCCCATTTCCATTGACTCTGGGGAGATAAAATACCTCCCACAATATGTGGCACTGACATTATTTATTTTATCTGGATAGTATTTTTTGATACATGGTAGAACATCTTCAGTTCTTGACTATCATTTTTGAAATTGTCTGGTTTGTTCTTGAATCTTTGCCAACTGGATTTGAGAAACTATAGATCGATTTTCAACAAGTCTTTAGATTCTGACTGAACTTGCATTTATAGATTAACTCTGAGAAAATTTTGTATCATAATAGTAAATCTTGTCCACAAACATAATTTATATCTTCAGTTTGGTGAGTTTACACAGAAAATTGAATCCCTTGAGTATTGCCAAGGGAAATGTGAATTGGCACTAGAATTAAGAAGAACAATTTAACAATGTCAAGAATAGTTGAGTTTGGCTGCTCTAGATATCTCATAAAAATAGAGAGTAGAATGGTGATTTCCAGGTGCTGGGTGAGGGGAGTTGCTCTCCAATGTGTGCAAAGTTTTGGTTATGCAAGATGAATAAGTTCTAGAGATCAGCTGCACAACATTTTACCTATAGTTAACAATACTGTACTGTACACTTTATAAGTTGTTAAGAGAGTGGTTCTCATGATGTGTCCTACCACAATAAAATAGTAATTAATTGATTAATTAACTTATAATTAATAAAAGTAATAGTGTAATATATGCAGATCACATTACACAGGATTTCTAACATATGCACAAAAGACAAGAATTATGGCTCTCTATGTAAGAGCAGAATATTGAAAACTAACTGTACATGAATTTGGGAATATGCAACTATTGTGATTTGTACACAAAGTATTTGCCTATGAAAAACTAATAAACTATATTCATATTTATTAATATAAAACTATGTTAAAGAGTTAATACTTGGGAGAGAATATTTGCAAACCACGTATACAATTAAGGACTTGTGTCCAGAATATACAAAGAACCCTCAAAAATTGACAGTAAAAAAACAAACAATCCAATTAGAAAATAGGCAAAGGTCACGTAAACACGTTTTACTAGAGAGGATATACAGATTGCAAATAAGCATACAAAAAGATGTTCTACTTTATTAGCCATTAGGGAAATACAAACTCAAACCACATTAAGACATCATTACAAACCTGTCAGAATTACCAAAATGAAAAACAGTAATGACACTAAATGCAGGTGTGGAGGTAGACAAACTGAATCACTCTTTAAATGATTGTGGGAATGTAAAATGGTAACAGCCAATATGAAAAACAGGTTGAGAGTTTCTTATGAAATTAAACAGGCAACTACTGATATAGGAGGTACTGAGTTTCCCTGAGTCTGGGTCTCAGGCCATTCCTCTGGAGTCTCAAACCTCTCCCTGATGTGTCAGGTCCCTCCTCTGGGCCCTGAACTAGAAGAGAGTTACTGTTGCATGTTACACCTATTTTCAGCACAGCTCAGGAAGATAGAGACTGTAGGAGGCAAGCTTGATCAATTTCAGTGGTGGAGTAGGCACAATAAAAAGAATTTGGCTTTGAACCCTCTACTGGAGGTGCTAGAGAGCAGTGAGTATATTTTAAGTATACTCAGTGTATATGCTGGAAATTGACCACTGCGCAGGCCCCAAAAGAAACAAACAGAGCATGTGCAAGGCTAACAGTTACATAGCTGGCAACCACCCCTGTGGTTGAATAGTCATAGACAGCATGAAAATGTATCAATAGCCAACTATAAAACGTAGACTCCAAGATAAAAGCCGGGCTGCCGCTTACTCTTGAACCAGCTTGCACTTCGTGAAGTGTGTATTCTTTACTCTTTGCATTAAATTTGCTTTCACTTTCAACTTTGATTCTGGGCTTGGATTCTTTCCTGCAGCAGAGTCAAGAACCTGGTAGGGGACAGAGTTGAGGTCAGGTATCTCTCCTCCAGTAACACTACCACATGACCCAGCAATTGCACTCTGTGGCATTTATTCCAGAGAAATGCCAATTTAAGTTCACACAAAAACCTATATATAGATATTTATAGCAGCTTTATTCATATTAGCCCCCAACTAGAAACAGCCCAAATGTTTTTCAGTGAGTAAATGGTAAAACAAACTACACTATATCCATACCATGGAATATTACCTGGGAATGAAAAGAAGACAGTATTAATACATGCAACAACTTAGATGAATCTTTAAGGGATTATGAGTTTAAAAAGTTCATTTCAAAAAGTAGTATACTGTATTATTATGGAACATTCTTGAAAGGACAAAATTATAGAAATGTTAAACAGATTAGAGATCATGAGAGGTTAGGGATATTGGGAGTGTGGTGTGAGAGGAAGGTGGGTGTGTTTATAAAAGACCAGTAGGAGAGAATCTTCTGGAGATGGAATTGTTCTTTATCTTAATAATTTCTAGAGTTCTGCTGTACAACAGGGTGCCTATAGTTACCAATACTGTACTGTGCATTCAAAAATTACTGTATCAATGTCAATATACTGGTTGTGATAATGCAGTATAGTTTTGCAAAATGTTATCATTGGGAGAAACTGGGTAAAACAGATTTCTTTGTATTGTTTCCTACAAGTGTATGTATGTGCATTGGGAGGGAGAAGGGAGGGAGGTTTTGGTGATGGGGAGCAATAATCAGCTACAATGTATATCGACAAAATAAAATTAAAAAAAAAATAAAAAAATAAAAAAATAAAAACATTTTCTTCTCTCTAAAAAAAAATAAAAATAAAAATAAAAATAAAAAAATAAACAAATCTCAAGATAAAAAGTTTTATGAAAAAATAAAGACAAAAGCTCTACATTTGCAAATCATATTTTATATAAAATTTGAATTTTAGACTTCTCTGATGGAATTAGAAGTTTTGAAAATATTACCTATAACATTTTCTGACAAATTTGGATAGATTCAAAATTTGTCTGCTCTTTTATACAAAGTACATTCTCTTCAGGTTGCTAGAATTGTTTCTTTTTTTTTTTTTTTATGCCAAGGGAGTACATTTATTTTATTTTTATTTATTTATTTATTTATTTATTTATTTTCTCTTTGATCATATGCTTATTTTTTTTTTTTAATCTTTTTTGTCGATAGACATTGTGGCTGATTATTGCTCCCCATCACCAAAACCTCCCTCCCTTCTCCCTCCCCCCCTCCCCCCCGACAATGTCCTTTCTGTTTGCTTGTTGTATCAACTTCAAATAATTGTGGTTGTTATATCTTCTTCCCCCCCCCCAGTTTGTGTGTGTGTGTGTGTGTGTGTGTGTGAATTTATATATTAATATTTAGCTCCCACCAATAAGTGAGAACATGTGGTATTTCTCTTTCTGTGCCTGACTTGTTTCACTTAATATAATTCTCTCAAGGTGCATCCATGTTGTTGCAAATGGCAGTATTTCATTCGTTTTTATAGCTGAGTAGTACTCCATTGTGTAGATATACCACATTTTCCGTATCCACTCATCTGATGATGGGCATTTGGGCTGGTTCCAACTCTTGGCTATTGTAAAGAGTGCTGCGATAAACATTGGGAAACAGCTATACCTTCAACTTGATGATTTCCATTCCTCTGGGTATATTCCCAACAGTGGGATAGCTGGGTCGTATGGTAGATCTATCTGCAATTGTTTGAGGAACCTCCATACCATATTCCATAGAGGCTGCACCATTTTGCAGTCCCACCAACAATGTATGAGAGTTCCTTTTTCTCCGCAGCCTCGCCAGCATTTATCGTTCACAGTCTTTTGGATTTTAGCCATCCTAACTGGAGTTAGATGGTATCTCAATGTGGTTTTGATTTGCATTTCCCGGATGCAGAGTGATGTTGAGCATTTTTTCATATGTCTGTTAGCCATTTGTATATCTTCCTTAGAGAAATGCCTATTTAGCTCTTTTGCCCATTTTTTAATTGGGTTGCTTGTTTTCTTCTTGTACAGTTGTTTGTGTTCCTTATATATTCTGGATATTAATCCTTTGTCAGATATATATTTTGAAAATATTTTCTCCCATTCTGTTGGTTGTCTTTTAACTCTGTTAATTGTTTCTTTTGCTGTGCAGAAGCTTTTTAGTTTGATATAATCCCATTTGTTTATTTTTCCTTTGGTTGCCCGTGCTTTTGGGGTCGTATTCATGAAGTGTGTGCCCAGTCCTATTTCCTGAATTGTTTCTCCTATGTTTTCTTTAAGAAGTTTTATTGTTTCAGGATGTATATTTAAATCCTTAATCCATTTTGAGTTGATTTTAGTATACGGCGAGCGGTATGGATCTAGTTTCATTCTCCTGCATATGGATATCCAGTTATCCCAGCACCATTTGCTGAAGAGTCAGTCCCTTCCCCAGTGAATAGGCTTGGTGGCTTTGTCAAAGATCAGCTGACAGTAAGTGTGTGGGTTGATTTCTGGATTCTCTATTCTATTCCATTGGTCAGTGTGTCTGTTTTTATGCCAGTACCATACTGTTTTGGTTATTATAGCTTTGTAGTATAGCTTAAAGTCAGGTAGTGTTATGCCTCCAGCTTTATTTTTTTTGCTCAGCATTGCTTTGGCTATGCGTGGTCTTTTATTGTTCCATATAAATGTCTGGATAGTTTTTTCCATTTCTGAGAAAAATGTCTTTGGAATTTTGATGGGGATTGCATTGAATTTGTATATCACTTTGGGTAGTATGGACATTTTCACTATGTTGATTCTTCCAATCCAAGAGCATGGGATATCTTTCCATCTTCTTGTATCCTCTCTAATTTCTCTCAGCAGTGGTTTGTAGTTCTCATTATAGAGATTTTTCACCTCCTTGGTTAACTCTATTCCTAAGTATTTTATTTTTTTGGTGGCTATTGTAAATGGGCAGGCTTTCTTGATTTCTCCTTCTGCATGTTCACTATTGGAGAAAAGAAATGCTACTGATTTTTGTGTGTTGATTTTGTATCCTGCTACTGTGCTGAAATCATTTATCAATTCCAAGAGTTTTTTTGTAGAGGTTTTAGGCTGTTCGATATATAGGATCATGTCATCTGCAAACAGGGACAGTTTGACTTCATCTTTTCCAATCTGGATGCCCTTTATTTCCTTCTCTTCTCTGATTGCTCTGGCTAGTACTTCCAACACTATGTTGAATCGGAGTGGTGAGAGTGGGCATCCTTGTCTAGTTCCTGTTCTTAAAGGAAAAGCTTTCAGCTTTTCCCCATTCAGGATGATATTGGCAGTGGGTTTGTCATATATGGCTTTAATTATGTTGAGATAATTTCCCTCTATACCTAACTTGTAGAGGGTCTTTGTCATGAATGAGTGCTGAACTTTATCAAATGCTTTTTCAGCATCTATAGAGATGATCATATGGTCCTTGTATTTGAGTTTATTAATATGGTGTATCACATTTATTGATTTGCATATGTTGAACCAACCTTGCAACCCTGGGATGAATCCCACTTGATCGTGATGAATAATTTTTCGTATATGTTGCTGTATTCTGTTTGCTAGTATTTTAGTGAGGATTTTTGCATCTATATTCATCAAGGATATCGGCCTGTAGGTTTCTTTTTTGGTTATATCTTTACCTGGTTTTGGTATCAGGATGATGTTTGCTTCATAGAATGAGATTGGGAGATTTGCGTCCGTTTCAATCTTTTGGAATAGTTTGTAAAGAATCGGTGTCAATTCCTCTTTGAATGTTTGGTAAAATTCTGCTGTGAATCCATCTGGTCCTGGGCTTTTCTTTGTTGGGAGCCTTCTGATAACAGCTTCAATCTCCTTTATTGTTATTGGTCTGTTCAAATTTTCTACGTCTTCACGGTTCAGTTTTGGGGGCTTGTGTGTGTCCAGAAATTTATCCATTTCCTCTAGATTTTCAAATTTGTTGGCGTATAGTTGTTTATAGTAGTCTCGAATGATTCCTTGTATTTCAGATGAATCAGTTGTAATATCGCCTTTTTCATTTCTAATTTTTGTTATTTGAGTCTTCTCTCTTCTTTTTTTTGTTAGACATGCTAATGGTTTGTCAATTTTATTTATCTTTTCAAAAAACCAACTTTTTGATTCGTTGATCTTTTGAATTGTTTTTTGGTTTTCAATTTCATTCAGTTCTGCTCTGATCTTAATGATTTCTTTCCGTCTGCTAACTTTAGGTTTGGATTGTTCTTGTTTTTCTAGTTCTTTAAGGTGAATTGTTAGGTTGTTCACTTGCCATCTTTCTATTCTTCTGAAGTGAGCATTTAATGCAATAAATTTTCCCCTCAATACTGCTTTTGCAGTATCCCACAGGTTTTGGTATAATGTATCATTGTTTTCATTAGTTTCAATAAATTTTTTGATTTCCTGCTTGATATCTTCTTGGACCCATATGTCATTAAGTAGAATGCTGTTTAATTTCCATGTGTTTGTATAGTTTCCAGAGTTTCGTTTGTTATTAATTTCTAGTTTTAATCCATTGTGGTCTGAGAAGATACATGGGATAATTCCAATTTTTTTGAATTTATTGAGACTTGATTTGTGACCTAATATGTGATCTATCCTGGAGAATGATCCATGTGCTGATGAGAAAAATGAATATTCTGAGGTTGTTGGGTGGAATGTTCTGTAGATATCTGCCAATTCCAATTGGTCTAGAGTCTTGTTTAGATCTTGTGTTTCTCTACTGATTCTTTGCCTAGATGATCTGTCTAATATTGACAGTGGGGTGTTCAGGTCCTCTGCTATTATAGTATTAGTGTCTATTTCCTTCTTTAGGTCTAATAGAATTTGTTTTATAAATCTGGCTGCTCCAACATTGGGTGCATACATATTTATGATTGTTATGTCTTCTTGATGGATCAGTCCTTTTATCATTAAGTAGTGTCCCTCATTGTCTCTTTTTATGGTTTTTAGTTTAAAGTCTATTTTGTCAGATATAAGAATAGCTACTCCAGCTCATTTTTCTTTTCTGTTTGCATGGTAAATCTTTTTCCATCCTTTCACTCTTAGTCTGTGTGAATCTTTATGGGTGAGGTGGGTCTCTTGTAGGCAACATATAGTTGGGTCCTGCTTTTTGATCCAGTCAGCCAGTCTGTGTCTTTTGATTGGGGAATTTAAGCCTTTTACATTAAGAGTTGTTATTGAAAGGTGTTGATTTCTTCCTAGCATTTTATTGGTTGTTTGGTTGTCTTAGGTGTCTTTTGTTCTTGCTTTCTGATTTAGTGTTTGTTTTCTGTGTTTGTTGGTTCCTTAGGTTGTAGATAGTGCTTTTGTTAGCTTGTTTTCTCTTCATGAATGCCATTTTTATTATACTAGTGGGTATTGATTTTTCTTGGGTTTTTATGGCAGTGGTAGTTATTTTTCAGGAACCAAACCCAGTACTCCCTGGAGGATTTCTTGTAAGGGTGGTCGTGTGGTAGTGAACTCCCGCAGTTTTTGTTTGTCTGAGAAATATACTATGTCCCTCATTTCGGAAGGATAGCCTTGCAGGGTAGAGTATTCTTGGCTGGCAATCTTTGTCTTTTAGTATTTTGAAAATATCATCCCATTCCTTTCTAGCTTTTAGGGTTTGCAATGAGAAGTCTGATGTTAACCTGATTGGGGCTCCCTTATAGGTGATTTGACGCTTCTCTCTTGCAGCTTTTAAGATTCTCTCTTTGTCTCTGAGTTTTGCCAATTTGACTATGACATGTCTTGGAGAAGGACTTTTTGGGTTGAATACATTTGGAGATCGTTGAGCTTCCTGGATCTGAAGATCTGTGATTTTTCCTATACCTGGGAAGTTTTCTGCCACTATTTTGTTGAATATGTTTTCAATGGAATCTCCATTTTCCTCCCCTTCTGGAATACCCATGACTCGGATATTTGATCGCTTATGGTTGTCTGATATCTCTCTCAGATTTTCTTCAATGTCCTTGATTCTTTTTTCTTTCTTTTTGTCTGCTTGTGTTATTTCAAACAGCCCATCTTCAAGTTCAGAGGTTCTCTCTTCAACTTCGACAAGCCTGCTGGTTAAACTCTCCATTGTGTTTTTTATTTCGTTGAATAACTTCTTCAGTTCAGCAAGTTCTGCTACATTTTTTTTCAGGACATTGATTTCCTTGTACATTTCCTCTTTCAGATCCTGTATACTTTTCCTCATTTCATCATGATGTCTAGCCGAGTTTTCTTGTATCTCATTCAGTTTCCTTAGAATTATCACTCGAAATTCCTTATCAGTTATGTCAAGGGCTTCTTGTTCTATAGGATCTAGAGTTTGAGATTTATTAACTTTTGGTGGTGTACTTTCTTGATTTTTTGTATTTCTGGTATCTTTTTTTTGGTGTTTATTTATTGTTGCAGGGGGTTTCACAGTCCACTGGTTTGAGACTAATGACTAACTAGGATGTTGCTGTGGTTGCCAATTTCGTATGGCTCCCTCCGTGACTGCTCAGTTGGCCTCTAGTGCCTTGTGTGTGTGGTCGCCTTGGGTCTTGGGCTTCTCCGGGGAGCCACCTTTCTGGTCAGCTTGGACTCTGCTGGGTTGGTGGATCACGTACCACAGGGTGTGTGATCTCTGTTGAGCTTTCACTTCCTGTGCAGGACTTCTCCCCGTTCTGTGTGCTCTCGCCCAGGCTGTTAGATCGTGCAGTGGCGACCCCACCGGGTGTGTGGTTTCTGTCGAGTCTCCGCCTCCCTGGCCGCACGTCTCCCCACTCTGTGCACACTGTGCTGGGCTGGGGCATGTCTTCTGCACCCTCATCTATCAGCTGGGCCTTCAAGACCCTGCTCGGCACCGCCTCGCCCAGGAAGTCTACCAGGTTTCTGCTAGGCACAGACGACCGGTCTCTCTGGGTGCCTTTGTAGCACTATGTAGATCTTTCTCGGGTCTTGTTCACCTTTGTATCCCCCCAGTATAAACTGAGTCTAGTGCCCACCTGCAGCCAGCTCTCTGGCAGGTTCAAGCGGACCTGGGAACTCTCCTACCACACTATTCCCAACCAGAAATTCGTTAGGCTTTTTTCCAAACTGGTGGCTGCAGAGATGGTATCTGCCTCCCAGTAACAGGGAGTTTACCTGGGGCCGGAGTCCAGGGTGTGGTGGAGTGACAGTCGGCCCGCCCGTACTTCCTTGCCCTCCCGAGACTGGCCGGGGACGCCCCACGCCACCAGCCCCGCCAGAGAACCGCGGAGGGAGTGGGAGCGGAGGCCGGTCTGCAGGCTCCGGAAAGCCCCGTGCCAGGCCAAGCAAGTGGGAGGGCTCAGTGATGGCGGAGCAGGGCGGAGCTGCCCGCACCTGGGAAAATGGAGGCAGCACCAGGGCGGTGAGTGGCCTGGTGGTGCAGGCGGGAGCCGCATGGGCATCCACCCTCCGAACCGAGCTGTGCCAGGGATCACTCAGTGCTGTGCCAGGTCGGGTGCTCGCTCTGTCTCTGGTTTGCCGCCTTTCCTAGTTTTCGGCTGCTGCCGCCTCGGGCTGTTCAGTCGCGGCGCGGCTCGGGCGCTCCCAGGAATCTTCTTTAATGCCGGCCTGAAACCTCGAATCCTGAATAGGGCCGCTGGCCGCCTTCAGCGCGGCCCCGGCCTCCGGGATCCTGGCTGCATCCACAGCAGCCCTGGCGCCGCGTTCCCTGTTTCGAGACTCGCTTTTGCAGCTAAGAAACAGTTCTTTTCCTGCTCCACACTTCAAAGCTGTTGCCTGTAAATGAGGCAGCCTTTCCTGCCGGGGGTAAAGTGGCGGTCACCCCCCACGACCGGCCAGCAGCAGCAGTCCTCCCTTAAGAGATGGCGAGAGGAAGGTCCACAAGTTTCCCGGCTGCCTGAGGCCCAGTGGCCACCTTTTCCACCTCAGCTACTCCGCGCCAGCTGCCGCAGCTGCCGCCATCTTGAAAACCCTAGAATTGTTTCTTACACTTGGATCTGCAACTTATTTACGCAATCCCTTCCCTAAAAACTAATTCTGTTAGGCTCCACACACCAGATTAGATTTTTGATATTAAAGTGGAGATAATTAAGCACAAGTTATCATGTCCCTCTGGATCCAATAATTAGGAAAGTCATCTTCCTACCTTGGGGACCCTTGTATAGCTGTCTTTTCATCAAACCAATTTTACCTCATTACAATTTTCAGGGTTTTGTGAGATGTCTAGTGATGTGATTCTTTTTTATTTGCAGGAACATTAAGTTTAAATAATTTTTAAATAGCATGGCTAAATGGTTTGTTTTCTGAACCATTTTATCTCTAAAAATAACTTTCTATAGTTTTACTGTAGACAATTCAGTTATATATCATTTAGAGGAGTCACAACCTTTTTATACTTAGACTCTTAAAAAGAGCCTAAAGAGCATTGTCTCATTTGTCTTCTGGTGTTTGGTGTTAGGAAAAAGAAGCTTTAACTAATCTAATTACAATTTAAGCTAAATTAAAACTATAGACTCATCACAAAAAATGTAAGTATGTGTGGCAATGAATATGTTAGTGAACTTGACTTAATCTTTCGCAATGTACACATATATCAAAACATCATATTACACACCATAAACATATACAAATTTTATTTGCCAATTAAAAATAACAAAAGCAAATTTTAATTAATTAATTATTAATTAAAACTATTTATTCTGTTTGGATATTTGGGAATATTTTTATCTTGATATAAAAATAAACCCAAAAGTCTAAGCATAGGAATGGATCTCTTTGCAACAATCTTCTATAAAATATACTGAGGTCTTTTAAATTTTCAGATTCAGATTTTTTAACCTTAGAACACTATTCTGTTTTACCTTTGAGAGTTGTTTCTAAGTCCATCTGCAGTAACCACAATTATTATTCATAGGTGTTCATATGTTTTTTATAATTCTAACTTGTTAATAATAATAGAGCTACAATTTATTGAGAACTTCCTGTATGCCTAGCAGGCTGTTGGCTAAGCTGTCTATCAACATAACCAAATTAACTTTCATAACATGCTCATGAGGTCAGTATTTTATGGATGAGACTAGAGAGAAGAAGCAGTGGGAAGTTGATACAAGTTACAAGAGTATACCGGTCTTTGTTAAGCCAGTATACGATGCCAAGAATTATACTTTCCAGAGTAAAGTTTCAAATTCCAGTTCTGCAGTTTTGTTTGGCATAGCTTCTGATGCATATCTTAATTTTGATATTGTCTTATTTTCAGCTGTTCCCCTGTTTTTATATCAACTTATTGCTTTTAAGCTTACTCAAATTTCTTTATGTCCCATCTCAAAGTCTATTTTTATGCCCTCTTGAGAAAAAATAAAAATAAAAATTTAACATTAAACTTGCAATATCTGAAGAAAATGCTTTCAAAAATATTCTTTTTTTTTTTTTTTCTGAATCTTCAGGGCAATGTTGCTCTTGCAGAAGTCCCATCACTGCCACTGTATTTTTATTATTATTATTTTTGTTTTATCATTTGGTTGGTTACTCTGCTTAATGTGAGGAGATCAATGTAGGCATTAGATTTGTCAAAGAAAAGAAGAAAAAAAATATTAATATGCTGCTATGTTTCTCCAGTCACTTTATCTCAAATTTTAAACTGTAAATTGTGAATGATTGTGTGAATTTATTTTTTCTGGTAAGTTTTTGTCTCAGGTTCTAGGTAAGATTTGTTCCTCTTCCTACTTTGTAGGTCTCTGCTTAGAAGGAAGAAAAGCAAAAAGACAAAACAAACAAAAACACCTTCTAGGAGCTCACCATTTGTACTTATTCTTTGACCTGATGCTTTGTGTAAAATCCAAAACTTCACAATACATAACTTTCAAAATTTCTTTCCTCAAGAGAGTACTTTAAGTCTCAGAATAAATTATATTATTCCTTGTTCTTATATCTAACGTTTGCATCCCTCTCCTTAACACTATATTATACAATGAGTTATAATTCTGTCTGGAAATGAAAAGTATCAAAATTAAAAGGGGAATGTCAAAGCAGAATATCATAGCTGTGTGGTTTACAAAAAACAGAAATTTATTTCTCATAGTTCTGGAGGCTGGGAAGTCTAAGATCAAGATACTGGCACATTTCAGTGTCTTTTTGCTATGTCCTCACACGGTGGTAAGCCGCAAGGGGGCTCTCTGAGAACTATTTTATAAGGGCATTAACACCTTTTTTGATGGCTTGCTCAAAGGCCCTTTCTCCAAATACCATCCCAAAGGGCCTATCTCCTGAAAACGTCCACATCCAAATACAATCACATTGAGGATTAGGTACAAAAATATAAATTTGGGAGGGGGGGCATAAACATTCAGTTTATATCAAAGTTGGTACATAATTGTGGCCTGGCATAAACAACAATGCAATTTACTTGATACCTATTTTATTTTAAACTATGGCATATGTTGCCATATCAAAAATTTAGCAGTTTTCCTAAGTAATTTTTTATTTTTATTTTTAAATCTTAACTTATTTTTCTAGGTTTTAATGTTTTCCAATATCTCCACTACTTTTGGTAAATATGCATTCCAGTTTGCACAAAGTAGTCCTAATTTACACGTGTTGTTCTAGCATCCCATCTGGTTCAGCATTTGTCTGTGAAATAAAGTGTCTTATCTGTGATCAGAAATCCTCTCACAGAAAATTTTTAGACATAATTCACGCATTAGATACACATTTTTAGCATTTTAATTTATGGCTGTGATTTAAGCCATCAAAACTTTGTTTTCTGCATCCATAGAAGTCACTGTGGAAAGACAATTTAATATTTTATTTATAAAACTATTTGCACCAAACACAGTATTATGCAAATACAAGATGCTCTATGAAGCTTATGTGAAGCCAGTCATCTAGAACTTTAACTCTCGAGTCTTCCGAAGGTTAATGTTAATCATTTTTGCATTTCCCACAAGTAGGTAATAAAATCAAGTTATAAATTTAAGGCTAAAATAAATTCACACAATCTAAGAAGTCACTGTCAAGAAATATTACTCTGCAGGCTCTTGAAGAATGCACAAATGGCTTCCTAGAGAATATACATTTTAAACTAGTTACATAAAGATTTTTTTCTTTTGAAAAATTCCAGTACTTGCTAAATGAAAACCTTAACCTCTTATCTAGAGCAAAAGACAGCACAAGTTTCAAACTGTATAGGAACAACATCAGTAGAAAAAGTCCACTGAAAGCTTTTCACTTACCCATCTCTCAATCTTCTTCCCTGATTGCTCCACAAAGTGTCTCCCAATGACTTCCTAGTTAGTTTCTAACCTTAGATCCTCATCTGTCATGTATATTTTACATGTATTAGAGTTCTCCTGAGAAATAGAACCAACAGGATAGATATAAATATATATATATATATATATATATATAGAGAGAGAGAGAGAGAGAGAGAGAGAGAGAGAGAGAGAAAGAAATTTATTACAGGAATTTTCTCATGTGGTTATGGAGGTCAAGAAGTTCCACGATCTGCTGTCCGCAAGCTGGAGAACCAGGAAAGCCAGTGGTGTAATTGAGTCCACATATGAAGGCCTGAGAATCAGGGGGCCAGTGGTGTTAAATCCTGGTCTGAATTTGAAATCTTGAGAACTAAGAGCTCCCCTGTCTGTGGGCAGGAAAAGATGGATGTCTCTATTTAAGCAGAGAGAGTGAATTTGCCCTTCCTTTGCCTTTTGTTTTATTCATGTCCTCAATAGATTGAATAATGTTCACTTGCCTTGGTAAGGGTAATCTTCTTTATTCATTCTACTGATTCAAATGCTAATTTCTTCCAGAGATACCCCCACAAACACATCTAGAAATAATATTTTACCAGTTATCTGGACATCCCTTGGCCCCATCAAGTTGACACATAAAGTTAAACTTCACATTGAGTAAAGCAGGTTAACCTGTATAATTCAGGTGGATCTCACCCACTTTCTTTTGTTGAAGGCTTGAACAGAACAAAATGCTGACCCTCACCTGAGTTATATAGAATTCTCTAGCCTGGTGACCTACAAACTAGAACATTAGCTCTTCTTGGTTCTATAGCAGCTTCCAGCCTTCAGACTCAAACTGGATTTGGGCTTGCCAGCCTCCATAATTGCATGAACCAATTCCTTCTAATAAAACTCACATCTATGCATATATAAGTTATATGCATATAATATATATGTATATATAATCCCTTTGGTTTTTGTGTCTCTGGAGAACACTGACAAATACAAATTTTGGTACTGAGAGTAGTTCTAGAGGAACAGAATCTTAAGGATAAATTTTCTAAATTTGTTTTAGGCTTTCTTATTAGATTTAAAGACATTAATGACTCCATTTCCAGTGGATAAGAGAGCACTGATTGTCCATGGTATAATCTGACAATAGAGATACACAAAATATCATCAGTGGACACTCTTAATTAACCACTTATAAGAAGCAAGCATCCGAGTGACCATTAATATGATACTTTCAAACATTTTTGTCAAACTAATGAGTAGAATGGGATTGGCTGGTTGTTTCTAAAGTAACTGGATAAAGTGGGGAAATAAAATAATGAGCTCAGAGATTCAAATTTCCAGCTCCAGCACTGCATAAATGACCTGAAATCTTCTATATCTGCCCTGAAAGAGACCCTTATCACTTGTAGCCACAGGCCTGAGATTACTGAAAACAAAAGCCAGAATAGCATCCTGTGAGTGACTGAACTTCAACACAAATTGAATTCCCAGCCTTATAGAGTGTTTATTGTTAAAGTGAGGGCATTGATTGGAAAGAAATGAGATCCTGACAGTTGGGATGGGGATGTGTGGAAAGAGCCTGATAGAGCTAGTGACATAAATTCTGATTAGTCTTTTTTGCCAATATAACATCTTCTCCACTCCCATATGAGGGAATTAACCTTGTATTATCTGAGGAAACTACAAGAAATTCTCCTGAGACAGTTGCTTTGTAAGACAATGCTGATTTTCCTTAGGATCTACCCTCCCCACCTTTCTTTGCTTCTAGACCCACAACTAGACTCTAGGCTTAGCAGACCTCTAAAGGTGAAGTACAAAGTGTGATCAATGAGGAGGCATGATACACTCCAAAATAACTCCTTGAGTCTTCTACTTTATACAGATAGAAGTCTGGGGAACATGTGTGGGAATGAATTTTAAGGGTGTGAGATAATGGGGGAAGAGATATGAAGTTGAATCATGTCAAATGTATTAACATAGACTTACTAAACAGAGATTCTGAATTTAACGTTGCAGCTCAGGGAGTTAACAAAGAGCTGTAATAGTTTGGCTAGTTGTTTCACACATGGACCAAAACGTGGCCCATAGTGAGCGAAGTGGAAATGCTAGTCTTGCCTTGGTTTAATGTAGAAGAAGGGATTCAAAGGCTTAAAGAGATTAAAATGTTAAAGAAGATTTGTTATTTTAGACCTACACACCCACACTTGAAGAGGCCAGAAGACATATCTTTCACAAATACTGTGAGAGATAGATTTCTGAGGGAAGCCCCAGCATTTTTGAAGAGGTCTGTGACTATTCATCTCGGTAGGCCAGGACTTCCAGTGGGAACTGCAGTGACTGAATTGGAAAACCTAAATGAAATTGAGCAATTATATCCCATGTGGCAGGGCCAAGTGGTGGCACTCAACTGCCAAAGGTAAAGGGGGTGTGGTTGCTGTAAAAGACAGCAGAGTAAAAGCAGCAATCAGAATATGCTAACTCCTGAAGCCATAAGGCATTGGCTAATTGATCATGGTGTTGCTAAAAGTAAAATAAATGGGAAGCCTGTTAAATTCTTGATTGATCTGTATTAGCAGAAAAATCCTAGGTCAAATAAACAGAAGTCTAACCTAAATTATAAAAACAGATACTCATGGTCCCTGAATCAACTCCCATCTTGAACTAGTTAATGGACTTAAACCCCTTGAATGAAGGGAAAGCTAGGTCCTCTTGAGGAAGGACCTTGGTACATTGTCAAGAACATATACTGTTAATATGATTCCCAGATGTCTCAAAAGAAAATTTTATAAGAATAGCTGTGCATTGGGGAAAAAGAAGATAATCATACCATTCACAGTCTACTAGACACTGTCTTAGAACTGATACTAATTCCAGGAGACCCAAAACATCACTGTGTCCCTTAGTCAAAATAACAGCTTAAGGGCCAACCCTGTGGCTCACTCAGGAGAGTGCGGCGCTGGGAGTGCCGAGGCCACGGGTTCGGATCCTATATAGGGATGGCCACTGCGCTCACTGGCTGAGCACGGTGCGGACGACACCAAGCCAAGGGTTACAATCCCCTTACCGGTCACAATAAATAAATAAATAAATAAATAACAGCTTAAGAAGGTCAGGCAATCAATAGATTTTTAGCTCAGATGCATCTCACAGTGGGCCCAATTTGTCTCTAAACACATCTTGTGGTTGCTTTCCCAATTCTGAAATGCATAATTAGAATAGACATACCCAGTAGATGGCAAAATCCCCGCATTGTCTCCCTGACCTGTGGAGTGAGGGTTACTAGAATGGGAAAAGCCAACTGGAAAACACTAAAACCGCCTCTACCTACCAAGAAAATAGTTTTCTTTCCTCTCTTAGCCCTGATAATGTAGCATAAGATGCATTTACTTTATATCATACTATTTAAGTGTTGCTAATTTTACATCATAGTATTTCATTCATTGAATTGCTTTTGCAGCTTTGTAAAAAATCAGTGGGAATATTTATGTGGGTCTATATATGGGCTCTCTACTGTGTTCTCTCAATCTTTGTGACTTTTTCTCTACCAATGCCTTACTGTCTTCACTACTGTAGTCATATAGTTGGCCTTAATATTGGGTATAGTGACTCATCTCACTTTATTCTTCTTTTTCAAGAAAGTTTTAACTATTCTAGGTCTTGTACCTTACCATCTCAATTTTAGAATAAGCCTGTCTATGTCTACAAAAATCTCTCTGGGATTTTGATAGAAATTGCACAAAGCCTATAGATCAATTTAGGAAAAATGGTGAATCTTCAAATCCACAGACATAATATGTCTGTCTCTCTATTTATTTAAGTCTTCTTTGATTTCTCTCATTAGAAAGCTGCAAAATGCAGCATATAGACCCTGTACATTGTAAATGGTCATTGTATTTTTAAATTTTACTTTCCACATTTTCGTTGTTAGTGTGAAGTTTCTTCTCAGGCACAGTTTTAGTCAAACAAAACACAATTGCAGACCAAATTTCTCCTATAAGAAAAAAGTTTCTCCTGTGAGTTTCCAAACTTTTCTCTAGGCAGTGGAATTGACATGAAGTCAGTGGTAAAAATATTACCCTAGTTAATGAAGACAAATAGTCCCTAAGGGTAGTAAATGGTTGTAGCTGGGCAATTTCTTAGTGCCAAACATAAAAGAGTTAGGGTTTATAGTAAAATTTTTATACCAGCAACTCTAACCATTCCTTGGTTGTAAGCTAAATACACCTAAGAAATAAGGCAGAAACAATATGGCATACAAGTACTTAGAGCAATATCCATTGATACCACATACTGAACATATGGCAGAAACAGTACTCAGAAATTTCACACGCAATTGGGTTTAAGGATATTAATACTCTGCTTATGTTGATTGGAATTGGCTCAGAAATTTATGTGATGACCAACAGAATGTGGAAGAAACTTTTTTTTGTGTGTGTGAACCTTTGGAGAATGTGTCCTGAGGCTGTGATGTTACTGCTCTTGCTCTCTTGGAATGCTACCCTGACACTGCCGTGCAAAGAAGCTTGGTCTAATCTATTGGAGTATGAGAGGTGAGACAAAGCAGAACCAAGGGCCTCAGCCAATGGTCACATGAACTGCTGGATAGGTGGGTAAGGATATTTGGACCTTCCTGAGTCTGAATACACCCTTATGAATGAGCCCAGGCAAAATTATTAAGGGTACCACCTACACAACCCATGGAATTGTGAGAAATGATGTGTCATTATTGTTTTAAGCAAATAAATTTTGGGGTGATTTGTCATGCAGCATTTAATATATAGTATATCATGTTTCTTATTAGCAGAGAAGTTCAGAGATAAGATCCAAATATTCTTGAAAATTGTGAAGAATCAGATTGAGGGGGTGGGAGCTATTAATAATAATATTTAAACTCTTCAGCTGTATGATTCTTTTACTTTGTAATACTTCTTTTGCAATCCTGAGATTTTGAAAGGTGAGCAATTATATGGTGTCAAAAAATAGGGCAGAAGTCATTTTTCTTTTTTATTGTTTTCTAATAAATATCATACTAGTACAATTTGGCAAAGCAGCTAATATTAATACTGCAATGTTATAACCAACAAAATTAAGGGTAATAAAATATTTGTATTTTAATAAAACATAATGTCATAGTAATACTAGTAACTGAAATAAAATCACTTGACTTGTATAATATTTATTTGCAGTATGAAAAGTTTCACACTTAAATGATATGGGTTTCAATGTATCGTAAACATAGAAACCTCCCATATTGATATCACATGGCCATTACACACTTAAAAGTATTGTGTGCTATCATTTTTTACAAATTATGGGGCTCATAAAATTAAATTAGTTAGCAGAAAGCTAATAGTACACACCCTTTTATTGTTTTACCATGAATATGAATACAGATATGTGAAAGTCAGATTTACATTTATTAAATAAATTGAAGAGATTTTAAAAATCAAGGGTAATATAAACTTATTTTTCATGTTTATTTTTTCAAATTTTTATTGGATCAAAACTGATTATACATATTTTGGGGGTTCAACATTGAGATATGTTGATCAAATCAATATTACTAGCATATATATTGTTACAAATCATAATTATTCTTTATGCCCCTTGTCCAATCTCTCCCCATCCCCCTCCTCCTCCCCCTCCTCCTTCTAATTACCCTAGATTTCTTCTCTCCTTCTGAAAAAATAATGGTTACTCTGTTGGTTTGTCACCTAGATGATCTGTCCAATGCTGAGAGGTACGATCAGGTCCCCCAATATTATCATAGAGCAGATGCTTCTTCTCTCACTCTAAAATGGGCTTTGTGGAGAAAGATGTGCTCTTCTTTTCTCTGTCTCAGCTGGTGACTCTTATTTATTTATTTATTTATTTTAATTTATCAATATGCAATGTATTTGATTTTCGTGTCCCTATAGCAATTTCTCCCTCCCCCCACCATCAACATCGTATCTGTTCACTTTTCTTAACAACTTCAAGGAATTGTGATTGCTGTGTCTTCTTCCCCACCCTCCCATTTGTTTGTGTATTTATTTATTTATTTTTACCTCCCACAAATAAGTGAGAACATGTGGTATTTCTCTTTCTGTGCCTGACTTATTTCACTTAATATAATTTTTTCTAAGACCACCCATGTTGTTACAAATGGTAATATTTCATTCTTTTTTGTAGCAGAGTAGTAGTCCATTGTGTAGATATACCACAGTTTCCTTACCCACTCATCTGATGATGGACCTTTGGGCTGGTTCCAACTCTTGGCTACTGTATATAGAGCTGCAGTAAACACTGGAGTACAAGTATCCCTTCGACATGATAATTTCCATTCCTCTGGGTATACTCCCTGAAACAATAAAACTCCTTAAAGAAAACATAGGGGAAACACTCCAGGAAGTAGGATTGGGTACAGACTTCATGAATAGGACCCCCAAAGCAGAGGCAATCAAAGAAAAAATAAACAAATGGGATTATATCCAACTAAAAATCTTCTTCACAGCAAAAGAAACAATTAGCAGAGTTAAAAGACAACCAACAGAGTGGGAGAAAATATTTCCAAAATATACATCTGACAATGGATCAATATCCAGAATATACAAGAAACTCAAACAACTTTACAGCAAAAAAATAAGTAACCCAATTAAAAAATGGGCAAAGGAGCTGAATAGACATTTCTCAAAGGAAAATATATGAATGGCCAACAGACACGAGAAAATGCTCAACATCACTCAGCATTTGGGAAATGCAAATTAATCAAAACCACACTGAGATGCCATCTCATCCAGTTAGGATGGCTAATATACAAAAGACTGAGAGGGATAAATGCTGACAAGGTTGAGGAGAAAAAGGAACCCTCTTACACTATTAGTGGGACTGCAAAATGATGCAGCCTTTATGGAAAACATAAGCTTATTTTAAACTTCACCAACATGTTAAGTTTATGGAGAAAAAGATTTCTGGTAATCTTAGAAAAAAGTCATTGATTTATGCCAAAAAGGCAAATGTAGAACAGAAAAAAAAAGCACTCTTTTTTTTTTCTTTACTCTTTTTCCAGTGGATACAAAATTACTGTTCTGTTTTCATGCAGTCAAATTCTAAAGCAAGTTCAAGTTCCTTTCAGACCTCTCAAACTCATTATACTGCCATTCCTGTACCTTAAGTTTTGAGTCAGAAAGAGAAAGATGTTTATTGCGAGTTTATAATAGAAAATTGCTATTTTTACTTTTATTTCAAAACTCTCGACTCACAATAGGCTTTGAGAGGAACTGATATTGTACAAGAAGAAATAATGTAACTCTAAAAATTATTGCCATAGAAATTCAGAGCACTGGACTAGCATTTGAGCATGCATAAGTGTCAGGTATCCTGGCTAGTCTTTTCAGCTTTTTGCTTCCATTATGGATACAAAGTGAAACCCCACAAACTCGACTTGCATTCACTCATTTGCTCATAGGAAGACAAGAAAAACAAAGTACAGATTAAGCCATCTCAATGCAGACTCCTTTATTATTTTAAGAAGCTAATAGCAAAATGAGCCTCTTAAAGGCTCTGCTACAGAAATTTTGCCTGCAGGTGACCAAAAATAATCAGGCTGACAAAACATAGTAAACAGACAGTTGCAGTTTATTTTGGAAAACGAATAATACTCTTTAGACAAGAAAAAAATGTCAAATTCAGATTTATTCTCATGTTTGTATTTGGTAATAATAATAATAATGCTTTGCACTGATTTAAAATATTTTATCAAAAGAGTCCATTGGATTTCAAAATTCAGTCATTGTAATAAAAATGCTTTGAGTTAAAAAGGGAAAGTATGCATAAAATAGATCCTGAAGGCATTTTAAATTAATGGTCTATTACAAAACACTTCACCAAAAAAAAAAAAGAAAAGAAAAAAATTGCTGCTCATATGTTATAGTTTGAAATGAATAAAATGGGACTATATTCAGAGGTTGTTTTAATGGTCAAGGGCCACAACCAGATATTGTGAGGATTGAACGAGAAAATATAACACAAAGAAGGAAATGAAAGGTAAATACTACAGTGATCTTTTATACTTATCATAAATCTTAATGTTTTCCAAAAGATGACCTTGTTTTATTAGTAACCTTCAAGTCTTACCTTCTGATCATATCATCATTTACTTTCCACCTGTGCCCTAAAAAATAACAATAGGGTGGAGAATGTTATAGTGGCTCTTCTAGCAGATACATTAGTACCTTTTTTTGAAAAAGATACCTAGGGATTACTTGTTGAATTATATATTAGAATGAAATTGAGAAATACCTATATTGTCTTTTGATTTTTCAAAATAATTCCAAACCATAAAAGGAATAACAACTTTACCATATCAGTAAAATACACACATATATCCAATCCTGAATTTCCAGGAAATGCTATTTAAACTTATGATAAAACAGAAAAATAGGCACACTATTGTTTATTCATTAGAACGCATTTCAGATTTTTCCTTAAACTTTGCCATATTAATACACTTCGTTTTGTCACCTAAACATAAAGCGTATAGTAACCAAGTAGTATTATTTTTTGAAAATACAATACTCAGTCTAACAAAAGTTTCTCTGTAAAATTTTATTCAAAATATAAATGCTGTGAATAAATAGCATACACGTTACTGAAAAGCTGTTGTTCTCTAGATACCATGTTACCCTTTTCAAATACACTTCACTGTTCAATATGTACACTGCTGAGACAGTTATTATTATGCTCATTTTTTAGATGAAAAAATTGAAGTTTGGATGAATTAAGTAATGTTTCCAGTTGTACCTAGTGAGTTTTGACTTTAGTGTTTAAATTCAAGCATGTTTGAAACCAAAACATGGTGGTCATTTCATTTTACCATACTGCAAGAAACCCCTCTTCATCTACATAAAAGTATGGCAGCATTACCTGTGGATTCTCCGTACACATATATGCTGTGGAACAGTATACTATCAGGTATGTCAGTACTCAAAATTTGATGAATATTCTATGTTACATTATACAAGTAGTTCAATAAGCTAAAAAACCCAATAATTCTCAACAAGCTTATATTAGGAACAATTAGGCCTTGTCCAGGTTCATTTAATTAATGAAATAGTCTAGAGAAATTTTGAAGTTGGAAGAAGAATCTCTAAACAGTCTATAAATTCAACTGATTTTCACTGACTTGGGAGATGGCCACAGTGTCAACAGATATTCAGATCTTGTGACTACATACTTAGCTTTCCCATATCTGATCCTACCTGAAATATGAATTGAAAGTCAGAGTTTTGCTGGACCTGGAATCACAGTAAATGAAAAAATATGGAACACACATGTATAGTGACATGTTTGAAGAAATATGGCCCTGGTAATAATACAGTTTTTAGTGATGTCATGTTTTTCATAGGAGCAGATGGCTTGTGTATGTTTGAGGAAGAATGGAAGTATCCTACAGTCATTTATCATCTTTCTATTGTTGGCACCAGTCAGTATATGCCTTATGATAGAATTGAGTTAAGAGAGAGAAGATTTGCAAGTTATCTTGAGTTTTAGCAACTGTTATGATATACAGCCACCTAAGTATTTACTGTATCATGTTTTAGACATGCAGTTATTTCTAGTGAACTGAGAAAGACTATATAATGACTTTGGAAACATCAATTTTGATGGGTTCAGGCTAAATTTAACAACACAATCTAGGAACAAAGCAAAGGTGAAAAGATTTTTAGTTATTTGAAGAATGTTATTATGATAAAAAACAGCTGAATATTTTCCTCTTTCTGGGGAAATTAGTTACTAAGAAAGTTATAGAAAATAAGTAGTGCAAAAACTGACAATTATAACAGGCAGAATCCAAGATCTGTTTGATATCCTTGATTATGCTAGGACCCCAAACTCCAGAACTTCTAACACCTTGTTCAGTAGGCTGAATAATGGCCCCTAACGATACCAGTTCCTGCAGGTCCTGTAAATGTTACCATATATGGAAAAGGTGCAGATGTGACTAAACTAAGGGTTTTAAGATAAGGAGATTATCCTGGATTATCTGAGTGAGGCTTAAATGCAATCACAAGTGACTTTATAGGAGATGGGCAGAGAAAGAAGAGATACAGGCTCAAGCAATGTAAAAGATGCAACCATGGAGGCAGAGATTGGAGTGATGCAACCATAAGTCAAGGAATGCTGGCAGCTACCAGTAGCTGGAAGAGACAAGGGAAACACATTCTCCCTCTGAGCCATCAGAGAGAGCATGGCCCTTCTGAAACCTTGATTTCAGCCCAATGACACTAATTTTAAACTTTTGGCCTTCAGGACTGTTGGAGAATATTTTTTCTGTTTTTTGAGCACCCAAGTTTGCTGCAGCAGCTACAGAAAACTAATAAACTGTGCCTTGTTTTGGACTGCTATAACAGGATACTATAAGCAATTCATTTTTCATATTTCTGGAGGCTAGGAAGTCCAAGATCAAGGCATTGGGAAAGTCCGCAAAGGGCCCACTTTCAATTTCAAAGATGGCCGTCTTCTAGCTGCATCTTCACATGGTGGAAGAGGCAACAGAGCTCCCTGTCATCTCTTTTATAAGAGCACTAATCACTTTCATAAGGGATCCATTCTCATGACCTAATTACATCCCAAATGCTCCACCCTAAAATATCATCATATTAGTGATTAGGTCTTAAAATAAGAATTTCATGGGGAAGTGGATAAGACAGAACTGGCAAATTCAAACTCTGGGTTTTGAACATTTGTTTTTAAGGGTTTACACTGATAAGGTGCTGCTGAAATTTGAATGAGAATGCCTAGATAAGGGGTGAGTGCTCCACAATGTCATCCATAATGGAGATTGAGACATGTATGATCCAGCGCTAATTGCTAAAAGACACTGGGTGGATTGCACAGAGCAGACAGAATTATAGTGAAACCAAACTTTCCTAGGGGCACTAAAAATGCATTTGCTATTTCCTGACCTAAGCAAGATCCATTTCCATTAACTTTCTGACTCTGAAGAGTTGGCTTGTATGGTGAAACTAATAATGATAATAAGGGTAATTATATTGAAATGTCAGTTATCATGTAAGTGATGGTACTTACCATAATTTTCCCAAAGAAAAGAAACAGGAAGTTTAGACACTTTTAGAATTTTCGACTTTGTCAAGCAATCCCATCCCATCTGAAATCAAGCCCAGTGCACTAGACTATGATACTCATAACCCATGGGGAGCTATCACACTTCCAATTCTGAATCTATAACCTGGGACTGTTATAAGAGAAAGCTTATCATTTTCTCTTGATGTTTCCTTCCAGGAAAGCACGGGTAACTCCAATGGTATATGCAGGTTTCTTTCTATGCTGGAAAGGTGAAATGTCTAATCTGATAAATAAATTTATATCTGGACAGGCACAGTCAATTCAGATCTTTTCTATTTGGTTTCTCACAAGAGCAAGCTGCTTGAAAGAGCAAACATTCTCCTTTACTGAGTGCTGCCGATGCCCCATGAATAAGTCTGACTCATTCTTGGCATCAAATACATGCCCATTCGAATTTTATACTATGCTGCATCTTCCAGCTTTGCTTCATGAATACTATATAGGTGGTATTTTGTTCTTTATGCTTCCTTTTATGTTTTATTTAACAATTTCTTTAGAAGTTGGCAAATTCGTGGGGGTGATATATTTTGAAGGCTCTCAGAGCCCCAAATGGTACAGTATTTGGAATCCAGAGTCACACAGGGAGTCTAATAAAACACAAACAGAGATGTCTCCTAATGGGAAAAATAAAGCACAGTTTGTTGATTGAATGTTTTAAAATATAAATGTTATTGTGTATATTTAAGGTATACAATATGGTGTTATGGGATACATATAGATAGTAACATGGTTTCTAAGTCAAACATTGCTTAAATTTTAACAAAACTATTTGACTTATTCCTCAGTATGATCTCAAAAACCAGGCATAACTCTAATATTGGGGTCTTTAAAGTTATAATCAGGAAACCACAAATTGCACAAGTATAGTGGCATTCACTGTTCAATAAATTTTGGAACTGGAACTGCTGGCTCTGAGTTCAAATGTACCTCAAGTATGAATCTGGCAGTTTGATTGAAATCATGTCTCTTGAGAGGAAATGAGTTGAGTTGAGTGTATACCCAGTAGTTCTCATTTTGCTTCTGGAAGTAACTGTCACAAACTAGACTAGGAAAGACATATAGTAAGGTCATAACCTTATATTGCCATTGCAAAAGTCATATAATGATTCATTACAATACTGAGGATGTGCTGTTTAGACTGCCATGGGGCCAAGGTGCTGATTCCACTCTTTTGGAGAAGTTGGAAGGAAGGCGTCGCCCAGGAAATTCAGGATCTCTGAAGCTGAGGCTGGTTGAGAACATGTCTCCTCAACAATCCTGTGCATGGCATCAAAACTCAGGGAATATATAAGCAGAGGCACCAGAGGGGCTTGCAAGGAATTGGCTATGTTCTATCTGTAACCCTGGGTGATAGACACAACAAAGTTAAATTTATTATTATTTCTTAAATTATATGCACTATTTTTTTAAAGTTAAGGTAAAATGCACAGATATGAAATATACAGTTCATTCAGTTTGGACAAATAAATGTAACCAATGTTTTTGTCTGTTCTTCAGTTTCATTTGAAATTTGCTTTTGTGTCTGAATATTTTTTGCTCAATATATACATTTTTGAGATTCACTCATATTGTTGCTTGTATAAACAATTTACTCTTTTTCTTTTTTAAATGAGCCCTACTAAGGTAAACTTATATAAAATAAAATTTACCAATTTTAAATGTAAAATTGGTAAGGTAAAACTTACTAATTTTAAGATGAATTTTGGGAAATACGTATAGCCGTGTAACCACCATGTAATTAACACAACTTATTTTTTGTCAAACTTGGTGGAATAAAAAGCTTTGTCTGAGATGATGCCAAAATGATCCATGGGAACTGAAAAAAAAAAAAAAATTACCAATACAGCAATTTTGTAAGCTAAAAATAAAGAGTGAATATTTTTCCAATCACTGATGGATCTCAAGTAGTAATTTTACTAAACTCAAGTTTTATATAAAAATGTTCAAATAAAAAACAATGTTATGCAAATTGCTTGTATTTTGTTTTATTATTTTTTGATTATAATTTTTTTAATCTAAAACAATGTTGAATAGTGAAGAAATAAAGGGACAACAATATAACTGTACTGAGTTACATAATAATATTTGGAACAAAATTTTATTTGAAGAGATGCTGGAATTAGGAGTTTAAAAATAAAAAACATCAACAAAAAATAGGTCAGACTGCTCAATTATAATATTATCAGGGTCAGCAGAGAAAGTCCAAATTGTTTGAGAGTGATTTGCTTGTTTTTGTTTCCTTTGTGGCACCTGTGCATAGAATATTTAGATTGTGTCTAAGAAATCAATATAAACATTTACCATATGATGGAGGGCCCATTATAATAAATTTGTTTTTAAATACTTATATCACTATATTGGAAAATACCTTTTCCCCCTCCTCTGCTTTTATTTCAGAAGGAAGTAAGAAAACAATTAAAAACCATCTTCAGTAACTTCAAACCTAGGAAACTAATGTATGTCCTTTGTAAACTTTGCTTAAATTCTTATTTGTCTTTGTAGAACACATTAGTTTCTGGAATACTACATTCATGTCAGTGGTTACAAGTCACAACCAGACAGACATCATTTCTGTTTGCTTATTTTAACAATACAGTAACTGCTTCTATCATAGTGGAAGAAAAAAAAGACCTGTATAGAAACAAAGATGCAATATTGCTGAGGAGTATAGAAGTGATCTTTACAATGTAATTATTGTAGTTTTTTACTCATTTTATAACAGTGTTATAGTCTAAAGATTTTTAAAATATTTTGAAAAAATGGCTGAAAGTCATTAGTTAAATCAGTGTATCAGCAGATACTCTAGACAGAAATAGTGAAGGGAAAAGCAGTAAGATTCTAGCCAGCTGAGTTTCTAATAGGTAGGCTTTTTCCAGAATTGCATGAATCAGGGTTTTCTACGTAGAATGAAATAAGTTTAGCAATTTTTTGTTATCTACCCACAGGAAACAGCCTCAAGGAAACTGCCTAGATGTTAAATTGCTACATGTTTCAACGAAGTTAATAAATCTTTAACTTATCCTTGGCTTTTTAATAAACACAAAGACACATTTTAAAAAAGAAGGAGGAGGGAGAGAAAGAAGGTGGAAAGAAAGGAGAGAAAGAAAATCTCTTATGGTATTTTGCCTGCCTCAAGGCCTTTGACATCAGCAAAGCTCCACTTTTTAATTACTGTTTCCAGACCCAATGGCAACTATTTTTACAGCTTTATTTCTTGACTTATTTCACAGAAAAGCAGAGGTGGCAGAGAATTCACTAGGAGAGTTACTCTCTAGGGCATATCTGCCAGTATTTTCTTTTCCCACTACATCTTATTTTAAACTATAACAGCAGTAAGAACTGAAGTCCTATTCAGCAAAATGAAGATTGTTTCAATATGTTTCTCTGCCACAGTGTTCACCCCAACACCAAAATACAGTCAGTCACCTGAGCCTAGGTAATATAAGAAGACTGACTTCTTTCTTCCTGATTTTTAGTTAAAATGAATTAAATTATAAGTGAAATTAAAACTAAAATGCCTTTAGTATTTCATCAATCCAACCCATGCTTATTAATCCCCTTTTTCTGGAAATGTAATTAAAAGCAAAGTCTTCTCCCAGCCTAGAAATCCTTTGCAGAAAGGTATTAATGAAAACAAACAAACAAACAAACTGTAATTACTGAATAAGGATTAAAGCAGAATGTGATGTGCAAGACAGGCAATCCTCCTAAGGGATTGCAAAAACAGAAATAAACGTCCCACTTTCATATAGTCAAGCAGATATAACTCATAGCATATATGTTCTCATGATAACTAGTCCTCAAGTAGAAGTACTTGAAAGCACCATTGGTCACAACTAGTCCATTCTAGATTCACCTGGTAATTGTGGTGACCATCTATGTTAGCTAATTGGCTTTATCCAGAAACAAAACAGAACAAAACAAAACAAAAACTTCTTTATTTTTTTTATGACAAGAGGTAGTAATTTGGAGCAAATTAGGCTACTACCACCCTCCCACAGAAAGGGGAAGATAGATTTTATCTCCCCTGGTGTCTACATTTCAAAGAGATGGCTCCCAGTTCCTTGAGAAAGGCAATCCTGGGTTTTAAAGCTAACAAAATACCTATCTAGTTGTCAAAAGTATCTACATACATTTCAAAGAGAGGAGAAAGTACTTACATTTAAAATTTTTCTAAAGCAAATGATCTAAGAAAAGGGAGAGGGGAAAAGTACCTTCCCCTAATTTGAACGGGGAGAATTAAACCTCTTATTTTTAATTTTTATTAATTCACCTGTTTTCAGCAAATATGTATTAATGTTATTGCCTAAAACGAACAACTCTCTCATCAGTTTCACTACTGCAACTTATTTTATTTTTAAAAATCTGAAAATTATATGTGTATATGTACACATCATGTCAATATGTTCTGAAGTAATTCAATGAAATTAAGCGTGGAGGTTTTTTTTCACAGTTCTATCCCATAAATGGCTCAGAGTTCTGGGTAAAACATAAGTTTTTGTTTCACATACAGTCAAGTGTTTCATAAAGACATCAGAAAATCCCAGAAACAAACACCTTTATAACTTCTTATAGATATTTGACTATTTACATGGTAATATAACTAACCAAATGTTAATATAAACTATTTTCATTTTGTCTAACCAATGGAAGTCATCTCCAGTCTGATTAGAATAGAAACAAAGATGATACTGAAAGTGTTTTCTAAAACATAGTATAAAAATAAGTAGCATTATAACTCCAAACTTATTTGGATTTCTGTGCAAATGTAAGTACACTATCCTAAGTAAATTCACATACCATCAAAAGTAAATTTTTCTTAAACAACATAAGAATCTTTTGCTATACAGCAGTGATCCCCAACTAGGATTACCACCCCATTTCCCTGCAGGGAACATCTAACAATCCCTGAAACATTTTGGTTGTCACAACTGGAGGAGACGGTGCTCCTGACATCTAGTGGGTAGAGACCAGGGATGCTGCTAAACATCCTCCAAAGTACGGGACAGTTCTTCATAACAAAGAATTATCCAGTCCAAAATGTTAATAGTGCTGAAGTTAAGAAAATCTGATATATCTGATATATTATAATAAATTTAGTGACAGTTGCTAATTAGCATAATCCAACTTTTCTTCCACACTGGGTTGTCTGATATGATGCTAATCTACTGATACCAAGTTAAACTGAAGTTGATACTGATTTACACTGAAACACATCTTATAAAGTATGGATAGATCATTATCTTAACCCATAAGAAGGTTAACGGATGTCTTCCTTTATTGAATTATAGGGCACAGAATTCCTGAAGTTGACAAGATGATAAAGCAACATTTGTAGTACAGTAGTAAAAGTTAGCCCTGAAATCTTGTATCATGACAGTTTATTGTAAAATGATTTAGTATCATAAAAAGAAAAACATATCAACAAAGTGCATGGGTTCTTCCCTGTTTAGCAGACTAAATCTGACATGAACAGTGTTTCAAGTTTTTAACCAGGCAATATGCCCCAAATTTAATCACCATAATATCTCCACTAAAAGCTGGAAACAATGGAAAATGGCAAATCTTTTACTGCAGAAAATTAAATGTCTTAAATATGTAAATTTAAAAACATAAATAGTGTTTCAAAGACTTGAATGTGAGACCTTCCTTAAAGCACTATCTGAAAAAAAAAAAAAATCTGGGAGAGGGTTAAGTTGTATTTTACACAATGAAGATTTATACTACATGAGAATGGGCACTTCTTACCAATATGTATGTTTATCAAAATATACTTCTTAAAATGGAAGAAGTCTTTAAAGGTCAATTAGGTATTAATTTCATTGTCCCAAATTTATGCCCAAAATATAAAATTCATTAACAGTAATGGAATGAGATTTACATACTCTTGTCATTACACAATTGAAACAAAAAGCTATACATCCATGGTTTGAATAATTAAGGTATGGAATTTCTAATCATAAGTATTTTATAGTAATTATTGAGAATATTTAAAATCCTCTCCTACTTAAATAACATTTTTCATTTCTACTTAAAACTTGTAATTTTGTCAATGTAGGTAAGGCTATTCATAAAATTTCTTTCTGCCCAAGGACGTGAAATTCACTTTCTTATGATTACATTGTTTCAAAATCCATTTTTTTCTCCAACACCATCTCTCAAACAATTTTACTATGATTGTATTGTATCAAAAGCTGTATCTCATATTCACCAAATAATAGATTATTTTTCTTTCTTTCTTTTTTTTTTTTTTTTTTTTTTTTACTGTACTTTCCTGGTACCAGACAGAAAAAACATCTTCACTTTGATTATACTCGAACAAGTCTAAAAAGTCTGCTTTCCTTTCAGAGTTTTCCTTTGTATTTGCCATTTCCAGGATTCAGTGCTATTTGCAAACTACTTAAAGTCCTATTCTGAATAAATAAACAGAAATTCTCATTATAAGGAGACTTCCAATTCATAACAGATGGAACAAAATAAAAACCTTTTGAAATATAGTTCAAGTTTTTGTGCCTATCATATGCAGAGGTTTTTAAAAAATCTAAAACCATGTTATAATACAAAAAAAAAATGGACAAATTAACTTTTAAGAACAGAAAAAAAAAAAGAAAATATCTAAGGACTTCCTTGGCAATAGGTTAGAGAAACATATTTTTCTAGTGTCTCATAGCTAAAAGGCATTCTAAAGGAAACTGAAGCTAACATACCCATGTCTTGCTATAAAACATAGGTCCAAAACCACAAATTTAATACTTGTAATTGCATCAATATAAAGGCAAATTTTGAATTAGAGTAATGAAACTTTGAAATGGTTTTAAATATCATTAAACTTAACACATACAGAAGCACTTTCTCTACATCCTTCCTTTCTCTCTTATTTCCTTCCTTATTTCTTTTACTAAATGAGAGGACTTACATATAAATGGTTTTGCTTAATGATATTGATAACATATATCCCTACTGGTTTTCTATGGCTGAATAACAAATTACTACAACCTTAGTAGATTAAAATAACACACTTTTATTATTGCAGGATTTCTACAGATGAGAAGCATTAGCATGATCTAACTGAGTTCTCTGCTCAAGGTATCTCACAAGGCTGTAATGAAGGTGTTGGCTAGAGCTGTGGTATCATCTGAAGACTTGGTGGGGGGATCTGATTCCAAGCTCACTCACATGATTTTAGAAGGATTACTCTTCTTCAGATTGAAGACCAAGGGCTTCAATTTCTTCCCAGCTTTTTGCCTGTGGTTATTCTTAGTTCATGGCTATGTGGGCCTCCCCATAGGTCAGTTTACAACATGGCAACTTGCTTCATCAAAGCCAGGAAGGGAGGAAGTCTGCTTGAAACAACGGAAGTTACAATATTATATAATGTAACCATGGAAATGACATTCCATTACCACTATATTCTGTTAGAAAGAAGTCACAGGTTCTACACACATTCAAAAAGAGAGATTGCAAAAGGACATGAATATCAGAAGGGAAACATCAGGTACCACCTTAGAATTGTTTCACATAACAGCTAAAATATATTAAACACTTAAAGTTCAAGAAATATCTCATTCCCAATTCTTCCTTCTCTCTGTAGCACTAAAACTAATAAACCTTGTGGACGCATATAACTTCCAGGAATAAATGCTACAGATGTTTGCCTTCCTTACAGCTACTTATACTTATGAGACCAAAGGGAACAAAAGAGGAAGTTATATGTACAGCTTCTTTCTTCCCACTTTCGAGGACCTGGATGTGTTAGTAAATTATTACTGTCTAAATGCTTTACATAAACTAATACATTTAAATATAACACATTCTTTTCTTTTTTTTATTGAAACATAATTGATTGTACATACCCGTGGGGTACAGCATTGAATATCAGTTCCTGTGTGCAGTATGTGATGCTCAAATGAGGATAATTGGTATGTTCAACATTATACAACGCATAATTTTTTGTGGCCCTTTACCAATTTCTTGCTAATATCTCTCCCCCTCCCCCTTTCCCACCTCTGGTGGCCTCAGTTCTGTTCTCTCCTTTTGAAAGTTCAATGAATTATTGTGATAGTTGTACCTTTTTTCCCTCTCTTTTTCTACTTATTTGCTTATTTTTTTTAGCTCCCACTATGAATGAAGACATGCAATATTTCTCTTTCTGTGTCTGGCTTATTTCACTTACCATCATTTTCTCCAAGTTCATCCATGTTGCTGCAAATGGTAGAATTTAATTCTTTTTTATGGCAGAGTATTCCATGGTGTATATATACCACATTTTCCTTATCCAGTCATCAGTCAATGGCCATTTAGGTTGGTTCCAACTCTTGGCTATTGTAAATAGAGCTGCAGTAAACATGGGAGTGCAGGTGTCCCTTCGACATGATGACTTTCATTCCTTTGAGTATGTGGCCAGCACACATTTTTAACAAGCAAAGAATCTAATTACCCCAATATTAAACATATAAAAGGTGAGGTAAAAAAAAAAGTAAAATATTTTATCCAGAAGCACACAATAAGTTATATTATATTATATATTATATCATATTATATTATTATAATCCTATAATCTGAACACAAAGAGTTTAAATCCAGAGTTTAAAGTATCATTATTAGTTTTCTTTTTTACATCTTCACAATTTGCATTAATCATGTAGTTAAACATAAACATTTTAAACTAATCTAAATTATTATAACAGCAAAAAAAAATCTGCATATCATGGAAATGTTTTCCAAATATCTGTTTGTTTTCATCAGAAGTGAGCCCCAATTTTGGTATCACTGTAAAAAATGAGTTCAGGTGGTGAGCTGAGAATATTTTCTACTTTTATGAACATTTTACATGCCATCTTCTATATATGAGAGAGAATTTTCTGAACAGTTCTCTACAAAAAGAACAAACTCTAAATAATAAGAAAGACCTATAATTAAAATAAGACCTATGTATGTAATAAGAAAGACCTCATGGTTTATGTTTAATGTCCATAGCATTTCATATTATTAATTAAAATAAAGTTGAATAAATTAAATTAAATAATAAATTAATTCAATTGCCTAAAAATAGAACACCTAAACCTAGATATATCTTTATTTATGTTTTTAGTTTCTCCAGAACATTTATGTAGTAGTTTATGCATTAGTAGCAAAATGAATTTTCTTGCTCTTTGAATTAATCTCTATTTTTTTTCTTTTTCATTTCCATCCAGGAGCATAAACACAGCATACATGCACACAAGGTGTGTTTATCCCCCCCCACACACACAAAGTTAACTAGTAAAAAAAATCAAGAATTATTTATTACAGCATTATGATAAACTGACTATCCCAGAGTTGGGATTCATACCCCATCCAACTAACCCAGAGCTGAAACTTCTTCCACTATACTGCACAGCTCCTACTATCTCTATCTTCTGGTCGTCTTTTACGATAATTGAAACAAGAAGGCAATTCCTCGTTTGGCCTCAGCTGGGAATATGCATGCCTGGCATCTCAAATTTTTTGCCACTTTGGCATGTCCTCAGATAACCATAAACACATGGCAGGTATTGATTTTTCGATTATAAATACATTTTAGTGAATAGGAAATCAGCAAATACAAAATCTTTGAATAATAAGAACACACTGTGTATCGACTTAAGGGAATACTTGTAAAGTTCTTTCACACTCCAGCATTTGCAAAAGTCACACTATTCTTTCATGTGTACCAGTGACTTTCTATGGTAATGACTCTTAAAGAAAGAACTGAAATTTTGATTTCTTTGGATGAGTACAGAAGGAAAAATGGTGGGAGCTTCACCCCAAATTAAAAAAAAAAAAAAAATCACAGTTAAGTAGTCCGTAAAATAAATTGGTGAAGACGGACAATTGGGTGTATTCACAATAGCAGCAAACAACAATTCAATTAGATACACACGTATAATTCTCTAGTTATCAGAGTGGATGTGAGACAAAACCAAGTTTTATTTGTTAAGACATGGGCTTTTTGATATATTTAACATTGAACAAGCTGTTAGCATTATTTAAAATGACCTCCATTTTCAGGCTAATTACAATTTTTAATCTACATTTCTCCCCATTATCATGCTGAGTGCTTCCCTAATTAAATTGTTTTGTTCAACCATCTAAATGAAGTCCTTTGCTTCACTAGTTCATGCACTATGTGCCAATTTGATAATAAAGTAAAACAATTCCATACTTTAATTATTTTTTTGCATTTCAATCATTAGCTCTGAACTCAAATTTTTGCATATAAACATTGTTTCATTTTCATCAGGAGCATTTCCTTCAAAATCAGTAGTAATGTACTCTGCACTTTCTTATATAATTAGACACAGGTTTGTCATTAAAATATAATTTATTTTAAATGTATATTTGAATACTATTCTGTTCTCTATGTAAGATATATAAGAGACTCCACCCCAAACAACCGTAACCCGCTCAAAAAATAAAACAAAACAACAACAACAAAAAAAACAAATCAGAAAATTCCTGGAGTTTATCTGGAAGCTGTACAAACATAAGATTTTACCTGTTTGCATACATTTGTTGTGACCAAAGTACTGGATTCACAGATTTTTACTTTGCCCGTCCACCAACTTTGAGCAAACCACCACTTTCTCTGAACATGATTTATTTAATGTATTCAAGTGAACAAATAATATCTATGGTAGATCACATGGTTATGGTGGGAATCAGATAAAATAATTTGTTACTTAAAATTGTAAGACAAATGTAAACATTTTTATTTGTTGTTTTATGGAGAGAGATTCTAATTAGGTAAACAAGAATGCAATATATAATCACTAGATCTGTACATGTAAAAGTAGCCGTGCCAGTGCCACTTGATTACTTTTAAAATTCTCTCTCAACACCCTCATCCCCAAAGAGGATGCCTTACATCTCTTGTCCATCAAAATTCATAAAGCATAACAAGAATTACAGGCTATTAAAAAACGATTATGTTCTATGTTGAGCTGCACAGCAAAGGTTTGAAATCAATAGGAGGTAGTTGTGGTAGGCAGAATAATGGTCCCCCAAAGATACCTACGATGTAATCCCAGAAGCCTGTGAATATGTTATGTTACGTGGCAAAATGAACTTCACAGATTAAGATTAAGGATGCTGAGATGGGAAGATTATCCTGGATTATTACAGAGGAATAATACGGTTTCTTATATACATATATATTTAGTTAATTTTCATTTCTTAAGATCAGGATATGTCCTCCTTTTTATGTGAGCAATGATCTTATCTACACCAAACAGTCTCTTCTATCCAATTAGTTCTACCTTCTGATTTTTCCATTTGTAATAATATTTTGATGAGACATATTGGTGAGGACTTTTGAAGCAGCTGGCCTTTAGTATATTACAATCCTTAGCTATGATACTGTGAAGCTAACAGTCACAAAAAACATACGACAAAATGTGTCATTTAAGCTTTGGGGGAAAAGGAAAACTGTTAATAGTAAACCAATCTTTAATAACTGCTCTTAATAATTTCAAGAAAAGATTTGTTTTCTAGTCACATTTACATAAAAGGGAAACAATTTGCACTGAAAAGTTACCTATTGATTTTTCAAATGTTTCTGTTACGTAACAATAGATTGGTTTTAATTAAGTTGGGCACTGATTTTTTTTTTCTTTCTCTTTTTAATGTTTAACATGGAAACAGAATTTTATAGTTCTACTCTGTGGGGATTCAAGTATTTAGAAAGTTCTAATTTGATTACCAATAAATTACCTCACAGCTTGTAGATTTGAAGATTCTTAATCTTTTTAGACTTGGGAATTTGCAAATGGAGGATAATTCCCCTGAGCTCTCTTTCTACCTTCTACAGGAGCAGGTGTAGGGAGGCTCTCTGCCTATGTATGTCTCATAGACATAGCTCTATACACATCCTCAGATGATTACCTTCTTCAAATAAAGTCAGAACAGTTAAATAAATTTAAAAAGCTACTAAAATTCAAAATGCTTTCTAAGTCATGTGAGGCATAGTCATCCCTGTTTGCTGCGGCATGGTAAAGAATCCTCTGTGTCAAGGGCTTTATTTAGTCTCACTCAGCTGAATGTCAAAAGACTTACCCATGAAAAACATTGAAGAAAAATGCTGGGAAACCTATAAAGCTTGTCTTAATGTTCCATTCCCCGGTTTCCTACTTGTAATGAAGGAGGTTGAGCTTTCCTTCTATTTCCATTGCTTAATGCTCTTCTGCTCTTTCTCCTTCCCTCCTTCAAACAAAATGGGTAGAAATCTGTCATCTACATATGTTCTTTCATTGACTACATTCATATATATACACAAATACATATATAAGTATGTATATACACATATATAAACATTCATATTCACCCAAGAAGAACACACAGAGACACACACACAGACACACACACACAATTTTAGTTCTATTTCAACAATGAAAAGAGTTTGTTTTGTTTAGAGAATAGATTTGTATTACCAAGCAAGAAAAATTGATTTGAGAGAAATCAAGGAGTACTCAAAAATTCATCTGTGGATGTACATAATTCATTCCATGATAAGATTGTTTAAATCTTTCTAGAAATAGGTGATGGTTAGAGAACCGGACAGTGCAACTCAGGTTCTTTTTCCCTTGAGATGCTAATTTGTTTCCTGAGATTGACCTAGTAACTGTTGACATATCTTATTGAGACACCATGTGTAGTGGATTGAATTACGCCCTCCCAAAACTCATTAAAGCTTGAAATGTGAGGCTTGAATTGTGTCCTCCAAGTTTTAAGTATTTGAAACCTAGCCCCCACTGTGACTGTTAAGGGGTGGGAAATCCTATTATGGTAACTGAAAGGTGGAGCCTTGAAGAGGTCATTGGATTGTAGGACCATGCCTTAGTGAATGGATAAATAATGGTGGTCAAGGGCATGGTTAAGAGGTCATTAAAAGAAGAGGAGAGTCTGTCTCTCTCTCTCTCTGCTCACTGTGCTTCCACAATCTTGCAATGTGAGACCCCTTGGTCACTGTTGCCACCACCAGATGGACTTTGGACTTCCCAGATTCAGAAATGGTAAGCAGTAAATTTTGTTTTTCTTTATAAAATACCCAGTTCCATGTATTTTGTTATAAGCAACAAAAACGGACTAATACACCATGTGTTATGCATTTTGAGATAACAATAGTAATTGTTCTTGAAATAGTATGTGGTAGACTGAATAATGACTCCCCAAAGATTCTCCAATATGTAAATACATTTTCTTACTTGTTAAAAGGAACTCTGCAGATGTGATTAAGTATTTTGAGATGAGGACTTTACCCTGTATTATGTGGTTGGACTTAAAATAATCACAGAGAGAGGCAAAAAGTCAGAGTGAGAAAAATGTATTGTGATGGAAGAGGGGATTACCGTGATGTGGCCACAAGCCAAGAAATGCCAGCAGCTGCCTCCAGAAGCAGAAAGAGTCAGGAATGTCTCTTCCCTGGAGCCCACAGAAATAACCAGCCCTGACGACACCTTAATTTTAGCCCTGTAAGACTGATTTCAAAATTCTGACCTCCAGAACTATAGGAGAATAAATATGTGTTGTTTTATGCAACTAAGTGTAATGTAATTTGTTACAGTAGTAATAGGAAATAGATAGCGTTTTGGGTTATTGCTGTTACGTATATTCTTCACAAGATTGTTAAAAAGGTCAGAAAAGACAACTGAATATAACATCCAGAGCATCTAGTGAATATTTAACAATTGTATTGTCATGAAGATATGGTTATGATATAATGTAGTGACATATGTGAAAAGCACTTTAAATTGGCAATAAGTCATATCATGTTCTCAAAATTGTGCTTCAGATCATAGAGCAAGCAACAAGACCTGGAGTATATCCAGAACATGTTTGAGAAATTCCTCCAGAATCAGTAAGCAATATACATTGCCTATCAAGAACACATACACATTTTTAAATTGGGTGAATTACTCTGGTTATTTTACCACAACTACTACCTCTGCCCTTTATTGAATTCTGTAACCTCCAAACATGAATCTTTATACCAATGTAAAATATACTGATTTAATAAATAAATTATTATTTGGCAATAATAACTTAATAATAAAAACTTTGATATTAATTTTCTTTTGCTTTTTATACTTGGCAGTGCAGCCTGGTACCATGGCTAGTTTACAAAAAATGTCCCCAAATAGATCATGCCTACTTCTATTGACCCATTTGAGCGAATCAACCTGTAAAATTGTGAGAAGAAATAAAATTGAGTAAAGGTGAGCCACTAAATTGTGGGGCGGTTTATCATACAGCAGTAGAAAATAGAAAGCCCATCATACCCAAATTGCATCAGAACGTTCCTGTTTGGTACACTGTTGCTCTTGGTTAATATTCTCCCTGTTCCTTTCTCACTCTCCTCACATGGCTATTTATCCTTTAAAACTGAGTATTTCTCTGTTGCTTATTTTTTTTTCCCTCATGTCTATTAGGTATCCTTTTTCAGTTCTCATTGCATCCTGTTTTTCTCTGTCATGATAGCTACCATAAAATTATAATTTAAAAAAAATGTTGTCTTAAGGAGACTGTAAGTTCTCTAAAGGCAGTTATTTTTTCAATATCCCATCAGTTTTTCTTCAAGTCCAAATATAGGTCCTTGATAACATTGTTTGATGAATAATGTCTGGATCTCTGACCTCTTGTAGGACTACTGCCTTACTTCATACCAGTACCATATATTTTTATAATTTATTTTAGGACAAAAGATAGAATATAATGGAACTACTATTCAAAATTAAAAGTCATAGCTTCATGAAATTGAAATTGGAAAAGAAGAGTATACATTAGAAAGATAAAAACCAGTGCCAGGCCAGCCATGCAACTCTCAACCCCAGATTGCTCCTAGCACTAGGCTGACCCCAAAGCCCCAGTTATCAGGCCTACCCAAACACTAGGCCCGCCCCCACATTGCTGGTTATCAGGCTGGCAACAGAAGACCCAGCCTCCAGGCCAGCCCATATACATAGGCTCCAGGGACAATCCAGGACCCAGCCAGCCCCTGCAGCCTCCCAAGGTTTCAGAACAGACTAGAGAGCCAGGTCAGCCCACACAGTCCCAGGCTTCAGACCCATCCCAGCATCAGGATGGCACACCTGACCTCAGGCACTAGGCTGCTACCCACAGACACAGACTCCAGGACAGGCCCTACATAGCCAGTGTTCAGACCATGCCTCAAGGACCCAGGCTCTAAGCTGATCTCCACAGTCCAAGGCTCTAGGCCAGCCAGCCTGTCTGGCTGCAGGTACCAGGACAGCACCTACGATTGATTCCAGGCTTCACACCACCCCCTACAAACCCAGGCATGCCTGTCCCATCATCAGGCCTTCTCTAGGCTCCAGGTTGGTCCTAGTGGTCCCAGGCTCTAGTGGACTCAGGGTCCAGGCATGCTGTAGCAAACCCAGGGTTTAGGCTTCACCCCAGTAGACCTTGGTGCCAGGACAGCCCCTGTAGACTAAGGTTCCAGGGACACTACTGCAGATACAAGATCCAGGCCAGCCCCTATGGACCTAGGACCCAAGCTTGCCCCTGTGGACTTAGATTTCAGGCTGGCCCCAGACTTTATAGTCTCCAAGCATCCCAGTGCCTTGCCAGCACCTGAAAACAAAGCCACAAGACTCACCTCAATGCCAAGCCAGCCCCTGTTGATATGGGCTTCAGGCTGGCCTCTGAAGTACAAGCTTCAGGACTGCCCCAGAAGAACTAATGAACAGGTCCACCTCAGGGTAATCAGGCCCCAGGCATTCTCACCTGCCAACCCAGGTATCAGGCCAGCCAGTTTGAGGACTCCAGCAGCAAGCCTGCACATGGATCATGTCAGACAGCCTGCTCATAATCACTGTATGGGCTGATGGGTGAACGGCTTTCCTAGACATTGCCAGTCTGCAAAGACTGAAATAAATACCTAATTCTCCAAATACCCAGACATCCACACACAAGGATCAACAACAAGAACAATCAGTTAAACATTACATCTACATAAACAAGATAAAGTGCCAGTGACTGAACTAGAAGAAATGAAGACTATGTCTGACAAATAACTCAAAATAGATGTATTAAGAAAGCTCAGTGAACTTCAAGAAAATACAGTGAAACATTCAACAAAATGTAGAAAACAATAATTAACCAGAATGAAAAATTTAGTAGAGAGGCTAAATAGCAAAATAACAATAAAAATCAAGCAGAAATTCTGCAGCTAAAAAATACAATGATTGAAACTAAAAATGGAGTAGAGAGCATGAACAGCACAAATGATCAAACAAAAGAGAAAAAAATTCTGAACATGAATACCAGTTATTTAAAAATATAGAGCCAGAAGAGAAAATAGAATAAAACAGATGAAGAAAGCTCATGGAATTTATAGGACAGCATCAAAAGAGCAAATTTGATTCACAGAAGGTCAAGATGAAAAGAGAAAGACAAAGGGGATAGAGCTTGTTTAAAGAAATAATAGCAGAAAACTTTCCCAATTGGGAGAAAGAAAGAAATACTCAGGTACAAAAAGATCAGAGTCCTTCAATCAGAAATACAAATAAGACTACCCTAAGACATAATATAATCAAAATGTTAAAAATCAAAGACAAGAAGATCCTGAAGACAACAAGAGAAAAAACCAAAAACAAAAAATAAACAAATAACATGAGGAAGTTCCAATATAGATAGTAGGAGATTTCTCAACAGAGACATAACAGGCCAGGAGAGAGTGGGATGATATATTTAAAGTGCTGAAAAAAGTGCTAACCAAGAATACTGTGCCAAGCAAAGCTGTCTGTCAGAAATAAAGAAGAGATAAAGAATGTCCAAGACAAGCAAAAGCTGAGGGAATTCATCTTAAAAGAAACGTTAAAGTGAGTTACTAAAGCTGAAAGAAAAGGACACTAATAAGTAACACAGAAACTTCTGAAAGTACAAAAAACTCACAAGAAAAGTAATTACACCATCAAATTCAGAATACTCTAATACTGTTTAATTATGGTGTGGTACTCATTTATATCTTTATTATGAATGTTAAAAGATAAAACTATTAAAATAAAAACACCTACACGAATTTGTTAAGGAATATGAAATATAAAAAGATGCAAATTGTGACATCAAAATAACAAAATGTGGCGTGGGAATGGAGCAAAAATATAGTGTTTTCCTTTTGCTTTTTTTTTTGTTTGTTTCTGCAAAGTTAAGTTGTTATCAGCTTAAAATAACCTGTTATGTTTTTTGTAAGCCTCTTGGTAACCAAAAGCAAAAACCTAAAGCAAATAAATAATTTTAAAAAACAAATAAATAAGGAATCAAAGCACTTCACTTAGAGTATATCCCTTAAGCACAAAGGAAGACAAGAGAGGAAGAAAGGAAGGATCTACAAAACCACTAGAAAACAACAAAATGGCAGCAGTAAGTCTTTACCTGTCAATAATTACCCTGGATGTAAATGGAATAAATTCTTCAATCAAAAGACATAAAGTGGCTGAATACATTTTAAAAACATGGTCCCAAAATATGCTGCCTACAAGAAACTCAATTTACACATAAGGACACACAAAGACTGAAAATGAAGCAATGGAAAATGATATTCCATGCAAACAGAAATCAAAAGAGAGCAGGAGTAGCAATATTTATAACAGATGAAGTAAACTTTAAGTAAAAAACTTTAAAAAGAGAAAAAGAAAGTCATGATATAATAAAAAAGAGGTCAACTCAACAATAGGATATAACAGTTGTAAATATATATGCATACGACATTGATACATTTAAATGCAAGGGTACTTCAAAAGTACATAGAAAAATAGAATTCAAATATAATAAAGACCTTACCATGAACTCTTTGAAATATCATTGTAAAAAGAGAGCAGCCTCAAATAAATAAAATCAGAAATGCAAAAGGAGTCATTACCAACAAGTAAGGAGATTGAATCAATAATAAAGCCTCTCAGCCAAAAAGCCCAAGACCTGACAGCTTCATTCCTAAATTGTACCAAACATTTAAAGAAAAGTCAATCCTTCTCAAACTCTTCCAAAAAATTGGAGACAAGGGAATACTTTTAAACTTATTTTACAAGAGCAGCATTACCCAAAGTCAGACACGGACTACAAAAAAGAAAAAATACAGGCAAATATTCCTGATGAACAAGATGCAAAAATTCTCAGCAAAATACTTGCAAACTGAATTCAACAGCACATTAAAAATGTAGTCAACATAATTAAGTGTGATTTATTGCAGGGATACAAGGATGATTTAGCATCTGTAAATCTACTAATGTGATAGACCACATTGATAAAATGAAGGACAAAAACCATACGACCATCTTAAAAGAAGCAGAAAAAGCATTTGACAAAATTCAACATCCTGTCATAATTAAAAAGGAAAACAAAACTCCTCAATAAATTAGGTTTAAAATTAATGTGCCTCAACATAATATAGGCCATATAAGACTAACCCACAACTAAGATATTCAGTGGGGAAAAGTTGAAAGCTTTTTCTCTAAGATCTGGAACAAGACAAGGATGTCCACTCTCACCACTTCTTTTCCATATAGCCAGCCAGTGGAATTAGTCAAGCAAAAGAATAAAAGGAATCCATATTGGAAAGGAAGAAGTTAAATTGTCCCTGTTTGCAGATGACATTATCTTTTGTATAGAAAACCCTAAAGAATCCACAAAAAAACAAAACAAAACAAAAATCCATAAGAATTAATGAACAAAATTAGGCAAGCTGTAGGATATAAAATCAACACACAAAAATCAGTAGCATTTCTATACATTAGCAGTAAACTATCTGCAAAAGAAATCAAGAAATCTCTTGCTTACAATAGCTCCCAAAATAAAATACTTATGAATAAATTTAAGCATGGAGGTAAAAGAACTCTGCACTGAAAATTTAAAAAATAAAATAAAATAAATTGATGAAAGAAATTGAAAACACAAGCAATGAAAAGATATTCCATGTTCGAGGACAGGAAGAATTAATATTGTTATAAGGTCTATAGTACCCAAAGCAATCTACAGATGCGATGAAATCCCTATCAAAATTCCAATGCAGGGCCGACCCCGTGGCGCACTTGGGAGAGTGAGGCGCTGGGAGCGCAGCAGCACTCCCGCTGCGGGTTCGGATCCTATATAGGGACGGCCGGTACGCTCACTGGCTGAGCGCGGTGAGCTGGTCACAAAAAGACAAAAAAAAAAAAAAAAAAAAAAAAAAAAAAAAAAAAAGTCCAATGCAATTTCTCATAGAAACAGAAAAAAGCAATCCTAAAATTTGTGTGGAATCTCAAAAGTCTCTGAATAGCCAACACAATCTTGAGCAGAACAAAGCTGGAGGCATCACACTACTGACTACAAAATATACTACAAAAATGTAGTAATGAAAACAGCTAGTAGGGGGATAAAAACAGGTATATAGAATAATGAAACAGAATAGAGTGCCCGTGCATTTACAATCAACTGACTTTAACAAAGGTGGCAAGAACACACAATGGAGAAAGGACAATCTCTTCCATAAATAGTACTGGAAAAACTGGATATCCACATGCAGAAGAATAAAATTCAACCCATATTTCACACCATAAGTCAACTTAAAATGGATTCAAGAATTAAATGTAAATCTAAATCTGTAAAACTACTAGAAGAAAACTTAGGAGAACAACTCCATAACATTGAATTGGGCAATAACTTTTTGGACATGAACCCAAAAGCACAGGAATGGGAGAAAGTGTTTGCAAACAAGACATCTGATAAATGTTAATATCCAAAATACATGAGGAGCTCAAACAACTCAATAGCAAAGAAAAAAAAATTAAAATAAACAACCCTATTGAAAAATGGGCAAAGGACCTGAATAAACATATCTCAGAGGAAGGCTTACAAATGATCAACAGGTATATGAAAAAATGTTCAACATCACTATTAGGGAAATGCAAATTAAAAACCACAATGATATTTGGTTCTTCTCTCTTCTTTTCTTAGTTAGTCTAGCTGATGGTTTCTCACTTTGTTTTATCTTCTTAAAAAAACAACTTTTTGTTTTACCTATTTTCTATATTATTTTTCTGGTCTGTATTTCATTTAGTTCTGCTCTGATCATTGTTATTTCTTTCCACCCACTAATTTTGGAGTTGTATTGTTCTAGCTTCTCTAGCTCCTTGAAGTGTAACATTAGGTTGTGTAGATATCACTTCACATCTGTTGAAATGGCTTTTATCAAAAAGATTAAAAATGTGAAGTGTCGGCAGGGGTATGGAGAACAGGGAAGACTTGTATACTGTTGGTGGAAATGTAAATTTGTACAAGCCTTATAGAAAAATCATGAAAGTTTCTCAAAAAGTTAGAAATAGAACTACCATATGATCCAGCAATCCCACTACTGGGTGTATATCCAAAGGAAATAAGAACAATATGTTAAAAAGATATGTATACTACCATTTTTGTTGCAGCATTATTCATAATAGTAAAGATATGGAATCAATCTGAGTGTCCATTAAAAAATGACTGGATCAAGAAAATGTGTCATATATACACAATGGAATACTATTTAGCCATAAGAAAGGAGACAGTTCTGTTATGTGCAACAACATAGATGGATCTGGAGGATGTTATGTGAAGTGAAATAAACCAGGTACAGAAAGACTAATGTTCATCATGATGTCACTTGTATGTATGATCTTTAAAAAGTTGAACTCATAGAAATAGAGAGCAGAATGGTAGTTAACAGGGGCTGGGGCTGTGTGGGGGGATGGGAGAGGAGATGTCAGTCAAAGGATACAAAACTTCAATTTAGAGGAATAAGTTCGGGAGGTGTATTGTACTACATGGAGCTGATAGTTAATAATATGTTATATTCTCGAACAGTTCTAAGAGAATAGATTTTAAGTGTTCTCACCATAAAAGTGATAATCATGTGAGGTAATGCATATGTTTATTACCTCAACTTAGGCATTTCATAATGTATATATATATATTTCAAACATTGTGTTGCACATGGCAAATTTATACAATTTCTTTTGTCAATTTAAAAAAATCATAAAAAGAAGGATAAATAGATAATTTTGGTTGGATTCAGAATGGTTTGCACAAAGTACTTTGAGAACATACAGGAGTGAGTGTCTAATTCTTTCTGAGATAACTTTTAATTGTAGAAATGGGGTAATAATTCAATAGGATTTCAGAACATAATTAGGAACTTGATAATTATTTAAAACAAAAGAAGGCATTAAAGGCAGAAAGCACATTATATGCAAAGTCATAGAGACATGAAATTCCTTGATATTTCTCACATTTGTGTTAATGTGGTTAATGTGGTTTTGAGTTAATCTAGTTAGTGCTTTATAGTCAAAAGTGATCTGATAAAGCCTGGGTCTGTACACTGAGACCAGCTTCTAAAAATCCTCATGTGATGTTACAGTGAAGTTGGATTTAATAATGTGGGCAATGATAATCTGTTAATGATCTTTAGCACGTGATTGATACCAAATCAAAGTCTAGGTACAAGAATTTGTAAGCATATGGAAGATGGCAACCTTGCATTTGTTTATTGATTTGCTTGAATGTTCATTAATTAATTTCAAAAGCACCTATGGACATTCTCCTCTGTTAAACACTATTTTAGGATCTCTGAATATGAAACAAACACATCCCACAAAGTTTCTGCTCTCAGGTATCTTTGCATTCTAGTAGGAGGACAGGTGTGGGAGTGAGAACTGTGGAAAAGCAAAACAAATATGTGTGTGTGTGTGTGTGTGTGTGTGTGTGTGTGTGTGTGTGTATCTCAACCTAAAAAGAAACAACAGAATCCTAGTCAAGTATAAGAAAAATAATAAAATTAAGAGAATTTTGGAATAAAGAGAAACCAGTGAATGCTGTAGCAACAGAAGTTAGGGAAGGATGATCTGAGGAGAAATATCTAAATTAAGACAATAATTTGAAGGGCCCAACCCAGCAAAGATCTCCATAGGGATGGGTAACATTTGGTTCAAAAAGCCCAAGAACAGAAAATTTTAACCTGCCTGAAAATCTAGACAGGGCTAGCTTTTCAGATATAACTAGAATGTAGTGAATGAGGCTGAGAGTAGAGAAAAAGAAGGTCTGGGTGGTAGATGCCAGACAGCTAATTTAGTCATTACAGGTTAAAGTAAAAGAAAAGCCATTAAAGCTATTTAAGAAGGAATGTTATGTGATTGGATTTATCTATATAAAAAGAAACCCTACTCACCCTGTGATACTGTGATATGTGTGTGGTGAGAGAAGGGGAGAATAGAAGCAGGTAACAGCAAAGCTACTGAAAGATCCCAGAGATGTACCTGGAGGTATCCCTGGAAAGGCAGAGAATGGATGCCAAGATCCAATATTGACACTGCTGAAGAAGTTCAAAGGACTGACAGAGGGCCTGAGCACCCTTACAACTAAGGGTGTAATATGTAATAATGTAATGAGGTGGGTTGATGACAATCAAAATTTATGGAATTTAGAAAGTACAAGATGTAGTATTTATCTGTACATCCGTGTGTGTGTGTGCACGTGTGTGTGTGTGTGTACGCGTGCGTGCGTGTATATTTATATCTATATGTGGATGTGTGTATTTGTTTCTGTATCTCTAAATTGTTTCAAAAAGGTTTTATACAAGCTATGCATATTGCTTTAATTTAAACCGTTAGTATTGCTCTACATTGTGAAACCCCCAAAAGAAAATGAATTGTTTATTTAGAGACATAATTAAAATAGGAAAAAAATGACAAGCACTTGGAAGATGATAATATTACTTTGACTATTAGTACAGACAAGACAAAGTGGCATGGCTAAATTACTCATATTCAAAAATTAAATCAAATTTCATCACTTCGTATTTCTGCATACTTGGTATGTGTATGTATTTGTGTGTTTGCTTGTTCCCTGTGTCTCTAAACTGAAGTGGAGGTAACCTGATTTTACTTCCTTAATCACGTAATTGATGTTTGAACATATCATTGAAGTAGACTATGTATTCAATCTCAGATATCACCGTTGTAAATACTATCATATTTTCCAAGATGATTGCTTTGCCCTAGTTCCACTTAGAATTTCATAATCTTTACAATTTGAAGTAAAGAAGGAAGTTGGCTTAGACCTTATTCCTTGTGTCTTTGAAGAGTCATAATTACCCTAATTATCTGCTCCAGTGCAATGTTAAAATGTTTTAACACTCTACTTTATCTCCTGAGGAATGCACTTAGTTTCTAAGAATTTGCCATCTGTTTTTTATTTGAACACTCACAGTAGGTTAAAAATCCACTTGTGTGTTTAGTGCTATCAACATCATCCGTCAAGAACTTCCTATTTCAGGGGCAGATTCTCTGTAAATGACTGTAAGGGATATAAAAGCAAGAGCCACAGTACTGAGAAAGACCCAGATTTGTACCATCTCCTCTCTCTTTCCTACCTAGAGAATATAAGGAGACTCTTTTCATTCTTTTTTCAACTCTTTCTTTCTCCTCTTTAAATGAACTTTTCATAACACTTATTAATCACAAAATTGTATTTGTAGCCCTCCTTAATTCCCTCCAACCTTTCTGTGTTAATATACATATTTTTACAAAGAATTATGCAAATATTGAAATTTGAGAAAAGGAAATTATGAAAATTAATGGAATAAAGAGGTTGAATATCACAATAACATCATACTAGGATTGATTTTAAACAATGTAGAGAACATCTAAATTTGACTAGAAGTTACACAGACAATATCAATCAGAAGTATCAGGTTATGTCATTTATAATATCAGAAACTTCCAATCTTGATTGGATAGTTTGGATAAAGAGAAATTATTGGTTTTGATAAAATCATTGTATTTTAGTGCTCTGTAAGCACTTTTTCCCCTGCATCGCAAATCCGTTTGAGTATCTAATGCTACTAGAGAGAACAGTTAATCTTCACCCAATATTTTATATTTAGGTTTAGGAGATTAAAGGGCTACCTGAAATCTAGTGCCATGTTGACCTGCCATCCAAACCTGTTTTAATAGAAGTGCAAAACTCAGAATAGGCACACAAAATTTTTGAACATCAGATAATTCTTTCTAGTCAATGTGCAAAAGAAGACTGTATTTAAATGGTATTTTTAGATACAATTAATACATTTCTTCTTGCCAAAACACAAAGAAAAGCAAGTGTTATCATCTGTGTATATAATCAAGAGCAGTGCCTACTCAAAATGAATTTTTCTAGACTACAGTCCCAGAGTGCCTAACATAGTAAACTCTGCTGTGGGTCCCAGGAAGCTGAATCTACTAGAGAGAGATTGCAAATAGGAAAATCTCCTCAAATGGGGACTAAAGTTTTAGAAGGGCAATAATATTCTGTTTCTTCTATGTTTCATCTCTCATTAGGGTAACTAGACAACAGAACATGAAATTTGAGAGGCTACATTAAGAAAACCATTATTGTGAAGAAAATACCATAGGCATTTTTATAAAAATATTTCGCATTCATTTTCACAATCTATTAGTTTACAGATGTCTTTAAATATTTTTTCTGCCATATTTACTATAGAAAACATATACTCAGTATACAATCTTGAAGTTTAAAATAAAAATCGGTTCTACAAGTTTTATCTACTATATGCCAGGCCATTTGTAATGCTGGAAATTCACCAAACAATAAAACAGCAAAAAATAAATAAATAAATAAATAAATAAATAAATAAATAAATAAATAAATAAATAAATAAATCTCAGCCCTGATGAAGCTTATAATATAGCAGTAATGTGTATAACAGATGGCCTTAATAGGTCTTTTAGAAACTGCTCGGTGGAAATGCCACATGGTTGGAACTTGGTTTTCTTAATTATCTCATCTCAGACGTATAATTCCATTACTTAAGAAATATTAAACCTATTTTTTGGGGTTTATAAATTAATAAATTTGGTCACTTTATTTTTTAATTTTCTTTTTTTGTCATTTAATCAACTTGGTAATTTATGAAAGTGCTTTTTGTATTAGTCTGTTTGTGCCGCTAAAACAAAATACCACAGACTATGTAATTTATAAACAACAGAAATGTATTTCTCACAGTTCTGGATGCTGGGAAGTTCAGGATCAAGGTACTGTCAGGTTTGGTGTTTAGTGAGGGTTCAGTCTCCACTTCCAAGATGATGCTTTGTTCCTGCATCCTCTAGAGGGTAGGAAAGCTGGAAAAAAGAGCAGAAAAGAAAAAAAGGGCTAAGCTAGTTTGCTCCAACCCTATTCTAAGGCACTAATCCATTCATGAGGGAAGAACCCTAATGACTCAGTCACTTCCCAAAGGCCCCACCTTTTAATACCACCACAATGGGGATTAAGTTTCAACACATAAATTTTGGAGGGAGACACATTTAAGCCATAGTACTCTTTAAAAATAAATTTATTCATTTGGTCAAAGAAGGCCCCAAAACAACAACAAAAATAATCAAAAACAATAACAAGTGAGAAAATAAGGATGAAATATCTCATTTTGAAAGCTAACATTATAAAATGTGTTCATATTTTTAACGTTAAATGTACATATTATGTTTTAGGGATAATAATATTTAATTGTACTTAAATGTTACCCATTTAGTTTATTTAAGTACAGTTTCATGTCTCTTCCATACACATATTTCTCCAGGTTTATATAAAAGTCTTTTGTTCGGGCCGAACCCGTGGTGCACTTGGTAGAGTGCAGCGCTGGGAGCGCTGCGACGCTCCTGCCGCGGGTTCGGATCCTATATAGGAATGACCGGTGCACTCACTGGCTGAGTACCGGTCACGAAAAAGACAAAAAATAAAAAAATAAAAAAATAAATAAAAGTCTTTTGTTCTTTGGAACAAAATAATAAATCCATTCATGTCAAGCCAGGAATCATTGATGTTTATATTTTCTGCTTTACTTGGTGTACTTTTTAAAAAACTCACATAAGCATTTACAAATCCATGTTCAAGCACACAACCATAGCAGGCAGCAACACAGACTTAATTAAAAAAAGCTATAACAAGTATAATTGACATATAACAAACAGAACATATTTGAAGTGTGCAATTTGACAAGTTTTGACATATAGATACATTTGTAAAACCATCACAACCATCAAAAATATTAATATGTATTTTACTCCTACACATTTCTTAATGCTCATTGGAAATTTCTTTGACTGATCCCCCTCCAACCTGTCCTCACTTAACTGTTGATCTGCATTTGCCACAATAACTAATTTGCAATTTCTATAATTTCATTTAAATAGAATCATAAAATGGGCACCATCTTTTGTCTGGCTTCTTTCACTCAGTATAATTATTTTGAAATTATTCACATTGTTGAGATTCATCAATGAGTACTTTTGTTCATCAGTCATGCTTTTTATTGATTAGTAGCATTTTAGTGTATGGATATATACCACAGTTAATCCATTAGCCTGTTAACGGATGTTTGGTTTGCCCCCAGTTTTGGGTTATTATAAATAATGCTGCTTTGAACATTGTGGATGATTCTTGGTATGAGCATATGTTTTCAATTCTATTTGGTAAATACCCATGAGTGAAATGACTAGATCTTATGTTCAAATTTCTAAGAAACTATCAAACTATTTTTGTAAAATGGCTGTTCCATTTTACATTTCCACAAGTAGTGTATGAAAGTTATAGTCATTCCATGTTTGCCTACAGTCTTTAAACTTACCTTTCTAATAGGTGTATAATAATGTGCTTAATTTGCATATCCCTGTTGAATCATGATGACATCTCTTCATGCGCCTATTTGCCAGTTTATCTTTCCATGTACCCGTCTGCCTATTTATCTTCTTTGATGAAGTATTTGTTCAAATCTTTTGTCCATTTTTTTATTGTTTCTTTTTATGGTTGAGTTTTAAGAGTTATTTATACATTCCTGATACAAGTCTTTTATCATATGTATGATTCACAAATGTTTTCTCCTAATGTTTGGCTTCTCTTTTCATTCTTTTGACAGTCTTTTGAAAAGCAGAAGTTTTTTTACCATTGATGAAGTCTAATTTATCAATTTTTCTTTATGGATCATGCTTTAAGTTTCATGTCTAAAAAAATAATTGTATATTATTCAAGTCACAAAAATGTTTTCCTGTGTTACTTTCTAGAAGCTTTTTAGCTTTAGCCTTTATATGTAGGTATATAATTCATTTTCAGTTAATTTTGTGTGCACAGATTTTTGTTTAATAAATATCTGTCTATTCTTCAGTTATATCTCCTTCCAATCATTCTGCTGATTTAGTTTAATATGGAGTCCATAGTCTGGAATACTAAAATCAATTGGATAAAAAGCATAGCAGTATAACTGAACAACCCAATTATGCTGAATTTAAAATCACTGAGTATCTAAGCACCAGTGGCTTCTTAGTAATCTTGTAACTGATGTTACTAGCTAGGCTCTTGGTACAGTTACTAAAACAATCATTACCTGACTGCTGATAGTTACTAAAACAATCATTATTTGACTGCTGATTGCTTTGCTTTCTGTTTGACAAATTTTCCAGAATATTTTTAATAATAAAATAATTACTTGTAATTCAAAAAATGAAATTACGTTCTGCTTTCACTAGCTTTCTGAAATGATACTAGAAGTAATTCCAATCTTATGATATATAACTTAGAAATAGTAGACAATTGGACATACAATGGAGAAGGTTGCTAGGGGAACACATACTGAAATGAAAATACAGAAGTTTGATATACATGCTGAGCACTTATGCTCTATGTTTTCTAGGTCAGAAAACTTTATTCTTTTAAATTTCCTTCCTCATGAGTGGAAAAAATTACAACACTCTTCAGGCATATTAACAGAATTAATTTGATTGAAATTCTATTTCTGATCAAGATAGACAATTACTCAAGAGATGCTTACATCTTGAATTACTTTCAGTGTTTTACATAATGTTGATTGGACCATACTTTTGTTTTAAACTACTGCTTTTTCAGGGTTATCTGTGTGGGAATTTCCTGCTTGTCAATCACATAAGAATATACTTTAGAGGGCTCTTGGTCCTTATAGTGGTAAGGAATCATGAAAGTATAACAGGACCTAGGGATTATGCCATTTGGAACAAATCCTATGGCAAGTATCTCCAAGTATGAGCAAACATTTCTCTGAAGAGAAGAAAATCAACTTAGTAGATCTCATGTTAAGTAATTACATATTTTGGACTATTAGAATAAACAAATTTAAGGCAGGAATGGGTTCTAAAATAGCATGAAACTGGATGATATATTTCAAGAGGATCAAATAGTATTCTGTCTATTTGAGATTGAGAATTGTTTCAGAAATGAAGCTATGGTTTCCTTCCTCCTAATTGCATGTACTGGAGTTTGGAGAATGAGGAATTGAAGCCTGCAAGATTTCCTGTGACAGAAAAAATTGAAATCTTCCAGTCAGGTTAGAGAGTTGATGTGTGGCCCTCTACAAATATACTATTCAGACTTGAAAATTGCCTTGTCAAGGTGGTTCTGATTCTTTGGAAAGACTAAGTACCTTTAACCTTCCACTGAATGCCACTGCAAACTTGACAGAATTTAGAAGCAGCTATATGAGGACTCTGAGATGTCAATATTTGCAAGAGCCTTGAGGAAGTAGACAAGAATTCGATGCACCACCAAACCTGCAGAAAATCTCCCAAGCTTCCCACCTACTCTCTCTGATATTGCCAGGCCTAAATCCAATGGCAGCCGGAAACCAGGAAATGCACTCCAGGTGGGAGCAGAAAGAGCTTCAACAAAAGTCCTCAGTTTATGGTCTCAGATTTAGGAAAGGGGATTCCTAAGAGTCAAAGAGAGTGGGGTAAATCTTCTGGGTTTTTTTGTTGTTTGTTTGTTTTATTATTATTTTTTCCCTTCTTCAGCTCTCAGGAAATCCCATAGTGGTACTGGTGGCAGTGCTGATGATGACCACAGTGACAAATGGGGAAGTGACTACCATTCTGAGAAAGAAGCATCCATCAGATTCAAATCTCTGTTTTCTCTCTGTGTCTTCTCAGTAAGAAGCAGAGGCAATCATGGGAAGTGTGAAATTAAAGTCTTAACTTTCTAAATAGAAGACCACACAAAGGAGGCACCAGGGAACTAGATAATTTTAGGGATATTGCAGAGAGGGAGATTAAGAGTGCAATGTCATAAAGTCATGTATGAAATTCTGGGCTCACCTCCCAGCTGCATGTGTATCAATCTGACACTAAACATCATATTTTGAACTGAACGACAAATTAGACTAGGAGCCAGAAAATTTTTTTTCATAAAAGGTCACATAGAAATATTTTAGGCTTTGTGGGCAATGTGGTGTCTTTGTTGCAACTAGCCAACTCTGCCATTGTAGCATGAGAGGAGCCACAGACAAAAAGTAAATAAATGGGTGCAGATTGTGCCAATAAAACTTTATTTACATAAACAGGCGATAGGCCAAATTTTAACCTGGACCATTGTTTCCAAAACCTTGACTAGATAACTTCCCAGGTGCAGGTCCAAATATAGCAGTACATCAATTTAATGTAACTGTAGAAAAATATATCACTTCATTCTTCATCTATCGTTCTTCCACATTTCTAAGTAAAATTTAACCAAGACCAAGTTACATACTCAAATTTCCACAGAATGAATGAATCAATTCCAAATTACTCAAGTGTAAATCAATAATAAATCCATTGGTATTACATTCCTGTAGTTCCTGGTTTGCTATAAACTGTCAAAGCCCTAATACTTCTTGAGTTCTTTTCCAAAAAGACTGTTAAATCATGACTTGCTCTAGCCAACCCAGGTAGGAAGACTGAGGTCATTTCCTATAGTAATGATCCTCTATAAAACAATGAAAGACTTTCATTATTTACTGAAGTTTCTTACAGAGGATACAAAGGAGAAAAACATTTTTTCTAATGTAAAAATAAAATAGTAAGATGAGTGATACCATTTCACAGTTGCTGATAACAGGCTCCAAGAGAGTCTTACACAAGCATCTGCTTTTGTCCTTTCTGCTTTAGTATAATTTTTGTAGACAAAATCTGACTTATTTACTCAAAAGGATAGAAATAATTTCTAAACAAAGTAAACCACTAATTCAGGGTTAAAAGCCAATTTTCATATTATGATCTATGCCTTGGGAGATTACTATTTCCTTCAAGGATATACTGAGTACCCAGCCTTAGAAGATGTATGGAGACAAAAATATCTTTAACTCTCTAAATATATGGTTCTTTATGCAATTAAGCATTACCTGAAATCCCAGTTAAATTTTAATACCTATTGATTAAAATTTCTGATTGAGGCTCTAGAGAATTTGTGTTTTAAATAATCATCACATGCATTTTTAATTGAGGTCTTTTTTGCACTTTAAAAAAACATAAAGTTTAAGATAAATATTTATTCTATGTGGAGAAAAAGAACCTGTACACTGTTGATGAGAAAGTAAATTAGTATGCTCATTATGGAATACTGCATGAAGATTCCTCAAAGAACTAATAATAGAATTACAATATGATCCAGCAACCCTACTACTGGATATTTACCCAAAAGATTTGTAATCAATTTGTCAAAGAGATGTCCACACTCTCATGCTTACTACAGCACTATTCACAATAGCCAAGTTATGCAATCAACCTAAGTGTCCATCAGCAGATGAATGGATAAAGAAAATGAGATATATTTATACAACTGAATAGTATTCAGCCTTACAAAAAGGAAGGAAATTCTGTCATTTGTGAAAACATGGATGAAGTTGGAGAACATAGTGCTAAGTGAAATAAGCCATGTGCAGAATGACAAAATACTGCCTGTTCTCATTTGTATGTAGAATCTAAAATACTCAAACTAGTAAAAGCAAAGAGTAGAATTGCAGTTACAAAGGTTAGGCAGGTAGAAGGATGGGGAGATAATGGTCAGAGTGTACAAAATTTTGATTAGACTGTTATAGAAAAAGTCGCTAAGGAAACACAGACACTCAGAGAAACGGAGAAGTCAGATGATTTATTGTGCTAGCAGTCCCAGGCAAACTCACATTCCAAAAACCTGGGCCCAGAATGCAGGGAGAACTGGGGTTATATATCTTTCTTGATCAAGCAAGCAAGTTTTTCTTTTTTTGTGTCTTTTTTCTCTTTTTTTTTGTGACCAGCCGCAGCGCGCTCAGCCAGTGAGCGCACTGGCCATCCCTATATAGGATCCGAACCTGCAGCGAGAGCTCTGCTGCGCTCCCAGCACTGCACTCTCCCAAGTGCGCCACGGGGTCGGCCCAAGCAAGCAAGTTTTTCTATTGGCTCTGTCTGTATCCAGGCAGAGTCACCCAAATTGGGCAGGTAGAAGGATGGGGAGATAATGGTCAGAGTGTACAAAATTTTGATTAGGTGGATAGGGGGCTTCTCCAGGTGGGCAAAACTGGGTCACGGAGATAGGGAATGTGGTAAAGGGCTTTTTGCAATGTGAGCTAGAGAGCAACCCAGTCTCTCACCCACACAGGAAGAGCTGACATTTTGGCAAACTGCAGAGTCACAGAGCTCAGAAATGCATTCAGCTGTTAACCCTTTACATAACCCTTAGATATTCCTTGCAAGCAAGCACATTTTAGCTTTAAAACTAAAACAAAGATTACTATAAGTGGAGGACAAGGAATTTGCCTACTTTAAGACAGGAGGGATAAGTTCTTTTTTTCTGGGATATACTGCACAATGTTGTGAACATAGTTATAATACTGTATTGTCTATTTCAAAGTTGCTAAGACAGTAAATCTCAAATGTTCTCACTCCAAAAAAATAAGATTTTAATGTGATGGATATATTAATTAGCTTAATTTAATTATTCCACATTGTATTTATACATTATGATATCACTTTGTACCCTATTAAATGTATACAATTATATATTGCCAATTTACAAAAAAATAAAATAAAAATGATTTATTCTAGCTGAAGAATTGCATGGGTGGAGTCTTACTCTTTCATAAAAGGGGTGGAAACCTTTTTTAAAACTGAAAATCAGGAAAATATTAAATGATAACTTTAAAATTTTTTAATTAAAACTCTCTTAGAAATTGTGACTAATATTCTACTTTATGTATGAAATTAGGAAATATTCTCTCACTGGAAACCAAGAGTAAACCAAAAATAATGCCTTAGAATGGGATGAGGTTTTTTAAAAAAAGAGGTTTTGGTTGTTAGGAAACAAATATGTTGGAGAACTGAATTCTGTGGAGTTTTTGCTAGGAAGTTTGGTAGACTATAGGCCCAGGTCATTAAGAGAACATTTGTGTGGGGAAAATAGACTAGTTTAGTAAGGCCCTCTTGCCTCAGGTCCAGTTGGGGGTGGTGCAGCACATTCTTTGTAAACAAGTTGTGTGGGTTGGAGTTAGTGCACATGTGTGCCTGTGTATTTTTAGCCTGTTGATATTCTTGTGAGCGCGTGCACACGTGCTGAATAAAGCTTATTATTTCTTCACCTACAGCTCCAATGGCCTTTTTCCAGTTGCCTAGCTTGTAGACCTGCTTGTGAAGGGTTTATGAATGGGCTTGAGGGGTCTTTGAGCTCCAGGCCCCAGACCTAGCTCTATACTTTGGTTCTTGTCTTCTGTATTTAAAATATGATCATGTCCATTAGTTGTAGAAGAGAGGTAGATGGTAAGATACCACCTTTCATGAAAGCCTTACTATAGGTCTGTAGCTTAGACAAATTAAGAGGAAAAAAGAAGAAGAAATAGGTGTATTCATAATTAGTGTCCTTGGCTAACAGGTTTATTATCTAAAAATTGTTGCTTAACTTTAATGGAATGCCAGAATTTGTTGGCCACACTCTTGAATTATATTCAGAATTTGATCACTTCTTACCACTCCTATTGCAACCACCTGGCCAAGACATGTGTCTCCCTTGGGTTATTAGAAAGACTCTTAACTAGTCCACTTCTTTCTCACTTCCCAATTCCTTAACCTTACCCATTGTTAAAAGCAAAACAGGTCAGGCACAGAAAGAGAAATACCACGTGTTCTCACTTATCTGTGGGAGCTATAAATAAGTAAGTAAGTAAGTAAATAAATAAATGAATGAATGAATGAATTAATTAATTAATTAATAAACAAAGAAATAAGAGGGAGAAGAAGGCATAACAATCACAACAATTCCTTTAACTTCTTAGGACAAGTGAACAGATATGATGTAGTGGGGGGAATGGGAAGGGGGTGGAAAGAAAAATGGGTAAAGGGACATAAAAACCAACTACAATGTATACTGAGAAGTTAAAAAGTGCATGTAGAGTGAACCTGTTAAAAAGACAAGTGAGATCATATTACTCCTCTGATAAACAACATTCACTGGCTCGAGAGCTCAGTCAAAGTAAAAGCCAAAGTTTTTAGTATGGTTTATTGGGCTTCACCTTACTTATATCGTGTCATTGCTACTCTTCGTCCCCACTCACTCACCTTCAGCATTACTGGCCTCCTTGTTGTACCTGGGACATGTCAGACATGCTTCTGGATCAGATCTCCAGAGGTGCTGTTCTCTTGATTCTTATTCACATTATTCACATGATTAAATCCTTTGTTTAGAGGGCACTCTACCCAAACTCTAACCATTTAGAATTTCCTATACTCTAATTGTTTTTTTTTTTTTCCTCCTCTATTACTTATTCTAATCTATCAAGCAGTACTATGGTTTGTATATCATTTGTCCCCACCAAAATTCATGTTGAAATTTGGTTCCTGATATGGCAGTGTTGGAAGGTGGGGCCTGGTGAGAGGTGTTTGCATCATGGGGGCCCTTCCTTGGGGATGAGTGAGTTCTCACTCTTAGTTCCCTGGAGAGCTGGTTGTTTAAAGAGCGTGGCACATTTCCTCCCCCTCCCCCTCTTGCTTCCTTTCTCAACATATGATTTCTTTACACATACCGGCTACCTTTCCATTTTCCACCATGAGTGGTAGTAACCTGAAGCTCTTGCCCGATGCAGCTGCCTCAGAATTATGAGCCAAGTAAACCTCTTTTCTTTATAAAATACCTGGTCTCAGGTGTTCTGTTATAGCAACATTAAATTGATTAAGACAAGCAGTACATCTTAATTGTTTATCACATACAATTTTTTCCCCCAGTAGAAAGTCAACTTCATAGAAACAAGGCTCTCTTTTGTTTTGTCTCCACTTTATGCCTATCAATTGAAACTGTTCTTGGCATATAGTAGGAGCTCAGTAAATAATTATTGAGTGACTGATGACTTTATAAGTTTTATTCCTCTAATAATCTAACAAATTGGTTAATAATACTTAGATCAGCAAGAATATTGTTGCCGGTAAGTGCCTTAAACAGGAGGAAAGTGATTCACCTCCCATAAAAATACTAAGCATATAGTGGTTCTAGAGCTGTTTTATTTTGTGACTTATCAATGCCCCCGAAACCCAAAGTCTTTTTATTTCTCCACTCACCCATAATTTGCTTTTTGATAATTTCTCTTATATTTGCTCACTTCCTGATCACAACATTGTTGTCTCAACAAGAATGTCTAGGGGCTTCAAACGAACTCTTGATTCCCTTGGCTTTGTTTTGTTTTGTTTTGTTTTAACTAAGAAGTTGATGGAGTCCTGTAAGCGGATTTCTTCTCATGTCTCATTGGCTAGAAATTGGTCATGTGCTTCTATCTAAGCTAATCACTGGCAAAAAAAATAACAATTCTTTTTTTTTTTTTTTTTTTGCATGGCTGCCAGTGCAGGGATTCCAACTCGTGACCTTGATGTTATAAGGCTGTGAGCTAACAGACTGAGCTAACTGGTAAGCCTGACGTAACATTTCTATGACAGACAACTCTCTAGGCCATTGGATATTAATCATGTCTACATTTCAGAATCGCGTGGGAGTTTTCCTCATTGTAAATTCTTGTGATTCACCTCAATTAAATAATAAATAATAAATTAAATAATTTAAATAATTAAATAAAAGTCTGTCATATGGGTATCCAGGCATTCTTAATTTTTAAAATCACCCAGGTCATTACAATTTGCAGTCAGGCTTGAAAACAATGGTCTATCTCTAGACTAAACTGGGCCTAGGCATAGAGGCAATTGTGGTAGATAGAGGATTTGTATCTGAACCACGCACAGGTTCTGCTAGAATGAGAGGGGTGGGGCAGAGGAAAGGTGAAAGGCATAAGCAATCAGAACGTCTGCGACATAGTATTACATTTTGGTCCTTGTTGAATTTTAGAATAATAAAAATTAGAAATAGACTTTTTTTCTTTTTGAGTGCAAATACATTGGGAATTTTGCTTGATTCAAACTAATAATTCCATTCTATTTATTTACATATGTTTAAAGACACTGCAGGGTGCCAAAGTTTTCAAAGAAAGACACATTCGGCCTTCAGAAAACCTTCTGAACAGGCTTTAAAGCTCCAGGATATTCTTCTCACACAGAGAGCTATCCTGTTCTACTACACTTTGGCACTTCGGTGCCAGTGATAACCAATTATTTTAACTTTCACTGTTTACCTACTGTGTGACTGACCTTTTGAAAACCAAGGGAGGTATTTAACCTCTCACCACACCTCTCACGGATGAAGGCTTCTTTTAATGTTATTTTCAATAGGCTTTCCGGTGCAGACTTTTTAGCCAGCAGGTAGACTACAAAAGTTCCTCAAGGCAGTAACTCAAAATTACAAATATAATTCTTATTTTTGGGTGATGCAGATGAATTTTAGTTACAAAATCATTGGTGTCCTCATTATCAGCAGTTTTCCCAGGATGTTCTGAGGACATATTAAGAGGGACATTGTTAATATTTCATAATTTGTGGAAATCCATTGCTCTGGTTAGACTTGATACTGATTTGAACATGAGCACTTTGGTTATGAAGACAGCAAAAATCAGACCCACAATGTGGACTATAATTAAAATGCATATCAGATCACTGGTTATACAGATATTTGATAGCTAAATGTTTAAAATTTAGAGTTGTTGCTAACATAAATACCATTACCTGCCATGTTCCTCTTAATTTTCAGTGTTTAGTAAGTCCAATTACCTGTGAAATTCACCTACTAGCAGTGTTTTTTCTAAAGCATCATTACCTTACATATTTGGGAGTTCTATTGCAAATGAAAAAGTCCTATAAAAATAGAGTTTATTCCTTAGTTACCTAATTTCTTACTCAGATGACATTTAAAATGTAAACAGTAAGAGAGATACATCTGATTTTTATAATATGTGACCCGAGTGCAGAAAAACTTTTATAAAATTTTCAGTTACTTCCACGGCCACAGAGAAATAAATTAGTTACCTGAAACTGTTAGGTTAAGACTGTCTATGTCTGGGGCTCAATATTAGGAACTTCCATGGCCCCAAATTTGAGTTGTGCTCTTAAACAATCTTCAGCTGTAAGTCAGAGTGTTCCTCCCTCCCCCCAAAAAGAAAAATGCAAATGAAGGAAGGGAGAAAAGAGAAGGAGAAAAGCAGGGGAGAAGACTGTACAGACCTGACAATCACTCAGTAAATAAAGAGTGAATTTAGGTTAAGACATCCTAAACTCAACTTTCTGAATTATGTACATATCAGAGGGAAAGACTGATATAATTTCTGATAGAGACACTAGCAATGGAGTTTGGCAAAATTAAAAGAAAATGTTGAGAGGAGCAACCATGAGAAAAATTTAATTTTAAAATTTCGAATTGCATTCACACACACAAATGTGTATACATGTAAATATATATATATATTCACATATTTTAATAAACTATATGTGTATGTATATTCACACACACATATATATACATAAATATGCATTTTACCTTTCAATATACAAACTACACATATATGTTGCTTTGCCCCCCATAGATTTGTCACCTCTCTTCCCCTGGGTGAAGGAGCCACAAAGGATTACTCAAAGCCCATCTCTTCTGAGCAGTGAGAAGCCCTGAAGTGGTTAATGTCCCGAAACCCTCAAGAGAGAAGCAATCCTTCCATTTGGGAAATTAACCACAAATTGGGGTTTTCTTCCTGCATTTATCTTCCAGATCAGGAAGTTACAGGAAGAGAACATAGGTGGGGTTATAGTTTAACAATATAGGCTGGTTACATTCAGTAAAACAAGCAAGGTGACATTCCGTAATGCAATTTGCAAGAAGTTAAGCTGATCCACCAACAAACAGCTTGTCCTTAGTAAATATTTTCTTTTCTACATTCTTCCTACAGCAATTTCTTTAGCATATTTAAACAGCATTCAAGTAGCTTTCTTAACATATCTAAAGAACCATCAGTAGGTTAAATAGTCAATAGTCATTCAAGCCAGAATCAAACCAGCAACCTTAAACAGTCAAAGTCCACAATCCCACCCCTAAATAGTGATTAGAATTGATTAGATGGCTTTTGCCAAACTTATCTGTGGACTTTCATCCCTTACTCAAGAGCCTTTTGCCTCATTCATGCATTACCTAAAAATCCTATTCTAAGATCAAAGGAGAATCAAGATTTCTAACCCACTACACATATATACACATATGAAATATTATTGAGTTATATGTGTGTGTGTGTCATAGGGTCTGAAAGAAAACTTCAGCCCTAAAGTTTTATTAATAAAAATCACTGACACATTTAAATCCATGTGAAGAAAAAACATAACAAATTTTATTATTTAGCATGCAGGGAGAAGGCAAAGCATGGGAGAATCTCAAGAGAGTAATGTCCCTAAAATCTACTGGTGTACAGAGATTATATACCCATCTCTACAGGGAAAAGAGAGATTGGGATGTAGGAGTGAATGATTCTTAGGGATGTGTAGTGGGCCTGGAGAACATGCAATGGTCTGGGACAAAGTCTGTTTGTCCCACAGAGCAGACTATGACTGGTAACCGATTCTCTTCAAAATACTATATGAGACTGAAATAGAAAACAGTGGCCTGTGACAAAGGTTAGTCCACGTGTGTTGACAGACTCCAGTCTTCCTTCCTGTGGTATGAGTTAAATGAATAAAAATTCAGGGAAGGAGCCAGAGGTAATTGCCATATTCTTTGGTGAGTTCAAAGAAGTGTGAATTTAAGTTAAGACATCCTAAACTGAACTTTCTGGATTATGTATGTATCAGAGGGAAAGACTGATATAATTCCTGATAGAGATACTAGCAAAAGAGTTTGGAGTTCCAGATTTTATGCAGATAAAGGAACTAGCTTTATCATGTTCCTGGAGAGTGACAGAGAATTGAGATATGGGGCGAGAGGTGGAGGGGAGGTCAGAAGGTCAGAGAGACCTTGAAACTGCCACCTTATTTCAGCATGTCAAAGCACCAGTGTGTATTCAAAGTAGGATAAAATATATTTTTAGGATCTAAAACTCTAAACAAATATTATCATTTAAAAAATTATACAAAATGTTTCTGGTTGCAAAGAATTTATAATTATTTTGACAATATAAGGAATGAAACAAAAAGTAAATTGTAATCATATTTTAACAACTATGAGAATTGACTATATAGACTTTAGTTTGAATCCATAACCTGTAAGAACCTGCATATCCCTGGGTGATTTATTTATTTTATTTGATCTTCTGTTTTCTCATCCATAAAACCACTATAACCACCTTTGCTAATTGTGGATAAAATATTCAACACAGTACTGAAATATAGCACATGCTCAGTAAATGCTACTGTATTATTTAAATGATAGCAAATTATAAAACTAATATCATACATTCCAAAATAATCATCCTAAATTATAGAATCATTATTCTAACCACTTGGAGAAGAAAGCAAACATTTCATTCTGACATGATCAAGGAAGCCTCTTTGGAAGAAATGGGAATTAAGTTTAGCCTTGAAAAATGTTACTCTGTAGTAAAAGATGTGGGAGGGAATGACTACCTGTGCCAGATTGCAAGATCTGTGCACCGTGCACAAACCCCACACGTCAGGATGGCTCACCTCACAAAGACCATGAGACAGAGGACCGATGCAATCAAGCAAGAGGAGTTTATTCCAGCATGCTGGGGTCACTCAGCATTCAAGACAAAAGTGACCCCGAGCCTTTAACACAAGAGCTTTTTATAGTTTTTTAGACAGACTTTCACAATAGGATGAGTTGTTTACTGTTTATAGGTTATCAGAGGTGACCTTTGGATTTATTGGTGGGCTTTAGCGAGCTGGTACCCCGATAAGGAACAGTGCACTTCCCAATCGTTTATCTTCCAGGTGGCTTTTAGATAAGGAACTGGTCAGTCAGTTCCTGGAACCGGGTGGTGTTTTACTCCCTTCCTGGAATTTAATGTATCTGAGCCTGCCTTACTTAAAATGACATTAGTTATGTTTTCTCGTTTTTAGCAAGCATTAAATACAGGAGCAAATTAAGCATGTTAAAGTTATATTTTTTTCTACAAGATCACAGTAGATGTGTACATATATTCTTTGTTTAATCTTCAAAACCATCCTATGACATAGACACTATTTGTCTAGTTTTACAGTTGAATAGTTCCAAAGCTCAAAGATGTTAAATTACTTGTCCTTTCCCCAAGACTGTGTGAAAGTAGAAGGGCTCAGATTTCAATCAAGTCTATGAGATCCCAAAGTACCTGCTCTTTTCACTACTGCATTATAATCTTTCCTAAATCAAGCAGTAGAATGAACCCTTCTGGAAGGTAAGTATATAAAAATATGACTAAAGAGAGAGAGAGAGAGATTGGGTCCATTTACCCATGACTTATTGAGGAATCCAGATGGTGGGCTGGGCTGGCTATAGAAGGATTTGAAGTGCTCTCTGAAGGACAGGTAAAATTTAAATAGGAAGAGTAAATATTGAGCAAACGTGTAAGCTCAAGAATGTGCAAAAATTTTCCACATGACGAAAAAGGTATATAAGCAGTGAGAGAAAGAAAATGAGTTGGAAATATATTCTGAGCCAGAATTCTGCAGGACTGAACGCCAAACACAGGAGTTCATATCCTGACCAATAGATTGCATAAAGGTATAAAAGCCTTTGGAATAGGAGAATAGAAAAGAGACTTTAATAATAGTTTGAAAATGGTTAAAGGTCTGACACAGGGGCCTTAGAAAAACAAGAGAAGAAGAATGTAGTAGACATTAGCTAGGAAAAGTTTACCGAACTTTGTGTTTCATTGGTCATGGGTTAAAGTTCAGGGAGAGCCAACAACAACAACCAAAAACTACCGATATTTGATATTTATAATAAATAATATAAATATACGAAATGAAATGAAATGAAATAAATGAACAGAGAATGACTGATGTGTCAATGAAATAAGTATTTTGTTCAAGATGAGAACACATTTTTTTTAGACTTCTGAAATAATGGAAAATAATATAAAATGATAATGAAAAAAACAATCTATTCTTTCATTTACTCAATAAATATTTACTAAATTTCAGCAATGTGAAAATACATTATTTTAATTGAAGCAATTACAATGGTAAACAATGCAGATTTTTCTTGTTATTTTATTCCTGCCTCCATCTACTCCTTCAAGGAACATATGTTTGGGGCTGAGATACACAATAATATGGTGTGAATTAGTAAAATGAGATGCTATCAAGGAAATAAACAGGATATAACAGAGATTCCTAGAGACTGTGAGAGTTATTGTAGGATGATCAGGAAAGCCTTTTTCAAGGAGATGATATTTGAGCTTGTGGAATATACAAAAAAGCATATGTACTTCACAGGGCTTGGTTTTCCAAAGCTTTGCAGTTTCAAATACTGACCTTAAAAGGACAGGAAATTTCCCTCAGGCTATAAGTCTCTGTTGCAAAGATTGTGGCACAGGAGGTTGCTGGCTCAAGGACAGACTAGTTACTGATTGTTATGTAAAGATACTGAGAGATTGCTGTTAAGAAGGAATGTTTGCTAAGATCAAACTGTTGTTGATAGGACCACTTGATTGCCTTACTGGAATGTCATCTGGCTTGTTTCACTGAAAGTTACCAGCCTATATTGTTAAACTATAACCCCACCTTTGTTCTCTTCCTGTAACTTCCTGGTCTGGAAAATAAATGCAGGAAGAGAACCCCAATTTGGCATTAATTTCCGAAATGGAAGGGCTGGCTCTCGCTTGAGCATTCCCCAGGAGATTAACCATTTCAGAGCCTCTCACTGCTCGGAAGAGAGGGGCTTTGAGTAATCCTTTGCATCTCTATCACCCAGGGGAAGTGGGGTGACAAATCCATCGGGGGTGAAGCAATGCAAAGCAACATGAGCTGATTTCTGAGGATGAGAAGGAAACACCTATTCAAATAGCCTGTAGTAGAGCAATCTAGTCTAAGGTTGTTGCAAACATGAAGGCTCTAAATCTGCATACAAAGACAGTGTACTGGAGTACAATAATCAGTGGGAAGAGAAGATAAATGGGACAGAATTACATGGAACCATCAAGATTGGCTGAAGAGCCTAGGCATTATTTTAAATTCAGGGCACTCATTGAGGAAATATAAGTAAGAGAGTGTCATGACCATACCACAGATCATGCTGTCTTCTATCTAGAATGAGAAGTGAAAGTAGAGGTCTAGTATGGAGGATATTTTATTTAGAGAAGAGAAGAAATGATGATGGCTTAGACTAGGAGGCTGACAGTTCAGATGGAGGAATAAAAAAGATTTGAAACTTACTTTGAGGATAGAAATAAAAGGACTATCTAATGGAATTGATTATGGGAGATGAGAGAATTTGAGGATTTCAGATAGTGTCTGCTTTCTGTTTCTGTTTGTTTCTTTGCTTTAGCAACAGAACAGTGATGCTGTTTACTGAGATAAGGCAGGATGAAATGGAATTGTTTGAAAGGAATAACTCTAAGTGTTATATGTGTGGGTCTTTGTGTAAGAAACACCTTGCTAATCCAGTCATTTTAAGTACCATTCAATATAAAACAACTCCAACTATACTGTATAAAATAATCTAATGTGTTTGTACAATCATATTCATGTCAATTATATGTAGACATTAATGCAAGTCATTTTGTTCAAATTTTTTTTAATTAATTTTAGTGATTATTGACTCCTATTTATAAACTTGGGTAAGACAAATAAAATAAAAATAAAATTTAAATTTAAGTTTAAAGTTACTTTGTGTGGTTAACTCCTCTCCAATTCCCTGGGAGAGAATGAAATGAGAAGCTTGGAGTAGCAGAGTATATATAGTGTGTGTGAGCCAGGTGTCCATTGGTTCTCACAACACTTTCCACTTCACAAAAAGAAGTGAAACCAGGTAATCTCATTCTACAAATCAGGATGAAATGCTGAATTTTCTAAAATTCATCATATGTTTATGCTCTAAAGTTTTCCAAAAATTAAAACCATGAATTTAACATCACTGAGAATTAAAATGTTTCATTAGATTTTACTGTTGTTTACTGTTGGTAGAACTATAAACTCTATTCAAAAATAAAATTATGTTTTTCTTTTGGATGAATTGGGGGGGGCAGTTATGAACCCACAGCAGGCCAGTACCACAGGCTGTCAACAAATGAAAAGCACTTTCAAATGTGATGTGTTTAAAAAGTGAATAGTTTTACACAAATATGATGAGATATCTTACTCCCACACCAAAATTCTTTTTTCTTTATTATTTCATACTTGAAAAACTAGAGTTACTTTGCATCAAATGATGTTCAGTAGTTTTTTCAATATTATCATGTACATGCCAAATGTACATTGGAGTCTATTTTACTAAAGATAGCTACAATTGCTTATATCCATACTGAAGTGAAAAAATTATGGTCACAGAGTAAAAACACATCTCTAAATTATGTTTTAATAGATTATTATAATAGCAAATCAATTAAGAAAAATTTATCCCAGTATATAATATCCTATACCTCTATGCTTTTTAATTCAAAAATCCATTCAATTTTGAATGGCCCAAATGAGCAATCACATATCCTAAGGTTTCTGATAGTTCTACAGAATAAAAATGAAAATCAATTGTATTATTCCTAATTTAGTGATTAACTCTCTTCACTTCTCAAATTATCTCATTAAATACAAATTTTTATCTCCTTATAGTTGCAGACACATTTTAGTCCAGCAAAAGTAATTTAGTTTCAAGTAAGTCATATGTCAATAGATTATTTGACAAAAAGCATGCAAATTCATATGGCTTAATTTTATTTAAATCAGTCTTCTCCAGTCTCTCCTCATTTGAGGATAACATGCCATTTTAACCCACCTCTTCCTTCTCCATTGTATTCCTTATTAACAAGGTGATAAGAACCAGCACCCAAACCCCCATGGTGATAGTGGTAGATAGACTGGTAGCAGTCACATTCACAAAAATTTACCTAGCCAAAATATAAAACTTATTGCACAATATGTGCTGTATATTTTGCTAGATCATGTGCAGATTGTATAAAAAAAGTAATGTTACAGTGGGTCTCAGTGAATACGTCTGAAATGCTACCATTTATTTCCCAAGTATTAAATAAGATCCTACTATGTGTTTGGATACAAAGGAAAAATAGGAAACAAGCAGTATTCACCTATTGCATGGCAAGTTATTTAATCTTACTTAATCTTCACCACTACCCTCCAGGTTCTTATCATTTTTCTCTATGTTACTAATTAAAACCATGATGGCAAGGTTGATATCTGGCATATTAGTTGAAGGCAGAAACCATGTTTTCAATAACTTGACTTGTGTCTTTTTCTAAATCCATAGTTATTGTTCTACAACTTTATTCTGTCTGTATAGTGGTTTTTGTAGCTTGCTTTTTTCTTTACTCCTTTCTTCTGGACTTTTTAGTAGAAAGTTGTCTAGAATCCTGGTCTCCCCTGGTAGGAGACTTATCCCTGAACTTACCCCTGGAGATTGCTATCTAAAAACTTTCACTCACTGTTATCTAACCCTGCTTGGTTTTAGACCACCCAATTCCAGTTGTTGACCTACACAGCAGATGAAAATTATTAAACAACTTGAGCTTTACGCTTTGCTCATTAGACTGAAAGGATGGACTATAGAATGAGCATAAAATTTAAGAAAGATGGTGCTGACATTACAATAAAAGAAAGCAACATTAAACATGAAAGGGAAGAAAAAGGGATGTCTGCTGCCAATTTCACATAGGACTGCAGGGTTGATGCAAAAAGATTCTTTACTCTTGACCTGTGTTATGTGGTATTCTCAGTTTCTCCTGTTACCAAAGGAGGAGCCTCCAGGCCAAGGACCAGCCAATCAATAAGCTTGCAAGAAGGAGAAAAAAGTGTGTTGGCTCTTCTCTCACTACATTGCTCAAAAACCAGCCTGTTAAGATAATAGCTATGTTCCAACATCGATAATCCTGTGATTTTGTTATTTTTATTTTATAAAATACATTCACTACAGTAATTTTGAAACTATCAAATCATATGAATGAAACCTACTTAAATAAACTGATGAGATTCCTGTGGATCATGAAAGCCTAGGATGGCAGCATAGAAAAGAGAGAGAGGAACATGTCCCCAGCTACCTAATCTCTTCCAGCAGGATCAGCACAGGAGGGATTTTCTCTTGCAGGGAAAAGGTAGAATGAGGGCTCACAACAACCTTCACTTTTCATCACAGAGGCCTGCAGCTCCTTTTGCAGGAGGATTCCATAGCCCTAGCAAACCTGGAGCCAAGTGTGTGGAACTGCCTGTAATATATGCACTGCATTGCTGCAGAACAGAAGCACATAATGTGTACTCCCCATACTCCACCTTCCTGACGTAAGCCCATGCAGTATGGTACCATCTTGAAACCAGAGCCACTTCTGGAGCACACCCTGCCCTGGGGACCAGTAGCCACTGCATTTTCCCAGCCTTTAAGGCTCTGCCATCATCTCAATGCACTCATAGGAGAGGCTACAATGCCCTGATCCCAGCAGCTTTAACCCTTAGCCCAGGAGAAGCAGTGACTTTAGTCTGGGAAATCAACCCCCAGTCCTGCTGAGCTAACGCATCCCCACATCCCCAGCCAAAGATGAGACAGGCAGACCAGCCTCTGGTAGATCTCCCTGCTTTCTCTCCCTATGCCTTCCAACCCTCACCAGTCAGCTGAGTTCAGTGCCTGAGCCCTCAGCCCAGAAAACCATCTCATAGGTTAGTACCATAACAAGCATGTCCTTGGGCCACTGAAAATAAAGCTCATCCTTGCCCTCCTGGAGAATGAGCCAGGCAGTTCTGCCCTCAACAGTCCTACATCCTACGTAGCAGCCTTGTCCATCACTTGCAAGGTGGCCAGCCAGGTCTCATCTCAGCAAGCCAGCTTTCCAACCTAACCCACTACTCAAAAGGTGGCTGGCCAGGAGTCCTGCATGCAACCCTCCCTAGTGACCTTACCCAAAGCCTGAAAAGTAGGGCCCAAGCCCGCTCCCAGCAGGCCTGCATCACAACCTCTATCACCACCCAAGAAGTGGCTGGCTGAGCCACCTCTCCTCAGGCTTGTTTTATGACCTTTCCCATCATCTGAGAAGCAGCTTGCTGGGCCCTCTTTCTGTAGCCCCACCTAGAAGTCATGCCAATTTCCCAAGAAATGGCTCAGCAGTCCTGCCCTTGGCATACCTGCTCCAAATCACCACGAGTAGCATGATTTCACACCTGGGCCCTAGAAGTGGCATAGCAGATTGACCAGTGGCAGACCAATATCCAGCTAGCCAACCCAAAGGGTACCTAAGCTCCTGGCTCAGAGACATGACCCAGCTGTCATGTCCCTATCAGACTCACACTTGAGTCTTTGAGCCATAGCATTCAAATGCATCTGAATGAGAAACAGCCTGGTTTATGTGCTCCTGGCAGGCCCATCTCCAGTCAGAGAATCAGCATGATGATCTGCTACTGGCAAACCAGTCCTAGAGATCCTGATGTGCCATACACCCACACTCATAGCCTGAGAATCAATACAGCAACCCCATCCCCAGTGAGCTAGCTCCTGAGGTGCCTAACCCAAAATATACATGTGCACATCCCCAACCTGAGAACCAACCCAGCAAGCCCTCCCCTGGCAAAACTGTGCCACTGCCACCACAAACCTCTCAAGCATAGGTTTCTAATTCATTTGTAGACATAGGAAAAGTGGATTACAGCTGAAGAAACTACACAGAATCTACACTACTGCATCCATCCAGAACAAAGCCATTTTACTCCACCCACTTAATATCCTAGGATGCATTTGCAAATGAAAGTCCTTCCTCATTCAAACCGGTCTGCAAAAGTCAAAGAGGTGAGTGTTCCACCTGATTCGCAGATATCAACTCATGCAAAGAGGAAACAGGAGAAAACAAGGAAATGTGACATGGCCAAAGAAATTCAATAAAGCTACAGTAACCTATCTGAAAGAATCAGAACTTTTTGACTTTCCAGAAAGGAATTCAAATTAATAATCGTAAGAAAACACACCGAGATACAAGAGAATACAAATAATTTGATGAAATCAGAAAAACAATTCCTGATCTGAATGAAAAATTTAACAAAAAGATAGATATCATTTAAAAACAAAAACAAATCTTGGAAGTAAAGAGTTATTGAATGAAAGAAAAGTACATCTGAAAGCATCAACAATAGACTAGATAAGCAGAAGAAAGAACTTCTGATCGTAAATACAGCTGTTTTGAAATAATTCAGAAAGACAGAAATAAAAAATAAATAAATAAATAAATAAAAGAATGAACACAGTCTGCAGGATTTATGAGATACTATTAAGTAAACAAATATTTGATTTATGGGCATTTTAGAGGAGAAAAATTTAAAAAAGGTATTAAAAACATTTTTTATTTAATAAAATAATAGTTGAAAACTTCTCTACACTCAGGAAAGATATGAACATCCAAATCCAGGAAGCTCAAAGTCCCCAAATAGATTCAATCAAAAAGGTCCTCTCCAAAACACATTGTAGTCAAACTGTCAAAAGTTAAAGGCAAAGAGAAAATTCTAAAAACAGCAAGAGAAAGGTATCAAGTCACTTATATGGTGCTAACAGCAGAATTCTCAGCAGAAAGCCTTCAGGCCAGGAGAGACTGAGATGATATATTCAGAGTATTGAAAGAAAAAAGCACCAGCCGGGAATATTATACCAAGAAAAGCTATGCTTCAGAAATGAAGGAGAAATAGTCTTTCTCAGATAAGCAAAAATTAACAGAATTCATTACCAGCAGACCATCCTTACAAGAAATGTTTGGGAAAATTGACATCGAAAAAAGTAATAATGATGGCAAACATTATAAAAACACCCCATATACAAAACCTACTCATGGAGCAAACACACAAATTAGAAAGAGAAAGGAATTAAATTGAATCCATACAGAAAACAACCAAACCAAAAGGATAAACAGTTAAGAGAGGACAAAAGAAAAAGGATATACAAAACAATCAGAAAACAACCTACAAAATGACAGGAGTTAAATCCTCACATATCAATAATAACCTTGAGTGCAAACTTATTAAATGCCCCAATTAAAAGACATAGCCTGGCTGAATGAATTGAAAATATGAGCCAGCCATATGCTGCCTACAAGAAACACTTTACCTACAAAGACACATATAGACCGAAAGTGAAGAGATGGTAAACGATATATCATGTAAATGGAAAACAAAAGTCAGCAGGAGTAGCTATTCTTACATCAAATAAAATAGACTTTAAATCAAAATGTGTACTAAGAAATGAGGAAGTACATTATATAATAATAAAAGGATCAATACTGCAAGAGGATATAACAATTATAAATACATATACACCCAACATTGTATATATAAAGCAAATATTATTAGATTTAAAGGGAGAGATAGACACCAGCACGATAGCTGGGAATTTTAGCACCCCACTCAGCATTGGACAGGTAATTGAGACAGAAAATCAACAAAGAAACATTGATTTAAATGACACCATTGTCCAGATGGACATAACAGACATATACAGAGGATTTTATCCAACAGTGGCAGAATACACATTTTTATTATCAGCACATAAAATGTTCTTCAAGATTGACCATATGTTTGGCAATAACAAGTCATGACAAGTTCAAAACAATCAAAATCATATCAAGTATTTTTTCTGATCATAATGTTATAAAACTAGAAATCAGTAACAAGAGAAACTTTTAAAATTATGTAAATACATGGAAACTAAACCAAATGCTTCTGTATGATTAATGGGTCAAAGAAGAGATTAAGAAGAAAATAATAACATTTTTAAAACAATTAAACAAGAAATACAACATATCAAAAACTACAGAATACAGTCAAGGCAGTACTAAAAGGAAAGTTTATAGCAATAAATGCCTACATCAAAAAGTAAACAGATTTCAAATAAACAACCTAACAACACAGCTCAAGGAATTAGAAAAGTAAAAGCAAACTAACCCAAAATAAGTAGAAGAAAAGAAATAATAAAAATCAGAGCAAAAATAAATAAAATTGAGACTAATGTAAACAATAGAAAAGATCAATCAAATGAAAAGTTAGTTTCTTGAAAAGACAAAATCAACAGACCATTAGCTAGACTAACCAAGAAAGAAAAAGACCCAAATAAATAAAATAAGAAACAAAAAAGGAGACATTACAACTGACACCACTGAAACAGAAAGTATCATTAGATACTATTATGAACAACTGTATGCCAATACACTTAAAAGCTACTGGAAATGGATAAATTCCTGGGCATATGTGACCAGCCAAGACTGAACCAACAAGAAATCCAAAACCTGAATAGACTAATAACAAGTAACAAGATTGAATCAGTAATAAAAATCACCCAAAAAAGAAAAGTCCAACACCAGATGGCTTTAATGCTGAATTCTACCAAACATGTAAAGAAAAACTAATACCAGTATTTCTTAAACTATTTTTACAAAGTAAAGTGTATGGGATTCTTCCAAACTCATACTATTATGCCAGCATTACCCTCATACCAAAACCAGTCAAGGACACAACAGAAAAAGAAAACTACAGTCCAACATCCCTGATGGACATAGATGCAAAGATCCTCAATAAAATACTAGCAAACTGAATCTAACAGAATGTCAAAATGATTATATACTATGACCAAATGGGATTTATTTCGGGGATTTAAGGATGAATCAACATATACAAATAAACGTGATACATCACATCAACAGAATGAAAGACGAAAACCATACAATCATCTCAAAAGATGCAGAAAAAGCATTTGATAAAATTCAACATCTCTTCATGGTAAAAACTCTCAACAAATTAGGTGTGGAAGGGAAGCATCTTAATACAATAAAGGCAGTCTATTACAATCCCACAACTAACATACTGAATGGGGAAGAGTTGAAAGGTTTTTTTTTTTTTTTTTCTAAAAACAGGAACAAGACAAGACACCCACTGTATTAGTCCATTTTTGTTGCTCATAACAAAATAAAGAAAACAAAATTTATTGCATGCAGTTTCTGAGGCTGGGAAGTCCAAATTCCATCTGGTGGTAGTGACAGCGACCCAGAGGTCTCACATTGCAAGATGGTGGATGCAGAGAGAGCAGAGAGAATAAGAGAGACAGACTCTCCTCTTCTTTTAAAGCCCTCAGAACCACACCCCTGACTGTCATTATTAATCCATTCACTATTGCATGGTCCTACAATCTAATCACCTCTTCAAGGCTCCACCTTACAATTACCATAATAGAATTTTCCACTCTCTTAACAGTCACAGTGGGTGATAAGTTTCTAATACATAAAATGTGGGAGACACAATTCAAGCTTCAGGGAGTTTTGAGAGGACATAATTCAATCCATTACACCCACTTTCACCACTCTTATTCAACGTAATACTGGAAGTTCTAGTCAGAGTAATTAGGCAAGAGAAAGAAATTAAGCTAATCTAAACTGGGAAAAAGAAAGTCAAATTGTCCCTGTCTAAAACCTAAAGACTACACCAAAAATCTCTTAGAACTGATAAATGAATTCAGAAAACTTTCAGGATACAAAATCAACACACAAAAATAAGTAGCATTTTTAAACACCAACAGTCAACTAGCTGAAAAAACATCAGGAAAGCAATTCCATTTATAATAGCTACCAAAAAATAAAATACCTGGGAAAATATTTAACCAAAGAGGTGAAAGATCTCCACAATAAAAACTACAGGACAGTGATAAAGAATTTAGAGAGGACATGAAAAAAATAAAAAGATATCCCATGTTCATGGATTGAAAGAATTAATATTGTGAAAATGACCATACTACCCAAAATGATGTACAGATTCAATGCAATCCCTCCCAAAATGCTAATGACAATTTTCACAGAAATAGACAAAACAATCCTAAAATTCATATGGAACCACAAAAGACTCCAAATAGCCAAAACAATCCTGAGCTAGAAGGACAAAGCAGGAGGCATCACACTCTCTGTCTTCAAATTGCACTACAAAGCTATAGTAACCAAAACATGATACTGGCACAAAAACACATAGACTAGCAATCCTACCTTTGGGTTCATACCCAAAGGAAATAAAACCACTATCTTGAAGAGGTAGTTGAGCTTTCATGTTTATTGTAGCATTATTCATAATAGCCAAGCTATGGAAACAAACCTAAGTGTCCTACAACAGATGGCTGACTGATGCTGCAAACACACACACACACACACACACACAAACACACATACACAAAATATACACAAAAAATAACACACACACAGAGTGGAATATTACTCAGCCTTAAGAAAGGGGGAAATCCTATTTGCAACAGCATGGATGAACCAGGAAGGCACTATGTTAAGTGAAATAAGCCAGGCACAGAAAGATAAAATACTGCATAATCTCACTTACATGTGGATTCTGGAAAAAAAAAAGAAAATGTAAAAAACTCATAGTAACAGAGAGTAGAACGGTAGATACCAGGGTCTGGGAGGTAGAGAAAAAGGGAAGATATTTGTTAAAGGGTACAAACTTTCACTTATAAGATGAATAAGTTTGGGATACCTAATATATAGCATGGTGACTATAGTTAATAAAATGTATTTTGTACTTGAAATTTGGTAAGAAAGTGGATCTCAAGTGTTCTAACCACACACAGTAAGGTAACAAGGTGAGGTGATGTATATATTAATTTAAAAAACTAAAGAATTTAATTTGTGATTTTTTGTGAATATCATAAACTCATTGGTTTTAATCAATTAACTGTAAATTAATTAAAATAAGCCAATGAAACACCATAAAGTCCCAGATTACTTTATTGACTTAACAAACATGCCACTGATTGTCTTATAGATTCCAGAAATTTTTGTAGATATTGAAAATGTAAAGCAGGGAAATATACAAAGTTCCTATTCTCATGCAGGGTAGTAGAGACAATAAACAAACTGATATATATATATATATATACATATATGTCATGTGAAAAGTACTTTAGGAAAAAATAAGGCAGAATAAGAAAAATAGCATGTGGCAAAGGTTACACTAGTGTGGGAATGGGGGCTGCTAGCTTCTCTATTTTGCTCAGGGAAGGCTTCTGTGTTAAGGTGTAATTTTAGAAGAAACATGGAACTTGAAAAGAAGTGAGCCATGTGGATATTTGGGGGATGAGTGCGGCAGACTGAGGTACCAGAGTGACGGCCTTGAAATGGAAGTACATTTATAGTCCCAAAACAGGCGGGTGAATAGCTCGCTGTGAGCATGAGATAGAATGAAAAATAAGTTCAGAAAGGTAAGGGGGAAAGATGGATCCTGAGGTGCCTTGTACTTTTTTGTAAGAACATTGGGAAGCCTTCCAAATGAACTAAGACATGATAGTCAGAGGGTCATTCTGGTTCCTGGGGGAAAAAAAAAAAAAAAACATCATTATTGTAAATTCTATAACAAATAATGGCTCACTGATTTATTATACATTTTACAACTGTATTTTAGCTGAAAAGCTTCCAATATTATTAAGCACCATCAAATGAAAAACATCTAAATTCTACTGAGACAAGAAAGCAAGAATTATTTTCTCAACAATGTCACTATTAGAAATATTTTGATGATTTAAAAACAAGCAATTTCCCAGGCATGATAATACATGCAGACAGCATAAGAATGACATATGCTTCTCAGCAAACTATCAGAATTTCCGAGTACTGTTTTCTTCTCCATATGAATGTCCTCTGTGTTTGAAGTCATTATCAAAGCCAGACTTCATACTTGAGATGTGAAAAGAAAGCAAACTCTTCACTGAGATACACACACTTGTATAAAGCATTTCTACAGTTAAAACAAGACCATATTAGGCTGGCCAATTAGGTTAGAGTGCACCCTTATAACACCAAGGTCACGGGTTTGATTTCCTGTTCAGGCCAGCTGCCAAAAAAAAAAAAAAAAAAATGACCATATTAACTCAATGCTTAGTGATTGAATGAAATTCATAGGAAGTAGGCCTTTATTGACCATGGCCTTTATTGACCCTAGCCTTTAAAACTAATATCGACTTTGAATCAATGAAAAACTCTTTTGACATTTTCCCTAACCTGCACTGTAGTAGAGCCTTACTTCAAATTGCTTTCATACCAATTGCACAAAATTGTTAGATGAAACAGCATCCATTTTACAATACTTTCTGCATAATATACATAAGTTTATTTATTTATTTATTTTTTATTTTTATTAATTTTATTTTGTCGATATACATTGTGGTTGATTATTGTTGCCCGTTACCAAAACCTCCCTCCCTTCTCCCTCCCCCCCTCCCCCCCAACAATGTCCTTTCTGTTTGCTTGTCGTATCAACTTCAAGTAATTGTGGTTGTTATATCTTCTTTCCCCCCCCCCCCCGGTTTTTTTGTGTGTGTGTGTGAATTTATATATTAATTTTTAGCTCCCACCAATAAATGAGAACATGTGGTATTTCTCTTTCTGTGCCTGACTCGTTTCACTTAATATAATTCTCTCAAGGTCCATCCATGTTGTTACAAATGGCAGTATTTCATTCGTCTTTATAGCTGAGTAGTATTCCATTGTGTAGATGTACCACATTTTCCGTATCCACTCATCCCATGATGGACATTTGGGCTGGTTCCAACTCTTGGCTATTGTAAAGAGTGCTGCGATGAACATTGGGGAACAGGTATACCTTCGACTTGATGATTTCCATTCCTCTGGGTATATTCCCAGCAGTGGGATAGCTGGGTCATATGGTAGATCTATCTGCAATTGTTTGAGGAACCTCCATACCATTTTCCATGTTTTTTTTTAAATATAGGATAATCTAATACCGGACATGACTTAGCTGAGTTTCTTGAACACACACTTTTTCTAAATCAGGCCTTTGTAATTACTATCTCTTCAGACTTAGATTCTCTTTCCTCAACTTTTTTTTGCCTCATTCTCCTGGCCTCCCTCTTCAAGCCTCAGTATAAATAGTGCTGTATGAAATTTATGATTGAAGAGGTAATCCAAAGCAGTTCCTTTCCTTTGTTTATGCAGTTCTTTCTCCATATCATTTTATTGCATTTGTACTCATTTGTGGAAATTTTGTTGGTAATGTCTTAGAACAACACTCCCATTATGCTCAGAACTCTACTCATGTGCACTTTGTTCACCACTAGCACAATTTCTAGCATTTTGTGTGTGCTCAATACATAAATGAAAGAATTTGTGATTATTCAAATTTCTGTTCATGCCCACACATATACATAAATCTAAATGCAGAACCAAAATTGGAGTATATATGTATATATCGGTTTAATGTTTCTTCAACAAAAAGAAATACAACAAAAACTAATCTATCACCTCAAGGAGAAATATATGGAAATATTTTCCAAATTGTGAAGGGTGCCTAATATAACAGATAGAAACTAGGCAGTAAGTATTTAATATTTTAATGGTACTTTGAGACAACCTGGCATTGTGAAAATTAGCGTGGTGTATAATAGCATAACCCTGGCTAAAGGAACCAGATGGAAGCATGATACCTCCACAGCCAAAGCCATTTTCACAGCAGTGCAAATTACTTCTTCACTTAATCATGTTATGACAGAATCCATTATAATGATGGATAGACCCATGGACATTGTTAACATTGAAACAAAATCTAAGGAATCAGTTGTTTCAAGTTTGTCTTACAGATTTTCCTTAGAATAATTATGAGTAATAAGATAAGATAAGTAGATTTTACATGAAACTGGATATTTTGTTTAAGAAAACTGTAGATTATAATTATGATTAATGAACATGACTATTTTAATGAAAAAACAAATTACTGGGGAAAAAGATTAATAGTAAAGTAATTATGATAATTATAATACAACTCTGGCACTGATAGACTATATATGATTTTTGTTGCCTAAATAACTGGGAAATCACTTGTATGTGGCAGAAGGTGAGGGAGAGAACTTGTAGGCTATATGTCTGCTTGGGCATACAATTGATTTGATTGATTTGTTATTTTGGTTAGTGCATTCAGAAGTGATCATGAAAAGAAGCATTATTTGTAAGATTATATAATACTTTAAACTTTACGTAGTATGTTTAAGTAATTATAGTTATTTTAGCACAAAACATGAGAAATTGCATTGTAAATTATAAGATATTCTGATTTTATTTCTGACTTTAAACAAGTAACATTAATAAAACTAACTGTAAAACTACAAGGATACTTCAAAAAGTTCACGGAAAGATTCTTATCTTTCAGTTCTATTTTTCCATGAACTTTTTGAAGTACTCTCATATTTGTGAGGATATATCAAAACATCGTCTTTTAAAAAGTCTTATTTTGAACTGAATTCTCCTACCTTTCTATTTCCATAGCCATCTGTAAATCATTATATAAAATTGAAAATATTTAGTTATATAAATGTTTTTCCCAATCAAAGCACAGTGCTTGAAGGAAAAAATGCTAAATATTTTATTATGGTACAATGCCTGACACCTAACTTTGGACAAATGAATGAATAAATAAATGAGTGAATTAACTACTTACAGAAGTAAGTAGTTAAAGCACAAAATATCTTATTACAATGAGGTAATTATATAAAAATTCGGTCTATTCCTATACCCATATATTGTCATTAGATTGAATACTATTTTTTTTTCTCTACTTTTCTCTGTTTATTGAGTGACTGGGTACTATATGCCAGGACTTTTGCTAAACAGTGGTGGTAGTGGCAGGAAAGTGTTCATATATAATCTAAAACTAAAATATTTAAATAAATGACTTTTGAATTACATCCTCAAGAATGACAGGTTTTCTTTGGAATGAAAAAGTGAGTGAGGAATTTCCATGGGATGGAGAACAGAAAGATGCATGAAGAATAGAAAGATGCAAGAGTGAGTGAGGGAATTTCATGGTGTGAAGAATAGAAAGATACAAAACAGGTAGAGATTTGGCATAAGTAGAAGAATAAATGGGTCAGTAAAATGAAAGGAAATGAGATTGGTAACATATATTAATCGGGTTATAAGGATTCTAGTATGTAGTGTTAATGAGATCAAGCTTTATTAATGTTTTTTAATGTCAAATATTAAATGGTTATCAATTAGAGGAACCTAATTACTAGTGATTTTTTATCCTAGGAACCTCTATTACTAGTGACTGATCAACTGGCATGAAACTACACATCTATGCTTAATATTTACTCAGATTTAAAAAAAATAGAGCTTTCCCCCCCCTTTTCCTTACTTTTTCAGATTGAAGAAAATTAACAGCTATCAATATGAGTATATGATTAGTGAAATTATATTATTAAATCTTGAACTGACAAAAGAAATAATTAGAATATCTGTATAGGAAATATATATTAAAAGACATTATGGACCTGAGACTCAATTAACCAAAATGTAATTATAGATAGCATTTTAGTAAAAAAATAATATTTCTCACAGATCAGCTTACATTTTTCTAGAGAAGGTTTTGCTCATTTATAACACCTATAGACTACATTTTCTCTCTGAATCCAGGGATATTTCTTAAAACAACTAAAAGATGTAAAATAATTACTATCTTTACTCCATTCACTTAGTTTGTATAAAATGTCCCAATCCAAGCTTTAGATTAGTGTTCATAGTTTTAATATAGATTTTTTTCCAAAGAATGATTCAATTTTTCCAGGATTATATGCTTTTTTCCAACTCTAAATTGCTAATTGCGCACTGTATTTCCTCAGCCTGAAATGAGCTCCTCAACCTTCTTGATGGCTACCCATACTTAAGATTCAGCCCATAAATCTTCAGTGACAAAGCTGACAATGTAAACACAACTCAGTCATATTGCAACTCTCTGTACCACAATTAATTTATATGCATGTTTCTACACTTTCTATGAATAAACTTAGGTCTTATGCATTTCTGTTTCCCCACTAATAGTGTGCTTAAAAAAGTTACTTCCCTTTATTATTTATGTTTGGGGTTAATTCAATCTAAAAGATAAATGAGGACTAAAAGTTAAATAAGAGAGCCATTATATAGTAATTGGGACCAAACAAACACAAGAGCTAAAATGCCAGCTCAAATGAGCTCATATTAAAAAAGAAAACGATTGTATTTTTTTTTTTTTTTTTTTTTTTTTTTGCTCATGACTAAAAACTTCAGGTGAATATTAAGCATCATTTTCTTTCTGGCTTTGGTTTATGGTACACTATATCCATATTATGTGAGAGAGATTCCTGCTACCTCCACTCCAGCTTTAAACTCCAGCAGATCCAGGCTTAAAGATATGTAAAATTTGTGACTCAAAAGGGACATGTCTCTTTGCATTCATAACTATCACAGATAAAGAGATTGGCCCTACTTATATACCTCAACCAGGACCCTCGGTTTGCACAAAGGGAGAATTATTTCAAATGTCTACCTTAGGTAAAATACCTGGTTTGGGGAGTGGTTGGTCTCTACTTACATCTCCAGTAGAATCACACAGATTTAGGTAGAGAAGAGGATAGTTCTTGGAATTAGGGTCAGACAGAATATATTTCACTATGTAAGTTGACTTTTGAATCTGATCACCTCAGTCTAAATCCTACCTTTACCATTTATCGACAGCTAAATACAAGAAAATTATGTAAGCACACTGTGCCTCAGTTTTCTTTTTATAAAATGGATTAGAAGTAGTACCTAGGAATAATAATAACCTTCAGATGATGGGAATAAGAAATAACTGGGAGAAGGCAACTAACCTAATGAGCATAATGGTTCACAAATAATAATCACTCAGAAATATTTTTTATGATGACAATCATGCAGTTCTTAACCTTAAGCATTCGCAGGCTGGTACTTTGATCACTGAATGTTTTTAAATGAGGTGCTAATGTATGGGAGTTTTTAAATAGTGATTCATAGTATCCCCAGAAAACGGTGAGTACATGACACTTTGAGAAAGAATTGCATCTCATGTGAATTGTAGCCCAACTTTTATGAGCATCACATGCTGTGCCTCCAAGAAAGATTTTCTTTGAAAATAGAACACCACAGCTAAAGTACATTTTGTAACCAACTGCTGCTCTAAGATATCATCTTTATAGGCCTAGGTAAATCATAAATGGAACACCTAAAATAAAACAAAAAATATATATACCAAGTGTATTGTGCTTGTTACAAGAGGGCCGAGCAGAGTACAGGTGAGTAATGTTATACATCGGATTGCTCCAGGAAAGCAATTCATAGTCACCGCTCTACTGAGCATATTTCAGTAGAAGCATTTTTACAGAAAGAAGACAACACTCTTATATTATAGTGCTATTAAGCATATCAAATATCGTATATTTAAAGAACCAAACATGCATATCATCTTTTTCACTTTAAAAGCATTTTATTATTTCTTTCACAAGTGGAATCAGAGCACTGACAGATAATATAGCAATTTATGAACTGTGGACAAAAATGAGAGCATAAAAGCACAATCATATTAGGATTCCAGCTATGCTTATCTCGTTATCACAGTCAGAGCAGAAGACATTTTAAGATGTTTATGCGCATAGAATGTTAACTGTTTTCAAAAGACCGTTTTTAAATATTTCATGATGAGAATTTAATAAAATGTGCATGTAGAATGCAGGCATGATTCTGGAAAAAGCCTTGGTACTTTCCTAAACATTTACATGAATGTAATAAATCTCTAATATACAACACTTACTGTTTTTCTCAGTTACTCAATTAAGAAGAAAAATCTAATTTCCCTGATCGTCTCTTAAAAGTAAAAGCTTGAAAGAGAAAAACTGACATCTGGAAGTGTCAAACACTGATGAATGATGGGAAAATGGTCATAAAACTCAGAAAATAGTCATTGATTTATTTTGATCACAGGTATCTGAATAGCTATATTTACACTGTTTATTCACCAATTTTGGATTTTTTGCTCATTTTGTTATTTTTTAAATCAATATTGGCTTTTACTTGAACATCTTTATAATTTTACTTCATCATCATTAAAAATCATGAAGAACAATATAAGACCCTTTTGAAAAGCTAATAAAAAATTTTATATTTTCCTACTCTTTAGATACTTGATGTCTGGCATTAATAATTCATATTTACTTAAAGGCGAAGATGAAGTACCTGATAAAACACAGAAATAGTGAGTAAAACTTATCTTGCCTCTGCCCTCCTAGAAGAGAACAGTTTTTTTAAATTGAGTAAACATGATAGAACTGTCAAAAGAACATAAAAATAGTTAAGTAAACTGTAAAAAATGTCATTATATTATATGAAATATAATTAAAAAATATAAATTTTATATAAGTTTTATCACTACCATGTCTAGGTGCTCTGTGACATTCTCCACACTAATATTATTCATGTCACATCTATGTAAGTTTCATGTGTAAACAAAAAGACATTTGCACCAATAAGAAAAACAAAGAAATAAAAAGAAATATACAGATTACAGTTGACATTATGATGAGAGGACTAGCAGGAAAAAATGATTGGAGAAGCCAAAGATTTCTATGTTATGTTATGCTATGCTATGCTATGCTATGCTATGCTATGCTATGCTATGCTATGCTATGTTATGTTATGTTATGTTATGTTATGTTATGCATGTTTTGGGATATAGATAAGCTCCTGCAAAATGTGGATTGATGGGCAACCCTTATAACACTACTACATAGATTGATACAGTATATATGCCAATTAGTGAAATAGAAAGTGACAAGATATATCTAAAATTGTATTTTATTTCTTATCCTGTGCATGCTACGTATCACATATTCCACTCCCTAAAAATTTTTATGAACATGTTTCTCCTTAAATAGAATGCGATTCTATGAATCAAAGGATGATCTGGTATATATTTATGAATCTCTAGTATGAAAAATAATGCCCATAATGTTTTCTCTACCATGTTGCTTACCTTCTTTGAGTCATCTCCAGCAGAATTAACATACATATTTCTGCTAAAAATCTGCTCAAGTCAATCTAAGCTTTTACAATACATGCTCCTCAATGTTCTTTGATCTTTGCCTATTGCCCACTTCCAAGAAGTAATTAAGTTGAAATGAAGTCCTTAGGATGGGCCCTAATCCAATCAGCTGAAGTCCTTAAGAGAAAAAGGACTGACAATCTCCTAAGGAAGAGAGAAGTCTAACAACAGACTGCCTTTGGACATGAGCTACTACATCAACATCAACTCATACCTGGGTCTCTAGCCTGCTGGTATACCCTGCAGATTTTAGGCTTGCCAGCTTCCACAATGGTGTGAGCCAACTCCTTAAAAGAAATCTCTCTCTCTCTCTCTCTCTCTCTCTCTCTCTCTCTCTCTCTCTCTCTCTCTCGCTTCTGTTCTCTCGAGAACCTTGAGTAATGTAATATAGAAGGTACAACAGATTAAAGAAAAAACCCCGATGTAATCATATCAATAAATGAAGAATGAACATTTGATAAAAGTCAGCATCAATTCATCATAAAATCTGATTGTACATTAGAAATAAAAATTAATTTGTATTTATAAAAATGTACAATTAAAGGGATAAATAAATGGAAATGCATAAACTAACAGAAACCATTTGTAACACATCTAATTGACAAAGGAATAACATCCAGAATATATAACTCCTATGAATAAATTAAATACTTAAAACAGTATAAAAGTGGTCAAAATATATAACGAGGCATTTAACAGAAAAAACAAATATATCCCCCAAACATTAGAATGGATGTTCTACTTCTTAATAATCAGGGAAATAGAAAATTGCAATGTGATACATTTCAGAATCTAGCAGATTAGAAAAATTTAAGACATTTGAAGACATCTGACATTACAGAAAGCTTTGGAGAATATGATACTTAAGAAACTTTTATGCATTGGTGGCATTAATCTAAAGTGATAGAAGCACTTTGTAAGATAATTTTCCTTTTTTTTTTTGTCTGTTTGTTTGAGATTTATCTACCCTCTAAGCCATCAAATTCTATTTTGAGGTATATAATAAGTGAAATTTTGTATATGTGCACCAGGATACATGTAGAAGAATATACAGAACAGCTTTTTAAATTTTACTATTTTTTTTCAGCAAAACACACCAAATATAGCCCCAGGGCATACTGACAAGTGAATGCACAAATACACTGTGGTACAATAAAATTCTATAGTTGCCTTTACCAGCATGGATGAATGTCAAAAATCTGTTGAGCATAAGTGACAAGGCACAGAAAATTGCATGTGGTAAAACATAAATAAGTAACAGAAACAGTATATTATCTAAGGATATTACATAGTTCATGAAAGTATAAAAAAAGGATAGAAACAATTAAAAAAGCTACTGATTTATGCAATTTTTTATGACAAAACTTTCTAATGATGGATTCTATGCCATACAATAAAATTGTTGTTCATTGCTCCACCTAAAGATTTTAACAAAAAATTTTGTAATTAATATTTCATGAAGCGTTAGAATAACCTAAAATTGAATCAAAATTTTGGTTTATTCTTAGTAAATTACCATCAGCCAAATTAATATAGTAAAATACTGGTTCACCTAAAGTTGAAACTGATCAATAACAACTCAAGGTATTTAGATTTTTCAGATTTAATTTAAATTGTGCTATTAACATATTTGGGAAAAGAAAAAATCTAAGTCATGAGTTTAAATGTAGTATTTAGAATTAAAAATATAAAATGCTCATAAGAAAAAAAAGAGTTGCTGTTTTAAAGAAAACAAGTAAATATTAAGTTGCCCTAAGCTATTTGGGGTAGAAAGAAGAAAATGGCTGTATAGGTGAAAATCATCAACAGATATTAGATATTTTTTATTTAAGAGCTTTCAAATAAAAAGTAGGAGAGAAAAATATATTAATGCTAGGAAAAAAAGGCATTTACCCTTGGGAATTTACCAAACTACGTACTGAATTTAACACATTTTTAAAAGTCTTAAAGGGGACAAGTTCTTATAAAACATCTTGTATGAAAACGTGGTTAATAAACTAATAACACAGACCAATTTGAACAGTTTTGCTGAGACATGGATTCTGTACAGTGTTACATATAACGGATTGGAGAAGAGTATTAAAGTATTTTGCTTACCTGTGAAGTAAAGAATTTGCACAAAATCAATAAATTTCAAGTTATTTTTAACCATGGTCTCTTTTCTTAAAGTGACATTTTATGTAAGAAAGAAATATATGTGTTATGTAAAAGCAGAGATTATCCGAGTGAAGTGTGGATAGAGATGGCAGAGATGGCGACCCATCTGCTATTTCCACTATATCATCCATTCACCCTAATTAGAGTTCCAACCATTTCCCTCCAAAATTTGAACATCACTAGATGTAGGGATTGTCTAGTTCTTTCCAAATCTAAAAGTCTATGATTTATTAAAAAGCAAGTCCTTTGAGTTTAGAAAATTATTAAATTATTCATAATATCCCAAATCTCTCCATTCACTGAATAAAAATAGTTATTAAATATAATTTCATAATTTTATACATTGGGCGCATTATTATTTACAAATTATAGGCAAGAAAATTGAGCCTCAAAAATGTAAAATGTGTCCCCAAATCCCACATCAAGTGATTTTGTAATCATGAAATAAACTATATCTCTGAAGCTTGGTCTCTTTTCATCACACGCCACACGGAGCAATGAATCAGGACACAGTAAAGGTATTCTTCACCCTAAATCTCTTTCTTAACAGCCAGTCAAGTATCTCCAGAAAGATAACAATTTTTTCCCATCATTTCTCAATACTTTAGGGTGAATTAGTTAATAAGAACACTTTGAAAAAATAGCTTTGGATGAGTTTTACAAAGACATGTAATACTGTATGTGAATCTAAGTGACAGAGGAGTCTAAGAGCAGAATTTTACTGAAGTCAGTTTCCTATTGTGCTTAAGAGCAAAGGCTGGAGTCATAGAGACATTGTGTTTGTTTTCCTGACACCACTTTAGGAAACTCACTTAAACTTTCCAGACCCCATTACCTTCCTCTGTAAAAGGGGGTTAATAATAGTGCCTATTCACAGGCTGTTTTAAGAATTAAGATAGAAAAACTTCACCGAGCACAATTCTCATAGACTAAATTCACAGGGTAAATAATAAATAAATAGTAATTCTTAATATTATGAGGCCACCTTACAAGGAAAAAAAGAATGAGAAGTTATGGTGGACAAGAGAATTATAAACTTAATTAACTCCTAATCAGGAGGTATGAGATGTAGCTTCATCAACAGCTCTCTGTGAACCATTGGATAGATAATTTTAACCTTTTTCATTTCATCTGTACAACGAGGTGGGAGGGACATAAGAAAATTTGAAAAGATCATGGAAGAATTCATATTATCTTTTAATTCTATTTTCCCATGAACTTTTTAAAGTACTGATATAGTGGGTGGATAGTGATCTGTAAGTGTCTTTTCATTTCAAATGTTCAGTGACTTTCATAGTGGTGCCCTATACTAGCCCTAAATACAATAACCTGGGAACAACTTTTCTTCACAGTAAATTTCAATGCCAAAGAAGTAGCTTTCTCTGGAAGTTATTTTAATCTTACAAGAGTTGATGGGCTATGTGATAGGATATAGAGCAGGAAGGTCGTATAGATTCTGCAGTATAAAATATCACACTGGTAAGTATTGTGAAAAATCAAGATCATTATGGCTACATTTACTCTTGAATTCTTATGTTAGAAGGTTTCAAAACATACTTTAAGGGGAAAAACTTATTTTAGAAACATTTTGTAGTCTTTGTATCAGATAAAGTAATAATTTCTTGCTCAGTTTAATTGGAGGAAGTAGTTGCAATAAAGCAAAAAGAGAATAAAGAAAAGAAAAAGCCCTTTCTGGAGGTTCCCACTCCCTTAAAATTACAGCACAATCTCATCAAGCAGTAATGGAAATTACTTGCACTTGTAGCCCTGATAGTATTCGTGTTAGGTCATTTGCATACTGCTCAATGATTGGATTACTGGTGAGGCTGAGTCTCAGAACTGCATTCTCAGCTAATTCTACTGCTGTGACAATGAGCAGAAATCATTTCCTGAACTTCATAATATGACCCTCATGGTAGCGTACAAGCTTCTTTAGATTTTAGATGAGTATGAGAAGTATAAACTCTTCCGATGCTGACCCAAAGCTGCATAATTTTGAAAAGCTTAAAATATACCTCCCCATGTTACATAATGGAATGTTAATAACTTTCTTAACAGTTCCAAATATAATGAGCCAATGATCACTTTTTCAATAATGACTGGTGTGGAATAAAAAAAGAAAAATGAAAATCGGAAATAGCAAAACTATTTCTGGTTAATACACAGTCAGCACTTTTTTCTTCCTCACTTCCTCTCCGAGTCATGTTTGTATTATTTGAGGATATGGAATTCTCTCTCAGTATGAGTTCTTAAGAAGACAAAAAGTGTTTTCTCTGTCTTCTCCAGAAACTAATATCTAGTAATCCACTTTGCACACAGCAGGCTTCAAACAACTTGCATATATTTTCTAAGAATCAATTTCTATTTATCTATCTATCTAACATCTGTCTATATATACAAACATAAAGGAGTAAAGTTTTTTTTAAAAAAGGCAAAAATACATAAAATTTAGTTTTGACAGTTAAGTCCCCAGCAATTCTAAGGTTTGTTAACAATTTTGAAAAATTATCAGTGGGCTGTTCGATTCAATAGACATGTTCAATTTGACCATAAGTGAGAAAATTTGAATAACAGCCACGCAAAAATATTAAGTTAAATTGAGTGTTTAAAATAAGATCAGACATTGTTGTCACCGAGTGTTGCTATTTCAGATGTATCTGTGCTGGTTCTTCAGAAATGTCCAGCATTGGGAAAATGTTCCAACAGCAGAGTAAGAATGTGTATCTTTAAAATGTTCCAAGCAATTTTTTTTTTTTTTTAAAGATGACCGGTAAGGGGATCTTAACCCTTGACTTGGTGTTGTCAGCACCACGCTCAGCCAGTGAGCGAACCGGCCATCCGTATATGGGATCCGAACCCGGGGCCTTGGCGCTATCAGCACCGCACTCTACCGAGTGAGCCACGGGCCGGCCCAAGCAATTTTTCTTAGCTTAGATTTATTTATGCTATTTTCTCCTTTTACCAATTCAATCTTCCACTTGCTGTTATGGAATGCTTGTTGTGACGGAATTTTGATACTTATTTGGAATAGTAATGTTAATAAATACATACATAACATTGTATCTATTAAGTTAGGACTGATATATTATTATTGAGTTGTCAAAGGTCAGCCTCTCAAGAGCCAACACTAAACTGATACTTGTGTCTAAATTCTTAGGATGTAGGACAATGTCAAGCACAAAATGAGAATTCAATAAAAACGTCCTAATAAATTTATTAGATAACTAAACTGAAGACACTATTAAAAAATGCAACTAGGTGATGACCCTCATAAAATGCATGTTTACCATTAAGAACACATAGTAAATTTAAAGGAAACTAAAAATTCAGCACATAATGAAAGAAAATGGGCCCTAAATTCAGAATGACCCAGGATCATATCTGCATTTAAACATATATTCTCAGAATAATTTTAATTATAATCAGAATCAGAATAATCTCTAATTCTCAATGTCCTCATTCATAAATATAGACACATTCTAATATAGACACATTATAAATAAAAATTAATGAGATGAATTCATAACATTCTGGGCAATTGGGAAATTAATGGTTTTTTGTTTTGTTTTGTTTTGTTTTGTTTTTTTGTCATTCTTCTTTCCACTGTTTTTAAGTTATAAAAACAAAAACGACCTTTATTAGAAAATGAAAATCAAGGACTTCAAATCCTCATAGAATTATAAAGTGCAAGTCCACTTTTATCCAAAGCATTGTTTTCCTCTTGAGAAGAAACCACAATTAAAAATTTGTTTTGGGGGCGTGATGGTTATCTCATTTGCGGTGCTGATAACCCCAAGGTCAAGGGTTCAGATCCCCATATCACCCAGCTGCCAAAACAAACAAACAAACAAACAAACAGAAATGTTTGTTTTTCATTTCGTCCATTGACAAAAGAAACAAATAATATTTCTATTCACTATTAGAGAATAGTTAGAATAAAAGCTAAGGGGCTTTTATGAAGAGATCCCAAAATACAGTGTGATCCCAAGCACATGGGCACCTATAGCTTTTAAAAATACAGGTTCCCTCTATCTTGTTGCTCTACCATTTCCTCAACATTGTCCATATATTTACAGTTGAAGCTGTCTTGGCTCCATGGAGTATTTGAAAAACACTTTTAATAAGTGTAAAATAATATCTTTTACATATATTAACTCTTTTAATCCTAAAAAAATCATTATCAGTTAGATGTAATAATTATTCTTGTGCTAGTCTGTTCCTGCTGTTATAACAACATATCTTAAACTGCCTAATTTATAAAACACAGAAATTGATTTCTTATGGAACTGGAGGCTGAGAAATCCACTGTTAAGGTGCCAGCAAATTCAGTGTCTGGTGAGGGCTGGCTCTGTCTTTTTCCGAGATGGCAATTTGTTGCTCTGTTCTCACATTACAGGTGAGATGGAAGGGCAATAACGGCTTAACCCTCTAGCCCTTTTGCAATAGCATTAATCCCATTTACAAGGGTAGAGCCCTCACGACCTAATCACATTTCAAAAATCCCTAGTATCATCAGGCTCCTAATACCATCACCTTGAGATTTAAGTTTCAACATACAAGGGGTCTTCAAAAAGTTCATGCAAAGATTCACATTATCATTTAGCTCTATTTTTCCACTAACTTTTTGAAGTACCCTTGTATGAACTTTGAAGGGACACATAACATTTCAAACCATAGCACCACCTTTGGAAAAGAAATCTGAAATGAAAACAGGTGAAGTAGCTTCCCCAAGATCACGTAGCTAGCGATTGGCAGAAATTGGTATTTATTAAGTCATTCTTCCTGAAAGTAAATTTGTATTGAACATAAATTTTTGTCACTATAAGCAACATATTTCTATTGGATACATTTCTAGAAGTAGAATATCTGGAAATAAAGAAATACAGCTTTTACATTTTGACAGAATCTGATGTAACTCTCCGAATAGCCTCTTCCAACTTAGACTCAGAGTACGAGAATGAAAGGTTCCTGAAATACTCACTCGCACTGGATATTAAAAATTTTGCAACATACAGTAATAAACTGTGTTTCATGTCATTTTTATGTTAAACTACTCTATTTACTTTTACAGTTCAGCAGCATTTTGTGTGCAAATTCTGTATTTTCTTTTTTCTGTTTATGAAATGACTATCTCCCACCCCCAATTATCTATCGCATTACCTTTATTAAGAAAATAAGGATAAAAAATGTTACATATAATTTTGTGTCTTCCCTAGATCTTAACTTTTTACATAGCAGGCACTAAACAAACAAACAAACAAACAAACAAAAATAAGTTTTTGAGAATTAATCTGTTTCACACATGGAAAAGAATACAAGATAATGAGCATACATTTTAAAGAAAAAAATTTTAAAAAACCTCTGCAGGTATTCAGCTTTCATCCCACAATTTTTGTGACATGTCCATAGCATTGTTTTTCTAATTTATTACCTGTTTTTCAAATTTCTCTATGGCATCACACAGAAATTCATAATTGTTTAATATATTTAAGGTGACTATTTTCTGTTTTTTCTTAGGTAAAGTTCTGCCATTTCATACGCCCCATAATTGTGCTAGTTATTTAATATTTTGTCGTCTTCTTTATCCGAGTTTATATAGTCTTGTATACTCATATAGCTCAGTTGTATTTATTTAAATATAATTAAGGTCTTTAAGAAATCTGCAATGTGGGGTGTGTGCGCGTGCGCACTTGTGTGTGTGTGTGTGTGTGTGTGTGTGTGTGTGTGTGTGTGTGTGTGTGTGTGTGTGTGTGTGTGTGTGTGGTTTCTGGGCTCTATTCTGTGCCATTGTTTTATAGTTTTTTTTTTTTTTTTTCCTTCTTACATTACAGACTCTTTAAATGCATATTCATAGTTTTTTATATCTAATATGTCAGTACCTATCTTTTTTTTTTTTTTTTCCAAAAATGTCTTGGTATTTTGCAAACTAATTCTTACAAATGACATTTAAGGTTGATTTGTCTAGTTAAAAATAAACAAGAATTTTTTTCTTTATATTAAAAGCTAAACACTTAACAGGTTTCACATAATTACACTTAAAATTATTTTATGTGAATTTAAGTATCTATGATTTCATTGCAAAATATTAATAGAAAAATGTGAGAATATTATTTGTATCTTATGTATCTCCACTATACAATTTAACATTTTAAAATTTGAGATAAAATGTCTATTTGTTTAAAAGATGTAAAAATTCAAAATTATAAAAATCCTTCTGCTGTTGACAATTTAGAAGAAATTAAAGGCCTACAGGACCAAGAGGAAGCAAGGTGAGGCCAAGCCAAGTGGTCATTGGCTGTCACTCCCTTTCCACACCTCTGAGCCTAGGACCAAACCTGAGTACCAGCAGCTCTCCCAAAAAGGATGAGCAGGCAAAAGATGGACTGGGCAAGGGCAGGAGGAAAAGGGGCTTTGAGGTGGTAGAGTCTCCTTGGCCTTCATTTCAAATACACTGCTGCCCACCAGGGTCTCGACCTAGGCTAAGTGACCTGGGTACAATCTCAGTTCAGATGGCTGCCATATTGGACATAGGACCAGGAGATTGATGGGAACAGACAAGCATTTCCCCAGCATCTTTTGGGCCAGGCATGAGGCAGGACCTCACTGGAATCACTGGGCCAGGGAGGAAGGTCTGGGCTTCTGGCAACTGAGGAGCACTTTGACAACCTAGAAGAGAGACATCAACTGAAGCTTTTTTGGCAGCCAGGTAGCCACGTGAGGCTCCAGACTGGTACAGTGCAACAGTACAGGAAGAGGTGGAGGATATCAAAATCTCAAAGATTTGCCAGCTCTGGTCCATGGAGGCTGTATAGGGTACAAACATTCGTGGTTTGTTCTAGAAACCTTTTGATGAAACCAGATTCTTTTCTTGAGCAGAAATAATTTGGAAGGCAGAGAGTACCTCTATTGAGCAGTAGTGTCAGAAAGGACCTTCCAGGCCGTTGCTGCACCTGGGCCGTGGCTCCGTCACCCAGATGGACAACGAAGTGTCAGTGTTTAGTTCAATTTTCCTTATATACTTATAAAAGCAGTTTTATTGAGATGTAATTCATATAACATAAAATTCACCCATTTAAAGTGCAATTTTTATTATGCTTACAACCATTACCACAGTTTTAAAACATTATCATCCCCAAAGGAAAACTAACCCATAAGCACTCATTTCCTATCCCCTATCCACACCATGCCTAGCCCCAGTCAACCACTAATCTATTTTTTGTCTCTATAGATTTGCCTTTCTGGAACTTCATATGAATGCTCCTAATGTACTCTTTTGTTTTAGCTATATTAATGTGTGTATGGTGACCAATAGCCATAAATTCAAAGATTCCATAAACTTGTATCATTAAATGGTAGCTTTTAAACATGTATTTGAGCCTTTATGAAACATCAATGTTTTTAATTTACAAAAGAAGAGATTTTTGTGACCTGCTCTTAGTATAATAAAAGACTATTTTACTAAGGGAATATACAAAACATCAGGTATTTATGAATTTTCCAGGACTTTATTAATGGATAGTGTTTAATCCTGTACTGTGCTCACTTCCATCAACTACTAAATATTCCTGGAGTACGCCTTTTTATTAGTCTGTGCATGTTAGTATATGCAAAATAGTTTTAAAGTTAGGCAAAGGAAAATAGAATTACAAAGATAAATCTTCTCCTGAAGCACTCAATACACCCTCCATACACACACATGCTTGATTTTCCTAAAAGTCATTGTATCAATTAAAACCATTACTCTTGAGCTTATTTGACTATTACTCTAGCAGTGAGGGTGGGGCCTATTTATTTTAGTGGTAAATGAGTTTTGCTTTTGAAGCAGTCAGGAGAGATGATTTACATGTGGAAAATATAAATTGTGCTATAAGTTGTGATTTGTAGATCTAGAGCAAATTTCCCTTCTCCAACTGTATTTTTACTAGTGTTACTTCTAAGATGCCTAGGATTCATTTCTTTAGTATTTATCAGTGAGGGAAGCATTGACGTTTGAACTAAATTTTTAGTGAGCAACTCTGTGCCATGCACTGGCAAGCATTCAGCATCCCTAGCTTCAAATTACTAAATGTCAGTTGACCTGTTTCCCTCACAGTAACAAAAAAATATGGTGCTGTGGTTTGAATTTGTCCTAAAGCTCATGTTAGAACTTAACACCTGATATGGCAGAAGGTGTGGCCTTTAAGAGGCGACTGGATTGTGAGGATTGTGACCTTGTGTTTGGATTGATCCATGTATGAACTATTGGGTTGATGATTTAATGAGCTGTCATGGGCATGGACTGGTGGCTTTATAAGGAGAGCACATGAAAGAGCTCTTGCCATGCTTGCCATGTGCCTGTGTCACCGTGAGATCTTGTAGAGAGTTCCCACCCACAAGAAAGTCCTCACCAGATAAGCCCCTTGGACTGTGGATTTCCCAGCATCCAAAACTGTAAGAAATAAATTTTGTTTCTTTACAAATTACCGAGTTTCAGGTATTATGTTATACGCAACTAAAATGGACTAATAAACATGGTTTCGCCAATTTGCAAAATTCTCTTGGGAAGCATTATACATTCCCCTACCACCTTAGTTGACAATCAGTGCTAGAGCAAAAATGCAGTAACATTCTTACTAATTATTCCTTCAGTTAAATTCCTTTATCAGATGCACTAAACAGATAATTAGTAGGGTTAGGTTTCTACTCTTAACACTGAAGTTTTACTTTTCACTATTTGCGTTTGCTCATACAAAGTAATTTACACACCACCCTTATAGTAGTAGGATATTCTGAATTCGACAATATTCTTACATCTACAATGAGTTTTATTTTTTACATATTTTCATATTGTTAATTTGTGTCTTTTCATTTTAACATGAAGAACTTCTTTTATCTTTTTTTTCCCCCCCGGTAAGGAAAGTGTAGGGGTGATGAACACGCTCAGCGTTTGTCTGGGAAAGTCGTTATCACTTCATTTCTGAAGGAAAGTGTTGCTGGGTATAGTATTCTTGGTTGATAGTTATTTTCTTTCAGCACTTTGAATATATCATCCCACTCTCTCCTTGCCTGTAAGGTTTCTGATTCTCGGGACTTAAAAACTAACGCCACCTTAAGTGACATTACAAGTGGCGCTATTATGGGCCCACAAGGGTGTATTAATGTGGCAGCCTAAGACAGGCGCTGGGAGGAAGTAGGGTGGGAGTGTCTGCGGGAACCTTGCCTTAGCCCTTATTAGCCAAATACGTGCTTCCATGCTCCTGAACACTGCGTGGTTGCAATAGCTAGGCATTGAGACAGGATGCATGCTCTTGTAACCTTTAAGCTGATTGGAGGATGTCAAAACCTCCCTTCCCCATCTGCCTTTAAAAGCAAGTGCTTGTGTGATAATAAACAGAACTGCTCGACAGAACCCCCGCAGCGTCTGAGTGTCCTTTAAACCGGGCTGGTTGGGGCTGGCGGCTGTGCTCACCTCTCTTCACGGCTCTCTTCCCCCGTCTCCTTCCAAAGGGGACCAGAGGGAAAGAGGAATCCGGGCCATTCGCTCCCCCACCAAAAGGAACGAGGCTAGCGCTGTTCAGGTCGGCCGGCGGCAGACCCGACAGAGTGGTGCCCCATGTGAGGAATTTTTTAAAACTCATGGGTGAAAGGCGAGTGAGTGAGGCCCCCGGCTGCTCAGTCCTGAAAGAAGGTTGATGAAGGGTGATCAACCAACGGAGTGGCCCCCGCAGCCGCAGTAGTTGCCGTGAAGTAATCTGCCTGCGTGTCAGGGTGAGTACCATAACAGGGAGAAGTCCCTGCACTTCTCTGCCCTGTTGCTCCCTTTGTCCCTTCTCCACGGGGCAACATGAGAGGCCTGTGTGGAAAGAGTGACGAGATAGCCTGCAAGGCTCTAGAGTACATTTTAAAAAGCAGAGGCCTAGAAATATCTGACTCCACGGCCACCAATGCCTGGCGTCATGTGGTGCAGGGAGCCCCTTGGGCACCTTCATCCAACTTGTTCTCGTATGAGACTTGGGACCAGGTTCAGACCCTGGCCAGAAAGAATGAGATTAGTCACGGGCTAGACCCCCCGCTTAGGGTTCTACCCAACCATCTCTGCCCTAAAGCTTTGCTTCCGTCCCGAGCATCAGGAAGGGACAGAAAGGGATTGGGCGCAGTTCGATGAGGAGAGAAAAAAGGAAACAAAGCTGCCAATGCAAGGCTCTGAGCCATTGAGTGATACCTATGCCCCTACCCTGTCACCCCGCCAAAGTTTAGCCAAAGGAGTGAAAGCGGCACCTGAAGAAGTGGAGGAGGCTAGTCCACCTTTAAAATCATCCCTGGCAGAGCCGCAGGTTTTTCCTGTCATGGCTCACTGGGAGCCCCCAGCCATCCGCAGCCCGTGGGGGAAAGCGGCCCCTCAGGCCTATCCGGTCAAAGTTGTAAAAGAACTAAAAATGGCTGTTGCCGAGGCCAGGACTTTACCCTCAGCCTTGCAGGCTCAGACACAAAACTTAACCAAAGCCTTCAAGGCGTTTACCGCCCTGATCCCCTCAGGAAACAATACTTCCCCACCCTTCAAGGGACAATATTTTGGTTGCGGAAGACAAGGTCATTTTAAAAGCCAATGTCCCAAGGCTAAAGGCAAAAAACATCCTACCACACCTTGCCCCCGATTTAAAAAAGGATTACATTGGAAAAATGACTGTAGGTCCAAATTTGACAAAGCCCCCAGTGGAAATAGGCTGGCCGCTTGGTACCCTTGGGAAGCTCATGAACTTAAAGAGCTGAAGAAGGCTGTCACAGAGGATGGGCCCAATTCCTTATGGGCAGAAACCATCCTACAGGGCTTAGCGCACCAACCTTTGACAACCCAAGATTGGAAAATGTTCTGCAAGGCTGTCCTCCCCCCAAATTTGTTTATCAAATTCTGCGCCTACTTTAAAGAAGAGTGTCATGTGCAGGCAGAGATAAATCAAGCAGTAGCATTGACCAATGCGACTCTGCTAGTTGTAAACACTAGCCAATGTGTACGCAGCACTGTGGCAAATCTCACCGCCCCCCAAACGGAGCGGGTACCGGGACCGCTGGAATAGCTTTGGCACATCAACAGGTAGCTTCCCTTAGGGAGGCACTGTACATAGATTTTGGCTGCTTGGAGGTGTCTGTATCACATTTTAAAAAATCGCTAACATCACTTTTTGAAGTTGTCTTACAGAATCAACATGGACTAGATCTGTTGTTCTTACAGCAAGGAGGATTATGCACTGCCCTCAAAGAAAAGTGCTTCTTCTATGCCGACCACTCTAGAGTGGTCAAAGATTCCCTAGCTAAGCTTAGAGAAGGGCTAGAAAAGTGCAAAAAAAGAGCAAGAAGCCAATAGTAATTGGTTCCAAAGCTGGTTTTCAAGTTCCCTGTGGCTCACCACCCTGCTGTCCTCCCTGGCGGGCCCCCTAGCCATTTTCCTTGTCTTAATCATCTTGCGGCCTTTTGCCATTCGCCAGTTTGTGTCCCTTACAAGGTGCAACACCACTTCTCTCATAATGCTCACCCAGGTAGTAGAGGAGGTGGCCCATAAAAGCCCTGACAGCCCTTGGGTCAATATGGCCCTTCAAGAAATCAACACCAATCTCTAAGGCTCCGCCCCACCCCCACTTGACTGGATAGTCAATGAGGGAAACAACCTAAGACAGGCACAGCCACCAGAGGGAATGGAGGCAAGGCTGGGAAGGTTAGCCGCCTCCAGCTGCCTTATTAAAACAAAAAGGGGGAATTGTCGGGCATTAAAAACTAATGCCACCTTAAGTGACATTACAAGTGGCGCTATTATGGGCCCACAAGGGCGTATTAATGTGGCAGCCTAAGACAGGCGCTGGGAGGAAGTAGGGTGGGAGTGTCTGCGGGAACCTTGCTTTAGCCCTTATTGGCCAAATACCTGCTTCCATGCTCCTGAACACTGCCTGGTTGCAATAGCTAGGCATTGAGACAGGATGCATGCTCTTGTAACCTTTAAGCTGATTGGAGGATGTAGAAAACCTCTCTTCTCCATCTGCCTTTAAAAGCAAGTGCTTGTGTGATAATAAACAGAACTGCTCGACAGAACCCCCACCGTGTCTGAGTGTCCTTTAACAGGGCTGGTTGGGGCCGGCGGTGTGCTCACCTCTCTTCACGGCTCTCTTCCCCCGTCTCCTTCCAAAGGGGACAGGAGGGAAAGAGTAATCTGGGCCATTCGCTCGCCCACCAAAAGGAACGAGGCTAGGGCTGTTTGGGTCGGCAGGAGGCGGACCCGACATCTGATGAGAAATCTGCTGATAATTTTGAAGCTTCTCTTGTATGGGCGAAGTCACTTTTCTCTTTCGTTTTCTAAATATACTTTGTGTTTGACTTGAGAACTTCATAATATTTCATGTTTAAAGTATTTGGGTTTCTTTGGTCTTTATGAATCTGGATGTTCATTTCCCTCTCAAGAGTTGGGATTTTTCTGTCTTATTTCTTTAAATAATAAAAAGCTCCCTGCTTTTTTTTTTCTCTGCTCCTTTGGGCAGCCACTAGTGTATATATTGGGTCACCCAGATGTTTCTATAATTTCCATAGGCTTTCTTTACTCTTTTTCAGTTTTGTTTTTCCTTTGGGTAATTTCAAATGACCTGTCTTTGAGCTTAGTGATTTTTCTGGTTGATCACGTCTGCTGTTGAAACTCTTCGTGGAATTTTTTAATTCAGTCATTTTTGCTTCTACTCCAGAATTTCTGGATTTTTTGTTTGTTTGTTTGTTTTTTAATGGTTTCTACCTCTCTCTTAAACTTCTAACTTTGTTCATGTATTGTCTTCTTGAGTTTGTTTATTTAGTTTGCTTGATGATTTTTAATTTACTGTAAGGGGGTTTATGGAGATTCTTTCCTTTAGGACTGGTTAATAGTGTTTTACTTTTTTTCTTTGGTTGTGTCCTGTTCCTGTATTATTCATGATCTTTGTGGTCTTGCATTGGCTTATGTGTACTTGATGTTGCGGGCACCTCTTCCAGTCCTTACAAATTGGCTTTGGCAAGGAAAGTCCTTCAGTCAGCCGACTTAGAGATTTTGGTTGGGCTGGCTAGTGGAGTCCACAGTTTGTCTTATTGTTGGAGTCCTCATGTGGACTGGCATAGTGTCTGGGTTGGCAAGTAAGTGAGTCCAGAACCTGGTTCTGCGAGTACAGTCCTGGAACTTGGGTCCATGGGGGCTGGCCTGCTGCCAAGGTTCTCTGGGGCAGGCTTAGCAATTTGGTCTGTTCAAGCAGGCCTGGAGCCAGGCTCCACAGTGGCTAGTCTGAAGCCAAGGTCTGCAAGTTCCAGCCTGGCCCTGAGGCAGGCCTTGAGCCTGGGTTAATAGGGACCAACCTTGCAGTGGGTGTATCTGGTGCTTGGGTACACAGAGATGGGCTTGATTCTGAGTCCTCAGGAGGTTGTCTTGCTGTGGAGTCCCCTAAGGCCCCCTGGTGCCTGAGTCAGTGGGGGTGAGCCAGGAGCCTGGGTTTATAGCCCAGCACTAGTGTCTACTGGTGGGCCTGAATCCTGGGTCTGTTAAAGCCTAGGTCGTAGCGGCCAGCCTGGAGTCTGGGGCTGTGTGGGCTGGCCTGGCACTGTGGCATGCCTAGAGCCAAGATCCTCAGGGTTTGGCCTGGCACCAGAGTCTGCTGGTGGGGACCCACTGGCTGGGTATGTGGTAGTGAGCCTGGAGTCTGGGTCCACTGGTATCAACTTGATGCTGGGACAGGCCTGGATTCTGGGTACACAGGGCTGTCCTAGAGCTTGGATCTGTGAGGGCTGGCCTGGCACCAGGGTTCACTGGTGGCAGGCCTTGTTCTAGGCTCTGCAGTGAAGTTGGGTGCTCACTCTACTCTCCTTCTATGTAGAGGATCTCTCTCTGTGCTGCACTGTTCAGGCTTGGGGGAAAGGTGGCATAGGTAATGTGAAATTGTTTTTCTTAGCTTCATTAATATATATTTTCTTAATTCTCTATGCAGATGCTTTCATCTCTCACCTGGATTTTTTAGCTCTTGTGATGCTATATTCATAAATGGATGGTTCTTCAAATTGGTGTTTCTACATGAGGACAAGCACTGGAAAATCCTGTGTTGCCATCTTGCTGATGTTACTCTCCATAAATTACATTTCTAAACCCAATTCTACTATATAAAATTGGGATAACAGTTGTATTTAGTTTATAAGACTATTACCTGTATTAAATGAGGTACAGTAGTCCCCCCACCTCACCACTTATATTTGGTTTCACTTTCCATGTTTTCACTTACCCACAGAACAGTACAATAAGAATTTTGAGAGAAAGCGAGAAAGAGACCACATTTGCATCATTTTTCTCACAGTGTACTGTTATTACTGTTCTTTTTTATTATTAGTTACTGCTGTTAATCTTTTACTGTGGCTAAGTTAGAAATTAAACTTTATCATAGGTAGGTATGTATAGGAAAAAAGCATAATAAGTTTAGGATTTGGTACTATCCACAATTTCAGGCATCCACTAGCAGTCTTGGGACATACATCCTGCAGATAAGGAGAAACAACCGCACTGCATATTAAACTCTTAACACAATAATAACAACACAGGAATGCCAAATATTAAATTTTTAAATAGATCTACCTTATGACCCAGCTATTCCACTGCTGGAAATATACCCAGAGGAATGGAAATCATCATGCTGAAGAGATAACTGTACTTCCATGTTTATTGCAGCACTATTTACAATAGCTAAGAGTTGGAACCAGCCCAAATGTCCATCATCAGAGGAGTGGATACAGAAAATGTGGTACATCTACACAATGAAATACCACTCTGCTATAAAAAAGAATGAAATAATACCATTTGCAACAACATGGATGGATTTAGAGAAAATTATATTAAGTGAAGCAAGTCAGGCACAGAAAGAGAAATACCACATGTTCTCACTTATTTGTAGGAGCTAAAAATAAATACATAAATAAATAAACACACAAACAAATAAAAGGGGGGGGGAGAAGATACAACAATCACAACAATTCCTTGATCTTGCTAAGACAAGTGAATAGATATTATGTAAGGGGGGAGGGGAGAGAGGGAAGGGGAAAGAGGAACAGGTAAAGGGTCATGAAATCAACTATAATATATATTGAGAAGTTAAAATTTAAAAAAAAATTCAAATAATTAAACAAAAATAAATAAGATACCATCATTTAATACTATCATCTCTTAAAATTTTGCAGGAATTGAGTTCTAGATCATTTTTTCCCACTCATAGCATTTTCAAGTTAAGGGAGATGCAATATAACACATTGATTAGCATAATATGACACATCCAATAATTTTATATAAATTTTCTTTGAATTGCAGTGAGTAACATTTTTAAGGATATAGCCCTTAGGCAATACTATTGTAAAAGGGTATGGATTAATGAAAAGAGAGAAGATATAGAAAGATGCTATGATAAAAATTCTCGAGAAACTAAGATATTTGTGTAAGGACCCCCAAAGAAATGGGGGAATAGAAGGAATAACAAAAGGTAAGATTTTCACTTATTTAACAAATATTGTTTTCCAGGAGCCCATCTAACAGACCAAGAAAACCTCCAAAATGTATTTTGTTTAATAATAAAGTGTACAGATTATCCTTTCTGTTTGAATCTTCATGTGTGGGCATTGTTGTTTGCAATCTTTTTTTTATCTCCTAAATCTCTCTTGAGATGTTTTTGACATTTAATGAAGACTTCAGTCATATGGATGTATATGAGAAACATTTGCTTTTAACATCTTGGTCAAACATTAATTTATTTTAGAATGTTGCTTTTGTTCACAAATTAAAAAAAATTAAGTAGACTGTTTTATGTTATTTTTAAATAATGCAAACTATATTCTAGATTTGACTTAATCAATAGCAATATTCAGTATACCCCATGATTTCCCCCCTCTTCTCTTAAATAATTATTTTATTTTTCTAGTCATATACGTCTTTGAATAATTTGGTTTATATCAGCCCTATTTAAATTTCTATTGGAGCAAGGCAAAATGCATATTCATTTTCTTTATGGATTTATTTATTATGTTTATATCTAAGTTTTACTCATGTTAATATTTTCACAATTATGGTTTTTTTCTTAATTTTTAAAATTAAGTTATTTTAGTATGTAGTTTCTTATATTAAATATGCAATGTTTTCGCTATCTTTTGTAAAATGTTGTTAATTTGGCCTTCTGCTTATTATTTTTATGTTTGATTTGATGGCTCTCTTCCCAGCTAGCAAAGTTTCAGCTCTCTAAGTTTCTCTAAGAATTAGATGATGTGGATTAATTTAATTGTGTCTCCCAAAGTCCATATATCAGAAGCATAATTCTCATTGTAACTATTAAGGGTGGGAAATCCTATTATGGTAATTGAAATGTGGGGTTTTGAAGGTATAATTAGATTGTAGGACCATGCCATAGTGAATGGATTAATAATGGTGGTCGAGGGCATGGTTCTGTGGGCTTTTAAAGAAGAATGCATGAAAAACTATCTCTCTCTCTATGATCTGCCATTTTCTGCCATATGAGACCCCTGGGTGACTGTTGTCACCACCAGGGCTTTGACCAAATGTGTTCCCTGGACTTTGGACTTCTCAGCCTCTGAAACTGTAAATGATAAATTTCATTTTCTTTATAAACCACCCAATTCCAGGTATTTTGTTATAAGCAACAGAAATGGACTAATACATTAGGAAATTAACTTTATTTGTAATTTCAAGTTTCATAAAGGTCAGTTTCATAGAGTATCTTTTTTAGGTGTACACATAGGAGAAATATCTCAGGGTCCCCATTGCCAAGAATAACTATGCTTTTCTTGTGTAACTGACTTTTCTTTTACCTTATTAGTACATTAATTTATGTATGTGACCATGTTTGTTTTTGTGTTGGTTGCTAGGAATTATAGAACAAAATTTGTGACCGCTATAGTAACTATTCTTGACTTTTAAAGCTCTAGATTTGTGATATTTCATTAAAATATTGATAAAAATGAGACATGTCCCTATGTCTATGTTTATCAACTTTAAACATAAATTCTCAAATTACTGACCAGAGGGAGTTCTATTTTCACTTTGATTAACTTGATTAAGAAACACTGATAAGAGCTTTTTAATATTTGCCTGGTGCATAATACAGAAGTCAAAAACAGTATACATTTTTTTTGCTTCATATATTAAACCTCAGAATATTAAAAATTCCTCTGCTTCCTAAGATTTTAATTACAAAATGGTTATAAATCTTAAAAACTTATACTAGGAAAATTCCACAAAGTTGAGTCAAATAGTTTATTTTTTTATGATTGACATTCACATCACCCAGGGCTAAACTGAGAGGAAATTGATTAAAAAAGTTTTGCATAATTAATCAAGCCTTCTCAATTCTCCCTCCTTGTCAGTTATTTAGAACATGTGCATTTTCACTTTTGAAATTATGGTCTTGAATCCAGAAACTATGTTTGTCTTGTTTACATCGTCTGCTCTGTGCCTAGCATAGTGCTTGGCTATGGTATATGTTCAATTATTATTTAATTGAGAACAAATCATAGCACACACTTCCCAGAGAGTGAACAATTTTAAATCCATCTAGATTGCCATTTTCTCAGAGACCCTGACTTTTTTTTTTTTTTTTTTTGGCTAGATTATTGTTGTTGTTTTGTTAATTTACCCCTTACCTCCAGTCTCAATTCTGCCTTGGGCCTTATATCTGTCCAGCAAAGTTTAGGAACTATTTGAGTTTCTATAAGTCAATACTCCAGGGATTCATACTCTCAATCTAGTGCTTTCTACTAATCATAACACCTAACCTGCTTTATCCACATATACTTTGTTCAGTTTGAACAAGTAGTTAAAATTTGGGAACCAATTATATTTTTAGCAGTTCTCAAAAACAATTTCTACTTCTGTGACTTCTGTGTTCTATGAGCACTTCACATACTACAACCCTGAAAACCCTGGGGCCCATTTTGACATTGTTTTAGGTATGATTATGTCTTGACAATCTATCAGTTTTTCCTGTGTTTTCAAATGCCCCATGCGACTCCTTTCTCCAGAGTTAATTTCTCTCTCAATTAATAACAAATGCGTTTTTCACCCTAAGACTTTCAGCCTTGATAATTCTTTGGTATACTCACTATTATGTAGTGTCTCATATTGTAAGATATATTCATGCCATCACTGAAAACTAGATTTCTAGGTTGTAAAAAATCTAGAGCTTATTCTTTTATCAACATAATCAAATACTTTCCTAGAGGTTATAAATTCTTATTATAGTGCTTGAATATTTATCTGGAAATTCAAGAGAGTTGCTTAGACAGGAAGAGAAGATATTATTTTATTTTAAGTTGTTTTAAAAGGGCAGGAAGAGTATGATTTGATTATGATTTTTCTACTCTACAATAATTATTCTATTTTCATATTATTCTAGTTGTATACTTTTTATGTATATGAGTGTAGTTTTATACTTTTTATGGCTTTTCACCCTTGTTTTAAAGTCATTTGTCAAGTACAGAAAACAAATACTGTTCTGAAAAGGGTTTTATGAATAACTCACTTATACTTTTATGCTTTTATTTCTTCTTTGAGACTAACGTTATAAGTGAGATAATTTACTCTTTCTAAAAAGAGTAAATTTTCTAAAAGCTTCAAGAAATCAGTAGGCTAAATACTTTAAAAATGAAAAAAAAATCACTTCTAAGACTGGAATCCTATGATCCTCAGATTTCTTTCTACGAAAGCCACTCCCCTATGGAAAAACCAAAAAATAAAGAAACCAACAAATCTATAAACAAATTGCTAAAGTCTGGAGTCCCCATTTTGTTATTCATTTTTGTTCTATTCCTTAAAAAAAGTGACTTACTTTTAAAATTTTTGTGCCAAAGAAGTAAACTAAAAATTTAAACATAACAAACAACAAAATATCCAATAACAGAACTCACAAAAACTTCACAAATATTATATGTGAAAAATTATAAGGAATGGTACATAACATTTCAAAACCTATCAACAAAATAGAAAATTTATGATAGGCATACATGGGGAATAAATAACTAGAAAAAAATAATGTTTTACTTTTACTGAGTAGAGTAATATGAAAGTTGATGGCAGAAATGTGTTTTATGTGAAAATTAAGTGTTCAATGGCATAAAATATTATATAACATAACTATGTAGAATTCCAAACTCAATTAAAAATTTCTTCTTTTACATCAAAAATTATCTCCAGATGGCAGTAGTACAGAAGATTTCCATATGGACATTGTGCATTATTTAAACCTGATTTTTATTCTGCTCACTGGAGCTGCAGATGGTGGTGTATTTAAATTTTGACAGGAACCCCAAGCTACCTGTTAACCTCAATCCAAACTTGAAAATTCTATACCAACAGTGGACTATAATTTTTATAACCTCAACTCCATTGGTTCCTAGGTGCATAACTTCTTTGAATGTTTTCTTTTAGATATATGTATTGTTTGTATGAATGTTGCCAAAACAAATTAAGACAATTTTATAGTATGAAGATTATGACACTAGGCTCAGACCAAAAAAAAAATTACAAAGACACGGATAGAAGGGCCATGTTTTACTCATATACTTATTATTAAATCTTCTCTCCCCCTACTCTGATACGCAATTTTTGATTAATTAATTCATTCAGAGAAAAGTTATAGAGTGGTCTTCAAAAAGTAGTTGAATGAATCATGATTCTCTTTTTACATGTTTTTGTGAGTCCATGAAGAATCATATTTATGAGATGGGATGTATTTGTTAGAGATAGCTCCTTTTTTCTATAAGTAATTAATTATACCACAATCCACCCAGTTGCCCAAGCCAGAAACTGGAAAGTCATTTTGATATCTCTCCTCCAATTTCAAATATGTTAAATCTCCATTATAAAGTTGTTCATAAATCTATCTAATTTATTTCAACCTTACTGCCATTATATGCGTCCAGAATATAATTGCTTGAATTATCAACTTAGATTTGATTTTTTTTTCCAATCTATTGTCTACATTGCCTTGAAAGTAATCTATTGAAAACATGCCTTTGATTATGTAACTCTCTACTGACAAACCCTTGATTGCTGTCTATTGGTTACATACAGTATGTAGTCTAAGGTTCTTAGAATGGTGCAGAATGCTCTGGGCCATCTTGGCAATACTAAATTCTGAGCCTCATTGCTTGCCAGATGGCTTCTTATGTCCACATTCTTCTGTCTCCCTGACATGCCCTCCTTTTACTTTTTCATCTGACATATTTCTCTTTATCCTTCAAAACTCAACTCCAGGCCATCTTTTTAGAAATCTTTTCTTGATACTCTTAGTTCCAGTCATATAACTCTCCCTTTTGTCCTAGTTATATCTTTTGCTATACTGCTGCAAATAACTTATTTTACATATTTTATTACATTTTCAAGATGAATTTCTGATAAAGATGATGGAATAGATAGTCCCCAGTGTTACCCTCGCCTGCAATCAACCAATTTACAACTATTAAAAAGCAATGACTGCCAAGCTGGGGCCACTAGAGCTCAGGGGAAGAGGAGGATAGACCTATGGAGTTCATGAAGGCAGAAAAAGCTACAACGAGAGAAAGAAAGGATGGCTGTGATCATTTTGAGCCCCAGCCACTTCCAGCCTGGCCCTGGTGAGCACATGGAGTAGAGTTGGCAAAAGCCATGGCTGTGCCCTTTGTATAAAGTTGCTTGGAGACTGCAGGGGAGAAGAGGGCCTTGGTGGCCCCTAGGCCAGCAAGACCACCAACAGGGTTCCCATGGACCCATAGAGGAGTGAGGGGCCATAGACAACTGAAAAAAAGAGCCACCCAGAGACCGGTAAGTCATCACAAGGGACCAGTGCATGGCCTGTACCATGGGAGATGTTTGGAGTGTGGTGGGTGGGGGAGACTGGCCCACCGTGGGAACACTAGGTCGCAGCATGGACAGCTGATTTGCCCTCCAATCAGCACAGGCCCACTCGGTGAAGACTGGAAAGGAATATAGAACTGCAGTGGAGCAGTTTGCTGAAAAGACTCAGACCCAGACCAGAGTTTACACACAACCAATGTGTAACAGATCTCACAAGACCCAGAAGTGCTTATAAGGTCAACAATTAAAACCTGAGCTGCATAAAAAGCAGAGATTCCGTGGAGAATCAGCAGAAAAGCAGCAATTTAGCTCAATCACAGGGCTCAAATGCTAGTTCCCACAGGAAGTTCCCCTACTTTAGAAGTAACCAAAGGACGACAAATTAGTTTCAGTGCAGAGTTTATGTTGTGGGAACAGTGAATACTCCAACACAAAACTGAAAGAAAAAACAAAATACCCAAAGATTGGAGACAAAGTTCTGATATTAACCAGTAAAGGTCTAACACCACCAAAAAGAAAACCTATAAAACCTAGAATGACCGGAAGCTCCCCAGGCTCTCAGGCTGGGGAGAGGGGGAGAGAAGGCCTCAGCCATGACCGCCCGGCATCTGCGTCCAGCTCAGTGACAACCACTGAGTCGCCACCAGAAGCACCCTGGTCTCTCAAGCCAGGGCGGTGCAGGGCCAAGGGCCTTAGCCATGCACCCCTGATGTTTGCATCCATCCCAACCAGGACCGAGCCACTGCCAGAAGCCCCCTGGGCTCCCTTGCTGGCATGAGGGATAGTGCCATGGGCCTCAACCATGCTTCCCCTCCCTCCTTCCTCTGCCTCTCACCCTATTCTCTTCCCCTTTCCCACTCCCCCTCCCCCAGTGGTTCCACAACAATATCTTAGAATGTAAATAATAATAATAATAAATGAATCAAGAAAAAAAAGACTGTGCCCAACCCTGACCCACTTCAAAAAAAAAAAAAAAAAAAAAGTTAACACTTAGGTGAATGAAATTAACATGTAAGAAATTATCAGTAATTTTCTAGTAATTAAGTCATTCTGAAAACTTTCATAGTATCCTTGTCCTGGGCACCCAACATTAGAGAATATACAGCAGAAATTGTGTTATAATTGCCTTGCAACCAATGTCCCCTTTCTGCCTTCAGTCCTTACTTCAGCCAGCCCCTGATACCTCCAGGCTGCAAACCTGACCCTCCCTGATCTAGTCCACTGTCTACTCCCCTAGACAGTTCTAATATTACATGGTTAAAATGTACTTTCTTCTATATACAAGTGTCTTAATTTTATGAAAAGTGATGGTAAATAATCGACTACTACTGGAAGATAAATAAATAAAAAGAAAACCTTTCAAGTATTATTAAAGGTAGGCCCTTATGAATGTATTTACCTATTAACCAGCATGATATTTGCATCATAGGAGGTGATTAAAAATGACTGTCAAATGTCTAAATAAACGTAACTTATCCACTTATGTGTGTGTGATGGTTAATTTTAGGTATTAACTTGACTGGATTAAGGGGTACACAAATAGCTGGTAAAGCATTATTTCTGGGTATAGTCATGCCCGGCTTAAAGATGAGGATGTGTTCTGAGAAATGTGTCATTGGACAATTTAGTTAGTGAGTGAAAATGTATTATGAAAGGGAACAGCAATGAATTATTCTATTATCTACACTGGCCATTAGACCAGTTGCATGACCATGAGACCTCTACTTATATTACTAAGTCTCTCTGTACCTCACTTTCCTTATCTGGTAAATGAAGATTAGAATAATACCATCCCCACAAAGTTATAAAAATTGAATTACAGGTAAGTATTGTGCCTGGCACTCAGCAAGCATTCAGTGAGTGTTAGCTAACTGTTATTAACTACTATTTTGCTATGGGGATAGGTGGGAATCACTTAAAGATGTAAGAATTCTAAAGTAGACAACAACACTTTCACTTGGGGTCAGACCTCATGTGTCAAATGCATGGCTCTCTATCTTAAATGTCTGAGCTATCTCAGAGAGGCTCACCCTTTGCATAAGCTAGGCACTCCGCCTTAACACATTTTACAGTAGGTTTGTTTACACCAGAATCACTACAAACACTTGGGTAATACATTGCACTATGGTGTTATCTCTAGGTGATAGGAATTTTTCAGCTCCATTGTAACCTTATGGCACTATTTCCCAAGGTGATCAGCTAGCTATCCAGTGGCAAGTTGATACCAATCCCATCTTGAAAAGAGCAGCATTTTGTTCTTACTGGGAATAGACACTTACTCTGGATATAGACTTGCCTTTCCTGCACACAATGCTTCTGCCAAAACTACCATCCACTGACTTACAGAATGTCTTATCCACAGTCATGGCATTCCACACAGCATAGCTTCTGACCAAGGAACTAACTTCTCAGCCAAGGAAGTGCAGTAATGGGCTCATGCTCTTGGAATTCACTGGTCATACCATATTCCTCATTATCCTGAAGGAACTGGTTTTATAAAATGTGGGATGGCCCTTTGAAGATGTAGTTATTGCACCAGCTATGTGACTATACTTTAAAGAGCTGGATCAAGGTTCTCCAGGAAGCTGTATATGCTCTTAATTAGCATCCAATACATGGTACTGTTTCTCCCATAGCCAGGAGTCACAAGTCTGAGAATCAAGGAGTAGAATTGGGAATAACACCATTCCCTATTACCCCTAGTGATGTATGAGCAAAATTTTGGCTTCCTGTTCTCTCAATTTTATGATGTGTTGATATAGAGGTCTTAGTTCCAGAGGAAGGAATGCTTTCACAAGGAGACAAGGAGATGCCACTGAACTGGAAGTGTAGACTGTGACCCACCAACTTGGGCTTCTCATTTCTCTGAATCAAGAGGCTAATAAGGGAGTTATTATGTAATCTGGAGTGATTGATCTGGCCTACCAAGGGGAAGTTGGATTACTACCCTGCAATGGAGGTAAGGAAGAATATCTGGAATACAGCAGATCCCTGAGGGTGTCTCTTAATATTATCATGCCCTGTGATTAAGGTCAATGGAAAGTTACAACAACACAATCCAGGCAGGACTATGAATGGCCCAGACCCTTCAGGAATAAAGGTTTGGGTCACCCCTAAAGGTAAGAACCATGACCAGCAGAGATGTTTACTGAAGGCAAAGGGAATATAGATAGGTAATATAAGAACGTAGTTATAAATATTAGCTATGGCTATGTGACCAATTATAGAAACAATGACTGTAGTCGCTATGAGTATTTCCTCCCAATTTTGTTAAGAATACTGCTATGGTTTGAATTGTGTCCCCCAAGGGTTTATGTATTTTGGGTTTTTTTTTTAAATTTAATTTTATTTTATCAATATACAATGTGGTTGATTCTTGTGGCCCATTACCAAATCCTCTCTCCTACCTCCCTCTCTCCCCTCCCTCCCAACAACCTCATATCTGTTCGCTTGTCTTAACAACTTCCAGGAATTGTGATTGTTGTGTCTTCTTCCCTCCCCCCGCCTCCAGTTTATTTGTGTATCAGTTTATTTATTTTTAGCTCCCACAAATAAGTGAGAACATGATATTTTGCTTTCTGCGCCTCACTCATTTCACTTAATATAATTTTCTCTAAGACCTTCCATGTTGTTGCAAATGGCAGTATTTCATTCTTTTTTATAGCAGAGTAATATTCCATTGTGTAGATATACAACATTTTTCATATCCACTCATCTGATGATGGATATTTGGGTTGGTTCCAGCTCTTGTCTATTGTAAACACTGCTGCAATGAACATTGGAGAACAGGTATACCTTCGACTTGATGATTTCCATTCCTCTCGGTATATTCCCAGCAATGGGATAGCTTGGTCATATGGTAGATCTATCTGCAATTGTTTGAGGAACCTCCATACCATTTTCCATAGATGCTGCACCATTTTGCAGTCCCACCAACAGTGTATAAGAGTTCCTTTTTCTCCACAATCTCGCCAGCATTTATTGTTCACAGTCTTTTGGATATTAGCCATCCTAACTGGGGTGAGATGGTATCTCAGTGTGGTTTAGATTTGCTGAGTGATGTTGAGCATTTTTTCATGTGTCTGTTGGCCATTTGTATATCTTCCTTTGAGAAATGCCTATTTAGCTACTTTGCCCATTTTGTAATTGGGTTACTTGGTTTTTTGTTGTAAATTTGTTTGAGTTTCTTATATATTCTGGATATTAATCCTTTATCAGATGTATATTTTGCAAATATTTTCTCCCACTCTGTTGGTGGTCTTTTAACTCTGTTAATTGTTTCTTTTGCTGTGTAGAATCTTTTTAGTTCGATATAATCCCATTTGTTTATTTTTCCTTTCATTGCCTGTGCTTTTGGGGTCGTATTCATGAAGTCTGTGCCAAGTCCCTCTTCCTGCAGTGTTTCTCCTATGTTTTCTTTAAGAAGTTTTATTGTTTCAGGGTGCGTATTGAATTCTTTAATCCATTTTGAGTTGTTTTTGGTATATGGTGAGAGGTATGGGTCTAGTTTCATTCTCCTGCATATGGATATCCAGTTATCACAGCACCATTTGCTGAAGAGGCAGTTTCTGCCCCATTGTGTAGACTTGATGCCTTTGTCAAAGATCAGATGGCTGTAGGTGTGTGGGTTGATTTCTGGATTCTTTATTCTATTCCATTGATCCCCACTGTAAAAGTGCTCAGGGTGAGAAATCCTGTACAGTAATTGAAAAGTGGAGCCTTTCAGAGGTGATTAGGTTGTGAGGACTGTGCCCTAATGAATGGATTATCCATTCATGGAGTAAGAAGTTGATGGTTTAATGGGTGGCAATGGCATGGTTCTGATGGCTTTATAAGGAGAACGAGTGAGCAAGTTAGCTCTCTTCTGCTCAGCCATTTTGCCATGTGATACCTTATGTTGCTGTGAAGAGTCACCACCCACCAACAAGGCCCTCACCACATGTGTTCCCTGGACTTCAGAGTTCCTAATCTTTGAAACTATAAGCAATAAATGTTATTTATTTATAAATTACCCAGTTTCAGGTATGTTGTTATAATCAACAGAGACAGACTAATACAAATACGTTTGTGTGTACATATACACATATGAGTATTAAGCAAATGTCTGGTTTTTTCCCTACTCAGTCCTTTATCATATAATATAAGATATATCGGATTTATATCACTATTTAAGTATTGTTAATTTTACATAATAGTGTTTAAGTTATAGGATATCAGGAGAAAAGTAAACATCACTCAAGGACTTTATCTCTTTTTTGGGGGAAGGGATTAGTGTGTTTTCAGTTGTGTGCTGAACAGTCATATCATGTCATATGGAACTATGATGTTATTATTGTATTAGCTGGAGATTGATTGTAGTTTAATGAGATCTGTGTGGGTGTCAAGTTAACAAGGGGTGGACTTGAGATGGTTAATTTTAGGTGTCAAGTTGACTACTTAAGGGATTTACAGATAGCTGTAAAGCATTATTTCTGGGTATGTCTGTGAAAGTGTTTCCGGAAGAGTCTGGCATTTGAATAAGTGAAGTGAGTAAGGAGGATCCACCCTTAATTGGTTGTACACCATTTAATTAGCTGAGGGGCTGGATAGAACAAAAAGGAAGAAGGAAGTTGAATTCACACACTTTCTTCTGGAGCTGGGACACCGTTCTTTTTCTGCCCTTGGACATCACTACTCCAGGTTCTCTGGCCTTTGGACTATAGGACTTGCACCAGTGTCCCACCTCCCCACTCCTCACATGAACTCTCAGGCCTCCAGCCTTGAACTGAGAGTTACACCATCAGCTTCTCTGGTTCAGAGGCCTTCAGACTTGGGCTGAGCCATGCTATGGCCTTCTCCAGTTTGCAGATGGCCTGTTGTGGGACTTCTCAGCCTCCATAATCATGTGAGCCAATTCCTTTAATAAATCCCCTCTCATATACTATGTCTTTATCTATCTATATCTATACCTATCTATCTGTCTGTCTATCTCCTATTGGTTCTTCCTCTCTAGAGAACCCTGATTAATACAGTGTGTAATGCCTCAATGGCATAGACATAATTAGAAAAAAGGAAGAGATTACATAATCAAGTAAAGACTAGTGTGATTTTTGTAAGATGTGTTTTTCCCCCTTATTTTTGAATAAAAATTTCAGTCTTATTAGTACACAACATAACATAATACAGCTATGAACCACAAATGTACTGATTCCTGGGTACATAAGTTCCCTGAATGTTCAGTCCATCATCTGTAAAGAGAATCTTTAAAAAGTACTTACTGCATAGGCTTTTGCAGGAATTAAATACTTTAATGTATATGAAGATGACCAGCATAATATTTGGCACATCATAAAGACACACTGTGTATTTTCAAAAACTTGGACATTTGAGTACGACTATGTTTGAATTCCAGCTTCATTAATCTCTAATTTGGTGACCTTTGGGAAGTTACTTAATCTTCAATATCTCAGTTTCCCAACTGCAAAAGAGTAAGGTAATTGTGAATATTAAATGAAATTATCCACTCAAAATACCTGGCACACTGCAAGCATTCAATAAATATTAACTATGAAAAATAGTAGTTGGTTAGATGTTCTGGCAATAGCCACTATGGTAGATTAATAAGAATGCTAGTGTTGGGAATTTTAGCATAGAGAAACCATTAGAAGAACAAATTCAGATGTTGAAGAGAGTGATAAAAATTGTGCATACTTGACAGGGATTTTCTTGCATTGGTTATTATATTTTGAAAAAAAAATTTTGAGAACTAACGTTTTCTAAAATTGCATAGTAGCATCCACTTTGAATTGAGAACACCATGAAATTCATTTATGTAGTGTTAGTGTCCGTCAGGTATTGATCATGGTGTCTCATTTCTTCAAATATCCTGTTACTGTGATCTTGATTCTGGACAAATTTTTTCTGTAAAATGATGAGGAAAATTGTATACTTTTATTTCAAGATGTAGTAACTGCTGAAGTCCTTTGTTTTTGGTTTGTTTTGTTTTTGTTTTCATTTTACTATTTTTCTGGTTGTGTGATCAATTTAGCCAACTTAAGTTTTGATATACATGACTTCTTTATTGAAAGAATGAAGAACGGGCTTTAGTTTTGAGATGCCTACAGTGACACACCACATTAAACATTAAATAGTTAAAAAAGAAAAATGACTTTAGTAAAATATTGCTGTCATAGTACCATTGTATTTGTTTTCTTCTGTTTTCTACGTGGACCTAAGATTGACTAACCTGTAGAAACTTTCTATCCATCCTAAGATGGTTGAAATTTCAAGACAATTGTAGCAAATTTTTTTCTTTTTTTTTTTTTCTAATTTCTTTAAGAATGACTGCATTTATTTCTGAAAGAGGCAAGCATGTGATCAGTGGTGCCTTATTTGAGTAGTGTTTGAGTAGTGGAAGCAACCTGGTAAGATTTATTTCATCATAAATAAAATAACAAAATAATAATAACTCTATAAAGAAATATAATATTTTCTTTGGAATAACTGTAAACAATTTCAAAATTCTACACTCAAAAGTTTTATTGACCACTAACAAACTTCTGATCATTTCTTTGCCTGTATTCTGTACTATCCTATTCCCATCTTTAGACTGGCCCAAACCCTTTCATTACTTCTAATTAACTCTGATACCATTTTAACAATTTTCATGGAAATTATATTTTAAAGCCAATAAGTGGTATAGACTCTAGATAAAGAAAAAAAAAAAGTGAATATTTTATCAGTAACTTTCTTATATTTACTCATGGAATTTAATTCTTCCTAGTGGTTCTTGGGTTTTGTTTTTTCTTAATTGCATAACCACAACCTCTTTACCTGTTTTTATATTGCATTCCAACTTTAGATGAATAGTATTCTGTTAGTTTTATTGTGTACTCCTAGCTTTCCTATGACATAGTGCCAAAATCTGGCATTTTATCTCTTTAGTGACTATGAACTGCACAAATGAAGGTATTTTGTCTCTTTAGTGACTCTAAACTTCACAAACTGTGTCCAGAATGTGTCTGATGTATCTTTTATGCTTATATAGGGCTGCATCCTTTACTCAGAGTGATCCAACTTGTGCTTAAAAGCAGTTAAATCTTTTCTCTTTTAAAGCTTTTTAAAACAGGATTCATCAACCTTGAATCATGTATTGTAACAAAGATGCATGATTTCAAATGTGCCTTGTGGCAAGATGCTTTGCCTACCTACCATGCAGTGCTCTGACCCTAACCTATGGCTTAGTTTTATTTTATACAACAGCTTGCTTTGGAATCTAAGGAAACAGGGTTTTTTGTAATCTCTAATAATTTTCTACCTTGCATCTATGCCTTTGCCCTTGCCATACCTTTCTCTAAGCATGGTTCCTACCTCCATTTCTTTTATTGAAATTATCTATCCTATCTCTTCTTAAATCCCACTTCCTTTGTTAAGCCTTTCTCATCTCCCCAACCACCTAAGGTCTCTGTGAAGCCCCATAGCAGGCAGTACTTTTCTTACAGGACTTAGAATAAAATCGCATTGAAGGCAGAGATATTATTTAATTATTCAATCCGAGCACTCTGCTTATTGTATAACAAGTTAGAAAAGTGCTTGCTAAAATGAACTAAAAAGCTTTTAAACTCAATATCTGATTTCAGTTATATGCTATGTTTAGTAACATTTGCAAGCTATTAGTTCTCTATTTCATATTTATAGTGAGTCTCAAGTTAATAGAAAAGAAAAAAATTTAAATATCATAATTGCTTTAAATACACACACACAATTTTTCTAGAATATTAGTAAAGCGTATTGTAATTTACAGGACCATTTTTGCTGTTTTTAGAATTACTATGCCTTGTATAATCAACTACCACAGGTGTTTTCCTATATGGATTGTTTAAATTAAATACATTAAAAATGGTAAGTCTTCCTGTGCTATGTGATTTATTTAGAGTTAAATGAGTATAAAATACAGTAAGAATTATACTTTTTGGTGGATTTTCCTAACCTGGGTTGCAAATGCCATAGCAGTCAACAAAAACATTAAATACTTTTCACATAATTAGTCAAGTAGCTTCAGCCATTTTGTTCATTACCATAGATGTGCCAGTCAAGAAGATGCTCTGCTCAGTCATCTCATCAAGGAAAGACTTGACAATTGGCCTTAAAGAGTGAGTTAGTCGACAGCCTTCAGCTATTAATGACTTCAGAGGCTATCACATAAGGCCCCTATTTGCCTCTTGCCTGAGTGCTCTCAACAATAAAGCCAAGAAAGCTAGTATTCCCATCATCTCAAAAAAACTATAGCATGTACCCACACTTTTCTTGCTGTTTTCCAGTGTAGGCCATGCTCTTTCTTGGCAGCCCCAGACAATGACTGAGTACATCAGGAGTACTAGGACCTGGCTATTTCTGTCTTCCACATAGCTCCCTTTCCAGTTAATCTTTGCTTTGGAGCTCTCTACTGGGTTGGCCAAGACACATTTGTATGATGATCTTAGGTTCCTTCTACCCAATCCTGCTTCATCCTCTCTTTATTTTTCATAGATATAACCCTATAATAGACCTTTTGCCTTCATAATCTTGTGTCTGCATCTTTTTTTTTTTTTTTTTTTTTTTTCTTTTTCGTGACCGGCACTCAGCCAGTGAGTGTACCGGCCATTCCTATATAGGATCCGAACCCGCGGCCCCTGGGAGCGTTGCCGCGCTCCCAGCGCAGCACCCTCCCGAGTGCGCCACAGGCTCGGCCCTGCATCTGTTTTTTGAAAGCTCTAACTCAGTATTGCCAGAAGTGGTGTTTGGGGGAGTATGTCACTCATCACTTCAATACCACAAGGACAACTTCACAGGATGTTTATGAGACATGGATAACCCCTAGTAAAATGTGATACTTCACTTGCTATAATTTCCACTGACAGTGACTTGAAAGAATGTGGAGGTGAATGCCTAGTCATTATGGTGATTCAGGACTTTGAAAAATACAGGATAATCATGTGTGCTAGGACAATGGAATTGACTGGCTGTTATTAAATAGTTTTGATGCTTGATGGAAGGATAATGAAAAGCTGAGGGAAATTTTTTTAAAATGCAAAACAAAAAATAAAGACCTTAGAGCCTATTTACTAGCTCACAACGTAGCTTTTATTGTTTACATTAGGAGAGCAGACAAAGATGAATTTAAGCTCAAGATTTAATAGCTAAGGCAATCCAATTTGAGTCAGCTGAGGCAAGTCTGCTGTACCAAGACATTTTGGAATAAATGGGAACTTCAAACATGGGACAGGGACATCAAGTTGTGTGCCCAGTGATTTTGACTCCTCAAAACCCAAAAACGTTAGCTCTGTATTAAAAGGCACCATGCTGCAGAGCCTAAGTCTACATCATTATCCAGGGGACACTCCATAGACCTCTCACAAAAAGTCAAAAGGAATCCCCATCAGGATTTTCATCACCAACTCTCTTGACTGCCAGATGGGTAACTCAGATTAAGAACCAGCATAGCTTAACCAGGAATATCTGGACCTGATACAGAAGAAAATACTGTACCCCACAGGAGCTATAAAAATGACTTCATATTAATAGAAGTTCGGGGAGAACTTGTAGGACTAGATTTTGAAGGTGCTTGATCAAGGGAGTTGAAACATAGAACTAGGTAAGGGAGAGATTATTGACTTGAGCTCACACACTTGAGACACAGAATTTGTCCTCTGGTAAGTACCCTAGAGCATGGTAAAAATTTTCCACTAGATTGGCCTCTAGAAACCTAGAGAAAGTGTGACCTATATTAAGTGAAATTCAAATGCCAGAATTGCCATCACAAATGGCAGAGGAAGGGATTAAAAGGCTCAAGGAGTTGGGCATGTTATGATGGATATATTTTGTTAGGCCAGAAGGTTCATCATCATCAGAGAATGATGTTGCATAGGACAATGCAAATAACACATGATTCGTCTAGACTATCAGGCATGTGCTGATGAGGAAACACTAAGAAATTTCATGGTAACTCCTCTGTGAGCCAGTGCTAGTAGTAGAAGAGCTGTCAATGACCTTGGTTCATTGATAACAATGGGAATGATGGGGCCCCAAGGCTATAGAGGCCACGTGGCAACCCATAAACACCAGAACAGCTGTAAGGTCTTATAAAGTGGTAGCCAAAGGGGCTTGACCTGCAGAGCCTCAGAGATTATACCAGAATCCTAAGGTGTATAGATACCTAACCCAAAAGCATAAAGTTTCATAAAATAGCATCTTGAGAAGAGACCTACTTTACAGCAAAGGAACTATAGGAGCAGGACCACGACCGTGGAATCTACTGGTTTTATCATATATTGTACCATTCAGAAACAACGAGCTTGAGAGAGCATTGGAATGATTTGCTGCAGGTGCAGCTGAAAGGCATTCTTGGAGGCAATATCCCCAAAGATGAGGTATACACACTGAATCAGAGAACTCTACATGGCCCTGTCCCGTGGTAGAAAGAATACATGGCTCTGCGACCAAGGGATGGAAAAATGACTGCCTGACTAACCAATTATTCTCCATGACCCACTGGGGGACTTAAGCTTCCCATCATCACATATCTGGGATTTGCAGGGCTTGTGATCCCAGTGCTAAAATGGAGCCTCTCTTACCAAGCGACATACAAAGGATCCATTGAATTATAAGCTATGGCTGTTGTTGGGCACTTTTGACTTTTTATGTCCAGAGTTCTACAGGCAAAATGAATAGTTGCTCTCTAAGCAGGAATAATTGAACCTGATCAGCAGAAGAATGTGTGATCATTATTAAACAATAGGGGGAGAGAGAGTACATGTGAAACTCAGGTGATCCCCTTGGGAATCTCCTGCCATTCCTCTCCCAACTGTGAATATCAAGGAGTAAGTGCAGTAACCCCAATCTGACAAGGGAATGGTTTCCAGGAGCACAGTTCCCTCAGGAATGAGAATTTGAGTGATACTACCAGGTAAGCCACTGAGAATAGCAGAGGTGATAGCTAAGGGCAAAGGGAGCTTACAGTAGTTAATAGAGAAGGGAGGTAGGTGATGAATACCAGTTACATTCCAAGACTTATTGCAGTGGAAAGTATTCTACTTTATCCCACTACCTTTCCTCTTTAAAGTGTTTCCTCAAAGTGGTCCACTAGAATCTTGGAGAAGCTTCTGTCAAAACATGTATGGAAAAGTAGGTGTTGGGGGGGTACAAGAGAAAGAATTTGCTATATGTGGAGGTATGCAGTTCAGATCTTCAGTAAAAAAAATAAATTGCCAGTGAGGTGCACAGACTACCAATTCTTGAGCATGCTGGAAGTACTAGAACCTCGACCCTTCTGCCTAATCCAGGACTCCTCTAATGGTTAATCATTTCATTGAAGCTCCCCATTAGGTTCCTGAGAATTTGTCATATCTGCAATCTAATATAAGGCTCTCAATCTAAAATAAGGCCCAGTCCTGCTTCTCCTCCTCTTTCCTTTCCTTTCTTTGTCTTTCCCTTCCTTTCCGTTCAGTTCTGTTTTGTTCCTTTCCTTTTCTTTCCTTTCCCAGATGTCACCTCTGCACCACAGTCTGAAGACTACCTCTGCCCAATCCTGCTAAACTCCCTTTTAGCTTTTCCAGGCATTACCCTTTGATAAACCTCTTGCTCTTTGACTGCATCTCAGTGGCTGCTTCCAGATGACCCAATGAGCACAATAGCTATGTTAACTTAATGACAGTCTGAATGGATCTTAATTTCATAAATTCTCAGTTATGATCTGGAACTGATGTAGATTTCTTTGTCCACCTCCACAACATCTCATTAGAAAGCAAATTTAATACATTCTTAATTCTGGAAAATCTTACATCTCTATAGTGTTGAACTGAAAAGACTAAAATTCTCTTTAGTCAGTACTATAAAAACAAGTAGCTTTTATTTGTGACAGAACATGCAATATATTTTAACATCTTATTCAGTAAGATTTTGAAATGTAATTCTTCAGCACCACTCATCACTAGTACTAATAACTACAAAACAATATAGGTGAAAAGTAGGAGTAGGTGTTTTGAAGATATGTGAATATGATTTATATAAAAAATGCTTTAAAACTGGCTAACAGTAATTTTCTTATTTTGGTTAATGAAAGTGAGTGAAAATTAGAAAGGAATTTCTTTCTAATTCTTCTTTTGAATTGCTTCATTTTATTAATTTAGAAAGATTCACCATATCTGTTGAACTAAAGGAACAAAATAACTGTTTTAAACTTTTTATGGGTCAGTTAATGGGTGATTCCAACAGTCATAATTAGCCATTAACCACTCCCGCCCCCCCCCACACCTTTAAAATTATAATATCAACTGTACTCTTCCTTTGAGATAAATTAAAAATAAAATCTGGCAAGGTAGAAAGTGACTACAGGGGAGAAATATGCTGTAGTTTGATAGTTAGATACAATAGAGTGATGAAAATTCAGATGAAAAAATTGGGGGATAATTATAATTAATAACATATAGGTTGAGAAAAAGTTCCTGTCAAAAAAATGTTAAGGATACATATTTACATGACAATTTTCCAAAAATAAAATATTGGATTTTTGTCAGATTATTTTTATAGACTAGGAATACAATATGTATTTGAAATATATCTTATGTGTAGGGAAGAGATTATATTAGTCACACTTGAACGCAACATAGGCACTGAGCAGTATATGCTGTTTCCTGAATCACAGTGGAATTGAATTAACTACTATATTAAGCACTGTTTTGCCCACAAACATATTTGAATTGAGGGCTCTGGATAAGAACACCATAATTATAGACAAAACAAAAAGAGAAAATAAGTTAAAAAAATCAAATTCACTGACTGAAAGGAAAACAGAGACCAGAGATATGAAGTTAATGCAAATACAGAGAATCCAATCTTACTTGACATTACATTAGAATATCAGCAAAAGTACTCTGTTGAGCTTGTTCTAGAAATATTAATTAAAAAGGAAAAATCAAGAATAAATGACAAGGAAACACAGAATCAAACCTCTTTGCCCTGATGTAACTGTCTTTAGCTTAATTATGCCTTTAGTAAGTGGTTTCTTGTTAAACCTTAGTGTTTATTTTCTTTCATTTCTCTCTTCCCCACATTCCAAACACACTTCCTATTGCTCCAATATGTATTATAAGTCCTTAGTTTTTCACATACTTTCAGACAAGATATACCTCTGTTAATATATATTTTTCAATAAATATTTATTTGTGAAGTTGGGGTTGTTATATTGGTTATTATTATGCAGACGTTTATCACAAATTATCTATCAGAAATAGACCAAATTCTGAGAACATAAAGTTCTTATTTAATATAAAATGAAAGTGGTATCACAATTCCTTATCATAATAAAAAAAATTGTATGTCATGTACATTAGACATTTATTCAAGATACAATCAGATTTTTAAATCTTTATAAATTTCCACCCTCTATAGTCAGTGGTAAATTTAAAATGTGGTATTTATATAAAGTGCTCCTGGAACAAATTTTATAATACCAATGCTGTTAATGAATTTTCTATTTTAGCAAGTACATTTACATATGTGATCACACACACAGACTCACAAACAATACATTGCCTAATGATGAAAAGGAAAGCATTAAGATTATTAACATTCCCTATTGTATAAGAAATAAAACTAAGGTTTAGAGAAGTTAAATTACACAGAAATAAGCCTGAAACAGACTTTTGCCTCTAAATGACATTTCTATTAGAACAGTAGTGACAAAAATACATATATTTATTAAGACAAAGAGTTGTTTTATGTATGTGGGAGTTAAATTTATTTTCTTGATTTATAGTGTCATTTTATAGGTGGTAATAGTCCAAAAAATAAACAAGAAAAAAATGATTTGGAATAAAGTTAACTTGGTGACAAAACTATTAACTGCAATATAAAATGTATTCTCAATTGAGATAATTATTGTGCTGCCTGAATGTTGGTTATGTTCTATTTGTTCTGTATAGTATGATTATTATACTTCATTTACTATTGACATGTGAAATGCATAAATAAATAAATGTGTAGTTACATGTAAATAACTTTATAAAAATTAAACATGTCTATAATTAATTATCTGAAACTTTGGGGTCAAAATTATTTTGAATCCTTTTTCTTTATTTTAGAAAGATGATAATATGCATAAACCATATAAAATACAACATCCTATTATTTCATAATCAATCACAAATATATATGGACCTAAACCATCCCACATAAGAGAGATAAATATTTTAAATAGCCTGACATCAGTTCTGGTCAAGCTTTATTATCAAATGAGTGAATTAAGATCAGTTTGGGATCAGTAGACAAATGACCAAAATATAAACTAACAAAATCAATAAGCAAAAAAAAAAAAAAAAAAGATTTTTAAAGCTTTTGCGATACAAACAGAATATAATAGATTTTAGATTTGTAAAGATATATAGCAGACTAGTGTTAATAATAAAAATAATGAGTCCATGATAATGTTACTGAAGGAAACAAAGTACTTCTCATTAAAGAGTCAGGTCAATGTTGTTCTGAAGAGTAAGAAATTAGTCAATATTACTTACTTATTTGATTAAAAGTCATGCTTAAATATAATTAAATTTATGTTGGATATAATACCGATAAATACATTTATTGAAGGCTAAGTGCCATGTACTTCATTTAGTAATCCAGAAATAGCTTAGAAATAGCTAATATCAGCAGTCACATTATATAGATGAGAAAGAAGTTTAGAGATATTAAGCCAGGTGACATAGCTAATAAATGTTGAAGCCACAAGTATAACCCAATCTGATTTTAGCACATCCTGAAATATTGTTATACTACATAATAAAATTCTCAGTTTTATATTAAATGTGACTTGATTTTTTGTTTAATATTATTTGTATTTAAGTATACCAGTAGAACATGATTTAAATAAAAACAGGTTTTGAATTATTTTTTGTAAAATTGTAATAGACTTTAATGCTATAAAATATCACACATTGGTGATAACAACCAAAGAGGGGATATTTTCATGGACTATCATGTTAGACATAGCAAGATTAAACTCACCACAATATAAATGTTGTTGCCTTTTTTTCCTTAACCACTGGTGTATCTGCCCATAATATTTTATATTTTGTCTGTATTTTTTATAGTATTTATCTTCATTTGAATAGGGAAAGGGCATATACTATCACAGTTGGAATTGTGGTCATAGAAGTGCTTTTAATTTCTTTATTATATATTTACTGAATATATGAGTCTGTGTCATGTATTTTTTTCAGATATTTGAAATCAAATTATAAATATGACATTATCACTGTCCTCAGTAAGCCCAATTTTTGTGTCTTATTATTGCAAGTAATTAACCAATAAAAAGTGCTTAACATGAGTAGTAATCAAGGAAAGCAAATTAAAACCACAAGAGATATCATAACGCACCCATGAGAATAATTAAAAAATAAAATAAAACTGCCCAAACCAAGTATTTGCAAGAATGTGAAGCAACTGGAACTCTCATACACTGCTGGTAAGGAAGTAAATTGGTACAATCACATAGAAAGCTATTTGGCATTACCTAGCAAAGCAATTCCATTCTGACATATGTAACCTAAAGACACTTGTTCTCATACACAACACAAACTGTTTAAGAGTGTTCTTGGAGGTCAGAAACTATAAGCAACTCATGTATCCATCAACTGTAAGAGGAATAAATCCATTGTGGCATAGAAACACTGTTAGCAATGAAAATAAGTGAGGTCACCACACGGATGTATCTCACAAACAAGTTAAGCAAAAGAAGAAAAGCACAAAATGCAAACAGTATGATTCTATATATATGAAGTTAAAAAATTAGTAACACTATATTGTTTAAGGATGCAAATATAGGTTATAAAGCTACAAAGAAAAGCAAAGACATGATTATCACACAGCGGTTTCTTGGTGCGGAGGGGGTTATCATTTGGAAGGAAGTAATGCTTTGTCAAAATTCAGTAGTGATGTGGTGGTTATATACGTATTCCCCTTATAATTATTTAATGTCAAACTTCATATTTGTGGGTTTTTTTCTTCCTACAGGTGTATTTGTTATATTTCATATTTTAAAAAGTTTAAGACAAAGACAATGAAAACAAGTGTTATTCTAAACTCACCACTATTACATTTTAGAATATGCAATTTTTATTAGAATGAACATTGGAATAACAAGAAAATGTCAATGCATAATTTAATCTGAAAAAAATGAACTAGGTATTTTAGTACATAAATATGTTCTAATGCTCACTTCGGCCCTGTAACACAGGTCCTATCATCATGATATTAGGTTAGCTAAACTTGATATTTAAGATGTAGTACATTTTCCAAGAATGTATAGATGGTATAATAGCAAAAAATGGTTCAAACCAATGACTCTTTGATAGCAAGCTGTCAGGTTTTCTACTATGATACATAGCCTAACAACAACAACAAAAATATTCCTGCAAAAATAAACCTGCAATTCAATTGGGTATTCCAGCATATAAGTTTTGCCTACCTATAGAGCACATATATCTATTTCTTGTTTTATAAATCCAAGTATGTTTTGTATTAGGCTTCATTGATTCTGCCACTTTATGGTATCATTGTAAAAGAAATTGTGTTTATATTTTTGCGACTAAATCCCCAAGACAATACACTTGTCGTTGAAGACAAAATTATTTCTATAACAAATACATGTGCCCTTTTTTTTTTTTCGCCCCTTTCCATATATTGTGCATATGAATTGTGTACATAGCACAGGGATCCAATATATGCTGTTTGTAGTATGATCATGTCTTAATTTTTCTTTTTTATTTTACTATCTGTCTTCTTTCCTTCTCAGAAATTGATACTGTCATGAAATGGTTTAAAATATTCACAAAGGTGAAAGTATTTGATATGCATAAAATGCAACAGTGCTGCAAACTAAATTATATCAAGATTTCTATTTTTGTTTTTCATAATGAGAACAGCTTTATTGTTTTGTCTGACTGAAAAAATAATACACTTTTTTGAAGAAAAACAAGTCCACAAGGAATCAAAAGTGAAAATAAGTAAGATTAAAAACAAACAACAACAAAACTGTGTAATTATGATGTCTAGAAAAAAACACCGTTAGTCCTCATGTAGCCTCCACTGGTATTGTGGGAGTGGGGGGCTCATTAAAACTGGGTGGTGGTGAAAGTCCTGACTCCACATTAGATCTTCCCTGACCATACCCCAGTGGGAGGTACAGGGGTGCCTCATTACCATTTGGTGGGGCTGGAAGTCCAGGCTTCCTACATGGTCTTCACTGACATCTCTGGGAAGGGGAGTGAGGTTTGTTATAGCTCAGTGGGGAGGACAGTCCTGACTCTCTACTTGGGCTTCTTCATCCCCACCTGGCAGGGCACTAGGGATGCCTTGTTATAGTCTAGCAAATGTGAAACGCTCAGCCCTGGATGGCACGGTTGGGGGGTGAGGCTAAAGCTTTTTCTGTAGTGTGTGGCTGGAGTAAAGGTGTTATTTTCTAAAAGTTTTTCTTTTCTGGTCCTTTGGATAGAAAGAGTAGGCTTTAGTTGGGAATTTTTGTTTTTGTTTTTGTCTATACTCCTTAGTGTTGCCAGGTTCCTGGCATCTTCAGCAACAAGTCTGGGATATACAAGGTAAAATGAAAACCCTGGGGAAAGTACCACATTTACTTCTATGTTAGTTGATATGGGTACTATGAATAAGTAGGAACTGAAAATGCATTTTGAAAAAAAGTACTGTTTGTTGTTAGACAAGGAAAATACAACCTTGTAATATAAAATATTTTTCTTTAGGTTCATTTAATTCTAAATTTAAATATTAAAGTGTGTTAAATGCAAGGCCCATGTTAATTAAGTCTTGTTGGCTATTACCTTCTTATCTTTGAAATTCTATCCTGTTACATTTTGAGAAGATTTACTATTCATAACTGATCTTATGAATAATTTGAGGCAGAAGAATCTATTTAGTGTAGAAACCTGTGATGTATTATTAAGTTTGTAAAAACTAAGTATATTATTAAAATGTGTCATAAGTAGATATAATTATAAACATTTTTCTTTACTGGTAACTCGTTATATGTGGTACCACAAAATGGTGTTAAATACATAACATCTGTTTAGAGCTTTAGAGTTCACTAAATACTTTCTCATATGATGTAATATTTCACCCACATAACATCAGCTGAATTCGGTAGATCTGGGATCATTTTCTTCATTTTACAAATTCATTTTACAAATGAAGAAATGAGGGATGGAAGGTGGGGAGAGAAAATAAGAGGGGGAGACAGAGAGAGATTAGACTGTTATTCCAAATCACACAGCTATGAAATGGCAAATCGCAGAGTCTTCTTTTGAGACAAAAGTTCTGTTCTTCTGGACACTGGTTGTGAAAAATGGAGAAGAACACAGCTTTTCGAGTGTGTTTCATTTTGATTTGGGACTATGCCTACAATTTTGGTTCCTGATAACTTCTTGAATTACACTTCCAGATGATCAAATTTTCCCCCATATGAATAAAATAAATATATTTGTTAGAATACATATTTAATCAATTGGGTTAAAATATAAAAGCTTTACTTGTGTAGGTCAATATAGCAGAATATTGGCAATTTCATATGTTTAGGACTATTAAACAACTAATTTTTTACCCTATATAAAAATATGATTTAAAATAATTTTTGTTAAACAAAATTGTCTTAAGAAAATACTGAACCATTTTATACTTTCGGGTGGGTTTTTACTTGCTTGGTGAGTGTAGCTGCATTTTAACTAAATATGCGTTTCAGAATTTACTTTTATGGACATTAATTTAAGATTATAATTTCAGTCTACTTTTTTTATTGTTAACGCACACTTTTTGAAGTTCACTCTAAAAGCCCTTCAATCCTCATTTCCTGCAGCATAAAAGCAAATATCCAAACAATATAACTGGGGACAAATAACAAGTGAAACTGTTGGTTGTTGTTGCTATCCAATAAAGAGCAACTTTATTCTGATTAAATGGTAATTAGGTGGCGAATTCTCAAGGTATTAATTCATTTTAATCCACATTTGTATTAGTCAGTTTTCTGTTGCTTATAAGTAAATATCTGAAACTGGGAAATTTGTAAGAAAATGAAATATTTTTATTATGGTTTTGGAAGCTGGGAAGTCCAAGGTCCAGTGGATGCATCTGGTGAAGGCCTTCTTGGCGGGAACTCTCTGCAGAGTCCCTAGGCAATTCAGATTAACACATGATGAAAATGGCAAAAGCATATTTCCCCATGCTTCCTTCTTCTCCTTATAAAGCCCACTGTCTACTCCATGATGACCCATTAAACTATTAACCCATTAATTCACAAATGGATCAATCTATTTGTAAGGGCATAGTCCTTACTATCCAATCATCTCTTAAAGCCTCACTTTTCATATTGGGGATTTAGTTCCAACATGAGCTTGGGCGACATTCAAACCATACCAACAATGAGTAGTTTTGTTTTGTTTTGTTTTGTTTTTTCTTGGCTCAGTTGTTTTTGTTCTGTTTTATTTTTTCTATCATTTTACAGCCTCCTATTACTATGCTTTGTTCAGCCTGGCTTTTCTTTGAAAGGATTCCTTAAAGAGGCCTCAATTTTCTTTTATACATAAACATATCATAATTATAAAACAGATCAATCTTTTAAACATTATTTATTTATTTCCATTCTATTTATAGACACTACTATATTCTGCCCTCAAAAATATTCGTTAGTGTTTATTTTTGCATGGACTTTATGACTGTTGAGCTACTGACCTTTTCATGTATAAAGTAGGAAGGAAAATATCATGGAAGCAGAAGTATTGAAAGGATAGAACTAGCACAAGATTATCTTCAATATGAACAAATAATGGCATATTAAACTAACTAGATATATTAAATCAGAAATAGTAATTTACTACATAAAAGAAGGAAAGAACTTATTATACAAGTGACAGTTTGGAAAAACAAAAGCAAAATGTTGTAATTTACAGGCTAACGTTTATTGGGCATTTAATGCCAGGCAGCGTTGAGTGTGTTACAGGCATTATATCATTTTATCCTAACACTGGAAATTAGAGTTTAATTTTTCTCTGTATCCCAGTGAGGAATGTACACATAGACAGGTTTCATAACTTGCCCAATATCACACAGTTGGTGAACCAGGAGTTGATTGTTGGAATCTTGACTCCAGGATCAGCACTCTTAACTGGCACACTATCAATCTGATGGTACTTCATCGGTCAAAGGATATTATAAAATGCTCTGGTTTAGGAATAATAAGCTAAATCTCCATAGCAATCATCTTAGCTATTTTGAAATCTTTCCTCAAACCCACAATTTCTGCTTACAGCTGATGATAACCAAGGGTAACTAACACAGATGTGACAATGATAATTTCATCTGAAATCCCTTTCACACTTTGATCAGTCATAGCTTTCTTCTCAGGGCTATTGGAAGAATTATACAATTTTAAAACTGCATAAATACAGTGAAGAGCTCTATTAATATAGTGTTTACTTTTGACCTATCAAAACAGATGCTCAACCAGATCTTCTGCCCACCTACTATCCCCAGAAGTCAATGTCAACTCAGGGGAACTCCATTCTTCTAGTTCATCAGATCAAAGACCCAGGAATCATTCTATGCTCTTTTGGCTCTTCTCTCCACATATTTTATCGGTTAAGAAAATTTAGTCATTTCTATATTCAAAATATGTCTATAATATGATCATCTGTCACCACCTCCACTGCCACTACCATGATCCAAGCCATCATTATTATTATCTGTCACCTGATTAAGCCAAAAGTTTCCTAACTGTTCTTCCTGCTTTTACCACTACTGTTAAAACAGTTGCCTGTGTCATCCTCCTGAATTTATATCATGTAACTCCTCTGCTCAAAATACATCTACAGGTACCAAGGTTGCTAGGTGATTAGAGGCTGACATTCCCAGCCAACTTCCATAAACAGCTGCAACAACAATTTAGGGCTTTCTGGTATCAGCTTGACCATTCCTTTACAGACAAGACTGTTCTCCTCACTTGCCCCATAAACAGGAAGAGAACAGGAAAAAGAGATCACATAGAGGGAAAATATTCTCACACTAAGTGCTCAAATAACCCTAGTGCTGGAAGAGATATTAGTAATATAAGGGGGCTTATTCTTTCTCTTATCTTGATGAATGTTTGCCTGTGTGCATTTCTATTTTCTCTTTCAAATGTCTATTGTTTAACCTGTACACAATGAGACATTGTGGAATTAGTCCAGAACATTTGAACATGACAGGTGGATGGACCTACATGGTATAAAAACGTATTCAGTGTCAAAGTTCGGGATATACAGATTGATACATAAATTTGATACAGCTAACATTTATTAAATGCTTCTAAGAATTTTTATGTCGTACCTTATTTAATTTTTGCAACAACCCTATGAACTTGAGATATTATATTTATTCCACTTTACAGCATTTATAGCATTTTAGGCAAAGTATAAAGTAAATGATGTGAGGTCACAGAACCAGTAAGAGGTAAATACAATTTTTGAATTACATAGTCTGGCTTTGTGAGCTACAGATGTGAAATTGACATCAATAAGTATTCCATGTTACTGTTTTATAGAAAGGTAGTTATAGGGAAGAGGTGGAAAGGCACACAGGAAAGGTCTTAGAGAACCTTTTTATAGGTAATGGATAGGTCTCCTTAAGATTTAAGAAAGAGAATAAAATAATCAAATATGTATTTGGCCATCTCAGTCACGAAACAGACTGGATTTGACAGTGACAAAAGTTGATCAGAAATTCAATTAGGAACCTGTAGCAATATTAAATGTATCAAAAAGTGATGATCGGAGAAATATTTAGAAAGTAAAATTGGCAGAATTTTACATTTGTTTACATAGGTAGAGGTTAGGTTAAAGACAGGAGTCAAGAATGACTCAGTATAAGTGTCTAAGGGAAGTTGGAAGCAACAACTATTATAGAGAGCACGGGAGAAAGATTATGGTTACAGAAATGATTTTTAGTTCAAGTACAGACATTTAAAATCTTAGAAGCCCTTATGACAAAATCTCTTGTGTAGGCAAGGTCAAGTGGCAAGTAGTTACCAGTAGTAGAGTGAAGATCCACATGGTAGTTGGTAAAATAAAAAAAATGACTGCATCTCAGGCCTATTAGATGGACCAGAATCAAACACAATACAAGCCCACTTTTGGGCTAAAACCTGGCTACCACAAAAAGCATAAAACCGTATACACAAACATTCATCAAATTCATTAAAATCTATTAACCATAACTCCTTTCCTCTATCTCTCCTTTAGGAACAGTTACACTAATAGGACCACTGTATGTAAATCTATTAGCTAAGTTAGCTTCCCCTGAAACATTGCTTGGACCACCACTGCCAAAATTGGAATATGTAATTATACAGTTATGTGCTATGTGGCTAAACAGCAACAAGTTTCCACCCTGCATACATGAGGGGACTTCAAAAAGTTCATGGGAAAATGAAATTAAAAGATAAAAATGAAAAATATAAACTTTATTTCTCAACATAAACTTCACAATTTCAAGACACTTTTGTAAGCAATGATACCAAATATTTTGTCCATCCCTAAAGAACTTAGGGTCCTGGGAATTTAACCATGTCAATGAAGTTTTTTTTGCGTTATTAACTGAGTAAGAATTGGTACCCTTTTAAGTTTTCTTAAGATCAGGAAGCAAAAAGAGTCAGAAGGAGCTAAATCAGGATAATAAGGTTGATGCCTGATGACTTCCAATCAAAACTGTCACAAAATTGCCCTTTGATGAAAGAAATAAGTAGGAACATTGTTGTGATGGAGGACTCTCTGGTGAAGCTTTTCCAGGTGTTTTTCCGCTAAAGCTTTGGCTAACTTGCTCAAAACTCTCTCATAGTAAGTGGATTAAGTGGATGTTATTGTTCTTTGGCCCTCTAGAAAGTCAACAAGCAAAATTTATTGAGAATAACAAAAACAACAACAACAAAAACTATTTTTTTCCATGACCTTTGCTCTTGACTGGTTTACTTTTGGTTTGAATGGACCACTTCCACCTCTTGATGGCTACTGTTTTGATTATGGTTTGTCTTCAGGATCATACCGGTAAAGCCCTGTTTCATCTCCTGTTACAAGTTTTGCAGGAAATGCTTCAGCATCTTGATTCCACTTGTTTAAAATTTCAATTAAAAGCTCTCCTCTTGTCTGCAGCTGATCTGGGTGCAGATCAGCTGCAGACAACAGTTTTGGCACCCATCAAGTGGAAATTTTGCTTACCTGTAATATTTCAGTCAGAATTGTGTAAACTGAATCAATTGATATGTTTCTGGTGTTGGCTATTATTTTTGCTGTTAACTGTTGGTCTTTCTCAAGTTAGGGCACAAACAAGATTAATTTTTCTTTGAAAACTGATGTGGGTGGTCTGTTGCTACAGGCTTCATCTTCTGCAACACCTTGTCCCTTTTTAAAATGAGTTATTCATTTGTAATCTGCTGATTTATTTTGGGCATTGTCCCCATAAACTTTCCATAAGGCAACAGTGATTTCATCATTCCTCCACTCAAGACTCACCATAAATTTAATGTTTGTTCTTGCTTCAAATTTACCAGAATTCATGTTTCTCTGATAGAGATTTTTTTTCAAACTAATGTCTTATCCTTCTTAGTGCCTCAAACTAGATTGTGTTCAGACATATAATAAATTAGTATAAGTTTATTTTGGTGTGAAAAATTTGAAAGCCAAGCATTGGTTTTTCATAATACCCACTTTCCATGAACTTTTTGAAGACCTCTCATATGTAGAACTTCTAATTAATATTTTTTTGATATGTTATTAATTTGTTATTAATATGTTATTAATTCTAAAGTTTGTGGTTATTTTGATCCGTTTTCCTGGATGAGAGCTATATTTACTCCCTACGATACCAATGCATACTTAAACTTAAATTTGTTATATGCATATTTTACAGGGTCACTTTCAGAAAGCAATTTTATTCCCAGCATTCATTAGTTTTAGAGGCATGTATGTGCAGAAGGGAGGGGATATTTAAATGTAGCTCTCTACTATCAAAAGCAGAGTTACCAAATTATTGCTCTAGTTCAGCAAGCAGAATTAAGCTTTGGTATAGAAATGAGAATTTTTTAATAAGAAATGAACTCTAAACAGTTGTAATTTTGTGCTATTTGTTTTGGTCTGCACTGGCCTCTAGACTGTCTTCACTCTAATTCATTCACAGAACTCTAAAACATAAATTTGTTGATATTATTTTTTTGTTAAATTCTTCCAGTGGACCTCAATGTTCATTAGGGTGCATATCTTAGTTTGCCATAAAGGAAGGGTCTGCCTTATGGCTATGCCTAGTGTCTTATCTTACCACTCCCTCCTCTAACATTATGAATTCTATGTCAGCTCACCTACTGTTCTTCCAATAAGCCATGTTCTTATAAGCCCCCTTTCATTCTCACAGGCTACAACGCTGCCTGTGTGTTTAAATTCTCTTTCTTTAAAAATTCCTTGCCCCAACCCCTTTCTATCACTGATTGGTAGTTAGTTAGCAATCAGTGTGGGCCAGTGTGGCTCTGCCTACAACATGGCCCCTTGTACTTAGCTCTATTTTGTGACATCACATGATGAAGGGTTATAATGTCTTCCTCCCTGTTACTACATGAGGATTCTTTTTTTTTTTTTTTTTTTTGTCTATTTCGTGACCGGCACTCAGCCAGTGAGTGCACCGGCCATTCCTATATAGGATCCGAACCTGCAGCGGGAGTGTTGCCGTGCTCCCAGCGCTGTACTCTCCCGAGTGCGCCACGGGCTCGGCCCTACATGAGGATTCTTGAACGCAAAGAATGTGTCTTTTATTTCTATAAATTTAGCCTAAGCAGTGCCTGGATTGTAGAAGATACTCAGTAAATATTCGGTGCATGAATGACAGTTGATGGGAATTATATTAGTAAGGGTTCTTCAGAGAGGGAGAATAAGTAGGATATGTTACAAATATATGAGAGGGTATTTATTAAGGGAATGAGCTCATGTAATTGTGAAGAGAAGTCCCATAATAGGCCATTTGCAAACTGGATGCAGGTAGCGTGGCTCAGTCCAAGTCTGAAGGGCTCCCTCCAAACCAGGGAAGATGATGGTGTCCTTGGTGTAATTCTGGAACGCAAAAGCTGAAGAGTCTCAAGCTCTGATGTCCAGGAACAGGGGACAGGAGTATATCCCACCTCAAGTGATTAAAGACAGGGATTCTTCATTTTTCTCCATTTTTTGTTTTCTCCAGGCCCCCGTCAGATTGGATGGTTCTTACCTATTTTAAGGCGTAGTCTTTCCCATCCAGTTCACTCAGGCTGTAATGCTCATCTCTTCTGGAAACACCCTCATAGACACACCTTAAAAGATAGTTTTTCCAGGTTTCTTGGCTTTCCTTAATCTAATCAAGTTGACAACTAGAATTAACCTTCACAAGTCCACCCCTTGTCAGCTTGGTGTCCATACTTATCTTCTTAAAACATACTTATCTTCAAATGGGACAACATAGTAATTCCACCTAACGTGATGCAATTATCTTGTGTACACCCCAAAATGCATTAATCCCTTTCCCAGAAGAGGAGATAAAGTCCTTAGAAGATATTTACCCTGCTCCCAATATCCCATGACTTAAATGAAAATGCTATGATTTTATAGCATTTATAAAGTTAACAATATTTAAATGTAGATATAAAGTCAACAAGCCTCATGGTACATGATTCTTCAGCTTTGAGATTTAATGCCTGTCCTGCTGGGTTTTGGACTTAGGACCTGTTACCCTTTTCTTTTGGCCTATTTCTCTCTTTTTGAACTGGAATATGTAGCATGTTTGTCCCACCATCGTATCTTGGAAGTAGATAACCTGCTTTGATTTCACAGATGGGACCGTGAGACCTTGGACCTTTGAGTTGAAACAAGTTAAGATTTGGGGGATGAAATTGATGTATTTGCATGTGAAAAGAAATGAGTTTTGGGGACCCAAGGGTGGAATGCAGTGTATCGAATTGTGTCCACCCCCCCTCCCAAAGTTTAATGTGTTGGAGGCTTTGTCCCCACTGTGACAGTGTTAAGATGGCGGGAAATCCCATTAACGTAATTGAGAGGTGGGGTCTTGAGGATGTGATTAGATTCTGGGGACCATGCCGTAACGGATGGATTGATAATGGTGGTCAGAGGTGTGGTTCTGGGAGCTCTAAAAGGAGAACAGATGAGAGTCTCTCACTCTCTCTGCTCCACCATTTGCTGCCACGTGAGATCCCTGTGAAACTACCACCAAGAAGACCCTTATCAGATATGCTACCTGGACTTTGGACTTCCCAGCCTCTGAGACTATAAGCAATAAATTTCATTTTCTTGCAAATTACTCAATTCCAGGTATTTTTTATAAGCAACAGAAATGGACTAATATAGGAATCTTGTCTAACATTTTCCAAACTGTTTTTTTTTTTTTTTTTAATGCTAATAAACATTCTGCAGAAAAAAACAATTCTCTATTGTAAATTTGGTAAATGCCAGGCTAAATATACTTCATCAGTAAATTTATACGGAGAATTCTGAGAGCTATATATATGCTAATACACAATGATGAATTACTATACTATAAGAGATGACCACTACTTGTAGTGTTTGCCAAATTTGCTTCAGAACCTCTTTTTTATTTAACATCTAGTAACAGTTCAAGTTACTTTTCAGAGCACAGTTTTAGAAAAACTGGACTAGTCTATTATATTTTCTTAGCCAAAATGTATTTTATTTCTTCACTCAACCAAAAAGAAAATGAAAGAAAGAAGTTTCTGTTACCTTTTTACCTTAATTCATCACAAATAAAATTTTGCCATTAAATTAACATCTCTACTTCCATAACACCTTTATTTTTAATATATGACCACTCGAAATTTCCAAAACTTTCTATTCCTTTATATTAAGGAGTACACTGCCACAAAGAGTACACAGTGGCACAAAGAGAGTACACTGAAATAAGGAGATTATTTGGTTGAGAGGAAAGGCTAGATTTTCTTTTCTACCACTGTCAAGATATGTCAAAAAGTGTCTCATACATAAAAACAATTATTATAAGTAATCCATTAGCTTATTATTGTCAATATAAACATTCTTTAAATAATACTTTTCTGAACAATTATTTTTCATTTGGTTCAACAGCTGTGTTGAACTAAATTCATTTATATAAAAATGATGTATTTTTACTTCTTGAAGTGCTGGCTATAGTTTGTAATATATTCCCTTCAACAGATGGTTGCTGAGGCTGCTACTCAAGTTCTGAGTTATTTTTCAATAGATGCCACACTTTGATCTCCACATTATTACCTTTTCAATTTAAGAAAGTTCCATAATTCTATCAGAAATTTAAATGCTGAGTAATTTTCAGCCCATTTTTTTCAATTCCACAAAATATATACCCAAATATATCTGTATTATGGTTAATTGATTTCCTAAACTATGCCAACTGATGTGATTGGGATAAATTCTAACTTCTCAGGGGTAACCATTTACAGAGTTTTTATGCAAGTATAAATCTATCTATGCCCACGTGGCATTAAAGGTATAAGTGTTATGAGCACCTTAAAGAAAGAAATTTCATATTGTGGAGGGATAAGGGTCAATCAGGATGAGAAAAAAATTACAAAAATACACAATTAAATGTGTTTTTTTTTTTTTCCCTTGAAAACTGAATAGCATTTCAAGAGGTGTTTAGAGAAGTTATTCCAAACTGAAGAATTAACAGGTGCAAAGAATGTAGGTGGCAAAGCATGAAACTAGTTCATGAGTGATTGGTTATACTAAAATGCAGTTATTACATTAAGTGGCAGCGGAAGTGGGTGACAGACTAGAATGTTTAAATTGAGGCTATTTTCTGGAATTATCTGAAAATTAGGCAGAGGGATTTGGATTTCATTCGATTGATACTTGGCGGTGAGCTGGAGAAGGATTAAATCAGTGTTGCACTTGAAGAATGTGGATCATTCATAGGATGAGCCAGAGACAGGAAGACCCATTAGGAAAATGGCAACAGGCACCAGGCTTGTGAGAGGATTAGAGAAGCTCATTAAAATTGGAGTGAGAGCAATGGGGATGGAAAGGAGAAGGTGTATTTGAGAGCTAGAGAATACAGATGGAGACAGAACCCTTGATGATGAAGTGCTTTTCATATTTAATCTACTACAGAAATTCAGATACAACACAGAGAGCAAAGTGAGAATTAAAATTACCTAATGGGAATTCATGTTGATAGTTTTACAGCAGGTATTTTTGAAGCATGCTGATTTTTATTTTGTTTTGTTTACAAATTTGATGTAGGTTTTCTTTTATGAAACAAAACATAACAGATTAGATTGAATTCCCTCATGTTCCCCTCCTTAATCATATTGCATTTCTGTTATTATAAATTCAATGTCCATTCTGTTTACGAGTTTTAAAATTTCCTAGATACATGTATGTATATATGCATACATAAAAAATAGGTACTATTGTCAGCATTTCCTGGATTTCAATTAAATCTAGGATTCTGCAACTTCCCTTGCCGAACTGTATGACCTGCGATTTATCTATTATAAATAAATCTAAATTTTTGTTAATTTATTGTTATCTATGATTCGAATAGTATAAATATATCACAATGTGCTTATATATTTTTTATTTACTTACAAATAAATTGCCCATTGATAACATGATATTTATTTTGCATTGTTTAGATAAACTTTTTATTTTGGAGTAAGTTTAGATTCACAGAAAAATTGCAAAGTTAGTGTGCTGAGTTCCCAAATACCCCTTATGCAATTTAGGTTTTACCTAATGTTATCCTCTTACATTACAGTGGTACATTCAAACAGTGGAACATTCAAAACTTCAAAGATAGTATTACTACTGAAAACTCATTATCTCAGAACAAAACTACATGTACCTAAGATAGACATTCTAGAGAAATCAAATAGATTACAGAGGTAGGTAGGGAGATAAAGAGATGCACACTGTAGCATTTTTGTGTGTGAGTAATTGAAAATACAACATAGTATTATATCCTCTACAGAGCCATTTCAATTGATATAGGAAATAGTGGGAAGTTTAGGGAGATTCTTTTGTGTTCTTTTCAGAAAATGATGACCTAAAATTACATGTTAAAAGAATATGAATCAGGGTGGTCATTGCCAAATTTCTTTGTCTTTGATTGATATGTGCATATCCTAATCTAGACGATATTAGATGTTTTTAATTGAATGACAATTATTTGCTGGTTAGAACATTCTTGATTGCTTTTAGCAGAGTAAACAATGGATTGTGAGGGTTTTCCTTGTCATACACACACAAAAAATAGAAGAAACACTAAAATAAAAAATGAGTTTGAAGAAATCTTGGGGGATATTTGATTTTGTTCTCTTGTTGTACAGATGGGCAATCAAGGGACTAGTGAGGGAAAATGTTTTTTTCCTGGACAATGCTACCAATAAGTGTATCAACAAGGAGCTAGACCCAGAGACTCTGGTTCTTAGCCTAAAGATTTTATTTCCACTTAAGTGTACTGATTTGGGGCATAGTGCTAAAATAAATTAAGTTGCAATTAATTTTATTTCACTCGTAAACGAAATGTGTATTGAACCATCCCTATCAAAGAGGGATAATTATTACTCTTAAAATTTAGGAAAAAAGAGAGAATAGTTTTTTCATGAACTTAAAAAAAGGTTTCATGTTAAATTGCAGAAATAGAACATCTGTGAAACTCCCACTCTAAATAAATAAAAATGTAAATTTAAAATATTCCTCAAAACCTGGTAGATTGAAAATATGACCATAGTTCTTCACTTCTCCCTATATCCATTCCCTTTTGCAAGTGACTTTGTAGGTGCTCACATCAAGTGGCGTCTCTCTCCTTTCTCCTTGCAACCACCTTGTGACTTATTTTGGTCACAGAGTTTTGTACAAGGAATGGGGTGCCAGTTCCAATTCTAGACCTCAAAGAAGTTTGTGAATTTCTGTCCTTTCTCTTGAAACCCTATCCAGCCACTTCGTGAAGAAGCACAGGCTGGCTGAAAGCTGATTTGCGTCAGCTGAGAATATCCTGAACTAGCCAGTCCCTGACTCTCCCAGCAGGCAATCTGGCAACTGAGCCAGATGTACAAATGGGCTCATCTAAGGACTGCATCTCACTCAGATCAGCAGAACCATCTTGGTGACACACAAACTCATGACATAAATAAAAGATTGTTGTTTGAAGCCATTAAGCTTTGAAAAGTGATAGTCTTTGGTAAGGAAGTCATTGTTTACATGAAGATATTGAAAGTTAGGTTATGGTTACTTATGTAATATTTAAAAGTTCTTCATACTAAGTAAAATTTGATTCCACAATAAAATGTACAACAGAATACCATTCCATTGGAAGGTGTAATTATGGCCTGGATCACCAGGTAAACATGCTTTTCATCAATTTTTCAAAAATGATAGACCCTGTCATGGATATGATTACTTGTTAATATCATCAAAGTTTTTAAAATCACATTTTATAATCTCACTTAAACTGTAATGTATTATGAGCTTTTAAAATATTTTAAATTCTTTTATTACTTAAATTATGTTATGCATCAAAATTAATTCCAAGGAACTACAAGTCAAAATTCTCAATATTAATAAAGTTTAAAAGTGGTTTAAAAATGACTCTGTCAAATGCATAGAAGCAAAAAGTAGAATAGTGGTTGCTGGGGGCTTGGGAAAGGAGGAGATGGGGAGTTGGTGTTCAAGGCAGACAAAGTTTCAATTATGCAAGATGATTAAGTTCCAGAGATTTTCTGTATAACCTTGTGCATATATTTGACAACACTGTATTATACACTTAAACATTTGTTGAGAAGGTAGATCTCATGTTAAGTGTTTATACCACAATTTTAAGACAAACACAATTCAAGAACAAGCTAGTACCAATGAATAAGATAGAGTGAAAATTCTATATCTTTGAATTATTTGTCATTCAGTTTACAAAGAATAAATTAACAGTAATAATTATAAATTACAGCATGCTTTTTAATTTATACTTATTAGCTAAGTGTAATATTTGTATGTGACCACTAGATAGAGCTAGTATAATAATATCCTGAGAGAACAGCAAAAATGTAGGAAACACTATCTTACTCTTAGCACATGTACAGGCTGCTTTTCTTTATATTGCATTCTATCTGATCCCAGGCAGCTCTGAATTTTTTAACTTTAAACTGATACGACTCAGCTCTATTTTCTCTGTAATACATTCAACCACTAATTTTATTAGTTTACCTGTAGTGATCTGCATACAATGCAATATGAAGTTTAATTAACAGTAGTAATAGTTCTAAAACTATAATATAATATTTCAGGATGTTTTAGCATGAAATTTGTCTTAAAGCCACCAAAAATAATTTTGTGATGAACACTCACTATATGATTTTTGATACATGTATACATTATAGTGTTTACCATTCATGGGGCAAATGAGGCTTGCTACTTTCAGATACAGATTAAACATAAAATAAAGAATATATAAAAATAAAGTTTCAGACTTATGTTGAGATTCTTAAAGCACAAGAAATTTGGCTAACTACATGAAATGTAAGCCTTCTTTCTTTTTGTCAACAGAGAGAACTCCATTATGGGACCAGCAATTCAATTTGTAAGAAACTTGAAGGAGGAGATCATGTTTTAAACTTCTTTTCTGACTCCTACAAACAACAATCACTATCATCATCATCATTATGTTATTAGGAACATAAGTCCTTGGAGACTCATTCTTAAAGATTAGTTATTTATTTGTTGGCTGTATTAGTATGTTATTTATAAATATCCAGAAATTAATTTGATCATTATTCAATGTAATATATGTAGTTTACAATTTCAAATTAGTGACCTCTCTCGATTTCTTAATCTGTAAAACTTTTTAAATGATATGTGATTTGGGAGTCAGGATTAAGTAGCTTTGCTAGTCAATGAAGCAATATTTCTCAGATTTTGTTGAATATCAGCATCACCTAGGAGCATGACAGTCCTAAACTCTATCTCCAGAAAGTTTGATTTAGCAATTCTGTGATGCATCCTACAAATCTGCATTTTATCAATTACCTCTGATAGTTCTGATGCAAAAGTTTATAAACTGAATTTCCGGAGTACAGTAATTAAGAAGATAGACCCTAAATTGAGACAGACCTGAAATCTAAACCTCAGTTTCTCCATCGATAAAATAGGAACAATAATACCAGCACAAGTAGTTGTGGTGATTAAAGCACCTAATGCTATCATGAGTAACAATGCCGGCAAGTGGTGGCAACTCTATAAATCATGCTCATTATATTTTCTTCTCCAATTATGTCTAAATAGTGTGACTATTATCTGACAAGTTATTCGAGGAAGTAAACAAATATGATACTGATATGTATTCCTGTTATGCTTCTGTGACTTTATTATTCCTTGCCATTTATTATATTATGCAATTCCTCTTAACCACATGTTTACATGAGTAGCAATGCCACTTTATGTATTGATAATTACTTACAACCTTGTTCAAGTATTTTTTTTCCTATGTTTCAGAACAGATTACATTGCCACAAGGTGTGTCTGCCTTGGCTACCACAAATGTAAGACGTGAAGAAAAATAAAATGCCTTTTCTCACAAAGAGCTATCAAATAGGAACTTCAGAACTTCCTCTTGAAGAAAATAATTCAATTGAATGTTGTCATCTAACATTTTAAACCCCTTTTTTGTCATAGGGTTGCTCATAAAATTGTTAATGCATAACCCTCAGTGAGACAATTGAACTAAGCTACTTTTAGAGTTCATCATTTACATAATCTTGCTTGCTGGTCTTCTATTATCTGAAGAAAAATATGTGATGTGTATAAAATACAATGAACTCACTCTTAACAATTGTCTTTTCTTTGGAAAATGATTGCTTTGAAAAGCTATATACTGATATCATGTATTTATATAGCTTTTGAATAAAAGAATTGTCCCATACTGACATATTGAAAAAATTCTGAATTAAATAAAAATGATAGGAAGATCGGCTACATGATAATGTATTTGTCCAAATATTGAACTCTATATTTGAAAGGTAAATGATTTCAAATACTTTCATCATATATTTCTTTCTTTCCACCCATAATTAAAGTTAAGGGAGCTGGAGATAATATCAGCTAACAGTTATTGGGCATGTACTAATTTGGGGGCATGATCTCCTAAGTGCTTTATATTTAACAACTCATTTAACTTTCACAAACAGATAAGGTGAATGATATTGTTTTCCTGCTTTTATAAGGAAGCAGTCTTATCGGTAGGTAGTCTTGATCTAGGTAGTCTAATTCCAGAGCCTATGCCCTTAAATCACATTACAACCTCTTCTTTCTTTTTATTATAACTCCCTCTCTAGAAAAGGTACTCTGCTTCAAGCTGGCCTTTAATGAGGGGAGGGGAGTATCACCAAACTGACCAAAGTTTGGTTCCAATCTACTTTTCCTATTTTCCAGTAATTCAGTTTTTCATTGCTTCTCTTTCTACTATTGCAGGTTCTTGAACTCGTCCACCTCAAAATTATTGCTTCACCCACCTGAATGCCTTGCTTTGTTTCACAGCATACCAATATCATGCTCATCATTTTATATCCCACTTAAATCCTTCATACTGTGTAACTTTTGTTCAGATCTCTCTGATGAAAAGAATTGTTTTTTCTTTTCTGATCCTGGCAAGAGACCCTAAGAGCTCAATCAGAATATTTTAAGCCCCACACGTGACTCAGCTTCAAAGTCCTTTTTTCCTCCAGTATACATTTATTTCCCAGAAATAACCTTGTGCTTTTGGATATTGTCCACCCATCTGGTAAGATCCCCAATGTCACATGCACTGCATTTAGGAGATTTAGGGATGACCCACATTTTTTTATAATATATAACTCTTAGTGTGGAGATCCAAAAGGGGAATTAGTCACTAGCCCAATAGGTCTAGTGACTTGCCTAATGAAGAGTCTTGATGCCACAGGAGAACTTTTCCTGAGAGACCTGTAGACTCGAAGGTGCAAATGAAGATACAGTGGGGACAGTATCTTCAAGTAAGTGCTGAGGCTTTCATTTTTAAATTTCTCCTATATCTTTATTAAACATTATCTATATCAGTAGTCTCCACTTTATTTTTGCTACAGTTCCAAAAACTGTTCACAGACCCCTATATGGTATTCATAAGTTGTTTTCAAACAAAAGTTATAATTACATTTCGGTAACACATTTAAAGTAATACATTTAAAGTAATTTGAATTCTGTTAATCCCAGTAGCTTGTATAATTGCAAAAATACATGAAATCAAGTTTTTATTAACTGAGAAGATAATGCACGGAACCCATGAATGTGAGGATTTCGTATAATGAATCTGTTGTACACCATGGCCTGAGGACCACAAGTTGAAAACCTCTCATTAAGACCATGTATTTGGACTTTAACCCTTTCCTGCATTGTGATTTTATTCCAGCTCCTCCTCTTTCTTCTCTCTTCCTCTTCTTTTTCTCTTTCTTTTCCCCTTTGTCCTCCCCCACTCCTCGTCTTTTATCTCTGAGTCATGGTGACCTCTCTACGTCCTCTTCTTATGATCACTGTGCAGACACACATTTTGAATACTGAAATCTCACACAATGGTTTGGAAAAGAATTCAGTTGAGAACAGGCCTCAGATGTCTCACTACTAGGCAATAGCCATTATCCCCTTTTCCTGCCTAAGAATATCCAACTTTATTCAGGCATGGTAGCCTGGCTCACCTCTTCTCAGCCACAGGGAGTGGATTTTGATTAGTGAAGGTAATGAAGGTAATTTCCTTGTGAGCAGCCTAGGTGTATAGTAGGTTATACCATTTAGGTTTGTGTAAGTATGCTCTATGATGTTCAAACGACAACAAAATTGCCTAATGACCCATCTCTTGAAACGTAGCCCAGTGGTTGTGATGCTTGACTGTACAGTAGTCCCTGCTTAGCTGAGGGGGGTAAATTCCAACACCCCACCAGTGGATGCCTGAAACCTCAGATAGTATCGAACCTGATTGCTGTCAGTCATAACTTCTGCAGTTTGAGGTTTGATGGCAAAGCTAGCACAGGTTTATTTCTTTTTTTCCCCCACAATTTCACAGAGTATTCATTTTTACCTTAGATCTGAGCAACCTTACCATACTTTATTTTCTTTCCTCGTTAAATCCAAAACTTTTACCTTTTCACTTAAAGGAAGCACTTTATAACTTCTCTTTGGCATATCTAAATTGCCAGCATCACGAATCTTGCACTCTGAGGACATTAAGTAAAGTAAGGGTTACTTGAACACAAGCACTGAGTTACCACAACAGTCAATGTGTAATCAAGATGGCTACTAAGTGGGAGCATCTACAAGGTGTATTCGCTGGGGATGATTCAAAGGGAAGATTCCTGTCCCCAGCAGGACAGCATGAGATTCCATCATGCTACTCAGAATGGTGCACACTTGAAAACTTATGAATGGTTTATTTCTGGAATTTTCCATGTAATATTTTTGGACCATGGTTGACCACAGGCAACTAAAACCACAGAAAGCAAAACCACAGATGAGAGAATACTGTAGACAGATGGAAACCAAGTCCTTAATATGTATTATTTACTGTAAAGCCAATCTACAGGCATTTTATTGTGTGACTTCACTGTTTAAGCCTTATTAAGTAATGTTTCACTTACTTGCAAAAGAAATCATCTCATTACATGTTCATTTTAGTGACCTTACTTTCTCATAAGTTATGTTCCAAAGAAAAGTATCATGGAGGCATAATTTAATTCCATTGATATACCATAAAACATTCTTTGTTACATTAGCATAATGCTTAAGCTATCTGTAAGAATTCAGGAGATGGTAAAATATAATGTAAAGTTACTTTTTCATTTCAAATAACTTCTTTAAAATTATTATAGTAGAATATGAAAATTGTAGTAATGATAAAGGAAGTGAATTTCTCCAAGATCTTTAACCTGTCATAAGAATTTAAATAGTACTATAGGATTAGCTGAAACTCATGCACAAAATTATATTAATGCAACGAATGTGTGTGTATTATTTTGGGGAACATATAGCTTTTTGTGGGCTTTTATAGCTTATTTACTATTACTTGTAGCAATATTTTTTTTCCCACAAATTTTTATTTCAAAGTGAGGCTTCAACACAATTGTTTATTATTTCCAATAGTTTGAAAATTTAGCTTTTAATATATTGATGATAATTATCTGGCTTTGACTTTATTTTGGAAGTCTTCTAATGGCAATAATTACTATAAATATAATTTTTTTAAGTTTACAGTATTTTTCACCATGTGTAATTATAAAGACAGTTATGTCATTATTAGGATTTATGTCTTCTTATTCTCATTTTATAATAAAAAATAATTTTAAAGACCTCATATTACTTATTCAGTATCATATAATTAAAAGAAAAAAAGAGCAGACACTCATGCTCTTACTGTCATTCTGTAAAATTATTCTATGTGTGGGTTAGTATAAAATGTGTTAGGCGCTTCATGGTTATTTGACTCATAGTACAGTTAAGAATAATTACAAGGAATAATTAAGTACGCAAGAATGATCCAGAAGTCTAACAGAGAAACACAAATAGAAGCTACTAGAATGGGCTATGGTTCTGAAATCAGGAACTTGATACATTTTCTTTAAAGAAAATTGGCAGAGGCAAAAAATAACTTATGGAAACATCAGGCAGCATTACTAGACCATAAGTTTAGCCAAACACTAAGAAATTGTTAATATTCATAAATTTATGAACTGTAAAAGTGGTGATTTCATCTAGTTCAATGTGAAAAAAAGGCAGGTAAAAGACAAGTACACATTTGTGTACTTATTTAGAATTTAGGACAAATTTAGAATTTCTAAATTTAGAATGAATTTAGAGAGGTGAGTAAGATTAGAGAGGTATCAGGTCATGGAGAGAGCTGTATGCTATGCTAATGAGTTGTTTACATTAAAAATTATTCAGAAGCATTGAATACATTTTAAGCACAAGAATAACGTGATTATATTTTCATTTGTAATAGACAGCTCTGGATGTGTAGAAAGAACTGAGTTAAGGTCAGGGTCAGGGAGATTACATTACTACAGGAAGCCAGTTACAATCACTCAGGCAGTAAGTATTGAGGACCCAGACCCTGATATTGGTGAATGGAAAACATAAAGGGGTAGATTAGAGAAATATTTATGCAACAAAATTGGCATTGTGATTGAATTATTGAATATCGTGGTAGTACAGAAGGAAAATTAGATTTCTCTCAAATTTCTGGCTTGAATGACTAGGTGAACATATCTGGATTTTAGTGGTAAAACTTAAATGGAAGGATTACCAGTACAGTTATCTATCTATCCGTCTATCTAAATATTATACACACACACTCACACACACACACACACACATATATATGTATATATACATGCACATATATAATTGGATAGGGCAGGAGCCTATATATAAATCAAACCCATATATATATATATATATATATATATATATATATATATATATATAAAACAAACTAAGAAATGAGGAGAAAAACCTTAAGCTGATAAGAAATAGTCATGGATATTAGAAGAAAATGAGGAGAAGAATGTTTCTGAAGATGAGAGAAGAATGGTTAAGAAGAAATAACAACACTGTTGTAATAAGAAGGCACACCAAGAAAACTGAAGCCTGCAAAATCTGCATAGTTTTTAGCAGTTCATAAGTTACCCTGCAGGAAGGAAACAAAGTTTTCTGAAATTTTGATATTCATCATATTGAATTAAAAAAAAAATCAATCTTTTGTGGGCCAAACACACTTGTCTTTTCTACATCATTGATTTAAAAGAGAATAATTTTTATTTTCTGTGTTTTTAAAATTTACTTTGTCCCATTTTGCCTTATCAAGTGGGAGCTCAGTAAGTGAAGTCTTAGAAAGCAGGTAGGCTAATGTCCTAATAGATTTCAAAATTTCAAAAAGTCTGTGGAAAGATTTGTATTACCTTTTAATTCTATTTCTCCACAATCTTTTTGAAGCTCCCTCATATATTCTGGATATGAGTCATTTTTCAGGTATATGGGTCATGGAAATGTTCATTGTACGGCTTGACTTTAAGGTGACTTTCAAAAAGTATACGGATTTTTAATTAATAACGTTCAATTTTTCAAATTTGCTTTTATGGTTCATCCTTTTTTTTTTTTGTATCCTACTTAATAAATCTTCGGCATCCCTTAGGTCACAAAGATTTGTACCTTATGTTTTTTTTTTTTTTTCTGGAAGTATTATAATGTTTTTTTTTTTTTTTTTTTTTTTGTCTTTTTCGTGACCGGTACTCAGCCAGTGAGTGCACCGGCCGTTCCTATGTAGGATCCGAACCCGCGGCGGGAGCGTCGCTGCGCTCCCAGCGCCGCACTCTCCCGAGTGCACCACGGGCTCGGCCTTATAATGTTAGTTTTTATATTTAAGCCTACTATTCATTTTGAGATAACTTTTGACTGTCGTGTGAGATTAGGATTCATATTAATTTTTTCCTCATAGGAATATCAAGTTCTTCCAGTAACATTTGTTGAAAAAACTATGCTTCCCAAACAGAATTCCTAGGCAACTTCTTTAAAATCGATTGTCTAATTCTGAACTAGTTTCATTAATCTATGTTTGTCATTTCACCAATATTTTATTATCTTGATTACTGTAACTTTACAATGTTTTAAAATCAGGTAGTATGAGTATAAACAGATTTCTAGCCTTTGTAAAGTTGGATAGAGTCAGAAGTTTGGCAAATTTTTTTTTAATAGGCAAAATATTCCTCATGTCCCTAGAGAAATAAATTTGATAGCAACCTAGCCAAGTTCTCAGGCTGTGTTACAATACGAGTAAATGTCAAAGTGAATTTGAAACACCAATGAGAGTTAAATAGTGTTGAAAAATAGAACTGCAATAAATAGGCCTATTAGCCATACTTCCTCTGTAACTTGGTTCAGGTACTGAAGGTAAAATAGACGATAACTCGAAATGTGCTTGGCCTCAACAACTGGAGATAAATGACTTTTTACAAAATGTTTAAAGTTTTGATGATATATATATATATATAGAATATATATATATATATAGAATATATATATATAGAATATAGAATTTGCTATTTTAACCATTTTCAGGGCACAGTTCAGTGGCATTAATTACATTTGCTATGTTCTGCAACCATCACCATTAGGTACTTCCAAACCTTTTTCATCACTTTGAACAGAAACTCAATAACCATTAAGCAATAACTTCCCATTCCCTTCTTTCTCCAGCTCCTAGTAACCTCTACTCTACTTTTTGTTTGTGCATTTGTGCATTCTAGATATTTCATGCGAGTGAAATCATACAATATTTGTCATTTTATGCTTAACTTATTTTACTTAGCATAATGTTTTTAAGTTCTCGCATGCTGTAGCATGTAACAGAACTTTATTTCTTCTTGCAACTGAATAATATTCCACTGTATATAAATATCATGTTTTGTTTATTCCATTCAGCTTTTGATGGACAATGGATTGTTTCCAACTTTTTGCTATTGTTGAAAATGCTACAATGAACAGTGATGTACAAGTATCTGTTTGAGCCTTTATTTTTAATTTTTGGGTGTGTATACCTACAAGTAAAATTGCTGGGTCATATGGTAATTCTATATTTAACTTTTTCAGGAGCCACTGTACTATTTTCCAAAGCAACTGTACCATTTTAAATTCCCACCTTCTTTTTATCAAGGTTTCAGTTTGTCTACATATTCACCACTACCATTTATTTTTCATCTTTTTGTTCCTAGTAGGTGTGAAGTTGTATTTTATTTATTTATTTTTTTGTTTGTTTTTTTGTTTGTTTTTTATTTTTATTTTTATTTTATTTTTTTATTTTTATTTTTTTTAATTTTTATCTTATCGATATACATTGTGGCTGATTATTGCTCCCCATCACCAAAACCTCCCTCCCTCCTCCCTCCCCTCCTCTCCCCCAATAATGTCCTTTCTGTTTGCTTGTCGTATCAACTTCAAGTAATTGTGGTTGTTATATCTTCGTCCCCCGCCCCCCCGGTTTGTGTGTGTGTGTGTGTGTGTGTGAATTTATATATTAATTTTTAGCTCCCTCCAATAAGTGAGAACATGTGGTATTTCTCTTTCTGTGCCTGACTCGTTTCACTTAATATAATTCTCTCAAGGTCCATCCATGTTGTTGCAAATGGCAGTATTTCATTCGTTTTTATAGTTATTTATAGTTTTAATTTGCATTTCCTTAACGACTAATATTGTTGAGCATCTTATCATATGCTAATTGGACATTTGTATATTAGTCTGCTTGGGCTGCCATAACAAAATACCACATACCGTGTGGCTTAAACAACAGAAATTTATTTTCTCCCAGTTTTGGAGATTGGAAAGTCCAAGATCGAAGTCTGGCAGGGCTTACTTTCTGGTAAGGACTCTCTTTCTGGCCTGCAGACAGCTGCCTTCTTGTTGTGTCCTCACATGGCCCGTCCTCTGAGTGCTCTTTGGGAGAAGAAGAGAGGGAAGGGGAGAAATAGAAAAAGAGAGCTCTCTGGTGTCTCTTATAAGGAAACTAATTCTATCAGATCAGGGACCTATCCTTATGACTTCATTTAACCTTAACTACTTCCTTATTCCAAATACAGTCACATTAGGGGTTAGGGCTTAAATATATAAATTTGAGGGGGTACAATTTAGTTTACAGAATTTTACCCCTGGTCCCCCAAAATTCATGTCATTATCACATGCAAATGCATTCATTTTATCCCAATGGAACCAAAACTCTTCACATTTCAGCCTTAAGTCTAAAGTCCAAGGACTCATCTAAATGCCACCTAAATCAGATATGGGTAAGATTCATGGTATGATTCATTCTCAGGAAAAATTTCTCTCCAGTTGTGAACTTGTGAAGGCAGACAAGTTATGTGCTTTCAAAATACAATGGTGGTACAGGCATAGGATAAACATTCCTTTTCCAAAGGAGGAAAAAGGAAAGAAGAAAAATTTGATGGATCCCAAGCAAGTTGAAAACTTAGCAAGTAAAATTCCATTAGATTTAAGTCTTAAGAATAATCCTCTTGGCTCAATTCTCCACCTTCCAGACCCACTGGGGTAGCTGCCCCACCTCCAAGACTTCATTTGGAGGCCTTTTAAAAACAAGGTGATGATGGCTGCAACCTTTCAAGCCAAGGAGGCAACGCTGACAATATCTGAATCATCTTTGGGGTCGTGCTTCCCTTTACTAAAGGATAATGCATGTTTCCAGTTTTCTTTCATTCTGTCCTATTTTTTCTGTTTCCTTTAGTCTCAGCTGGCAGTGTTTCTGTTATTATAATCCCATCATTTTTTCTGGATTTGGCTGAGGTGGTTGATTAAATTTGTAGTTCACGGATATACTAATCTCCTTATCAAATAGCTGTTCAGCCACATTTTTTGCATTCTTTTCAGAACAACCTTTCTCATTTTTTGCAATATGGATAGGCTGACAATTTCCAAATCTTCAAGTTCTGGTTCCTTTTTGCTTAACAGTTCTTTCAACTTATCTCTCTCCTTTTGCATTTAACTATAAGTGGTAAGGAGATCACAAACTGCATCTTCAATATTTGGTCAGAAATTTCCTCTGCTAAATATCCAGTTTCATCATTTGCAAGTTTTACCTTTCGTAATACACTACAACACAATTTAGCCAAGTTAAACTTTCACTTTATTACACTTACCACTTCTTTATAAGGATCACCTATCCTCCAATTTCCAATAACCCGTTCCCCATTTTAGTATGAGGCCTCACAAAAATGGCCTTTAATGTTCATATTTATGCTAGTATTCTGTTCGCGTCTATTTATATAATCTCTGAAAATATGGAGGTTCTCCCCCCAGTTCTATTCTTTTCTTTTCCAGTTTGCCAGAACTGCTGTTAATATCTACATTTCTAATACGCACCTCAAAAACTCTTCCAGCCTCTACCCATTACCCTGTTTTAAAGCTACTTCTACATTTTTAGGTATTTGTTACAGCACCATTCCACTTTACAGTACCAAAATATGTTATTAGTTTGCTTGGTCTGCCATAACAAAATACCATAGACGGTGTGTTTTAAACAACATAAATTTATTTTTCATAGTTCTGACGGCTGGAAAGTCCAAGATCAAGGTCCTGGCAAAATGAGTTTCACTTCAAGGACTCTTCTCTTGGCTTATAGGCAGCCATCATCTTGCAGCGTGCTCATGTGACCTATTCTTTGTGCTTGTGTGGAGAGAGAGAATGATACCTCTCTCTCTTCCTCTTCTTATAAGGATACCAATACTAAGGGCTCCACCCTTATGGATTCATTTAATCCTAGATAATTTCTTATAGACTCTATCTCCAAATACAATCACATTATATTATATATATATATATATATATTGTATGTCTACTTTGGAAGGACACAATTCAATTCATAGTATATAACTTCTTTGGAGAAATGGGTATTCAAGTATTTTACCCATTTCTTAAAATTGGGTTGTTTTGACTTTTTGTTACTTAGTTTTAAGACTTCTTTGTATTTGTATGGATGTTAAACCTTTATCAGATATAAGACTTCCAAATATTTTTCCCATTCTGTGTTTTTTTTTCTTTGTAATGTTCTTGGATGCACAAAAGTTTTTAATTTTGATAAAGTCCAAATTTTTGCTCATGTTTTGGTGTTGTGTGTAAGAATCCATTGCCAAACAAAAGGTCAAAAAGATTTACCTTTAAGAATTGTTTTAAGAGTTTTATGGTTTGGGCTCTTATATTTAGGCTTTTGTACATTTTGTGATAATTTGCATATGTAGTGTGAGGTAGGCATTTAACTTTTTCTTGGTTTTTTTCTTTTTGCATGTGGAAATCCAGTTGTTCCAGCACCATTTGATGAAGATATTGTTCTTTCCCCATTGAATAGACTTGGCACTTCTGTCAAAAATCAATGGACCATAGATGTATGGGTCTATTTCTGGACTCTCCATTCTATTTCATTGGTTTATATGTCTATCTTTATGTAGTGCCACATTGTTTTACTTATAGCTTTGTAGTAAGTTGTGAAAGTGTGAGTCATTCAACTTTATTCCTTTTCAAAATTGTTTTGGCTATTTGGGGTCACTTTGAAATTCTATATGCATTTGCGAATTAGCAAAAAAGGCTGTTGAAAGAAGCCTATATTAAATATTTTTCCCACCCAAATCAGGTTTCTTTTCCCTGATTTAGTTATTGAAGAACATGAAGAGTTATGTTTTATTCCTTGGATCTGGGCAGAAATTCTAATGTGTGAAAACTAGAAAAAATAATGTGTATATGTGTGAGTGTGTGTGTGAAAAAAAGAAAAAAAATGGTTTATTAGTTTATATAATGCCATAGCTTACCAATTTTAAAGTTACACTTTTAATGGTCATTTTAGAAGCCATACACAGCTCTTTAATTATCTTTAGAAATTCTATGCTTCATACAAAAGGCTTCAACATTGCAGTTTTGTTTGACAGCCAGATAGTTTTGAACTACTACAAAGGAAATGTATATCTACACAAGGAGACAGTGCTCATGATTTTTATGTCAAGGTAACTTCAAATATTTGAGTAGCATTTAAAAAAGGAGCATAGAATAGTGATGAAAAGCAAAGACTCTCAAGTTAAACTTTCTGCATTTGAATCCCAGCTTCACCATTACTAGTTATATAATATTGAACAATTTACTTAAGATCTCTGCCTCACTATTTTCATCTGTAATGTAAAGAGGGAATGATAATAACAGTTACTTCAAAGGTTTCCTTGAGAATTAAATTATTTTATACTTGCAATGCATATAATAAGGGCTAAGTGAGGATTAACTGTTATGATTATATGCAAATAATAACTTGCATCTATCACTTTACAATTTACAATGGATTTTGTAATATATTCTATAATCCAGTCCTGAAATTAATCCTGTGACATACATGAAAGTTATATTATTAGTCCCATTAAACAGATGAAAAACTGAGATTCACAGAGGTTGTGAAATACCAGAGGTCATGTTAAAAAGTGAAACATATAAAATCAAATCATATTACAACCAAATAACTGTTTTTCATACATATATTATTTCCACTGCAGCAAATTACTTTTACTTTCTATCTAAATTGAACATTAAGAATCATACAAAATTAACTTACATAATATTGTAACAGGAGGAGAATGAAAATGATGAATTTTGCAACAAGTTACACAGAGTTAATTTCCTTTTCCTACAGTTCATATTAGGTTTTTTCTGGTTTTCAGATGAGAGAAAGTGAATTACTGGTTGTGAAATTTATGCAGTGGTTAGAAATCTGCTGAATGTGGGATCATTTTTAAAATTTGTATTACCGTGACTTCATTATAAATAATCACAATTTATTTCAGGTCCCATAACTCTGTGTGCTAGCACATCAACAATGAGATATGCTTGCGTATTTGCTTTATATTTGAATAATTCTCAGTTATTAGCTCATATTTTAAGAAAATTTACTTTGCTCATTTTTGGAACCTCATAAGCATAAGTAAAAGTAAAAGATTGAACTTTTTAAAAATATTCAACAGTATGACTCAGAGCAATATAAAATATTTTAATAAGAAAACTATTATTTTAGTTTAGCAAAACAATTATCTGGCTAATAAACATATGTTTGTGTATGAATTTCCCTGTTATTATCTGCTATTATAAGCAGAGTTATTTAAAACATTTTGATTGAGGTCATGGCTTTGAATTAGATGCGGAAGAGATTATATAATTTGTAAAAGTGGTTTTCATTGCCTTCAAACACACATCAGTTGAAAGATAACAGTCCAAGTAGCATGTCATCATACTAACAAAAACAGATGTAAAATGTATGAACACAGAACTCACAGATCTTTTTTGAAAAGTATCTTGTCTAATAGTGGCATTAAATATAATGTTATTTATTGATGATATCTACATACCTAAACAAGAGTTGTATATAATACCTGAGATTTTACCTACTCTGTAAGAAGAAGATTGTTTTTTCTGAATTATAATTAGTTAACATAATGATATTTAGATTTATCATTAATCACCTAAAAGGTGGTAAATGTAGTTCAAATAAATTATAATTTATAAGTTTAGCAGTTATGCGCCTTAGACTTGACTAAATGTTGAAAATGCAGATACTTAGAATAAGCCCTGAGGCCAATGATGTTAAACTCAATGAGAACAAGTAAAAAGAGAAATGAAGTTAGTCAGATAGAACTTTTTCCAGGAAAGTCATTCCAAGTACTACCGATAACTCACTTTAGAAATTCAACTATAATCATTGTCAAACATTTTAGTCTATGTTGTAATTGCTTTCTCTCTCTCTCTCTCTTTTATAGTTCTTTTTTATTTTATATACGTAAAGTATACAACATGATGCTTTGATATAAATATACATGTGAAATAATTTCTACAGTCAAGCAAATTAACTTGCTTGACATCATCTCATATGGTTCCCTTTTGTGTGTGTTTGTGTGGTAAAAGTACCTACAATCTACTCTTAGGAATTTTCCAGCATTCAACACAGTAGAGATGATCATGGACTTAAGATGGTTCTACTTATGATTTTTTTGACTTTACAATGATAGGAAAGTGATATGCATTCATTAGAAACCATACTTCGAGTATCCACACACAAAACCATTTTGTTTTTCACTTTCAGTACAGATTTCATTAAATTACATGATATATTCAACACTTTACTATAAAGCATGCTTTGTGGTAGATGACGTTGTCCAACTGCAGGTTAAGGTCAGTGTTCTTAGCACATTTATTCAGCCTTGTTAGTCGTAACTAGTCTGCTTAGTTTTTTTTTTATTTTTTCTTGATTCAATCTTTGTAGACTCTATGTGTCCAAGAATTTTTGAGTTTCATCTAGGTTTTCCAGTTTTGTTTGTGTATAGATGATCATAATAGCCTCTAATAATTCTTAGTATTTCTGTGGTATCAGTTGTAATGTCTTCTTTTATATTTTTAATTTTATTTATTTGGGTCTTTTGTCTTTTTTCTTAGTCTAGCTAATGATTTGTTGATTCTGTTTATCTTTTAAAAGAGACAAGCTTTTGTTTTGTTGATCTTTGTATTTGTTTTTTTAGTCTTAAGTTTATTTCTGTTCTGATCTTTATTCTTTCTTCCAACAAATTTTGTGTTTGGTTTCTTATTGTTTTTCTAGTTCTTTGAGATGCACTGCTAGGTTATTTATCTGAATCTGTCTAGTTATTTGATGTAGTCATTTATTGCTAAATTTCCCTCTTAGTACTAGTTTGGCTGTCTCCCATAGGTTTAATTGTGTTGTGTTTCTGTTTTCATCTATTTCAAGAAATTTTTAATATCTTTTAAAATTATTCCATTGATCCACTGGCAGTTCAGGAGCATGTTATTTAATCTTTAAGTATTTGTACAGTTTCATAAATTTCTCTTTCTATTGATTTCCAGTTTTATTCCATTGTTGTCAGAGAAGATATGTGATATGATTTCAAGTTATTAATTTGCTGAGACTTGTTCTGTGGACTAACATATGATCAGTCCTGTAAAATGTTTAATGTGATGATGAGAAGAGTGTGTATTCTGCTGCTTTTGGATAAAACATTCTGTAAATGTCTATAAGGTCCATTTGGTATATACTGCAGTTTAATTACAATGTTTCTTTGTTGATTTTCTATCTAGATTATCTGTTCAATGCTTCAAGTACAGTTTTGAAGTCCCTGACAATTATTGTATTGAAGTCTATTTCTCCCTTTATATCTAATAATACTTGCTTTCGATATTTGGGTGCTCCAGTTTTGGATATATATGTACTTCAAAAAGTTCATTGAAAGATTTGTATTATCTTTTAATTCTTTTTTTTTTCATTATCTTTTTGAAGTACCCTTGGATTTACAATTGTTATACCCTCTTGCTGTAAATTGATCTCTTTATCATTATATAATTAATTTCTTTGTCTTTTTTTTTTTAAAGTTTTAGATTTAAGTCTGTTTTATCTGATATGAGTATAGCAGCTTTTGCTTGCTTCTGGTTTCTCTTTGTGTGCAATGTTTTTGTTTATCCCTTCATTTTCACTCTACATGTGTCTTGTAGAGTGAGTTTCCTGTAGGCAGCAAATAGTTTGGTCTAGGTTTTTTACCCACTCAGCCACTCTCTATTTTTTTATTTTTTTATTTTTATTTTTATTTATTTATTTTTTTTTAATGATTTGATGGATTTATTTATTTATTTATTTTGTCTTTTTGTGACCGGCCGCACCATGCTCAGCCAGTGAGCGCACCGGCCATCCTTATGTAGGATCCGAACCCGTAGCGGGAGCACTGCTGCGCTCCCAGCGCCGCACTCTCCCGGGTGCGCCACGGGGTCGGCCTTCTATTTTTTTTTTATTTGGGGAATTTAGTCCATTTACATTTAAGGTTATTATTAATAGCTGAGGACTTACTTATGATATTTTGTTGATAGTTTTATGGTTGTTTTGCATATTCTTTTCTCCTTTCTTCCTCTAACTGTTTTTCACTTCAGTTTGGTGATTTTATATAAGGGTAACATTTGATTTATTTCTCTTTCCCCTTTATGTATATGCTTCACTAGCGTATTTTATGCTTTTGTATGATTTCATGATGGTAGTTATCATCCTTTTACTTCAAGATGTGGAACTCCCTTGAGTGTTTCTTGTGAGGCCAGTTTAGTGGTGATGAATTTCCTTAGTTTTGCTTGTCTGTAAAAGACTTCTTTTTCTTTTAATTCTTTAAGGATAGTTTTGATAGGTATAGCATTCTTGGCTGGCATTTTTTTCTTCTTTCAACACTTTAAACTTATCATTTCATTCTCCTGGACTGTAATGTTTCTTCTGCTGTTACTCTAATGAAAATACTGTTATATGCAACCTGACATTTCTTTTCTCTTTCTGTTTTTAGAATTTTCTTTGTCATTGACTTTTGACAAGTTGACTATAATATTCCTCAGACAGAACATTTTTGGGCTCAATGTACTTGGAGGTCTTTATGCTTCCTGGATCTATTTGCCCATATTTTTCTCAAGACTTGGGAAGTTTTCAGCTATTATTTCATTAAACAGGCTTTCTTTTATCTTTTTTCTTTTCTGTTTTGTTTTTTTTTACTATCTCTTTTCCTTCTGGAACTCACATAATGTGAATATTTGTTTGCTTAATGGTGTCCCATAATTCCTGGAGGCTTTCTTCACTTTTTATTATTATTATAATTTGTATGACTGGGTAATTTCAAATGACCTGTCTTCTACTTCAGAGATTCTTTCTTTTGATTGCTATGATCTACTGTAAAAGTTCTCTATTGTATTTTTTTATTTCATTCATGGAATTTCTTAGTTGTAGGGTATCTGGGTTTTTTTTTTTTATTGTACATACATATATATATCTTTTTGTTAAATTTCTCATTCATCTCATATTTTTTTTTCATGACTCTGACCCTAAGGCACAGGGCACAGCACTGGCCTAACTCTGATGATGGGGTGCTCTGGAGGTTTGGGCCTGGGGAGCAGGATAAGGTTGCAACTTCATAGTGACAGCAAATGGGGCTCAGTAGTCACGAATTCCCCAGGGGTGAAGCATCATGTAGTGGTGGCTCTTGCCCTGGCGCAGTGAGACTTGGCAGTATCTAAGTCTTTCTGAGGCCAGGTGCAGTGGCAGAAAGAACCCAAAGTGGTAGGGTACAGCTGTCATTTGAGCCTCAAAGGGTAGGGAGTAGCACACTGCTACCTCCACTTCCCAGAGAATGGGATATCACACCAATTCATTCTCAAAGGGGCTAGTACAAATCTAGGGAAGCAGGGTACTAGAGTTGTTTGGTCTGTAGGTCAGGGTATCTCAGTGGGGCCATTTTTCTGTTTTCCTGGGATGAGATGTACTACCTCAGATCAGCCCTGGGATATGCAACTCTTGGTTTGGCCAACCAAATGCTTCATCAAGGTTTTAGTTCTTCAGAGGACAATGCACTGCTTCAGTTCAGGCTTGAGGGGTGTGCACATCCATGACTGAGAGGGGTGAGTGGAGTGGCTCCACCACTGCTAACCCTTCAGTGTAGGATGTATCAGCTGCTTACAACTTGGCTTGGAGATGTCCACCACCAGGCAGTGGTGGCTAAAAGGAGACTTAGCTACTGGAATGAAAGGGTGCCATTTGCCCCCAGGGCAAGTCACACTCCAAAAGTAGTACCAGTTCCAAGATGGCATAATTCAGTAGCTACATGAGTCACCAAGAGCAGGGAATAGCATTGGCTTTTTCCCTGGGGGGAACAAAATCGTGTGGAGTCCAGGCAGCTTTCTCAGCTGTGCTTAATGACCGTGAGGACTGTAGAGTCCCAGTGGTGAAGACTGTAGGTGGTCAAGGTGATGGTGGGATCTGCTGGGGACTTCTCACTTACTTTTCCCCTGCACTGAGGAATTCTGCCTGGTTCCTAGATGAGCTTAGCTGGAGGATAGGGTGATAAAGGCCAAATGTTTATTTTTGTCATCTATGTGGCTATTCTGAGTCTCTGTGTTCACTAGGGTCTCTACCACTCTCCCAATGTACTCTAGTACTCTCCCTTAGTTACCTTCATCCAAATGTATTTGTTTATTTGCTGTTATGTCTGTTTGTTGAGGAGAGATGAGCAGTACAGACTTCTAGTTGTCTATCTTGCAAAAGCACACATAGACAAATGGGACTACATCAAACTAGAAATCTTTCTTCACAATAAAGGAAACAATCAGTAGAGTAAAAAGGCAATGTACAGAACAGAAAAGAAAATTCAAACTATGTAACTGGTAAGGGGTTAATATTCAAAATATATAAGAAAATCTTATAACTCAATAGCCAAAAACTCAGTTCAGAAAAGGGACAAAGAACTTTTAAAAATAATCAAAAGAACAAATAACCTGTTTTTTTTTTTTTTTAAATGGGCATGCAACTTGTTTGGTTTATCAGAGTCCAGTCTAAAATATATCACTTCTATTTGCATAAACATTTATCCAAAGAAGACATAAAAATGGCCAACAAGTAAATGAAATAAATGCTCAACATCACTAATCATCAGAGAAGTGAAAAATAAAGCCACAATGAGATATTACTTCACAAATGTTAGGATGGCTATTATGAGAAAGAAAGGTAGCAAGTGTTATTGTGGATTAGGAGAAGTTGGAACCCTGGAGGACTGTTGTTGGTGATGGGAATGTAAACTGGTGCAACAGCTATGGAAAATAGTATGGAGGTTCCTCTGAAAAAGTATTTTTAAAGGCAATTGAATAACAAAGTGTAACAAAAAATCTTGGTATTACTGATTAGATGAAAATTCGGTAAACAATAAGAATTTTGATTTTACTGATAGGGTGTTAACTAACAACTTGATCCTTTATATTTATTCTTATTAAATTTGCACTTACAGTCATTTTAACACAATATAGAAATTAAATTTTCTTGCATCAGATTCTTGTATTCTTTTCAAAAAGTTCTTGTAAGATTTACTGACTTACTTAAGATTCTTAAGTCTATTTTCACCCACTATGCATTCTGTGATCCTCATAAAGATCTTTCCTTATCTTCTGTTATGAGTATTTTTAAAAGGCAGGCATCTTACTTATATAGGAGATTAAAATTTTTTAGAGTATAAGAATTCTGGGTATATACTTGAATTAGCTCTCCAGCTATGTGTCTGAAAAAATGAACTGCCAGCACCCAGTCAGAGCCTAGGTCGGTATACTTGCTTTTTGTCAAAAACTAATCCTAGGTTGATGCACCTCAATAAGGAATGAGTATAAGAAAAGAAAAATCAACATAATAAGGTTACTGCAGAAGAGAAAAAATAGATCAAAATTCTCTTCTGAGTGTGTGGACTAAGAGCAATCAAACAATAATAAAATTGTGTACTGTAAGTACAACTAACAACTAAATAGAAACTTATTTGTAATTCTCTCTAGCAAATATGAAGATATGGCTTTATAAATGATCAGAAAAAGTTGGAGGATATAAAGGAAACTATAGGCTAAATTCTATTTAAAGTGTATTTAAAGTGTAAGTTAGCAAATTCAAGGAAATTTAAATACACAAATAAAAATGCACTAACAGAAATGACACACATGGGAGGTAAAAATAATAGAAATAATAAAGCATAAACTTGTATAATAATACAAAAATTCCTCCCATGTACAAATAAAAAAAAAGTAATAAAAAATATAAGAAAAGATAGTAGATGTGGAGAATAACTCATCTACCTAAAAATTATATGTGTTTCAGATGAAGAAAGAACTATCTGAAGAAGCAATATCCAAAACTAAATTGAAATTAGCTTCATCAAAAGACAAGAATGAAAAAAGAAAATCTCTGTATTCAAATAAAAGGGTTTCACCATGTTTTAGTGTAGGAATGTCTGTGAAAAGAGATAACTCATGTCCACGGAATGGATCATCTTATCTTCCAGGTGTTAAAGTTCTCCTCTGCCAAGGTTTCTCCTTGCAGAGCTTCACATGAGACTCAAAGATCTTCACATTCTGTGTCCATTCAGAGAAGTCCATCCACATATCTCTTCCCCAGACTTTCTTGTTATCTACTTTTGAATTGTATTTATCCTAAGTTCCAGATCATCATGCCAAGCTATTGACTACTATGTTTGAACCAATGCCGATTATATCTCTGGCCATAACTCCTTTCAGGCAAAGAAAACAGTGGGGGAGCTGCTCAAAGTTCTCTCCAGTGGGGAGATTCCCCTTTATTTTGCCCTTTGGAAACACCCTCCAGTGGGGCTGTAGTAGCACTGACATTACCCAATTTGGGGTATTGCCAGAATTTATGCAGATCCATCAATAAATATATACTCATTTCTTTTCCTCAGTCATCTGGTCAGAGGGGACTCCTCATGAAGCCCTAAGCAATTTGTCAGGAGTAGGCATTTAGGCCATTTGCTAATGCAACTTGTTTGGGTCCCCAGGGCTTGTTTGAGTCCAATTTCAAATATACCACTTCCATTTGATGTTAAATTACTGCTGTGCATGCCCAATAATTTGGTGGGTCAGAAAACATCCAGTTTATGATGGGCAACTTTTGGCCCATGGGCAAGTTTGAGTCACTATTAGGCCAGTAAGCTAGAAGCTGCATCTCAAAAGGAAAATAGTTATCAGGGCCAGCCCCGTGGCTCACTCAGGAGAGTGTGGTGCCTGTAGCCCATAGGGATGGCCGGTGCACTCACTGGCTGAGCGTGGTGTGGACCACACTGTGCCGAGGATTGTGATCCCCTTACCGGTCAAAAAAAAAAAAAAAAAAGGAAAATAGTTATCTATGGAGAATGGCATGGCATTGTTTCAGAATCTCAAAGATGTGTGGTATGATTCACCTATAGGGGCCTGTCAAAAGTTTCATATATTATTCCTACATGCCATATAGATACTTTAAGCCCCTTCATATCTGCTGATCGTACAACAAAATGGCAGAGCAGCTTGTATAGAAACCTGTATCTGTTTTGAAATCTTATTTGAATGCCACTCAAAATGAGCAACTTTTTAGGTTTCTTGGTAATTGATTTTGAGTAGCAGACCCAAGTGAGGAATATGTTGCTTCCAAAATCCAAAGAGGCCCGTTAGCATTGTGGTGAAAGAGGCAGATGCAACAAATTGTCTTTCACCTCATAAGGTATAATTTAACATGCCCAAGATAAATAGACACCTAGTTTGCATGTTGTTAACATGTCATTCAGTAACATGTCAGCAATATAATGGATTAACATGATGCCTTATGGTATACAGAGTTGATAAAGATTCCTGTATACTGCATTATGACTTACAGGTGGTACATTATTACAGTTATAAGGTAATAGAGTGAGTATGTATTGCTGACTTTCCTGAAAGAAAATGTTCCCTATGGTCTTTTTAAAGGGATATAAAGAAAAAAGTGTTCATGAGATCAATAACTGCATACAGTGTGTCAGGAGATGTGTTGATTTGCTCCAGCAACAAATTCATACCTGGAACAGCAGTTGTAATTGGAATCAACAACAAATTAAATTTATAATATCCACAGATATTCTCTAAGGACCACCTCTTTTCATCACAGGTCAAACAGGTGCAGTGAGGGGGGATATTATGGGCATCACTATCCTCATATAACTTTTACCCTTGATGGGAAGACTCTGTAGTATCTCCAGGAATGCAGTATTGTTTGCTTTTATTTTGGGGTAGGTAGAGGCAGTGTTAGTAGCTTCTCCTTGTTTAATCTTGAAGCTACAACCCACTTCATAGGTCAGGGAACCAATATAGGGATTTTGCAAGTTCACCAATATATTTATTCAAACTATATATTCTGGAATGGAGAAAATAACCACAGAGTGATTCAGGAACTTTATGCACCCCCTGTGCAACAGGCTTGAGCCTAAATCTATTAATTTCCCATGCTTCACATTTTTCATTTGAAAAAAAAATGGGGTATGAAAATAAAACCTACTTTGTAGTGTTGCTGTGATGTATAAATGGTATAACTGTAAGTGAAGTGCTTACAGAAGTTTTGGCACACAGTAAGCTTAAAAACATATTACATCTTTTTTTAAATTTGTGGTTTGTGAAAATTATTTTTACTGTGCTGATGATTCTGTATCAGCAGTATGAATTTGACTATGTAAAAAATAAAATTAAGAAATCAGAACAAGTACATAGTGGGTTTTTTTAGTTATAAAATTCTGGACTTTGAAAGTAATCTTTATTATAATTTCTGATCTATTCTAAAATTGTAAATAATTTTAATATATTTTACTTTATAATAAAAAGCTGAAAAATAATGCAAATATACTATTTTATTGTAACTACTGGATAATATGTGTAGCAAAATATTGGGAGAAAATACAATATAGATTTTGACAATGGACTATGGGTAATTATTTTGAATTTTGTAACAGTTGTGTATTTGCACTTAAACATTTTTATAATGTGATGCATTATTAATAGCCAAAATAATTTAAACCAAATATTGTAAAGTAAAAAGTCAGAAATCACTTCTGAAATTCAGGACAGCCTCCTAGGCATTGGGTTCACAACTTGTTACTATGGTGAAGTGCAAGCATCCAGGAAGGACAGTGGAGCTAAAGGAAATCCGGTCTCTAAGGCTTGTCAGTGAATGGGAAAGGCAGAGAGATGGGATGGTGACAAGAAAGGCAACAGATGAAGAACTACTGTCATTTTCAGGATACAAGCAAAGGATTAAAATAGGGCAGAAAGAACCAAAAATCCATCGCTGAAATGGAAGTAAGTAACGGAAAGGGCATCAGGAACCTGAAGGACAAAGAAGCAGAAGCAGCTGTGAAAACAACAGGGAACAAAGAAAATTTCTTCATACTTTATCTTTTTGGATTATTCTCTTTTCCATCCACACTGTTACCATCCTGGATGAGCTCCTCTGCATTATTCAGAATAAGACAGACTTTGCTGGGACAATAAACACCACAATCTAGGGGCTGATTATGGCCAAAGATGATTTGTCCCCCATGCCACAGTGTGCTGAGAATTGAGCACTTCTCTAAGCAGTGAGTCAGGGACACAGGGCTTCAGGAACACCATGGCATCGTCCAGCCAGATGACCAGAAAAGAGGAACAGAGGGGTGGCAAACCAGATAGTATATTAAACCTTCCAGACGTGACACACATTGCTTTGGCCTGTCCTAGTCACATGGCAAACCTAACGTTTAGGCAGCTGGGAACTATTCAGACATTGGTCATCACTAGCAGGTTCTTTCACTCCACTTTTACCTTTTCTGCCTAATTAAAATAGCATTGTTATTAATCCTCCTCACAAATTTCTCCTCTGTTTCCAATCCAGACATTTTCTTTAAAATTCTCCTTTCTTAAGTGCCTTCAGTGACAATCTATCACTAACTAGATCGAAATTAAACTTCATGTCATAAAAATCTCCGTAATCTGGTTCCACTTAACCTAACTTAAACAAATTATAACAAAAGATATCTTTTCTGTGCCTTCTACACTGGCCAATTCACTTTGAATCCTGTTCATGCCATCCCATTTTTCGATGGTCTTCTTTCTATCCACTCAAACAACACTAGGAATTCTACTTGAAGACTGAAATGAGTTAACATCTGAGGAAATCTTGAGAATGTGGCACTTTGCCTGCTGCCCTTGACTCCCAATTTTAATCCTATCAGCAACCAGGTCCCCTAAGCTTTGTGACTGTGGATTGGGAGGAATATGGCACCTGGAAAGAGTGTGGAGACAATATACTCTGTAAGATGCTGAAAAGAGAGAACTGATGAAAAAATATTTTCCCCTATTAAGTGAGAGCCAGACATGGAAAACCCTAAGATATGGGTCACAATGAGAAGAATCCTAGAGGTAGATTGGCCTGAGAAAAGCCATTGCTGATCTCCAAGAATGTCAACAAAATGATTTGCTGGTATCCTGAACCACTAAATAGTTGCTGGGAAGAACTGGTGGTCTGAGCTCTCTCTAGCTCTAAGGCATGAGAAATCAAGAGAATACAAAGACTTCATCAATGAGCATAAAAAGGGATATAATAAACTTGATGACTGGCATTCCACCAACCCACAGGACAAAGTTTTTGCCCCTCCCATTCCTCATAAGATTGTCAACTGTCATAAGATCTCCAAAGTTGTGCCTAAGTTTCAATGGTTGTGTATGAGTAGGCAAAGGAAAATAACCTACATGGGCCCATCAAGCAAAAAGAAGAAAACAAAAAAAAAAGCAATAGAACACTGACAGCATAGTGAGATGGAACTACTGTAAGACAGAGAGAATAACTTGAAGCAAAATAAATAAGAGCATTTAGGAAGATTCAATTATAGCACAGAATGATTTCTGAAATAGGTAGGTATATGGTTTAATAACTATTTAAGTTTGTATCTAATATTTTATTTGAATTAAAAAATATTTTTTAAAACAGCTCATTTAATAATGTTACTGAATGAGACCTAAATTAGGAATTTATTCAAATAAAAAATTTTAAAGCATACAGCAAGTATAATTACAGAAAGAGAAAGAAAAAAAAAAAAGTCAAAAGGCAAGAATTAAATGTCGGAAAAAAACATCCTCGAGCTGGAAAAAGACCTAATTCTGTAGATTAAAAATTCACTGAACTCCAAGCATGATCAATGAATAAAGGAAAACACTTAGGTATACTCTAATATAATTCTTTAATTCTAGGAGTAAGGAGAAAATATAATATGTTTCCAGAAAAAAAAACCAAAAAACTGCTTAGTTACAAAGGAAAAAGAATCAGAGTGAAATCAGATCTGTCGATTTTGACACTACAGGTTAGAAAACAATAGAACAATATGAATATCAGCAAGTCACAGCTACCCTATACACACACAGTATAAGATATATTTGCAAATATCAGAGAATTTGGGAAACTGAAATCTTAGGATTAAAAAAAAAAAAACATGAAGAGGAGAGGAAGAAAATCTCTTCTATCTCCTGCCAGGTAGACAGTATTTCTTTCAGTCAAATCCCCAGAATATTCTCTTGCATTTCTGTGATTCTAATAGCATCACTTGCCCGTCTCTGAATTGTACACAGAGATATGGAATATATTTACTTGCTTAATCCAATCAGAATGTTTCTGCACCTGAGATTTTATACCATGTCTACCTCAAATGTATAGAACCAATGGAAGTAGTGTGCTTTCCCAAAATAAGTTTATGTCTTTAGAAAAGTGAAATGAAAGCTCAGTTTTTTGCTTGTCAAGACACTGTTAATAGAATGAAAGGTATTTTAGAAGACTGGAAGAATCTTTTGAGAGTAGGACAGAACACAATGACACCTGGATAGATGAAAAGCAGAACTCTTTGTTACAGCTCCAAATGAGGGAAGGCTCCCACGCAGGGACAGAGAGTTGCACCCGGGCACAGGGTAACTGCAAGCTGGAGCTCTAGGTGGTCACTTCCATATGGAAAGCAGGGTAGGATTAACTGGGTTGTGTACAATCCCTGCAGATTTGCTAATTTAAATAATTTCACTAGCTCTGGGCATAGCAGCTGTTCCTAGTTGTCTGGGGCAATTAGGGAAAGTGCATAGTGACACTAGAATGTGAGAGTCTGAAGAGAAAAGTGGCTGTCATGTGGACTTAATCAGCTGCTGACAAAGAGGAACTGATCTGCTTTTAGCCAGGATCAAATAGCATTTAAAAATTGAACAAGCCATATTACAAAAGGCAAGCCACAGACTATCAGATATATTTTTTGTGAACATATTCTTCAGAATGCTCTCAACAAGGAGAAGACAAACAACTCAATTTAAAGAAAAATCTGCAAAAACTTGAGTAGACACTCCAACAAAGAAAATCTAAGTTGATAAGTAAGCCTATCAAAAAATTATCATTAGTCATTAGGGACATGCAAGGTAAAACCACAATGAAATACCACTAAAAATCAATCAGAATAGATAAACATCAAGTACTAGAAAAGGTGTAACGGAAGTAGAAGTCTTAGACTTTGCTAATTAAAGCGCAACATGGTATAGACTCTTTGCAGAACACCTTACTGGTTTCTTATAAGACCCAGAAATCCTTTTCTAAGGATTTAATTAAGGTACATGAAAAGGCATGTTCACACAAAGGCTCATATGTGAATATTCATAAGAGCTTTATCCATAATATTCAGATCCTGGAAACAAACACACCTATCAACATGTGAACTGATTAAAAATTAGGAAATATTCTTATAATGGAATTCCATACAGCAATAAAAGCAGTTAACTACTGATTAGCTACTGATTCACCTAACAAAATGGATAAAAAGATTAAAAGATTAAGCAAAGTAAAAGAAGCCAGACACAGATTACAAATCTCATGATTCATTTAGGTAACATTATGAAAAAAGTAAAACTATAGCAGTATTGGCATAAAAACAGACACTCGGATCAATGGAACAGAATAGAAAACCCAGGAATCAACCCAAATACTTACAGCCAACTGATCTTTGACAAACGCAGCAAGAACTTACACTGGGGAAACGTCTGCCTCTTCAATAAATGGTACTGGAAAAAATGGACATCCATAAGCAGAAAAATAAACTGGACCTGTACCTCTCACCATATATCAAAATCAACTCAAAATTGACTAAAGACTTAAATATAAGACCTGAAACCATAACATTACATTACTGCAAGAAAATATAGGGGAAATACTCCAGGTAATGGGACTGGGCAAAGACTTTATGAATGAGACCGCAAAAGCACCAGCAACAAAAGAAAACATAATTAAGCGGGATTATACCAAACTAAAAAGCTTCTGCACAGCAAAGGAAACAAACAACAGCATGGAAAGACAACCTATGGAATGGGAGAAAATATTTGCACACTATACATTGGACAAGGGATTAATATCCAGAATATACAAAGAACTCAAACAATTATAGAGTAAATAAACAAATAATCATTTTTAAAAATGGACAAAGGAGATGAATAAACACTTTTCAAAGGAAAACATACGAATGGCCAACAGGTACATGAAAAAATGCTCAGCATCACTAGGCATCAGAGAAATGCAAATCAAAACCACACTGAGATATCATCTCACCCCAGTTATACTGGCCAATATTAAGAAGACAGAGAATAACAAATGCTGGCAAGGATGTAGGGAAAGGGGAACTCTTCTACACTGTTGGTGGGACTGTAAATTAGCATAGCCATTATGGAAAACAGTATGGAGATTTCTCAAATAACTACAGATGGAGCTACCATATGATCCAGCAATCCCACCACTGGGTGTATATCCAGAGGAATGGAGATCACCATGTCAAAGGGACACCTGCACTCCTGTGTTCACTGAAGTTCTATTTACAATAGCCAAAATACAGATACAGAAAATGTGGTATATATATACACAATGGAATACTACTCAGCCATAAAAAAGAATGAAATCCTACCATTTGCAGCAACATGGATGAGTCTGGAGAAAATTACGTTAAGTAAAATAAGCCAAACTGGGAAAGAGAAATACCGTATGTTCTCACTTATAACTGGGTGCTAAGAAAGAAGAGAAGGAAGGAAGGAAGGAAGGAAGGAAGGAAGGAAGGAAGGAAGGAAGGAAGGAAGGAAGGAAGGAAGGAAGGAAGGAAGGAAGGAAGGAAGGAAGGAAGGAAGGAAGGAAGGAAGGAAGGAAGGAAAGAAAGAAACAACAATTCATTGAACTTTCAGAAGGAGAGAACAAACCTAAGGTTACTGGAGATGGGGGAAGGGAGGGAGGGGGTTTGGAGAGGGACAGGTCAGGTAAAGGGCACAGCAAAAAATCATGACTTATAATAAAGAATATGCTAATAGTAATTTTTAAAAAGTCAAAAAGAAAGCAGAGCAATCATTGCCAAGAGCAGTAAGGAGAAGGGGTAGACTGCAAAAGTCCATGAGGGAACATTTTGTAGTAGTGGGAATATTTCATATTGTGCCTTTCAAACTCAGAATTGAACATTTAAATTAATGAACTCTGTTGTATGTGAGTTAAACATGGAGAATGACGATTAATAGTAATGACAAGGTATTAAATACTTGAAAATTGCTAACAGAGTCAACTTTAAGTGTTCTCAACACAAAAATGTGTGTGAGGTAAATGCATGTGTTAATTAGCTTGGTTTAGCCATTTCACAGTACATCAAAACACTGTGTTTACCACAAATATATGCAATTTTTATTTGTTAATTTAAAATTAATTAATTGCATAAAGAAAAAGACAAAAGAAGAATAAAGATATTTTATTACCTCTATATTCTAGTGCGTTTGCTTCCTTTATTTGCAAAAAAAAAAGGAAGCAAAAAAAAATGATTAAGAAAACTAGGTCCACTACAATTCAGTTATTTTAAATAGAAGCAACCATTTCCCTTACTAAATAACAGAATTTACTATTTAATTCCCAGTTCTACCTCATAACGTGACTCAGATTTTTCATCTTCAGTTAAGCCATTTAATAACTGTTCAGCCAAAATTGCTGATTCTCTCTTATACTCCTATAGTTTCCTTACATCCCTAAGAAATTCAGTTTTACACATGTATTTCTATATTGTTCATTAGATTAAAGCATTTTCAAATAAAATAATACATAATGTTTTCTGTAAACTGTAAAACATAGAAATGACAGTAATTATTATTTATTATCCTTAAATGTAGGAATTATTCCTAATTCATCTTTGTACGAAAACTAACTTCGTATAAGGTAATTTTTGTTCAGTAAATATGTATTAAGTGCAGTTGACTAGATGATTAGGATCCTTCTTTTTATATTTGTATTTTTCCAAGTTGCAACATTTAATTTAGGCACAACATAATAGCATTATGCTTGGAATAAAAGCTGAATAGTGACTAACACCGACTATCTTGTTCTTCTATCGGTTTTACTCATCATCACATTTCCTACAAGTGAACTATTTATTGAGTTTCGGTAGCACTGAGCGCCAAAGGACAATTAAATTGATCCTCAACAAATTATTAAGAAACACTTCCTTGATTTTAGTGTTTCTCCTTAATTGTGAAGCCATGGCAGCTCCACAGATAAATGGGGAGTTTAACAGACTTCACTGCTAATAATGTGAAAAGCTCACATTACCTAATGCTGCTTACAACATCTGTATTACCATTCTGGATGTAGCCAAAAATAGAGTGATAAAGTCAGAAATAGTTGCTATATTTTTTACTAAATACTGCACACAATCCTTTATAGACACACAAACACACACATATGCACACATATACAATATACATACAATAAAATATCAAACCCGTGTTTCTAAAACTTTTTATGTCATTGCTTTGACATGAAAGATTTGGTCCTTATTAGGCAGTTTATAAAGTATATGAGACAGTTTCATTTTATAAATAAGAAAACTAAGAGTAAAAAACAAAACAAAACAAAACTCTTTTTTGGAGGGAAGGTCCACAATTCTGCTTTTATTTCACTTATAGTGACTGTTTAATTAATTATCTAGAACTAATTGACTCTGTTTTCAATACTGAAAATAGGGAGTACTCCCATGTGTAATTTTTCAACATTTCAACTGCAGGGCCTATGACATTGCTTGATTTACAGCACCTGCAACAAATGGAAAAGAAATTAAATAACTACCAGCTGTGAAAACCTATGTTCCAAGAACTGTGCTAAGTGGTTTACATATTTCAATCTCATTCATTCTCACAACAGCTTTGTGTAATGGGCACCACTATCCCCACGTTACCGTCTACTCCATGCCTCTGTCCATGACAAATAAATTCCTCTGTGTATTAGTTTTTTATAGGTGTCGTAATAAAGTACCACAAACTCAGTGGCTTAAAACAATACAAATTCACTGTCTTCCAGTTCTGGAGGCCAGAAGTTCTAAAATCAAGGTGTTGGAGAATGGCTGCATTCCTTTCAGGAAGCTCTAGAGGAGACTTTGTTTCCTCATCTTTCCCAGCTTTTAGAGGTTGCCCACATCCCTTAGCTCATGGCCAACTTCCTCCACCTTCAAAGCCAGCAATGTTGAGTTTCTCTGACCCTTTTTCTATAGTCCTACTCCCTCTGAACACAAGCTGGAAAGGTTTTGTGCTTTTAAAGACTCATGTGATTAGATCAGGTCCGTCTGGATAATCCAGGAAAATCTCTCCATCTCAAGGACTCTAACCTTAATCACATCTTCAAAGCCCTTTTTGCCATGTAAGGTAACATACTGACAGATCCATTGGCCATTTTTCTTCCTGCTAACCGATACCATCAACTTTTCAGTGATCATTGACTTGTGCCCCTGGCTTAAACTGAAACCTAGATTCTCTCTGAAGGCATTACTTTTCTCACTATCTTAATAAGTAAAAGTAAATCTTCTTTCACTTGCTTTGTTCCAAAAGGACCAGAGTTAGACCTGAGTTATCTTAGTTCTATATTGTTAATTCCCAACTATTATTTATTTCTCATTTCAAAATACCTATTCTTGTAAGTTTCTCACCACTCAGACATAAAATTTCTATCTCACTTTGTAATTTTCTCTGTCAGTTATTAGGCTTAGTCGTCCACAAAATCTTCCTCCAGTCTTTCCACTGATTCCCACGGCCACATCTTCAACCTTGCATGTCAATCTCTATTTGACTACTGATATAACAATCACTTGTTTTTTCCTTCTTTCTTGTTCACTTTTTGTCTTTTTACCTGTGTTAAAGAGATTGAATCAAGTTCTACCTTTATGGGCATTAGCGAATAGACAGAATTAAAACAAACAAGCAAACAAACAAAAAAATGTTTCCAATAATTATTCTGTCTCTCCAAGACTACAGCCAGGAAAGGATCTATTTGATTACCAATTGACACAGTTTAAAAGGCAATTAGAGGCTGGCTGATTAGCCCAGTTGGTTAGACCAGTGTTTGATAACACCAAGGTGTGGGGTTTGATACCTGTACTGTACTGACCAGCAGAGTTTTTTTTTTTTTTTTTTAAGAGTAGCATTCCCATGTTCATTCCAGCTCTATTTACAATTGCCAAAATATGGAACCAACCTAAGAATCCACCAACGGATGGCTGGGTACAGAAAATGTGGTATATATACACAATGGAATACTACTCAACCATAAAAAAGAATGAAATTCTGCCATTTGCAGCAACATGAATGAGTCCAGAGAAAATTATGTTAAGTGAAATAAGCCAGACAGAGAAACAGAAATACCACATGTTCTCACTCATAACTGGCTGCCAGGAAGGAAGGAAAGGAGGGAGGGAAGGAGGGAAGAAGAAAGGAATGAAGGAAGGAAATAAAGAAAAGACCACAACAATACCTTGAACTTTCAGAAGGGGAGAACAAACCTAAGGATACTAGAGATGGTGGAAGTGGGGGGGGGGGGTTTGGGATGTGATCGGTCAGGTGAAGGGTATAAAGAAATATCACAATTTGTAAGGATAAATATGCTAATAATATTTTTTTTTAAATTGTCAACAAATGTGCTGTTTATAGTAGTATGACTTAGATATTAACTACCATTCAGTAACTCTCACACTCATTTTTAGAATCCTGACCTATACACTTTGTTGTGGGGTTTTCTAGCTATATTCACTGAATTTCACTGGCAATGAAACAGTATAGTTTAATATAAATATTATAGTGCTGTTTCTCTCTTGGAACCAGTTTGTAAGGATGACTAAAAAGTTAGTGTGATGGCTGAAAGTTTGGGAAGTAAACTAAGTAAAATCATTTTCCTTTGCATAGGCCTTTTATTTATGTATTTATGTATTTATGTATGTATGTATGCATGTATGTATGTATGTATTTATTTATTTATCTATCTATTTATTTATTTATTTTTGTAGAAGGAAAGAATTATGTATAGACAGAGTATAAGATTGTACTGAATTGATTCAAGTGAAATTCGAGGGCAACCCTTTTATCCCAAAGATGTTTACATATTTTGAGTGAATTTTAAATGCTAGTATTGGAGGGAGGAGGGACGGAGGTTTTGGTAATGGGCCACAATAATCAACCACATTGTATATCAACAAAATAAAATTTAAAAAAATAAAAAAATAAATGCTAGTATTGGAAATAAATAAGTGTTCAGCAAAAAAAAAAAAAAAAAAAAAAGGAAATTACAGCAAAGGAGAGAAAAGGACAAACTCTTGGCAAAATAGCATTTCCCCCAGAGTTCAAGGAAAACACCTTTGCTATTTTTTTTACCTTGGTGAATGCCGTCATTCTCCACCCAGGACTCCACTTGGTTCTTTGCCCTGAGGTTATGCTCCTGTTCTGAAAATGAGTCTTTGATTAAATCTCACCATAGACATTCTTACTTATGTCTGAAGAAAACACACCCACGTAACACAGGAGTGAATCTCATTGCCTGAATTCATTTCCTTCGTCTATCTGCCACAATTTGAGTCTGCAATACCTTTGCTTTGGTGCTGGAAATAGTGATGCCCTTTGTTACCAAAGTTCTGTAGATAAATGAGTGTCAGGTGTAGTGAGGAGCTTGTGTGACAATAGCACAGAGGGTAGAAATGGAATGAATTCTGGCACTCCACCACTGAAAACGGCCATGAGTTGGTCTTCGTTTTTATCCTTGCCTGCAAGAACCGAAAATATAATCATTTCTTTAATTAGTGAACACATTAGCTCACACACACACACACACACACACATTATATACATATAAAATCCAAGAACAGAAACTCAGGTAAAGATATAGGCTAACCAAAATCCATACGCAAGAAAGAAACATTTCCTGATTTAGCAAGTCATTTCTTATTTCTTGTGAAGACAGTAATTCTCATTGTTTGGTTTGTTTTCATCCCTATCAAATGCCTTATCAGAATAACAAATGTAATAAGTTATCTGCTATTAGGCTTCTCTTTGGTAATCACAGGAAAGGGCTCTAGTTTGCTCATTTTGAAGGAAATTATGTTATTATACTTAGTTATTCTTTGGGTATGGAGGAATGGAAGATGAAAAGATAATAACATTTTGCAGATATGCTTTAAAATATAATTTTTCTACCCAATATTTGCATCCCATAGCAACCCAAATTGTTAAGGATCCTCCCCTATTGTGTTGTCTTACTTTCAACTGCAAATTTAATATCTTCACTAATAAATTTTTCCTGTGGCATATGTTTAAGACAATCATAGTCAACCTTCCCTTGTTCACTTCCCCACCAGGTATTTTTTTCTATTTCTCACATAGATTAACAGCTAAAATTGTTACTTGGTTTCCTGAACTTTCCACTCTAATTTGCTCATTGGTCACTTACTTCTTATCATGTGTTGGTCTTCCATCCCCATTATGCCAACAAAATATTATTTTCCAGGTGACTATTAGCCTTCATTTTATAAAATCAGTAAACATCTCAGCAGCTTTTAACCTCCTTTTTAAAATGCTCTTTTCTTAGCATTTCTTACCACTTTCTCCTTATTGACTCTTCCTGAAGTGATTACGTTGGTGTGAGCAGGACTGAAGCTGTATTGGGACCTAAAGCCCCCTGGGCTGTAGGAAAATTTACAAGATGGGATTTTTTTCTTTTCTTTTTTATTTATTTATTTATTTATTTATTTATTTTTATTTATTTTTTTTTTTAAATTTTATTTTGTCGATATACATTGTGGCTGATTATTGCTCCCCATCACCAAAACCTCCCTCCCTTCTCCCTCCCCCCCTCCCTCCCGACAATGTCCTTTCTGTTTGCTTGTCGTATCAACTTCAAATAATTGTGGTTGTTATATCTTCTTCCCCCCCCCCCCCCGGGGTGTGTGTGTGTGTGTGTGTGTGTGTGTGTGTGTGTGAATTTATGTATTAATTTTTAGCTCCCACCAATAAGTGAGAACATGTGGTATTTCTCTTTCTGTGCCTGACTTGTTTCACTGAATAGAATTCTCTCAAGGTCCATCCATGTTGTTGCAAATGGCAGTATTTCATTCGTTTTTATAGCTGAGTAGTATTCCATTGTGTAGATGTACCACATTTTCCGTATCCACTCATCTGATGATGGGCATTTGGGCTGGTTCCAACTCTTGGCTATTGTAAAGAGTGCTGCAATAAACATTGGGAAACAGGTATACCTTCGACTTGATGATTTCCATTCCTCTGGGTATATTCCCCACAGTGGGATAGCTGGGTCGTATGGTAGATCTATCTGCAATTGTTTGAGGAACCTCCATACCATTTTCCATAGAGGCCGCACCATTTTGCAGTCCCACCAACAAGGTATAAGAGTTCCTTTTTCTCCGCAGCCTTGCCAGCATTTATCGTTCACAGTCTTTTGGATTTTAGCCATCCTAACTGGGGTTAGATGGTATCTCAATGTGGTTTTGATTTGCATTTCCCGGATGCTGAGTGATGTTGAGCATTTTTTCATATGTCTGTTGGCCATTTGGATATCTTCCTTAGAGAAATGCCTATTTAGCTCTTTTGCCCATTTTTTAATTGGGTTGCTTGTTTTCTTCTTGTACAGTTGTTTGAGTTCCTTATATATTCTGGATATTAATCCTTTGTCAGATATATATTTTGCAAATATTTTCTCCCACTCTGTTGGTTGTCTTTTAACTCTTTTAATTGTTTCTTTTGCTGTGCAGAAGCTTTTTAGTTTGATATAATCCCATTTGTTTATTTTTCCTTTGGTTGCCCGTGCTTTTGGGGTCGTATTCATGAAGTCTGTGCCCAGTCCTATTTCCTGAAGTGTTTCTCCTATGTTTTCTTTAAGAAGTTTTATTGTTTCAGGATGTATATTTAAATCCTTAATCCATTTTGAGTTGATTTTAGTATACGGCGAGAGGTATGGATCTAGTTTCATTCTCCTGCATATGGAGATCCAGTTATCCCAGCACCATTTGCTGAATAGGCAGTCCCTTCGCCAGTGAATAGGCTTGGTGCCTTTGTCAAAGATCAGCTGACAGTAAGTGTGTGGGTTGATTTCTGGATTCTCTATTCTATTCCATTGGTCACTGTGTCTGTTTTTATGCCAGTACCATACTGTTTTGGTTATTATAGCTTTGTAGTATAGCTTAAAGTCAGGTAGTGTTATGCCTCCAGCTTTATTATTTTTGCTCAGCATTGCTTTGGCTATGCGTGGTCTTTTATTGTTCCATATAAATGTCTGGATAGTTTTTTCCATTTCTGAGAAAAATGTCTTTGGAATTTTGATGGGGATTGCATTGAATTTGTATATCACTTTGGGTAGTATGGACATTTTCACTATGTTGATTCTTCCAATCCAAGAGCATGGGATATCTTTCCATCTTCTTGTATCCTCTCTAATTTCTCTGAGCAGTGGTTTGTAGTTCTCATTATAGAGATTTTTCACCTCCTTGGTTAACTCAATTCCTAAGTATTTTATTTTTTTGGTGGCTATTGTAAATGGGCAGGCTTTCTTGATTTCTCGTTCTGCATATTCACTATTGGAGAAAAGAAATGCTACTGATTTTTGTGTGTTGATTTTGTATCCTGCTACTGTGCTGAAATCATTTATCAATTCCAACAGTTTACTCCGGCAGGAAAGGCTGCCTCATTTACAGGCAACAGCTTTGAAGTGTGGAGCAGGAAAAGAACTGTTTCTTAGCTGCAAAAGCGAGTCTCGAAACAGGGAACATGGCGCCAGGGCTGCTGTGGATGCAGACAGGACCCCGGAGGCCGGGGCCGCGCTGAAGGTGGCCAGCTGCCCTATTCAGGATTCGAGGTTTCAGGCCGGCATTAAAGAAGATTCCTGGGAGCGCCCGAGCCGCGCCGCGACTGAACAGCCCGAGGCGGCAGCGGCCGAGAACTGGGAAAGGAGGCAAACCAGAGACAGAGCGAGCGCCCGACCTGGCACAGCACTGTGAGTACCCCTGGCACAGCTCTGTTCGGGGGGTGGATGCCCACGCGGCTCCCGCCTGCACCACCAGGCCACTCACCGCCCTGGTGCTGCCTCCATTTTCCCAGGTGCGGGCAGCTCCGCCCTGCTCGGCCATCACTGAGCCCTCCCACTTGCTTGGCCTGGCGCGGGGCTTTCCGGAGCCTGCAGACCGGCCTCCGCTCCCACTCCCTCCGCGGTTCTCTGGCGGGGCTGGTGGCGGGGGGCGTCCCCGGCCAGTGTCGGGAGGGCAAGAAAGTACGGGCGGGCCGACTGTCACTCCACCACACCCTGGACTCCGGCCCCAGGTAAACTCCCTGTTATTGGGAGGCAGATACCATCTCTGCGGCCACCAGTTTGGAAAAAAGCCTAACGAATTTCTGGTTGGGAATAGTGTGGTAGGAGAGTTCCCAGGTCCGCTTGAACCTGCAGGAGACCAGGCTGCAGGTGGGTGCTAGACTCGGTTTATACTGGGGGGATACAAAGGTGAACAAGACCCGAGAAAGATCTACATAGTGCTACAAAGGCACCCAGAGAGACCGGTCGTCTGTGCCTAGCAGAAACCTGGTAGACTTCCTGGGCGAGGCGGTGCCGAGCAGGGTCTTGAAGGCCCAGCTGATAGACGAGGGGTGCAGAAGACACCCCCAGCCCAGCACAGTGCGCACAGAGTGGGGAGACGTGCGGCCAGGGAGGCGGAGACTGGACAGAAACCACACACCCGGTGGGGTCGCCACTGCACGATCTAACAGCCTGGGCCAGAGCACACGGAACAGGGAGAAGTCCTGCACAGGAAGTGAAAGCTCAACAGAGATCACACACCCTGTGGTACGTGATCTACCAGCCCAGCAGAGTCCAAGCTGACCAGAAAGGTGGCTCCCCGGAGAAGCCCAAGACCCGAGGGATTTTTTTCTTAGCACATAATTTCTCCAAGTTCCCTCTTTTCCCATGGTTATTTGATATTTTGAAACTTGGTTATGGGGCAAAATGAGATTATTTACATGAATGTAAAATTGTTTTCTAGACATCCTGGAGCTGCAAACTTGCCAGGGGTCATGTACCACTCAGACCCTGAGAAATCAAAGAAGACATCATGCTGATTCCACCCTCCAGCAGGACACTAAGATAACACCAAAGATGGGAACAGAAACCAGAAGGAGCCTTGGTGAGACCTTGAACCTGGTCCCTCGCATGGAGCCCCCATAGCTCATATTCCCTTCCCTCTTGCTTTTCACTTTCCACATTCCATTAGTTCAATCTCATCTTTAAAAATCCCTCAGTAAATCTGAGTCTGGGAGGTGGCTTAATCTGGCCAGTCTCCTTCAGGTTTACCAGAGAGATCGGTTAGCCTAACATCTCGCCTCAGCTCACCAGTATTCCTGAGTAAAAGCTGACTTCCTATTCCATCAGTATTTAATTTTTAAGTCGTTTGTTTTAGTTTGGAACAGGCAGCTGGACGTGGGTCAAGTTACCAAATTTTTGTGAGCCTAAACCAGGAGCTGAGTGCCCTGGGGTAACAAGGTTTTGGTAAGCCTCAGCCAGGAGCTGAATCCCCTGGGTTTGGTATCAGATTTTAATGAGACAAGCCAGGGTTTTTGTACAAGGAAGGCCGTTGGACATGGGCCTGGTAACAATTCCTTCTCAGTGTTCCTTTAATGTCTACCCTCCCTCCATCGGTCCTCTAAAAGTTAGTGGTCCTCAATTTCTGGCATTTTTTCTTCTCAGTCTTCAACTCCTAACGTAGAAACCTGTCTATCAAGGTGGCTTCAGTTGCCACCACTATTCTAGATTCCCAGTTCAATATTTACTATTCAGGGTCTTTTTTTTCTGAACTTTGAGTTTGTCTAAATCCTTCTGGCTAAGATTTATATAGAAACCTCTTAAGAATCTTATTCATGCCAGGTCAAAAACAGGTTTATTCCTGCATCACTTCTAATGTCCACTTAAAACAAACAACAAAAAATAGTTAGTGTATCCTATATAAAATGTGACTGTAAGTGACAGTAAACATTAAGATATTTTGAACATATTTAACACTTTAAAAGTTGATGATTATTTTCTTCCTCATAAAAATGTATCCTATGGTCACTATGTTATAGAAAAAAATGTATGCTTATAATGCAAATATAATTTAAGAAAACTTAAACTTCTTGGAGAATACTGAACAGAATAAAAAGTCCTGAATGCAGATATTTTCATTAGGACACAGTGTTACATAGTTGTGTACCTCAGGTGTATGCATGACCAAAACTATTATTCTGCAGGATTTGTGACTTAGTCCGCATTATACATTTTATTGCAACTCATCTGAATATGCAAAGGAGTTAGGTGAAAATGTAATGGCCTTTAAAAACACACAGGCCTGAACTCAAATCCCATCTTTATTACCTGCTAGCCTTCATCATTGGAAATTTACTTAACCCTTATTCAGCCAGTTTCCCTACTGATAATGTGAGGGCACTGATATTTAACCTATAAATTTGATGTAAGAATCATGTCACCTTATTATTCGTGGCATGTATCTAACACTCACAAAAATGGAAGCTGTCATAAATGTTATTATTGACAGTATTAATAAGTTTTATTTGTTTTCCCATGTATATGTTGGTATAAGGAAAAAAATGCATAGCAAATAGAAATATCTGACCCTAACTATATATATATATAGTTTTAATTCTATGCCAATAAGAAGTTTGGAACTTCTTAGAGTCTGGTTACATGGTGGTGACTAGAATACTGACAGAAATATGGACAGTAGAGGCCATTCTAAGGAGTTCTCAGACAGAAATGAGGAAGAACTTATCAGAAACTGGAGCAGGAGTCACCCTTGTTACAGAGCTGCAAAGAACTTGGCTGCATTCTGTTCATGCCCAGAAATTTTAAGGAATGTGGAACTTAAAGGTGCTGAACTGAGGTATATGGTAAAAGAAATTTCTAAGCAGCAAAGCATTCAAGAAGCTGCATGTATACTTGTAACAGTCTATGCCAAGTTATGGTGGGAAAGCCATGATGTAAAGGCAGAATTTATAATTAAAAGGGAAGAAGAGGGTAAAAAATCAGAAAACTCTCAGCCCTGCCACACAAAGAATTAGAAAGTCTGTTTGAGGAGGGAATCCAATGGTGTAACACAGTGACCATTTACTAAGGAGATTAGTAGAGAAGAAAGGGTTTATCAAGAGAACAGCAGAAAGACCTTGAAGGCATTTCAGAGATCTTCAAGGCTGCCCCTTCCATTGCAGCTGAGGGAAACAGAATGATTTCAGGGAAAAGAGGCACCCCCCGACAGGCTTGCTGCCCAAGGCCATCTCAAGATGCTACTCCCCACACCCTAGCTGCTCAGGCTGCCCCAGCTGCTCCAGCTGTAGCTAAATTGGCCTCAGGTTTAGCTGGACCTGCAGCTTCAGAAGACACAAAAGAATACTTTTCCCCAGGAAGAGAGGAAGAGACCTGTTGCAGGGGTAGAGTCACTGCAAAGAGTTTACACTAGAGTAATGCTGAGCAGAAATGTGTGGTCAAAATTGCAGCAGAGAACCCTCACCAGGGCGATGCCTAGTGGAGCCATTGGAGCAGGACCACCATGGAGACCCCAGAACTGCAGAGCTACCAGTGTGCAACTCCAGCCTGTGAGAATTAAAGAGTGGCTGGAGACCAGGAAAGCCATTGCAACTGGGCTGCCAGAGACTTGGGGAACCAACCTTCATACCAGTGTACAGAGAATACCAAGCATGGAATCAAGGTACATGATTCAACCAGGAAACCAGAGTTAGAGGCTACAAAGTCTAGAGATCCTGAGAATCATTTTTAATAAAATAATGTTTTGTTAAAATCAGCCCAAATTGCCTATAACTAAAAACGCTGACTGATAATATAAGCATAGTTTTAAATACAATTATGTGCATAAAAATTTTGTCAACACTTTATACATAATTTTGCACTTATATTTTAATATAATATTAAAATATAATATTATAAAATATTATAATATATAATATTTTATCCTTATAAAAGGATAAATGTGCCAAAATCAAACAAATTATCAGACATAATTCATCACTTAACAAAAATTACATTACCCATTACCCGTATTTTGAATTTATCTATTTGAGCTTCTATCTTCCCCCATCCCCTGCTTCCTTTTTAAAATAGATATTTCACATGTAAAAAGACTAAAAATATGTATTCTTCCCTAAAGTGACTTATTCCGTTCATTTATTTCCATTGATGTATATTATATTGTGTGATTATACAATATCTGTTAAGGAATATGTACATATACTAATAAAGTTGTATATTAAAAAAAAAATTACATGATTCCCTAGCTTTGAGATTTGATGTTGGCCCTGCTGCATTTTGGACTTGCTTAGGACCTGTTGCCTCTTCTTTTGGTCTATTTCTTCCTTTTTGAATGGGAATATGTACCTTATGTTTGTCCCATCACTGTATCCTGGAAATAGAAAACTTGTTTTGATTTCACAGATGGGAACTTGAACTATGGACTTTTGAGTTAAAACAAGTTAAGACTTTGAGGATGAAATCAATGTATTTGTGTGTGAAAAAGCCATGAGTTTTGAGAGGGCCAAGGGGGAAATGCTGTGAATTGAATGTCCCCCCCAAAACTCATTGAAACTTAACCCTCACTGAGACAAAGTTAAGAGGGTGCAAAATCCTATTATGGCAATTGAAAGGTGGAGCTTTAAAGAGGTGATTAGATTGTGAGGACTGTGTCCTCGTGAATTGATTGACCCATTCATAGAATAATGGGTGTGGTTCTGATAACTTTAAAAGGAGAGCAACTGAGAAGTTTAGTCTTTCTCCTGCTCAGCCCTTCTCACCATGTGATACCCTGCATTTCTGTAGAGCCACCGAAAACAAGACCCTCACTAGATGTGTTCCCTGGACTTTGGACTTCACAGTCTCCAAAACTGTAAGAAATAAATTCTATTTCTTTATAAATTATCTGGTTCCAGGTATTTTGTTATAAATAGCAGAAATAGACTAATACATGAAACTTAAAAATTTTGAGCATACTTTGAATTCTCTGGACAGCATCACAACAGGAATCACATTAATTATCATTTTACATTCAGATTTTCTATACTGAAAGTTAATCTAAATTATTCTCATTTTCTCCAGTTTTTTTACTTAACTAAAATAAAGCTTATTAAGTCATGTGAGTTTTTACAAGATTACAAACTGTTTTACAATATAATTCATCATTTTGCTCTTTACTTTTTTTCTTATACTGGTTGTCAGGATAAGTTTAATAGTATTCACAACAATAATATTGCAGTATTTGTCCAAAAAATGTGAGAAATTACACCAAAAGAATAAAATCAACATGGCTATTATTTATTATAATAGAGTAAATATTGTTTTCTAAGCATTTTCAATAATACATGTAATCTAGCTAAATACCTTAAAGTATAAAATTCTTTAAAAAGACCACTATTTTGAATAGTTTAATTTAAAAAAAAAAAGAAAAAAAATATTTTCATGTATTCACTAATGTATTCAGCAGATATTTTAATATTTCATGCTAGGCTCTGACGGCCTAACAGTAACTAAGAAAGCCAAGTCTTCTTCCCTCAAGGAACTAACACTTCCTTTTATTACCAAAGACAGACTTTCCATTAGAGTGATTATTGACTAGATTTTATTTTGTCATTTTTTTTTCTATTTTGATATTCATGGTATTTTTATATTTACATAATTAATAACCAAAAGTTGTATACAAATTATTTGTGATAAAATATATACCTAAAAATAATTAAAATATACATTTAGTATAATATTATATACTAGCCCAGCTAAACATTCAGAACAAATCCAAAATAATTGTTAATTTTAAGTGATGACTGTTTTGATCATACAGTCAAACAGATCTTGTCTTAACTGGATTTTTAATACTTGTATATAATTATCTGTAATGGAGATTAAGCCAAAAAAAATGTCTGCCATAGTTTCAGCCCCAAAGGTTGACCCATCATTTCTTATGGTTGCAGGACTTGTGCCTAATTTCTCCACCTCCAATTTGAAATTTGAGTTTAAACAGGAAAAGGGTTTGTCATCAAACTAATGAACTGAGATTTCTTTAAATTCTGAAGACTATTCACCCACCTTAAAAGGCATGCACATGTAAACTGTTGATACATCTCGAAAGCACATTTTCTTCTGAGAAAGGTTCTTAGAAAGTCTGATAATCCTTTGAAATAGCATTCTTATATAATTTCTCATTTATTTACATGCTTTTTTAAAATTTGAGGTCAATGAAAGTAAAATATCCTGATTTATTTTTTTTCTGTGTTAAAGTCCTCTATTATTTTTCTGTGCAATACCTATTTGATAAAGCATTTTATTCAAGCCCATGTCTCTTGTCTTCAGTTCTCTTTTTCCAGTTGCTGTTTCTGATTTGCATAAAGACACCCTATCTTGTCTATCATGATTTCTGTTTATCATTCCTAGGGCTAAGCAGAAGGTGAAAACTAGAATTCATTCAACAGGCTCTTTACTATATTTTGAATGCCCTTGAGTGATGATTGTACCATGTCTGCTTAGACTTTAAATAATGGGGATCTATGAGGGCCAAGTCTATTTAATCATCAGGCAGTTCTAAGATGAAAAACACCTACCTTTCTTGTACACAGCCAAATTCTACTTCCTCATTTATTAATGATTCATTTATTTATTTATCTTTATTCAGTGCTAATGAACACCTTATTATGTACTAAACTATGAATAAAACAAAAACAAGATGTCCACATTCAAGATTATGTACTAGACTATGAATAAAACAAAAACAAGATATCTGCATTAAAGAAAATTTATTGTCTGACTGGAACAGGCTACAATGGAATAAGAATCTTGTTCTAATGAGAGAGCCATGAACCCACAATTTCATCTCTTCGTAAAAGGTTCTTTCCAACTAATTCTTCTAGTCTCTGCTTAAACATCAGTTACCTAACCTTTGAACCTAGGATAAGTTATTTGATAATGTATGTGCAACAAGAAAATCATACTTTTACTTTAGAGTTTGTATCCCAGTTTTTATAATTGTGGTTATACAACTCACCTCTCTCCTCTGATATGCTCTGTGCCTCTTGAAAGTAGGTACTGGATAATTTTTTGCTCATCTTGTTTCTTAGTAAAATTCCTGGCACATAGTAGATGGTAAATACTGAATGAGTGAATAAATGAATTAATAAATAAATCTTCAATCTTAGTATTGGTCCTGTTTTTTCACCACCCTGTAGCTGTATTAGTTATTAATTGCAACATGAAAATTACTACAAAATTAGAAGCTTAAAACACCATATACTTATTATTGCACAATTTCTATAGGTCAGGAATCCCTCATGGCCTTAGCTGGACTACAGCTAAAACTACAGTCACCTTGGAACTTGGCTTCAGTCAAGTCAGCCAGGGCTCTGATCTTATCAAAGGCTTGGTGGACTCTTCCAAGGACACTGATGTTTGGCAGAATCTAGTTCCTTGGAGTTTGTAGCTTCTAGAGGCTGCCCAGCATTCCCTGTCACACAATCCTCTCTATAGGATGAAGTTTGCTTTTTCAAGGCCAATAGAAAAGTATTTCTGGTGCCTCTTTTGTCTCTGACCTCTAGAACCTCATTTAAAAGATTCACCTCGTAAGCTCAGGCCCACCTAGGATAATCACCTTTTGATTAACTCAGAATCAACTGATTAGAAATCTTAGTTGTGCCTGTAAAATCTCTTCATCTTTGCCATGTCACATACCAAAATATCCTACCACCATTGGCAGAAATCTTTAGATAGAAGCAAGTTGCAGGTCTGTCCACAGTCACAGGAAGAGATGACATAGGACTTAGTTCATTAAGGGTCATCTTGGAATTCCATTACCACAGTAGGTTTGTTTATGCCTGAAAATCTCTTATGTATTTTTCAAGATAAAAAAAAAAGCTACTTTATTCTCTGAGGCTTTTTTTTTTTTTTTTTTCACTCAGCTATAGTCTAAGAACTAGGAAATAATAATTGACCCAGGAATGGAAGGGCCAGTGAAAGTTAATTACTTGAGAGATAGAAAAAGATTCTGAAATATAGAAGCCAGCATGTGCAAAACAGGAGAGGGGATGGTGCACTCAAAGGATGAAAAGATGGCCATTATGTCTGGAGTAGAGAATAAGGGGTAAGTGGTGTGAGATTGTGCTAAACTGGCAGGTAAAATCCCACAAATTCAAGGCCTCATATTTCTATGTATCTTACGCTTTATCCTGAAAAAGCACTTGGTATACTTTAACATTACTCTAAGTTGTTGGAAAATAAAATGTGACAGGTGGATTAACATGCCATGATATAAAAGTTAGATGTTTTCAAGAGTTAGTTAGTCACAAAATTCATTCAGCAGATCACTGTTTCTGAATGTTGATCAATAAAATAAGATTTCTTGTATTTAACTTGGAAAACTGCACATTATATATTCTTATCTGGAAGAATTGAAAGACACATTGTTATAACAGAAGATCTGAGAAGACACATTCAACTTTTATAAAGCTAGTATTTTCAAACTTATTTGACCACAGACCATTTTAAAAATTATATATCATATTTTTACCCATGGATTGTATTTATAATGTTGTCTACAGATAAATAAAATCTTAAAGAATATTAAGTGACTAATGGTAAGACTGTGAATAAGAAATTTCATCACTGCATTAAAGTCAGAAGGTGGACTGAATATTGGTCAGACCAAAAAGATGCAATATAATTAACAAAGAAACTCTTGGAATAGTCCAAGTGAGAATTATAAAGATATAACCAAACTGATCATTTGTTTTCAATACACTATAACTTCTCATTATACCTCTCAGACTATGGCACTCAGAATTGAGAAGAATTTACCTCATGAGTTAAATATTTAATCCCAATGATCAGTCCCTTACTACAATATAAAAACTATATTTCTATGTATACAAATTTTACATATTTTTTTAAAGTTATGCCATAACACAGGTTTAGGGAAAACTAAATCCTTGAATACCTTTCCCAGAAACTCCCTCAAGCTATGTTTTTTAAGCTCACACTTAAGTAATTGGATTAGAAACTAAATGCAAGAAACTTAATTATTTGCTAATAAATCCCTTTTGTGTGTGTGACTTTTTGGCCAGTATGCTAACCCTTTAAAATACTATACCTGTTAAAACAAACATTAATATTTCACCAAGGTTTTTATAATTCTTTGTGTTTATTTTGAAATTGTGAATTGCATAAGCTTAAGTTCAATTCCTTCTCTAAAGGTAATGTTAACAGGTTTCATAAAAAAAGAAATGGTTGAAGAAACAATACTATATAAAGCCCTTAGAAACCTCCCTCCATGTGGACAGGAATCATAACATTTCATGCTGTTCTTAAAATTATACAATGGATGAAAAACAAGTTTTAATACTTTCTTTTTGAGTGCAACATGGGAAACATTGCCAAATTTTTTGTTGGATGAATATGTATTTTTTTTAATTGGCAAGTAAAATATGTATATATTTATTTTGTAAAATATCATGTTTTGATATATGTATACATTGTGAATTGGCTAAATCAAGCTATTTAACACATGCATTCCCTCTCATACTTAGCATTTTGTGGTAAGAACATTTAAAATCTACTTTCTTAGCAATGTTCATTTATACAATATATTGTTAACTATAGTCAATATGATGTACAATAGATATCCTGGATTTATTTCTCCTGTCTAACTGAAATTTTGTACCCTTTGACCAACATTACCGCAATCTCCTCCACCTTCAGACCTGGGTAGTCATCATTCTGCTTTCTGCTTCTATAACTCTGACATTTTTAGGTTCCACATAATGTATAAGTGAGATCATGTGGTATTTGTCTTTCTGTGTCTGACTTATTTTACTTAACTTAATATTCTGCAGGTACATCTATGTTGTCACACATGACAGGATTTCCATTTTTCAAGGCTGAAAAGTGTTCCGTTGTATATGGATACCACATTTCTTTATCCATTCATCCTTTGATGGACACTTAGGTTGATTCTTTGTCTTAGTTATTGTGAATAATGATGCAATGAACATTGGAGTGGAAGTATTTCTTTGACATACTGATTTTATTTTCTTTCGATTTATATACTGAGTAGTGGGATTGCTAGATCATTTGGTTGTTCTATTTTCAATTTTTTGAGAAAACTACACACGTTTTTTCTATAACAGCTGTACTGCTTTACAGTCTCCCAAACAGTGTAGAAGGGTTCCCTTTTCTTCACACCTTTGGCAACACTTTTTGTCCTTATCTTTTTGAAAATAGCCTGCAAAAAAATATGTATTTCTAAGGAATTACCTAGGTCTAAAATTTTCATCAAAACTTTGTTGAAATTAAGGGCTGGCCCCATGACTCACTGGGGAGAGTGTGGCGCTGGTAGCACCAAGGCCATGGGTTTGGATCCTATATGGGGATGGCCGTTGTGGTCACTGGCTGAGCGTGGTGCAGACCACACCATGCTGGGGGTTGCAATCCCCTTACTGCTCAAAAAAAAAAAAAAAAAAACTTTGTTGAAATTAGTGTGGCATGATTTATTGTAAGCAGCATGGCACAATATGTCCTTCATAACAATAAATAGACTGCACATAAAGATCACTGAACATATTCCTAGGATACCTGTCCCAGAAAAGTGTTTCATTACTGATATTTCAAACATGCTAGATGGAATTCTTGTGATTCCACGAAGGTCCAGAGGATTGATGAAATGACGGTAGTGGGAAAGAGCGTAAGGATAGAGGAAAGTAAAATCAGAAATATGGAGCTTATTTACATATCATATTTTGCATATAATTTGGTTTTAAGTAGGAGTTCCCAAAATGTCTTTAAACATTGCTCACCTCCAGGTTAAAAAAAAAATAAAAAAGTCTTCCAATTCTTCATATTCATTTTATGCCCTCTTCTTTTCTTTGTACTTTATTCTGCATTTGAGCAAGTGATTTAAGATCTAAATGAAATTGGTCTATGTAATGAAAGAATATTTCGCATAATGAGTCCAATATAGAGAAACCCAAGATTAGCTTAGCAACTTCACAGTCCCATCAAGGGTCCAGACTTTGTTTGTCTTTTTCTCTCTACTCTCCCCAGGTTTGCTTAAGCATAGTGCAAGATGGAGAGTCCTATTTCTCTTTTGTCTTGTGTAAAACACATTAGACATAGATAAGTGTTATTAACATTTTGGCTTAAATGGAAGAAGCCAGACACCAAAAGCCTCCTGCTCTGTGATTTCATATATATGACCTTCTAGAAGAGGGAACTATAGGAACAGAAATCAGATCTGTGGTTGACGAGAAGTAGAGGAAGGGAGGAGATTGCATACAAAGGGGTACTAGGGAACTTTGGAGCATGATAAAAGTATATCTCGACTGTATTGGTGGTGTCAAGATTTTATATGTTCTTCAAACTCTTAGAACTATATACATAATGTGGGTGAATTTCACTACGTGTTAATTGTAACTCAATAAAATTTACTTCAAAAAGAAGAAAAAAGTAAAAAGAAAAAATAAAGTAGTTATTTTAGAGTCACATTAAAAATGCTACTGTTGTCATGAATGAGAAATAAAGTACTAGTAAGGTGATATCCATGTTGTGCAAATTATATTTTAGCACTTTCTTATGTATAGATCAATTAGAATTTTCCATAAATAAAACTTGTATATAATTGTTATTATTGAAGGTTATTATTATATCATTTTAATCATATGTAAGTCTGTATTAAAATTCTAATTGCCTGAGTAAGAAGTAAAAAGTAAATTATTTATGTTTAGGCCACTAAATATTTTATATAATATATATGGTTTTTATTTTAACATTTTCAGGATACTTGATATTTTTCATTCACAGGAAATATTGCCATGTTTAAGACATTCTTCAGTTGACACTAACAGCATGAATATTTTCATTTAATATAAGATTACATATGACATATGAGTATATATATATATATGTATATGTATGTGTGTGTGTGTGTGTGTGTGTGTGTGTGTGTGTGTGTGTGTGTGTGTGTATTTCAAAAACTTTTTTTTCTTACCACATCTCATATCCAGGATTACGCACTATTCTTTGGGTGATAAAGCTCTTTTTTGTTTGTTTTTTTCTCAGTATATGTTTTGGAGTTAAGAAATATAGGTTCAAAACAAATAGATCTGGACATTTTTAGGTAAAATATTTGTAATGTGATTTTTAGTGACTGCTTTTCGACAGCTAAAGAACTGTCTAAAATTTGTAAGCTTTGTACTTAGATTAAGTACTTACAAAAGTTGCTGAACGCTGTGCTGTCTCTGAACAAGGAAAAGTATTTCTTTTTTTTAGATAAAGAAAAATGTAGAGGGAGTAGACCCAAAGACATGTATAGAGGTTCATTTATTTATTTCTTAGAAATACTTAATGTAATTACAGTGAAATCTAGAACTTACCTCTCAAAGTGACCAGAATAAAACAAAACAAAACAACAACCATACTACTTTGTAGAACCAGCAGATAAACTTAACATCAACTGTTGCTTTTTCTTCCTTCAGGTAATCAAAAGCAGTACGATAAAGGAAAAAAGAAAATGCATGGATACTGCATCCTGACTCTGTATATGCTGGTTGTATTCTTTTAGTAAAGTTATTTAACTTCTCTGAGTCTGTTTCAACTCTCCATTCATTCTAAAATCGTTTACTGGGAAGCTATTAGGTATGGAAGACACATTGTTCTTGATGATTTACTTTAGTTGGGGAAAGAGACATTACACAATTAATTATACATTTAGTAATTTAATTATAATTTTATTAAGTGCTGTAAAAGCAGGTATTGGGAACTAAGAGGGCATATAACACAAGTATCTATTTAGGGAAGTCAGGGGATGTGTTCACAAAGAGGAAACTTTTAAATTATCTTTGAAGGCAGAGTAAAAATGAACTTTGCCAAAAATTTCATATTCATAGTTCCTGACATGGGAGGAAAGATGATCATGCAATTTTAATGCATAAAAGAAATCTAGAGGAAAAGTGCAATAAGGATCAAAAAAATCTGTAGTTCTGCCTTATTTTCTCCCTGAAATGACAACAATAAAAGGAAGGAATAAATTATTTCTCAGAGGTCAATGAGTATTTTTTTTTCGTTCATCATATATAAAGTGCAATTCCTGTCAAAATTACAATGACATTTTTCAGAGAAATAGAAAACTAATCCTATAAATCATATGGAACCACAAAAGATTCTGAATAGACTATGAAGTCTTGAGCAAGAAGAATGGAGGCCTCACATTACATGACTTCAAAATATAATACAATGCTATAGTAATCAGAACAGCATAGCATAGGCACAAAAACAGACATATAGACAATGGAGCAATGGAACAGAATAGAGAGACTAGAAATAAATCCACACATTTACAGTAAGGTGATCTTTGACAAAGATGTCAAGAACACACAATGAGGAAATGACTATCTTTTCAATAAACAGTGTTGGGAAAACTGAATATCTACATGCAGAAGAATGAGATTTGACCCTTATCTTACCCCACATACAAAATAATCTCAAAATGGATTAAAGACTCAAATGTAAGACCCCAAATTGTAAAACAACCAGAAGAAAGCATAGGGGAAAAGCTTCTTGACCTTGGTCTGGGCAAAGATTTTTTTTGGATATGACCCTAAAAGCACAAGTGACAAACCAAAAATAGACAAATGAGATTGCATCAAGCTGAAAATCTTCTATACCGCAATGGAAACGATCAATGGAATGATAAGGCAATCTATAGAATGGGAGAAAATATTTGCAAACCATACATATAATAAGACGTTAATATCCAAAATATGTAAGAAATTCAAACTAATAACAAGAAGACAACCCAATTAAAAAATGGGCAAAAACCTGTAAAGACATTTTCAAAAGAAAACATACGAGTGGCCAACAGATACATTAAAAAATGCTCCACATCACTGATCATTAGGGATATGCAAATTAAAAGCACCATGAGATATCACCTCACCCCAGTTAGAGTAGCTACAATAGACAAAGATGAATGATAAGTATTGGCAAGGATGTGCAGAAGAGAGAACCCTTGTACACTGCTGAGAAAAATGTAAATTAGTACCAAAAATAATATGGTGGTTTCTCCCAAATTGAAAAATAGAACTACCATATGATCCAGCAATCCCACTGCTGGGTGTACATCCAAAGGAAATAAAATCAGCACCTTGTAGAGAAACTTTCATGTTCATTGAAGCATTATTAATATTAGCCAAGATATGGAAGGAACCTAAGCATCCATCAACGGATGAATGGATTTTTAAAAAATGTATATATGAATAGTGGAATTCAACCTTATAAAAGAGAGAAATCATTTGCAACAACATGGATGAACCTGGAAGACATTTATGCTAAGAAAAATAAGGCAGGCACAGAAAGACAAATACTGTATAATCTCATATGTGGTATCCAAACGATTTGAATTTATAGAAACAGAGAGTAAAACGGGGGTTGCCAGAGGATAGTGGCAAGGTGGGGAGCAGGGAGGGATTAGGAAAATTTTGGTCAAATTGTACAAAATTTCAGTTAGAGTGGAGAAATAAGTTCAGGAGAACTTTTGCACAATGTTGTAACTATAGTTAATAATATACATTTGAAAATTGCTAACAGAGCAGATTTTAAATGTCTTACCACAAAAAAAGTATGTGAGGTAATTCATATGTTAATTAGCTTGGTGTACCCATTTTACAATGTATACATATACCAAAACATCATATTTTGTACCATGAATATATACAACATTTTATCAAAACACAATTGATTATACTTGTTTGTGGGGTACAAGGTTGAATATCAGTACCTGTGTACAATACGTAATGATCAAATTAGGATAATCAGTACATTCACCATTACAAAATGTAATCATTTTTTGTGACTCTTTACCAATTTCTCACTATTTTCCACTCCCCTTCCCCGTTTCCCACCTCTAGTAACCACAGTTCTGTTTTCTCCTTTCGAACGTTCAACAAATTATTTTGGTTATTGTATCTTTCTCTCTTTGTCTTATTTATTTGTTCATTTGTTTAGCTCCCACTTATGAGTGAGTACACTTGGTATTTCTCTTTCCGTGCCTGGCTTGTTTCACTTGAAATTTGCTCTAAGTTCATCCATGCTGATGTGAATGGCAAAATTTTATTTTTTTATGGCAAATAGTATTCCTTTGTGTATAAAGACCACATTTTCCTTATTCAGTTATCTGTCAATGTGCAAATCAAAACCACATTGAGCTATCATCTCACCCCAGCTAGACTAGCTATTATCAAAAAAGACAGAGAATCACAAATGCTGGTGAGGATGCAGAGAAAGGGGAAGCCTCCTACACTGTTGGTGGGACTGTAAATTAGTATAGTCTTTATGAAAAATAGTATGAATGTTCCTCAAACAACTACAGACAGAAATGCCATAGGATCAAGCGATCCCACTGCCCAAAGGAATGGAAATTATCATGTCTAAGGGAAAACTGCACTCTCATGTTTATCACAACTACATTTATAACAGCAAAGAGTTGGAACCAACCTACATGTCCATCAATGGATAACTGGATAATATACACAATTTTTATTTGTCAATTTAAAAATAATCAATAAAGCCTCTCTGGATACTAGAAGGAAATTTTAAATAAAGTTTCATGAGTACACGTTTTTTCCTCTGAGCTTAAATACATCATTTTTTAAAGTAATTAAAATTAACATTTTCATCTCTATTCTAAAGTAAAATGTTTCAGTATCACTCTGTTAGAGTTTTGTTTGTTATTTTTTATTTTTCGTATTCTGTATAACTAAGGCCCCTTTGTCAACAGGTTGAGATTGCTTTCTTAACTACTTAAAATCAGAATATGTGATAGGACACTTAACTGCCTTTTTAGGCCCCAGCTTGTGTTTTTCACAAAAAAAGCATAAATCAGAATGTTTTAGGAACACCATCCTCCATTTTAAGACCCCTTTTTACTGATATTTTATTATTATATTTGATATTGAAAGAACTTGAATATTAAACTCTCCACACGGAAATCTTACATGAGGTTTCATCATAACCAATTAACACATGCTGGTCTGAGTGCAAGAGGTCAAGAACTGAACAGTGTCTTTGTGCTTCTTTATATTTTAATTTGCTTTAGATTTTTTCTATTAAATATGCTTTTTGTTTAGCCTGGTCTCCATTTACACTGCTGAGTCCTCTTGCGTGACTCACGGTTTTTCTTTCTCTACTCATCTCAGCCAAATAGCATCCACTTAGCACATTTTATAATAAGCCTTTAGGACATATTAAATTGTGAATTGTCTAGAAGAAAATGATACAAAGTATAGACGGTTTCCTTTCCCATTAGGCCTACAGTTGATGGATTAGTAATCTGGGACATCATTGATTAAAGTAGAGGGTAGGTGGTATGAACATAATTTTTAAAAGGGAAAAGAAAAAGAAGTTGCAATAAAATATTATACAACCAATATACAATGAAACCAGACAAGATGATGAACAAAAAATATTAAGTTTTGTTGGTTGGGATTGCTGTTTTTTATACATATTTTGAAAGATACAAATTTCACTACACTGAGACAGTCTACCATCAACACTTTTATAAACAATATAGAATTTCACTGTTAGTATTTTCAATGTGCTCTGTATTCCATAGCCTGAGCCAATGTATTAAACAAGTGATTTGACATTACATTCAGGTCACAAAATCAGTTGTGAACAAATGGAATTTTTTGTTCGTGCGTAATACAAAATATGTATTTCTGAGCTTTCACTCTTCTGGACAAGCAGACTAATAATTTTTTAAAATCACAATAAATAAACTAAGTATTTTTTGTGTCATCCTATCCACTCCCTTGTAAAATCACAATTCTATGCGTTGCTGGGAAATTGAGGAGAGGAAATGGTGGAGTACTAATAAGGTCCCCTGTCAATCTTTCCCTTGTAAAATTCCCCGGAGGCTTTCATCATCCCTTTGTGTCTCCTGGGTTTCTGCTACTAATTGCCACCTAATTGATGCAGGAATCTTTAGAGATGCTATATATGGCTCTTTCTTGAAAACAGGCTACCAGTGCCCTGTGCCTTCTGAGCCAAAGGACTTTTTTTTTGTTGTTTCACTCTCAGTATGGGGTTATATTTTACAATTCTTAATAAACATCTTTCTTCATATATTTTCTTCTTGAGAGAAGCAATAGCAGTGTTTTAAACCCTGACACAATTTATCCCTGAAATGAACTCATAACAATATAGTTGAATAATTCAATCCCACTTGAATTGGAGAAGGGACAAGAAAAAGTAAAATTTTGAGTTCTAAACTCTCTAAACTATTCCATTATTTTACACTAATGCTAAACATATCTTGAGGATACAAAGATTATTAATCTGTGGTTCTTGACCTCAAGGAAATTACAGTTTAATAGAAGTTGTATATTTGAAGAAACGAATATAGTAAAGTATTACTCCAATAATATTACATGAGTTTTGACTATAACGAAGATTCTACAAAAAGAGTCTTTAATCTTCTGAGGCTATAGCACTTCACCTTAGGGAGTAAAATATGGGGATGCAAAAGAATCACAAGCTCCATATGCATAACTAGATTTACTGAGACTTCTCGGAAGGCCTAGTACATTTCAAATTTTGATAATAAGAATATTTGAGCTAACAGGTTGGGTTTAGGCAATAACTATATAGATAATAAATATCTAAAAGGTAAAGATGAAGGAATTAAAGTAATTAGGTGACATTATAATTAATATGTCATTCTTCTCTCTGTGGTATTTCAAATATGAAGAAGTGTCTTTAACCTCACATAACTTTTCCTCTGCTCACATCCTTTCAAAACTTTATGTGAAACTGGTACTAAAAAACTAAGATTTTTTTTCTTAGAAAGTTTTTCTTATTTATGGTTGTATCCGTTGCTGTTACAGACTGAAAGTTTGTGTTACCCTAAAATGCATATGTTGAAATTCTAACCCCCAGTATGATTGTATTAAAAGGGCCTTTAGGAAGTAGTTAAGTCATGAAAGTAGAGCCCTTATGAAGGGAGTCGTGCCCTTATAAGAAAAGACACGAGAGCTTGTTCCTGTTTGCTGCACTTCAGCATTTGAGGATCCAGTGCAAATCAGGAAGAGGGCCCTCACCAGACACCAAACATGCTGGTGCCTCAATCTGTATTTCTCAGCCTCCAGAACAGTGAAAATTATATGTGTTCTTTATGCCACCCAGTTTATAGTAATTTGTTATAGCAACCTGAACTAAGACACTTGACAAACGATGTAACAATTTGACAGACTTATACAAAGTGTTTGATAAAAAATAAAAACAAAAACAGAATTACAAGTAGAATGCTTTGTACATTAATTGACTGATTAATAAATGTTATAGAAACATTTCTATTATATCAGGAAAGCTTATTAACAACCACTATATAGCTAAAAATTGGATTCAGAAAGAAAAGACATGCTTCTCCAAGTGTAGCTAAAGAAACTCAGCTAAAGAGGCTCGTAAATCAAACAAGCGATAGTGAAAGATTATCCCAGTTTCCATTCCTTTCTCCTCCCTTCCTCCCTCCCTCCCTCCCTCCCTCCCTCCCTCCCTCCCTTCCTCCCTTCCTTCCTTCCTTCCTTCCTTCCTTCCTTCCTTCCTTCCTTCCTTCCTTCCTTCCTTCCTTCCTTCCTTCTTTCTGGCTTTTCTTTTCCCTCTCTTTTAATTCTTTATTAATAGGAGTATACATACTCTGCTCATTTAGCAGTGAACCAGATGTTATTTTTGTTGTCCTTATCCAGAGTCAGAATATAACATTGCCTTTTTCTTATACACCTTAAAAATTATAACGAATAGGCAACTTTGTGAGAGGAGTAAAAAAAATATTGGGGGGATTTTTCAGATTCATTTTTTAAGGGAAAAAACAGTAATTATAACTACAAGATTTAAAAAAAAATTAACATTTTTAACTTAGGGGTTGAAACAGAAGTACTAGATCTCTCAAGAGATGATGCACTCTCACATGTTTTTTAGCCTTTTTTCTTTATCAAGTAAGTTCGGGTGAGTAAAAGAAACTCAGCTTCCCAAAGCTCTGTGATTCACCCATCACTAATTTAAAGAGAACATTACTAATTCTGTTTCATAGGTATGCCAAGGAGATGTTTTACTGCATGTCTTTTAATCAGTGAATGTAAGGTGAGGCCCTCCCAAGAGGTTAGAAAAGAAAAAGAATATATAATTTTCAGAAACATGATTCCTCAAGATTGTTAGAGAGGCTTAACCACTAATTACAAGAGATTGCCTGAAATCTATCTTTCTATTTTTTTTATTGATTATTATGACTCTTCACAACTCTTAAACATATATACTTTTTCACTATTCTTAAAAGAAAGCTCTTTTCCATGTATGCGATTTGTTCAAGCTGTAATATCTTAAGTTTTTTTTTTTTTTTCTACACACTCTTGGTGCATAATTTAGTTTAAGAAAAGCTTTTCATTATTTAGAAAAGTGAAAAAGTAAGGAACTCTTTTTCATGAAGAGAAACCAGGCTAACCAGAGAATAAGAACAAAGTCTCTCATGTAAGGTAGGGGATGAGGTCAAGATTCAAGAAAATAACTTTTTGCCCATTTCTGGCTTATGCCACTTGCACTTGAATCTGAGTAAGTTAAATATAATAATGTGTACAACCCAAATCCATAAACTTTAAAAAAATTTTTGAACACTACTTAGTCTCGTACCATACCTTAGGTCTTCATTTTTTTTTTTTGGTTCTCATGAGCAAACTTGTTTTAAATCTCTTTACATAGACTGTTCTTTTAAACACTTCTTCAGTTCTGTGAATTTATAATAAATATAGCTACTGTTTTAGTCCATTTACCTCTTCCAACTATAGAGTAAAACCCACAAGCCTGATGTCACAGCTATCTGAATTCAGATTCTGTCTGCACTACCTATTAGCCACATAGAAGTGAGCAATATCATTAATTTTGATTTAATTTAGCTTCCTTATGTAGAAAAGGGCAATGTAAATATTTACCTCAAAAAATGTTGGAAAAACAATAATAGTTGGGAACTTTAACTGCCCTCTTTTAGTAAAGAGTATATCATCTAATCAGAAAATTAATGAAGAAACATCAGAGTTAATTTCCACTTTAGACCAATTAGACCTAATGGACACTTACAGATCATTTCATCCTACAACTGAAGAATACACATTCTTAGTATTACATGGAACATTCTCTAGAATAGATCAGAAGTTACATCACAAAACACATGCACCTAAACAAAGAAGAAATTTAAAAGGAAATTTAAATATTTCTGGAGACAAATGAAAATAAAAACACAATATACCAGAACCTATGGCACACAGCAAAAGCACTTCTGAGAAAGAAGTTTATAACAATAAATGCCTATCTCAAAAAAGAAGAAAAACTTCCAATAAGCAACCTAATGTTACACATCAAGAAATTAGAAAAACAAGAACAAACCAAACTCTAGATTATTAGAAGGTGAGAAATAAGAAAGAACAGTGAAAAAATAAATGAATTACAGATTTTTAAAAAATACAAAAGATTGATAAAACAAAGAGTTGGTTTTTTGAAAAGAAAAACAAAATTGATAAACCTTTACCTAGACTAACAAAGAAAAAAAAAAAGAGGGAAGACTTAAATAAATAAAACCAGAAATGAAAAAAGAGACATTACAACTAAATGTAATATAGTTTTATTATGAATAAATACAAAATACAAAATACAAAAATACAAAAATATAGTTTTATTATGATTATAGTAACATAGTTGCATTATGAACAACTATAAGCTAACAGACTGGAAAGCCTAGAAAAAATGGATAAATTCATGATAACATACAACTTACCAAGGCTGAATCATGAAGAATTAAAAAGCCAAACAGAAAAATAATGAGTAATGAGATTGAAAAAGTAATAAAAAGTTTCTCAACAAAGAAAACTCCAGGACAAGATGGCTTCATTGACAAATTCTACCAAATATTTAACGAATAACTAATACCAATTTTTCTCAAACTCTTCTGAAAAGTTGAAGAGGAAAGAATACTTCCAAAAGGCCAGAATTACCCTCATACCAAAATTGGAAAAGCAAACAACAACAAAAAGAAAACTGTAGGCCAATATGCTTAATGAACATACATGTGAAAATCCTCAACAAAATACTAGTACACAAAGTCCAATGACAACACATTAAACAGACCGTTCACCACAATCGAGTGGGATTCATCTTAGGGATGGTTCATCATATGTAAATCAATAAATATGATACATCACATCAACAGAATGAAGGGAAAAATACAATATGACCATTTCAGTATATGCAGAATAAGCATTTGATAGAATTCAGCACCTCTTTATGATAAAAACACTCAACAAATTAGGTGTGGAAGGAGTATATCTCAACACAAAAGACCATCTATGACAAACTCATGCTGATATACTGAACAAACAAAAACCAAAGTCTTTTTCCCTAATATCTGGAACAAGACAAGGATGCCCACTTTTCTCACTCTTATTGAACATACTACTGAAACTTCAAGCCAGAGAAATAAGACAAAAGAAAGCAATAAAGAGCATTTGAATTCAGAAGGAGAAAGTCAAAATATTGCTCTTTGCAGGTGACATGATTGTATGTATACAAAACTCTAGAGACTCTACCAAAAAAGTACTAGAACTAAGAAATGAATTCAGTTAAGTGGCAGGATACAAAACCAACACACAAAAATGAATAGCATTCCTGTATACCAGTAACAAAATATCTGAAGAATGGAGAAAGTAATCCCATTCTCAATAATCACCAAAAAAAATGAAATGCCTCGGAGTAAATTTAATCAAGAAAGTGAAACACCTCTATAATGAAAACTATAAAATACTGGTGAAAAAAGCTGAAGAAGCACAAATAAATGTAAAGATATCTCCTGTTCATGAATTGGAAGAATTAATATCACGAAAATGTCCATATTATCCAAGGTAATCTACAGACTTAATGCATTCCCTATCAAAATACCAATAATGTTCTTCACAGAAATAGAAAAAAATGGTCTTAAAATTTGTGTGGAACCACAAAAGATCCCATATAGCCAGAGCAGTGTTAAACAAAAAGAAGACAGTTGGAAGCATCACACTGCCTGACTTCAAAATATACTATAAAGCTGTACTAACCAAAAGAGTATGGTACTGGCATAAAAACAGACAAACCAATGGAACAAAATAGAGAACCCAGAAATAAACTCACATATTTTCAACTGATTTCTGACAAAGGAACCAAAAATATACACTGAGGAAGGGGCAGACTCTTCAATAAATGGTGCTGGGAAAACTAAATATCCACATGCAGAAGATTGAAACTAGACTTCTATCTCTCACCATATACAAAAATCAACTCAAAATGGATTAAAGTTCTTAATTTAAGACCCAAAACTACTAGAAGAAAACATAGGGGAAACACTACGTGGAATGGCAGCAGGCAGTACTTATTTGAATGAGACTGCAAGGGTACAGTCAATTAAACCAAATGGGACTACATCAAACTAAAAAGCTTCTGCATAGCAAGGGGCACTCTCAACAAGGTAAAGGGACAACTTATAGAATGGGAGAAAGTGTTCATAAAATACACATCAGACACAGGACTAATAACCAGAATATATAAGGGATTCAAACAACTCAACAACAAAATTCAAATATTTCTCAAAAGAAGAAATATAGGTAGCCAACAGGCACATGAAAAAATACTCAACATCAACTGCCTATCAGGGAAATGCAAATTAAAACCACAATGAAATATCATCTCACTCCTGTTAGAATGGCTATTATCAAAAAGACAGAAAATAACAAATGCTGGTGAGGATGCAAAGAGAAGGGAAATATCTTGCACTGTTGGTGGGAATGTTAATTGGTACAGTCATTGTAGAAAACAGTATTGAGGTTCCTCGGAGACATAAAAATTGAACTATTTTATGACCTAGCAATCACACTTCTAGGCATATATCCAAAGGAAAGGAAATCAATGTATCAAATAGACATCTACATTCTATATTTATTGCAACACCATTCACAATAATGAAGAAACGGAATCAACCTAAATGCCCATCAACAGGTAAACAGATTAAAAAACAAACAAACAAAGAAACAAAAACCTGTGGCATATATGCACAATGGAATACTATTCAGCTATTAAAAAAAAAAAGAAACAAACAAAAAAACAATGAAATTCTGTCATTTTCAGCAACCATGAATGGAACTGGCTATCATGTTAAGTGAAGTAAACTGGGCACAGAAAGACAAAAGCATGATCTCACTCAGATATGAACTCTATAAAAAATAAACAAAACAAAAACCCAAAAAGTGGTTCTCATAGAGGTACAGAGTAAAATAATGGTTACCAGAGGCTGAGAGGAGAGAAGGAGCAGAGGGAGAGAAGTGGTGAATTAATAGGTAAAAGCTATGCTATCTACTCTAAGTGAATCCATGTACAAGACATACACATATTGAAATAACACATGTACCCCACAAATATATAGAAATAACACCCAGACATATGAAAAAATGCTCAACATCACTCAGCATCCGGGAAATGCAAATCAAAACCACACTGAGATACCATCTAACCCCAGTTAGGATGGCTAAAATCCAAAAGACTCTGAACGATAAATGCTGGCGAGGTTGCGGAGAAAAAGGAACTCTCATACATTGTTGGTGGGACTGCAAAATGGTGCAGCCTCTATGGAAAATGGTATGGAGGTTCCTCAAACAATTGCAGATAGATCTACCATACGACCCAGCTATCCCACTGTTGGGAATATACCCAGAGGAATGGAAATCATCAAGTCGAAGGTATACCTGTTCCCCAATGTTCATCGCAGCACTCTTTACAATAGCCAAGAGTTGGAACCAGCCCAAGTCCATCATCAGATGAGTGGATACAGAAAATGTGGTACATCTACACAGTGGAATACTACTCAGCTATAAAAATGAATGAAATACTGCCATTTGCAACAACATGGATGGACCTTGAGAGAATTATATTAAGTGAAACAAGTCAGGCACAGAAAGAGAAATACCACATGTTCTCACTTATTGGAGGGAGCTAAAAATTAATATATAAATTCACACACACACACACACACACACAAAAAAAAACCGGGGGGGGGGAGAAGATATAACAACCACAACTACTTGAAGTTGATATGACAAGCAAACAGAAAGGACATTGTTGGGGGGGAGGGGGGAGGGAGAAGGGAGGGAGGTTTTGGTGATGGGGAGCAATAATCAGCCAGAATGTATATCGACAAAATAAAACTTAAAAAAAAAAAAGAAAAGAAAAGAAATAAATGTTAAAATTTTTACAATTTGTTGGAAGGCTAAAAGAATAGTACAGATTTTTTAAGTGTTCTGTGTATATCTTTGATTTGGCATGGCTCTACGTGACACATTATTATTCACAACGAGGATAAATGCTAAGATTTATATAGACTGATTGTAGTTGTGAAGCTGAGATAATGCGTAGATTTGGGACCAGAAGTTCAATTTTCTTTTCATTATACCACCATAATTATGAATCTCAAGTAGTAAAATTTTACTTTTTTTATAAAATTTACTTACAGTATAGAAATATTTGAATGTACAGAAAGCCCCACAAAAACTCATTTGTCCTAAACTCTTTTGCCCAGAGACTATGTAGAAAACATTTTGATACACATCCTTGGTGAATCCTTTGTATACTTACTTTTTAAAAATAAAACTCTGAAACCAAATAGCTTAGTTTTTAATATTTTAATCAATTATATATTTTGAACATTTGTATTTCCATGATGTATTATTAGATAAATTTCAGCAAAATAAATTTTACCTTACAACCTAAAATATCAGTAAAACCTTTTCAAATCCCTTAATACTTCCAAAATTTTCATAAAATGGTGCTATGATAAACATTTTCATAACTATCAGTCATATATTCTGTAAGATAATTTCCATAAGAAAATTTATGATAATACATAGAACATGATTGTTTTTAAGACTTGTTCTTTACATTACACTTAAGAAAGATTGAACTATGAAAATATCTTCTAAAATATTTTTGCATAGTATGATTAAAGTATTTAAACTTAAAAAAATCATTAATGGAAAAACTCTGGATTTTTTTTTTTCTGGGAAAAAATTATATTCTATCAAGTAAAAGCATGATTTCTCTCAGTTCTTGTCACATTTTCTTTATGACTCAACAGAAGTAATTCAGAATGCAGAACAACACTTCAGATCGTTGACACAGATCTCAGAACAAAAACCATGAATTTCAAAACCATGACAGTATTTGTAGTAACCTTTATCTAGGTTATAATTCTTATATTTTTCCACATTGTATATTGTTTGTGACATAAAGAGCATGTTCTTTGCAAATGATCTACTGAATAGTAAGTAGTAAGTGAGCAAAGCATAAAATGTTTGTAGTTCTATGCAAGAAATAGAACAGAAGAAAATACTGAGATAATTTTATGTTATACTTAACATAATTCAGAAGCATTAGAGAATATAAAATAGTATTAAAGCAAATTAAAAATGTATATTTCCTTAAATTGAATAAGTAGTTGACCATTCACCCTTTTAATATTCTTTTAATTTTTAAAATTTATTTTATTTTATTTTATCAATATTCAATTTGTAGTTGATTTTCATGTCCCTTTACAGATTCCTCCCTCTCCCCACCACCCTCCTCTCGTCCATCAACATCATGTCTGTTCACTTGTCTTAACAAGTTCAAGGAATGGTGATTGTTGTGTCTTCTTCCCCACTCCACCCCCGTTTGTGTATTTATTTATTTTTAGTGAGATCATGTGGTATTTCTCTTCCTGTGCCTGACTTATTTCACTTAATATAATTTTTTCTAAGTCCATCCATGTTACTCCTAATGGTAGTATTTCATTCTTTTTTATAGCAGAGTAGAATTCCATTGTGTAAATATACTACATTTTCTGTATCCATTCTTCTGATGATGGGCATTTGGGCTGGTTCCAACTCTTGGCTATTGTAAATAGTGCTGCAATAAACATGGGAGTACAGGTATCCCTTTGACATGATGATTTCCATTCCTCTGGGTATATTCCCAGCAGTGCAATAGCTGGGTCATATGGTAGATCTACCTGTAATTGTTTGAGGAACCTCCATACCATTTTCCATAAATGGTGCTGGGAAAACTGGATATTTACTCTTTTGATTTTAATAGGCAGGATTTAAATAATTTATTTTAAAATTTCATTTCTTTGTTCTGACCTCTATAAAACATATCAATAAAATATGATCCCTAAAACTGATATTGAGAATGTTACCCAAACAAAAGTATGAGTATATAATTTTTAAAGTGGTGTCATCATAAACTTAATGCTTATTAAAAATTTAAATTTATGTACTGTTTTAACTTTAACATTTGTATATATAATCACAATTTGTTCTCTTAACAGTCCCATAGTGCTAATAATCATGATTCTGTTTAGTACAATGTTGTAGTAATCTATTGATATAAAATCCTGTCACGTTTTATTTATACTCACAATATCCATTCTGCAAATGAACAAATTGGTTGTCAAAATATTCTAAGTGACTTGCCCAAGGATTTACAACTCACATCAACTGTAAAGTTCATTTCAATATGTTCAGCTTTCTCTGCAGTTCCAAAGTTTATATCAAACAATATTAAAATCAAATTTTCTGTCTCAGTTTTTGACTGTAGCCTTAAAGATCAGCAAGAATAAGATAGATGTCATTTGATTTGTATTTCAAATATGTGTGCCAGATCACCTATGGAAAGTTTTTAAGAAGTGCTGTATTACACCATGTGACTATCAAAAAGCATGCCATCTCACTGATGTTTTTGTTCCATCCCTCGAATTGAACCAAATCTAATAAAGCTTGAGACTTCACATTTTATGAAGATATGGGTTAGGAAAAACTTGCTTACTATTTAATCCTAGGCATCTAGGCACCTGGCAAATAGCATGATCTTCACAATTTGTAGAGTAAATGAATACGCCTCTAGTTATAGTATGCAAAACTTAAAGTCCACATGACCGATTTTGTTTCATATAAATTAATTCTGCATTTTAAACCTTTACTAAGCATATTTAACACAAATTGCTTGCAAACAGTTCAGTCGCTTCACAAATTTCAGCCTGTGCTCATATGTCTATATGCACATTTCAGACTTAGGAACTTTCACTTTTTTATTTTTTTGACAGTTTTTTTTATTGAAACATAATCGATTATACATAATGTGGGGTACAGATTCAAATATCAAGACCTGTATGTAATATGTGGTGATCAAGTCAGGATAATTGGTATACTCATGTTCAAAAAATGTACTCAGTCTTTGAGACCCTGAATCAATTTTTCGCTAACCCCTACCCCTGCCCCGTTCCCACCTCTAATAATCACAGTTCTCCTTTGTTTTTAACAATGTATTATTATGATTGCTGTTTCTTCCTTTTTTCATTCTTCATTTCTGAAGATATTTATTTATTATTGTTATTATTATTATTGATTTTCATTATACAGTCATCTGTCTCTCTCTCTCTTTTTTTTTTTTTTTTTTTTTTTTGGCGGCTGGCCAGTATGGGGATCTGAACCTGTGACCTTGGTGTTATAAGGCTGTGCTCTAACCAACTGACCTAAGTGGCCAGCCCCGCCAGTCAACTGTTGATGGACATTTAGATTGCTTCCAAATCTTGGCTATTGTATATAGAGCTGTGATGAACATGGGAGTGCAGGTATCCCTTCAACATGATGCCATTCCTTTAGGTATATATCCAGAAGCAAGATTGCTGGATCATACGGTAGATCTAGCTGTAGTTGTTTGAGAACCCTCCATTCTGTTTTCCATAAGGACTGTACTAATTTACAGTCCCACCCACAGTGTAGGAGGGATCCTCTTTCTCTGCTTCCTTGCCAACATTTGTCATTCCATGTCTTTTTGATATTAGCCAGTCTAATTGGCATGGGATGTAATCTCAATGTGGTTTTCATTTGCATTTCCCTGATGCTTAGTGATGTTGAGCATTTTTTCATGTGTCTGTTAGCCATTAGTATATCTTTTTTTGAGAAATGCTCATTTAGCTCCTTTTCCCATTTTTTAATATTTTTTCTTCCCGTTAAGTTATTTGAATTCTTTGTTTATTCTTAATACTAATCCCTTGTCAGATGCATAGTTTGCAAATATTTTCTCTCATTCTGTAAATTGTCTTTTCACTCTGTTAATTGTTTCTTTTGCTGTGCAGAAGCTTTTTAATTTGATATAGTCTCATTCGTTTATTTTTTCTTTTGTTGCCTGTGGTTTTTGTGGCTTATTCATAAACTCTTCGCCAAGTCCTACATCCTAATATTTCCTCTGTGTTATTCTTTAGGAGTTTTAAAGTTTCAGATGTTAGAGTTAGTTGATTTTGGTTTATGGCAAGAAGTATGGGTCTAGTTTCATTCTTCTATATACAGATGTCCAGTTTTCCCAGCACCACTTATTGAAAAGGCAGTCTTTTCCCCCATGTATGTTCTTGTTGCCTCTGTCAAAGATCAGTTCGCTGTAAGAATCTGGGTTGATTTCTGGGTTCTCTATACTGTTCCACTGGTCCATGTGTCTGTTTTTATGCCAGTACAATGCTGCTTTGGATACTATAGATTTGTAGTAAAATTTGCAGTCAGGTAGTGCTATGCCTCTGGCTTTATTTCTTTTTGCTGGGGATTGCTTTGGCTACTCAGGGTCTTTTGTTGTTCCATATGTATGTTAAGATTGTTTTTTCCATATCTGTGAAGAACATTATTCATAATTCAATTGGGTTTACATTGAACCTATAGATTGCTTTGGGTAGTATAGACATTTTCACAATTTAATTTTTCCAATCCATGAGCATGGAATGTCTTTCCATTTTTTTAAGTCCTCTTTAACTTCTTCCAGCAGTGATTCGTAATTGTTGTTGTAGATATCTTGTGTCTCCTTGGTTAAATTTATTCTTAGGCATAATATTTTTGGGGCGACTATTGTAAATGGGCTTACTTTCTTGATTAATTTTCCTGCTAGTTTGTTATTGGAGTATAAAAATGCTGCTGATCTTTGCTTGTTGATTATGTATACTGCAACTTTACTGAAATCATTTATCAGCTCTAAGAGTTTTTTGGTAGAGCTTTTAGGTTTATCTATACATAGACTCAAGCCATCTGCAAAGATGGTCAGTTTGACTTTGTCTTTTCCAATCTGGATGCCCTTTATTTCTTTCTTTTGCCTGATTGCTCTGGCTAGTATTTCCAATTCTATGTTAAGCAAGAGTGGTGAGAAAGCACATCCTTGTCTCATTTCTATTCTTAAGGGAAAAGCTTTCAATTTTTCCCCATTTGGGATGATTTGGTGGTGGCCTTATCATAAATGGCTTTTATTGGGCCGAGCCCGTGGCGCACTTGGTAGAGTGCTGCGCTGGGAGTGCGGTGACGCTCCCGCCGCGGGTTCGGATCCTATATAGGACTGACCGGTGCACTCACTGGCTGAGTGCCGGTCACGAAAAAACGACAAAATAAATAAATAAATAAATAAATAAATGGCTTTTATTGTGTTGAGATACTTTCTTTCTATACCTAATTTACTGAGAGTCTATATCATGAAGTGATGCTGAATTTTGTCAAATGATTTTTCTGCCTCTATTGAGGTAATCATACGGTTTGTGTCCTGGATATTGTTGCTGTGGTTTATCACATTTATTACGTTGGGAATGTTGAACCATCCTTGCATCCCTGGGATGAATCCCACTAGATCATACTGTATAATTTTTTTTGATATGTTGCTGTATTCTGACTGCTAGTATTTTGTTGAGAATTTTTGTATCTATGTTCATCGAAGATATTGGCCTGCAGTTTTCTTTTTCTGTTGTATCTCTTTCTGGTTTTAGTATCATGGTGATGCTTGCCTCATCAAAAGAGTTTGGAAGAATGGCCTCTGTTTCAATTTTTTGGAATAGTTTGAAGAGAATTGGTATTATTTCCTCTTTAAAGGTTTGGTAGAATTCAGCAGTAAAGCCCATCTTGTCCTGGGCTTTTCTCTGTTGGAAGACTGCTGTTTACTGCTTCAATCTTGCTGCTTGTTATTGGTCTACTTAGATTTTCTATTTATTCTTGGTTCAGTCATGGTATTTTGTATGTGTCCAGGAATTTATCCATTTCATACAGGTTTTTAAATTTCTTGGCCAATAGTTGTTTATAATAGCCTCTAATGACTTTTTGTATTTCTATGATAGCAGTTGTAATGTCTCCTCCTTCATTTCTTATTTTTGTTATTTGGGTCTTCTCTCTTCTTTTTTAGTTAGCATAGCTAATGGTTTGTCTATTTTGTTTATCCTCTCAAAAAACAAACTTTTTGTTTCATTGATCTTTTGTATTGCTTTGGGGTCCCTATTTCACTTCATGATCTTAATTATTTCTTTCCATCTACTAATTTTAGGATTTAATTGTTCTTGTTTTTCTAGTTCTTATGTGTAGTATTAGGTTGTTTATTTAAAATCTTTCTGTTCATTTGATGTAAGTGTTTATTGCCATAAATGTCCCTCTTAGTACTGCTTTTGCAGGATCCCACAAGTTTTGGTGTGATGTGTCTGTATTTTCATTAGTTTCAAGACAGTTTTTGATTTCCTGTTCAATTTATTTTTGGAAGCATGGGTCATTCAGGAGCATATTGTTTAATTTCTATGTGTTGGTATAGTTTCCAGAGTTTCACTTGTTATTAATTTCTGTTTTTATTCTAAATTTATTTCATTTTTTTAAAAATTTGTTGAGACTTGATATGTGACCTAACGTGTACTATCCTGGAAAATGTTCCATGTGCTGATGAGAAGAATGTATATTCCATAGTTGTTGGACGAAATGTTCTGTAGATACCTGCCCTAAGTCCAATTGATCCAATTAAATCCTCTGTTTCTCTGTTGATTTGTTGCCTAGGTGATCTGCCCAATGCTGAGAGAGGGATATTCAGATCCCCAACTATTATGGTATTGGGATCTATCTCCTTCTTTAGGTCTAATAGTGTTTGCTTTATATATCTGGGTGCTCCAAGTTTGGGTGCTTATATATTTATGATTGTTATGTCTTATGCTAAATAGATCCCTTCATCATTGTATAATGGAATTCATTGTCTCTTTTTATGGTTTTTAGTTTAAAGCATATTTTATCTGATACAAGAATAACTACTCCTGCTTGTTTTTCATTTCCATTTGCATGGAATATCTTTTTCTATACCTTCACTATACATGTGTGTGTGTTTTAGGTTTTCTCCTACAGTTTTATCTATCCAATGGCCCTGCCTAGGACATCCCTCAAATTGAAAGGTATAAAAATAAAGCATTCATGTTATGCCATTCCTTTCATCCAAGTATCTACTCCCCTCCAATATCTGCATACTTTTGTTTTTTCGCTCTCCAATGTTCTCATGTCATTATTATTTTATGAATTGTCCATAGTTGGTGGGAAGTTGAACCAATAGAAACTTCTAGCAATGTGTAAACCAGAAATCTAGACACTTTTAAAATATCATTTATTGTTGTAAACCTTTCTTCACCATGATTTACAAAATAGTATACCATGACTTACTTACTAAATTATCAAAAATCATTTTAAAGTCAACACTAGAAAAGTATGAATTATGATTTCTGTCTTAGAAAAGAATATATTGACCTATGAAGTACAGAACCCATAAATATTCAATCACATGTGGAAATATAACTTATTACCGAGATGGCAATACACTTTTTTCCTAGTGCTACTGTCCTAGCACACCATGTTTTATAAGTGAGGGTTTTCCATGCTAAAATCAAATTCAAGTATGTGTATAACAAAAATACCTACTTTGCTTATGCTATTATTAATATTAACATTATCAATATAAAGGTGGTGCTTTATATTACTTAAATAAATATATGCTACTTTTCCCTAGAAAAATAGTTTATTTTGAAAGTTTTTGAATAGAACAATTTTTATAAATGGATTTGTTTACAAATAAACATTTGAAAAATTTTATATTTTTACTTTGTCATTTTGTTTCAGGTGTCCAGTACAGATGATAAATTGCATGAACACCATGCCCTTGAAAATATGAAAGTCATATTCATCCTTATATCTAATCAGTTAAAAAAAATCGTGAAATTACATTTCACAAATAACATTTTGGCAAACATTTAAAAAGTGAATAATATTGACAATCCATGGAAAAGCAAAGCAATTAACAATGTTTGCCACTACAAGAGGGGGGTTAAATTTTTACAACTCCTTTGGGAAATAACTTAGCATTCCTTAAAAATATTGAGCATGTACACAACTTATAACTAACATTGTATAAATGTGTATATTATTTAGAATTTTATGAACAAAGGAATCAAAAAGAAGTGCTATAAGTATATTCACATGTCTTGTTCATTACAGGAGGAAAAAAAAAAAACCCTAGAAACAATATGAAATTTATTAGGAATATTTGTTACACCTCTTTTTCCTGTGTACTGGATATGAAGAAAAGAATTGCGTGAATACTCAAGCACTGTGTACACACTGCGGCCCAGACTGACTGCACTTCAGTAATTTCTCCATTAGGAGAAGCAAGACTGAAAGTGGCAGCCCCTTCCAAAGTTAGCCTCTGCCTTTTATTGTAAAGACAAGGAAGTTTTACAAGAGAATTCAGTAGATTTATCCATTACAAAGACACAAGGATATCGGCAGAATTATGGCTAACAAATGGAAAACTAGTAACATCACTGAAATAGACAAGGTGACATTCCATAATGCAATTTGCAAAAGGTTAAGTCAATCCACCAACAAAAGCTTGATCTTAGCAACCATTCTTTCTCCCTATACAAATTTCCCAGTATCTTTACATATAAATCAGTTACTTGTCTTTGAGCCAGTAACCTTGCTGTCCTACAATTCTTTATGTTACAACAGAGACTTTTAGCCTGGGGAAAATTTCCTGTCTTTTGCAAGGTTAACATTTTTACATGTACTTTTAAGAAGTTAGGCTAAATCTGAAACTACAAGAAACCAGGCCCTGTGAAATATACTTGCTTTATAGATACCAGTATATTCCACAGGAATAAATTGTTGAGTAGCCATGTAATAGGATATTATAGAGCAATGAACATGAGGACTATTGATACATACATTAACATGATTGAATTTCAAAATATGATACCAAAAAAGTTTGAAGTTCACTGAAAAAATATATTTACTTTTATTCCATTTATAGAAAAAAAAATAGTAATATACTTTTCCTCTTTAGGAGATTTCAAGATTATGGTTTCCTCTTTATACAAAATAAGGGAATGCATTTAGAAGAGCTACATTAGGGGATTTTGGGCTACTGTGATGTTTAATTTTTGGCCTGGATAATAGGTATAAAGTCTTGTTTTATTATTGTCCTTTAAAATATAGATATTTATTTCCAAATATGGTGTTTCATGAATGCTACGATTTGAAATAACAGAATAAAAACAACAAAAACAAAAGATAAAGATTAAATAACATCTTCTATAATTATCTGTCAACTCTGTTCTACATTGTTTATTTCCATAACCTGTATTAACAGACCACTCATTTTATAGTTATATATTTATTTGGTTTCTTGCTTTCCTCTTTATCCATTACAATGTAAGTTCTATGGAAATTACAACTTTATTTCCTGGTTTGTTAATTTCTGTAGCCTCAGTGCCTAGAATGGTCCTTGATTCTTAGCATATAGAAAGTGCTTAATATACGTGGCGAATAAATACATAAATATTGAATATACAAATAAGTGTAATATCTTTAGTAGTGGTGGAAAATGTTGGGTAAGTAAAAGAACTTCTTGGCAACTTTCCCAGACATCCTAGTTATTAGATCATTTTTATATTCCCTTATCACTTTAATGCATATGAAAATTTGACAAAAATGTGTATATCTGACCAATGTATATTTCTGTACAATTCTATGAAATTTTATGAAATTTAGTTTATGGGATTACCTTTTTAAAATAGCAATATTCATGAGGGCACATTTCAAATTCAATTTAAAATGTTATTTCATGTAAAACATAAGGCTCAATCAAAATTGTAAGTCATATAACTTTTTAAAAACTTGACATACATTCTGTGCAAAGTGGCAGACTATGTTCTGGGCTGTATAGACTCATAAAGTTTGTTAAGCACATCCTCTGGATATCTGCTTAATGTATTTCATCACACATATAGTTAGTAACATTTGGTCTGGAGAACCCTGAAGAACACAGATAAAAATAATACTTTTTACAACCCCTCAATGAATCTCCTTTTATTTTTAAAAGGAATACTGTACAGCTACTTTAACATCATATTCATTCCCTGCCTTCCTTACTGATGGAACGTAACACCAAAACATCAAGTATTACTACAGAATTGTTGAAAAGTCTGAGGATATTTTGGGGAAGCATAATGGGAAAATTTTATTCAAGTACATAATCTGTGTTAATATTAAGACCAGCATGTCAGGTATTTTCTTCATATAAGTAAAAACCTACATTCTGAAAATAATTATTAGAGGCATAATTCTTCTCAATTCACCATTCCAAATGCAAAGATACTGTTAGAATCTTACATGTGAAACAAAATTTATCAGTTTTCTCTTAGATGATAGAAACACTCCAAAGAGAATAAGGTCTTTGGAATCAACTACAGTTGACCCTTGACCAGTGCAGGGGTTAAGGGTGCAAATTCCTGATAAGTCAAAAATCCATATATAACTTAGTCTTCTGCAAAACTTAACTATTTAACTACTTAACTACTAGCTAAATACATTGCATGCTTTCCTTGTTCATAGACCAGCTGCACTGCAGGCCTCAAGCCCCGCAGGGGAGGTGCGGGATGCCACATCATTTCTTAAGCAGTAGTTAAGTAGTTAAGTATGAATAGCCTACTAATAGCCTACTGTTAGGCAGTTGTATTAGTCTGTTTCTGTTACTTATAACAGAAATACCCAAAACCAGGTAACTTATAAAGAAATAAAATTCATTTCTTACAGTTTGTAGGCAGGGAAGTCCACAATCCAGGGAGTGCATCTGGTGAGGCTTTCATCATCACATGATGAGAATGGGCTGAGCAAAAGAGCTGACCTCCTGACCTCCTCAATTGTTCTCCTTTAAGGCCATCAGAACAAAGCCCATGACCACCCATTAAACCATCAAGTCATTGCTCCATGAATGGATCAATCTATTCAAGAGGGTATGGTCCTCAGATCCAATGTAATAAGGCCCTGCCTTTTCAGTACCATAATTGGGATTCCCATCCTCTTAACACTGTTACAATGGAGATTGTTTTCAATACATGAACTTTTGGGAGACACATTTAACCCACAGCCGTAGTTAAGCATCAATAGCCTACTAATAGCCTACTATTAGGTTGGCTATTTAACTGTTTGGTTAAAATTTTCCAATATATTTACTGAAAAAAAAATTCATGTATAAGTGGACTCATGCAGTCAAACCCATCTTGCTTAAGGATATGCTACATAGATAATTTGCCATTGGCAATGAAATGTACAACTTATAGAATCCCCAAAGAAAACCATTAAAATTGCCTTTATATATTGGATTAAAATTAATTTTTAAGTCATGTTGCAGGCACAGTACTCTATGTACTTAGCCTTTATTCTGCTATGGCATTGTTGGTTTCACAGACAACCACCATTTTCCCATTTTATTCCTTGCTAGGAGAATCTCAATTTTGAGTGCATGACATTGTATCCAGATAGCAACTAAATCAATACAAGTTAATCACAGAAGTTCCTTTCCACTTTCATGTAATTGGTCTTCATGTAGCCATTAATCTCATTTCTTGCCAATAAAATATAAAGAAAATCCTGCTGGAGGCTTCTGAGAAAAAAAAAAAATCTGCTTAGAAACAGAGTGGCCCTTTGGCTCCTGCCTCTTTTTTCTTGCTTAGGACATTTCCATGTAAGAACATTGTTCTTGGAGCCATAGTGGTCACCTCATGGAGATGACTTCTGTAGTTTGAATATGGTTTGTCCCTCCCACTCCTAAACTCATGTTGAAATTTAATTGCTATTGTAACGGTACTAAGGGGTGGGATTTTAAAGAGGAGATTAGGTCACAAGAAATCTGCCCTTATAAATGGATTAATGCTGTTATTGCAGGAGTGGGTTTGTTATTAAAGGAGAAGCTTGGTCCTCTTCTCTCTCTTTCTATTTCTTGCCCTTTCTTGACTTCCTGCTTCTTGCTGTGGGATGAGGCACCGTGAAGACCCTCACTATATGACATCCTCTCATTCTTGAACTTTCCAGCCTCAGAACTGTAAGGAACAAATATGTCATCTTTATGAATTACCTAGTTTCAGATATTATGTTATAGTAGTACAAACATACTAAAAGAGAAGATTGGTACCGAGAAGTGGACATGTTGCTATAACAAATACCTGAAAATGTGGAAGCAGCTTTGAAACTGGGTGATTAGTAGAGGAAGGAAGAATTCAGAGGAGAAGGGCTGAAAAAGCCTAGATTGCCATGAATAGAATGTTAATGGTGATTCTGAGGGCTCAGAAAGAGATAATAGCTGTCGGGAAAGTCTTAATCTTCTTAACAATTATTTAAGTGGTCATAACCAGATGCTGGTAGAAGTACAGACAATATGGACTATTTTGGTAAGGTTTCAGACAGACAAGAGAAACAAGGAATCAGAAAGTGGAGGCTGATCTCCTTTTCTATCCACCTGTATTTCTTACACACTATTGCTTAGTTTTAAATTCTTGGAAAATAATTATTTAACAACCACTCTAGTAATAAAATATAGAAGTACATGATTCCTATGGATTGCAAGACCCTAAATAATAAGATCAGTGACAAATGGAGCAATCTGTGTTTACTGCAGGATAGGGAACTGAAGTGTTGAATTGATGCACACTCCTAGGAGATGTTTTTCTCTATTAATGATATTTCAATTTCCTCTGATCTAATAGAAATCTCAATTCAAGTAACTGTGCAGAACATATGTATCTCTGGAGACCTCTTTTAAATTTGAGATTTTGTCAGTCTCAATATGTGAGATATAGAGGCAAGTTTCAAAATTAGTGAATCATTATTTTTGGACCTGTCCTACCATGCCACTATTCAACCTGAAAATATATGTATTTCTTTCTTTCTGAAAGGAGTTAATATAAAATTTTGTAAGAACATTATGTGTCATATTGCAGAACGTGTAGAGATTTTAACATAACTGGCAATTTAGGTTAGCTTGTCTATAATAAACAAAATTGAACTGTTATTAAGCATATTGAATGTAGATCCCTCTTGGACCGCCTCCAAGCCCTTCATGGCTCCTCTCACATTCCCTAAGCATGTGCCCTGTCTGTAGGGAATTCAGTTTTCAGGCTTGAGTGCCTGTATTTTGGGATGATAATTAACCCTTCATTATAGCCGAGGACCAAGAACAGTACCAACCAAGGGCAGGGGAGAAGAAGGGCAATATGGCAGACAAGAGACAACTGGCACTTGTTTGACTCTCCCAAAAGAAACCTAAATAATGAATAAACTATGATATCTCAGGGGTATTGCCTGAGGAAGTATGCTGGAGAATACCAGAGGAGCAATAAAACTTCTCTGGAACACAGATCCCAGTATACAACATAGAGATAAGAGCAAAGCATCCTTCCTCTGCCACACTATTTCCCCAACTAGGATTGGCTTGGATTCAGGGAGAAAACTTTCTTCCAGGAAAAAGAAAAGCTGGAGACCCACAGTGATCTCCATAGCCAGAGCAGACACCAGAGTCAGCTACAGAAGTGTCCCCCAGTCCCTACAGTCGGAGAATCTGCCAAGAGACCACAAAGCAGTATCGCCCCATAGTAGGAGCTCACGTACAGCATCCCCTACACCTGTGTCCAAAGCTGCTGTGGCAAGGTGCCATCCTGTAACCAGACCCACGGATGCAGTTTGACTGGCCCTGGGAACCAATGGCTACTGCCTCACTCTGTCCTTGAGGTTCCATCATTTCACACCCTTATCCATTGGAGTGACTATAGCACCATGTGTCCAACTGCAGAGTCTGATTGTGACAGAGTGACCAGGACCCAGTATACAAACCCACATGGTGCCCCCATACCTCCCAGGGGAACAGGAAGATCAGCATAGCAAGGAAGTCACTGAGCAACCAGCCAACTTCTCACTCCTGGGAGAACCTACACCCAGCCTTACAGCAGGTGAAGAAACCTCACCACCTCTGGGAGACACCACCACATATCTGGCTGGCCCTCCATGCCCTTGCCATGTTTCAACAATAGGCTTAGTGACAGGCCTGCCTCCCCAGATATATCCCCTCATAGCAGGCCAGATCGCTGCATAGGCACACCTCCAAGCCCAGTCCTGTCAGCTGCTTTGGTGGTGAACTTGCCCTTTTGGAACTACTGCTACATAGAAGGCCAGTGCTCTGCACCTACCTATGTGTAACCATGGCCAGTCCTGTTAGCTGCCCTGGTGGTGCTCCACCCTTTAGCAATCATCACCACATAGCAGGCAGGCCCTCTGTGCCCATGCTCACCTACACCTGGTCCTATCAGCTATTCCAGTGTCAGCCCCACCCTTCAGAAACCACTGCAGCATAACAAGCTGGCCCTCCATGCCTACAGGTGCCCACACCTGGCCTTGTCAGTTGCTTTGGCAGTGGCCCTGACTTTCAGAATTCACTGCCAAGTAGCAGGCTGGCTTTCTGTGCCTGTGTGTTTCCATGCCCTGCCCTGTCAGCTGCCCAGCAGCAAGCCCATCTCTCAGGAGCCACCACCACACAGCAGGCCAGCCCCTGTGCCTGTGTAACACACAGCAAGACAGTCAGCCATGCCCAAACTGCCCAGCTCATAAACTAGTCAAACATTCCCACTGCCAACAAAACTACATCACCACCATCACAAAACACCACAGCTCAGGGAGCTGAGGTAATCACAGAGAAACCTGATGATCATTACAGCTCTCAAAAGAACATAAAGACCACCCAGCCAAGTCCAGTCAGAACCAATGCCACATACCATAGTGAACTGAAACCCTAAGACCTATCTACAAAAAATGTCTACCCCAACAAAAGCTACTCCACAAAATTGGGAAAAGTGACGGTTTTACTAGATGTACAGATATCATTGTAGGGACTCAAGAAACATAAAAAATAAATAAATAAAATAAATGACACTCAATAAGTTTCCAGCAAGACAACTCAAAATAATATTTATGAAATCCCTGAAAAGAAATTGCACATAATGATCTCAAGAAAATTCAGCAAGATACAAGTGTGTACTAAAAAGCAATTCAACAATATCAGGAAAACAATTATGATCTAATTGAGAAATTCAACAAAGAGATAGATACCATTTTAATAAAAAATAAATCTTGGAGTTGAAGAATTTTATGAATCCAATGTAAAATACAGCCTTAACAACAGACTAGACCAAGCAGAAACAGCAATTTCTGAACTTGAAGACAGGTATTTTGAAATAACTTAGTTAGATATTAAAAAAAGAATAAAAAAATGAAAGAGATTTACAAGACATTATTAAAAGAACACATATTTGCACTATGAGGGTCTCAGAAGGAGAAGTGAGAAAAGTCATGGAACATCTACTTATTGAAATAACAGTTGAAAACTTTTCAAGTCTTGAAAGAAAAATGGACATACAGATTCAGGAAACTCAAAGGTCCCCAAATAGATTTAACCCAAAGAGATCTTTTATAAAACACATTATAGTCACACTGTCAAAACTCAAAGACAAAGAGAGAATTCTAAAGACAGCAAAATAAAAGTGTCAAATCACATATAAAAAAGTCCCCATTAGACTAACAGCAGACTTCTCAGCAGAAATTTTACAACCCAGCAGAGAATGTGATAATGTTTAAAATGCTGAAAAGATATAAATTTCTTCCAGCCAAAAATACTATGCTCAGAAAGCTATCCTTCATAAATGAAGGAGAAATAAAATCTTTTCCAAATGAGGAAAAAATAAGGGAATTTATTACCACTAGACTGGTCTTACTAAAAATATTTAAAGTAGTCCTGCATCTGAAAGTGAAAGAACAAAAACTACCATCATGAAAACACATGAAAGTATAAAAGTCACAGAGAGTGCATATAGACAAATTAAAAAGAGAAAGGAATCAAAGTTTATTACTACAGAAAACCACCAAACCATAAAGATAAACAATAAGAGAGGAAGAAATAAAGTACATACAAAACAACTAGAACCCAATCAACAAAATGATAGGATAAGACCTCACCTACTGATAATAACCTTGAATGTAAGCAAATTAAATGCCCCAATTAAAAGACACAGACTGTCAGAAGGGCTAAAAAACAACAACCAACTAATGCCGCCTACAAGATACTTACTTCACCTATAAAGACACACGCAGGTTAAAAGTGAAAATTTGGAAAAAGATATTCCACACAAACTGAAACCAAAAGCAAGCAGTAGTAGCTATATTTATATCAGATAAAATAAACTTTAAATCAAAAAGCTGTAAAAGGAGACAAAGAAAGTCATCATGTAATGCTGAAGGGATTAGTTTGTCAAGAGAATATAACAACTGTAAATCCATATGTGTACCTAATACTCGAGAACCCAGATAAATAAAGCAAATATTATCAGATCTAAAGGAAGCTATAGACACCGACAATAATAGTTAGGGATTTCAACTGCCCATTCTTAGCATTGTACAGATCATCTAGACAGAAAATCAAAAGACATTATCAGCGTTAAACTGCACTACAGGCCAAATGGACCTAACAGACATTTACAAAACATTTTATCCAAATGCAGCCAAATACACATTCTTTTCATCAGTACATGTAACATTCTCTAAAAGTGACCATAAAGCGTGGTTACAAAACAAGTCAGAAAGAGTTTTAAAAAATTGAAATTATATTAAATATCTTTTATATCATAATGGAATAAAACTAGAAAGCAATAGTAAAAAGGAACTTTGGAGACTGTACAAGTAGATGGTATTAAGATCATGCTCTTGGACAAACAATAGGTCAGTGAAGATATTAAAAAGGAAATTAAAAATGTCTTGAAACAAATGACAATAAAAACACATCATACCAAACTTATGTGATATAGCCAAAGCAGTATTACGAGGAAAGTTGACAGCAATAAATGCTTACACCAAAACTAAAAATACTTCAAATAACTTAGCTATATAATCCAAAGAAATAGAAAAGCAATGGGCCAAACCCGTGGCGCACTTGGGAGAGTGCAGCGCTGGGAGCACAGCGACGCTCCCGCCGTGGGTTCGGGTCCTATATGGGAATGGCCGGTGCACTCACTGGCTGAGTGCCGATCATGAAAAAGACAAAAAAAAAAAAAAAGAAATAGAAAAGCAAGAACAAGCCAAAGCCAAAATATGTAAAAGTAATAATACTAATAAAAATCAGAGAATGAAATTGTGACTAAAAGAATACAGAAGATTAATGAATTTAAGAAGCTGGTTTTTTGAAAAGATAAAATTCACAAATCATTAGCTAGATTAACCAAGAAAAAAGAGGAAAGACTCAAAAACAGAAATGATAAAGGAGACATTGCCACTGATACCACAGAAATACAAAGGATCATTAGAGACTATTATGTACAACTATATGCCATCAAAACGGAAAACCTAGAGAAAATGGATAAATTTCTGAACATATATACCTACAAGATTGAATGAAAAAGAAATAGAAAACCTGAATAAACAAAGAACAAGTATAGAGATTGAATCAGAAATTAAGTCTCCTGACAAAGGAAAGTCCCAGATCAGATGGATTTCCTAATGAATTCTACCAAATTTTTGAAGATCTATACCAATTCTTCTAAAACTATTTCAAAAAATTGAAGTGGAGAGAATTCTTCCAAACTGATCCTACAAGAGTATCATTAACCTGATACCAAAACCAGACAAGTACATAACAACAACAAAAGACTACAGACAAATATACCTCAGGAACATAGATGCAAAAGTACTCAACAAAATACTAAAAATGAATCCAACAACACATCAAAAAGATTATACAACATGATCAAGTGGGATTTATCCCAGAGATGCAAGGATGGTTCAACATATGCAAACCACAAAATATGATACATTGTATCAACAGAAAGAAGGAAAAAAATACCATATGATCATCTGAATAGATGCAGAAAAAACATTTGATAAAATTCAACATCTTTTCAAAATATAAACTCTAAATAAATTAGGTATAGAAGAATGTACTTCAACACAATAAGGGCCATATATGATAAACCCATAGCTAACATCATACTGAACAGGATTTTTTCCTCTAAGAATTGAAACAACACAAGGGTGTGCAACATCACCACTTTTGTTCAACATAGTTCTGGAAGCTCTACCCAGAACAATTAGGCAAAGGAAAAAAATAATAATTCAAATTAAAAAGAAGGAAGTCAAATATTTCCTCTTTGCAAATGACATTATTTTATATAGAGAAACCTAAAGATTCCTCCAAACAATTCATAGAACTGATAAATGAATTCAGTAAGTTTGCAGAATACAAAATAGCACAAAAAGATCCATAGCATTTCTAACCTCCAACAAACTACCTGAAAAGAAAATCAATCAGGCAATTCTATTTACAATAGTAACCAAAAAAACTATTGAGGAAAAAATTTAATCAAGACAATGAAAGATCTCTACAATGAGAACTGCAAAACACTGATGAAAGAAAATAAAGAAAACAACAAAAACAACAACAAAAATGGAAAGACATTCTTTGTTCATGAATTGGAAGAATCAGTATTTCTAAAATGAGCACACTACCAAAAGTGATCTACAGATTCAATGCAATCCCCATCAAGCTACCAATAACATACGTCACAGAAATGGAAAAAACAAATCTAAAATTTGTATGGAAACACAAAAGACCCTGAATAGCCAAAGAAATTCTGAGCAAAAAGAGCAAAGCCGAAGGCATCACACTGCCTGACTTCAAAATATACTACAAATATGATGTTGATGGGGGTAGGGAGTAGAGAGAGGGGGAAAGGAGGAATTGGTAAAGGGACACAAAATCAACTTCACTGTGTATTGATAAATTAAAATAAATAAATAAATACAAAAATTTAATATATATATATATATACACATACACACATACACACTATAGAACTATAGTTAATGAAACAGCATTGTACTGGTAAAAGAACAGACACATAGACCAACTGAATGAAATGGAAAACCCAGAAGTAAATCCACCTACCTACAGACAACTGATTTTCAACAATGGTTCTAAGAACATACACTTGGGAAAGGACACTCTATTTAATAAATGGTGCTGAGAAAGCTGGATATCCATATGTAGAATGATGACCCCTGTCTCTAACAATATACAGAAAATCAACTTAAAATGGATTAAAGACTTAAATGTAAGACTTGAAACTATTAATCTCCTAGAAGAAAACAAGAAGAAATGCTTTAGTACATCAGTCTGTGCAGATTTTGTAAATAAGACCTCAAAAACATAGGAATCAAAACCTAAAATAGACAAGTGAGATTATATCAAATGGAATTGTTTTCCTTACTATGCTGAAAAGCTTCAAAAAAGAGTAGAAACAACCTTAAGAATGGGAGAAAATATTTGCAATCTATGTATCGAACAAGGGATTAATATCTGGAATATACAAGGAACTCACATGAATCTATAGTAAAAAAGCCAATAATCCAAACAAAAACTGGGCAAATGAGCTGAATAGACAAGTCTAAAAGGAAAGACATACAAATGACCAACAGAGATATGAAAAAAAAATGCTCAACATCACTAACAATCATAGAAATGTAAATCAAAACCACAATGAGATATTGTCTCACACCAGTTAGAACAGCTATTATCAAAAACCAAAATATTACAAATACTGGCAAGAATTCAGAAAAAAGGGAACTCTTATGCACTGTTGGTGGGAATGTAAATTAGTACAGCCATTATTGAAAACAGTATAGAGGTATCTGAAAAAACTAAATATAGAACTATTATATGATCTAGCAGTCTGCTACTGGGTATATATACAAAGGAAAGGAAATCAATATATTGCAAGTATACCTGCAGTCCAATGTTTATTGCGACACTGTTCACAATAACTACGATATGGACTCAACCTAAATGTCTATTAACAGATGAATGGATAAATAAAATATGGTATACACACACACACACACACACACACACACACACCATATATATACACATATATACATATACACATATATACATATACACATACATATATATATATACACAGACATATATACACACATGCATACACACACACACACACACACACACACACACACACAATGTAGTACTATTCAGCCATAAAACAGAATGAAATCCTATCATTCGTGGCAGCATGTATGAGCTTAGAGGCCATCATGTTAGCTGAAATAAGTAGGGCACAGAAAGAGAAATACTGCATGTTCTTATTCATATTTGGCAGTTAAAAACGTTGACTTCAGAGAAGTGGAGAGAATAGTAGTCCTAGAGGCTGGGATGTGTAGGGAGGAGATGGAAATGGAGAGACGTTGGTCAACAGAAACAAAATTACAGCTAGACGGGGAGAATAAGATCCAGTATTCTATAGCACTGCAGGGTGACGACAGTTAACAACATATGTAATTTCAAATAGTTAAAAAAAGGTATTTTGAATGTTACCAACACAAAAAAATGACAAATGTTTGAGGTGATGTATATGCTAATAACCTGAATCCATCATTATGCATTGTACACATGTACACAAATATCACATTGTACCCCATAAATATGTACAATTTTTATGTTAATTTCAAAGTGAAAAGTAATTTTGAAAATTTTTAAGGTATTTATAGTTTTGAACACTGTACTTTATTTTTAATACAATTCTTTAATGTTTGCATTAAATATATATTACTTTTATTTTTGGCATACATTTAATTTTGCATTTTGGAAACAAAAATATTATCTGCTTCCAAATAGAGCAATGGATCACATCTCAGAATACTTCTTTATTTTAAAATTGCTCCCCCATACACACACCAAAAATACAAGGTTTTAAAAAAATGTCTTTGTTTTAGTGGTCATTGCTTTGCTCACCGTAATTTGTTTTAAAATTCAAGAATCCTCAACGCTAGGGGATGACCTTCCTATTGTGGTCATTATAGATTTGTATAGTTAGGATAATATTTATCCTGAACATGACAGTATACATTTTGAAGAAAGAGTGCTTTATTCAAATATGCACAAAAATACATCTGGACTAGTTCCAGGGTTGTTTATATTCTGTGATTCGGTAAAAAATAATGCCATTGCTTCCCTTTTGTTTTACTTTTACACAAAGGAACTAATAATAATGATGCTAATAATAATATTAATTTACATTTAAACTGACATATTATAATTTGTAATTTTATCTATCAATACTTACCTTCATTTATTCATTCAATAAAAGTTTACCATTACAGGCCCTGGACTAGGTGTTGAGAATATAATGCTGAACAAAACAGAAAAGACCTTGCCCTCATGGGATTTAGAATTTGCATTACACAGAAAGAAATGAGGAAAATTATTTTTTTAAAAATTATATATCATACAGTAATCATTATTAAGGAGAAAAATAAATCAAGGCAAATATGACAACTTATCCTGGATGTGGGAAGAGGGTGTGGAATACTCCTCAGGGAGGGCTTCACCAATAAAGTGACATAAGAGCAGACAACGAAGGAAGTAAGGAAACCAGACATGAGCTTATCTGGAGAAAGAACACTTGATGCACAGGCAACTGCAAATATAAAGCCTCTTGGTCAGAGGTGAGCTTGGCAGGTCCAGGATCTTCAAGAGGGCTAGTGATAGAAGTAAAGTTGGTGAGAGAAAGAGCGATAGGAAGTGAAATCAGAAAGAGAGCAAGTGCCAGATCTAGAAGAGCTTGAAAGCTATTGTAAAGACTGTCTCACAAATAAATGTAATGAAGGTAGTAAATCAATATTGTTTGAGACTGACTCTTCATAAACAATGATTTTTTTAGGGTCAGAGAGCAAAGATAATAAGTTTGGTCAATGATAAATTTTGTCCAACACTTTTCAGACTGGTTGTGAGCCAGGAGCCATTCTCTCCACCCACCTCCAAAATTTCTCCTCAAAATCTTTATTCTAGAATATTTATCAGAATTAATTAATTATAATTAATCAGATCTTAAATCTCTTGTGTGAACAAAGAACTATGAGAGAGAAAATAAACAGTATATATATGGAGGATAGAAAATGACTTCAGGTTGAGACAATTATTAATCTCCCCCCATTATTTTATTGTTAACTCTATGGTATACAGCAAACTTAAATAAATCAAAAGCTTATATGTATGTATAAGCATATATATATGTATATCCTTTTTCAGCAGTAACTCAAAGATATTTCTGCTACTATCAACAAACATATATGATCGAACCTCCAATAAAGCCCATTTTGTAAATTAAGATGGGGAAGAGCTACCCATTTATGACTCCTGGTCTACCATGTTCTCCTCCACATATGAATAATAAGAGATTAATAAAATGCTATAACTCCTAACATTCTGCTTCAATACTATAGAAGTTCTAAGATTGATTTTCAGCTTTATATCAACTTTATGTGCTACGTTCTACCATCTCTCCTATGACTGGGAATGTTCAAGTAGGTGAAATGAAGGCAAGATGGTGGTATTTCACTGCCTATCTTCCTCAGAGTCTCTCACCAGCTGAAGGTCTCTCCTGGGAGCAGGTAAACTCTTAGCAGTTCATATGCTCTCTGGCACTTCAACGTGCTCCTTTTAGTTCTACCCTGCACTGGGGAAATTTGTTTGGGTAGATGGGGAATTACTTGTTACTATGCATTCGTAATAATCAAGTCACATGAAGCATTTGATTTCTTCAGCAATCCATAGAAACAAGACTTTTTAAAAATTTTATCAAAAATATAAACTTATGGGTTTACTTCGTTCCACTTGAGTGTTTCTGAAGAACTGCCCATGTTCTATAGAGGCCAAGTTCTTGCTGTTCATCCCATCCCATTTTCACTGACACTTACTGTCAATGATTCGTCATTCTGTCTTTTCCTTTCCCCTTTCTATTATCTCCTGCACAGCCTTTTAGTATACTCATATTTTCTCCCCCCTCAAAAGATAGGAAACTAAAAAAAGAGAAAAGAATAGACAGTTTGTTACACTGATAGAGTATTGTTCTTTCACTACTAATATTTTTTTTTTCTTTATTTTTTAGTCTGAAAGAGTAGACATGCTCTGTTTTCACTTCTCCTTCAGCCCCCAGCTATCAAGTAAAACCTCTCTGGCAGTGAGAACCATGATGCTAAATCCAGTGGACCATTTTTATTCTTGTCTCCCTTGTTCTCTTTAAACATTTGGAATAACATATAAACTTCTGCTACGTATAGGATTTATGCAAATCTAACTACTGTATTTAAAAGCTAGTCATTTCTTCCTGAAATTTCTCACATCTTTGGATCTAATAACAACTTTTTCTTGAGGTGCCTACTATCTGTCTGAACACCCTCAAACACTTAGTGGAAATTTCTTTCTTCTGTTATCCCTTAAAAATTAGCATTCTCCATGGCTCTGTAAAATATCGTTTCTGTTCTGAATTTATAGGCCTTCCAAATAATTTTACCCACCCTTATAGTTTTAACAATCACTTTATGATGATGTCTTCCTATTTCTCAAACTGACTTACTTCATGGGTTTTAGACATAAAAACCCAGCAGACATCTTTATTTTGATAAAGAGAAAAACGAAGAGAAGGCTGAGTAAATGAAAGAGGGAGAAAGAATAGCTGAACTTTAACATGGATAGCTTCATTTGTTTAGTCTAACTTGCATTACCATATTTAATCCTCACAAAACCCTTGATTTAAGTATAAATTTTATATATTAAATCTCACATATGAGGAAACTGAGGCTTATAGAGCTTAAATAATATTCCCACTGTCCTAAACCAACAAAGAGAAAATAGAGTTAGAACTCATGTATGTACGAAACCTAAGCAAGTGTTTTAACCTGTATGCAAGAGCTGCTTCTCCAAGTATGTCAAACTCAACATGTCCAAATCATTTCTACCTTCTATTTCTGTATTTTTCTTTCTGTATATGTTAATTTTATTTGTGACATTTGTACCTACTCAAGCCATAAAACTTGGCATTATTCCAGATCTGCAATGATCAGGCTGTGTCAATCTTCCCCATTTTAATTCTCACTGCTCCTTAACATGTGTTTCAAGCCACAATAACATGGAACAGCTTGTATTTCTTCAGTGTTGCCATGGTATTTTATTTCTCTGTGACCCTGCTCATTTTGTGCACTTTGCTACAAGGCATTCCCTCCTTTTTTAATCTAACTAATTTCTACCTATCTTTTATGACTCAGTTCAAGCATTCTACACTCTATCTCTGGTTTACTGAAACCAAAGCCACCACAACTCCAGGAGGTACCACTTACTTGTAGTTACAGTAAATTTGTTTGGTTATTGCAATAAACATCTAACAGATGCTCCTAAAATATAATTAAGAAAGAGGGCTTGTCTTTTTCTAATTTGCACAAAGTCTTATGAACTGGACTGCTTAAACCTTACAATTCGAGTATATTTTCCTCTTATACTTTCCTCAGGTTCCTGTTTCATTGATTAGTTGCCTACCCAACTGCAATTTCTAGCCTCTTTTTCCTTTCCATTAGAAAGACCACAAATCACTTTGTATGTGCTTGAATTCCAAACATTTACACATGCAGCTTTCCTGCTGTAGCTAGGCCATTAATGACCATGTCACTTAGCCCTAGTCATCAGCACATGAGAGAAAATCTGCTGAGAGTAACTGAGAAAGACTGTACTCAGTAAAAAGAGAAGAGTATAAGGAAGCCCTTCTCTCTCCAAATGTTCCCTGTATTCGTTTGCTAGGGCTGTCATAACAAAATACTATAGACGAGTGGCTTAAACAACAGAAATTTATTTTCTCACAGTTCTGGAGACTGGAAGCCCAAGATCAAGGTTCTAATAGGGTTGATTTTCTCTGACACCACTCTCCTTGGCTGGCATATGTCTGCCCGCCCTCTTGCTGCCTCTTCACATGGTCATCCATCTATGCACATGTGCCCCTAATGTGTCTTTTTGTGTGTAAATTTCATTTCTTATAGGAACACCAGCCAGATTCATTAGGGCTCACACTAATGGCCTCATTTTAACTGAACAACTTCTTTACAGGCCCTATCTCCAAATACAGTCACATTCTAAGGTTCTGGAGGTTAGGACTTTAACATTTGAACTTGGGAGCAGAGGGACAATCTATCCCATAACATACCCCAAACTATTTATTGTGTTGAACATTGCTGTGTAATATGGTATTTATAAGGTATTTTTTTTCCCCTGAGGAGAAAGACAACAAATCCCAGAGAAGGTAACCAAGAGTCCCGATATCACTGACCTGCTATATTAGGCAGCCATAGAAGCTTCATCCTCCAAACTTTTTGAGATTAGTGAATGTATTTACTTTTTAGAATAATTTTAGTTTGGTATATTGCCACTTGTACCCTAAAACATTTGATTGATATACTAATATAGCCCTTCTGTGATAGTACGATAATCAATAAAATTAATTCTAATTTAAGAGTAATATTGCATTTATCATCATCTCTCTGTTACCCATCACAGTGACTAGCACTTCAGTAAACACTTATTGAACTGACTGAACTCTATGCTTCTTCCCACATCTATCAAAAAATATGCATACTCGCTATCTCACACCCAACTCCCTCTCCTGAACTTTGGGTTACTCTGGAAGAGTCTTTGATGACACAATTTTCCCTGCAACCACCAGAAAATTTCTCTTTTATATTTCTTCTTCAACCACGTATATCTCTAAGTCTTTCCATATTTTGATGTTGCTTGGCTTCCTGTTTTCATCTCCCAGCAGTTATGAATAAATAGTAATTTTATGTTTTAGGAAATAATGTATATTGGTGGTGAATTTATTATATAAAATATATGATCAAGTTGAGAGTTTGTAGTTGCTATAATTTTTTTTCATTGTTTTGTTCTTTTCAAGGGTCGAATATGAAAAAAATATATATATTGTCCTGGATTCAGTAAGCACCTCTAGTGCATTCATCTGTTTTCTGACACAGGCTCAGTTCTTCATTTTCCTAAATTTGATGTGTTCAATAATTTTTTATCATATGAAATGCTATACTCACTTTAATATTGTTTTATGGCTTTCAAATTACAATTAAAGCTGTATTGACTCTTGAAATATGTAATGCACTGTAACTTATGACAATAATCTATAAATTTAGACTTCAATTTTTCAAGATTCTTATTTTTTTAAAAAAAGACACAGAAAGATGTGTAGCTTCATGAAATAAATACTAATACTACTTACTCCTTTATTTAGCTTCACAGGAAAAACAAAATGTGTTTGATATATGTTTCATGTTTCTCTGATCCGTTACCTTAGGACCTCAGACTCCCTGAGTATGCATAGAAACTCTGAATTGATACACATTTCTGGTTAAACTATGTTGTTTGCTACTCCTCTTGACAGGTGTGGTAATGACCCTTCTCAGTTCTCCACAGCCGAAGAGAAACAGAAATAAAGCCATTCCCAGATACTTTAGATAAACAAGACTGCTTACTCGCAGTCTTGTTTTGCCCTATTATCTGAAAACTTTAACTTTCCCTAGTAATTGATAAGACTTGAGGGTTGGATTAAATGGAAATAAAAGAAACTGTCATGATGTCTTCATGTAAAATACAAAGATTTATCTATATTGTCACTGTAGTGAAATAAAACTATCAGCATTAAAATCCTTCATAAGTTCCATTGTGTAGATGTACCACATTGTCCGTATCCACTCATCTGATGATGGACATTTGGGCTGGTTCCAACTCTTGGCTATTGTAAAGAGTGCTGCTCAGCTATAAAAACGAATGAAATACTGCCATTTGCAACAACATGGATGGACCTCGAGAGAATTATATTAAGTGAAACAAGTCAGGCACAGAAAGAGAAATACCACATGTTCTCACTTATTGGTGGGAACTAAAAATTAATATATAAATTCACACACACACACACACACACACACACACACACACACACACACACACACACACAAAACGGCAGGGGGGAGAAGATATAACAACCACAATTACTTGAAGTTGATACGACAAGCAAACAGAAAGGACATTGTTGTGGGGAGGGGGGAGGGAGGAGGAAGGGAGGTTTGGGTGATGGGGAGCAATAATCAGCCACAACGTATATCGACAAAATAAAATAAAATAAAAAAAATCCTTCATAAGTTGCCAATTTTCACATGGTGCCATGTTAGTCAGTTAAAGTACAGGTTAACAATGATCCCTATATTTTAGAAGTGCAAGAATCCAAGATAATGATAACAAAAGAGATATTACGACTGCATGAATAATCAAACAAATAAGGAGCCGGTGGAGGTGCTGTTGTAAAGAAATGAACATCTTTCTTCTAATTAGTCATTTTGTTAACTAGGAAATGTGAAAAGAAAAAAAAACCAGTGTGTTAAAATCATACCATTCAATGATTTTTAAAATAGATTTCTTAAAATATTTTTCTGATGATAGGTAGTTTTTCTCTAGGGTAATGCCAGATATTTCCAAAAAGTTGTAATATATTTTGTAAGTGTCTCCATAGGATGTTTGTTTGTAGATTTTGTATTACATCTTTGTTCCAATGGACCTGTTATTTACCATATTTAATTATGTTCATATCACATATCACATATGACTAAGCAGTAGGATTGATGTTTCCTACAAATCAAAGGAAGTAAAATATCATTGTTAAGGTAGAATTTCTTCCAGCTTATTCAGGGAATTGAGCTGATAGAGATAATATGTATGACATTCTCCATAAAAGATTTTTATATACTTTTAGTTACATTCTAAGAGCTATATTTGGTGGGCAGACATGCTAAGTAGAAGGAAAAATACCCAGCTGAAGATGGCAACATTCACATAATCCATTTTTACACAGTAACCATTTCAAAAGAAGAAAAGGTTTGAGCTCTAAATGAGAGTAAGGAAAAATACTTCCAATACCTTCCCAAGAAGCTGGGTCCATTTACTTTCAGAAGTCAGGAATAAATAAATGCTGGAGATTACCGCCAGTGGGAGCCAGAAGATGATCTATGGTATCGTTGAAAATGAATGTCTCTTTAAAGGAGGTTTTGTGCAGTGACACAGTAATTTTATAAAGTCACTAGGCGATTTGGAAGTATCTCACATAGACCTTAAGATGGTATATATATATATATATATATATATAATTTGAAGTAAACACTCAGAAAGGATATCATGTTTTGAAAAATGTTTCTTGCTAGTGAAAATGCTGATCAATGTTTGATCCTGGAGGCCATTGAATTTAGTCCCGGGAGCCTAGACGATTTTAAAGATACCTACTGACTCTGCTTGTTGCTTTAACAAAGTAATCTACAGTCTAGAAACTAGCAGCAGCCTCATGTCATTGTGTAAACGTACAGGAAATGAATAACAGATATGGAGAATTGAAAAGAAGAGAGAGGGTTCAGTACTGAGAAGATAGCTGGCACAATAACATAATAGTTATGTTTTCCATACTGAGCATTTGTGAAGCAGGAGCAAAAATGAAGGAGAGAAAGGAGAACAAGAAAGTGATTTCTGAACTTCTGTCATTTATTGTAGGTTGTAATAAATATTGATATTGACAAGCAGATATATATAGCTATAAAATTGAAATGAATAAATGCTTGTTTGGAAGGTTTTCTGAATGCAAACTATTTTTGCCACTTGCATTATGCATTATTTCCTTTCAATGGCATGTGTATCCTGCCACCCCCCCCCCCGATTTTTAGTGTAAGCAACATTTGAAAATGGTTAAGGTTGTTCTATTTTTTTTAAGAGAAGTAGAAACTCTGCTCAATTTTGTTTCAAGAGATTTTTGAAAAATGGTAGAATAATACTTAAATGCCTAACAGTTGAACTATGTCTCTCAATAAAATCTTGGTGTGCAGTTTTTGATCAGATGTGCATCTAATAATCAACTATGAAGACTTGGATGCTTACAATGAAAGGAGACTTACTGATTCTTTTAGACAGGCCAACATGACGCTTTCTTCAAATGAAGCATAGGCTTCAGGAGACATAGCCATGAGGATATGATGGAGGAGAAAAATATTCAGGAATCTTTCCGAGATTGACAGAATCTAACCTCAAAATCAACAGCTCCACGGAAGACACATCCAGATCATCTTCCGATCAATGGTGTTAAAATATTTCTCAATATTTTACAACATAAATGACCATTTGAGCAATTTTCCTCTTTCTCTCTTAAATCATCAATTTCTCTCTCTGGGAGTATTAGTTCTATAAATATTCCTATTTTCAAAAAGTCTTTTATTTTCCATATTCTCTTCTAGCCAGCACCTCATTCCTCTTTTCACAGCCAAAGTCATGAAAACATTACCTGCACACACTGTCTCCATTTTGTCTCTCCTATTTTCCCTTTTTTCATATCCAATCTCTTTTTCTCTCCAGAATTCAATACAGACTGCTCCTGCTATGACTAACAATTATCTCCACTGTCTAAAGCTTGATGCCTCATATTCTCAGTCCTTCTTTTGTCTGAATTTCCGGCAGCATTTGACACCATTGCTTATTCCTGCCTTATTGAAATAGCGTTTTCCTCTGGCATCCATGATATCACACTTCCGGTTCTCTTTCTAACTTTACGGCTACTCTGTCTCAGTCTCCTTTACTGGTAATTTCTCATATTTTCAACAAATAAATGTTAAAATTCCTCAGAGCCCATTCTTTTGACCTGTTCCTTGTCTACATTCATCCCTTGATGTTTCCATCCATTTTTCTGGCTTCAAATAACATCTGTTTATTGACCACTTACCAATAAATCAACATTCCAGGCTTCTTCTCCCAACTCAACTCCAGTCTCACGTGTCTCAATACCTATTCAATATACCCACTTGGATAACAAATACATTTCAAATACAACATCTCATAAACCAAACACCTACTATCCTTCCAAAATATGTTGTTGTTTTTTTTTCTCAAGCTTCCTAGTTTAGTCAATGACAACTTCACCTTCTCAGGTTCTCAAGCCTTAGTCAGTCATTTGTAACACCTCTCTTTCTTACACTCTTTATCAATTCCTTCAGAAAAGACCCATGAGCACACCTTTAAATTCATCTGGTATCTCATTATTTTTCACCATTAAAGTACTGTCAAATGAACTGCATTACTGTAATAATTTCCCTGCTTCTGTCTTTGCATCCCAGAATATTTTTCATATCACAGCAGCCAGGGTGATCCTTTTATACTCTTTGGGCTGGAACTCTTCACTGGCTTTCACTCTCATTCAGTTAATATCAAACTGATACTATTACCAGTAAAGCTACAAGGTCTGGTCCTGCTACCTCCCTAACTTCTCTTACTACTTTCCCCATCACTCACCACATTCTAGCCACACTGGCCTCTGCTTTTCTTTCAATACATAAGTCAAGCTTGAGGCCTTTGCACTGGCTGTTCCTCCTGCATAAAAAAGCTCTTCCATCAATGTTCACATACCTTGGATCCTCATTCACCTCCTTGAGGTTTTTACTCAAATACCATCTCTCCGGTTGGGTTTCCTTGACCATATTATATAAAATAGTATTCCCTCTCATTTCTAGTGCTTCCCATAGTCCTTTACACCTCTGTTTTTTTTTCCATTATACTTACCAGCATTTAATATAATATATAGGCCCTTTTCTCCTCCATTATTTTCTCCTCCACAAATGCAACATAAGCTCAGTGAGCACAGGAACTTGATACTGTTATTTCCTCAGTGCGTGGACCAATATCTGACCCACACTAGGTACTCAATAAAAAAATGAATGAATGAATGATGTTGCTGAATTTGAGATATTTTTGTTCAAAGAGAATATTTTATTAATAAGTGTGTAGTTTCAGAAAGTAAAAGAGAAGTATATGTGAGAATTAACTCTGAGAAATCAAACGGGAAGTTTTCAGTTGACTGACATTCATTGTCAGAGCTCTGTTTTACCAATAGAATGCTATGTTCAAATTCTTAGAACATTTTACCTCACACATTGGTAATTTTACACTCTGATTTATAGCATTATTATAATGTTAGGTGGTTAACTGATGATAATAATATGACTATATTTATATTTATAGCCCACACCATATTTATCATCTGTCAGGAATTACACTGGACATTTCTTATGTAACACTTCAAAATCCTCTTATCCCAAACTCTTACTCCATCCAGCCACAGCTGCAGCAATCTGTCCCAGGCAGGTTTTGCATGGGGTGCCCTCAGGAAACTGTGCACTCAGGCGTATACACTCTCCTGGTGTGAGGGTGTGAACACTGGAGGGACAGCCCATGATCAGGAATTAGAACTGATGCATATGGATTTCATTCTTTATCTCCTGGGTAGTCATTTCTGAGATGCATTTAACGTGGCTTTTCATAATGTATCAGTGTAATCAATTACTAGTAACCGATAGCAGTGATGAACTCAGAAATGCAGTCTTGTATTGACGTTCCTCCTTGTCTTACATCCTCTGTCTTGCTTTTCTACCTCCTGCACACGAGTTCATTTCAGTTTCTGCCTCAGAGCCCAAGTCTATAATTGTGTTCAATATTTGAAAATACTCTTAGTTTATTCCTTTGAAAACTCTCTTATTAGGTATCATTACATATTTTTTTTTTGAAAAGAAGAAAATGAGGCTCTTTTAATTAACATATCTCACAAAGTTAAGAGTCAGAATTAGAGTCATTTTTGTCTGACTCCAAATCCAAATTCTTTCTACAGGATAGAAATATCTAAACTAGTAAGATAATAGGGCTCTTGAACTCCTGATACATTTTTATTTAAAAAGTAAAATGTGCAAGTATAGAGTTGATAATGCACAATAATTAAATTACAGGACAATTCATCAGAAATAACTTCAAAAGAAAATATACCTTAGACCCATAAATCATTATAATGTGCCACAATAAAAATGTGAGGTCTTTTTCACATTATTCTGTGAATGTGTGGTAGGTATTTTGTTTGTTCTATCCTTCTCTGCCTTGCAAAGTACCTCTAGGAGGCTTATCGTTGTGGACTAGATGAGCAAGACGCCTTGCCCTCTGGTTATGGTTAGTTTCAGCTCCTGGGAGGCGTTGGCAGTAAAACACAGGGTGGTCTAGAGTATGGCCAAGGTATCTACTGTCTAGCTTCCTTCACAGCCTCCAGGACACATTGAAACTCGTGTACCCAGTTCTCAATGACTTGAAGAAACCCTTCTATCTCATGCTCATTAAGTTCATTAGCCCTGGGGTATGGCACCTCTGTTTGACAGTTTCCTTAACTTCACCCACAACTTTTTAATTAGATGCTTTATTAGACTCCTCATAATTATCCCATTTTCGAGTGTGTCATCTGTTTCCTCCTGGGATTCTGGCTCATACAGGAGATGACAAAAATCATAAAAAATATAACACTCTTAAGCGAGAAGTGGTTGAAAGTAATTAGGGACAGATTGTCCACTGGGGCGGGGGTGTGGGGGTGGGGAAGCGATACAGTAATTATTAAGGAGAATTGGTAGTTACACATTAAAGAGAAGGAAAGAAAATAAATGTATTATTTATGGGCCAGAAGGCATCCTTACAGTTTAATGTGAGAAATAGAAAGATTTATAAACTAATTAACTAACTGAAAGTCTTTCCTATATATATTTTGTAAAAAAAAAAAGAAAAGAAAATCATTTTCCAGCTTTCAATGGTATTGGCCATCATTTAACAAAATGTTCATTGTAGTGGCTACCATACTTAACAAAATGTTAACTGTGACCTGTACATTATATTGATTATGCCCTTGATGGAAACTGACATAGACACTAACCGTAGAGATATTTACTGTGAATTGTATGGTTTGAGATTTGAAATCAGTTTTAAAGAAAAAGCATTCGTCTTACTATATATAGCTTTCATTAAATGGATTTCATTCTACATAGACTGTAACATAAAATTGGAATTTAAACTTAAATTTTATGGATATGAAACCATAAAAATCTAATCTTAATAAAGAAAATTTCAGAAACTGCTTCAGGACTAGAGATTTATATAGCTTTAGAATAGAAGATTAATGGAGTAGAAAGTATAAAGTACAGTTTACTACATTTCCTTCTCTTTTTAGATATGGTCTTCAGCCTTCTATTACCTGGCAATTTTGTAATCTCTCTCTTCGCATTTCTCTTTTTATTATATAACTTTCACTTTAATAATCATAACTGTTTCAGCCTTTATTTTTCTTTAGCAATAAACAACTCTGGATAGCTTTCACAACTGGGGCAAGTTTCAAAATATGAGCCTTTTCCTGATTGCGTCCTCTCCCAATTCCTCTTAGAAAAAGCCCTTGCTCACAGGAAGATAGGATACTTTAACTTTGGCATTTTTAGATAAGATTTTTTTCATAGTGTTTTACTTTAATATGGGTCCAGCATGTAAACACAATCAGAGACATGCAATAGATTGAACAGTATGTGTACCACTCACCTTATCTGGACCACTTTAAAATTTTATCACTGCCTTTTATCCCTCTTTTTTTGTACTATAAGTCCTTAATTTTATAGTTTGGAAAGATAACTTAAATATAAAATTTTCCTCTTGATATTATAACTTTAAAAATATTTCCTTTTGAACATTGTAACACACCTAAAGAAAAATGCATAGATGATTTATCACAAAATGAATACTCATTACTTCCAACATGCACAAGAAATAAAACATTGCCAGTATCCTCTCCAAAATACCCATTCCTCCTTCTACATGCTTATTCCTTCTCTCCCCTCCTAAACAGTTATACTAATTCCGATTTTTGCACTAAGCACTCCTCCCTTTTCTTTTCAATTGTACTCTCTAAACTTCCATTGCTAATCATTATAGTTAAGTTTTGTCTGTTTTATTTTGGGGGAACAAGTATAGATGGAATCATATAGAATATATTTTCAGTGCATGACTTCTTTGCTCAATATTATTCCTGTCAGAGTCATGCATTGCATTGAACATAGAAATAGTATATTTATTTCCACAGCTGTATGACATTTAAAGTTTGAATATATCCTATTTATTAGTACATAAGGCCATTTTTTTTCCCACAAAATGGTGGCATGAACATTCAATCTCATCAGCAGTGTAGGAGCATGGTCTTTTCACAGTATGGCTCTGGGATAGGATTTTCAAATGAGATGAGTTAGCAGGTAAAAGTAAGTAAATGATTTAGCTTTAAAAGTTTGATTAAAAAGATGATTTAGCAGTGAAAGTATGATTTAGCAGGTAAAAGTAAGGAAAAAATCATGATTTGGGGCAAATTACTGCAGTTCTTCTGATCATCCAGCCATCAGCTTTCAACCCTGCACCATCCCAGCCATAATTAGTTCCTGTATTAGCTTTCTCAGTAGTTTTACAAAGCCTATTTAATATTGATGCCAAAACTGAATAATTTGCTGATATATTATACATACTGACTAGGATGGGAGATGTGAAAAAGTTAACAAGAAAAAAAAGAGAACATTTGTGGGAGGTAGAACAAAGAAAAACAGAAGCTGGTGGCTAATTAGACATAATTAGAACTAAACAAAGGGATTGTTTGTTACTAATGATGCTGGACCATGGGTCCTAAGAAACAGAATATGATGATGTTATGTAGAGCAGTTAGAAGGGAGTATCTGTTGTGATTTATGATATGTTTAGATTGAACATTTTGAATAATGCTAAAGGATAATAGATATCAAAGGAAATAAACAATAAACATTGAAAATATGAAACGTGGTAGAAATCAGAGATAAAGAAATGGATTTGTGAATCACTGTAAAGGCAGTAATGCTTGTCACAGAGAACACTATCTTATGGCTAAAAACAATGAAAAATAAAAAAAAGAAAAATTTTAAAAAAACAGTGAAAAATATGTTTTTTATATTCAGAATATGTATACATAATTGTATAAGCAATATCAAATGTGGTAGCTGTTGCTAGTTTTTTCAATTCTTACAGTCAGACAACTTCGTAAGTGGTTGTGTAGTACTTTTATGACGCTAGTATGTGTCACACATCTGTGCTGTCTCAAATCATAGATTTCCAGTTTCTTAAAAGTGAGGATGATGCCTTATACATTTTTGGATTTTTAATAGTACTTGGTACATAGGTAATATTTATGAAATATTTGTTTAATTAAATAAGTACTCAATAAGTAAGTGAGAGATGGATAAATAAATGTGGTGGCATCATTATACCATGTGTAACTGCAAAAGCTACTTCAACATATAGTTTCCCGATATATTAATATTTTTTCCAATTTTTAGTTACACTTAATCACATCAGTAAGGCTATCATTTTTGTTCAATAATTCAAAATTTGTTGATATCAATGTGTCTGTATTGTAAACTTCTAGAAAAAATTATTAATAGACTTTTCTTTTTCATTTTTTTTTTCTTTTTGTAAAATTATTAGTGTTTTCCTCCTTGCTCAAGCATATGCCCTCCCTCCCCAGGGGAAAGAACCACACCTGTCCCAATAAAATTAGGGAATATCACAGATAAATAAATACTAAAGAAAGCAGTGATTCTGTATGCAATTATCATCAATTTTTTTAAGGACACAGTTTCTCAAAGGAAATAAATTTTAAGTGTAAATCTCTCCAATTTATACAGAAATAAAAGTGAATGAGGAGCCAAAGAAGATTGCCTTGCCCTTTATAGGTTAAGGTGAAATAAAAAGTACCATTTAGGGAGTCCACTCAAGTGAAATAAGATCTAGTGAAATGTCCTGGGGATCTGCAAATGAAAGTTATCAGAGACTCCCAGTGTGAGACAGGGCAAATACTCTAACAAAACCAGACAATGCTGGACAATCCTTTTAAAACTAGATTTCTTGAATACTTCTAAGTAAAGAACTTTATTAAATATGTAATCTCTTTAATTTTTCCCCATCTTCTGCATGGCCTGGATCCAATCAAATAGTGCTCAGCGCTTTTAAAAAAAATTTATAATCAGACCTGCTGTACATCATTTGAATTCTTAAATCTTAGTCATATTCTGGGATCATCTGACATTAACATCAAAATATTTAAAACTTCCCTTTGCATAGTGTATTATAATTCAGAGATATTCTTAACAGTGTTATCTTTTAATTTTAAAAACAAACTCATGGCGTAGATATTATCACCTACCTTTGACATGTAGAAAATTGAAGGAGACAACAATGATAGCCAGAAATTTACAAAATGGAGATTCAATTGCAGAATCATTTTTTTTTTCTCTTTCATGTCTCTTGTTCTTTGGATATCTGTCTCTTTTTGTTTTGTTTTTGTGAACAATGACAGAATGCAACCACCAGCAGCCTACCAGCCTCCTAAGTCTTACATTTTTGGCAGAGATTCCTATTTACTGACCCAATACCATTTTTTCCAACTTCATTCATAATAGAACCATAATTTATATTTGATTACTCTCTCTCACAGAATAAAGACATCACATTTCCTATCCTCCTTTTAAAATAAGTAGTGGTCAAAGAGATATAAGCAAAATTCATTGGGAAAGAAACCATAAGCACTTGAGATTTTTCTTTATTCCTTCTTCCAACTAGCTGAAATTCAGAAGTGATGGCCGGAGAACTAGCAGCCATCTTGTGTGTTGCCATCAACTAGAATATGAAAATTAGTGCTACGGATGGCAGAATAAGAAGACAGAGGAATGCAGTTCCCTAGTTACTGTGAAATCACCAGACTAACAGTGGTCTACTTACCTCCAAATCTCTTCAATATGCAAGGTAAGTATAAGCTTCAACTCACTTCAGCCTCAATAGTCAAGTTTCTTTTATTTATACTCAAAATTCACATTTACTGACACATCATGCTATATCCAAATGCCCAAAGACTGATCAGTGTTCAAGTTCAACAATCCCCAAGCAACTGATTTATAGAGCTTATATTAGTTTTCTGCCATTTTACCAGTGAACTTTGTGTATAAGGACAGGATCATATTTTACAAAATTATTCTTTCCGCAGTAATCCTATAGAGGCAGATGGCAATAATCCTCAGAAAATTTGGGTACCAGGCAGGCAACACAAAAGATGACTAAGAAAGACAGCTTTTCTAAAATCTTTTATTCCTGTGGGAGACCTTTGGTCTTTTTAATATCTACAGCTCTCTTTTTTGTATTATTTTTATAAGCAAGTCATGGTTAAAATAAATAAATGACAATTGTGTGAGAAATACTGCATGCCCTTAAGCCATACAATTTATTACATTTATTATTAGTGGCTCGGGTCAAGATGAAGATGTTAAGAATTAAACTGAAAGTTTTGTCTGATCTTTTCTACATACAATGTAAAATGAAGAATAGTGGATTGTTTTAATTTATCTAATAAATATGCCACAGGATTTAAAACCTGTACAACATGAATGATAAATATGTCATTGAGAAATGACTAGAACTTGAAATTATAGTCTGGATAGAAACATATGACTCTAACTTTTATTTATAAATTCGTACAATTGTCTTGACAAGACACCTACTCCTGAATGCAGCATATGCTTGTTAATAAAACTTTTACAACCATCATTTTGTAATAAAATCAAAGAAAAAGGATATTTACTTGGCAGATGGTGCAATCATAAGATTTCATTGCTTTATATTATACCAAAGTTTGTTTAACTTCAATTGTTAACTTTTTTATTGCTTTGTGAATAAATTGAAATATAATTAGGTGTGAAATTTAAGAATATTCACCCAAAATTGTAGATTAAGCTAATCTAAGAATATGAAGGACAAGACCCTCTAAGGACTGAGTATTGTGACAGGCAGAGCAAGATTAAAAGTATTTCTTATTTGGACTGATTTTTTTTTTTAATATGGGATCTAATTCTATAAAGTAAAAGAATTCAGAAAATATATGCAGAGACTTTCCATCTCATGATAAGGAAACAGAAAATCTATATTAACATCTTGGGAAATAATATGCCAGGCAATGTGACATACAGAGAAATTCTAAGGGTAAATGTAGAAAACAAACGCTAGAACTTTTCTGTATTAAGTAGCTATAACCCTGGGCAAGTCATTTAGTCAGTGCATGTCAGTTTTCTCATAATGGAAGTTAATTTTATATGAAATCACATGAATAGTGTGAAAACAAAAATGCGCTAATGGGCAATGCATTAAGGAAATTTTAAAATTTCCAAAGATAGAGATGATTCAACACATAGAAATTAACCACAATTTGTTAGATTTTAAACTGCAAAATATTTCAAATATTTTACATGCAATTCAGAGAATTCAACATGAAGGGAGAGAATGAATTAATGTTACTAAATTTTTAGAATTTTGGTTTTTAATTTACATATTATCCTACTTAACAGATCAATAGCATGACTAGCATGGAGTTTCTGATTTTGTTTTGATTTGCTTTGTTTTTTCAGTTTGGGAACCTTGAGTAGAATATGCTTTATAACACCCCCAAATCATAAGAAAACTACCTTTAACTCTGAGCAAGAGCAAATAGGTCAAAATCACATTTTTGTTTTCTTCCATATTTTCATGTATTTTGAATAAATTCCTAAAAGCTTCGGGCCAAAGATGCACAAAACTAGGAATAACATTAACATATCATTCTAATATATTTCAGTGTTATAAAAAATATGCCATACAATTATAATCTACTGTATATGTTTTAGAAACAGATTAAATTAGACACCTATTTCAAAAAGGCAATTAAAACATACCTTTTAAAAATGCCTAGTTCTCCCCGGCAAATAAACACACACACACACACACACACACACACACACACACACACCTAGAGTGACCATTTTACCTGGTTTGTCTTGCACTTTCCCTGTTTAGCACTAAAATTCCCACAGTCAGGAATTATCTAAGTCCCAGTTTAACTATACAGTTTGCCTGGGGCTGTTATGGTTTTAATACGGAACATCTCACCTCCCAGGAGCACCTTCAGTCTCAGGCAAATTAGGACTCTTGGTCATACTAGTTAGTTCACTGGTGAAAACCCATGGCAGCTAAAGGGAGGGAAGAGAAAACTCCACGAAGGAGAGCCATACTAATGTGCTAGACTCAGACCCACAGCTGGGAATGGGGCAGGAGAATTGAGACTCAAGGACGTTGCACATTCTCAAGATTGCAGCTTATGCACAAACACAAAGAAAACGTTCCATCCTTACCCACCCACTGTCAGACTAACAAGAGTTAAGTAAAAAGTAACAACTTAAACAAATAATAATTATTGCTGAAAGAGGGACAAGAGCAGTGTGAGAACATTTCAGGAGTGCAGCAAAAAGGGTAGAGTAGACCTTTATAAAAACTCTCGACCAAATCAGTTCCCAACCTAAACACAAGGTGATGCTAAGTCAGTCTGTGGCCTGTAGTACACTAAGAGAACACAAACAAAAGCCAAATCACAAACACAGCTCAACACAATGGATTGTCTTAATTCCTCAAAACAAAGTTCATAATAAAGAAAACACATGTTAATTTCCAAGCATAGAGATTATTTTCCTACAGAAGATAAATGGATTTCAATAAAAAAACTAAAGGCATACAAAGAAGCAATATATATATATATATATTATAAAACACCCATTGTCAAGAAACAAAGCAATAAACATAGGCAGACTCAGATATGACACAGATTTTGGCACTATCAGACAGAGAATTAAAAATACCTATGATCAATAATTAACTATTACAGTAGGGAAATTGGACAGTTTTGTTATCAGATGGGTAATTTGAACAGAGATGGAAATTATAAGAAAGAATCAAATAGAAATGATGGAGATAAAAAACCAAACAAATAGTAACAGATATGAGTATTCAGTCACACGTGAGCGAATCTGACACAGATGAGGATAGAACCAGAGAACGTAAAGACAGCTCAATAGAAATTCTTTAAACTGAATTGTATAGTGTACCAAGAAAATTGAAAACAGAAAAATAAAAGAGTATCCAAGAGTTTTAGAACAATATCAAATGATTTAGTTTATATGTTTTTGGACTCTCTGAAAAAAAAAAAAAAGATGGAGAGAACAGGACAGATGTAAAATGTATAGAAATGACTAAGAATGTTCCAAAATTAATGACAAATACCAAACCACAGATCATAGAAGCATATTAGATACCTACAAGCACACACACATGCTAGCCATATCATATTCAAACCACTGAAATCTAAAAATAAAGATAATATCTTTAAAATTAAAAATTAAAATATATGTAAAAGATATGTAAAAATAAAATATAATAATAGCACAAGGAATAAGAAAGAGGATGCAGTAGTCTACCGTTCTAAGTTTCTTTCACAATCGTGAAGCACTATAGTATTCTTTAAAGGAAGGCTTCAATTAATTATTTACTTGTAAATAATATTCATGTTGGAGGTAGGGTCCAGGGGCTCTGGCACTCGGCCTCAACCCACCCAGTCCTCTTACCAGGTTCTTGACTTCTCCATGAGAAGGAATTCAAGGGCAGAGTCACAGTAGAAAGTGAGAATGAGTTTAATATAATACATAAGATACACAGGTTCCACAGAGAGAGTGTGGCATAGCTCCAGAGACTGACCAGGGCCCCTATCAAGTTTAACACAAAAGTAAGTTCAGTACAGACATGGAGTCTAACACAAAAGCAAGAAAACCACACTTAAACTTCAGTACAAAGTACAGGCTGGCTCAAGAGAATAAGCAGCTGTTTGCTGAAAGCAAGTTCAATACAAAGTATACACACCTCAGCCAGCCAAGGACAGGTTGCCTCCAAGAAAGTGAGCAACAACCCCTCCTTCAGCTGGGATTCAGTTTTTACAGTTTTTCTATCTAATGAATATTCAGTTAAGGGGGTGGTTCCCAGTTATGTAACTTTTCATCTTGCACATGCTCAGTCACTCTCTCCCTGGAGACCGTTCATTGGTCAGACCCTATCACATGAAAGCAGGCTTATTCAAAAATGTTCTGTGCTCTCTATTAAGCATGCCCAGCCACTGGGTTTGCACAAGCCAGCCCCGTGTGATCTCAATTTCCCTGTGTTGGTGTTGAAAATAGGTCTGACTGGCAACAGTAACTTTCCTCCAGGGGAGAGCTCAGGAGGGGGCTGGGGACTTCAGGGCGTGGCTGGAAACCCAGAGGCACGTCCTAAAACCCAAGCCCAGGGAAATTGAACACCTCCTATATCAATCACTAGGGCAACCATTAAATTTTCTAAAAGAGACAGACATAATAAGAAACTAGTGGATATAATATGAAATCATAAAAAATACTCAAAAGAGGACAAAAATTCAGGAGAAAGTAGAAAAAAAGGCAAAATTGTTTTCAATAGAGTAGATTTTAAGTGATATTAATAATTATTTTAAATATGAATGTTCCAAACACTTTGGTAAAAGACATTTTCAAACGTATGGAAAGCAAAACCCAACTACATGCTATTTCCAAAAAACTTTATTTTTTAAACTTTTTATGTAGTTTTTTATTCATATATTTATTTTTTATTTTATTTTTTAAATAATTTATTTTAATTGACATGATTTGATTGTACACATTTATGGGGTTCAGAGTTATATTTCAATACATCAGTAGAATGTGTAATGATAAAAATAAGGGTAATTAGCATATTCATCACTGACAAAAATTATTTCTTTGTGGTGAGGGCATTTGAGCTGGTCTCCCCTAGTTGTTTGAGAACATACAATAAATTATTGTTAGTTATAAATGCCTAGCAGTATTATATGTCACTAGAACTTATTTTTTCTTATCTAGCTATAATTTTGTGTCTATCAGTCAATCTCCCCTACTCTCCCTCCCCATCCATTTCCAACTTCTAGTTACCACAATTCTACTCTCTACTTCCGTAAGCTCATTTATTTTTAGCTCATTTATATGAGTGAGAACATTCTGCACTTATATTTCTGTACCTTACATTTCACTTAACATAATGACTTCCAGGCACATCCATGTTGCCCATGTGAAAGGATTTGATTTCATTTTTTTTTTTTTCATGGCTGAGTAGTATTCCATTGTGTATATATACTACATTTTCTTTTTTCAACATTTATTTTTACACATATTTGGGGTACCGTGTGCTGTGTCAATACATGTGTAACTATACATTGATTCATTTAGGGTAGATAGCATAGCTTTGTACCCATTAATCCACTACTTCCCCCTCCCCCTGAACCTCCCTCCACACTGCTTCTGGTATTATTCTATTATTACACTATTCTACTCTCTACTTCTATGAGAACCACTTTTTACTTATTTTTTAGATTCCACGTATGAGTGAAATCATGCAGCATTTGTCATTCTGTGTCTGGCTTGCTTCACTTAACATGATGGTCTCCAGTTTCGTCCATGTTGCTATAAATGACAGGATTTCAATTTGTTTATAGCTGAATAGTATTCCATCATGTGTATGTATGTATGTACATGTATGTATACAAACACACACACACACCCCACCGCTTTTTAAACTATTCATTGTTGATGGGCATTTAGGTTGATTCCATCCCTTGGCTATTCTGAATAGTGTTGCAAGGAACATAAGAGTACAGGTATCTCTTTTATATATTAATTTTATTTCCTTTGGTCATATACCCAGTAGTGACATTGCTGGGTCATAAGATAGTTCAATTTTTAGATCTCTTAGGAACCTCTATACTGTTTTCCACAATGGTTGTACTAATTTCCATTCCCACCAACCTTGTAGGAGAGCTCACATGCTCACCAGAATTTATTTTCTATCTTTTAGTAATAGCCATTCTCACTGGGGTGAGATGATATTGCATTGTGGTTTAAATTTGTATTCTCCTAATGAGTAGTGATATTCAGCATTTCTTCATGTGTCTGTTGGCCATTTGCATATCTTCCTTTGAGAAATATCTCTTTAGGTCCTTTGCCCATTTTTTAAATTGGGTTAAGTGTTTTTTGTATTTTTTGTATTTTTTTGCTGTAGAGTTATTTGAGTTCCTTATATATTCTGTATATGTCTGATATGTAGTTTGCAAACACTCTCCCATTCTGTAGGTTGTCTCTTCACTTTGTTGATTGTGTTATTTTGCTGTGCAGAAGCTTTTAGTTTGATGTAGTGCCATTTGTGTATTTCTTATTTAGTTGCCTGTGCCTTTGTAGTCTTGTTCAAAATAGCGCTGCCCACTCTCATCTCATGTAGCATTTCTCCTGTTTTCTTGTAGTAGTTTCATAATTTGTGGTCTTAAATTAAGATCTTTAATCCATTTTGAGAAGATTTTTTTTGTATGGTGATATATTGGGGTTTAGTTTTAATCATCTGTATGTGGATATTTACTTTTCTGAGCACCATTTATTGGAAATGGTCCTTTCTCCATTGTATATTTTTGGCACCTTTGTTGAAAATAGTTGGCTGTAAATGCATGGGTTTATTTTGGGGCTCTCTATTCTATTTCATTAGTCTGTTTTTATATCAGTACCATGCTGTTTTCATTACTATAGCTTTATAATATATTTTGAAGTCAGGTAGTGTGATTTGTCTAACTTTGTTCTTTTTGTTTAAGATTTCTTTGGCTATACAAGCTCTCTTGTGGTTCCATACAAATTTTAAGATTCTTTTTTTTTCTATTTCTGTGAAGAATGTCATTCATATTTTGATAAGGATTGCATTGATTCTGTAAATTGCATTGGGTAATATGAACATTTTGATATATTAATTTTCCAACCCACGAATAGAGGATATCTTTCCATTTATTTGTGTTTTCAGTAATTTCTTTCACTGATGTTTTATAGTTTTCATTGCAGAGGTCTTTCACCTCCTTGGTTATATTTATTTCTAGGCATTTCATTTTTTCATTAGCTGTTGTGAATAAGATTACTATCTTGATTTCTTCTTTGAATATTTTGTTATTATTGTACAGGAATGCTATTGATGATCTTGAATGCTTATGTTGATCTTGAATCCTACCACTTTACTGAATTCATTTATTAGTTCTAATAATTTTTGGGTAGAGACTTTAGGGTTTTCTATGTGTATGATCATGTCATTTGTAACAGAATTTTTTTTAAATGTTTTGTTTTGTTTTTATTGATTGTGAATATTCTTGGGGTACAAAGCTAATTGTCACCACTCGTCCCTAAGATGTGATGGCCAGATCCATGCTGGCAGCAGTGAGGGCATTTGAGCTGGTCTCCCCTAGTTATTTGAGAACATACAATAAATTATTGTTAGTTATAAATGCCTAGCAGTATTATATGTCACTAGAACTTATTTTTTCTTATCTAGCTATAATTTTGTGTCTATCAGTCAATCTCCCCTACTCTCCCTCCCCATCATTGTGTTGTGGTCTGATATCTCCCATTAGGTCCAGTAGTAATCACTTTATATATTTGCATACTCTCCTGTCAGATGTATACATATTTAGAATTGTTATATTCTCTTGTTGAAATAATCTTTTTATCATTATATAATTACCTTCTATATCTTTATTTTTTTTTTAACTTTCCTTGGCTTGAAGTCTGTTTTGTGTAATATAAGCATAGGTATTCTTGCTCTTTTTTGATTTTCATTTGCATGAAATATCTTTTTTATCCCTTCACTTTCAGTCAATACATATCCTTATGAGTGAAGTGAGTTTCTTGCAGGCAGCTTATTGTTAGTTCTTGTTTTATAATCCATTCAGCTACTTTATGTCTTTTAATTGGAGAATTTAATTAATTAATATTCTGAGTGGGTTATTATTGATACATAGGGACTTGTTAATGCCATTTTGTAACTTTTTTTCCGATTGATTTATACATTTTTTTTATTTTTTTCTGATTTTACTGTCTTTCTTTGTGATTAACAAATCAAAAGAATTATAATGTAATATACCTTATAAACATAGATGCAAAAACCTTCAAGAAAATGCAAACAATTTAAATGCAATATTGTATAAAATAGATAATGCAATAAGACCAAGTGGTGTATACTCCAGGAATACAAGGCTGGTTCAACATATGAAAAGCAATAGAAGCTATTTATCATATCAACAGACTAAAGAAAAAAAAAAAAGACAGTACTAACAGATGAAGGGAGAGAGGTAAGCTTTAAAAAATTTCAGCATATATTCATGACCAAATGTCCAGCAAACAAGGAACGGAAGAAGTGTTCTTCAACCTGATAAAGCTGCTACAAAAAACATGCAGCTATATTATACTTAATAAAAAGATATTAAATGCTTTGTCCCTAAGATCAATAAAAAGTCATGCACATCCACTCTTACTACTCATATTCATCACTGCCATGAAGTCTTAAATAGTTTAATAGAACAAGGAAAATAAAATAAAAGCATCAGGGTTGGAAGGAAGGAAATAAAAATATATCTATTTGACAATAACATGATTTTTTATGTAAAAAATTCCTAAAGAATCTACCAGAAACATATTAGAAATCACGTGAGTTTAGCAATTGTCACAGAATTCATGATCAATATTAATCTTAATAGTATTTATAATTCAAGCAATGAAAAATTTAAAATTGATATGACAGAATCATTCATAACAAAAAACTTGAAATACTTAGGTATAAATCTTCCAAAACATGTGCAAGTTCTATATGCTGAAAAAAATGAAATGCTGATAAAATAAAAATTTTTAATTACCTCTATAAAGAAGAAATGGGGCAATGTTCATGGATCAGAACTAAATATCATTCTGCTGTCAATTATAACCAAAGTGATCTTACATTCAAAGCCATTATAAGCAAAATACTAACAGAGTTTTTTTTCCATTGAAGTAAACAAGCCAATTCAAGAATTAAAATAGCCAAAACAATTTTGAAAAAATAAAGTTTGAAGACTCACATTACTTAATATTCAGAATTAATATAAAGTTGCAATTGTCAAGACAATATGCTATTGGAGAATAAAATATACATATACACCAATGGAATAGGATTGAGAGTGCAGAAGGACTCACACTTGTGGTCTGTTGATGTATGATGACTGCAAAAGGCATTTAAAAGGGAAAGTGTTCTTTTCAACAAATTGTGCTAGAACAATTGGATATGCATATGTGAAAAATTCATTTCAATCTATGCCTCACAACTAGTACACGTTTAATCAGGATGGATTATAGACTAAATATAAAACATAAAATTCTAAGATGTCTAGAAGGAAACATAAAAGTATATCTTTAATCCGTGATTAGCTACAGAGTTCTTTCATACCAAAAGCACAAGCCAAAAGAGAAAATATTGATGATTTTGACTTCATCAAAATTAAGAACTTTTGCTCTTCAAAACATTGTACTAAGGCAATGAAAAGACAAACCACAGACTGGGAAAAAAATACTTGCAAGTAATGCATCTGAAAAATGATTTATATCTAAAATATACAAAGAACTCTCACAACATACTAGTCATAAAACAAAGAGCACCAACCCCCACAAAATGAGCAAAAGATCTGAACAGATATTTCACTAAAGAAGAAAAGTGGTTATCAAATAAACACCTAAAAAATGCTCAAATTCATTGTTTTTTTGTTTGTTTGTTTGTTTGTTTTAATTTATTCATGAGATACAAAGCTCATTGTCCCCCCTCCTGCCCATGATATGGGGGCCAGATTTATATTGGGGACATACCCATTACCAGAAATTGCTTTTGTATCTTTTGTTCCCTTCCAATTATCCCGCAACCTCCCTCCTCTCAACTTCAATTTGTAGCCCTAGTAATGTTCCCTCCCTCTGTTGGATCATGGGACTAGCGGGGTCTTTCTTTTCTGTCTTCCATTCTCTCTTAGCTCCCACATATGAGTGAGCACATGAGGTATTTATCCTGCTGTGCTTTGCTTGTTTCACTCAACATAAGTTTCTCCAGGTTCATCCATGTTGTTGCAAATGGGATTATTTCATTCTTTTTTATGGCAGAGTAGTATTCCATAGTGTATATATACTACAGTTTCCTTATCCAATCATCTGTTAATGGACATTTAGGTTGGTTCCATATCTTGGCTTCTGCAAACAGAGCTGCAGTAAACATGGGACTGCAGGTATCTCTTCAACATGATGATTTCCATTTCTCTGGATATATACTCAGAAGTGGGATTGCTGGATCATATGGAAGATCTCTCTGTAGTTATTTGAGAAAGCTCCAAATTGTTTTCCAAAATGATTGTACTAAATTTACATTCCTATCAACAGTGCAGTAGTGTTCCCTTCTCTCCACACCATCACCAGCATTTATTATTCACCATCATTTTGTTCATAGCCAGTCTAACTGGAGTGAGGTGGTATCTCAATGTGGTTTTAATTTGCATTTCCCTGATGAATAGTTATGTTGAGCATTTTTTCATGTATCTGTTGGCCATTTGTATGTCTTCCTTTGAAAAATGTCTATTCAGCTCTTTTGCCCATTTTTGATTGGTTCATTTTTTTTTTTTTTTTTTTTTTTTTTACTATTTAATTGCTTGAGTTCTATGTATATTCTGGATATTAGTCCCTTGTCAGACGCATAACAAAAAATTTTTTCTCCAACTCTGCAGGTTGTCTTTTTACTCTGTTAATTGTTTCTTTTGCTGTGCAGAAACTTTTTAGTTTGATATAGTCCCATTTGTTTATTTTTTGTTTTGTTGCTTGTGCTTTTGGGCTCATGTTCTTAGAGCCTGTGCCCTGACCTAACTGCTAAAGTGTTTCACCTATATTTTCCTTAGTAATTTTATAGTTTTGGGTCTTATACCTAGGTCTTTAATCCATTTTGAGTTGATTTGAGTGTATGGTGAGAGGTGCATATCTAGTTTCATTCTTCTGCATATGGATATCCAGTTTTCCCAGCATTACTTGTTGAAGAGGCAATCTTTTCCCCAATGTAGGTTTCTGTTGCCTTTGTCTAATATCAGATGGCTATAAGTCTGAGGAGTGATTTCTGGGTTCTTTATTCTATTCCACTGGTCTGAATGTCTATTTTCATACCAGTACCATGCTGTTTTGGTTAAAACAGTTTTGTAGTATAATTTGAAGTCAGGCAGAGTTATGCCTCCAGCTTTGTTTTTTTTTCCTCAGGATTGCTTTGGCTATTCTGGGTCTTTTGGTTTTTCATATGAAAGGTAAGATTGTTTTTTCTATTTCTGTGAAGAATGTAATTGGTATTTTGATGGGGATTGCATTGAATCTATAGATCACTTTCAGTAGTATAGACATTTTCACAATGTTAATTCTTCCAATCCAAGAGCATGGAATATCTTTCCATTTTTCTGTGTCTTCTTTAATTTCTTTCAGAAGTGGTTTGTAATTCTTATTGTAGAGGTCTTTAACCTCCTTGGTTAAATTGATCCCCAGGTATCATATTTTTTTGGTGACAATTGTAAATGGGCTTACTTTCTTTATTTCTCTTTTTGTTAATTCTTTATTTGAGTATATAAATGCTACTCATTTCTGGGCATTTATTTTGTATCCTGCAATGATACTGAAGTTACTAACCAGCTCTAGGAGTTTTTAGATAAGAGTCTTTAGGTTTTTCAATATATAGCATCATGTCATCTGCAAATAGGGAAAGTTTGACTTCATCTTCCCCAGTCTGGATTCCCTTTATTTCTTTCTCTTGCCTGATTGCTCTAGCTAGTACCTCCAGCACTATGTTGAATAGAAGTGGTGAGAGTGGGCATCCTTGTTTTGTTCTTGTCCTTAAGATGAAGTCCTTCAATTCTTTCCCATTCAGAGTAATACTGGTGGTGGGCTTGTCATGAATGGCTTTTATTGTGTTAAGATATTTTCCTTCTATACCTAATTTGTTGAGAGTCTTTATCATGAAGGAATGTTGAATTTTGTCTAATGCTTTTTCTGCATCTATTGAGATAATCATATGGTCTTTGTCCTTGAGTTTGTTCATGTGATGTATCACATTTATTGACTTTTGTAGGTTGAACTATCCTTGCATCTCTGGGATGAATCCCACTTGATCATAGTGCATTTTTTTTTAATGTGTTGCTGTATTCTAATTGCTAATATTTTGTTGAGGATTTTGGCATCTATGTTCATCAAGGATATTGGCCTATTTTTTGTGTGTCTTTATCTTGTTTTGGACTCAGAGTTATGCTGGTCTCGTAGAATGAGTTTGAGAGAGTAGAGTCTGTTTCAATTGTTGGGAACAGTTTCATGAGAATTGGTATTAACTCCTCTTTAAAGGTTTGATAGAATTCAGCTGTAAAGCCATCTGAACCTGGGATATTTTTTGTTGGAAGATTGCTAATTACCACTTCAATCTCCTTGCTTGTTATTGGTCTGTTCAGGTTTTCTATCACTTCTTGGTTCAGTCTTGGTAATTTATATGTGCCTAGAAACTTATCCATATCTTCCAGATTTTCAAATTTGTTGCCATACAGTTGTTTATAATATTCTCTAATGATTATTTATATTTCTGTGGTGTTAGTTGTGATGTCTCCCTTTTCATCTCTGATTTTTGTTATTTGGGTCTTCTGTCTTTTTGTTGTTGTTAATCTAGCTAATGGTGTGTCTGTTTTGTTTATCTTCTTGAAAAACCAACTTTTAGTTTTGTTAATCATTTTAATTGTTTTTTGGGTCTCTATTTCATTTAGTTCTGCTCTGATCTTAATTATTTCTTTCTGTCTATTGACTTTAGGTTTGGATTGCCGTTGTTTTTCAAGTTCTTTGAGGTGTAGCGTTAGGTCATTTATTTGTAGTCTTTCATTTTTTTGATATAAGCATTTGCTGCAATAAATTTCCTTCTTAGTACTGCTTTTGCAGTATCCCCCACATTTTGGTATGATGTATCTTTATTTTCATTAGTTTCTAGAAATTTTTTGATTTCCTGTTTAATTTCTTCTTGGACCCATAGGTCATTCAGGAGCCTATTATTTATTTTCCATGTATTTATGTGTCTTCCAGTGATTTGCTTATTGTTTATCTCCAGTTTTAGTCCATTGTGGTCTGAAAAGTTTGTTGGAATGATTTCAATTTTTTTTAAATTTGCTGAGACTAGATTTGTGACCTAATATGTGGTCTATCCTGGAGAATGTACCATGAGCTGATGAGAAGAAAGTGCATTCTTTAGCTGTTGAATGAAATATTCTGTATATGCCTGCCAGGTCCAGTTGGTCTAGGGTGTAGATTAAATCCTGTGTTTCTTTGTTGACTTATTGCCTGGAAGTCCTGTCTCATACTAAAAGAGGGCTATTCAGATCACCCACTATTAATGTATTAGGACCTATCTCCTTCTTAGGTCGAAGAGTGTTTGCTTGATATATCTGTGTGCCCCAGTATTGGGTGCATACATGTTTATGATTGTTATGTCTTCTAACTGGATAGTTCCCTTTATCATTATATAAAGGCCTTCTTTGTCTTTTTTAATGTTTTTTCATTTAAAGTCTATTTTGTTCAATATAAGAATAACTATTCCTGCTCATTTTGGATTTCCATTTGCATGGTATATCTTTTTCCATCCCTTCACTTTTAGTCTATGAGTGTCTTTACAGGTGAGGTGGGTCTCTTGAAGACAGCATATACTTGGGTCTTTTTAATCTTTTTAATCCAGTCAGTTAGTCTGTGTCTTTTGAATGGAGAGTTTAGCCCATTCACATTTAGAGTAGTTATTGAGAAGTGTTTAATTCCTATCATTTAATTACTATTTAGGTGATTTAAATATCCTTTGATCATTATTTCCCCTTTTATTTCTCTTCTTCAATGTGAGTTGGTGATTTAAGGCAGAATAGTTTAGCTTCTTTCTCTTTCTTGCTGGCATTTTTGTTTTAACTGTGGGTTTTGCTCTTTCTTGTGTATTTGTGATGATGGTCACCATTATTCAGAATCCAGATGAATGACTCTCTTGAGAATTTCTTACAGGGCTGGTCATGTGGTGGTGAACTCCACAACTTTAGTTTGTCTGGGAAATACACTATTTCTCCCTCATTTCTGAAGGAGAGCCTTGCTAGGTAAAGAAGTCTTGGCTGGCAGTTTCTTTCTTTTAGTATTTCAAATATATCATTCCACGTTCTTCAGGCCTGTAGGGTTTTGGTTGAGAAGTCTGCTGTTAGTTTGATGGGGGCTCCTCTATAAGTGACCTGATGCTTTTCTCTTGCTGCTTGTAGAATCCTCTCTTTGTCTTTGAGCTTTGCAAGTTTAACTATAATATGTCTTGGGAAGGATCTTTTTGGGTTGGATCTGTTTGGGGACCTTTGAATTTCCTGGATCTGAAGGTCTGTAACTTGCCCTACATCTGGGAAGTTTTCTGTTACTATTTCCTTGAGTAGGTTTTCAATACCTTTTCCCTTCTCCTGCCCTTCAGGAATACCCATAATTTGGATGTTAGAATGCTTGAGATTGTCTGTTATCTCTCTTAGGTTTTCCTCATTATTTTAAATTATTTTTTCCTTTTTTTTTGTCTGCCTGAGTTATTTCAAAAAAGACCATCTTCAAGCTCTGAAATTCTTTCTTCTGCTTGCTTGCTCTACCCTGCTGCTCAAGCTCTCAGTTGTTTTTTTTTTTTTTTTTTTCATTGAGTGAGTCTTTCATTTCTAGAAGTTCTGCTACACTCTTTTTTATGGCATTAATCTCTTTGTAGGTCTTCTCCTTCATATTCTGGATGTTTTTTCTTGTTTCATTGTGTTCTCTAATAGAGTCTTCCTTTATTTTTTCAAGTTTTCTTAAGATCATTGCTCGAAATTCTTTTTCAGACATTGCAAGGATTCCCTGTTCCATGGAGTCTGACTTTGGGGCATTACTGTATCATTTCGGTGGTGTCATTTCTTCTTTATTGTTTGTATTTCTAGTGGTTTTTTGCTGATATTTGGTCATTTGGTAGGGGGTTTGCTTCTTCTATTACACTGAGGTTGGCTGTGGAGTGGCCTTGGTTGCTACTGCGGGGGGTGAACTGTCTTACTTGACAGTAGGAGTGATGTTGGTTTTGTTACGCCAACTTGGTTCCCATTCTAGACTCTGTGGTCGTAGAATGAGTCCCTAATGCATGGAGTTCTGTTGGGCCAAACTTGGTGGGCTGGATCCGTAGGCTGGTGCTCCCCCCTGGGTCTGAGGTGGGATGAGGGGCCACATGGAGCCACATGGTTCTGCTGGCTGGCTGGCACCTGTGGGCTCACCTGTGTGGTGCCAGTTCAGGGTGTCAGGGTGGGTACTGGAGCTCCCCCCCATCTGAGTCCAAAGTGGTGGGGTGGGGGAGCTGCATGGAGCCACACAGTTCTGCTGGCTGGCTGGAACTAGCAGGCTCATCTGTGCGGTGCCAGTTTGGGGCAGTGGGGCAGGCCCTCATTGTTTTTGTAAATGCGAATTGAACATAATTAAAGTTGCTAAAAATCTGGCAATATCAAGTGCTGATTGTGGTGCAGAGCAACTGGACTCTCACGCATTGCTGATGATCACTTAAAATGGTATAAACATTTTGGAAAATAGCTTAGCAGTTCTTCTAAAATTAATCATACATTCACTATATGATCCCGGAATATCACTTGGTATTTCCCATACAAAAACCAGTGCATAAATATTTATACAAAATTTATTCATAATACCCCCAAAGTGGAAACAACCAAGACATCTTTTACAGGTGAATGGATAAATAAACTGTGGTACATCCATATAATGAGATACTATCCAGCAATAACAAGAAACACGTAGAAACATTGATGAATCTCAATGCATTATTAGTGGAAGAAGCCTATTTCAAAAGTATACATATTCTATGTTTTCATTATACGACATCTCTTGAAATTCTAAACTATATATACAGAAACCAGATGAGTATTTGCCATGGTTTGTGTCAAAAAAAGAGAAAAGGATAATTTGGGGGGATGATAGAATTGTTCCATATTTTGACTGTAAGGGTGGTTATATGAATAAGGTTTTTCAAAACTGATAACTTTATGTATAAATGGATTAATTTTACTGTATGTAAATTATATCTTACTTTTTTTAATGGAAGTAAAAAAAAACAATAACAATATTTTTTCCACTGACCCAGAAATTTGGGTTCACATATTTTAGTCTCTTCCTACTTGTAATTTCTAAATTTTTCAGGATCTAATTCCTGTTTCAAATGACAGCATTTCAGCTATCTAAAGATGCCTACACCTTTCCCTCTGTGTTATCTTTTGAAATCTTAACTCCTTTGTGTGTTGCTGTTCTTTCTTATCTCACATTGTTTTCTTACTTCTTTCTCCCTCCTGTTTGCTCTACCTAGGTAATGCTCCTGTTTTTCTTGCTTCCTAAGATAGATGTAGTCATCGTTAGAATCACTGATGCCATGTGTTTTCCTTTTTTCAAGTATTTCTGCAAATTTGTGGTCATTTTAAAATCATATTATTTTTCTGGCAATTATGCCATACTTTTGGCACAACAGAATGCATGCAACTGAAACCCCCAAGTCTATTATCACTTAAAATTATTAACATGGATCTTTCCACCCTTTCTTTCTGCAGTGTATTTCTCAAACCTCTGTGTGTGTGTGTGTGTGAGTGTGTGTGTGTGTGTGTTTGTGTGTGTGTGAATAAAATCTCCATCGTATCTCTATTCAACTAATTTCACCATGTTGGGATCTTTTTGTAACACCAATTTTGTTAGCAGACACATTAGCTCTCTCTTAAGGTTAATGTGTCCTAAAATGTCTGAAGTATGCATCAATCTCCTCATCCATGCTCATGGATAAATATATCTGAGAGAGACGGGCAGAGCTCTCTTCTGTTCTAATCCAGGTCTCCTAAACTGGTTGATTATCTTGATTTATTTACTCACTGGTAGTAGGAACTACTGTGCTGCTTTCTTCTGTCCGCACAAGTATGTACTGGGCTTAAGGGATTTAAAAAAAAAAAAAAAAAAAAGCAAGGTTAGGAAACCTCTTATAAACTTTATCTGCATATTACTTCTGTCTGAATATTCTTCTGCTAATGAGAAATATTTTGAAAAGCGTTGGTGAAATATAGATACACCACATCTATATTATGCTTCAGATCTGTCATTCTTGTCTCATCAAGAAAAAGGTAAAAAAAAAAAAAAAAGAAAGAAAGAAAGAAAAGAAAAAAAATAGTTGTTCTTGTTATTCTCTAGTTGTCTCTCCAGGTCTATTTTCAACTCTTAAGTGTTCCTCCTGTGCCTCAGGAGGCTGCCCTGCATGAACTACATCACCTCCACAGACTTTGCTCTTAACAGCTAGGTTCAATTGTCTTTAGGGGCAAGACAAGAGGTAAAGTATGATAACTGGAGTACAAATTCTGAAGACAGCAGAAAGTTTGACTTCATGATCTCTGAAAGCTGCTAAAATCCTGAATAACAGAAGACGCTTTACTGTTTGCAATAGGGCTGAACCTGTGTCTGGAACTAAAATGCTCCGTTGATGAAAAGGTGAAAAGGACAGAAGCAAGAAGCAGGGGATATCATTACAAAACTATTTAAAGGTTAATGACCTCAATAATTTCAAATATCCAGTTATTTTCAAATATTACTTATCATTTCAGTATTTCCCTGTATTTCACCATAAGAATAATAAGAGCTATCATTTATTTAACTCCTGCATTGAGTCACGATGTAATATAAATATCACCTATAAGCCTATCACAGACTTAGAAGTTCTGTGTTACTATATTCACTTTTCAGAGAGTGAAACAAAAATTTGGACTGTCTAACAGCATATGGCTAATTAGTGCTATAGCCAATCCTCAAATCTCCCCCTATTTCCCAAACCAATTTTCTATACATTTCCTTTCCGGGCAATTTCAGCTAGGGTCCTTTACTAAAATCCATTCTTCTAAAATTAAGTCATGAACTTTGGAAAGTTTGGCACAAACCTAGGGGCATATGTATTTTGAGAAAAATCGAATTAGGTCTATGATTTATTAATGTCATTTAGTGTAATAATTGCATCCTTTGAAAAGATATGGATCTTTATAATTTGTCAGGAGTCTATTTCAATAAGAAACTATACATAGATGCTGCAGAGTAATTCATTGAGCTCTCGTCAGAGACATAGAAGTCTTTTTCACTTGACTATACTTGGCCTCCCTACTGTCTTAGGAACCTCAGGGAAGAGAAAATAACAGCATCTCCTTCCTTTGTACCCTCTCAAATGTGTCTACCACAGTATTATTCACACGGTGGGTAACCAATTTATTTTGCTAACTGACAGAACGGTGATATCATTATAAAATAAAATTTTATTTTCTTCACAGCAATTAAAGCAAAAGAATGTTTAAAAATTGTCATGAAGTATTCAAATAAGACTTGTTTAGTAGTGATTAATAGTAATAGAAATCATTAGTTATAACATGATGCAGGGAATACTAATGAAGGCAAAGCATATTTTGACTAATCTGCTTTCTGAAATGTTCTTGGAAATAAATACTAGAATGGGGTCTGAGTCATTTCTTTATTTGAAATGGAAAGGTAATTCCAATGCATATGAAAGACAGCTTTGTGGTTTGCCAGGAATTTTAATTTCTAAACTGCCAACTTTTTAGCACTTATATCTAATAACAACTGTTAAGATGCATGTTCCAGTCTTCTAGCAGTTGCTTGCTCTTCCACAAGTCAAAGTGAAATATGTTTTATAGTAATGTGAAAAATACAATGCAAATTTGAACTTTAATCAAATTTCAATTCAAACATTTATTAAATAACTAAATAATTTACTGTCCTAAAATTTTGTTCTGAATATAGTCTTTAAATTTTACCATTTGCATATTAGGAAATTCACAATTAAATTTTATTTTTCATTATTATAATTTAAATAGAAGTCAAATTGTGTTGATGGAAGCATACAGTTTTAATTTATACATTGCGTCTGGAAAAATTGTGATTTAATAGGTCACTCTGCCTTCTGAATTAATTGTAAATTGGTTATAGAAACTAGAGACTTAGTCAAGTCCAACTTAGATATTGTCGGCAAGATTACCTTATAGCTACTGCTGCAATCTTCCTTTGAAAGGCTAATAATGTCTGGCTGTATCTCTTTTTTATTCTGTTGAAAGCTATTAATGCTTTTAAAATCCTTGGAGGGGGGTCAGTTGATTTTGGAATAATTTATTTTAGTTTTACTATGATGTGTCAATATGTATTACGTGTGCATGTGTCATTTATCATGCTGTGGCTTAATGGTTTCATAAATATGACATATTTCTTTATCTATACTTCATTCTGTAACTATTTCTTGTCAATTTAACTGGCTGACCCATTTAATAAATGTTTGCATTCATTTTTTTCTGTTATTAAATATTTTTATAAATTATTAAATCTGCCCAGTTGTTTTACGGTGTCTTGCCTCTTATCCAAATTTTCAATTTCTCCTTTTATTTGTATAAATTTGTTAAACACATGTATTTTATATTCTTAATGTGAAGCATACAAGTTAATTCTTTGTTGGTGCTTTTTAAAAAATATTTTATTCATGTTGATCTACTTTTCCACATTTTCAAGGGAACTTATATCTCTTGCTACTATATTAGGAGAATCACTTGACGGCATATTTAAAATAACTCACCTGAAAGCATTTCTGTTCTTTTTTTTTTTTTTTTTTTTTTTTTTGCTAGGAGGTTGCTAAAACTACTGGAACATTTTAGTCTACATTTCTAAACTGAGTTTTGTTGAACCATACAGATGGTAATATTTCAGCCTCTCTTCTATGGAAGACAGTATACTGGTAAGAATTCTCAGGGAATGTCTTAACATCTTTCCTTACTGCCATCCCCTCCTGCCTCAAAGCTACAGCAGGCAAGAATCTGAATAATGTCTTAATAAGAATCTGAATAATGGACATTTTCACTATGTTGATTCTTCCAATCCAAGAGCATGGGATATCTTTCCATCTTCTTGTATCCTCTCTAATATCTCTCAGCAGTGGTTTATAGTTCTCATTATATAGGATCCGAACCCGCGGCGGGAGCGTCGCCGCGTTATAGAGATTTTTCACCTCCTTGGTTAACTCAATTCCTAAGTATTTTATTTTTTTGGTGGCTATTGTAAATGGGCAGGCTTTCTTGATTTCTCCTTCTGCATGTTCACTATTGGAGAAAAGAAATGCTACTGATTTTTGTGTGTTGATTTTGTATCCTGCTACTGTGCTGAAATCATTGATCAATTCCAACAGTTTTTTTGTAGAGGTTTTAGGCTGTTCGATATATAGGATCATGTCATCTGCAAACAGGGACATGATCTTCATCTTTTCCAATCTGGATGCCCTTTATTTCCTTCTCTTCTCTGATTGCTCTGGCTAGTACTTCCAACACTATGTTGAATAGGAGTGGTGAGAGTGGGCATCCTTGTCTAGTTCCTGTTCTTAAAGGAAAAGCTTCCAGCTTTTCCCCATTCAGGATGATATTGGCCGTGGGTTTGGCATATATGGCTTTAATTATGTTGAGATACTTTCCCTCTATACCTAACTTATAGAGGGTCTTTGTCATGAATGAGTGCTGAACTTTATCAAATGCTTTTTCAGCATCTATAGAGATGATCATATGGTCCTTGTGTTTGAGTTTATTAATATGGTGTATCACATTTATTGATTTGCGTATGTTGAACCAACCTTGCATCCCTGGGATGAATCCCACTTGATCGTGGTGAATAATTTTACGTATGTGTTGCTGTATTCTGTTTGCTAGTATTTTAGTGAGGATTTTTGCATCTATATTCATCAAGGATATCGGCCTGTAGTTTTCTTTTTTGGTTATATCTTTACCTGGTTTTGGTATCAGGATGATGTTTGCTTCATAGAATGAGTTTGGGAGATTTGCGTCCGTTTCAATCTTTTGGAATAGTTTGTAAAGAATCAGTGTCAATTCCTGTTTGAATGTTTGGTAAAATTCTGCTGTGAATCCATCTGGTCCTGGGCTTTTCTTTGTTGGGAGCCTCCTGATAACAGCTTCAATCTCCTTTATTGTTATTGGTCTGTTCAAATTTTCTACGTCTTCATGGTTCAGTTTTGGGAGCTTGTGTGTGTCCAGAAATTTATCCATTTCCTCCAGATTTTCAAATTTTTTGGCGTATAGTTGTTTACAGTAGTCTCGAATGATTCCTTGTATTTCAGATGAATCAGTTGTAATATCGCCTTTTTCATTTCTAATTTTTGTTATTTGAGTCTTCTCTCTTCTTTTTTTTGTTAGCCATGCTAATGGTTTGTCAATTTTATTTATCTTTTCAAAAAAATGAAAGTGATATACAAATTCAATGCAATCCCCATCAAAATTCCAAAGACATTTTTCTCAGAAATGGAAAAAACTATCCAGATATTTATATGGAACAATAAAAGACCATGCATAGCCAAAGCAATGCTGAGCAAAAAAAATAAAGCTGGAGGCATAACACTACCTGACTTTAAGCTATACTACAAAGCGATAATAACCAAAACAGTATGGTACTGGCATAAAAACAGACACACTGACCAATGGAATAGAATAGAGAATCCAGAAATCAACCCACACACTTACTGCCATCTGATCTTTGACAAAGGCACCAAGCCTATTCACTGGGGAATGGACTGCCTCTTCAGCAAATGGTGCTGGCATAACTGGACATCCATATGCAGGAGAATGAAACTAGATCCATACCTCTCACCATATACTAAAATCAACTCAAAATGGATTAAGGATTTAAATATACACCCTGAAACAATAAAACTTCTTAACGAAAACATAGGAAAAACACTTCAGAAAATAGGACTGGGCACAGACTTCATGAATACAACCCCAAAAGCATGGGCAACCAAAGGAAACATAAACAAATGGGATTATATCAAACTAAAAAGCTTTTGCACAGCAAAAGAAACAATTAACAGAGTTAAAAGACAACCAACAGAGTGGGAGAAAATATTTGCAAAATATACATCTGACAAAGGATTAATATCCAGAATATATAAGGAACTCAAACAACTTTACAAGAAGAAAACAAGCAACCCAATTAAAAAATGGGCAAAAGAGCTAAGTAGGCATTTCTCTAAGGAAGATATACAAATGGCCAACAGACATATGAAAAAATGCTCAACATCACTCAGCATCCGGGAAATGCAAATCAAAACCACATTGAGATACCATCTAACCCCAGTTAGGATGGCTAAAATCCAAAAGACTATGAATGATAAATGCTGGCGAGGCTGTGGAGAAAAAGGAACTCTCATACATTGTTGGTGGGACTGCAAAATGGTGCAGCCTCTATAGAAAATGGTATGGAGGTTCCTCAAACAATCGCAGATAGATCTACCATACGACCCAGCTATCCCACTGTTGGGAATATACCCAGAGGAATGGAAATCATCAAGTCAAAGGTATACCTGTTCCCCAATGTTCATCGCAGCACTCTTTACAATAGCCAAGAGTTGGAACCAGCCCAAATGTCCATCATCAGATGAGTGGATACGGAAAATGTGGTACATCTACACAATGGAATACTACTCAGCTATAAAAACGAATGAAATACTGCCATTTGCAACAACATGGATGGACCTTGAGAGACTTATATTAAGTGAAACAAGTCAGGCACAGAAAGAGAAATACCACATGTTCTCACTTATTGGAGGGAGCTAAAAATTAATATATAAATTCACACACACACACACACACACACACACACACACACACACACACAAAACCGGGGGTGGGGGAGAAGATATAACAACCACAATTACTTGAAGTTGATACGACAAGCAAACAGAAAGGACATTGTTGGTGGGGAGGGGGGGAGGGAGAAGGGAGGGAGGTTTGGGTGATGGGGACCAATAATCAGCCACAATGTATACCGACAAAATAAAATTAAAAAAAAATAATAATAAAAGAAAATAAAAGAAAAAGAAAAAAAATAATCTGAATAAAACACTCTGAGTGTGTTTTTTCTGGATCTCCCCCCCCCACCCCCCCAGTGAATGTGTTGCCTTTCACAGGTTCCACCTTCAGGAAGTGGCCTCTTGCAAACTGCATTTAAAAAATTACAAATTTTTAGCCATATCTGGCTGCACTCAAATGTACCCCAGTTCTCTGGATTCATACTTTTTATTTTATTTATTTTTTTTTGGTTTGTGAGGATTTGTTTTACTTCTCTGTTAGCTTAGCCATGTATTTTAATTACTTTTGATGTTATTACTATACCAAACCCGCAATTTTGTGGGGGGAAATGAACAAATTTTAACTAATTTACCTGAAAAATATGATTCCATGATGTCAAATATGTGTTACCTTTTTACTTATAATCAAAGACTGTATATATTATTGGGTACAATTTTGAGCTATTCTCTGTGGAAATGAAATGGTTTGATATCTCTCAGACAACATTCAACATTCAAAATGATAATTTCTACCCATTTGACCACTTATTTACTTAGTATATCTATTTGGCATCACCAGGAATTTCCAATTTTGTAGACTAATTAATTCATAGTACTCATTTAATCTGTTTATTCATTGAGCAAATGAGGATATTTATCATTATTAATTTTAGTGAATGAGATTTACTTTTATCTGTTGTAAATGTAAACATGGTTCCTGATAAGAAATAGTTTTCTAAAAAGGTGCTTTGAAATAAAATTCTAATAAAAGCAACTATATCATTGAATAGATATTTTCTTCAAAACTTCTGTATCTCAATGATAGACAAATATTTGTGTTTTTAAAAATTTTTTAGTAAGTCTTTGTTTCTTCATGTTTTATTGATGGTAAGAACCTTGATATTTAAAGTTTGATGATGTTTATTATATTCTTATCAGCAATACAAAGGTCTAATATTAAATGCTGACCTAATCAAAGTAGATTTTTTTTTTTTCCTTTTACGTGAACTTATGTCATTTGGAAATTACATATGCTTAACATTCCCAGGGATAATTGGTTCTGGATATTCTCTGAATTCTAGTTGAGAGTCTATCAACACTTAAATGGGTTAATAATAGAGGCAAAATGCAAAGTGAATATAAATATTTTAGATTAGTTAAACTCTAAAATATTTAAGCTGAGATTAAAATATTAACTTTATATATGTGGAATATATATTGGTGCAGCCTTTTCTTTTACAAATACCTTTTTTTCCCCATCATCATTATAAATTCAACCTTACTTAAAAGAACAATTAAGTAATACTGACTTACTTGATCATAGTTTAATAATATAAAACCATTTTTCCATAAAACATGAGGCTCTCAGCAAGCTTATGTCTGGCATGTTTGAAACTTGCTTTTAAAAAAGTGAGACATTCTTTTCTGTCTCACATTTATCACTTACATTTCTGCTGGTTTTTTTTTTTTTTTTAAGCTCACCATGAAGAAAAAAAGTATGATTCTAATAAGCATTGGGATCAGTGATACAAAATACTACAGAATTTTAATTAACATATATTGCCAGTAGTACTTCACTTTATGTGACTATATCAAGGCAAATTTTTGGTTCAACTATGTCTGGCCCAACCAGATACCTTCTGCTTTGAAGAGGTAAGAAAAAGTTGCATCAATTTTAAGTTACAATATTTGGAATCAAGTAGATACTTGGAAGAGACTGGACTGAGAATCATGACCCCTTTCCTACAGTTTTTAGAACATTTGTAATGTCCAAGATGATTGTGATAGAGATCAGTAAGCAAGAAGAGGCACTTAAAGTTTACAAAGGGAAGAAAATTGGGTATCTGAGCTCACTATCATATACTAAATAGCAGTAAGACTATACTCTTTGGGGTTTAGCATGTGGTTAAGTCAAAACACATAGCATCATCTTGTCTCCCTATCACATGGGCTTGCTTTTCATAAAATAACATTTATGAGTGAACTTTATGAAGTGTAACAGTGAGACTCCTGGTCCACAGTCATAAATATGTATGTGTATTTTATATATATATATATATTTACATATATAATATTTTAAACACTGTATTATTGCTTTCTATCTTTTTCTATTATTTACAATGTTGTAGTAATAAACTTTGAATGCATATCTTTGCATACACATTCATATATCTTTATAATTGATTTCCAGAAATGAAACTATGGAACTGCTGAATACCAAAGACAGCAAAATCCAATTTATTATTCTTTTCTAACATGTGTACTTCTTATTTAATATTTTTTAAATCACATTATTTATAAATGGGCACATTAAGTTAATTTTCTGCTTTGGAATATCAACTCTGAAAAAATCTCTTGATCTATTTTCACCACCTAGAATACACAAGTTCTGCATTGTGATATTTCAGATTTTTATTTCTTTTTACCGCATTTCATATAAAAACTGTTTGGATTTTTGTTTCCAGGAAACACATATTGAATATGACTTGTTTAGCACTCAAATGAGTGACTCATGCATTATGACACTATTTCTACATATAACTACAAAAATATGCAGGTGGCTTGTGAAAAGTAAAAAATATGATAGAGCTCATCATGCAGATGTCAAAAAAAGCATTTTACAAAAGGAATGGTAATTTTTTGTTGGTTTTTACCAAAACTGAAAAAGTAAATATCTTCAGATCAAATTTATTAACTGAGGTCTTGCTGAAATTTCCCTAGCCTTGACTGGGGGGGTGGAGGGGAGGTTCATTTCAAGTACAAGTGTAGTTTAATTATCATTTTTCCAGCTATCCTGCCTAGAATGTTGATAAATTTTATATAAATTGCTCCATCTAGGATTCTGATTAAAGATACTAGACTCATGGATGTGTTCCCATGACCATATTTTTCTTGCATGCTTGTTTTCCTTATTTTAGGTGACCTCCCTACACTTGACAATTAACACCCCTCACTTTCAGAATCAGATGTCCTTCTGTCTCATTGAATATCTAGTTGAGAACATTGTCTATCCCATCCTCCAGGTGTGACAAACCCTGAAATCATCTTAGTAGAATTAGCTTAAAAAAAGTTTTATACTAATTTTTAAAAAATAATGAAAACACAAATAAATGGAAAGACATCCTGTGTTCATAGATTAGAAGAATTAATATTGTTAAAATATCCATACTATCCAAAGTGATCTATAGATTCAATGCAATCCCTATCAAAATTTTAATGAGTTTTTTTCTAGAAACAGGAAAAAACAATACTAAAAATTCGCATGGAAGCACAAGAGACCTCAAGCAGCCAAAGCAATCTTGAACAAAAAGAACAAAGCTGAGGACAGCATACCACCTGATTTCAAAATGTAGTACAAAGCTATAGTAACCAAAACAGGATGGTACTGGCATGAAAGTGGACACATAGGCCAATGAATCAAAATAGAAAAAACTAAAAAAGAGCCAAGTATTTACAGCCAACTTTTTGACAAAAGCACAAAGAATGTTCACTGGGGAAAGGACAATAAATGGTGCTGAGAAAACCAGATATCCATATGCAGAAGAATGAAATCTGACTCCTGTCTTTCACTATATACAAAAATCAACTCATGGCACCCACATCATGGACAAGAGGGGGGACAATCAGCTTTGTGTCTTATGAATATTCATAATAAATAAAAAATAAATAAAAAATGAAAACATAAAAATTTTATTCTATTTTTTAAAAATCAACTAAAAAAGATTAAAGAATTAAGTATACCAACTTAAAATGTAAGAAAACATAGGGAAAATTTCCATGACATAGGTCTGGGAAATGGTTTTTTAGATATGACTTCAAAAGTCCAGCAAAAGAATCAAGAATAGACAAATGGGGTTGCATCAATCTAAAAAGTGTACACTGGATCCAGCAATCTGCAATTAACAATGATTTACTGCATGTTATCAAACAACAAGAAGAGAGGAAAACAAAAGTGCACATCACAAAGAAATTATTGGGGTCTGCAAGGGAGTATGATGATTGCCCTGAATGGCTCATCACACATTGTATACATGTACTGAGGTATAACTCTGTATCCCCATGATGGAGTTTGGATGTGTCGTCCCCTCCAAAAATCATGTGGAAATTTGATCCCCAATGTGGCAGTGTTGGAAACTGATTGAGTCGTGGAGTCCAATCCCTCATGGATGGATTAATGCTCTCCTTGGAGGAGGGGAGATTAATGAGTGAGTTCTCACTCTATTAATTCCCGTGAGAGCTGGTTGTTTAATAGACCCTGACACCTCCATTCTCTCTCTCTCTCTCTCTTACTTCTTCTCTCGCCATGTGATCTGCTTGTACCTGCTGCTTTCCTCCATGAGTATAAGCAGCCAGAGGCCCATGCCAGATGCAGCTGCCACAGAATAGTAAGCCAAATAAACCTCTGTTCTTTATAAATTACCAGGTAATTATAAATTAACAGGTAATTCTGTTATAGCAGCACAAAACGGACTAATACACCATATAAATATGTACAATCAGTATGTTTTGATAGAAAAAATTAAAAATTTTAAAAATTAAAAACTTTCTGCACAACTTAGGAAACAAACAGAGTGAAGTGAACATCGTGGAATGAGAGAAAATATTTGCAAACTGTACATCTGGTAAGGATTAATATCCAAAATATGTAAGGAACTCAAACAACTCAATAGCGAGAAAACAAACAACCTTATTCAAAAATGAGAAAATGACCCGAAAAGACGTATCATATCTCAAAAGACAACTTACAAATGGCCAACAGGTATATAAAAAATGTTCAACAGCACTTAGTGAAATGCACATTAAAACCACAATAAGATATCACCTCATACTTGTTAGAATGGCTATCACTAAAAGGATGAAAGATAAGAAGTATTGGCAAAGATGTAGAGAAAAGGAAACATTTGTACACTGTTGGTGGAAATTTAAATCAGTGCAACATTAATGGAAAACAATATGGAGGTTTCTCAAAAAAATTAGAAATGGAACTACCATATGATCTAGCAATGCCACTACTGGGTATATGTCAAAAGGAAATAAAATTAGTATTATGAAGAGATAAATGCACTCCTGTGTTCACTTCAGCTTTGCTCAAGACATGAAATCCACTTAAGTGTCCATCAGTGGATAAAAAGATAAAGAAAATAAATAAAATTCTGTCATATATGACAACATGGATGAATCTGGAGAACGTTATATTAAGTAAAATAATCCAGGCACAGAAATTCAAATACCACATGATCTTACTTATACATGGAATCTAAAAACGTTGAACTAATAGAAGCAGAGAGTAAAATAGTGGTTACCAGAGGCTGTGAGGGGGGTATTGAAGAGATGCTGATCAAAGTCTACAAAATTCCAGTTAGTCAGAAGAAATAAGTTTAAGAAATCTACTGCACAACATGATCACTATAGTTAATAACAGTGTATTGTATATTTGAAAATTACTAAGGGAATAGATTTTATGTTCTCACCACAGATAAATGATAAATATGTGAGGTGATGCATATTTAATTAGCTTGACTTAACCATTCCACAGTTTATACACATTTCAAAACATTTTGCTGTGCACCATAAAATCAACAAATTTTATTTGTCAATATAAATAATTAAATTTCTAAAAAAAATAATGGCAAGATGAAGACACTTAAGATCAATTCTCATCAAATTTTAAGGACAGTGCTATTAACTATAGTCACCATGTGGTAATCATTTCACAGTGTATGTGTATATGAAATCATCACATTATACATATTAAATAAATACAATTTTTATTTATCAATTTTACTTCAATAAAACTGTAAAATTTTTAAAAAATTGTTTTATATGGATAGTTTGGATAGTTGAAAACAGTAATATCTTCTATTATCTAGCAACTTCTAAGGTTATATGGCTGCTACTGGACTAAGGGTGACAAATCATGACAAATCCTGGATTCCAGTCTGTCGTCTACCTTGTAAAAGCTATATAATATTAAACAAGACAAGTAAGTTTTCTGGACATTTAGGCCTGTAAAATGGTAAACACTCATTAATTTACTTATATCCTAAGCCAATTCTAATGGGTAAATAAGAATAATTTTCAGTTAGGTACTGCTGTACAAGCACTTTTCTAAGCACCTGACAGATATTTAAGTAGGAAGAACGTATCTTTTTGTTACATTTGCATGAAATAATAAACTAAAACTCAAGGAGGTTGAAAGATTTATATAAGGTGTTGAATCAGAACAACTCCTAGGATTTCTTACTTCTACTCTATTTTGGACTTCCTTGTGCCTAAGGCAGGATATTTAACTGAAGACCCCTTTGCCGTTAGGTTATATTTGATACTGACCATAATAACAGCTAAACTCTACAGTATGTAGACATTTCCTCTAAAGTTATGAAAATATTTAATATCTCATTTTCTCCTGCATATCTATATCTATTATAGACTAAAATAAAGTTGATTTTTTAAAAAAATCTTTAATAAAAAATGTTTTAATTTATTCTACATTTTTGCCTAAAGAAAAATTCTGAAGTTCTGGCATAATTGTATTAGTGCTTTTTCTTACAGGGGTAGCAAGCAGCCTTTTAAAAATTATCTTTGAAAGGTGACTGTGCAGGGAAGGAAAGGTGCCATTGGCCCTACCACATCAAAATCCTCAGTCATTTTCCTCCTCATATGGCAAACACTGACCCAGATGCTAAGCCACGAACTTCATTTCCCCACAGCAGAAGCTGTGCCCTGGCAGCCGCATTAAGTGGCTGCACCGGCCCCTTTAGTATCATCTGTAGGCCTCGCACGTCATTATGCTGTTGCTGATAGCTTCTCTGGGTTCTTGTGTCCTTCTGTTTAGCTTGTCCTCTGTCCTCTTGACTGATATGTTTCCACAGATTTTGTTAATTTTACTAATTTATTAATTAGGCAATTATCATTTGGTTCTCACACATGTGAAGGAGCATTTATAGAAAAATGAAATCTATAATTACTTTCCATCTTAATTCATTGTGAGATGAGTGCTTTTTAAAATCTGAACATGAAAAAGGTATTTTTCCTTTCATCGGTTTCTAAACTAAAAAGGAATGCAATTATATGTAGTAATGCTGATCAGATCAAATTTTTCTAGAGAAGGGAACTCAAATATTAACCACAGAAAAAGAGGAACTACCATATTTATCTTTTGGCATTTTCCTTCCTGTTAAATCAATTGCTAAGGTGTCTGTGAATGCATAACACTTAGAATAAAAATGAAAAACCAATAAACTGATCAATACATTATTTTGTCCCTATGGCTCTAAACAATAAACTAAATAAACTGACAAATGTACCCTTCCAGTGGCTAAGAATGTGTACTGCAAACAAAACCAAACAGAAATTGAGCAATAGAGCATTTCATTTATTTAATAGACGGGCTGTTTAAATAGTTCCTTTATAAAATGTAGGCCAACTTTCTTTGCTCTTTATTCCTTCTTGCATCTCAGAGCTTTAGTGTATGTCTCTTTATATCACAAATATATGCTTTAGTGGGATTCTGCTGTGGAAAGTGATTTCATACTAAACACATTTTTTAACCCTAATTTTTGAAAAATTATTGTAAAAGGGATAGAATTCTTGACTTTTTGTTATTATCTTTCAGCACACCAAAAATAGCATTCCACTGTTTTCTAGCTTCCATTGCTAATATTGAAAAACATACTGTCAGTCTACCTTTTGCTCCTTTGAAGCAAATAACTATGAAAATATGCTAATACATATAATTCATAAAAATATAGTTTTGTTTGGATTCTACTCCCGGTGCAGCCTAAGAAAGTTATGCTAATAGATTACTTTATATCACAGTATATATATATATAAAAAAATTTATCTGAGACAAGAGATTTAAAAAGTTGTGCATCTTTTATTTGCAAGGTAGTCTACTAAATAGTTCTCCCCACTGAGCTTTTCAACTGCTATACTGGTCAAATAAAATATGAACCAATATGAGAGCTGTTATTGGACACTAAAACTAATTTATTTCTCCCCTTGAGTATTTTTATACATTTTATGAGTTTATTCACATAGACGCAGAATGAGCATGATATTGCTATGATAATGCTATAATTTGTCAAGAAAACAGCAATGCTATACAGTAAGCTTTTCATTTTCTCATACTTCAGTTAAAGATTTTACCTACTTTCTATCTCCATTTTACCAAAATAAAGAAATAGATATATAAAATATATATGATAGAGATAATATTTTAGAATTTACTTTTAGTCACTGGCTCATTTTAATTTATATTAGGATTGTTTTCAGCAGAATACAGCAGATAAAGAAGACATACCAATATATACATCCTAAACCATACTGTGTTAGAAAAAAGTAATATTGGTGTAGGCTATAAGAGCATATTTCTGAATTTAATAATGTCCAGAGACATTAATCAAAATCGTTTGTCAAAAATTGGTAAGGAACATCTTTAGACTTACCACACAGGTAGTTAGAACTGAGACCATCTTACCCACATTAGAATTCTCTATCCCGTGAAATTTTAGCCATGAGTTAATTTTTCCATGTGAACCAAATGATATAAATATTTATAAATATGCACAGCATATATTTATGTGTTTATAAATATGCATAGCAGTGATGCATGATGAAGAATATGAACTAAAAATGCTTTATCTTAAATATTTTATAAAGAGTACTTAATTATTTCATCCTGACAATACCAGGTGAAAAACTGGACATGGCTTGGCATAATGTAATGTAATTTTATATGCAACTTATGATAGAATAGGTCAACCCAAAAGTTCTAGAAAATTATAAGCAAGTTACATTGATTTTCCAGCCACAAGTATGTGAAAATACTATGAACGCAAGATGTCAAAATATGTTTTATTTTGCCTTCCTACTTTGAAAGACTGTTGCTGACAAGAGTTTCACACTGGGGAAGAAAATGAGGTAAAAGAATAGTGAGCCAGTCCTTCAATAGACCATCAGTTAATTTTTTATTTGTTATGAAACTCAGTAATAAATCATTCAGGTTATCTAATGCAGTTCCTACATTTGACTGTAATTTGGATAATAGCTACTCTGTTGCATACTTTTTTTAGATATGTTGCAAGAATTGCTAATCAATGCAATGACCATTTTTTGTAAATGATTTTGTTAACTAAATATCTAAAATACCATAGGTGGTTAATTTAAATCAATCATGGTAATCTCATTCATTTCACCAGAGATCAATTTAGCAAAGTTTATGTTACCAAATTCTGGGCAATGAGACCTAAATCTGGATCTAAAAGTATGCTTTTGGAAATAGGAGAGGGAAGAAGAAAGAGAAAGAGAGAAGGAGAGAGAGCACAATTGAAAATGGACAGTCTCTTTTTCCTTTAGATATCGTCTGGTTAGATGACCTGAAATGGCTATAGCCATCTTGAAGGACAAAAATCAAAGCTTCAGAGATAGCAAAGAAGAAAGATTTGAAGTGAAGTAATAGCAAAGCACTATGTCTTTGAATCACTGAATGTCACCAATCCTGGAATCATTATACCTTGGGATTTTTTAAGGTTAGTTTATAAATCTTATTGATTAAACCATTTTGAGTTGGATTTTCCACTAACTACAATGGAATATATGCTAATTCGCTCACATTAAGAGGAAGCAATAGACCATAGGATGTATGGACATAAAATCCCTCCAGTTACTGGGGATGATGTCTAGGATATGAACCTTACTAAATATGCCTACATCTAAAGCCTAGTCTCATTCCATTATACCACGGGAACTAGCTAACCCCTGACCCTAATGGAAATTATTTAAGTACATTGAAAATTTCAATGAACTTCCTCTTTTATCCCTTATCCTCCACAACATCACTTTCTATTATTGTCACCTATTGGAAAGTTTAATTCGAAGAAAATAGATATACATCAAAGCATGTCCTTTCCACACAATTTCAAAGCAGATGATAAAAATTGTTATCTTAATTTGCATGGAATCGTTCTTAGTGCAAATAAAAGTATAATACATTGAGCCTGAATTACAATCCTAACTGCTACAAAAGAGTCAAAGTTTTCTTACATAAAATTTTGGTTTGCTGCAGGAATACACAATGCTTCAAATACCAAACAATGGTCTTACTGTTAGCTTTAAATATTCATACAAACAAATTAATTGGTTTCTATTAGGTATATATTTTCTTGGAAAGTGGTGCTTATTTGAAAAAAAGAAAAAAAAAGAAAAAAGAAAATAGAAAACTCACACTAGTTTTAGAGATTCACAAATGTTCAATAAAGCATCTGTTATAAATTTTTAAAACCCACTCCAACGCAAAATAATCATCTCTTTATACCATTCTTTCTACCATTTCCCTTCTCATTGCTCTTATATAAAGCCTTTGTATATTTAAAGTCAGAGGCTTTTACAGTTAGTCAATACAATAATGAGAGGTTTTGGTTCGTTTGTTCATTTCTTTTTAACCACGTTGAAGTAATATTTAAGACATGGTGACAAAATCATTTAAATATTTTCACCAAATTAGCTACTTTCTTTTTTCTAATATACTTTAAACAATTGCCTTCAGTGCATTACAAAAATGTCTCTTTACATTTAAATGTTACTAAGAAAATATAGGGATCAGAATTCGGTTATAATTTTCCTTTTGCTTTTTTTATATCTTATTCTTTGTTTCCCATCAAAAATTTGTCATATTAAGTAAAAAATATTTATTCTATTCTCTTAATAAGAAGGGTGAAAACTTTTTGGAAAAAGAAAAAAATGTTGGCAGGGAAGCTAACGATTTTGGCTTGTAAAAAAGAAAAATAATCTTGAGTCCTCAGGCTGGGATCTTTGAGTAGTGCATTTCTCCCACCGGCTCTTCCTGGAGTCAATATAAACAAACTTAGTGCTTCAAAATCTTGAGTCTTCCCTGCTCTGCTAGCTGGTATTACCACTTGGAAGAAATTCTCTCCTGGAAAAGGATGGGGATCATTTTTTGGTTGCCTCTGTGAGGCAGCAGTGATTATAGATATTTGGGCAGCCTTCTTATGTAGGTCTCCCTGATCCTTGATATGGCAAGGACTTCAAGGCCTCCTGAAGAAATAGAGAGATTAACAATTAGCATATTTTAAAGTGCATGAAAAAACAGTTAATATTTTTAAAGATTGTAAGAATCTTTTCATTATCCATGATTATAATTGGCTGAATAATGGTCATCCTAAGACATAAGCTCCTGATCATTTAAACCTGTAAATATTATCTTAAAAGGTAAAACACCCTTTGCAGATATGACTAAATTAAGGATTTTGAGATTGGGGGACTATTCTGGATTATCAGGGTCGTCCCTGATCATAGGGATATCCTTGCAAGAGAGAAGCAGAAGGAGATTTGACACAGAAAGAATAGAAGAAGTCAATATGATCACAGAAGCAGAGATTGGAGTGATGTGGCCACAAGTCAAGGAATGCTAGCAACCACCAGAGCTGGATGAGACATGGATGAGATTCTCCCCTAGAGCCTAGTGTGGCCCTGTCAGCATTCTGATTAAGTCTTAGTAATACTGATGTTGGACTTCTGGACTCTAGAAATTGAGAGAATAAATTTACATGGTTTAAAGACACCAAGTTTATGGTAATTTGGTACAACAGCCATAAGAATTAACACAATGATAGATAAGCAAAAATATATATATACTGAGTTCTTTTAGAAAGTCATAAACTCCATTGCCTTTCCATGTATTTTTCGCAGAATGTAGCTCTCTGCATCAGTCATTCTTCAGGTATTCTAAAACAGGAAACCACAAGAGTTGTCCGTGTGGAGTGGTCATGAACACACCATTCCCATTCTATGTACTTAAGTACCTCAAATAACTCAAGTACCTTGCAAATTAAGTTATGAATTTGATTCTGTATAATTACTTTACCATTCTTGTGCAATTTAAGTAAATATATTCCATTACAAATTAATAAGATTACTTTTTTCTTGTGATTTTTATATCCACCCAAACGTTTCCCTTATAGAGCATAAACTTACCATCAGGAAGATTATAAATATGCACTACCATCCATATGGAAATAGGCTTAAACTGAAAATGATCTAGCTATTTACAGCTTTTGTTTCAATTATGACTGACAGGCAAGATAAAAATTATTTCAATTAAGGGGTCATGAGCTTGTCACTCCTCACAAAGAGGACTTGTTTCACCCCTGTTCATGGTGAAATGAAAGTTTTATCTGTATAAAGAATAAGGATTAGGCTGAGATTTGCAGCTTCTTTGCATGTAACCTTTGTAGTTCCAATTGTGAAGTATTTCAAAAGATTTTCAATCATTTTGGTGAATTCGGAATTATTTTTATATATCAAAATATTCTATAAATGTTATATATTTTTATTTTTATGGTCAAGAATGTTTTTTGATAAAAGAACTACTTGAGATAATTTGATCCTCAAAGGACAATCTCTTTTAAATAATTTGAACACCAAGTTTGCCACTGCACTGTGATTTACATTTGCTGAACCAAATGAAGTATCTTTTAGACATGAGACAATACAACTGCATTCCTGCATAGACAGCACTTCAGAAAACAAATTACAAGGCTTCAACCTAAATTAAGTAAAAGCAAAACTGAAGAAAAATTATAGGATGCTGCTAGACAGCATGTGAAAACTATACATCCTAAAATTTCAAATAAGTACAAATTACTATGTACAAAATTTCTTTTTATAATCATTTAACCACATTCAGACTTTTGAAAAACAATGAAAACTACTATAGTTTTGCTTTTGTTTTTTGTCTGTATGCCTTTCGAGGAGTTATAAGAGTCCAGCAAAACATATAATTTGACATAAAAATCAAATTACATTTTCAGCTGATATAATTGGAGTGGCCAAGTGCTAGTTTAGTCACTAAGACCTGAAAGTCTTATTATGAAAGAGTTTCAAAATAGAAATTCTGTGTGTTGTATGGGATGATCACTAGCTAGAAACAGATACTTGTACATGCGTCTAATAGAAATCAGTCTAACTAAAATTAGAGTTACAGAAAACTGCCAGAATTATGTGCTAGAAGATTAAAGAGTATGGCTGCAAATTCTAGAGGATCTAATTCTGTTAGACATTTTTTAAAAATGTAAATTACTTTATGTATTCTTTATTGGCTCATTCAGATGTCTTGCAAAAGGCATACATTTGGAATACGAAAGAAATTTAAATTCTATCACATTAATACTAGATATTCTTACAGTATGAATTCATTTTTGGCATATATTGACTTATTAAATGGAGAGTTTCCAAAAGTGACATTTTACTTCAAGTATAATTTATGAAGCTAATGCCACTTTTGCAAGCCCAGTGAGTTCAACAGTGTATAAATTTTAATAACAACTGTTATGTTTTTCCCACTTTTTTATCAGCTATTTTATGAACCTTGGGGATCTTACTAAAAGTTAAGGTTATATCTTCATAAGTTATAAATTATAAACAAGTGTTAACTTATATCAAACCTAGCAATGTGGCTGTGGCTGGACAAAATGTTTTTAAGCTGCAGTTGCTAGAGAAGTCCTAAGCATCTGCATAAAAATTGCTTTTGGGTAAAGTACTACTCAGGGAAATTTTCCATGGAAACCTCCAATGGAAGAAAGAAACTATTAATAGTTCAATGCATAATAAAAACTGGGATATATTAAGACAGCAGGAGAACATCTTATTAAAGAAATAATAATAAGCTTAATCCTGTAAAACACTTTAGAAGAAAAAAAAGGAAGAAAATAACACCATTTTGTTCAATGCTCTAGACTCAATGAATTGTTTTTAGGTCTTTGGACATATTTTCTAAGAGCTTTATGCACCATTTTTCTTTTGCTTGAATTACTGTTCCTCGTAACCTCTACCTGGTCAAGTTCCATTTTTGTTCAGGGCTCAGCTTGCAAGTGCCTTTCTCTTCAAGGTGATGCCTGACCACCACCTTGTCACCCAAGATATAATTTGGTGGGCATTCTGTTTTCACTGTACCCTTCAACTACATTATCAAAATACAGTAAATTTTTGTAAATGTTATTTACACTACATCCCCATAGGACCATTAACTCTCTAAGTTCAGTGACCCAGTTTGTCTTGATCACCTAGGCTTAAATAAGTGATCAGCAAATAAGAGGTGCTCAGTAACTACTTTTATCTTATCTAGTGAATGAATTAATGAGAGAGTATGTGAATAGAAAGGACACTGGACTGAATACTTTTGTTGCTGGCTTTTTGGATTAGAGGTATAAGATTCTGTCATTTTCACACTCTACAAGCAGAAATTATGGCCCCCATTTAGTGGAAATTCAGAATTAGTTTCCCCATTTATTGTATCATCATTAGAAAAAATAAACTTTACACTAAGTAATGAAGAAGAATTCAAATGTTAGATTTCAGAGATTATCTCAACTTACTGATAAGGACAGAATTTTATAAATCTGAGTTTAATGTAGCCCCTAATCCTTTCATACTATTTGCAGAAATATAAATTGCTTTAACCTTTTGAAGTAGAACATGTACATAACTCACTAAAACTCAAAAGGCATATATGCTTTGACCTAGCAACTTTAAAATCATTCAAAAATACATGTACAAGAGTATTCAATTGTGCATATTAGTGAACAATTATAGACAACCCAAAACTTCATCTTTTGGACTGGCTAAAAGAGTTATAGTAAAATTAGATATCATGTAGCTATCAAATCAATAAAGATAAGTTGACTATGTTGATATGAAAGAAGATTTCAAACATTTTGTTAGAGGAAAGAAAGCATATTAAAGAACAATATATAGACTGTGATAATATTGTATTTTTGTGTATGTACACACAGACATTCATTTATAATTTGACAAGTATTTCTTGAGGAATTATGTGCTAAGTAGTGCTCGGTGCAAGGTCTATAAAGCGGCAAATAAGATAAACAAAATTTTTTTGATATTTTTCATATTCTAGTGGTATATAATGCACTGATATAGTGAATATAAAATGGTCTGGAAGAAGGCACACCAAAGTTTTAACAGTGCGTACTTAATCCAAGACTCAGAGGGATGACTAATAAAGAAGTAAAAACAACTTTCATAGTTTACTCTTTACATATTTTGTATAAAGTGTTTAAATTTGCTCACAATCAGCATGTATTCATTTTGTACTAAAACAAAAGAACTAAGACTTTTACTTGAAAAGTTTAACTAGCTCATACAGTTTAATTCCCCCCAAAGTTTCCTAAATTATCCTACATCATAACATGAAATCTTCAGTTTGGAACTTAAGCCAGTTTTTTGTTATTGTTTTGTTTGTTTTTATACTCATACCCAGGATTTTCCAAATCTTCATCATGTACTTATTTGTTGTATTTTTGTATCACTTTGTTCTCTCACACTAGATTGTAACTTCTGGTGAAGGTAGGAATCTCATCTTACTCACCTTAATACCCTGGAACACTTAAGACAGTGCTTTAGGTAGATGAGGTGATTGTAAAATGTTTGACAATATGTGTTGATGGCATTGGAAATGATAACTTCATTCTAAAGAATTTCATGATTTCAGATAATGTAGGCAATTTTGTTTAAAAACTTATAAAGGACCATTCTCTTAGTATTCCCTTTTAGTGACAGTGCCTCTAATTTAAATATTTAAAAAAATATTAATGGTACTTATTGAAACATGAAATGTGAAAACTACTTTTAGCTCCCAGTAAAAGTCTTCACTCTCATGGATGACTCTCAAAATATCTATATTCGGCAGTCTCATCCAATATATAAAACTGAATCACTTATTTGATTAAAATACAACAGATGTTAAATATTTATGTTTACCAAGCAATTTCAAAAATTTAGCCATATGTGAAAAATCATTTGGGGATGAACTTTAAGGTACCTTATCTAATAAATTTAATGCCAAAGGGTAAAATCTACTTACTGCATAATCTAAAAGTCTGTTGTATTTAATTGGAATCAGAGAAGAGGTTTATGTCTTAACATTCATGCCTAGTCAAGAAATATTGGGACAAAATAGATATTAAACATCAAAAATTAAATAAAAGGCATGAGGGTTTTTTAAAAATGTTATTTATTTAAATGTGGGAGAAAAATGGGTTGTTAAAGAGGCTTAGTAGAAACATAAATTTGATTAATTGGGAATAAGGTCAAAATGCTATAGAAACCAAAATCTAAATGTCCCTCACAGCAAAGGAGTTGATAAGAGTAACCCAGTAGTGGCAATGAAAAAAGACAAAGTTGAGATATAGAAGGTAGTATTGATGGTTCACTTAATGAATACATTTAATACATTGAGTGCCATTAATTCTGTTAGGGGCAAGGGTCCAGTCAAAAGATGGAAAAAACATGGCAGGTTTAACAGGAGAAGTTTAGTAACAAATTAAATGGTACCCTAGGGGTAATGGAGAGTACTTAAGGAAAAAAACTGGTATGGAGGATCTCTCCCAAAGCTGTAGTTCAGACCTTGCAGAATTCAACCCACCAGATAACAGAAAAAAGAAAAGCTCTTTCCACCTGCAGTGTCCCTAGACGCTCTCTACTGAGAACAGTGAACATTGTGCTCTCTTTAAATTAGACATGTTTTAAAGGGATTCCATTTATTATTGGATAACATATATTGGGCAAAGTTGAGGTTGAAAAGAAAGAAATTGAAAATTAGGACAATAACACATAAACTTTGCCTTGAAGGAGCATAATTTGAAATGTATAGAATTTGTGATCAGGTCAAATAAAAATTAGCATTGCAGAGGACCATCAAGGAAGGAAGCACTCGTCAAATGGACGTGACACAACAGTGAGGAATACAGATTCAATTTTATATTTGACTGAAAAAATAGAGAGTCAACAGGAGGGAAATATCTCTTTAGACAGCAGAGCCCAGTTACGGGGCAGAAATAAAGGAATAATTTACTCATGGTCTATATTCCGTTACATCTGCAATTTACAAATATCTCATTAAGACCTCTGCAAGCCTAATTCAATCTCATGTCATACTGCTTCAATTCTCTGTCCTGTGACCTTAGTGAGTTTTCAATTTCCTATTACTGGGGTCCTGTGTAAACGCTTACTTGATAGACAGTTTTTACAGACCATGCATTTTCCCTCAAGGGGGACTTTAAAATGATCACAATTTCTTCTACAAAAAGTTCAGATTCTCAAAAGATAGCTAACTTTAATGTACTCATTTGTTTTCATAACAGTTTTTAGGAGCAATTACAATTAATCATGAAGCCCTGAATATGGGAATTCAAGTGGCTGGGAGCATATGAAATATAAATTATTAATTTAATGGGCAAGATGAGTCATGTCATAAATTAGTCAAAAAGTACTTTTTCCAGACATATTATTTTTGTCCTTTTTTGGTGTCTTTTTATTAACTGCAACTATTACTTTATCCCAAAGATAAAGGTAAACTTAAGAGTATCAGCAAAATAGTATTCAATGTATTTTCATTCCATGAATAATTTTTGTCAGTGCAATAGGTTTAAAGATTTTGTGCTAGACAACGGCCTGGGAATCTTTATAATGTGAATTATATAAAAAGAACAGAGACATTATAAAGATTGTACACTCAACAAAATTACGGGTTGACAAAGTCTTATGTAAAAAAGATATCCTGAGGATAAGCATGAGAAAGAAGAAGGTGACTTATTTAAGTATTTCGAGAAAAGTTAATGGGTTTTAATGAGATTTGACAAAGGATCTGGTCACTGGAATAACAGTTTCCTGCAGTTATTCTGAGGAAAGAGATAATCAATTGCTTAATAAATAAGTATTAAGTACCTATTGCATGGTAGCCAATGCTATCAGAATAGGGGGATGCAAATCAAAACCATTCTGAGATACCTCCTCACCCAATCAGACTGGCTATTATAAAAAAGACAGAGAAGAACAAATGCTGTTAAGGATGTGGAGAGAGAGGAACCCTCCTGCACTGTTGGTGAGACTATAAATTAGTACAGCCATTATGGAGAACAGTACGGAGCTTCCTTAAACAACTAGAGATAGAACTTCCATATGATCCAGGAATCTACTCCTGGGGATATATCCTGAGGAATGGAAAACATCAGGACTCCCGTGTTTATTGCAGCTCTATTTACAATAGCCAGGCAATGGAACCAACCTATATGAAACTGTATTATATATACACAATGGAATACTGCTCAGCCATAAAAAAGAATGAAATTCTACCATTTGCAGCAATATGGATGAGCCTGGAGAAAATTATTCTAAGTGAAACAACCCAGGTACAGAAAGAGAAATACTGCATGTTCTCACTCATAACTGGGAGCTGCATCCATAAAATCCTAATGAACAATAAAAAGAGACAGAGAGAAAGAAAGGAAAAAACAACAATCACAGTAATACATTGAACTTTTAGAAATTTAGAGGTGGAAATGGGGAGAGAAGAGGTAGAGGAAAGGGGGCTAATGAGAAATTGGTCAACGGACACAAAGAATGATTGCATATTGTAATGATGAATAAGCTGACTATACTGACCTAACCACCACACATTCTACACAATTATTGAAAATTAACGTTGCATCCCACATTTATGTATAAAAAAAAAAGAAAAAAGAAAAAGAAATAGGGGATTTAGCAATGAACAAGTCAAGTTAGGTCTGTGTAACTATGGGGCTTACAAACTAGTGATGCGAGGTGAATAGGAAAGAAAGGAAAAAAGGGGGGAAAAGGAATGAAGAAGAAGGATTATCAGATAAAGATAAGTGATATAGAGTTGGGTGGTGGCATTAGAAGTGAGATAAAAAAGAAAAAGGTCAGATTTAAGATATATTTTAGATAAGAGCAAATGAGACTCACTGAAAATCAAAAAGAGTATGAAAAAATACATGAATAAAATAAGATTGCATTTGGTCATTAATTATGGATATGTTTATATGGACTAGTTTCTAAAACTCTGATGAATTGCAGCTGCCCTGGGAGAAATGAAGATTGGTATGTATTCACGATTGAAAGAGACAATATAAAATATAGGTAGAGATTAGAAAGGGTAGCTCCTCCTATCTCCCATCCCTTGTTACCATGAACCAAAATGGTGGAGGGACTGTAAGCTGCTACTGCTGTCCATGCAACGGCTATTTGGCTTTGTTGATATATTTTCTGCTTTGTATGCTTGAAAGCCAAGTAAACTGATGGAGTGAACATACTGTACCTGTAGATCTTTTTTGTCATTTCCAAGTCTGGGACCAACTGGTAAAGGTCATCAAATGTTTGAGAGTCTGTTAGACATCGATTCAGAGATATCACCTTGGGAACTGTTAATAGAAGTCTGGGGTTCTAGGATAAAGCCATGTATTAATATATAGATTATGTAGTCTTAAGCTTGTAGACAGCACTGAGAAATACTGAGCAAAAGAGAAAGGAGAATTGTTTGGGCATTTGTCATAGTAGAAATCACTGGTAACATTTACCAGAAAGGTTTCAACTGGGAGGTAGGATTGAAACTTGATAGAGTGGGTTAAAAACAATTGCATGAGCAAAGGAAGACTGCCATTGTAAACAAGTTTCTGAAGGATTCTTGCTATAAATGAGAGAGAAATGGATTATTGCTAGTGAGGAATGTGAGACTACAAGATGGTTTTATTTATGATAAGAAATATTAAGTCATTGGGATTGTACAACTGAGTGAGGATAGGGCATGAGATTGGATTAAACATCGTTCTTCAATAGGCGAGGATGGATGAGATGCATCCCACAATGACAGGGTTGGACTTAGGTGTGAGTAGAGAGAGTCCATCTATAGTAACAGGAAGGCAGAGTCTGAGTACAGACACACATATGAAGACAGATTTTGTACGAGGAAGATGATATGGTTTCCTTATCATTGCCTCTGTTTTCTTAGAGAAATAAGATACAAGGTCATAAAATGAAAGAAAAGCAGAGAATTATTTGTGGAGAGAAGGGGAATATAATAGTTGTCTGAGAGAGCAGGAGAGGAAATTTTCTACAGAAATGTAGTAGGTTTAATGTAACAGTGACTTGGCTGTTACTACAGATAGGAAAGTCAGGGTAGGCTTTTCTGAGGAGAGGGCACATAACCAAAGTACTAAAAAAAAAAGGAGTCAGCTATGCAAATATCAAAAGAAAGATCATTCGAGGAAGAAGAAATAGCAAACATAACATCTTAATGAAAAAACAAGCTTCTGTTTAAGGATCTGAAATAAGGTTAATGCTATTTGGGCAAGGGTGTGAGGGAGAATAAGGTGTGGTAAGAGAATTAGGCTAGAACCAATTCCTGTTAATCTCTGTAAACTATGGTAAGGAGAGTAGATTCATAATCCAAGTAGTCAGTTACCCGTGAAAGACATTCCTCGTTGTCTGGATGAATATGCTACCTAAAAACTAGGCACAATAAGAGGCAAGTACCATGAGATACCAACAATAAATTTGCTAAGGGGATGGATCAAAACCTATTTTGTGACTCTTACCTTATCACCAGGCTCTTGGCCATATCTAAACAGTGGAAGATTCATTGAGAGACTGATGAATGTGATAGTTTATCAGAGTGCCTGTTTCCCTGCATCCATTCACTCACCTCTCCTACCATGTCTTTTGGCTCAAAATAGTAGAGAGGTGGGTGACAGAAGCTCACTGAAGAGGTCTGCCTATCAGGGTGATGTGACCAAATCACAAAGGTCCGCATGGAGTATAGTATCAGCGGAAAAAGCTGAAAGGTGAGTTGGAATATGATCCGTGGTAGAAAAAGGTATACTGGGCAATCTCAATAGAGTAATGAATCTCAAATAAAATAACACAAAACAAACAAACAAAAAAAAGTGAACATGCTTTTAGGTTTCTGTTCCACAGAAGTATACAACAGCAGATACATTATTAACGTGAGTCACATAAGACTTTGCCATTTCTTCTAAATCCTTCTTTCCTCTCCACCAGATTCTGGAAAAGTCAGAAATAGCAGCTATCTAGTCAGGAAGGAAAGAAGAGAGAAAAAGAGAAGAAACAAAGCATTTTTTTTTCCCATACTGCAATCTTAAAAATCGGAATCAGGCCTGAGCTGTGGAGGGAGATTCTTTAAATTACATGGCAGATTGGAGTGTTTTTATATTTCCCTGGCACTGGCAATTTTAATACCAGAAAACAAGCCTGCTCATCAATATACGAATGTGACTAGAAAATCAATAGAATTAGCTCAAGAAAACATCCTGAAATGGGGAGAAACATTCTAAAAATGTGATTTTGAATGGCAGTAGCAAGACATCATAGATGTCTCTCCCTCTTTATTCATTCTGCATCCAACTCATTAATAAGTGAGTCATACGTGTGTTTTGGCAGAAGGCTCTTGAACAGTTTTAGTCAAGGAGTAACATTTTCTAATTAACGGATTGAACAGATTACTGCCTGTGTGAAAAACAAATTTTAGGAGAGAAAGAAAACAAGGGGTCTCAAGTTATGAGGGTATGACAATGGTACAGGCTAAAGATGGTGGTAGCTTAGGCTAAAGTGGTTTTCAGTGGAGATGGAGAGAAAGGGACAGTTCTGTGATATGCTAAAGAGGGAGATGCAAAGGACTAGATAATATGGGAGGGAGGAGTAAAAAGAAAAGAAGAGCATCTGCTATAATTTAGGCTTAAGCAATTGAGCGCTAACACTTACTGAGATGTAGAAGATTGGGCAAGAAATAGAGTGCAGTTAAGGAGAGAAATCAGTAGTTCTGTTTTGGTCATATGAAATCCGAGGTGCCAAGTAGACATCCGTTTGGAGATGTGACATTTGGAATTGGTGTTAGGAGTCTGGAGTTGTGAGGGAAGACAGAAATGGATATGTAGATTTTGGTGTCTTCAGCATACAGTATTTAAAGCCCTTAGTTTAAAATAAATCATCCAGGAAAATGAATATAAAGAAAAGAGCAGGAGTGCCAAGATAGAAAAATGTGGTACTACAACATTTGGAGTTCAAGCAGAGAGGAATAGGAAGAAAACTGAGTAAGCACAACGGTCAAGGAGGTAGAAGGAAAATCAAGAAAGCACTGTGTCTCAAAGCCATGAGAAGAAAAAGTCTCAAGAAGAATTGAGTGGACAACAGTGATAAATACTGATGAAAACACAATAAAAAAAAAATAAAAACAGAGCAGTTACTTGATTTGGTAAAGAGTTAAGTCATTAATGACGTTAGCAGTTATTCTCAGTGAATTGATTGAAAAAGAATTCAAGGTTTAGAAAGTTGTGGGCCGAGCCCGTGGCGCACTTGGTAGAGTGCTGCGCTGGCAGCGCGGCGACGCTCCCGCCGCGGGTTCGGATCCTATATAGGACTGACCAGTGCACTCACTGGCTGAGTGCCGGTCACGAAAAAAAAAAAAAAAAAAAAAAAAAAGTTGTGGAGAGAATAGGAGAGGAGCAAATCCAACAGGAGCCTGAAGAGAATGTATGGCCAAGAGCCCTAAAACAAAACAAAACAAAAAAAGAACAGATTAAACACTTTGAAGACATGTGTAAGCACCGATGAGAATGATTGAATGAGATGGATGATTGACTAATGCAGGGTGAAGGGTGAGGTTAAAAGAGCAACATTGTTGAAAACTTAACAGTAATGAAATCCAGCACAAAATTTGAAGGTGTGGTCTCAATAAGAGCAAAGATATTTCTTCTGCATGTAGAGGAAAAGGCAGGGAGTTAGGGCAGAGGTGGATTATTTTTATGACGTTGAGATGTGAACATTCCTGTGCAATCACTGTTATTTATTTTCTGAATGAACTACTCCAGAAAACCAACTTCTTTCATCTCTGATTTAGAGAAACTGATTCAAAGGTATGAAATCTCTTTGCCGATTCAACTGGCAAAGTCATTGTCATGGGCATTGGTCTCTTCTCAGAAACAATAGCAAATATAATCTGACATTGTTTTCTTTTCTTTTCTTTTTTTTTTTTTTTTTTTTTGCTTTTCTTGACTGATTAGGAAACTGCTAATAGCCTAGGATTAATTCAGAAAACCATACCTGCAATCACATCTGTATTTCTGTTTTCAGTCCACAGATTCCACGGCAGCTTTTTACAGAAGAAATAGTCTACTCTTGAAGTGAGTGGAGAGAAAGATAATGGGAGTTCGCATCATGCTCTATTGTTTACTTATAAACATTCCACCTCCCCTAAATAAGCTTGTGTTTTAAACACCTAGGTATTTTTGATATTTAATTTTGCAATCGATTAAAATGAGCTTTTCCAATTGATGGAAGAATTAGGTCAATGAGATCCATGGTCAATGCTATTAAGAGGCAAGAGATGTGGGAACTGAAGTTCAACGGAAAGAAAGCCAATAGCCCGGGCGTCAGGGTTGCAATGTACATTTCCTGTGGTCCATTTGTATCAGCTACAGTGTGGACCTGGACAAGTTAAATGAAGGGATTCTACATGCGGTAGACTTAGTGTTTCACAATTAGGGCAAAAGCATGGCACAAGGACTATTTCTTAGCTGAATGGACCCAAGAAAATTTAACTGAGTGAATTATTGCCTTGATAATGGTAAGCTCAGCAAGTGGCTTATTCCGTAATAACCCATAATTGCACCCCGTTCCTTCTAAGGCAGAAAATCCTTCTATTCTCAACTCCCACCTCTCTTAGGTACGAATAAAATGTGTCATAATTGAAAAATAAGAGAAGACTGCTTACTTTCCCTACTAGAAAAAACTTTAGATATCCTAGCCACTAACTTGGCATATGTATGTATGCACAGATTCATCAGCAGATTTTAGTATTTCTATTTTATAGATCCATTGTAAAAAAGCCAAAATGAACATTATGAAAATAGGCATCCTCATGAGATATTGTACTTTAGAAGGCCATAGTTTGGCAAAGGAAATGAAGTATGTTTTTTCCTAACATCTAAAATGTTTGGAACCAAAATAGAATTTTTAACTGAGGGAAATGGATGTCTCCTATATAATAAACAAATATTTGTCTGACTTACATTGAAAGGAGTGAATCAATCAGCATCTATTTATAGTATGCACCAGGAAATTTGCATTCCTTCTGTTTTTTTTTTTCCCCCTGAATGTTATCCATTTTTCAAAATACTGAGAACATGCAGGTAGCATAAATGGCCTTATACCTCCATATGTGTCCTGTATACTGTATAACATATCTGCTATGGTCTCCATCCGTTTTTACTGTGGACCATAAGGCCTAAGTCTTTTTTCTGTCCTAATGCCATATTCCCCTTCCCATTACCCTCTGCTGGACTTAGCCAGATGAAAGGTTTTAACTGTTGGAGTGACCCCAAATATAGTGCTCACAGGATCCAATTTATGCTGTATTTATTAGGTTCTCATAATTTCCCACTGCCTTCTGTTATTGGTCATGGGATACTAAGAGGTGCCCCAGAGAATCCACAGATTTTAGACGTAGACTTTATGTTAGTTTCCTATTGCTGCTCTAACCAATTACCACAAAAGTAGTGACTAACACTAAGTCCAAGCAACACACATTTATTATATTGTAACTTTGGAGATCAGAATTCTCAATGGGTCCACAGGTCTGTGTTCCTTCTGGAAGCTCCAGGATAGAATCTGTTTTACTTGTTTATTTATTTTTTTGTCCTTTCCAGTGTCCAGAAGCCACCTACATCTTCTAGCTTATAGCCTCTTCCTTCCCCTTCAAAGCCAGCAATGTAGCACTTTCAAATCTCTTCCCCTCTGTTTCTCCTGCTGTCTACCTAAGGATCCTTGCAATTACATCATTGAGCCCACCTAGATAATCCACGATGATCTTCCCATCTCAGTGTCCTTAATTTCATCACATCTGCAAAGTTCCTTCTGTCATATACATACATTCCACAGATTAGGGCATGGACATCTTTGGAGGAAAATTATTCAACTTATCACAGTCCTCCATTTCTCATTGTGTAGCAGCAACCTATGTTTTTCTTGGTAATCTGAATCAACCATCCTAGACAGTACAGCAAACCGTTTTTTTGCCTGTTGACTCAATAGTATGAGGATCAAAAATCATTGGTCAAAATACAGGGTTAGCTACTAGTTTAATGGAACTATGACTCTGTTCCCTTGGCACTAGAACTTCCAAATCTATTTAGTCCAAAGCTATGGGCAAGAGAGGCAAAAAACCTCACAAGTGAATTATTAAGTATTAAAGTAAAAGAGGTCTTTTCCACTTATATCCCTTAGTTCTTGGACTCATATTTTGTAAGTTGGGGAAGCCACATTATATATTAACCTTTGTTTTAAGGAATCAATTGTGTCTTGTAGAGCAATACCCAAACATCACAGGTGTTACCCTTAGATGGAGCTCTGATTGAGTCTACTGGAAGCCATTACATCATGAATAGGTCTGTGATAACATAAGGAAGTTACCTGGGTGAGAGCTTATTGCTGCATATCTTTTTCCTTAAAATGAGTTCTTTGTCTAGTAGAAATATTGTATGGGTAATATGTTGGTGACATTCCAGTAGTGTGCTGTACTCATGACATTGGCTCATGAGAGACAATCGTTAAATTTTTAGAAACTTCACTAATTGGTTGTTAAACATGGCCATTATTGAAAATTAAATTATTTAAACTTACTGTGGATAAATAAAACTTTACTGAGTTTCCTATCACTTCCATAAATAGCCCTAACTACCTAAGACCATTCTTATACCTTGAGAATTAGATTTAAAGCCATTTGCCTAGTTAATTGCTCTGATCAAAATGGATAATAAAACTTTTCTTGTGTCCTTAAGAGGGTCATAAATATTTCATAGCTGCAGCCTGGAATGGGTCCCTAGGTTAAGCTCCCAAAGTGGCAGAAATACTGTGGTGCTATCTCCCTAAGTAGGAAGACAGGGCTTTGTAGGAATCTCTAGGTCATTGTTATGGTTTGAATATTTGTCCCCTCCCAAACTCATGTTAACATTTAATTGTCAATGTAGCAGTATTGGGAGGTAGGAACTTTATAAAAAGGCAATCGGGCTCTGAGTGCTCTGACCTCATGGGTGGGTTTAAGGCCTTTAAAAAAGGGCTTTGGTAAGTGAGATTTCTGTCTTTGCTCTTCTGTTCTTCTGCCATGTGAAAAACAGAGATTCTCCCCTCCAAAGGATGCAGTGTTCAAGGCATCATCTTGGAAGCAGAGAAGAGGCCCTCACCAGACAGCAAATCTGCCAGCACCTTGATCTTGGACTTCCTGGACTCTGGAACTGTAAGAAATAAAATTTTGTTCTTTATAAATTACCCAGTCTCAGTTATGTTGTTATAACAGCACAAAACAGACTAAGACAGTCATAAAAAACAGTCACCTGGGATTTATCTGGCCCTTGGAAATATATATTTAATTCCAAGAGGTTAAAGTAAGAACCCAGGATGGGGGAAATTAGGATTCTTTCATCCTATTTTGGAGGAGCAATTTTTTTTTTCCCTTCTCTCTGTCCTTTGAGAGAGGAAGGGGATGACTGTCTCTCTCCTATTGAAAAATAGAGAAAATCCCTTGTTCTCTCTCCCTCACCTATGGTTCATTCATCTACTCAAATAGGACATTTGACCTGGTTTTCATTATGTCACCACAAGGATAAAACCCAGGGAAAAGGTGGGGGAAGGGCATCCAACGAGCTTTATTATTTACAGTAACATAATTAATTAGATGCTTATCTCATCTAGAACACCTCTGTGAAAGTAGTCAAGGTAAAATTAATAAACATGAGTAGCACAATCTAATACTTACAATTAAATAAAATGCATTGAAAACAAAGGTAACACATACTCAAATCTCATGACTTCTTATTTATTTTACTGCATTTGACTATTTTCTATGATCTTAAATTTCTACTCATCTATTGTATCTGTATGGCAAAAATACAATGTAACAATGTGCACTGCATATCTTTTTCCAAGTCCATGTTTAGCAGATGTCACATTAGCCATAGTGGTATTATTTACAGCATTGAAATTGGCAAACACTAAAAATTATAATTTTATTCATTGTTTTGTTAGTTTTTTAGAATTGAGAGAGAAAATGTTAATAATGAAGATTAAGCTTAAATGTGTGCTATGTCTGCAGCTGTTGCATTGTGAATAGCAAAAGAAAAAGAAAATATTCTTCCAACATTCAGAAACTACTATTCAATTTAACAAAGCAGTCAGAACCAATGGGTGAAATTCTAACCTATATTTTTGTTACTTCACTTTTGTCATTGTAAAAGAAAATAGTAATCAGCATTGATATCTGCATGGCATTCCTTGGTTAGTTGTAATCTTAGGTTGGCTATGAAGAAAAGAATTTAGCATAAATCAAGAGACATTTTGTGAGTGGAATTTACAATAAAGAATTTTGGACGTTATATTATTGCTTATTCAACGTATCCTACACATCCTTTATATCAGTATTGTAACAGGGAACCCTGAGCATTGCCAATGCCATCTTAGGTAGGCACGCCATTTCAAATTGTTAGATGAGCCTCCCCTGCCCATGGAAATTTTTATAACAACAGATTACTGGTTATGCTTGACTGCTTTAACTGCTCACTTTGGCTTCTGTAACCTAGTAACCTAGCTTGCTTTCTACACCTGTAACCTAGTGACCTCACTTGTTCTTTGTACCTATACAAACCCATGGGCCAAAGGGATGTGGTTTTTGCCTTTATAAACTCCATAAGAGCAAGGTTTGGCACTGCTCTCCAACCAGATTACCTGGGGAGACAGTTGCCAGCTGACTAATAAAAAACCCTGCTTAAAACTAAATTTTGTCTTGGTTCCTTCTGAGTGAGCACCTCACAGCAGTATAATTTATAAAAATATGTTCATGCATATACAAGGGTACTTCAAAAACTTCATGAAAAAACTCATATTATCTTTTAATTCTATTTTCCATGAACTTTTTGAAGTTCCCTTGTATATGTATACTTTTGTGAGGGAGAGATAAGATGGTTGTTCAATATTTACCAGCAAAGCACTGATAAAAAAAATATATATATATTATGAAAGTCTATAACAACAATGGAAGAAAAAATGTGGGCATGAAGGCAAACCCACATGCAAAATACAGCTGTATTTCAGTGTCATCTTCTTGTTAAAGAGATTTAAGAAGTCGATCTGGGCCCCCAGAAAATGAGGCTCCATGAGAGTCTTAACTTGGGGATCTGCTGTTGTCAGGAAGGGAGCTCAGCCTAGCTCAGCCCAGCAACAACTTTGGTGAGAGGAAGTTTGTATTGCTGAGTTCATGCATGGCATCTATCCCTGCCACCTAAATAGCTTATCCTCCCGAATTAGGAGTACAGAAAATAAGATCATCTATTTAAAAGGTGGTGAATCTTCTCTTCTCAGAGGGTTAAAAAAATAAATTCAAAACTAAAGAATCTTCTACCTAGCAACTTTAACCAATACTGTAATTAAGACATTAATCCAGGGATTTTCTTGCGTATTTCACACTGAGTGGGATTAGACATTATAGGAAAAATGAATACAATTAAAAAGATTTAAGTGGGAAATTGACTGTCATTATCTTAGCCAGTGGCATTATCATCTTATATAAAGAACTGAAATGATAATTTGCTGAGTGACTGTTGAAAATGCGTGGAGGCATTTTAAGAAGAGAATTATTTTTACCTGCAATGATGATTTTCTTAGCTGATGTGAAGATGCACAATGCACTGATGAACTCCATCAATGCCTCTATTTATGGACCTGCAAATTGTTCAGCTTTGTCAGAATTATATTTGAATTTTAAGTTCTCGGTTAATGCCATGACTGTTAAGGAGGAATGTCAAACATACTGTGAAAGCTTATCTTTATTTCATAAAAGTTGCCTTAAAAATCCATTCATATCTGACATTTGTTCAAGGAGAAGCATCTCAAATTAATTATTTAAATTATAGAAACTAGTTACAGTTCAAAATTTAGCTCTTAGTGCTGACAGAATATACTTTTCTTTCCCCTTCCAAATTTTACTTACACAATCCCTTTCTGCTGTACTAATTTTCTTGTAAAGAATTCTTGTTCATCTATCGCCTCCAATTTTTCTCATATATATGTGCATGTTGCACATAGGAATAAATGACTAATGTAAAGGAGATCATAATGGAAAGTCAGTACTTAATACTTTCAAATATTATTATTTGGGGAATTTATTGATTTGAACTATATAAAGTTGCCATTTTTGTGAAGTAAATACAGTCAAATAATGTCAATTTCTTAAGGTTTAACTCAATAGTTCATGCTTACTTTGGCATAAGAATTAGGTTATGTAATTAAAATCCAATGTGCTGTTATGTACAGAAAATGCAGTGATGAGCTAAGTTAATATTCCCAAGTACCAAACTAAGGTGGAAAGTGACGATTAAGGGAGAGGTTGGAGGGTTGAAGTGGGTCCAAAAAAACACAGAAATTTTATTACTCACATCCAATCAGGTATAACCTCACACACATTTAAAAAATGAATAAATAAATGGACTTGACTACTTAAAAAGGATTTAGTAAGTCACTAAAGGTGGTGCAGCTTAGTAAAAGGTACTTGGGAGATACTCTGAAATGCTGAAATGGCACCTTTCTTCAAGAAAGAGAAAGAAATAATTAAATGTCTCTTAGCCAGACACTGTGCTAGACACTTTGTGTCAGGCTTTTCATCTCAATGTCAATAATCGCATTATATCTTGTCCCAATTTTTCAGAAAAGGAAAGTAAAACGCAATATATTGCCTAAAGAGATACAGCTGAAAAATAGCAGACCTGCCATTTGAACCCACATTTCACTGAATTCCAAGCTCATGCTCTCTTTATCATTTCCAGATAGAATACAAATCAAATCAATAAGAATGAATTATAATCACAAAGAGAAATCAAGCAACCAGTAATATAGAGGAAAAAAAGAGCAGATAGTGATAGAAAAAAAAAAATTCTTGACAAGGCATAGCAAATGGATTGTACAGTACGAGTTGATCAGACCACAGAGAGTACTGTGTTTGTGTGGATACTGTAAGCATGTTTTCCCCCATAACCAGAACATTAAAATTCCTGCAACTATAAAATCACTATGCTCAATGACGTAAAATATCATCTGAAAAAGAAAGCTAGCTGTAAGTCGGAAGAGTACCCTTATAATCCTCCTCCTGTACTCATTTGAAATGTGATCAGCTCAAATACTCAAGTAGCATCTTGACAAATTTCTCACACACCTGACTGTGGTCTTCATGTTTAGAATTACTGGTGCAGCTTGATTTATAAACTCCTCAAGATGACAAAAAAGAGAAAGACTGGAAAAGATAACTCATTTTTAACCTCATGAAATAATTCCAAATTCACCCATCATTCACCGGCGTAATCATTTGCATTGTGTTATTAAACAAATTTGGTTTAATAAAAATAAAACACTAGCAGGGATTGAAATTAAAATAGTCTCTTTTGTAGATATGTATTAGGTCAAATATATTTATATGAAACATTTATATTTTCTAGTAAAATAACTTTAAGAAAATAATGCCATATTCTAAATAAAATTACAAACATATAGTTAAAGTTATACTTTGTAGCTTATTATTATATAATACTATACAAATGCAATCATTATAAAAGTTTGCTTATGATTATATTGCATTATGTCAATTCAGCTATTCTGAATATGAAAAATACATGGAGAGATGAATCTTATAAATTGTTTTTTATTCAGAAGATAACAAAGTCAGTAAATACTAGAAACCATAAGAATAACACAGAGGTAAATGTTTGCCCCTGCCTCCTATATTTCAGCTATTTCAAGCTGTCAAAATATTCTCTATGGTTTTGAAACACTGTGAATCTTTGTAAACTTCTTTTATTTTGAAGTAAATATCTACAATTCAGATATTCATAACTTAATCTGGGCTTGTTAGCATCTGACTTATTCACCAAGGCCCTAAACATGAAATCTTTCAGCTAGAAGTAATATTCCAGTTATTAAACACCAATATGTCTCTTTACTATGGTCCTCATTACATTTTACCTTCTATTGTAACGTAAGTCTATTCTTCCTTAAAATTTTTAAAATCCTTGAATTCAGGAATATTTCCTCTTGTATCTTTATGCATACATGTATAAAACATATGTGTTTTCTATAGCTGATAGTTTTTCATGCATTAAATGCTTCAAATATATTCTTTTAATTGGCATACCATTCTGAACCTTATTTGCAGTAATGGGTTCAATCTAACTTGAGTTATTTGTCTGTATTTTTCCCTAACTAAAATTCTTCTTTACGAAACACTTACATTGTTTTTCACGAATATGAAGAGCCCAAGCTCCCCTCACCCTTGGGATACTGGTAAGGAGGAGGCAAATGTCTCTTTTTACTTAATACATGGGAAATTACACGTTAATGGGCAGCATACCATTCCGTACTTGACCATGCTCAATCAAAGTATTCAAAAGATTTAATCTGGAGTAAATAATACCCACACATTAAATCTGCTTTCTCAATGAACCCAGATAGATCATTGATGCACATGTCCTGAGCATCTGACAAAACTGCTTACTATCCTGAAACATACCTGTTCCCAGGCCACAATATTTCTCACATTTGTCCCTGAAACATGGTTCTCTGAATTACTGAGAAAGCTGAAATGTTTTCATATGCTTAGTAGTCATTCCAGTTTCCTCTTTGGTTAATTGCCTAGAATAAAGACATTTTCAGACATGCCAGTATTAAAAAAATTGAATTCAATGCATGCTTTCTTAGTATGCTACTGGAAGACTCACTAACCAAAAAATGAATAAATAAGCAAAAGAATAAGAACAGAAATATAGGGAACCTAAAGATCATGGGATCTTAGTAGCATGGCAAAGGAAGTGTTCAGCGTGTTGCTAAAAGTAAGGACCAGGCCTGTGACTGGGCAGCAGAGCTAACAAACAGTCCAGACATGGGGACTGAGAGCAGCAGGAGAAGAGTCTCCCCAGAAACATGGGTGGATTATATGGCCTGAGGTATTTTGGCATTGAAAGGAATTTTGTACGTGTGAGGGTATATTAGTGATAGACACCTAGAAAAAAAAGAACTGATGAAAAGATGAGATAATAATTTACTTCAATTGAGGGATAAAAGCTAAGCTGTGATTGCAAGTACAATCCATGCAGTTCAAGTGCAGATAGCATATACAGTTACAATAATCAAAACTTGAGAACTCTAAAGTTTAAAATTAATTACAGATTTTATTTGTACCAAACTGTGAGGCTGGGGCCAGAGAATGTATGTGTTTTTGTTTGTTTTTATTGTGTTTATTTTCTGTTTATTTTTGTTTGTTTTATTTTATTAATAGCTTAACAAATTTTTAACTGTTATAATACAGTATCTGTAACTACAGGCACACTGTAGGGTTTTTGCTTTTATGTGCGGGAACAAGTGCTCCTTGGAGGTGGATGGGGCAGAAAAGAAAAGCTAAAACACTCTTCGTGCATCATGATGAGACAATAACGTCTAATCTATAAAAAACAAGAAACTAGAATAAATATATAACTTATGCTTTTACAAGTATGGAAATAATATCAGAAGAAACAATTACAAATTTGAAGGTGATTGTCTCTGAAGATAAGAAAGGTAGACTGTTTTACTTTAGTATTTTGTGATTTTTTTTTTTTTTTTTAAGAACTTGTAAGCACCTGTGCAGTAGTTTATGTGAGAGAATTCTGAGTCAGGCTGTAAAAGTGTAGTACTCTAGGGAGAATTTGTGTTTATTCAAGGTATTCAAAACTTGGGTTGTCTTTAAATTAATTTGCCAGGGTGGATGTTTTCGATACCACATATGTAAAGTGAATCTGAACTCCAGTCTCACATGAAGACAGCTTATAGTTATGAATTCTCAGAAGTGACTTTCTTTCGACAAACAGGTGCCCAAACTGTGGCAAATTTGTTAAACATTTCTCTGCAGAATGGGTTACTTTCAGTTTCTCTGACACTGAGATTGTAGGTCTTTGGAGGTCTTTATGTGAGGTTATTATTCTGATTCCCTACCTTGCAAAGACACTAGATCTTCGTTATTTTCCTCATCGCAATCATTGAAACTCAGTCCTAAGAGCAGATGCCCTTAGGGCAGCCACAAGTTCAACACACTCTTAGTAACTAGATTGATGCTCATGGCTCATTCTTGTCCTCTGAGGAGTTTGCTTACTTTCTCCACTCACCTATGTATTTTTTAAAATGTTTTCAAACATTGCATCTAGAATTTAAAACATTTCCATAACAGCTTTATTGAGTTATAATTCACATATCACCTAGCATTTTTAATTTTTTTTTTGCAAGAATATTTGCAGGATATTTAATCCCACAGATTGTTGGAATCAGGAGACTTTTTAAAATGTCTTTATTTTCTTTTATCCTTTTTTCCCTTCCTTTTTGGCTTTTGGATAATTTGCAGAAGTACAACTGCCTACATTGATCCTCTCAATTCCTGTTTTTTCACTACTCTTTTTTCTACTTTTTCTTCTGCTCTCATAATTTTGATTTCAAAACCTCTTTGTTTCTGAATTTTTTTTCTATATCATTCTATTTTTATTTCATACAAGCAATATCTTTTCATATATTTCTAAGGATATTATAATTTTTTGGAAGTTTTATTTTCTTCATTTTTTTAGCTTGCTTTGTTCTTTTCCTTTGATATAAGAAGTTGTTTGGATTTTTAAGAGTGAAAACATTGAGTGAAAGGATGTAGTTTTGCTAAGTTGGAGGTGGTAGTGGTAGTGAAACAGGACAGACCCCAATATTCCCTGAAATCCCCCTCCCTTGGCTTCTCTTGCAACCCCAGCCAGAGCAGGCCTTGGCTGGCAGAAGGAAGGCAGGAAAACCTGCTTGGCCAATACAGATGAGCTCAATTCCTAAGACAAAAACAGTAAAATACACTTAGCAATAAGAATAAATTTAGTTAAATATATACTTTCCTTAGGCTAAACCTAAGTTTTAAGGTCACAAGATGTATATTCCTTAACTGAATGTCTTATGGCTTAAGATAACATCTAACTTCAGTCTCAAGTTGTTTTTGCAGACCACCTGCAACTACAAGCCTGCTTTGAAGTGTGAAAACCCTGGTCCCTCAGTCACCACGAAAAATATCAGTCAAGATGCCAGGAATAGTTGTGCTGACTTCATCCCAAATCAATCAGCTTCCCACATGACTCCCAGGAACCCCACTCATGATATTACTCTCTACATGCTTGTGATTTTAAGCTTTTGGGGAGTACGAGATCTTTAAGCTCCATTAGCTACCTTTTGCTCCATTGACTGGCCACTCAAATAAATGCTGATCTTTGCAACTGCAAACTTTTGGCATGAGAGACTTCTTAGTCATCTGGGTGGAGGAAGACAAACCCCTCTCAGCTCAGTAACAGTAGTGGGGGTGCTTCAGTATAACATGACAGAGCAATGTGCCTTGCCAGTTCCTTTGGGAAATGACTAATTTCATTACCTGAATACTCTGGACTGTTTAGTTTCTCTATAGAGGAATTTTACTTTTTTGCCTAAAGGCATGTCTGGTTGACAACTTTTGGAGGATGAGTCGGGGAAGGCGTCCACGGTCTTGTTATTTACTCTAAATGTAGACATTTATTTAATTCCTCTGCTTCCAGTAGGGAGCTTTCTCCATTGCCCTTTGTTGTGCCTGAGTTTTTGAATGCAGAATCTTTTTTTCAGTTTCTCCAGAGCATAAACCTTCTTTGTCCTTTCAGGGTAGGAGAATAGCAGTCACTTGGCTATCTGAGATGGAAGAAGCAATCTAAAATTTCCAACATAACATTCTATTTCTCAGCCTCATGTCTTCTAAGCACTCACTCCCCCAGAAGTATCCAGGGCCTATGGCCCTGATCATTGTGGACAGAAGAAGAAAATAATCTTTTTACTTTTTGGCTTTCTCCTTTACCACAACTTGGGTTTTAGCATTCTCAGCTTGAAGTCAGTGGCTACTTTCCCATTTACTTTCATCCTCCAAAATTATGTTGATGCCTCTCATCCAGCATTGTCTTTCCTACTATTCTCTTTGTTGCTGTGCTTTTATACCATTGCTATTCATTAAGTATATTTTAATAATAGTTTTGAAAGAAAGTGAGAGGCAAACTTCTAATCAATTTGCCATATTTACCTGGAAGTATACTAATTTTTTTTTTTTTTTTTTTGTCTTTTTCGTGACTGGCACCCAGCCAGTGAGTGCACCGGCCATTCCTATATAGGATCCGAACCTGAGGCGGGAGCGTCGCTGCGCTCCCAGCGCCGTACTCGCCCGAGTGCGCCATGGGCTCGGCCGGAAGTATACTAATTTTAATTTCTCTAGTGGTTGCATGTAGCTATTTAAGACCCATATTTATAGTTGGTTTTGGTGGAGTGAGCAGGACTGAAGCCATGTTGGGACTTAAAACCATTTGGGCTGCAAGGCAGGGTGGGGGGCGGGGTTGGGTGCGTATTTGAAAAAGGACAGGTTTTTTTTCTCCACTCTTTCTTCCATCCCCTGAATTTCTTATCTTGCTCGCTAAATATGAGAACAAGGCTGAGGAGCTAATCAGTACTTTGCAAAACTAACAGTTCTTTCTTTTAGATTTGTACAGTTTTGAGAAGTGATCAAGGCCAAATGACTGGAAGCTGACCTTGGGCACCAGCCAAGTCAATCAGAGCTCTGTCAAGCAAAACTACACAAAAGACGGCAGAAAAGGTGATTCTGCACTGGAGCAAATCAAAATCTTGCAGGAGCCTGAGATGACAGCGAAGATGAGAACAGAAACCAGAAGAAGCCTTGGCGAGACCTTGTGCCTGACTCATAGACATGTAGCTCATGTACCCTTCTCTGCTGCTTTTCACCTCCCATGTTCAATTCCTTTAACCCTCCTTTAAAAACCCTTCAGTAAACCTAAGTCTTTGAGATGGCTTTAGCCTGGCCATTCTCCTTCAGGTTTACCAGAGAGATGGGTTAGCCTAACATCTCCCTAGGTCATGGGTATTCTTGAGTAGAAGCTGACCTTTTTTTCCACCAACATTTGACTTTTGAGTGGTTTTCTTTTATCTGTGGGCAGGCAGCCAGCCCTGGGAGTTAGATATCAATTTTGAGGAGCCTCAGCCAGGAGCTGAGTGTCCCCTCAGTAACAGTTTTACTTGCCAGTTGTTTTAGGCTTATGATCTGTATGCCTGCTAGTCCACAGGTATCTCAACAAACTACTACCTCTGCCTGGTCTTCTATACCTCCCCACTCACTCACCCGCACACCCCCCACACACATTTTGCTATCATTCCAGATTGTTTTCATCTATGCAGTTTGGAGAATGAGTTCGGGAGGGGAGATAGTCATTGCCAAGGTGTAAAGAATAAAATTTGTTAAGTTATTAATTTGCTCTTCTTTGTGATGACTAGTGATGTCCTCCTGGATTTATTTCTCTTTTTGAGTACAGTATTCCTTTCATGAGTGTTTCAAAGAAGTTTTTTTGTGTGATAAAACATCTAACTTCTTTCATAAATGAGGATCTTTATTTTAGTCTTTCATTTAAATGATATCCCAGTAACAAATAAGTGTGTGTGCGTGTGTGTGTGGGCATGTGTGTAATAAGTTTGAAATTTTTCTTCAAAGTCTTTGAAAACCTTATCCTGTTTTCTTGTATTCTGTTCTTCTGGTACTGTTCTTGCAACAATGATGCTGTTGAGCAAACCAAGTCAATATGATACTTATTTCTTCATATACATATACATACTTGTCATATATATTTTCTTTCTTGAAACCTTAATTATAATTCTTTGGCGTTGAAGTTTATAAGAGATTGAATCTAGATGTGAATATTTTGGTTTGTTTACCATGAGATTTGCTTAAAATTCTCTCTTATATTTTATTAACTTGGGGAAATTTTAAATAACTGTTTCATTTAATGTTTCCTCCCTCCAGGTATTTTGTTTTCCCTACCTATTTGGTTTGTGGCACTTGTACTTCAAACCTCCATATATTTTTTTAAACTTTTATTTAATTTTACATTTTCTACTTGGTGACCTCCTTGTAATACCCTCTGTAAGATTTTCTCAGTCTTATCTGTTGACTCAGTAATTTACCACCCTCTTGAGCTATACTGTTGATCAGCTCATCTGTTGGCTTACTTATTTCAAAATTTTGTATACAATATTTGAAGTTGGTTATTTTAATGGCATATTGTTTCTGCTTTATGTTTCTGTTATTGTTTTTTATGTCTTTGAAGGCATTTATTATGCATATTTAAAATCTTATTCTTTGAGACTCATTAATTTTGCTTAATCTCACATAATTTTAAGGAGGGAAAGTTAAGCCTCAGGGTAGTATCTCATATTAACTATAGACTAGCCTTCTCCCATTTCCACCCTGTCCTACTGGGTGGCATTTCCTCAGGTAACCTGACCTTCAATTCTTTTTTCTCTTCCAACACAACAGTTGCCCTTCTGGATTTTGATAATGTAATCTTTAGAGTGGGGTAGAGAGAAGGAAGGAACACTCAGCCTCTGGCCCCTCTGCCACATACTAAGCTGCCAATGTTTACCAACAAAACTGGGGATAGTCACTAGGCTTGCAATGTGGAAATGAGCAAAAGGGGAAAAGTGAAGTGTTCTCTCCTAGCTTCTTGCTTTTCCTAGGAAGCCAGCCCTCTTCATTCCCTCCTCACACTGCAGTCAACGAACTTTGGCTTCCACAAATTTACTCCATTCTGTTCTTTGTTAGGTTCCTGATCTGTCAAATTCACTCACATTTCTGTAATAACTCCAGTATTATATTAATAGAAAGGACTCAGCAAGAGCCCATGGCAATGGGCCACTTGTTCATGTGAAATTTAATCGTAGGTGTCAACTTGATTAGAATAAAGAATGCCCAGAAACCTGGTAAAGCTATCTTTTTAGGTGTGTCCATGAGGGTGTTTCCAGCAGAGACTAGTAGGAGAGCCTGAGTGGACTGGGTGGGAAAAACTCACCTTCAGTGTGGGTGGGAACCATCCAATCCACTGGGGGCCCAGAGAGAATACAAAATGGAGAAAAAAGGTGAATCAATCTCTGCTCTGCCATTTTGCAGTGTGATATGCTGTATCACTGTCGCCACCAAAATGACCCTCACCAAATGTGTTCCCTGGTCTTTGGGCTTCCCAGTCTCAGAAACTGTAAGCAATAAATTTCATTTTCTTATAAATCACCTAGTTCAGGTATTTTTGTTGTAAGCAACAGAAACAGACTAATACCATCCATGATAAAAATGTAAATTAACATCACATTCACTCTGTGTGTCAAATGATTAATTAAAATATTTTGTGTACTCTCTCAAAGCTAAGTCCAGGTAGGTGAGTATCTGCTTCCAATTGAAACCAGTACAGGCTAAAAGACACACGAAGAGAAGTTCACTACTTTTAAAGAACTTTACCTGTCACAAATAGAGTACATTCAGTTTAGTAGGTGTTGTTCTGAGTTTATTTAGAAAGGCCAGAAAATGCCCTACACTTTAAGTAAAGTCTAAAAAACTACACCATTTAATAATCAAATGTATATTACTTTTAATACATATTACTATTTATATATACCACATGTGTGAGTGTGTGTATATATATATCAGTGTACTTCAAAAAGTTCATGGATAAACAGAATTGAAAGGTAATACAAATCTTTCCATGAACTTTTTGAAGTACCCTCGTGTGTGTGTGCACGCATGCATGCACACGTGCGCATGTATGCATGTGCACATGTGTGTAAAGAGATGTGGTCTGCAACCAAAGGTATCTGTATGGGTCAAAAATTTATGCAAAGATTCACAGATATCAGTGCCAATGTTATGTTTTGAAATTTTATGATTGACAGACCAAAATTTAGGTCATGGCAACACAAATTCATCCCAAATTTTACAATAAAATATGTCATGTCTATACACGATTAGAATTCACTTGAAATACCATCATGGATTCCCTCTCATTGTTGTTCCATTGGAAAAATTATTTCCCATTGTTTCCAATGGAAAAATTATTCTACACACACACATTTTAATTTTTTGTCATTATTAGGTACTCAGCTTTAAAAAAAAAATTATTATCATGAGTTTAATCTGAACAAATGAATAAGAACAGTTCATATTCAGAGAAAGAGAAAGTGGTTAATAAAAGAAGTGAAACTGTGATTTTGCTGTCATTAAAAGACTATTGATAGGTCAACTTCATTCATGGCTCTTAGAAATATCTCTTGTTACACTCTTGGTAAATCTCATTACCAAAATTAAGTGTTATCTTTTCACTCCTCCCTACTTTCCTATATCCAGCAGTATCACATCACTCTTTGTCCCCTTTTGCTCTTTATTTTCTTCATTACATTTATGAGCCCCCATACTGTGTGTCTCTCCCCCTCCCCACAAAAGGGTATAATCTTCAAGATGACAGAGAGGTAGACGGTTTTTCTCACTGCCAAACCTCAGCACCTTATACAGTGTGTGTTCTAGTAGGTGGTTAATAAATATTAGTTAAATTAATGAGAAAAGAAAATTAGAACCAGAAAATTAAGAACCTTTTTCCATAACAAATGATCTAGACACTTGTATATAAATAATCCAAGGTAAAATAACAGTGGATTTGAAATCCACAATTCTTTATTGTGACTATGTACAAACTGTGGGTGCGAGTACCACAATGAACTTTCTGTGTGTTGATGGTCACACTGTGTTATTCACATGGCTGATGTAGTTAGTCCAAAACGATATAATTAGGTAACTACTAAGATGATTGTTGGTCCAGAAAGACAGTCTGGTGGAACCAGTAATAAGAGTCAAACTATGATCCATATGGGAACAGTAAATAAAAGTAAATCCAGCAGGTGGATTAATGTCCTAAGGTAGAAATGATTTAGGTCAGAGGAAGAAATGATTACATTCTCTTACTCCTTAAACTTTAAGCAGGTCTAAGGAAAGCATGAACTCCTAAAGACTCTCTGATTTACTTTAAATTCTTTGTTTAACCTTGATTTTTTGTTGTTGGTGGTGGGGGGGAAGGGGGTTGCCTGGTTGATCATTGTGGGATTAAATCCAATAAGTTAAAGTGACAAGCTATTTTCCCAAAAAAGAGAGTAGCCTCAACTGCTTGCTTTGTTAAAAATATATCCTGTCATTTTTGGAGTATTCTCATAAGTGGAAAGTCATAAAGTAGAATAAAGTTTCTAATAAACAGTGAGCAAGAAAATGCTTCAGACAGTAATCAGTTCTGTAAACATGATGAATGTAACACTTATTCTGAACAAGATGCATCTGGAAAAGAGCTTTCTAGAAACTAAGGCTTCCTTCAGTCAGGACCGTATCACTTACCTGAGGTCTCCAAGGGAGTTTCTAGGGCATATGCAATCAATCAGTCAGGTAACCAAAGACTGCATAGTCAGCAGAGGATACATATAATCAAGGTAATTAAAGTGCCAAAAATAAGATCACCTCAACTCTCTCAGTCTACCCCACATGGTAAATATTGGGACTGTTTCATGGTGCAGTTTTTAGGGTTTCATAAACAAATCTTTACTCAATTGGAAGCACAGATCTCAAGAGCTCCTTCAGCCTCAAAGTAGACTTATTGCCTAACAGGAGCATGAGTTACAGAGTGTTATTTTTAAATACTTGCTTTTCCAAAAAAGATGGGATCTATGTCTGTATAAGTTGACTTTCATGGTGCTGTCTTAAGTGGTGGGGGTAGAATGATGAGGCTCTTTCGGCACCGTGCTTTAGTGATGATGTTATTATATTTATCTGATAATTGGTAAAAGATGAACATTAAGGAATTTCCTTACAATGGTATGCAGGTGTGCAAATTCCTCATTACTGGCACTTAATGCCACTGTGAACTGTTGAAACCATCTGACACTGTTTAATTGCACAGGGCTTCAGTGCGGTTTTTTATGACCAGAACTTGATCAGGAGATAGACAAGTAAGATCTGAGAAGTTAGGCTTGACCTTTAGAAACAACTTGGAAGGTCCTGACACCACAAGGCTATTCATATACTGGTTATCTTCACGTTGGATAAAGTCATGTAAGCACTGATACGAGGCTACTTCAAAATTTTCATGGAGAATTTAGTGTTATCTTTTAATTCTATTTTCCCATAAACTTTTTGAAGTATTCTTATAGATGCTTTCTTGTAATAATTTTATGAGGGCTACTCCTAGTTCTCTGTTTGGCATAGACTTCATAACTATAAAAGGTTATGGTAAAGTTTTAGGCTGATGATAAGAATACGTCATTATGGATTTTTGCCAATTTGATCTCCAAAATCTGTTTAACTGTTCCTTAGAAATAGATTATAAATGCAGGACTTCATGTCTATTGAATTTTACTGATCAATTTAAGTATCTCACTTGTGATATGGGTCTGTCAAACACGGGCAGTTAAGATTGGTAATACACCATGAGGTATAAAATCATTTAAATTTTTTAGTGTGATATAATTAAATCCAATTTTCTGATAGACTTGATTAACGTGAAATAAACCACACAATTGGTAGATAGCATTCATATCAATTTTACCTTATTTCAGTACCAAAAAAAAATGAATTTGTTATGAAACATATTCTGTTTTCCTATCAGATCTGTAATAGCTCATATGAGAATGACAAGGAAAAATAATCCGAGGGAAGACCAGGCAACCATGCAGAGCTTGTCATAAATTTTCTTCATGCAAAATTAAATTTTATTTCTTATTGTCATTTTAGTCTAAATTTTAGAATCTGATCTAAAAAAAATGTTTCACGTCTTATAAGGGGTTTTTGGAAAGAGCATATTCCATTCTAATAAAAATATATAGTCAGCTAACAAGAAGGATAAAAGAGTGTAGGTCAATACCCCATCCAAGGTGTTTTTTTTTGTTTGTTTTAGACTTTATTAGAAATTTCCTTCAAAAAAAAATGTCAAATTACCTCAAATTAGATTTATAGTTTACAAATCTAGATGTGGTCTCCTGATGGCATAACAGCACAATACGATATCTTGAAAGAGAGAAGAAATTTTAATATCTCCCCAAATGTGTATGAGAGAAAATAAAAATGTAAAAGACTTAATATAATACATAGAACCTCAGGCAGTTAATATGAAATGGTAACAAAAGGAATATTATCTTTGAGATTGTGCTTGGAACTTTGAATCTTTAATTTGAACATCAAAAACTTTAAAAGTACTTAAGTTAAGGCAGTTATTGCTTATTTGTTGGCTATCTAAACATTTGGCATTGTTTTTAGCAGTTACCTGAGTGGGGCCAGTGATCTACTTTTAACAGATTAGGGGACTTGTACGGGTGGCCCTCGCTTGACACCTTCAAGGGTATAACTAGTTTAAGTTGTTACTAATAGTAAAATGTGTTTTAATTGCTCATGTCCCATTAAGACCTGTATTCAGTCAGAGTAAGGAGGTACCTCCACCTGAAGCCACCTCATAGTCCCACCTTTGGGCTTTTCTACTGCCATGTTCAGGAAGTGTCGCTGGTTTCCTCAGGGAAAAAGGCCAAGATGTCTTTCCTTCACTTTCATGGTGCCTCTGGGAAGAGCTAGCTGGTTTTTTTCTGAGGCTCCTCATTTTGCAGGGTTTGTTTTTTTGTTTTTTCTTTTTTACCTGAACACCCCTTTCCTCATACTTGCCCTTTTTCAACAAGATACAAGGAAATTCAACTTCTACTTCACCAGAACCAATTAACTTTAAACCTATTGCTCAGCTGTTTACTTTAACTTGGCTCTGTCTAGACTGCACAGGAATCCTACAGGACATTCATGTCTTGGTGACGTTTTGGGCATGTTGCAGATCTGCCCATTAGACCTTAACCTGTGAATGCAGCAGACACCTATTTCTTTCCCAAACTCCTGATGCACGAGATTTTGCTACCTTGTTAACTAACTTTGCTAATAGACTTTCTCCTGTTTAAAATAGTCCATTAATTGTCCCTCTCCCATACATAAATACTAAAAGAAAAGGAACTGAGAGGAGTAGGACCTTCCCATCTAATTTTCGAACTAAAAATCTCTGCACCTTCTTTCTGTTTTCCTATTTCATAATTTGTTATTTTCCCCATATCTGTTATATCTTGTCACATTTTTCTCGTATCTTAGGAAGATCCATGCCCAAACACAATCACACTTGAGAGAGAAAAATTACTTGCTAAACATTTGAACTGCATGCTTTCATATTAACCTAGTTGTACTTGATCTAGAGGCTATGGGTTAAATTTGTTCCCCAAAAGTTCATGTATTGGAAACTTGATCTCCATTGTAACAGCGCTAAGTGGGTGGGAAATCCTACTGTGGTAATTTAAAGGTGGGGACTTTAATAGGTGCTTAGAGTGTGAGGACTGTACTTTCATGAATGGATTGATCTATTCGTGGAATAATGGGTGGGTCGGATGACTTTATAAGGAGAGTGAGTGAGAAGGTTAACTCACTCTTGCTCAGCCCATTCTTGCCATGTGACCCCTAAGATTCTGTACAGAGTGACTCTGCTGAGATACAGGCCCTCACCAGATGTGTTTCCTCGACCTTGGCTTCCAGCCTCCCAAACTATAAGAAATAAATGTCATTTTCTTCATGAATTTCTCAGTTTCAGATGTTCTGATATAAGCAACAGAAATGGACTAGTATACTAGAGTCAATGAATTTTCATATATATTCAATCAAAATATTTTCCTGTGTTGCCAAAAAAAACCCTCAATGTATATTTATATTGAAAACAAGATAAATTTCCTTTTGTACATAGTATTAACAGAAGTTTCAAGTCTTAATTAAGTACTTTTGATTGTCAACTTGGAGGGCATCCAGTCAAGTAAATAATCATTCTTAGTTTTTGTCTCTAAACATCTTTTTTCTTTGAACACAAATCCTGTTCACCAGAGCTTAATAAAGGAGAAAGATTTAGAACACGCTCTAAAACAGTTCCATAGTAAATGCAAGAAAAAGGAACTAATGTGGGCATTAAACTTCAATTTTTCTCATAATTACCTTTCTGTTAGCACCTGTATATTAAAAATTATCGTTACCTTGTTAACATTTTACCATGGAGAGACTCATTACTGTTTCTTATCAACATTACCGGTGCATAAGACTAATCTTTTAGGAGTAGCAGTATTTAAATGTCTTTTTTTCTGATTAATAAGCTATGATCCTTAGGCCATTTATCTCAACCTTTACTCTGATATAATTTGGTCTAATAAAACGGCTATGTCACTTGAGTGTGCCACCTAACCTCTCTGTGTTCCTGTTCTACATTTGCAAAAATGGTTAGTCACAGGCCAGACCTAGAATGAAAAAGTTAATATATGCATATGACCTTGAATAGTGCCTGGTACAAAAGAAAAAACAACAAAGATATATTACCCTTATCATTTGTAGTATTGGGAGAGTCCATATGTCCACTTCTGTCTAAAATTGTTTTGACTTGAGTGTATGATTTTTTAAAAAATTTCTATGTCAGAACTCAATTATAATCCTATGCTTAATGTTTCACCCTTGCACCTTGCTTGTGACTTGTTTTCCTTCTCTGCTTATTGTTGTTCATTGGCTTGCTGACATTGTGAAAGCAGTAAATATAATATGGACAATATGATTTTTGCCTTTGCCATTTGATAAAAGCAAGGAATGAATTTTAAATGTTTTTATCAGACATTTTCTCCTCTACTTTTCCAGGGAAGGATCTCAAACTTGTTAAGGAAAGAGCCCGTACAGGAGACTGGAAAAAGGTCCTAGAGCTAAAGGTAAGCTTCACAAGAAACCAAATTACCAAGCAGTGTTAACATAATCACACCAGTATTCCCTCTTGGTGGGTCCCTTTCATTTACTGAGATAAGATAAAACAAAAAATGTGGTATAATCCAGATAACTAAAGCAGGGAAGCTGCCAAGTTTTATTTGTATTGGTGACTGTTTTTTGGAGGAAAAATGTCTTTTTATCTATGTGTTGTATTTTATATGTTTTGAATTTCCCCCAAAATACATAGGTGCATAGAGAGCAATTATTATTCATTCTTTCACTATCATTATTATTATTTTTATTCGATGACTATATTTATTAACACCCAAAACATACCTTTTCTAAATAGATACAAGAAGAGAGCTAATAAATAAAAAGTAGAACTTCAACAAATTCGATTTTGTTGAAATTTCAACAAATTAGGTTTTAGACACATATATTGATTACACAATATTTTAAACTTTGAATATCTGATATGTAAGATCCTTTTAAATGCTTCAACCATTTTTAAAAGTAGCCAACAAACAAAACAATTAATTATAACAAGTTAAAAAATACTATCAACTTTTAAATTTCTTTTTTTACTTTCTCGATATTTTTCTCATAATAATTTTTTCACCTATTCAGACAGTTGGATTCATTAAAGTCTAGAGTAATTCTCACTTTCTCTCTCACTGTCTTCCACAGATAAAGGTAAGGATTTAATTTCTTCAATTCTGCTTGTCTTAGTAATTTTCTAAGTAAGTTTTACAGCTAAAATATTTAGTTTTTGTTTTAAAACCAAAATAAGGAGAAATATGACCATTAATCTGTGTTTTTTAATCTATGCTGTCACTTAGCAAACTGACAAATTGTGCTTCCATTGCCTTTAGAAGATTAACTATTTATATATGTCAAGTTATCCAGTCAAAATGATTTCAAATTGTAAGCATGCTACCCTAAAGAAATGTCACTTAATAGAGTACTTGTTACTATTCTATTTATAATTATGCTGAATTCTTATTACTTTAACTCCTTAATATGATAATAGCTCTGTATTAGTCAGGGTTCTCCAGAGAGACTGAATCAATAGGGTATATTATAAATATGTGAGAGGAGATTTATTAAGGGAATTAGCTCACGTGATTGTAAAGAAATGTCCCATGATAGGTCGTCTGCAAATTGGATGCTGATAGCGTGGCACGGTCCAAGTCTGAAGGCCTCGAAACCCAGGAATATGATGGTGTCCTTGATGTAAGTCCTGGAACCCAAAAGCTGGAGAGTCTCAAGCCCTGATGTCAATAGACAGAAGAGTGTATCTCAGCTCTAGAGAATAGAGAGCTTCACCTTTTATCTGTCTTTTGTTCTCTCTGGGACCCCAGCAGATTGGATGGTTCCTGCCCACCCAGTCCACTCAGCCTGCCATGCTAGTCTCTGCTGGAAACACGCTCACAGACACACCTAAAATGATGGCTTTTCCAGGTTTCTTGGTGTTCCTTGATATAATCAATTTGACATCTAGAATTCCTTCTCAAGCTTTGATGTAAATTTCCTTTCATATTTTGTCAGAATTTATTAGAAGTATGATAGCATACACAATGATGTGAAATTATTTTCTTATTATTTTCAGTGAGAACCACATCATGAAATCCACACTATTGCACCCATGTGAAGGACTTTTTCATTGAAGCTTTTATTTTATTGAGAGAGAATTTATATACAGTAACATAGTAAGTATACAATTTGATGAGTTTTGACAAATATATACATTTATTTAACTACCACAATCAACATATAGCATCCATCCATTACCCCAAAAATATTTTCTCTCCCAAAACTTCCTTCTGTCAACTTGTAGATCTGAATTGCCGTCTACTGAAATATGCTTTCAGACTGAAGGACTTTCTTCAGCATTTCTTATAGTAACAATCTGTTGGCAAAAAAATTCTCTCACCTTTTGTTTACCTAAAAATAGTTTTATGTGCCTTCATTTTTGAAGAATAGGTTGGCAGGAAATAAATATCTTAATTGTAGATTTATATTCTTTCTGTTTTTCCTTTCAAATAAGTCATTTTGATATTTCCTAGCTCTTGTGTCTCCTGAGAAGTCATCTATTAATTTTATTGTTTCTCTTGGTTGTATCGTGCCGTTTCTCTTTGCTTGCTTTCAAAAAGTATTTCTTTTTGCCTTTCAGCAATTTGGCTATGATGTGTCTGGGAGTGGATTCTTAGTGTTTATCCTGCTTGGGGTTTGTTGAGCTTCTTGGATCTGTAAATTACTGTTTTCCACAAATTTGGGCAGTTTCCAGCCATTATTTCTTCAGTATTTTTTTTCCTCCCCCCCCTCTCTCTTTGGAATCTGAGAGTGTGCTTCAAAAAGTTCACAGAAAGATGGAATTAAAAGGTGATATGAATCTTTCCATGAACTTTTTGAAGACCTCTCTTGTTTGAACATAAGTCAGTATGGTGTATATTGTCCTACAGGTCTCTGAGGTTCTGCTTATTACCAATATTTTTTTAAAACTTTACTGTTCTTTAAATTATTTCATTGATCAACTGAGTTCATTTATCTGTCTTTTGAGAATAAATTGTTTTATTGTTTTTCTTCTCTCTGCCTGCATTTTGTTTTTCTTTTTGTTTTGGCTTGTCCCCTAATGGTCTCCTTAACACATGCATAGTTTAGGTGTTAATCATGTTTGTGTGCAACTTATATATGGTATTTAAAAGTCTTCTTCTAAAGTTTTCAGGATGCCAAAGTTTCCTTTCAAATTTGCAGGTTTTTTTTTTTTTTTTTTAGCTCAATGTTATAATTTCTAGCACTCTTAGGTGATAAGTTCTTTTGATCTCTCATTTACTTGTATCTGTCTTTTGTAGCCAAATCTGAAAGGGTTCGGTTTTTATTGTGATTCAAGAAATTGTTAGTTTACTATTCCTTCCTGTTGCAGTTTTTGAGATTAAATACTCAGTTTCTGTCTTTTTATAGCTCTTTACTTATGTTGAGTGATTTTTGTTTCGTTTTGCTTTATTTTGCTTTTTAATAATTGTTATTTGCTTGGCACTTGTGTGACTACTTCATTACCTTGCCATTACAAGAGATCCCTAAACTTTATAAAAACATTTCAATACCTGTATATCCTAGGAAAGAAGCTGTCTCAAGACTGGTAGTATAACCTGAATAAGTTTGCTTGGTCTCCTAAACAAATGGCAGAGTTTAATAAGAGTAATACAGATTCAAATGAGGAAATTATGATTACGAAAACTACCAGACATAGCAATCCAAAAAGAACCAAAAAACAACAAAAAAAACAACAAAAAAAAACCCCAAACAACTAAAAAGGAAAACAAATTCTCATATAAGAATTGTTTTTTTCTAGTCAGAGATCCCTCTCCACCAAAAAAACTCAAGTAGACAATTGAATAAATTGGTACACACTTTGATGTTGCAGACTGGAGTGCTGGAATTTATGGTACTGGCCTCTCATACATTGCCAAAAGACCCTGTTTCAATCATGACACTGAATCTCAGAGACATGCACCCTGACTCATTTTAGAAGGTGTATCATTTAAGTTTATAATGGACATGCAGAGCTCTTCTTTTCTGAGAAGATTCCAAAAATGAACTATGCAGGTATAACTTTTAAATAGTATAACAAGCTAGAATATACATTAATAAACTCTAATCAACATGCTATGTTCTAAAAAAGGGCTTTGACTCATACAAATATTCTCAGATATCAATGCCAGATATTAGAGCTTTAACTTTAGGATAGAGCCAGATTACCTGCATTTAATGTCATGCTGACTTAAATTCATTCTTGATTCTGACTATAAATGATAAAAAAAAAAAAAAAAGGAAATTAGAAATGGAACATCATGATGGAAAGAGCAGGAAGATCATCAAGAGAGAAGCTGAGCACAGAGCTAGTCAGTGGAGCCTGGACCCAAGTCAGAAGGAAGAATGCCATCTAAAAACTACCCGTGTTGGCACAAGTTTCAGCAGTATGCTATTATTAATCTAAATTTTTTACAGTTTTCCCTGTAATTTTCTCCAGAGGCCTTTTATGTTAATGAATTGGAGTTGTATTATCTCAACAGACCATAATTTTTTAATTGATTTCTCCATAGATGCTGAAGTACCTGGTAGACTTGGAGAAAAATATGGTAATTGATTGATAGTACTTATTTTCTTTTGCATTGAATTGTGTAAACATTCCAGCTGAAATATTTTTGCAGGCACCATCTTTATGCTTTCACTCAGGATATTTTTCTTCAAAAAGTATTTTTACAAAATAAAATTAACTAAGTAACTTTTTTTAAGTTTGACAATTTCAGATATTTCACTGAGTGTAGATGTTGCATCATGTAAGCCTTAATTGTGTTACATTCCAGTAGAAAATAAATCTATTTTAAAAATAAAAGAAACATTGAAGAATTTATCTCACAAATTAATACATTGTAAAGAATGAAGACCAAATTTCAAGACTCAATTTTTCACACTGTTATGGGCTGCATGTTTATGTCAAAATTCATATGTTCAAACTCTAACCCCAATAAAATAGTAGTAGGAGCTGGGGTCTTTGAGAGGTACTTAGGTAATGAAAGTGGAGCTCTCATGATGGGCTTACTGACTTTCTGAGTAGAGACAGAGGAGAGCTTTTTTCCTCTCTATGGCTCTGAGCCATGTGAGAATACAAGTAAATGGCCATCTGCAAACAAAGAAGAGGGCCCTCATCAGACACCAGATCTGCCATTGCCTTAAGCTCGGACTTCCCAACCTCCAGAACTGTGAAAAATAAATGTCAGTTGTTTAAGCTGCCCAGTCTATAGTATTCTGTTATGCAACCCAAACTGATTCAGGCACACACTATTTGAGTTTTCATCATGTAATTTATTTTCTATCTTGATTTTGAAGAAATATACTTTAATGTATTTTTTTTAAGTTTAATTTCAATAATTACAGCTTATGGAAAGCTTAACAAGTTTAACTTTTTCCAATCATTGGTAGTGAATACTTTGATTAAAAATTTTCATCTCAGTTTAAACAAAATGCATCAAAATTTTAGAGGACATATTTCTAAAAATAATTTAATATCATTGCATAAAAGTTAATTTACAAATAATTCTTTAAAGGTCTAAATGTTTCTTTAATACAAACAGAAAGGGAAAAAATGTACTACAGTGCTGATTTCTTAAAAAAGTACTCTATGTATATATAAAAATAGACTTTGTCTTTTACTACTACAACTTCTATTTTGAATAGTAGAGCATTGCTGCTTCTTCAGAAGTGATTATAAATTTCATGTGCACCAAAATTTCAAGAACATTTTTCTCAGAGGCCTCTTAAATTAGTAAGAATAATGATTATACCATGACATTTTGTTCCCCTCAAAATTATTTTTTATTATTTTGATAACAACGTTTTCCTATTCAACACTGAACACCTTATTAAATTAAGTTTCAAATATCAGTCACAAAACTGTCAAGTGTTTCTGACAGAATGAACTTGCAAAACTTTTTCTTTGATTTTATAAGTTGGATGAAACAAATGATCCATTACTGAAATGAACTGATGTTCTGTTTGAAGCATCTGATGACACTGATTTGCTGGCACCATGTAACTGTTTGCAAAATTCTTCTGCTAATGGATGTAACACATCTATAGCTATCATCACACTTCGCATAAGTGCAAACACAAATGCAAACTTGGTATCAAAAATAAGCCAAATTAATTTAGCAGAATAGTCTTCTGATATAGTTGAAAAATCATGCTTTACACAGGACTATGTAACTGAAACTTCTGCAACTGGCTTCGTTAAATTTCCATTTTTAGGCCCAGTGTTTTAAATACCTATTATCTTGTGAAGTAGATCTAATGCTTTTTCAGAAAATTTGTGTCTTCTTGGTTTTTATGTGGCCGGTGATATCACCGCAACAAAGCCTAGGGTGAATGGTAAATGCTAACAAATACTTTGGGTAAATTATATATTTGTCATGAACTTTTTTGAGATATTCGAATTTAGCATCTAATTTCTCATTAAATGTGTTTATTAAACACCTATCTGTTGAAAGAGTATATTGCAAAATTATTTTATAAAAATAATTTACTCATAATATCCAGTAGGATGAAGTCATTAATTATAAATTTAAATGGTATAAGAAATGTGTATAGCATGAAGATTTTTTTTTCTTTTCTTTCCTTTCATTTGAGGTTTTCTTCTATCACAGGAAAGAAATTATCTCTTTCAATATGAAACAGTTATTCAGCTATGTAATCTTTTTCATACATTTAAAATTTTAAATCAACATCAGAAATAAAACAGTAAAGTGTTTCTTCTCAGCAATAAAAACCAGAAGCAAATTTAACAGAAAAATGTTAGCATACTAGGAGGAGATATTTCAAAAGCTAAACTTGAGAAAAAATAATATTTTAATGTATAATTTACTTCTAAATTAACAAGTAATTCAAGAAATAGAAAAATAATTTGTGTAGGCAATTCACAGAATGGTTTTACGTGTATGAAAATAAGCACAATCTCCTTAGTAGTTAGAAAAATGCAAATTTGAACAGAAATGAGATACCAATGTACATTCTGTTGGTCAAAATAAGTAAGAAAAAATGATACACGGTCTAGGATGTGAAAATAAAAGCTCTCATACTTTCCTGGTGGGAGTGTAGGCAGTTGCTTCCATTTGGGAGCAATCTGATAGTAATACTTAGAAAATAAGTTAATATAAACTCTAGGAACTAATATTCTGACTCCTGGTTATATACTCCAGAAAAATAGCTCATAAAACTATGTAGGTCCTAGCAGTATTTGGGATGGGGAGAATGAAGTTAGTTTCCACTAGAGAGAAATGATTAAGTAAATTGTGGTAAGGCATTCTTTGAACTACAATGACAGAATTTGATTAACTGTGATAGAGATACATACAGCAGCTTGGACAGATCATTAAAAAAAATGATCTTCAATTATTTTTTTAAGCAGGAAGCAGGAGAGTATCTATACCATAATATGTTATTTAAATAAGACACATGAGTACATTCACTATACCCAATATATTTTTCAGAGATATCTCACATTCAAGAGCATAATCCAAACACAATCACAGTAGGTTCCTAAGGGAGGAGAGAAAAGGGAGAGAAGAATGGAAGCAAAGGGTAAAAAGAATAAAGTATGTTAGACCAAACAAAACAAAGGAAAACATTGTGCCACAGCACGGCACAAGTTAACTAGAACAGGGTCTTACTCACACTAATGATAAAAGTGTGCTTTTATCTAAAGAGTAAAATTAAAATAACTTGTTTCATGTCTGCTCTTGCAGTCCAAAACAAAATGTGCATGCACATGAACACACACACACACACACACACACACACACACACACACACACACACACACAAACGTATTTATTGGGACTACAAAATACTACAATCTGAATGAAAGGCAGCAAGAATAAAAGACAGAACTACACTTCCAGGAAGTCACACATAGCAGAGGATGTCAAGCATAGAGATCACATGCTTTGTAAGTTTGTAGAGTGGAAGTCAGGCAGCCCCAGAGAGTAAAAATGACAATGATTCCTACACAACAGAAATTTTGGATGCATGATTTGATTTTACTTTCCTTCCCCATATACAGTGCAGTTATGAATACATATGGAATACTGTTTGATGAAGTGGGTTGGGGATATTCGATACAGAGAAGCCTGAACAATATAAGGAAGTCAAGAAGTAAAGATCAGAAATCACAAGAAGGCCTTTGAACAGCTTTAAGCTGTAAGAGTGAGGTTCTTTTTCTATTAATATAAGTGTTTGAGGAAGAAGAATACTCCAGGGACATTTGTGTTATCTAAGGGTAAGGGAAGCCAGTATTCTATGGCTTTTAAGCTTCTGGCCTCCCAAATTGAGAAATAGAAAGATTTGTGCAAGTAAATAGGGGAAAAAATGTTGTATTTTTGTACATAAACAATGATAAAGAATAGACTGGAGATATTTTTTTCTATCTTAACCACTCAAACTTTTATTATATTCAAATTACTCCTTTTCTTGGATTTAATTTTACATATTTCATGGGAGTTGAATGACAAATGCCAATTTTAAGCATGCATTTATTTATTATTTGATGCATCGTTATTTTACATGGTAATTCTTTTCTGAGTTAAAATCAATTGATGTTTCTAAATCACTCCCATTCTTTGAAAGTTAATCCTATGCTAATAAGGGTTAGAAGTCAATACTGCTTTAATTTATTTTTGTATATTGCTATAAACAAAAAAAACTTTTCATGTTCTAAAATAAAAATAAGAGATTGATTGCAAAATAAAAGCTTGATATTAGGATCTTATATAAATTTCATTTGCTTTTTTAAAAAGGAATGTTCTAGAGAAAGAAATGAATACTAATGTGTTTAAAAGTACTGTTTTTCTCTCCACATGTAAGTTATTTGTTAATAGAATATACTTAAGATTAAAGTAATAATCATAAACAGTACTGGAAAGTGTCAATTGGATACAGAAAGAACACTTAATTGATACTTCTTTTCTCTCTTTTTTTTGGAGCTGGCCTAAATAGTCATCCGAACCCTTGACCTTGGTGTTATAGCACCACCCAAAACTTAATTAGAAAAGTTAGCCACATACTCTGTAGCAAATTTGCAGTATTTTAGTTATATATTATGTATTATTTGGAAAATTTCTTACTAGTTTTTAAAGGAATGAAGTATCTTCAACTTTATAAGATAAAAAACTGATTTGTTTGTATGTGCAGCTCTGCAATATGAATTCCATGTATTTTAGAGCTTAGATTATTGATCTGGAATCCACTGAATCTTAGGAGAGTCCACGATCTTTGTGTGTTCTATGACCTCCTCTGCAAAATCTTTATGCATATGCGTACAATGCACCTGTATGTATTTTTGAGGGCTAGAAGGCCACAGGTTTCAGAATATAAATAAAGTGACCCATGAATCAAAAATAAAGTTAGTGATTGCTGATTTAGAAGGAATAATATGTTCAAATTAAATATCAGAATAAGATGGAAATAATTGTCTTGTCTCTTAATACATTTAAGCATCAGAATTTACATTATAACAGCAATAGCAACAAATATTATTAAATACTTAAAGATTTATCAATATGTATATACACACATGCACACACATATTATCTTACATATCTTAAAAATAACCCTGGGGAATAGATATTTTTGTATTTACATAACTCTTAAATTACATATTTTAGTCATGAGGCACAAAGATTAATTTTTACTTATTTTGGGAAGAAATATCAAAGAGTAAGAGGGGACTAAGTGTCTATTTTTAGTCTTTCACACATAGTTGATCAATATGACCATATATCACAAAGGCAGGGCAGTGATCATTTAAGCCTTTAGCTCTGTCCTTTTAGCCTAATTCTGCCAGCCAATTTCTAAACAAACTAGTTGCGCTGTGGTCTGTGTTGCAGCCTGTGACCATGCACAATCTTCCCAGTCAATCAGTGAGAATAATGAAAAACATGGAAAATGGTACGTTAGTAGTTACATGGAATATGAGATGGAAAGAGAGACTAAGCAATCCTGCTGTAAAGTGTTAGAACACACTATGAACATTCTTACTACAATGATTTTGTCATGTGATTTAAGGTAAAAGCCTCCAATTATTTTATTAATGTATTTATTATTGTATGTAATAAGTATACTATGTTTCACAATGAACTCAGGAGCATTGAGTTCAATATTAAAAATAGAAGAGACTCATGTCTTCAAATTAATTTCTATGTAAAATGTGACATGTAATTTTGTAATTTTTATATAAAATGTGACACATGATGTGATTCAAAATTTTGCATAATCTTTGTCCCCAGTATTCTAAGATGAATTGTTTATTTGTAGTTTACTTGCATAGTCAATGGGAGAGTGTTGTTTATAGGTAGCTTATAAATAGCGAATTTTACCATCCAGAACTGTCTTTCTCAAGGACCTGGGAGCCAGTCTTTTGAAGTACAGCCACCAAGGAAGATAGTATCCCTATGCCCAAGTCTCTGTAGAAGGTTAGGAGCCTAACTAAAGTAGGATTCTTACTCTAAGTTGTAAAACCACCACCAGTCATGACATTACAAAGAAGTTGATTTTTCCTTTGGGTAAAACCAACTGGCAAATATAGGAGGCCTGCTATTCTCCCCAACCCAACCTCTTAAAAATCTCCTAACCCATTTTCCATAGAGTTAATCTCAGACTAAATTTTGGCAACTTTTACTTTGACATAGCTAAATAGGCTGAGTTCTAATACTGTCTAATAATCAGTTAGGCTTAATAGGTGAATGGCTACATTATCTTCAAATTAGGAGTTTTTGCATACGTGTTGCTGTATTCAGTTAGCTAGTATTTTATTGAGGATTTTTGTGTCTATATTCATTAAGGATATTGGCCTGTAGTTTTCTTTTTTAGTTGTATCTTTACCTAGTTTTGGTATCAGAGTGATGTTTGCTTCATAGAATGAGTTTGGGAGAATTGCCTCTGTTTCAATCTTTTGGAATAGTTTGTAGAGAATTGGTGTCAATTCATCTTTGAATGTTTGGTACAACTGTGCAGTGAACCGAACTTGTCCTGGGCTTTTCTTTGTTGGGAGCCTTCTGATAACAGCTTCAATCTCTTTTATTGTTATTGGTCTGTTGTCCATACTACCCAAAGTGATATACAAATTCAATGCAATCCCCATCAAAATTCCAATGACATTTTTCTCAGAAATGGAAAAATCTATCCAGACATTTATACGGAATAGCAAAAGACCACACATAGCCAAAGTAATTCTGAGCAAATAAATAAATAAATAAATAAAGTGAGGCATAACACTACCTGATTTTAAACTATACTACAAAGCTATAATAACCAAAACAGCACGGTACTGGCATAAAAACAGACACACTGATCAATGGAATAGAATAGTGAATCCAGAAATCAACCCACATACCTACAGCCATGTGATCTTTGACAAAGGCACCAACTCTATACACTGGGGAAGAGACTGCCTCTTCAGCAAATGGTGCTAGGATAACTGGATATCCAAATGCAGGAGAATGAAACTAAACCCATACCTCTCACCATATACTAAAATCAACTCAAAATAGGTTAAAGAATTAGATATACACCCTGAAACAATAAAACTTCTCAAAGAAAACATAGGAGTAACACTTCAGGAAGTAGGAATGGGCACAGACTTCATGAATATGACCCCCAAAGCACAGGCAACCAAAGGAAAAATAAACAAATAGGATTATATCAAACTAAAAAGCTTCTGCACAGCAAAAGAAACAACAGAGTTAAAAGACCACCAATAGAGTGGGAGAAAATATTTGCAGAATATACATCTGACAAAGGATTAATTGCCCAATTGAAAAATGGGCAAAGGAGCTGGACAGACATTTCTCAAAGGAAGATAAACGAATAGCCAGTAGACACATGAAAAAATGTTCAACATCACTCCACATCCAGGAAATGCAAATCAAAACCACCTTGAGATACCACCTCACTCCCATTAGCATGGCTAACATCCAAAAGACTGGGAATGATAAATGTTGGTGAGGTTGCAGAGAAAAAGGAACTCTCATACACTGTTGGCCGGACTGAGACATCATGCAGCCTCTATGGAAAATGGTATGGATGTTCCTCAAACAATTGCAGATAGATCTACCATATGACCCAGCTATCCCACTGCTGGGAATATACCCAGAGGAATGGAAATCAAGTCGAAGGTATACCTGTTCCCCATTGTTCATTGCAGCACTGTTTACAGTAGCTAAGAGTTGGAACCAGCCCAAATGTCCATCACCAGATGAGTGGATACAGAAAATGTGGTATATCTACACAATGGAATACTACTCAGCTATAAAAAAAGAATGAAATACTGCCATTTGCAACAACATGGATGGACCTAGAGAAAATTGTATTAAGTGAAACAAGTCAGGCACAGATAGAGAAATGTCACATGTTCTCACTTACTTGTGGGAGCTAAAAATAAATAAATAAACACACAAATAAACGGGGGGGGGGTGTGAGGGAAGAAGACACAGCAATTACAATTCCTTGAAGTTGATACCACAAGTGAACAGAAGAGAGATTGTTAGGAGGGAGGTGGGAGGGAGATTTCAGTAATGGGCCACAATAATCAACCACATTGCATATTGACAAAATAAAATAAAATTTTTAAAAAAGGAGTTTTTTTCTATTTCTTCACTTTCTATCAATATATATCTTTTTGCTATGAAAAATTTCAAACATGCACAAAATTAGAAAGTAAAACAAATGCCTATGTACCAATCAAAATAATCTGTCTTTTTCCGTACTTATTTTTTATCATTCCTCATCCCGTTTTGTTTTATAGAGTATTTTGAGGCATGAGGTAATTGTGTACTTAAATACTTTAAAATATAACAAAAAAATAAATTTTTCTTACATAACTATAATACCATTCTCATACTTAACAAGATTAACAATGATCCCTTAATATCTAATATTAATTTAATCTAATATACAATCAATGATCTTCAATGATGAAAAAAAAAAAACTTTAAGTGAAAAATTGATGGGTTTGACCACTTTGGAAATCGGTTTGGCAAATTAACTTAGTATATACCCTATGACCCAGCAATTACACTCCTAGGTGTAAACCAACAGAAATGTATACAAATGGCTACAAAAGCATACATACAACAATGTTCATAGAAATACTGTGTATAATAACCTGAAGTTGGACACAGCCCCAAAGCCTTTAGACAGTAGCAGGGATATAGGGGTGCATATATACTTCATGAAACAGTATGTAGCATGTGGCAATAAAAATGAATGAACTAATGTTACACACAATAACATGGATGAATTTCACTGATGCAATGTTTAGTAAAAGAAGCCAGACACAAAAGATTAAGTTTTGTATGCTTTCATTTACAGAGTTCAAAATGGGCAAAAATAATCTATGGTGTTAAAAGGAACTACCATTAGCAAGGGCATACATCTGGAAGGGGCATAAGAAGGGCTTATGAGTTGGGTACTAGTACTATTCTATTTCTTTTTTTTCTTTTTTTGTTTTTTTTTTTTTTTGTTTTGTTTTTTTCGTGACCGGTACTCAGCCAGTGAGTGCACCGGCCATTCCTATATAGGATCCGAACCCGCGGGGGGAGCGTAGCTGCGCTCCCAGCGCCGCACTCTCCCAAGTGCACCACGGGCTCGGCCCCTATTCTATTTCTTGATCTGGGTGCTGGTGACCCCTATGTGCTTATTTCATGAACTGTACACTTATGATTTTTTTTTTTTTTTTTTTGATATATAGGTGATACTTTAGAATGGTTCAGGCTATTAACCATTGAACCCACTGATTGATTTTAGCTCACTGAAAGTTAGACCACCAGACAACAAGTGATCATTAATGTAGTATAATATAAAGGACATCACATATTGTCATGAGCCATCCTGCTATAGGGAACAGCATGGGAACCTGAGGAGTGATACCCCTTGTTCTGCAGGCTACAAGGGGGTCCTGTGTGTGTGGCACGGCTCTATGGAATTTCTTGTTTGTTCACCTTTGGTTGCTTGACAAGGCTTCACAGAATTAAACAGCCTAACCTTTTGGCTTAGTATGGTTTTGGGAAATTCCCTGGAGTTTCTCAAAGGACATGTTAAAATACATCAAAATTAACTGGTTTATTTAAAAGACATTGTCAGTACTAAAGGTGTTTTCGATGCATGTTCCTGGTATGGGTTGGCTCAATTTAATTTTGTTATTAATCTTTCTAGTTAGTGATGTGTGCATTAACCCATTGTGGCTGTGGTCATGCTCTTGTACGTGTGGAATGAAGTTATTATGTTGGATTTCTATCCACATTCCTCCAGGGAGATGATGGGTCCGAGTGCAGTGGTCTTTACAACTAATTGATCACAACCACTTACAGATTTTTTTGTTTCTCCCCACTCCCACAGTTTCACTTAATTTACCAAGAACATGTTCTCTCCTTAGCAATAGTAAGAATGATATAGTGTGTTTTTGTTAGTTTGAGTAGGATAATTTAACTTTTCATTTTGTCCCCTGTGCTGTTCCTAGAGTCTATCAGCAAGGAAATAAAAGGTATAAACATTGTGATTTTGATTATAAATTAAAATGATCAATATAGAGTATAAGCAATATTAAATTGTTAACCATAACTAATCAATGTTATTAAAATTAAGTGTAGTAAGTATAAGTAAGATTTAAAAAGGGTTAAATTGTAAGTTAAGAAGGTTAAGAATTATAATTTAAACTAAAAGTCTGACGCTCTTTAAAGCCAAGCATGCTGCTGTTGTATAGTTTCCTGGCCACAAGCCACAGGCTTTGGGGTGAACTACTGATGCATGAGTGGGTGCTTTAATCAATGCATGAGTGCTTTGGAACATTCTGATTTTTCTTTTTCTATAGAGATGAAATAAAAAATGTTTTGATTGAAAGATAAATCATCATGTAAAATGCTAAGTAAAAAATATAAATAAAGCAAGATTCTTGTGGTTGGTGTCCACACTTGCACTAGACATCTGTGGTCCGTCTCTTCCTTTTTACTGAATCCACACCATCTATTCAGGTCCAACAAATCCTGCAGAGCTGGTCTCCCGCAACATAAGAAGTACTTTTCAAAAAATGAGGGAATGTAGTCCCTGAAACTAATCAGACTTTAAAATCTGGATTCCTTCTAAACAATACAAGAAAGAAGAAACAAGTTACATGACCACATAAAGAAGCAACAACTATATACAGAAGTAGGGCATTTCATAGGACAAACAACCCAATTTTTCAACAAGTCAGTGTAAGAAAAAAAAAATTACATTAAGAAAAGGCTTAAAGCTACTTAAGAGACATAAGCAAATTCAACAGACACACTCTACTTTCTACACTTCTTTTGGTTTGGTCTTACGGTCTTGGCGAGCACCTCAGGTGTCATGGTCAACAGCAGCAGTGATAAAGGCCTTCTTGGTGTGTTCCCATCCTTAAAATGAAATTTATATAAGGTTTCGCCTTCATGGGCAAAAATTGGTGAAGTTGTATGATACAGAGCATTTACTTGGTAAAGGTTCCCCAATATTGACAGTTTCTTAGGCAATACACACATAATTATAAGTTAAACTATTAAAAGCTTTTTCTGGATTTATTTAGATAATAATATCATATACTTCTTTAGTCAATTAATTAAAAAAAAAATAACAGGCCACATTCTATTTATTGGTTTTCCCTAAAATAAGCTATCTTTATATTTCTGGAATACCTTTTTTAATCATATTATATTAATATTAAATATATCATCAGATAGGGTTGCTAATATTTTATTTGTCATGTTTGCATCTATGTTCATGGGTTAATCAGGTCTGTGAATTTACTTTTATGTTATTATTATTTAATTTTAGAATCAAAGAAAATGAGATGCAAATGTTCTCTTTATTTAGATTTTCTTGAACATTTTTGTAGAGAGCGATAGTTTGTTTCTTGAAGGTCTGTTAGAACGCATCTGTAATGTCATCTGACCACAGAGCTTTTATTTTATCGAGGAAATAATGCTAAGCATTTAATACTCAATGTTCTGTTTCATTTTCCATTCATTTTTGCCCCAGTTTTGGCATTTTATATTTTTAAATGCTGTAACACAGAGAAATTTAAAACATTAATTTTATTAATTTTATCCACCTTCTTTATATGCATTTTTTTCTTTATTTCTTGATTAACCTTGTAAAATATTCTCAATATTATTAATCTTTCAAAAAGCAAAATTTTTTTGTAATATTGTTTTGGTTATTCCTTCATTATTTTTCACTCTTCCATATTTTCTCCTTGATATTTCAGTGTACTCTGTTCCTTTATTTCTAACCTAATGAATTAGATGACTATTTTATTCATATTATATCTTGCTTTCTGATGTGTTTAAAACTCGAAATGGTCTTCTAGTATCCACTTTAGCTCTGCCCTCAAAATTTTGACAATTTCTATGTTCAATATCATTCATTACTGAACTTCTGATTAATTTGTAATATCTCATAATTTTCTTTCTAATTTTGGGTGGATATTCAAATTTTTGTTCAATTCTTTATTCCAGATGTGAAAAAAAAATAGCTCTCTCTTTTGTAATTGATGTCTGATTTATCACACACAGTGATGCTATTTCTTCAGGATTATTGCTATTTACTTTCAGACCAAAACATCATCATTTTTAATTGATATTCTATGTAATATTTACACAAACACAAAGAGAATTTTCTATTCTATTTTTCAGGGACAAAGTTATTTATAATGTGTTTGTATTATATAGTATCCCTCCTTAACTAGTCTTTTTCTTAAAACTGATTGCCTTAAATATTAAAATGTAGACGGGAAGACTAAATTCAGTGCACTCTTAAATTCCCCTTCCAATAAATTTGTGTAGTGTCACAGGTTGAAAAGCCTCTGGCTTTATCATTTGTGCTTCTATTTGGTATTGCCAGTTTTCAAGATTGTAGCTGTCTCCCTCAGCAGGAGTCAGCTACCTTTTGTGAATGGAGCTAAAGGATAATGGAATTCTTCAAGGAAAGCCAGTAAGTCTATACATATTGTTGACATCTTCTTCCCACAGGTGCAGCTTTGGCGCACATTGAGTGGACGCTGCTATTTTCTGCCTTGTGGTAGGAGGAAGTTATGTAAGGAACTGCTGTGGGCGTAATGGCAGAGAGAAACAGGGAAAACTAGAAAGCTCTCTTTTGACTTACTTCTCATATATGATACCTAGTTGTGTTCCCTGACCTGAGTTTCAACATACAAATAAATTCTTGTTACCATGGTTTTTCCTGGCACAGGATATTAACATAATTCAGAAGTTCTCTGGCAAAAATGGTTTATTTGACATAAAAGGATATGGAAAATTGAAGAGAACCACAATCTATGAGTAACTGTACATTCTTATTAAAGTAATGCTTATTATATTTTCCCAGAAAGAAAATGCAACTTCTATGAGTATCCCAAAAGAAGTGAGCAAGGGGAGGGAACATTCTTGAAAGTTCCATCTGGATTTTATCAATGGAAGGCTCTTATACACTATTGCAAATTACGTCCCTTGTTAGGAGAAGTTTCCAAGCAATAATTCAGCTCTGAGAAGGCACACACATTTTTATCATATACTATTTAACCACTGGGCAGCATGTGTTGTGGCATAGCTCTGTTTCCTCAGGACTATGCAAAACCAAACTTCATTTCCACTCAGAGGCCTCACAGTACTACACTTGTGTTAGCAGCGGAGAGTTAGTAGCCCATGTATTCACTATTCTTTTGTTCATCGTTGTAGTGGTCTCTGAGAGTCTCCCTCTGTACTTATATTCTGTCTAAATTGTTTGCTTTAATGTTTTATTATATTTAGAGTAAAATATAAATTCAAATGTACCTACAAGCATACACAGTTTTTGCTTTTTTTGTCCTTTAAGTTGGCCACTGAATTTGTTTCAAGCCTGACATCTCATTATCATTTCCCACCACTTTGCTCAAGAACTCTGAGTCTTTCTGCAAGAAAGATGTCTCAGTCCTCTTTCCATCTCTTGTCAAACACATACTGAAGCCTGACAGTATGGTCAGATGTTAATGTCCAGGTGTGCCTAAATTTAAAGAGAATAAACGTTAACTCTGGTCTTGTGGATTTGGGGCAGACTGCTGTTGCATTAATTCCGGAGTCCGTATTTCTGCCATATAAGAAAGTGGTTTCCTCAAGAATAAAATAAACCAGGATGTCTCAGTAAGATTTAATTCACTGTTTTCTACCATAACTATATAGCCTGAAACACCTGGGGACAAATATTATCCCATTAACATCACTTTGATCCTGTTACATTAATGCATCAAAAAGCATTTGTCTCTTTGTTATACCAGTTATAGTTACAAAGGTCCACCAAAATGGCCAAGAATAACTTTCTCTGAGGTCAACTAATTGTGACCACTTCTTATTCTACCCCCGTACCAACTTCGATTAAAATATTTCAATCTAACATGCATTTGTTGTATGGCTAGACTGTGCAAGATACATTCTAGATTTTATAGTTCCAATAATGCATAAAATCTAACCTCTGCCCTCAAGAAAATCACAATCCAATAAGTAAGAAAAACAGGTATATCATTAAAGAATACTGATTCTAATGTTAAAGAATTACCGTAAACAAAGAGTGGTGGGATGTCTTATAAGGGCACCATTTGAGAATACAGATAAATTTACTTTTCCCTTTCCAACTTAGATGCCTTTTATTTCTTTTTCTTGCCTAATTGTTCTGGCTGGAACTTCAGTCCCATGTATGTTAGAAGTAGCAAGAGTGGATATCCTTGTCTTGTTCCTGTTATTAGATGAAAAGCTTTCAATTTTGAGGATGATGTGCTGAGAGTTTTCATTTACAGTTTTTATTATGTTGAGGTAGTTTCCTTCTATTCCTAGTTTGTTGAGTGTTTTTTATCATGAGAGAGTGTTAACTTTTGTCAAATGCTTTTTCTGTATCAATTGAGGGAATCATGTCATCTACCCTTTTAAATTTATTGAGATTTAATTTGTGGCCTAAAATATGGTCTATCCTGGAAAATGTCCCATGGTGTACTTGAGAAAAAAGTGTATATTTTAGTTGTTTCTGTACATGTCAGTTAAATCAAGTTGGTTTACTATGTTATTTAAGTTTTCTATTTTCTTTCTTATCTTCTGTCTGGTTGCTCTATCCATTATTGAGAGTGAGGTATTGAAGTCTCTACCTATCATTGTAAAACTATTTCTTCCTTTAATTTTGTCAGTTTTTGCTTCATATATTATGATGGTCTGTCATTAGGTGTAAAAAGTTTATAAATATTAGGTCTTCTAACTATATTGAATCTTTTATTAATATACAAGTATAATATTTTTCTTTGTCCCTTGTAAACTTTTTTGATTTAAAGTCTACTTTGTCTGACATTGTATAACCACCTTGGTCTCCTTTGGTTACTATTTTCATGGAATATCTTTTTCCATCCTTTGATTTTGTCTATTTGTGACTTTGGATGTAAAGTGAGTCTCATAGCATGTAGTTTGATTGTGTGTTTTTATACTTTCTGCCAATCTCTGTCTTTTGATTAGTGTTTAATCCATTTACATTAAAAGTAATTACTGACAAGGAGAAACTTACTGCTGTCATTTCTCTGTTTGTTTCCTATGTTCCTTACAGCTTTTCTTCCCTCATTTTCTGTCCCTCATTTCTATATTCTTTTGTGTTTAGTTCATTTTTTTTGTGGTGAAGTGTTTAAATTCCTTTCCCATTTCCTTTTGTGCATATTCTATAGCTATTTTCCTTGTGGTTACCATAGGGATTTCATTTAACATCCTAAAGTTATAGTACTCTGAATTTTTACCAGCTTACCTTCAATAACATTCAAAACTCTAATTATTTAAATCTCTTTCCTCACCCCCTTTGGTTGTTGAGGTCACAAAATTACATCTTTTTACTTTGTGTATTCCAAAACGTTAATTCGTAAATGCATTAGTCCCTTAAATTATGCAGAAAACAGAAAATTAAGAATTTTGTAACAATAATATTTGGTTTTATAATTGCCAATGTATTTATCTTTATTGAGGGTTATTTTTTTCTTCATATAGCTTCGGATCTTAATTTCTTCATGTTGCTTCAAGTTACTGTCTAGTGTCCTTTTATTTCATTCAGCAGGACTCCCTTTAGCGTTTCTTGTAGGACAGGGATAGTGGCAAAACACTCCCTCGGGTTTGGTTTTTCTGGGAATGTGCTCTCTCTCTTTCTCTCTCACTTTTGAGCTTTTGAGGGACAGTTTTGTTGGATTTCAGGTTATGAATATGCAGGGTTTTTTTTTTTTTCTTAGCACTTTGAATATATCAGCCCACTGCCTTCTGACCTCTAAAGTTCCTGATGAGAAATCTGTTAGTAATCTTATAGAAGTCTGCTTATATATTATGAATACCTTCTCTTTTGCTGCTTTCAAAATTCTCTTTTTGTCTTTAGCTTTTGGAAGTTTGATTGCAATGTGTCTTGGTGTGGTTTGTTTTGGGGTGTTTGTCTAACTTGTAGTTTGTCAAGCTTCTGAAATGTTTATATTAATATCTTTCATTAAATTTGAGAAGTTTTCAGCTATTATTTCTTTAAATATTCTCTCTTCCCTTTTATCTCTCTTATCTTTCTGGGATTCCAACAATGCATATATTGGTCTGCTTGATGGTGTTCCACTGGTCCCTTAGTATCTGTTCATTTTTTCTTCCTATTCTTCAGGCTTAATCATTTTTATTGTCCTATCTTTAAGTTTGCTCATTCTTTTTTCTGCCTGCTCAAATCTGCCTTTGAATCTCTGTAGTAAATATTTAAGTTCAGTTATTAGACATATTAGCTCTAGAATTTATTTTTGGTTTAATTTTAAGTTTTCTCTTTAATGATATTGCCATTTTATTCATAGTTTTTATTTTTTATCTTTCTCCATATCGTTTTTTACTTCGTTGACATCTTTAAGAAAGTTATTTTAAAGTCTTTGTCTAGAAGATATGCTATCAGATCTTTTTCGGGGACAGTTTGTATTGATTTACATTTTTTCTCTGAATGAGCCATATTGTATAATTTCTTTGTATAACTTTGATTTTTTGTTGAAAACTGGACATTTGAATCTAATAATGTGCTAATTATAGAAATCAGATTCACTTCCTTCTCCTGGATTTGCTCTTTGTGTGTGTGTGTGTTTTCTTGTTTGATTGATTGCTATAGGCTGTCTCTATGTTGAGCATCAGTCTGAGATATAAACTTAAGGTCTATTCAGGTCTTTTGCAAGTCTTTCCTTTGTATGAGTTATCACTTTCCTATTTTCCCTTTACGTGTAGTTGTTTTTTAATGTCCCAGACTTTATTTTTTATTTTCTTTTTTTAAAAAGTCTTGTATTGAAACATAATTGATTATAAATATCTGTGAGGTACAGCATTGAATATCAATACCTGTGCACAATATGTGGTGCTTAAATCAGGATAATTACTATATTTGTCATTATACAATGTAATTATTTATGTGGCCTTTTAACAGTTTCTCCCAAACAGCCCTCCCCCTTTCCCACTTCTAGTAGCCTCAGTTCTATTCTCTCCTTTTGAAAGTTCAGCAAATTATTATTATTGTTGTAATTTTCTTTCTTTCTTTTTCTTTCTTTCCTTTTTTGTTTAATTTGTTTATTTTTTTAGCTCCCACTATGTGTAAAAACATACAATATTTCTCTTTCTGTGCCTGGCTTATTTCACTTAACTTAATTTTAAGTTTATCCATGTTGCTGTAAATGGCAGAATTTCATTCTTTTTTATGACAGAGAAGTATTATATTGTGCATATATACCACATTTTCCTATCCAGTCATCTGTCAATGGACATTTAGGTTGGTTCCAACTCTTGGCTATTGTAAATAGAACTGCAATAAACACAGGAGTGCAGGTATCCCTTCGACACGTTGATTTCCATTTCTTTGGGTATATACCCAGTAGTGAGATTGTTAGTTCATATGGCAGTTCTATTTGTAGTTGTTTGAGGAAACTCCATACTGTTTTCCATAATGGCTGCACTACTTTACAGTCTCACCAACAGTATAGGAGGGTTCCCCTCTCTCCACATTCTTGCTGGCATTTGCAATTCTCTGTCTTTTTGATAATAGCCAATCTAACTGGGGTGAGATGATAGCACAAGGAGGTTTTTATGTGCATTTTCTTGGTGCTGAGTGACGTTAAGCATTTTTCATGTGTCTGTTGGCCATTTGTATAACTTCTTTTGAGAAATGCCTATTCAGCTCTTTTTTAATTGTATTACGTGATTTTTTACTGTTAAGTTATTTGAGTTCCTTGTATATTCTGGTTATTAATCCCTTGTCAGGTGCATAATTTGCAAATATTTTCTCTCATTCTATAAGTTGTCTTTTCACTTTGTTAATTGTTTCTTTTTTTTCTGTGCGAAAGATTTTTAGTTGATATAATTATATTTTTCTTTCTTTGCCTGTGCTTTTGGGATCTTATTCATAAAGTCTTTGCACATTTCTACTTTCTGAAGTGTTTCCCTTATGTTTTCTTTTAGGAGTTTAATATTTGCAGGTCTTATATTTAAGTCTTTAATCCATTTTGAGTTGATTTTGGTATATGGCAAGAGGTATGGGTCTAGTTTCATACTTCCACATATGAATATCCAGTTTTCCCAGCACCACTTATCGAAGAGACAGTCTTTTCCCCAATGTGTATTCTTTGTGCCTTTGTCAAAGATCTGTTGGCTGTAAGTCTGTGGGTTGATTTCTTAGTTCTCTACTTTGTTACATTAGTCCAAGTGTGTGTTTTTCTGCCAATACCATGCTGTTTCAGTTACTATAGCTTTGTAGTATGATTTGAAGTTAGGTAGAAATTATGTCTCTAGCTTTATTTGTTTGCTGAAGATTGCATTGGCTATTTGTGGTCTTTTGCTGTCATTCCATATGAATGTTAGGATTTTTTTTTTTTTCTATTTCTGTGAAGAATGTCACTGGTATTTTGATGGGGGTTGCATTAAATCTATAGATCGCTTTGGGTAGTATAGACATTTTCACAATATTAATTCTTCCAATCTGAGATCACGGAATGTCTTTCCATCTTTTTGTGTCCTCTTTGATTTCTTTCAACAGTGATTTGTAGTTCTCATTGTAAAGCTCTTTCACCTCCTTGGTTAAATTTATTTCTAGGGTTTTTTGTTTTGTTCTGCTTTGTTTTGTTTTGGAGGAGTGACTTCTGTAAATGGGATTGCTTTCTTGTTTTCTTTTTCTACTAGTTTATTCTTGGAGTATAAAAATGCTGCTGATTTTTGCATATTGATTTTGTATCTTGCACCTTTACTGAAATCATTTATCAGCTCTAAGAGTTTTGTTGTAGAGTCTTTAGGTTTTTCTATATACGGGATCATGTCCTTAATATCTAGCTCCCAGAAGGACAAAAACAGTGAAGGGTGCCATCTTTTAAAATTCCCTGGAAGTCACATCAGCCAGAGGAGAAAAGGCTTGCAACAGTGGGTGAGATGGAACAAAAATGACCACCCACCATTTTTCTACACCTCTATGATCAGAAGCAGTGGTCAGCAATTACAGAGCACAGATATCTGATATTTGTAGGATAGGGTTCTTTTTGCTCATCCTGGCTCCCCCGAGCTACATGCAGCTTCCTCCAGAAACACAGGTATAGCTTCCTGCCAAGGGACTGGGAGTGGGGGATTGATAGCTGCTACTGTGCTTCAAGTTAAAATCGACTCAAATTAAGTAAAACTTACCATCCAAGCCTCCCCCTGGAACTTGCATGCCATCAATGGACTCCAAAGTTTCAAAATAATTACATCAGACAGATTCTCCCAGGGTAATTATTGTCTAGATGAGATGCAGATTACTGATGCTTCCTACTATATAATTTTCCCTGAATCTTCTTTTGCCTTTCCGTGTTTGAAAAAAAACACAACAAAAAAAAATCTATCATTGTGAAGATCATGAGCACTATAGTCCAGTTTAATCAAGTTTTCTGAAAACTTCTTAGGTGTTATACATTTTGCAAAGCTCTGGACCTATAAAAATTGACTGTACTCTGAAGAAACTTTGAATTAAATGGTAGCACATTGAAACCTAAAGTCATGTTCTAATTTTGAAGTGGTGATATAGAAGAATCTACAGTAATATTTCATAATACTGAAATCAATTTAAGATTTTAGATACTTTTGCTTATTAAATAAAAGTTTATTGTATCTTCTTAGAACTATATTCCATTTGCAAATAAACTAAACATATTCTTCCAATACATTCATTATAATTTAATGTCTTTATTTCATTGCATTTAGGATATGAAAATAAAATAGTACAAAATCTTCCTCTAAAATTTTATTTTAGTTTAGATTCAATAGTTCCCCCCCAAAAAAAAAATCCAGAAGGGAGAAAAATGATTCTTCTAGGCTATAATCTATAACTATCAAGAATTCCCTTATACTGCTTTGATGGAGACGAATTTGGAGAACAAAGAATGCATATAACACCTCCAAGTTGTAATCTTAGGACCTGCAGAACAAAAGTCTAAGGTGTTCTCTTGAAAAAAATGGGCTTGGTATTTATGTAGAATATTATAAAGCTACAAGATGTAGCATATATTAGAAATTCTGAGTTTAATTTTGTAGGCTTGCAAATTTATTTTTTTCAATATATCCAAATGTGATGAGCTCTATGAATTAGACTTACATGATCTAAGCACAAAATAGGTAGGGATACAACATTAAAAGCCAATTTATTAATGTATAAATGATATATAACTAAGATTGGAGAAATGACAAGAAACTTAGCACTTTTTCGTAATTAACCAATGCAAATTAAAGACCTGCATGGAGCTCAGTAGTGTTCTAGTTGTTGCATTAGAGCATGAAATCAATCTGCTCAAGGTTTCTTCTCACAGTATAACGAAAATGCTAATATGTATGACCAAAGAAAACATGTGTTAATAAATACTATTCAAATAACTAAACTGAGCATCACAAAAGGGAGTGATTAGATGGTTAATTTAAATTAGATTGTCATGGAAAGTTTACTTGAAGAGATGCTATTTTAAGTTGTGTAAATATCAAAAAAGATCCCACTATTAAAAGTCATTAGACAAGTATTATAGGCGTGGGGCTGTTTATGGAAAAACATTAAGGTGGAAACATCTTGACATATTTATGAAACCTAAAATATACAGTATGGTTAAAGCATAGTGAATGAGGCAGAGAAAATTAGGCAAGAGCAGATCACATATGCCCTGGCCATAATAGGCAGCTTAGATTTATTTTTTCCTAAGTGCATTGGGAAACCTCTGGAAAATTTTAAGCAGGAAGATGACACAGGAATGTATGTTTTTAAAAAAGACAATTCTAACTCATATGTGGTGATTTAAATGGAAGCAAGAGTGGAAGCAGGGAAAACATTTAGGAGACTGTTGCCATATTTCTAGCAAGAGGTGATGGCAATTTGGCCTAGGGAATTAGAGGAGATGAAGAAAAATCAATCCAGAATATCTTTTTAAAGGAGATTTGAAAGGACATGTAGGTAGACTAGATGAAGTGCATGTTTCATTATGATGATTTCAAGCACAAGCAATAAGATGTTTAATTGAAAGAGGCTTAAACAATCTGTATAACAAGAAATGTGGAAGCAGATACTTGCAGATTTAGAAATGAAATCAAGAATTCAGGACTGTCCTGTCTTTCTAAATCTGTAATTGTCCCAAACAGCTGTTACAGGTACACACTTTACATGTATATATGAAAATTTACAGAAGATGGAGTGTATCAGTCCATTTTCTGTTGCTTATAACAGAATACCTGAAACTGGGTGATATATAAAGAAATGGAATTTATTTCTTACAGTTTTGGAGGCTGGGAAGTACAGGGTCCAGGGAACACATCTGGTGAGGGACTTCTTTTTGGTGGTGACTCTCTATAGCAATGCAGGGCATCACATGGCAAGAAAGACATAAGCAAGAGACTTAATGTGCTCACTTGCTTTCCATTAAACCATTAACTCATTAATCCATGAATGGATTAATCCATTCATGAGGGCACAGTCCTCACAATCCAATCATCTCTTAAAGGGCCCACCTTTCAAATACGATAATATTATTTCCCACCCTCTTAGCACTGTTACAATGGGGGTTGTTTCAAACACATGAACTTTTGGGAAACATTCAACTGATAGTGTGGAGAGAGGAATAGTCTCTTTCTACTTCTATGCTTTTCATTCTATTTTCTTTTATTCATTTTGGAGGAAATTTTTCTCCAGAAGCTGAAGTGCATACTCTCTTTCAGGACTCATTGACCATGATGGAAACTCGTATTCATGTTCTATGAAGAAGGGAGCAGAAGCAAGGTCAGCTGTCTCATTTTTTGGCTTCTCTCATGGGGGAGGGGCTCTGCACTGCAGGATGCAGGAGAGGGGACTAGTTAGGGGTGGGTAACCAACAGTATCTGTCACAGAGTATGGGAGGAAAAAAATAGTTAAGGATAACTTCCAGATGTTTTACTGAACTGAGATCATGGTGGTGCCACTTGCAGAAATGGTGAAGGCTGGAGAAAGAGCTCATTTAGGAGGGAAAATCTTTGAAGACTGTTAGATACCTAGGTGAAGATTTCAAGCGGGCAGTTATGTCTATTAGCCTTGAGTCTGGGAGCTATATCAAGGCTGGAGATAGTATTTAAAACCACAGAACTATGTGGGCCACCAAGGGAAAATTTTTGGACTAAGATGAGAAGAGACCCCATGCCAGAGCCCTGATACGTCACAACATTGACAAGTCAAACAGAAGAATGGGATTCAGAAAAGGAGACTGAGGAGGCCTGCCACAGCCTGTCGTATGTCTCAGGGCACCTCAAATAATAGTTACATTTTGATAACCATGTCTAATTAATTCACTTTAGTGCTTCTGAAAACTTACAGTTTCTATTCTTTGTTGCTCACTCAATGACAGATTATTTTATTTTAAACTTTCCTTTTAAAGTTATTTTTTTTAAAAGCTGTGATAAAACATACCCCTAGAAATGACTACTTAGACAATCATGTATATATATTTGTATTAGATTTGGGAACATGTAACAAAAAAAAAACACAACAAAAAAAATTAACTGTGGCTTAGACACAATTAAAATTATGTCTCTACATATAAATAAACGTAGGCAGTTCAGAGCTGAGCTGATGGCTCCAGGATTATCAAGTCTCAGGTTTCTTCTGCCGTCCTTAGTGGGCCACCTCATGGTGCAAAAGGAGGGGAATAAGAAGAAGGAAAGAAACACATTTTAAAAATACTTCCACTTGTTTTATGCATCTGGCAAGAATGTAGTTACCATGCCTCCCCTCCATGTAAGGGAGGTTGGGAAGTACATGTCTTTATTCTGAGTGGCCATGTGCACAACTCTACATTTCTACTCCTGAAAAAAGGAAGAGGAAATTTCTAAACTCGCAGGAGGTCTGATTCTGATACCAAAGGAACAAAAAATCAAGGTTAAAGTGTAAACTGAATTCCTGTGGCCATACATTTACTACCCTACATTGTTAAAATTAATTTCCCCCAAAATAATAATAGTATTAATCAAAACACACTAAGCGCACACATTTACACACATCTCTGAAAGTTAAAAAAACACAGAACAAAAAAACTGCTGCTTCACTTTAACTATGCTTATCATTTTAAACCATGTTTTTAAAAGATAGTGTTTTTTTGAGAACAGACATGCATCTCTTTATGGTTTTAGTTAGTTATGCTCAATTGCTTTGTACATTCAAACTTCACAAAATGTGCCTTCTCTGGTAGAATTATACATAGAGAGAATCTCTATCGATGTTAAATGCTAAAATCCTTTCTTGGTGTACTGTGTACTGTGGTAATCGTACCAGTAGGACAGAGGACAGAAGTATTTACCTCTTCAAAACACACCCTGCTGTTCAGATACCAAATGCAAATGGGGGAACTGGAGGCTCAGACCACTGGAGTTGCTTGTTTCTTTTGTCTTTTTTTTTTTTTTTTTTTTTTTTAATTTGAGCATGAGTTCTAAGATTCCCACCATACTCTCATACACCCGAACAGGATTATCAACGCTTTTAGATTCTGGCCCGTGAGTAATTTCTTGAAATATTTCTAGGCAAAGGTATTCAGTTACAAATTAGGCATTCATTGCTTCTGAACATTTTCTCTGCAACATTTTAGCTTCTATAACATTAGACTTAGAAGGCATATACTTTGAAAAAGAATCCTTACATATTCTTCATTTTAAATTCACGGAAAAAAATCAGCATTGCCAGTGGTTAATGACCTTCTGCCCTTCATCTATTGATTATGTTTCCTAATTTATTTTCTCTATCTTCAGTATCCTCCAGCTAAATTCACCTTTCCTCACCCCAAAATTATTTTTGTTCAATAAGTGATCTTGCTATTATTTCGTGAGGCTTAAAGACTTTCATCATCTCTATGGATTAAAATATGTATATATATTTGTGGAAAGAAAGGACTCTCAAGTGCTTTTATTCCTATAAATTCTCAATCTTTTGCAGTAAGAATTTTTTCATCTTACCATTACCAGTAAATACTTTGTGACCTCTTTTAGCATACAAAAATTACAACTTTTTCTTTTTATTGGATTTATGTATTTTGGGCAAATGCTATCACTTTATATTAATGGATTGGATTAGCAGAAGAAATTATTTTATTTTTCATTGCATATGAATGGGAAAAAATCCATTCTTGAAATATATACTTTGAATCCTGCTTTTTTTTTTTTGCTGCTGTTGCCTTCAAAGACAGCAAAGCAAACTGGCCAAAATTATTTGGATATAGAAAGCTGTCCATACATGACTTTGCAGGTTTTACAACTACTGCTTCTTCAGCTCTTTCCTTGGTTCTTTGTGTTACTGGCTCTTCTTTCTCACCTTCCTAGTAATAACTTAAATAGCACCCAATCAGAAAGACCTTTTTTAGAAAACAATACAAAATAGCTTGCTTGTATGCCCGGATATTCCTGATCACACATTATATATTTCCTTCACAGTATTTATCATACTTTTTCATGATTTCATTTATATAATTACTACTGTGCCTCTCTCACTGCAATATAAGTTTCTGTCAGTCAAGTATCATTTGTGTCTTTTTCACCACTGTATCCTCAAAGCTTAAGTTGTGCCTATAGTCGTATGTAATAAGTCCTCTATAAATATTTGTTGAAAAAGAAAAAGGCAATGAAGGAAGAAACTATTGTTCTCTAATTAGGTTTCTTTCTTTTGTATTTGTTATGAAATGTAGTGGCTTGAATGGTGGCCCCCAACAATTTCAGGTTTTAGTCCCTGGAAACTGTGCATGTCACCTTACACAGTAAAGTTTTTCAGTATGTAATTGTTAGGGATCTTGATATGAAATGATTCTGGATTGTCCAAGTGGGTCCTAAATACCTTCACAGGTGTCTTCACAGGGCTACAGAGGAGAAGGTGATGTGAAAAAGTGGCAGAGAATGAAGTGATGTGGCTACAAGGCAAAAAATGCCCATAGCCAACAGAAGCTGGAAGAAGCAAGGAACAGATTCTCCCTATAACATTCAGAGAGAGTGTGGTCCTGTAGGCATATGAATTGGGGCCTAGTGAAACTGATGGACTTTTGGGGAAAGTGAGATAATAAATAAATATCTGTGGTTTTAAGCCACCAAGTTTGTGGTAATTTGTTGTAGTGGTCATAAGAAACTAATATATACAATATTTTAAATATATAGAAAATAAAAATGTGATTCAATACCTGTACACTCCTATTCAAATGTAACAAATATTAATAAGGTAAGGGGATCCGAATCCTTGACCTTGGTGTTATAACATCATGCTCTAAACAAGTGAGCTAAACAGGCAGCCCAGATTTTTTTAAAGACATGAAACAATAGCAATGCAGCAGTCCTTTCTACACCAGCTAAACACTCCTAGGATAGCCATTATACCGAGGTAGGTTCGAATTCTTTCCAACTATGTTTTCTTATTTTGCTCTACATGTGTGCATCTCTAAGCAATACGTAGTATTGTGTTGGGTTAAATTTTAAATAGATGTTAACTTTTATATAAATATTATTTAGATTATTCACAATATCCTTTAGTCACTAAATATTTATGTTTCCAAATTTTCCATCTAGATTCTTGTAGTTCTAGTTTACTCATTTTAAATGCAATATCCTTTTGGATCATTTGACCAAACAGCTACTTATCTATTTTCTTTCAGTGGGTTATTTATGTAGTTTTGAATTTGTTTTAATTGCACACAATACAATTAACATTTCTGATCATGTTTTCTTGTGCTTTCATTTGAGATTTCTTCAAGCTAATATCCTTGGAAGTGGTTTTTCTGGGCTGTTTGAAAAATACACATTCAGTTCTACTGACTGTTGAAAAATTGCTATACAAAAGAATTATGCTATTATATAATTCATTAAAAGTACATGACTTTCTATTTTCCACATTCTAGACAGAAATTGATACTATAATTTCCCCCAATCTGTTAAGTGTGAAATAAAACCTCATAGTTTTTTAAAAATTTGCATTTCCTCGAATACAACTGATACTGGATGTTTGCAGATCTGATTAGTCAATATTTAAAAGTGACAGGCACCTCTCTTGAATTCCGTACTAATCTTAATCCAACATGTAGGAAAGTTATACACTGAAAAATGGTTATAGTGATTTCTAAATGTCAGTTATTCCATAGTTATACCAAGACTTTGTTGATTCAACAGTTTCCAGTAAAAGTGGTAGAGAACTGAGGTAGAAAATCAAGATCCCTGAACTATAGAACTAAGCACAACACAGGGAGGAAGACAGACTAATGTTAGGCATATTAACAAACAAGACTATTCCAGCTGTTGATATATGCTATAAATAATATAAAACTAATTGATGTGGTGGGGATTAGGCTACTTAGAATGATCAGGAAAGAAATCTCTGAGAAAGTGACAATTGACCTAAGACTTCAATGACAGGAAGCAGGTTGGCATGTTAGAAATAAAAGAAGAATGTTTCAGGGTGAGAAAAAGAACATGCAAACAATGCACTTGGATGTGTTTAAGGAAGAATGAGAAAGCTAGTGTAGCCAGAACACAGGAAACCAGAGAGATGTGATGTTGAAAAGGTATGAATGTATGAACAATACTAATTTTATCCTATGTATGCTGTAAAGACTTGGATAGTATCAAGTAGGGATGTGGCTTGGTTTGATTTATGTTTCAAAAGAATCATTTGGATAATTATAAGTGCATGCATTTCAGGGAGACAAAATTGGCCTGGAAGTGACTAATTAGGAAGCTGCTGTAAATTTCATAGTATTCTAGCCAAACATAGTGAAGTCCTGGACTCAGGTTAATTGTAGTAATAGAAATATACATACATATGAGATCGATTATATATATATATATATATATATATATTTGAGAGATTTTATATTTGAGATTATATATATATATCATATTTTATATATATTTTTTTTCTTGAAGATGACTAGCTAATAAAGGAAAGAGAGAACTGGAAAAGCCATTGATATTATGGTATATATATATATATATATATATGTCTATATTGATATATCTGTATATCTCAATGGCCTTTTTTACAGATATAGATCCTGTAATTAAAACTCATATATAAATGCAAGGAAATTAGAATATTGAAAACAATCTAGAAAAACAGGAACAAAATTGGTAGACTCATGTTTCCCAATTTCAAAATTTACAACAAAGCTACTGTAAAATCAAGACAGTGTTTACAGGCATCAGGATAGACATGAAGATCAACGGGATAGAAGTGAGAGTCCAGAAATTAACCCAAACATCCATAGTCAATTGATCTTTGATAAAAATGTCAAGACTGTTCAATAGGGAGAGAAGAGTTTCTTGAACAAAAGGTGCTGAGACAATTGGGTATCCACATACAAAAAACTGAAGTTGGACACCTACCTTACACACAATATAAAAATTAACTCTAAATAGATCAAAGATCTAAATAGATTAAAGATCTAAATAGACCAAAGATCTAAATATAAGATATAAATCTATAAAAAATTTAGAAGACAACATAGGAGTAAATCTTGGTGTCCTTGGATTTGGCAATACTTTCTTAGATGTGATACCAAATGCACAATCAACAAAAGAAAAGTTAGATAAATTGGTCACTATCAAAAATAAATACTTTTGTACATCAAGGACCTTATTAAGAATGTGAAAAGTCAACCCATAAATGGGAGAAAATATTTTCAAATCACATATCTGATAAGGATCTAATATAAAAAACATATAAAATTCTCTCACAACTCAACAATCAAAAGACAAATGGCCAAACAAAAAATGAACAAATAATCCAAATAGACATTTCACTAAGGAAAATGCACAAATCAAAAAAAAAGGGGGGGGTATGTACAAGTAAACAATATGCACATGAAAAATTGCTCAACATTATTTATTATTAGGGAAATGAAAATTAAAACCACAATGAGATGTCACTTGATACTCACTAAGATCATATATTAAAAAAATGGACAATAACAAATGTTAGTGTGCATGTAGAGTAATTGAAACCCTTGTACACTGCTGATTGTTATGAAAAATGGTGAAACTGCTGTGAAAAATAATCTGTTTCTGAAAGTTTAAATATACCATTTCCACATGGCCGAGCAATTCTACGGCTGAGGTCTATAGCCAATAGTAATAAGTACATATGTCTATACAAAAACTTGCACACAATGTTCAGATAACATTATTCATAATAAACAAAGTGTGTAAACAATTAAAATATTCATTGACTGCTGAATGTTTAAGTATAGTAGGGTACATTCATACAATGGAATGGTATTCTTCAATAAAAAGTAATGAAGTAATGATACATGCTACATGAAGGATGAATCTTGAAAATATTACCTAAGTGAAAGAGCCAATCACAAAAGACCACACATTATATGATCCATTTATATGTAATGTCTGAGATAGACAAATACATATATAAAGAGAAGGCAGTTGTTGTCAGGAGCTGAGGTGTTGGGAATTTGGGAGTGAATGCTAATTACACATGGTTTCTTGGGGGTAATAAAAAAGTTCTAAAAGTAGTTTGCCATGATGGTTGTACAGTTCTATAAATATACTAAAAAGTATTTAATTGTATTTAATTTTTAAAAATTTAACTTTAAATGGTGCATCGAGTGAATTGTACAGTATATGAATTATATTTCAATAAAGCTACTAAAAATAAAAAAGAACAAGCAAAAAACTGAAAAACAGAAAGAAATCTGCAATAGAAATATTCTCTGTACAGAATTGTTTATATTTATTAGAAACATGACTGCATGAAGCCTTTATACACCTTTATATAATAGGCCCAGCAAGTGTTCACACAAAATATCTCGTGTAATAATATCATTTTCAGTATTTGTAGTTTTTAGATACTTCTGTGTGAAAATCCACTTCCAAATTTGAAAGCAAATGCAATGAAAGAGAGGTAAAATAGGAACTAAAGAAATGAATATTTCTTTTTTACTACTTTGCCAATGGCCAACTTCATTGATAAGCCCTCTTCATACATTTCTGTACAGAAAGCTTTTATGAATAATGGGTGACATACATTGTATTAGTCCATTTTCTGTTGCTTATCACACAATGCCTGAAACTGGGTAATGTATAAAGAAAAGCGGTTTGTTTCTTACAGTTTGGGAGGCTAGGAAGTCTACAGTCCAGGGGGTGCATCGAGTGAGGACCCTCTCCTTCATGGCGACACAGGGTGTCACTTGGCAAGAATGACATTAGTTAGAGCTCTTTTATGTGCTGTCATTATAAAGACACCACTCCCATGACAACCCACTAAACCATTAACTCATCCCTTCATGAATAGATTAATCCACTCACGAAGGCACAGTAGTCACGATGTAATCACTTCTTAAAGGCTCCACCTTTCAACACTCCCATAGTCTGATTTCCCACCCTCTTAACACTGATAAATGGGGTTCAAGCCTCAGTGAGTGTTAGGGGAACATTCAATCCACAGCGTACAGGTAGACTTAATATCCAACAATTAGAGTAGCTTAGTGGTTAAAAACACAGTTCTCTAAGTCAGGCACTTGGGGATAAAGTCCTGTCCATCAATTACTATTTTAATGACCTTAGCAAGTGACCTAATCTTTCTAAACCTTGTTTTCTTCACCTGTTAGAAAGGATAATATAATCTATTTTGGGGGGAGGATTTAGTATAAAATGTCATGGTAATTAAGCCAAAATAATTAAGTAATTAAGTGATATGCAGAAAGTATTGGCAACTGCCTCCGCTGTCATTTTAAGGCTTTTGTCGTGCCTGCCATACTAATTTTCCTACTATTTCTAATATTGTCAGCATTAAGACCACCTCTTTAACATTTCTAGTATACTATTAATTTTATGTTAATTAAAATATTATGGTACCTAAATAGGCTCACATTTAGCCAAATTAATTACTACCACCTTTCTTAGTAAAGGAACTGAACATCCTTTGGCCACTTCTCTGCTTTAAAGCACAACCCTTCCTACTGTTTGGAATGAAGTTACGGTACGAAACTGGTGAACAGGCAGCTACCTCTCAGAGGTGGCTTCAGCAATACCGTAAATGGAAATCTCTAGCATCACTGAGTGTCTTTTACATTTTTTTATATTCTAGGACTCTGCCAAACCCTCTTTGTAATTTTAATTTAATCCCCCAAACAACAAATTGAGTTAAATGTTATGTTCTCTACTTTACAAAATAAGAAATTTGAGTCCCATAAAGAGTGAGCAACTTTTCAAATTTACAAAGCAAGCAAATGCTGGGGCCAAAGTTTAAAATTAGATCTGCCTGACTTAGCACTTTTCTCAATACTACATTTAATTTACCATTTACTCAAGTATATCTTTTTAACAGCTCTGATTTTTTTGTTTCAATCCTCCCGTTGAGTCTGAAATTCAAAACACTAAATTCACTCCTTTAAAACAGACACTAAGCAGATAACTGTCTTGAGAAATATTTTAAAGGTACATGTTCTTTTTAAACATCAAGTATTCATAAAGCAAAAAAAATCCCCAAACAAAACAAACAAAAAACCCCCCAAAACAAAACAAACAACAACAAAAAAAACCCCAAATAAATAAATAAATAAATAAATAAATAATATCTAGTATTTTTTTTATTCCCCAAAAAGGGGTAATAATTGCTTTGTATAGAGGTTATCTTTATATGAAGTAATATATTTTTCTTTTTTAAAATTGATAAAATAATAATTATGGGTTACAATGTGGTATTTTCTTCTGTGTATACATTGTAGGAAGATTAAATCAAGCTGATTAACATATGCATCACCTTATGAACTTCTTTTGTGTGGAGCAATTTTGAAATATAATACATTTATTAACTGTGAGCACCACACAGTAGAATAAATCACTAAAATTTATTCCCCCAGTCTAACTGAAACTGTGTACTGTTTTATCAACATCTCTCCTTTTCCCATCCCTTCACCCCCTCTATTTCTATGAATTGGACTTTTTTTAGATTTCGTATATAAGTGAGATCATACAGTATTTGTTATTCAATGCTTGGCTCATTTTACTTAGCATAATATCCTCCAGGTTCATCCATATTGTCATGAACGACAGAATTTCCTTCTTTTTAAAGGCTGTATAGTATTCCATTTTGTAGCTATACCACCTTTTCTTCATCCATTCATTTTTGATATTCATTTCAGCATTATTCACAATGGCCTAGATATAAAAGTAACTTAAGTGTATATAAAGAAACATTTTAAAATTACACCTCACTATCCTCTTTGTTGCAATAGCTATTTATAACTATAACTATATTTTAACTAAAATGGAATGTAAGATTCTTTCATGGAGGATATCCCACCATTTAATTGTTAATAATATTTAACCATCTGTTTCTACCAAAATAAAAGTACTTTAAATGATTAATGCAAAACCACCAAAGTCAGATAGCAGTGAATGTGGAATTATCTCTTGTGAAATAGTTCTTATCTACTAGAGTTGGGAAACCTAAATTCATGAACCATCCTTTGGAGAAAATTTAAAATTCTATTGCCATTATTGATGAATAGGTTATTTACAACAGGTATCTAATAATTATAATTATAAGCTGTTTTAAGAAAAAAATTATAAAGGAAAATTGTAATAATTCAGCTTTCATAATACATCCAGTTTTTTCGAAGCAGAATACTTATGACAATAAAAACATTTAAATCTCTCAATATGGTTGGGATTCAAAGTTAAAGACAAAGAAAATTCTGAAAATAAAATAAATGTTTATTTAAATACATCCAAATATGAAGTATAAAATTCACTGGTTGGTGAATTTGGGCTTGTTATTACTTTTTTATTATTCAACATTATTCCTGAAAACTGTAAACAAAGAAGATGAATTTCCAGTTAGCATCATTTGCCTGCTACTATTATAAGCTTTTCCACCTTTTTCTCTATTACCTAGTAGCAATGAGAGCTTTCTAAAAGTTTAAAAAATAAGTTCGAAACTAGAAAACTAACAGATAATTTCAAACTTACTTTTAGAATTTTTATATAAATTATTCATATAGAAATTATGTACAGAACAAATGTGATTAGAGAACCTACTGCTTTTATTATGTGTACTTGCCCTGTTTATAAGGAAGTTCTGAGAAATCAGTATCACTTACAGTAATGCCATACATATTCATGAAGTAATATTAAAGGATTATTTTCGTGATATAGTTATTTACCATTTATGCAACGGGCTTAATGCCTTCAGAATCTATAAATAATCTGAAAATTGAAGGCTCTGATGAATAAATTAAGTCATCTTTAAAAAAACTGGAAAATTAGGAATATGTAGTATACTAAAGATCATATACATTATTGTTTAAGAATTAGATTCTAATTCACATTAAGAAGTGGAATGAAATTTTGTACATTCATTTTATATTTGGTTATGTTCATCTTTCTTAAATGTTGATATGTCAGAATATAAGAGTGTGTTGGGGGAAAGGATGTGTATTCATTTTAATTAAATAACAGAGTTGATTTTTCAAAAATTCCTAAAGATTTATAATTACTATCCCTCTCAATATCTGTCAAAATAGTTTGATCTCCAAAATAGGCATTGTGTTTGTTTATTTAAAATTTTTATTTTAATACAGGTAGGTTGACTGGAATAAACTTTTTTATTAAAAACAAATACATCTTTTAGTATAGTGAAAACTTGGAAAAATTTTTAGTTGTCAAAAGAATTTTCCTCTGAATGCCTTCATAATGCATATTTGAGATATGTGACATATGGGATATTAAGAGCTCAGTGATACATCCTTGGTAACTTCTAATTTGCTCAATATCCTAATTATCCAATATATATTTTACACAACACAAATTGATCCTAGTAACAGACCGATATATTTTAAAACTCAAGCATATTATTGATTTATTAAATTAAGAGAACAGCCACCTGCTATTTTTCTAATTTACTTCCTCTTTTCTTTCCACCCCAGCAGCTTTTACTTCAGCAGAACATCCAACTTTCATCCTACTAGCCTACAGTTTCCTTCACCACACCTTATCTCCTCACTTTTCTCTGTACTTGGTGTAAATTTTAAGGTCCTAATTAAAATCATTTAGCACCCTCATCTGGAGAAACCTCAAGGCCAATCAAATTCAACTGTTTACTTAATCTATACATCCATCCAACAGCAGAACATGGCTAGAAAGTAATAGATAACCACACCAGGTCTTAATCACTTTAAATTCCTGACCATCAACCTCAAGTAAACTAATGCCAGTTACTAATCATTCTGTTAAACTAGTTCAATTTCTTCCTAATGACTCCTCTATAGCTTCTCTTTTCTCCTCAAACCTGTATATTCTCCTCTACCCTCAGTCTTGGTGCCTATCCTACTAAATATTTAATTGAGAAAATAGGGGGAAAAAATCAAAAGAAGAATTCTACTAACTCTGACAACCACATCTACTCATCTGTGTCTGTCATACTCTGTCCTCCATCTTGTTACTATGTGCACACCACCAAGTGACGTTCCCCTTTTCTATAAAAAGTCTGTTTATTTATTTTTTACTTTTAACTTTTTCCTCTGATCTCCTTCTTAACTATAATTTTGGAAGAGAGGCAAGGAAGCATGGAACAATTTCTTGGCTTGTATTGTTGTAAGCTGGCTTCTAACTTTCTTGGCCTTGCAGATACTTAAAACTCCTCTATTCTGAGCAGCTTCCAAGGCTCTTCAGAAATTTTTTGCTGTGCTCTTTTGACCAAAGATCCCTTGACATGCCTAGTACCTCATCTTCAGCTAAGACTTTTATCTCAGCTCCCACTCAGACATTAGCTCCAGAGTTCCCTCACCCTTCCAGGCAGTCTTCTTTGGTAGGACATAAAATAAAAGCCCTGCTGAGGATTGATTGAATTGTGTCCCCCAATGTCCATGAATTGTGTCCCCCAATGTCCATGTCTTAGAAGCTTAATCCCCACTGTGATAGTGTTAAGACAGTAGGAAGTTCTATCACAGGTATTTGAAAGGTGGGGCCTTGAAGAGGTGATTAGATTGTGAGGATCCTGCTATAGTGAATGGTTTAATGGTGGTCATGGGCATGGTTCTGGGGGCTTTAAAAGGAGAGTGGATGAGGAGTTATCTTTCTCTCTCTGTTCCGCCGTTCTGCTATGTGAGGACCCTGCATCAATGTCACCACCAAGGCTCTCACCAGATGTGTTCCCTGGACTTTGGACTTCCCAGCCTCTGAAACTGCAAGCAATAAATATTGTCTCTTTATAAATTACCCAGTTTCAGGTATTCTGTTATATGCATCAGAAATGGACTAATATAGGCCCCATACCAGATATCTCTTCCACTTAACCTCCCTCTGATCCAAAGGGAATGCTGATACTCTTAGTCATCAGTAGCAAGGTTCACTGTAGCCTCTGGCTTCTCCCTTCTGCTCTGTAGCAGCCGTTTTGGTTGATTTAGTGTCAGTACTGGTCCCCCAAATGCAGAGAATGTACATCGGGCGTAGGGTATACTTCAGGTTTCATGTGAATCTTCAGACATTATTCACTTCTCTCTTATTTATACTCAAAGTGTAGCATTTCTCTTCTGATAGCTACTACTTTGTAAAAAAATATTTTAAATTTAGTGGTATGCAAATTAATTTTGTTGTGCTCACAGAGTCTGTGGGTCAGAAATTCAGACAGCCCACAGTGGGAATGACTTTTTTGTAAGATGTAAGATGTCTGAAGACTGTCTTGAAAACACTTGAAGGTAGAAGGTGACTTGATTATTGGGGTATAGAATCATCTGGAAATGTTTTTGTCATTTGTCTGGCAATCAGTACTGAATATCAACTGGGACCTCAACTGAAGCTTTTGGAGAGACACCTATTTTGGTCTCTTCTGATGACCTCAGGGCAGTTGGATTTTATACAGGGTGTTTTATACTCCAAAAGGAGTACCACAGATAATGAAGTTTGAAACTCCATTACTTTTTATGGCATAGCCTCAGAAAATATATAGTATCACTTCTGCCACTTTTTATTTGTTACAAAAGGGTCACAATATTACTTAGACTCAAGGAGAGGGAATTCGAAGTTACCTCTCAGTAGGGAGTGTCATGGATCTAAAAAGGTATATGGGAAGGGAAATGTTGAAGCCAACTTTGGAAAATACTATATAGTATATTTTGTCTTAAATAAATTTTACTAACCAAATCCTTTGTTCATAAACATCTTGGCTTTTTCTTTTTAAATAACCTTGATCCTACTAAGAGGTCCAAGAGTTATGAAATATGTTATTATGCATTGCCTTAGTAAATTATGCATTTTGAAGCTCACTTCATTTCTCTTAGTGAAAAGTTTTTTTAAGTGTGGATTTAATCTCTGTCACAGTTGTTTGTTATGTCCTGTTTTTGTGAAGTTTGTGCATTTGTTTTGTGTGTGTGTGTTTGCATGTGGTGATGTGTGTTTCTATAGCACCTGATGAGAGTAGTGATTTGAAGGACTGCGGAAAGAGTTAACAAAATAGTCAACAGTCACTATGTAAGGCTAACAAATGGAAGAGTCTGATAATTGTGAAAGCTGTACTTAGACTACAACACTGTTACCCTCCACGTGGTATTATTTACAGCTGAACAATCTACATTTTAGAAAACATGGGCATATGTGTGTTTATGAAGTTACAACATTAAAGGCTGTAAAGCAAGACCACCCTTCAGATCTCTCATGAAGGAATCAAATATTCTGATTTTTCATTTGTCTTAAGATAGTACATCTAAGGCAGAAAACAAGATCTCGGGAAGTATGCCTTGCCTTAGTAGAAGGCACATCTTGCCTTTCTCTGCCCCCCCACCCCCAATTTCTGCAACCATACTCTGAGCAGTGTAGATGTGTCTAAGGGCATTCCCACAGGGAAAAGATAAGCTGACTGTAACCACAGAAGGCAGACCAAGAGTGGGCTGGGAGGTGTATTTCCTGAACCTCTTGAAATGTGGGACAGATCTGAGAGAGGCTTAATTAGAAGCAGCTAAACCTTATCCTCTGGGTTGCAAAGTCAATTTGTTATCAATGACTTGTTAAAAGATTGGCTTTTATTCACTCTTACCAGAGAGAACATAGGGAAGGCTCTTTCATCGAACAAGGAAAAAAGTAGAAGAGGAAAAGAAATAGAGGCCTTAAGAAAAGTGGGCCAGGCAGTATTGAACTTAATCTAAAATAGAGTGTTCAATGGCCTATAGGTAGACTGGAAGGCCATTGTCTAGAGACTTCTTTTTGGTAAAGAAAGTCACAGCAAAGATTTGTGTTAACATGTAGATTTTGCAAGATAAATCTCTTCAACTCTTCAATTTTTCATTTTAATCTGGATTTTAAAAAAATTGATATAAAATTAAAACATGTTCTTTGGAGGTATGGATGTAACCACCAAAATAAAGAAACAAATAAAGGGAATTTCACTTCTCTAAGAGAAGTGAAATTTATGCATATAAATTGAGTATAGATGTAGTTTATACAGTGGATTTTATATACAAGGTGACAAGACCAGTTAACATTTGAATTACATATATTTTGATATTCAAAACTGAGAGAAGGAAGAATCAGGAGAAAGAAACAATTTCAGGAACAGAATTGAGGGGAGAAATGCATATTACGTGTGAGAAAGAGTGAGTGGCTTAGTTTTGTTAGACCATACTGTGTAAAACAGAAAAGTGAAAGATAGAATTGGAAAAGTAGGATGGAACTCAATTGCTAGTTTAAGAACTATAAATTTTTCCAGTAACCAGAAGAAGGACACTGAATATTATTGGACAAAGGGGTGACATGCCTGGGGATCTTCTTCAGAAAGATTAAATCGATAGCATTATGTAGGAAGTTTTAGAGACTGAAGGGATCAGAAGCACAGATGCTGTTATAAACACATTTTAATCATTTAGTAAAGCAAGCAGTGGTCAGAATATGCTGAGGACAGAGAGAGTGGAGAGTTAGATACAAGAACTATTGTAGAGGTACTGTCAGTAAGTCTGGATATCTGGGTTCATTTAGAAAATAAATAAATAAAAAGGGTCTGAAGTGATTCTAATGTTTTACAATGCAGTACATTAAAAACTAGTCATTCCAAAGGAGAAACAGAAAATAGAGAAGGGAGAAAGATTTGGGGAATCATTAGGAGAGGTAGGAAACTTCCTAACTTTGTATACTTGATTTCGAGTTTCTGACAGAACAACCAGATAGAATTTTTTTCTCTAAAAGTTTGGAAATGTGGGTATAAACCTCTTTTATATGTTCAGCATTTTTCTTGCAATGAAATACAGAATTTTGGTTAATACTATTAGTAACTATTCTGAACTGCTGAGAGAATGCAGTCATAAAAATAATATAAGCAATTGCTGCTAATGGTAATTCCAACTAAATATTCAAAAATCTGAAATTAATGAGTCACATAATTTTATTGTATCAGATATTTGTGTCCATGTTCACAGGAATATTAATCTAAGTTAGGCAATATTCTACTATGGAAAAACAAGACTCTATAATGCACAAAATTCCTGAAAGCAACAGGTTTTATGGCACTCATATTGAAGGGTAATTTTTAATACATACTTAAATGAGGATTATGATTTTACATATGAAAGATCTTTTTTCATTTATTTTTTCAGAGTTAAATAAAAAGTCATGTTTATGACTTAAATTTGCACTGTTGACTCCATGTTTCATATCTAGCTTAGAGCTCTCACCTGCATTCCCTACACACCTATCCTACTGTTTCCTTGAAATGTACAATTGGGTGTCTAAAGTATTTATATGTTACTTTCTAAACTAGGACTTTTGAGAGTAATAGTGTTGCTAAAAATAAAATAATAAAATGCACACAAAATTTAGAAGACTTGTCACAAAACCATTCAATACTCTTAAAAGACACATATTCACTTACAAAATAATTCTCCAAAGGCTTAAATATTTCTAAATGAACAGCAAAGACAGAAATCATTTTGACCCTCACAGATTTTTTTGTATTCCACACCAACTTAGATACTAAAAAAATTGAACTAAAGTCATTTTTACTATGTAATACATAGCATATATGTGTGTTAACATATTGTATGTGTGTGTGTGTATATATACATATATATTTGTGTGTGTGTGTGTGTGTGTGTGTGTGTGTGTGTGTGTGTGTGTGTGTGTGTATACAGAGAGAGAGAGAGGGGGAGAGAAATTTAGCTTTTATGTTTATTAATAAATAAAATGGAGCTACAAATTATGTGTGCAACATATCCAGTTCCAAAGTTTTTAATTTAGTATTTTATTTTTACCTCATAACTTTTCTGCAACAAGATTTGTTTTCCAAACATCATGTTATTTTATGTGAAATGTTGAACCATTTAATTGAATTTATAATAAACAATAATCATAATTTTGTCAAATATTTTACAAGACCAGTTTAAATATGTAAGAGTTTACTTTTATTTCATGAATTGAATAGAAAAACAATCAAGTTATTATCAGAATGAACTGTTTTTCTATTTTTAGCATTTAGTGGCTTTGATATAAAACTAGCATCATATAACTGCGAAGTTCTTCTTCTGTTAATGGAGCTATAACTTCATTTTTTATATGCACAACAGAAAACTCAAAATCTAAAATGAGCATAATTATTTTAGAAGAACAGTAATTTCATCTAAATGAAAAGTCAAGCTTCAGAAAGTGATGAATTGAATATAACTTCAGTAGCTGCATGTATTAAATCATTATCTGTGTGCAAAATCTTTTTAAATAACTGTAAATGTTTGAACTAGATTTTTGTCTTCTCATTTTCATGTGGTCAGAGGAATCGCTTTGGCTCTCTGTCTTAGCTTGGGCTGCCACCACATAATACCATAAACTGGGTGGTTTAAACAGCAAAAATGTATTTCTTTTAGTTCTGGAAGCTGGAAAGTTCAAGATCAGAGTGCCAGCATGGTCAGCTTCCAGTGTGGGTTCTCTTCCTGGCTTACAGATAATTGGCTACCTTCTTGCTGTGTTCTCACTTGGCCTTTCCTCAGTCAGGGACAAATATATTTATCCATTCAAAAACTATAAATGCAAATTATTTAGAAAAAGGGTCTTAGTAAATCTGATTAGGATCTCAGGATGAAATCACCTTGGGTTGGGGTGGGCCTAAATCCAATAAGTGTATTTAGAAGAGAAGAGGAAAAGATACATAGAGAAGCAGCCAATGTGAAGAGAGGGGCAGAGATTGGAGGATGCAGATGCAAGCCAAGGAATGCCAAGTACGCGTGGTCACCACTTGGATAGGAAGTACCAAGGAAGGAATCCTTCCCTAGAGCCTTCAGATACACATTAATTTCAAACTTCTGGCCTTCAGAACTGTGACAGGATACACTTCTGTTCTTTTAATCTATACTATTTTTTGATGGTGCTTTCTGGTGCTTCATTATGGCAGCCATAGAAAACTAATACAGAATGTCACCCTGAGTAAAAGCTGAAAGCATTACAATGACCTACTTGGTCTGTAATCTCATCTCCCACTACTTATTTCTTGCTCTTTCTCCTCTTTCCACATTGGCATGTTTGGTGTTCCTCCAATATTCTAGGCATGGTCTGCCTGAGGAAATCGGCATTTTCTGTTTTCTGTTGGAAAGTTCTTCCCTCAGGTGTCTAAACTACTTACTTGACTCAACTTGGGCCTTAAATCATATGGCACCATCTCTGTTAGACTTTCCCTAGCCAGCATGTCTACAATTAAAATTATACCCCCAAATTTCCTATCCCAGTTTTCTACTTTTTTCCATAGCACTTTTCATGTACTTATATTCTGTATATAAATAATTCTTTTTTGATTTCTCTTCTCTTTTGATGTCCATTGTATCTCCAACCCTTGAAATATTAACTGGCATATAGTAGATACTCAAGACTAATTCCTTGAAATAATTGATGAATTAAAAAGTGTGGCATACTCAAGGAACTTTGCCAAGAAAGCAATCTTGGCACAGTATGAAGGATTAAAGTTCAGGCTGGTAAAAAAGTCAAATCAAGATAGCAAATAATTGTGTATATCATATCAATGATTTTGATTTTTTTCTTTAGCCTAATTGTTTTCCAAATTGTTCGGTAGAAATTTTGTTATAGTTGCTTGTAGTAAGATATGTTATGCAAACCAAACCTAGATAAAGTTAAGCTGCTCTGTAGTAAGCAAGATGTGGGTCCCAGCATTCTGCCTCTCTCTGTTTCTTTCGCTCATCATAACACTTGAGGGTCACTGTATTCACCTAGGGATTCCTAAGAGCATAGTCAAAAAGTATTGCTTTAAGCAATAGAAAACCTCTTAGGGATTTAAGCAAAGCAGTTATATGATGCTATTTGCATTTTATTAGACAACTGGGGAAGTAGTATAAAGGACTAATCAGAGGCTTGCAAAACTGAAGACAGAAAGACCAGTAGAGAGAAAGTCACAATACTCCAGAAGAGCTATGACAAGGACCTGAATCAAGAAAATGACAGTGGGAAACATAGCCAACAAATGAGAAATAGCATCACTATGGCTTAATTAATTGTTTAAATATGTAGAATAAGGGAAAAAATAGGGCGGACTTCTAGGCTTCTAAATTGGATGACTGGATTGAAGATGGTGCTATTGATTAATGTGGGGAATATAGAAAAAGGAGCAGATCCGTACAGCAGTAAGTTCAACATGCAGTACATGTGGGACATTCAGGTGAATGTGTCCAGTAGCTTAGGAAAAAGCTTCACGTAGAGATTTCTGTTTGGGTGTTACTTATTCAGCATTCACAAAGTACAAAATGTTCAATGAGTTCTTTCTATATCCCAGATGCTTTGAGATTAAGGGAGCATACAATGGAACAAAAACAGTCACTTCCCTTCTGTATAGTGATCAGAAATGATAGCCAAAAATTGAAAGGGTAGACAGGAAGCTTTTTGTCCTGCGTATGCCTGGACAAGGAAGAAGAACCAGAAAGGGGTTTTACCTTTCAGCTCCAAATTCAACTTTTTTTTTTGCCTGCTCTGTGAAAATGAATATTGGCCCAGTAAATATTTTATTTTTCTTTGCCAGCTGCCATGATGTTAAGCTTTGTCAGTCAAGGGTGCTGGAGAGACACAGCAGGAGGAAATGCTTTTGCTTCCTGGTTTGTCTGTGCTCTCTCGGCAGCCAGCACCAGCAGCTTCTACAGCATCCATCTCCTGCAGTGCACATGGCTTCCCCGGTGCCTGGCTCCTGCAGTTCGCAGCAGCTGGCATCACCCGAGGCCAACACCTTCTGCCAGCAACACCATCAGGCAGTTTTGCAGTGAGTATCACTGATGAGACACCTCCCTGTAAACAGATTTTCCTGATATCCCAGAAAGTGGATTTCCGTCAAGTTATGGCAGCACGACGGCAGTCTCTCTGTCTTTCAGCAAGTTACTGTTAGGCACACTCCAGCAAGGTCTGGATCTCTCTCCGGGGTTGAGAAATTTTCCTCTATCTCAGCCCTAGGTGTAGTGACTATTATATTATGTTATTATTTTATTTATTTTATTATTTTATTATTTTATGTATTTTATATTTCTATGTTCTTTAAAGTTTCCTTTACTACCTACTAATCAATGCCTCATTACGCCATTCCCCTGTTGTAGTCAATAATTCTTTTATTCTACTTTCCCTGTCCAAATTACTATATAATTTCTCTCTCCTGGCTTGACAGGTTCATATGTCAAAGAAGGAAGATTCGTAGAGATATAAACAGGAGAAAACAGTTTTTCAGATAATAATAAAATAGGGAATTTCAGGAAAATGGAAATGGAATTCCTATTTTAAATGATGTTTATTCAAAAGCTCCCTGTGGACACTCTCATGACTTCCCATTCAGATGCCTATTAAGACATTTTTTTAAAAAGCCCAACACCAAGATTAACCAAAAATGAAGCAAAACAGAAACCAGTGTCAAACATTTTAAAATATCACCTCTAAATATATGAAACAGACTGCTAGATTTGGGGGATGAGTGTTGGTTGTAATTGCATATACTGCGCCTAATGGCACAGGAAGAGTATGGAGCAACTAATCTATCATTGACTTTATCTAATGGCAAAAGTTTTGATGAAAATATGGAGCAATTAGAACTAACACACATGGCTGACAAAAATGTACATGCACATCCCTTATTATCCAGCATTTCTATTCCTAGGTATTCACCCAACAAAACGCGCACGCGCACGCGCGCACGTGTGTGTGTGTGTGTGTGTGTGTGTGTGTGTGTCTGTGTGTCTGTGTGCGTGTATATATATATATATATATATATATATATATATATATATGTTTGTGCATGAAAATATATATACATAGGCATTTTTAGCAGCATTATTGATAACAGCACCAAACTAGAAACACTTCCAAATTTCATCAAATATAGGTATCAAATAGTGATGCATTTATATAGTGGAATACCACAAAACCGTGAGTATTAGTGAAGTTATGCTACACACAAAAAATGGAAAAATGTCACAACCATAATTTTGAGCAAAAGAAAACAGATGTAAAAGACTATTTATCATAGGATTCCATTTATATAAACTTCAATAATATATAAAACAAATCTTTAGTGCTAAAAATGTGGATAGTAGCTACTTTTTAGCAGAGGGAGGGAACAGTGTTTAGTAATGAGCACTGGAAGGCTGAGTATTATTTTTTGATCCAGATGAAGTTTATGCATTTGTGTTCATCTCATGATAATTACTAAGGTATAAATTTATGATTTATGTACATTTCAATATGTATGTTATAATTCAATGAAATCTTCATTAAATAATTTGCAATTTTCTGCTATACCAGGAATAACACACTTAAAATATAGTACAAATTAAAAATATTAAAAAGTATGAAGTTAGTATAAAATAACTAAGAAAATATATTGTAGATTTGTATGGGTAAAAGTTTGGAATTATTATAGAAAACAAAATATTTTAATAAGGTAAGGAACATATCATGTTTATGGATGGGGAATATAATACTGAATATAGCAGTACTATCTTTATAAAAATCTATATATTTTTTAAAAAGTAATCAAAACTCTAGCTCGATTTTTTTAGAAATACAAGAAATTTAGTACCATATTTATAATAAAGAAAATATGCTCACAAACTGAAAAGAGTGAAGAAGACAAATAGCCTACTAGATATAAGACATTTTATCATTGCATAGAAATAAGCATAGTACAATATTAGTGCTAAAATAGACAACAGGTGAATGTAATAGAATAGAAAACTCAGTAATAGAAAAGCAAATAAATTAGATATTGCTCATGGGAAAAGAAAATTATCATTATTTGCTGATGATATGAGTCTGCATATAAACAGGGCTGTTGTTTAGCCTGGCACGCAGGTGCAATTGCATCACTTTTAAAATATTAAACTGTTTGTAAATAGCTACTTTCTCTAGCTTCCACATTTGGTTCTATTGCCAGACTTTGACACAATTCAACAACCAAAAGCATAATGCCTTAGGACCCTTATCAAGCACTGTCTATTTAATTGTTGGCCCACAAAGGTCTTCATTGCCAGGCACCATATTGACTTCTCCAAATACCACAGAAAGGAACTATGGCATTTTTACCTCCTATTTGGCCTTAGGGAATCCTGGATGGATAAAGTCTAGGGCCTGTTACCTAGGTCACTCACTCACCAACTTCATGCTCACACATGCTCCCTAGCAAAATGTTCCCAAACACCTCTAGTAACTCTGAGCACGAAGCAACAAGGCAGGCAGTCTAGAAATCAAAGGCAAGATGCCATCTGCTTCCCAGTAGGCATACGCTTGGAGAAGGCCTAGTATGGCTATTCATGGTTACTCCAGTTTCTGATATAGTAAGCTATTGGATAGTCTTCTATAAAGTCCAACAATATGACAGGCATTCCCCACGACAGAAAAGAGCTGGGATAGATGAGTTCTTAAGAGAAAGGTGGCGAGACGGAGGATGCCTGTAATGCAGATCCTCCTTTTTACCATGCCTGTTGAGTAGCGGCTTTTTGTAAGGAGGTGAGTTCTCTAATACCCACCAACATTTGCCCATCACAAATATTAACATTAAAGTTATTACTAAATATAAGAGCTGAAAATTATTTGATCTTGCTCTGTGTCTAGCAGCATTCTAAACTTTTAAATATGAATTTATCTGTATACTATAATTATGATCATAATTCTAGAATTGAAGAAATGGAGACATAAGGAATTTTTTATTTTTTTGAAAACATAAGGGTCACCGTTGGGAATCAGATTGAGGTAGCCCTGCAGAAGTGTATGCACTATGCTATGGTAACTCACATCTAACCAAAAGTGTTAGGCAACAGGCAATTTTAAGCATGAGTTTTCAACAAATTAGTTTTAGTGAATAATTAATATAAGACAGTCAGATATTATAATTTCTAGAAAAAAACTTGAATGTAATTGGTATTTCTTTGGCAGAATCAGAGATGTATTTCAGTGTCATGAACACTATCGTTTTTGAAAAGTTATTGCCTTAATAAATAGATCACTAATGAAAGACTGGTTTAGTTCATGGCTCACACAGGGTATTCATTTATCTAGTAATATCTGAATCTAATAAACGATTACACAAACTACTTATAAAAAATTTTTAAAAATTAAAAATTTATAGAATAATTTGATTATCAATTTTATCACTTGATAAGCAGTTTTAAAATATTTATATCTTAAATAATTTAAAGAACAAAAGACAATATAGCATTATTATCTTGTCATTAAGTATTTTGAACACTATTTGCATAGAAAACCAAACATTGCATGTAAATTTTTAGAAGTTAAAAGAGAATTTAGCCATAAGTAAGATCAATAAAAGTGAATAGACAAAGTAAAATTGAATACAAAATTTATTTAATAAACCAAGTAAATGTACAAAAGGACAAAGAGAGGGAAAAATTATGACAAATAGTAAAATGGGAAACCTAAATCTAACTATACTAATAATTACACTAAATGTAAATTAACTAAATAATTCAAATTAATGACATTTTCAGACACAGAAAACAAGTCCCTTCTTACTATATGTTATCTACAAGAGACAAATTAAATATAAAAGGCACTGACTAACATTTTTTAAGTGAAAAATAATATACTATTTAAACAGTTAACTACAAGAAAGCTAGAGTGGCCATACCAAAATTAAACAATAGTAAACATCAAGAAAATGAGTATTTTGAAATATAAAATTAGACACTAACAATGATATAAAGGTCATTTCATCAAACAGACATAATAACCATAAATATGTATGCATCTAATAATAGGCCTTCAAAATATCAGAAGCTAAAACTGATAAAACTAAATTAAAAAATAAATCTGCGATCAAATTTGGAAATTTAACACCCATATCTTACTAACTGATGGAACATCTAGCAAAATAAATAATAAAACTACAAAGTCTGAAGAATTTTATTGAACACCTTGATCTAATTTATATTAATAGAACAGTACTTTCTATAACTAAAGAATAAACACTTTTTTAAGAGCATATCGTCACTCACGTAGATAGGCCATATGGATGCTAGCCATAAAAATAAGTGACAATAAATGTCAAAAAACTTAAGTCAAATTTAAGTCAATGTGTTCTATGGCCACATGGAATTAAATTAGAAGTCATTAACAATAGGACAGCTATAAATGCTCCAAGGATTTGGAAATTTAACAATACGTTCTATAATAACATATAAATACGATCAAGAAAATAATGAAAAAACACAAAGTAGGCTATTTTCCCCCAAGATGGCCAACTAGAGATGTCTGGTGCTAATCCCCCTAGCAAAAAGAGACCAAACCAACAGACAGACAAATATATATTGACTGGAATGACTGAGGAAATAGACTGCACAGTACTAGGAGAGTGATGAGACACTTGGGAACCACAGAAAATGGAAACTGCTCCATAGAGAGCAGAGCAGGGCATCCAACCTCTGCCCCACCACAGGGACTGGCTCAGAATCAGGTGGAAAGAAGTTAAGCTGGAAAGACCCCAGCTGTTCTCACTGCCGCCACAGATGCCAGAGATCTTTGCCACAAGAGTCCCCCAGTCTGTTTGGGACCCAGGCCTAGTTAGAGAGTGGCTGGGAGTCAGTGTAGCTGCACAGTCTCACAGTAGAAGCCTAGGGGAAGGAAATCCCTACTGCCCCGAGCAGTTGTACGGCAATGCCATCTTAGAGTCAAGTTTGAGGCTGGAGTGTGCCCTGCCCCAGACCTGCTGATATTTACTCCTTTGTCCGGAGGCCGCACCTGCATTCTACCACCTTCACAAGGGTGCTAGTGTAATCACAGCTCAGGCTGCCTGGAGCATAGCACAGACAGAAAGACCAAGATTCCAGCAATTGAACCCAAGCAGCACCTTCTCTGCCCTCAGGTGAGCAGGCAGTCCAGCTGAGCAGAAAAGCTGCCAAGGTGTAGTGTTTTCTCACATTTGCACATGCCTACCCTGCATAACTCACAGACCTGCTGAATGCACAGGTGCCTATACCAACCCACAGCCAGCCCAGTGGTAGACCTACCTCCCCTCATGACCTTCCACATATTTGCTCAGGTGCTGGCAGGACCAAACCCCAGGCCGAGGATAGACAGAGGGACCAAAACCCAGCATTTGAGCCTATGCCACACTCTCTCACACCCACCCCCCAGGTGGGCAGGCATTTCAGCTGGGCAGAAAAGTTACCAATAAGTTGCTTTTCCCTACATCCATGTGTACCTGCCCTGCACAACCCATGACCCACTGAGCCCATGGGTGCCTATGCCAACCTGGCAGTGGCCCCTTCTCCCCCTGCACTCCTCCACAGAGCTGTTGGGAACTGCTGCTTCCATGCAGGCTTGCTGCATTTTCAACAGCTCATCCAGTGGCCCTCAACAGAGCTGCTGGGACCTGTTGCAGCAGTGTATACTTGCTCCCAGACCAACAGAAAACTGGGTAGTGGCTTTGACTCTCCAAGACAAGTCTCTATGGAGCTACTGGGCTTGGCTACACTCTTGCAGGCTTGCACCACACTCAACAGCCAATCAAGTGGCCATCTGCAGAGCCCAGCAGCACCTATGCATGCCTACTCCCGGACCAAAAGCTGATTGGGTAGCAGCTTTTCCTCTCTACAGCATGCCTCTAGAGAGCTGCTCAGTCTTGCAGCATCTGTGCAGTCTTGCTTCAGGCTCAACAGCTGATCCGGTGGCCCTCTATGGGCTACCAGGACCTGCTGCATCAGTGCAAACCTGGTCACTGACTGACGGCAGGTCAGGCAGGGACTTTGACACTCCAAAGCAGGCCTCTACAGAATTGTCAGACCCACAGCTTCAACAACCCTCCCCAGGGACACCCACCTCAACAAGAAACTGCTGAGAGCCCCACAGCATAGACCACAAATGCACCTACAGACAACTCCAAAATTAAATACAGTTGAAGAAGTCACACAAAGCCAGCACTACCACACTCATCCAGCTCCAAACTTAAAATGCCCAACCCAATCATCAATATAGAACATTTCTACAGGAAAAGTCTCCCTACAAAAACCACTCCTAAAATTAAAAGAAGCTAGTATACCAACAGATGCCCAGACATCAATGCAGAGATACAAGAAGCATGAAAAAGAGAGAAACATGACCACCACATAACAATAGTACAATACTCCAGTACCAGACCACAAACAACAGAAAATCATCAAATCACCTGAACAGTAATCCCAAATGTTAATGCTAAAGAAACCCAACATGGTGGGTGAAAAAATAGATGGAAATCACCATGAAGTCAAAAAAACAATTCAGGACATATATGAGAAATACAACATAGAAATAGAAACAATAAAAAAAGAACCAAGCAGATATCCTGGACCTGAAGGATTCATTTGACAAAATAAAAAATACAGCTGAAAGCATAAGCAGCAGGCTAGAACAAGCAGAAGAAAGAATTTCTAAACTAGAAGACAGGCTTTATTAATTAACACAGTGAACACCCCCCCCCACCCAAAAAAAGAATTTTTTAAAGTATGGAAAAACTGTGGATTTTTCTTGTAATTTTAAGCATATGAACATCTGTATTATGGGAGTATTGGAAAGGGAAGAGAAAGCGAAAGGAATTGGAAGCCTGTTTAATGAAGGATAAATACCAAATGTACTCACTGATATGTGGGAGCTAAGAGAGAAAGAAGGAAGTAAAGAAAGACCACAGTGGTGCATTGGACTTGCAGAGGGAGAGATCATTTCCTGGACTACAGAGTCGAGTGGGGGGGAACGGAAGAGTGGGGAGGAAAGGGGGAAAGACAGGGAGGTTGGGGATAATTGGGTGGGGAACACGGGGTACAAATGCAATTTCTGGTAATGGGTATGCTGCCAGTATGAATCTGTCCCTCACATCATGGACATGAGGGGTGATAATCAGCTTTGTATCTCATGAATATTCATAACCAATTAAAATTAATTAATTGATTATTTTTTCAAAAAGTTAATTTGCATTGCGATACATTATCAATAAACAATCCAAAAGTGAAAAAAAAAAAGAAAAGAAAAGAAAGACGGAAAGGCTACTTAATGAAATAATAGCTGAAAACTTCCCAAATATTGGGAGAGAGATGGCTGTACAGATCCAAAAAGCTGAAAGGTCCCCAAACAGATTCAACCTAAAAAGGAACTCCCCAAGACACATTATACGCAAATTTTCAAAAATTAAAGACAAAGAAAGAATTCAAAAAACAGTAAGAGAAAAGTGTCAAATCACCTGTAAGGGCGTCTCCATCAGGATAACAGCAGACTTCTCAACTTAAACCCTACAGGCCAGGAGACAGTGGGATGACATATTTAAAGTGCTAAAAGAAAATATCTGCCAACCAAGAATACTACATTCACCAAAGCTTGCCTTCAGAAATGAAAGAGAAATAGTATCTTTCCCAGATGAATAAAACCTGTGGGAATTAAACACAAGTCCAACCCTTCAATACATAAGGGAGTCCTACATCTGGAATCAAAAGAGTGATATATATATCACCATAACTACTCAAGAAAAAATAAAACCACTGGTAGGACAGATACACAAATGAGAAAGAGAAAGAAAATCTATTTCATCATTACAAAAAAACACCAAACAGCAAAGATAAACAATAAAAGGGAAAGAAAGGAACAAAAGAAATATAAACAACCACAAAAAATAATAAAATGACAAGAACAAGGCAGCATTTCTCAATGGCACTTAAAATATATAGTGGCCGAATGGATTAAAAAACTAGACCCAACTGTATGCTTCCTACAAGTAACTCACTTCTCTAATAAAGATACACATAGACTAATAGTAAAGGGATGGAAAAAGAGATTCCACACAAATGGAAACCAAAAACTAGCAGGAGTTGCCATATTGATATCAGATAAAATAGATTTCAAACCAAGAACTATAAAAAGAAACAAAGAAGGACATTATGTAATGATAAAAGGATCAATGCAGCAAGAAAATATAATTATCATAAATACATACACACCTAACATCACAGCACCCAAATGTATAAAGCAACTGTTACTGGACCTAAGGGGAAAGATAGTACCCTGCTCTCAGCATTGGCAGATCATCTAGACAAAGAATCAGAAGACAAATATTAGATTTAAATAGCACTGTAGACCAAATGGATTTGACAGAAATGTACAGAACCTTTGATCCAGCAAATGCAGAATGTACATCTTCTCATCAGTTCACAGATTATTCTCCAGGATAGACCACATGTTAGGCCACAAATTAAGTCTCAATGAATTTTAAAAAATTGGAATGATACCAAGTATATTTTCAGACCATAATGGAATAAAATTATAAATTAACAACAAACAAAACTTTGGAAACTGTACAAATACATGGAAATTAAACAACAAGCTCCTGAACAACCAATGGGTCAAAGAAGAAATAAAGCAGGAAATCAAAAAATTCCTTGAAATGAGTGATAATACAAGCACAACCTACCAAAATATATGAGATATTGCAAAAACAATATTAAGAGGGATGTTTATTACAATAAATGCTGGCATGAAAACAGACACTCAGATTAATAGAACAGACACTTAAACCAGTGGAATAGAGAACCCAGAAATCGACTCACAAACTTACAGCCAACTGATCTTTGACAAAGGCACCAAGAACACACATTGGAGAAAAGACTTTCTCTTCAATAAGTGGTGCTGGGAACACTGGACATCCATATGTGGAAGAATGAAACTAGACCTGTACCTCTCTCCATACACCAAAGCCAACTCAAAATGGATTGAAGACTTAGATGTAAGACCTGAAACTATCAAACTGCTAATGGAAAATATAGAGGAAACACTTCAGGAAGTCGGACTCAGCAAAGACTTTATGACTAAGACCCCCAAAGCAGAGACAACAAAAGGAAAATAAACAAATGGGGTACATCATACTGAAAAGCTTCTGCACAGCAAAAGAAACAAACCGAGTGAAAAGACAACCTACAAAGCAGGAGAAAATATTTGAAAACTATATATCCAACAGAAGATTAATATCCATAATGTATGAGGAACTCAAACAACTTAACAGTTAAAAAGAAAATTAAAAAATGGATGAAGGAGCTGAATAGGCATTTCTCAGAGGAAGGAAGACATACAGATGGCCAACAGAGCAGAAAAAATGCTCGACATCACTCAGCATCAGGGAAATGCAAATCAAAACCACACGGAGATATCTCTCACCCCAGTTAGACTGGCTATTATCAAAAAGACAGAGGATAACAAATGCTGACTAGGATGCGGAGAAAGGGGAACCATCCTACACTGTTGGTGGGACTGTAAATTGGTGCAGCCATTATGGAAAATGGTACACAGTTTCCTTAAACAACTATGGATAGAACTACCATGCAACCCAGCAATCCCACTGCTGGGCATATAACCAAAGGAATGGAAATAATCATGTTGAAGGGAAACCTGCACTTTCATGTTTATCGCAGCTCTACTTACAATAGCCAAGAGTTGGAACCAATGTAAATGTCCATTATCAGATGACTGGATAAGGAAAATGTGGCATATATACACAATGGAATACTACTCTTAGAGAAATTGAAATTCTATTTCAAAACATTTCCCTGGTATAAGAAATAAAATATTTTAGGAGATAGAAACAAACTGTTAAAAAAATATTTGGTATTAATAACTATTTTAACTAAGTTTCCAATAAATTCCTTCTCTAATGTTATCTACAATAACTTAAATTGTAATTTTGGCTTAATTTGTTGTATCTTTAATTCTTGCTTTAAAAAGTGGTTGACTGAAGGCTGCCATCTCTTATCTATATTTCTTAAAGGCAGTCACAAGGAAAAAATCACTATAATGCCAGTGAGTACATTTACTTAGTAACTAAAAATACTGACTGAATACTACCACGTATGCTACAGATACTAGCAAAAGCTGTTTGTAAAGATGGATGTTCACATATAATAACAAGGAGTATGAATCAGAAGTTTCCAATCTCAGCTGCTTCATGTGAATATTTTTATCTGTTGACTATTTGTTTATAAAATGCTTTGGGGGGTATTGATATATCATTCTTACCAGGTCCTCCATCCACAAATTAAACAGGATACACACAACATGTTTCAAGCCAGAATGATAAAGTGATACTTTAGAGTAGGCAGGACTATGATTTAATTTCCTATGTGAGAGTGGACCTGAATACGTGAAGCAGGGATGATTAATTTTCCACCATAAATTCGTGTTCCTCTTTGTATAGTACAGTGATATAATTGAGAAATAGCTGCCCTGCCAGGAACTACATGTCCAGGTACCTTGCATCTATGTGGAACTATTTGTGTATGTATCCTCTATTCCCCCATCTACTAGCTAAATCAGTAGACTCTGAGACTCTACGAGATGGCAAAAGCACAGAATGGAAGGAGCGTGAGGCTCAAATCAACCATAAAGTGGAAAGCTAGTCATCAACTAGGGGTTTCCATATTGGACTGTTACATGATCAAGAAATAAACTTCTATTGGCTAAAGTCACTGACATTGTAGGTTTTATTTGTGTCAGCTATTAGAACCCTAACATACCACCCAGCAGTGGTAAAATGGTATTGTAATGCGAAAAAAAAAAAAAAAAAGCTATACTTTTAGAAAAGTAATCTTTTGCCTTTTAAACACTATTGGATAGTCATATAAATGCCTTTTCCAATAATATTTTGAAGTGCTTAATATTGTTTCAATCCATAAATCTTTTTGCCTTCTCAAAAACATTTCCTTTTGTTAAACAGTTCAATCACTTTGACTTGAAAATTAGAGCTTATAATTTTCTGTACAATTTGCCCTTTTCAAATAAAGCTCTCTTATTTTTCTTCATGGCCAAAGGAAAATAATATCACTGATATTTAATTTGAATTAAACTGTAAGTTATGCAATTTATATTGTAAGAATAGTGTAAACTCAGTCCCTTGAATTTTAGAAGTATATTTATGCAGATCTATTTTTAAGGAACATACATTTCCACAATAATTTAGTTGGACTCAACTTTGGTAACATAGTACCATCTGGAAATAAAATATAACATAGATATTTTCTGTTTTATCACCGTGGCACTTTTCTGCTAGGCAAACAACTCTGTATCTTCTGCTTGCAAATGAGTTTGTGCAGGTGTGCTGAAAATCTTTACTCAATAATTTATTTAACAATCTTCATAAAAATATTATATTTCCCTAATCATTCATTATGCATTTTCAAATGTTTTAGGAAAAAATAAATACAATTCAATAATTAAAATAAGGCATGTTGTAATTAATGCATTAAATTACTATAATTGTATTATAAAAATAATAAGGATGAAGCTTTAGATTCTAAAGGTCATTTATTTCTTCAACAAATATTTACTAAGTCTCTGAATGTGTCAAGTAGGCACCATAAATTAAATGATACATCATAGTTTATGCCATCTATTAGAAAAATCCTAACTGCATACAGAGATAAAAGTAAATATAAGGTACATTTGTGGATAGTAGAACAAAGAAGAAATTGATCATCTCATTTAACCTTTTTATTTTGCAAGTAAAAAAATTGAGGAACTTACTCAATTAGAACAACAGTGGTGACTAAACACTAAAACTACAGAAGTATTTTCAGTTTCAGAAATACTTATTACTCACCACCTTGTTGAATATATAGACATGAAATCTTGTCTCTGTTGACTCACAACCAGGGTGCAGCAGTGCTTGAGTGGGAGGGAGAGGTGTCTCAGTCTAGTTATACCACACTAAATTTATTGTGGGAAACATTTTCATCTATTGTGCTCTTTTATTACTCATTTTGATACAGGATAAGCTTATTGCTTGACTGAAGATTTCAAAGATGAATGCATGTAGAGAAGATACTGTAGGGAAAGTAATAACTGGAGATGAGGCCTACAGAGTATGCACAGATTAGTAAAAATTATCAGATTCATCTGAGGCTAATAAATTTTAGCTTTATGATTTTATAGTTACCCATGCTTTGTCAGTCCTTTTAATGTTGAATTCATATCAATAGCTAGTTACAGTTTTCGTAATTCTAGTTCCATTTATTGGGCATTTAATGGTCCTAAAGTTCATTCGATCATAATTTATGTCTGTTCACTCAACATTGTTTCCAAATGATAACATAATTTCTGGCACATAACATGTTTAATAAATGTTTAGAGAAGTAGTATGAATAAGCAAATAAATGAGTGTGTCTTGCATGGTGCTAAATACTGTAAGTATGTCACCGCATTTAATTCTTATAATAGTCTGGTAAGGTAGACATTATTATCCTTCTTTTCTAATGAAAAAATAAACTGAGGCTTAGGGTTAAATAGCTTGCTAGATTACACAGGTATTAGACCAGTAAAGTGAAAACTCTATTTTCTTAACCACTACACCATCGTGCATTAATTTTAGCAGAAAAAGTAAATACCTTGAAATATAAAACATAACAGAAATCATATTGGAAGGAACTAGAATGAATAGATGTCAAACATTAGAATTGCACATTTGAGCTTAGGATTTCTAGAAGATAAGAAAAGGGAAGATAAATCTGTATAGCTGTTTTTATTCTCCACAGAAATAAATCATACAAAGCCATCTGCAAATGCATGGCATTTGTATTTGCTGTTTTTCTTGTTTGATATATTCCTGGGAAAAAAAAGAAACAAGATTTTTATGAAAACAAACATTAAATGATAGTTTAGCCCTATTTTCAATCATGATTTTAGAAAAAAGAAAAGACTCTCAAATAGTTATTTCTTAAATCTACAGTATATATAGAAATAGAGAAAATATCTTTATATCACAACTAAGGGAAGGTTTTTTTTTTTTTTAAGTGGGTGAAGTAACGTATTTTGAGTACACTTCACACTGATTTAAAAAGGAAATTCTATATTTTAAGAATATAGAGATAGAAATTATTAACATGTTCCTTAGGTTGTCATTCTCATTGAGAAGATGAAAACAGTACATATTTTTGATAAATACAAATTTCAGCTAATACCAATCAACTTTCTCACAAGTATTTGAATTGCATATACCCTGCATTATTAGTTGAAGCAAAATATATGTTTGAGATACAGAATTTTGCAGAAGCATAAGTTATTCTAGCAGGTATTTATTTTTGTTTGTCTGTATGTTTGTTTGATTGACTTGTTTTTGTTTTTATGCCCAGAATTATTTTCTTTGCTTTCTTTTTATGGATCTGCCTCTATCTATCAATCACATGATCTCACTCCTTCACCAAAAGAAGAAAAGAAGATGCAGATTGGACAGAGGAAGAAATGTCTTTACAGCAGTGTCTATTAAGTGCAAGGGACTTGTATTAGGTTAAATGATATCTTCTAAAACTCCATGCCCACCCAGCACCTCAGAATGTGACTTAATTTGGGAATAGGGTCTTTGCAGATGTGATTACTTAAGTCAAGATGAGGTCATACTGAATTAGAGTAGGCCCTAAATCCAATGACTGGAGTCTTTATAAGAGAAACAAGAGGGAGATTCAGACACAAAGACACAAAGAAGGAAGAAAACCATGTTAAGATGATGGCCGAGACAGCTAAAGACTTCCTGCAACCACCTTGCCTAGATTGATTCATCACAGGGAGAATAGCCCTGTGGACCCATTGATTTCAGACTTTTGCCTCCAAAACTTCAAGAGAATATATTTCTGTTGTTTTAACCTTGCATTTTGTGGTAATATGTTATGGCAGCCCTAGCAAACTAATACCAGGTCCTTCGTGTGGGTGTGATTTGTTGGTCTGGTCTTTAGAGTAGGATAAACAAGTGAAGATCAACCCATTACTTAGATCTTTCTTGGTCTCATCAATATTCTACTGGTGTGGTGGAGCTCATGGGTGAGTGTATGCGTGTGTGTTTGTGTGTTTGTAGGATAGCAGAAGGTAATAAACGTGGCTGCCACAATTCTCATAACCAATTAAGGTAAATAAGGTGGGATACTCTTATCATTCTTAGATGGACTCTCACATATTCCTCATGTCCCAGTTTTCAGTAGAAGAGCAAACCCCTTCCTGGTGTAGTGCTTTGGGACAGGAGACCAGAGTCTACTAGGTTTGAGTTCTAAAAACTATATGCCTCCTTTCTCCTGCCAGAAGAGCAGTAATGAACAAGTCCCATAGGATTCTCTTTCACCATCAGCCAACATGTGAGAGGCTGACTTAGTTGGGGGAAACTCTGACCCGTGTGGGTCCAAGTGCTCATCACTATAAGATTGCCAATCATACTCACCAGTCTGGTAGAGAGAGGGTAAAGTCCCAGCTGCCTCCCTGACCATCAGATGGCTGAGGATTATACAGGTAAATGTATCAGGCAAAACAGGATGCTTTGAGAGATGCATTAGATGAGTTAGGATGCCTGCCGTTGATACAATCAATCTTAGTTCATCATTAAGGGTGAGCTATAAAGGGAAAATGAAGTTACTTCTACAGTGTACACATGAGTGTGTGGGGGCGGGTTCTATGTTTACAGAAGGAGAGTGGTACTCACTTGGTTTAGTGTATTGGGAGTGACAGTCTGAGTGTCTAATTATTTCTCAATGACTATCCCTTACAATTACCTAGTGCCTGTGATTTTTTCCTTTTGGTCATTCTGAGATACAAGTTACATGGTTTTGTGTTGGTCTTTCCTATGCAGGTTGTAAATGTTCAGCTGTTTACATTTTGCTAATTCACACATGATTCATTAATCTACTTTCTTTTCTTTAAAATTTTGTTGATGTCTTTTCTTAGGTATTACCTTCTTTCTCATGATTTTACTTGTGGGTTTATAACCTTTCCACGTATTCATTATAATTCAGATAATTCAGTGGGATTTTCAGAATTACTGGTTACAAAAACGCATGTCTAAGCTGTCATATTTAACTATAGGTCTTTAAATATTTACTTTTGAAATAAATTTTAAACTTTTTTTATTATTCTAGTCAACATTTTCCAGAGTTATTTACTGATTATTTTCTCTTAGACCCTATGTTTTCTGTCCAAGAGACAGAGAAAAAAAAAATTGAAGTAATCCTTTGACTTATTTTACATGCCTTAAATTCAAACTCTAAATTATTTTCTGGTAATTGTTGCTTAATATATTTAGCATTTAATCATTCAATCATTATTTTTATTAAATACTTCACACTTGAGACATTAAACAGTCACAAACTTGAAAAAAAATTAAGAATTTTTGAAAAGACTATAGTTTTCAATAACAGATGTTGCCTAACACATATATTACTATATGCACTACCTAGGAATTATGAGATACAAAATATATGCAACACTTTATCTATGAATAAAATGTAAGTTAGAAGATATGTGGTTTCTACTAACACATAAAGCAAAGTTCCATCAAGGGAAATGAAGTATAAAAATTATTTTCCTAATTGAAATTTTCTTCAATATTCAAATTGTAGTCTAGACAGAAGCAGACTGAACTAATGTGTTGTATAAATGTACTGTTAGTAACCTTTCTTGAATTATTCATCATTTTTATTTATCTGCCCACCATTTAGCCATCTGTCTTCTCAGTTTTATAGATCTTAAATATGGAAATACTCCAATATATAATTTTAATTATAAAATATTTCGAGGGACAAAATTGGCACATTGAATACTCAAATTTTACTTACTTAACGCTATGAAACATAGACCTTATTAAAAAAAAAAAGAAACTGTACTACTTCTAAATTAACAAAGACATACAATTTCTGAACATGTGAGTATTTATAATAATTTAAGGGAGTTGAAAGTAACTACAGACTCAATAAAACTCTATCTCTGTAATCCTTTAAAGTATAGGTTTTTTCTCCTTTACTTTAGTAATTTGATTTATTTATGTATGGAGACTTTAAAATACCACTTTGTCATGAGAGCAATACTCCTTAAGAAAAACAAAATGCACATCACAAAAGATATTTGAGATGAAGGTATTTCTGTACAACTTGGTCTTCTAGAAATTGCTTGTGAAAAATGCTTTCCTCTTGTCAGATATTTATTCCATGTAGGGGGAGAGAGATGACTAGAAATTATTCCCTGAACAATAAACTATAGACAAACTCTACCTTTATCTTCTCTGATAATCACTCATGTCTTAGACACAAATGTCTCAATGACATTTGAGGACACATTTCTAAAAAGAAAATTTTTATATACAAAAAAGAAGGGTAATTATTATTTTAATGAAAAATACCTTGGATTGTGTCCTAACAATCCCTTGGTGTTAAATAGCATTTATGAATTAATATAATAAATTAGATTTCTAATTATTACTTAATGATTCTTTAAAGGTGTTTCAAGTGTTCAGTGTAGTTGTTGAAACAAATAAGTTCTGAGTCAGTGACAGATATTTTACTCGAAAAAAAGATTGTGGTTGTATTCAGAACTTCCTACCTTAATTAGTCCAGCACTAAAGACATGACAGAAAAATTGAGTTGGATCATGATAAAGGCAGAGAGGGAAAATAAATTTTGATCCTCCTTAATGTGTCAAGCCAGAAAAAATGTGACAGTTGACTTATAAAAAGTTGATGTGCCTTCAGCCTTTATATCACTTCATCAATCCTCAAGCTCAAACAAGTTTTCTAAGATCAATGCTCCTATACAGATTGGCTTCTGTATTAGTCCATTTCTATTGCTTATAACATAAATAACTTGATGGAGTTTGGATGTGTTGTCCCCACCAAAACTCATGTGGAAACCTGATCCCCAATGTGGCAGTGTTGGAAACTGATTGAGACATGGGGGCGGATCCCTCATGAATGGATTAATGTTCTCCCTGGGGGAGGGGGGATTAATGAGTGAGTTCTCGCTCTATTAGTTCCCACAAGAGCTGGTTGTTTAAAAGACCCTGGCACCTTATCTCTCTCTCTTGCTTCCTCTCGCCATGTGACCTGCTTGTACCCGCTGGCTGCTGCTTTCTGCCACAAGTAGAAGCAGCATGAGGCCTGTGCCAAATGCAGCTGTCCCAGAATTGTAAGCCAAATAAACCTCTTCTCTTTATAAATTACCCAGTCTCAGGTATTTCTGTTACATCAATGCAAAATGGACTAATACATACCTGAAACTAGGTAATTTATAAAAAGAAACAATGTTTATTTCATACAATTTTGGATATTGGGAAGTCCAAAGTCCACGGAACACATGCAGTGAGATGACTCCACAACAATGCAGGATGTCCCATGGTGAAAATGGCAGAGCAGAGAGAGAGCTAACTCCTCTCTCCTTCTCCCTTTATAGCCCTCAGAACCACACCCACAACCACCATTAAACCATCAGTAGATTAATCCATTTACTTGGGCGTGGTCCTCATATGCTAATCACCTCTTCAAGGCCCCACCTTTCAGTTATCATAATAGCTTGGATTTTCCACCCTCAACAGTTATAGTGCGGATTAAGTTTCAGTGAGTTTTGGGGGACATTCAATCCAGAGGAGGTTCCACAGACTCATATCAGCTGTTGCTTTCTTTTCAGCATTTGCAAAACTGTCAGCATCTCCTTTAAGTCAATGCTTTGTTTTGACTGTTTACTTAAGCTGACTCAGTATTCATGCTACAACCTGTCTTTTGGCACTCATGCAGCTCCACTCAATGCTCCTGTGGGCTACTCCCACACGGATCAACATGCAGAAATCCAATCCTGGGTCAATTCTCTGAGAAATGAATCTATGTATCCTACTCCTTTATTGTTATTTTAAGAGGAACTTAGCTTCTTTGAAACATGCTTGCAAGCCTGAATAAAACAGGGTTTGTTCAGTGGTCATAGAATCTGCGAGTGTGAAGTGATGATATGTTTGGTGTGAATGGAAAGAGTCACCAACTGTGAATAGCAATGAGCTCCCTTCAAGTTCTCATATTGGATACTGATGCTCATGTCCAAGACTTGGGAAGTGAGGTAGACAAAAAGTGTCAATTTCTTAGAGGGATTGAAGGAATTGTATAGCCCAAGTTCCTCTGATTAATACTAGAAACCTTAGAACAAAGATATTTAAACAAATTGTACACATCAGCATCAAAGATGGAATTCATGTCTACTGTAGCATATGGTTTAAAAGCACAGGTTCTGGAGTCAAGCTGCCTCTGTTAGAAGCTCAGCTTTGCATTTGCTAACTGTGCAACCAAAGCCATGTGGATTAACCTCACTGTGCCTCCATTTTTTTGCTTATAAAATTGGAAAAGAATTATAGTTCTTGCTCCACTAGAAATGTAGTTCCCAAACACCAGTCCATGGATTCTTTGCATCCAAAATGCAGAGATCTTAAAAAAATAAAAATAAAAAATAAAACAACAACAACAACAAAAAAATCCTGATGTCTAGCTTCTGAAAATTTGTATTCCGTACATCCCAAGATTGGCTTGGGGTGTATATTTTTAAGACAACCCTCCCTCTCTGCCAAAAAGACAAATACAAAAGAAACCCTACCCCCAAAATATAACCCTCTTGATGTAATAATTGGATCATTTTGTATATAACAACAACAACAACAAAATGGGGGTTATGTGCTTTATACCTAAATTAGTTCTCCCCTACTGTAGCCTACAAAACTGAGCCTAATCTCGCCCTAATCAAACTCATCTTATTCTTTCCTCCCCTTTATTCTTAGTGATCCAGCCTCAGAAATTACCTTGGGCTCCTTGAATGTTTTCCTTCTATTTTCCAACTATCTCCTCTGCTGGAAAATGTATCTTCCATTGTCACTTTACCTAGTTAATGCCTACCTATCCTTCTTATTTCGATTCAAATTTACTTCCTTAGGAGCCTCTGTGACCGTGTTGACTACATCAGATTCCCTCTCAGCACTTCGTTTTAATCATCTGACTTCATGTCTGCATTCTGCTAAGACTCTGATTCATGTGGACACGAGTTCATCATTGTATACTCAGTTCAGTACCTGGAACATAATAGAAACTCAATAAGTTTTTATTTTAATTAATGAGTGAAGCTTGTATAAGACATTTTGATGTAATTGTTTTAGTTGTTTATCACTACTTAACAAAACACCACAAATATAATGTCTTTAAACAGCAACTGTTCTATTATCTCTTATGGCTCTGTGGGTTGACTGGGCTCAGCTTAAATTCTCTGAGTGGCTGTACACAGACAGTTGTTGGGACTGGAGTGATCTGGAGCCTCCAATGAACATTTGGGGGGCCAGGCTTCTCTCCCTTTCATATATTCTCAGAGACTCTCCTTTTTAATGTGCCTTCTTCTTTTGGTCTTTCCAGTAAGGTAACTGGATTTTTTTTGTGATGGTCTAGGAATTCAAATGTGCAAAAGCTGAAGTGGCCAGTCTTTCCTGATGCCTAGATTCTTCAGTGCTGGAACATCATGTCTGCCCCTCTAAGTTGTTTTATTCAAGTCATAGGCCAGTCCTGATTCAACATGGGAGGGCCTGCACCAACAAACACATTTCATATACCAGTGTAACACTAAATGCTTTTAATAGGACCCAGACAAGACTGAGAGTAGGAAACAATATCCCCATTTTTAAAATGGGGCAAAAAAAAACAGGCAAATATAAGTAATTTATATAAAGTATTACTGTTGGGTAGTGGAGCCAGAATTCAGTAGCTGCTCCTTTTTAATCCAAAACCTATATTGCTTATTCTTACAATTCTCATGCTCTTACTCAGGATGTCAAATGTGAAGAGATTATGCCGTATAATATGTATACTAAATCAGAACAATGGTTGGTAGTTGTCTGATTATAATGCCCTATTCACTCAGCAACACTCTGCTTTTTTCCTCTGATTTATGAAATGTTACAATTCCAGGAAGATATACCCTTACTCGAAAATGTGCATGACTGGAAATTCTTTCAATAGACAAATTAGAGCTTTGCTTTTGAATGTTTTATAATCAGAGGATGGTATTCACATAATTAATAAAAAGCTGTGAAGCCACTGCTATGGTTTGAGTGACGGTATCCCTTCCAAAATTCATGTTGAAACTTAATCCCCAATGCAACAGTATTCAAGTGATTAGGTCATGAGGACCCTGCCCTCGTAAATGGGATTAGCACCTTGTAAAAGGGCTTGAGGGTGATGGGAGAACCTTCTTTTCCTACTGTTCCTTCTGCCATGGAAGGACGCAGCACTCTTCCTGTATTAGTTTTCTGTTGCTTGTAAAAGAATACCCCAAACTGGGTAATGTATAAAGAAAAGAGGTTTATTTCTCCCAGATTTTGAGTCTGGGAAATCCAAAGTCTGGGGTTCACCTGGTGAGGTCCTTCTTCTGGGTGAGAACTTTCTACAGAGTCCCATGGTGATGCAGCAGGTTTGAGGTGAAGAAGAGTGTTTTCATATGTTTTCTTTGTAAAGCCATCACTCCACACCCATAATAACAATTAATTCATTAACCCATCAGTGGATTAATCCATTTGTGAGGGTAGGGCCCTCATGATTGAATCACCTCCTAAAGGCCTGCCTTTCAACACTGCCACAATGGGGATTGATCTTCCAAAAGAGCTTTGGAGGAGACAAACATTAAACCCATATCACCTCCCCTCTGGAGGATGCAGAAACAAGAGGCCATTTTGAAAGAAGAGAAAAGCCCTTCCCAGACACCAACAGAAGTTTTAAATTTAAATAAGACTGTAATTTCCTTTGTGATTAATGCTTTTTATGTTAGGTAAAGAAATGTTTCAAAGAAGCCTTTTTCACATTTAGGCCATTAATCAATATCGAATTTATCTTTGTGTATAGTGTTAAACAGGGTGCTAAATTTATTGTACTTGTAAGGAGATAGCAGATTATTTCAACATGATTTATTAGATAGCCCATTTTGGTCCCTCCTCTCAGTGATTTGTACATGCCAGTGACTTAAATTCATGGTACTGCTTCAGTTCTCTGTTCTCTTCTATTGACATACTTGTTTAGTCTTACATGAAAACCACCCTACTTTAAAACTACAGAACTAGTATATATCCTGATATCTGGTACAGTAAGCCTTCATATTCTTCTACTTCAAAATTACGTTAATTATTTTTGGCTTTGTTATACTTCTGTATACATGTCAAAACCAGCTTTTCAAGTTATATACATGCAAACATATATAAAAGACTCTGCTTCTATCTTAATTTTAATAAATTATCTTTAAGAGGTGGGATTATTGACATTTTTAACAAATTAAGTCATCACATCTATAAATATGGTGTATCTCTACATGTATTTACATTTTATTTTATGTCCTTCCATTGAGTTTTATAATATTTAAAAATGTCTTACACATAATTTGTTATATGTATTCCTAGATACTGTGTATATTTGCTACTCTAAGTGAATGTAAACTTTCCTTGTAAACTAAAATTTTCTGTAGATTCTCTTGAATTTTCTACCATAATGACAAAGTTTTTTTTTTTTTTTTTTTTACTCTCATTTCTTTAATTTGAATTTTTCTTATTGAAGAGAGTAGGACATGCCATACATTGCTGAATAAAAGGACAGATAATGATAATGGGTAAAATTAATTGAGAGCTTACTAGGTCCAAGTTTCCATCCAAAGTATATGTGGTAACTTATTTAAAACTTACAACACCTCAGATGAGGTAGGCAATATTGTAATCATTTAAATTTTCTAGATGAAAAAAATGAGGTAAAAACAAGATAAGTATCTGGTTCAAGATCTTACAGCTAATGACTGAGCTAAAATTCCACTTTGCAGCCTGTTGTATAACTCATTCCCTTAGCATTGCCTCCCAAGTAGAAATAACAGTGGCAGGCCAGTCTGTACATACTTAATTTTATATGAGTAAGGTCATTTTTATATCTTAGCTATTGTGAATAATGCTGCAATGAACCTGGGGATGCAAATAATCTTTTTGAGATCCTGATTTTAATTCTTTTGGATATATACCCAGAAGTAAAATTGCTGGATCATATGGTAGTTCTAATTTTATTTTTTGGAAGAAACTTTATATTGTTTTCCATAGAGTCAGTATGATTTCAGTTTTCTACCAACAGAGTACAAAGGTTCTGGTCCATATCATCACCAATACTTATCTTTTTTTTTTTTTTTTTTTTTTGATAATAGACATCCTAGCAGGTGTGAGGTGATCTCTCCATGTGATCTTTATTTACATTTCCTCAGGATTAGTGATAATGAGCACATTTTCATACACCTGTTGTATGTCTTCTTTGGAGAAATGTCTATTCAGGCCCTTTGCCCATTTTTTTTAATGAAGTTATTCTGAGTTTTTTATGCTACTGAATTGTAATAGTTTCTTATTTACTTTGGATACCCTGACCAGACATATGGTTGACAAATATTTTCTTCCATTCTGTAGATGGTCTTTTCATTTTGTTTATTGTTTCCTTTGCTGTGTGGAACCTTTCTACTTTGATATAATTCCATTTGTCTATTTTTGTTTTTGTTGCCTGTGCTTTCGGTGTCATAGTCCAGAAATTGTTGCCCAGACCAATGTCAAATAATTTTCCCTGTTTGCTTTCTTCTAAGAGTTTTACAGTTCCAGGTCTTATGTTTAAGTGTTTAATCCATTTTGAGTTGATTTTTGTGTGTGTCTTCAAGAGTCCAATTTTAATTTTTGCATGTGGATATCCAGTTTTTCCAGAACCATTTTTTGAAGACTATTCTTTTTCCACTTTGTGTTCTTAGTGCCCTTGTTAAAGATCAGTTGACTTTATATGCATGGGTTTATGTCTGAGCTTTCCATTCTGTTCCTTTAGACTACATTTCTGTCTTCATGTGTTTGCTTTGAATCACAGAACCATACTGTCTTAATTACTATACCTTTGTAATATATCTTGAAAGCAGGAAGTGTGACGCCTCCAGCTTTGTTCTTCTTTCTTAAGATTGCTTTGACTATTTGGCATCTTTTGTGGTTTTATATGAATTTTAGAATTGTTTTTTACTATTTCTGCAAAAAAAATAATAAAAAGCCATTGGGATTTTTATGGGGATAGCATTGAATTTGCAGATTGCTTTGGGTAGTATGAGCAATATATAACAATATTAAGTCTTTCTAGAAACATACATTCTACAAGACTAAATTATGAAGAAAGGAAACATCTGAACAGGTCAATTACAAGTAAGGATATTGAATCAGTAATCAAAAACCTCTCAAAAAATAAAGTCCAGTACCAGATAGCGTCACCAGTGAATCTTACTATGCATTTTAAGAATTAAAACCAACACTTCTCAAATTTTTCCAAAAATTTGAAGAGGAAGAAACACTTCTGAACTCATTTTATGAGGCCAGAACTACCCTGATAGTAAATCCTTACAAAGACACTTCAAGAAAAGAAAACCATAGGCCATTATTATTCCTGATGAACAGTGACAAAAAAATTCTCAAAAAATACTAGCAAATCAAATTCAGCAGTACATTAAAAGGCTCATTCACTGTGATCAAGTGAGATCTAACCCTGGGATTCAAGAATATTAGCATACACAAATTAATTAATATGATATACCATATTAACAGATTGAAAGAAAAAAAATCATATGATTATCAAAATACATACATAAAAACATTTGACAGAATTTAACTCCCCACACTTTATCATAAAAAAACTCTTAGCAAACTAGGTATAGAAGAAATTTACCCCAACATAATAAAAGCAAATATGAGAACCCACAGCTAACATCATACTTAATGGTGGAAAACTGAAAGCTTTTTTTCTAGGACTAGAAACAACACATGGTTACCCTTTTCTATTCAACATAGTACTGGAAGTTCTAGCCAGAGCAGTTAGGCAAAGAGAAGAAATAAAGTGTATCCAAATTAAAAAATAAAAAGGAAAATTATTTCTGTTTGTAGATGACATGATCTTATACAGGCGGACTTCAAAATGTTTGTACAAAATGGAATTAAAAGATAAAAGTATAAATATAAACTTTATTTCTCAACATAAGTGTCAAGTTCAAGACGCTTTTGTAAGCAATGATATCAGCCATTTAGTTCATCCCTAAAAAACGGAGGGTATTGGAAAGTTAGCCACATTAATGTGTTCTTTTTCAACATTATCAACTAAAGAAAAATGGTACCTTTTAAATATTTTTTTAAGATTAGTAAACAAAAAGAAGTCAGAAAGAGACAAAACAGCACTGTAAGGTGAATGGCTAATGATTTCCCATCAAAACTCTCACAAAATTGTCCTTGCTTAATGAGAGGAAAGAGCAGGAACGTTGCCATGGTGGTGAAGGACTCCCTGGTGAAGCTTTCCTGAACATTTCGTGCTGAGGCTTTGGCTAATTTTCTCTGAACATTCTCATAATAAGCAGATGTTGTTATTCTTTGGCCCTCCATAAAGTCAATATGCAAAATGCCTTGAGCATCCCCAAAAAACTGTTGCCATGACCCTTGCTCTTAACTGGACCACTTTTGCTTTGACTGGACCACTTCCCCTTTTGGTAGCCATGGCTTTGATTGTGCTTTGTCTTCAGGATCGTAATCATAAAGCCATATTTTATCTCCTGTTAAAATTCTCCAAAGAAATGCTTCAGGATCTTGATCCCACTTGTTTAAAATTTCCATTGAAAGCTCTGCTCTTGTCTGCAGCTGATTTAAGTACAACAGTTTTGGCACTCATCAAGCAGAGAGTTTGCTCAACTATCAGTTTTCAGTCAGTATTGTGTAAGCTGAGCCAATTGAGATGTTTATATTGTTGGCTATTGTTTCTGCCGTTATTTGTCGGTCAACTTCAATTAGGGCATGAACAAGATTTATGTTTCCCTTGCAAATTGATGTGAATGGTCTGCCACAGTGGGCTTCATTTTTTAAATCAGCTCATTTCTTCTTAAAATGAGTTATCCATTAATAAGCTGCTGATTTCTTTGGGGCATTGTCCCCATAAACTTATTGTAAAGTATCAATGATTTCACCATTTTTCCACCTAAGCTGCAGCATAACTTTGATGTTTGTTCTTGCTTTAATTTTGGCAGAATTCATGTTGCTCTGATAAGGGGCTCTTTTCATCTGATGTCTATCCTTCTTAGTGCCTCAAACTATATCCTATTTAGACATGTTATAACAAGTTAGTGCAAGTTTATTTTGATGCAAAAAAATTTTGCAATCCATGAATAGCTTTTAGATAATATACATTTTCCCTGAACTTTTTGAAGACTCCTCCTACAGTAGTCCTCCCTTATCCTTGGGGCATTTATTCCAAGATCCTCAATGGGTGCCTGAAACTACAGATTGCACCAAGCCCTATATATACTATGTTTTTTCCTATACATACATACCTATGATAAAATTTAATTTATAAATTAGGGCAATAAGAGATTACCAATAATTACTACTAATAAAATAGAATAATTATAACAATATCTCAGCATCCCATTCACATCCTGGGCAGGACAGAGAGGGACAGCCTGAGATTTCATCATGCTACTCAGAATGGTAAGCATTTGAAACTTATAAATTGTTTATTTCTGGAATTTTCCATGTAATATTTTTGGACCACAGTTGATGGCAGGTACTGAAATTGTGGAAAGAGAAACTGCGAATGAGGGAGGACTTCAGTTCATTCTGAAGACTTTACCAAAAAACCCATTAGAACTACTAAACAAAATCTGTAAAGTTGTAGAATAAAAAATCAACATACAAAAATCAGCTATGTTTCTATACACTAACAACACACTATCTGAAAAGGAAATTAAGAAAACAATATTGTTTATAATATCATCAAAAATAATCAAATACTTAGGAATAAACTTAACTGAGGAGAAAGACTTTTATTGAAAACTATAAAACACTGATGAAATAAGTTAAAGAAGACACAAATACATAAAGACATCCTGTGTTCATAGACTTAGTACTCCTTATTAGGTTAAGGAAATACCTTTATTCTCTTAGTTTGCCAGGGTATATTTTCTATATATATTCAAAAGATTATATTATTTTTCCTTTTAATGTATTAATGATTTATGCAGAATTCAATTATATAATGAATTCTACCAATAGATTTTCTGATGCTAAATCATCTTTGTATTTTAAGAATAAACCCTATTTAGAACTGATATATTTCCCGGATGCTGAGTGATGTTGAGCATTTTTTCATATGTCTGTTGGCCATTTGGATATCTTCCTTAGAGAAATGCCTACTTAGCTCTTTTGCCCATTTTTTAATTGGGTTGCTTGTTTTCTTCTTGTAAAGTTGTTTGAGTTCCTTATATATTCTGGATATTAATCCTTTGTCAGATGTATATTTTGCAAATATTTTCTCCCACTCTGTTGGTTGTCTTTTAACTCTTTTAATTGTTTCTTCTGCTGTGCAGAAGCTTTTTAGTTTGATATAATCCCATTTGTTTATTTTTCCTTTGGTTGCCCGTGCTTTGGGGGTCGTATTCATGAAGTCTGTGCCCAGTCCTATTTCCTGAAGTGTTTCCCCTATGTTTTCTTTAAGAAGTTTTATTGTCTCAGGGTGTATATTTAAATCCTTAATCCATTTTGAGTTGATTTTAGTATACGGTGAGAGGTATGGATCTAGTTTCATTCTCCTGCATATCGATATCCAGTTATCCCAGCACCACTTGCTGAAGAGGCAATCCCTTCCCCAGTGAATAGGCTTGGTGCCTTTGTCAAAGATCAGATGGCAGTAAGTGTGTGGGTTGATTTCTGGATTCTCTATTCTATTCCATTGGTCAGTGTGTCTGTTTTTATGCCAGTACCATACTGTTTTGGTTATTATAGCTTTGTAGTATAGCTTAAAGTCAGGTACTGTTATGCCTCCAGCTTTATTTTTTTTGCTGAGCATTGCTTTGGCTATTCGTGGTCTTTTATTGTTCCATATAAATGTCTGGATAGTTTTTTCCATTTCTGAGAAAAATGTCTTTGGAATTTTGATGGGGATTGCATTGAATTTGTATATCACTTTGGGTAGTATGGACATTTTCACTATGTTGATTCTTCCAATCCGGGAAATGCAAATCAAAACCACATTGAGATACCATCTAACCCCAGTTAGGATGGCTAAAATCCAAAAGACTATGAACGATAAATGCTGGCGAGGCTGCGGAGAAAAAGGAACTCTCATACATTGTTGGTGGGACTGCAAAATGGTGCAGCCTCTATGGAAAATGGTATGGAGGTTCCTTAAACAATTGCAAATAGATCTACCATACGACCCAGCCATCCCACTGTTGGGAATATACCCAGAGGAATGGAAATCATCAAGTCGAAGGTATACCTGTTCCCCAATGTTCATCGCAGCACTCTTTACAATAGCCAAGAGTTGGAACCAGCCCAAATGCCCATCATCAGATGAGTGGATACGGAAAATGTGGTACATCTACACAATGGAATACTACTCAGCTATAAAAACGAATGAAATACTGCCATTTGCAACAACATGGATGGACCTTGAGAGAATTATATTAAGTGAAACAAGTCAGGCACAGAAAGAGAAATACCACATGTTCTCACTTATTGGAGGGAGCTAAAAATTAATATATAAATTCACACACACACATACACACACACACACACACAAACCGGGGGGGGGGGGGGGAAGAAGATATAACAACCACAATTATTTGAAGTTGATACAACAAACAAACAGAAAGGACATTGTTGGGGGGGAGGGGGGAGGGAGAAGGGAGGGAGGTTTTGGTGATGGGGAGCATTAATCAGCTACAATGTATATCGACAAAATAAAATTAAAAAAAAATAAATAAAAAAAAATAAAGTAAGTACAAGAAATCTTAAAAAAAAAAAAAAAAAAAAAAGAACTGATATAGCTACATACGTAAGTAGTATTAGATTTTTTTTTGCTATTTATTTTCTGGTAATACTTGCTAATATAACATTTATGTTTATAAGTGAAATTAGCCAATAATTTTCACTTCTCAAATGGTTTTGCTATAATTGTTATACAATCCTCAAAAACTTAATGGATAAACTGTTTTGTTTTTTATATTTCCTGGAAGAGATGTGTAAGAGGGAGATTATTCGTACATAGTTTGACAAAATGTGTCTGTAAACCATGTTGGATTTGTTTTCTAGTGTGCAAGTAGATTTTGTATAACAATTAAATATCTTTAATGCTTATTTTCTATTCTGTTATATTAAGTCAATTTGAAAAAAAAAATATATATATATATATATATATATTTTTTTTTTTTTTTTTTTTGTCATTTTTGTGACCGGCCGCACCGCACTCAGCCAGTGAGTGCACCAGCCATCCTTATATAGGATCCGAACTTGCGGCGGGAGCACTGCCACGCTCCCAGCGCCGCACTCTCCCGAGTGCACCACGGAGTTGGCCGGAAAAAAATATTTTTATAGAAGATTGTTTTCATGTAAGATTTCAAATTAATGAGCATAATATTTTTAATATTTTTCTATAAAATTATTTTATTTATTTTAAATCAGAAGTTTAGTACTTACCCGAGGAATTCACATTTTGAAATTTTCCATTTGGGAAGACCACTGTGTTCCTCCTTTGAAATTATCATTGAAAAAATGTTTATTTACAATCCCAAGATTTCTCTTAGAGAGAAAGAGACAGAGACAGATATATACACAGAGGCAGAGAGTCTACTGGAGTAAACTCGGCAACAAAAGATAATACAAATATTTTAGCAATTAATTTAATGATAAATTGATAACAAATATCTTTCTAGAGATTAATTGTCAATAATGCAACATTCTTAGGCAGTATAAGTCAGTGGTTAAAATCACAGTCTCTGGAATAAGATAATCTAGGACTTCTGTCATTCCACTTTTTAGCAGTGGACTTTGGAACAGCCAATAATCTTTCTGTACCTTAATTTAATATGGTAATAATATTTGTATCTACTACTCTTATAGAATTAATTTCTCTTCCCTAAATCTTCTCTTTCCTGTAATATATCCATATTCTTGCCATGGCTTCATTCTTACTGACTTGAGACTCATGGTTTGCTTTGGCCAATGGGATATTGTAGACATGACATAAGAAGGAAGATAAAATGTGTTTTTTACTCTCGCAATCTACCAACAGAAGAGCATGACCTTTGGTATATTGATGCGTCTTCAGTTTGGGCCTCAAAACAAAAACACACGGAATGTTCTCAGCCCAAACCACAGCCAGGAGCCATGTCCAGTCGATCTACAAACTGAAGCAGTCACTCAGAAGACCAGCACACATCACTATATTCACAATTGGCTTGGAGACCTATCAGCTTAAAAATGTTTATCGTTTTAAGCCATGGAGTTTTAAAATGGCCTGTTATTCAGCATTTTTGTTAAAGTGGCTAACTTACACATAAACTAAGTGCATTGCTATGTGAAAAACAAATTGATTAGGGACCTGATTTTTTCCAGAAACAGTGTTTAACCCAGAGTAGGTGCTTAAAAAACATTTGACTGTTGAATTAATAAAAGAAACATTTTCTTTCACTTAGTAAGTGCTAAAAACAATTAGCTATTTTTGTACATTATTGTATATAGTCCTCCTAGTGATGATGATGTGAATTTGTGTGAAACACGTGATATGATATTCATTGAACTATCTGTCACGTTTATTCATATCAGGTATAACTGAAATAAGGAGTTCAAGACTAAACCCTTAATAAACAAATACTTTATTCTGTTTGTAACTAAAATTTGGACCCTAACCCTAGGTATCAATTCATCCATATGTGCCAATGGTCACAAGAGTACTTTTGAGAAAGAATGGGGATAATTAATGCTCATTAATCTGACAAAGAACATTCTTAAAAATAAATGATCTAATGTAGTTTCCAAATATGAATTTAGAAGTTAAGGATAGTTTAAATGACAGGAATATTGGCTGTATTTTTACAGGGTGTATTTGAAAAGAAAAAAAATAATATTTTATGTTTTGGGGCATTTTCCATTAATTAAGCAATAGACTATTGAATTACCTCTCAACTCTCTCTCAACTTCTTCTGTTTTTTCTTCAGTTATATTCAATTGTCTTCTCTAGAGAAAAGAATCAAAATGGAGAATTATGAGGGCTTAAAATTTTCAAATTGCTGAGAGTTATGCAGAATTTGAGTTGATGGAAAGTGGAATCTTATCTGATCCTGCCAGACATGAGGGTACAAAGGAAATGTTCACATCCCAAAAACAAAGGTGAAGGAAATATAAATTATTCTTATGAAAGAATTTTACAGAAATATCACATATATGCTGATTAGCAAAATTTCTATCTCTAGTTCTGTCTATATCTGAGTATCAGACACATATATCCAATGGTCTATTTAACATCTTCACTTGGACTACTGGTTTGGACTTACCGTGTCCAAAGCAAAATTCTTGTGTCTCATCACTAATTTCCTCCCCTGGCTTCTTCCGAGTTCAGCAAATGGAAGCTACATTTACACTCTGTTCAGCCCCATAATCTTAAGAGTTACCTTTACCTTCTCTCTCACCCTTCCACCCCCTATCAGACAACGCTTTTTGGTCTCTGTGGGTTTTTCTTGCTTGTTTGTGAAAATGATTTTTAATGCTTTTTCAAAGGAGACATTTTCCTCTATTTATGTATTCTGGAGAGCAAAGAAACTACAATTAGTCTATTCAGTAAATTAAGTAACCTTTTTGGTCTTTGATTGTATCTTAAATCTAAGCCCTCCTCAGTGTCCTACTGTTCCCACAGTAATCCAAGTCACCGCAATTACCTGTTATCTCCCTGGGCTTTCCTGATTCCACTCATAACTTCCTATTATAAATTTTCAAACACATAGCCAGAGTAATTTTTATTTTTTATTTTATTTATTTATTTATTTTTTAAAGATGACCGGTAAGGGGATCTTAACCCTCGACTTGGTGTTGTCAGCACCACGCTCTCCCAAGTGAGCTAACTGGCCATCCCTATATGGGATCCGAACCCATGGCCTTGGTGTTATCAGCACCACACTCTCCCAAGTGAGCTAACTGGCCATCCCTATATGGGATCCGAACCCATGGCCTTGGTGTTATCAGTACCACACTCTCCCGAGTGAGCCACGGGCCCACCCCAGAGTAATTTTTAAAAGATGTAAATCAGAACATGTCACTATCCCCTGCAATGATTTCTCATCATAATCAGAATAAAATCTAAACCTGACCTATGAACTACTACATAATCTGACCCTGTCCTCTCTCTCCTTCTGCCTTCATTTATTACACTCCAGCCATTTTGGTCTTTTTGCTCGTCTTTGAATTAGCCAGATTCCTTCCACATTTGAGTTTCCTTTGCCAGAAATGTTAGCCTCCAAGGTCTTTTTATTTATTTATTTATTTTTAAACTGACAGATAATATTGTATATATGTATCACGTACAATTTGAAGTTTTGAAATCTATATATACATTGTGGAATGACTAAATCTAGATAATTATCATACACATTACCTCACATAGTTATCATTTTTGTGGTAAGAACACTTAGTATCCATTCTCTTAGCATTTTTCAAGAATACAATATGTTGTTATTAACTATAGTCACTATGCTGTACGATAGATTTCTTGAACTTATTCTTTCTATCTGAAGTCTTTACATAGTGCATTCTCTCACTTGATTCGATTTTCTACTCAATATAACCTCCTAAAAAGGCTTATTTACCCACTCAGTCTTCAATATTATCCACCATCACATCATTCTCTCTTCACTTGCTTTATTCTTCCACAGAGCATGTGGTATTACATATTTAATTCTTGTCTGTCTTTCCCACTATAATATAAGCTGCATTAGAGCATGGACTTGTTTTTCTTTTCTTTATTTTTCCAGCACCTAAATAATGCATGGCATATAGCGTATATTCAATAAATATTGGTGGAACAGACAGATAAACGAGTTATGAAAACTCTGTTGCATTTAAAGATTCTGGGACAAGCAAATAGTTTTAAGAAATTTTGTTTACTGTCTTTCTCCTTCCTCCCTCCTAATTCCACAATAATCACCACATACAAACAAAGATTCCAATATATTTTTTAAATAAAATATACAAACACCAAATATAGAAATGGTTATTTAATGTGGCTTAATTTCTAGGAAGACTAATCTGAATATCAAAACTAAATGTCTCATTTAGGAAGGTTTCTCTTAGGGAAATATTTCTATCACTTTAAATTTATGTTTAACTCTATGTGTACTGCTGAGTGAAGGACTTTTGTAAAATTTTTGAAACCAATATGAGTTCTTAAAATACTTGCAATTTACATTATTTTCTCTGTGATGCATATTTGATGATATAAAATATGATAGAAATAAGTAAGATGCAGCATTGTATATGAATCTGGAAGACTTAATTATCAATAAGTACTGCTTTTCTGTTGTCAGGGTGGCATCTAGCTAGAGACCCAGATCTAGACCTAGGCCTAGTGCTAAAATGAGACTAGGATCTTTCATGAGTGGGATGGATGTGTTTATTTTATATAACTGATGAGGAAATTCAAAATTTTAGCCCACCTGTCATCTACACATATCACATAAACATAGGCTTTTAATGCAAAAAAGAGAATGATTTAGCAGGTAGGTATAAAATAATCAGTTTGCAGTATAATGAAAATGAAAACGAAGATCCACTCCTGTATATGACATAATCACATATGATTTTAGAACATTTGAGCAAAGTTAAATGACCTAATGGGGTAAGGAAAATATTTAATTTCACTATTATTTTTGTTGTTTGCTGAGTATTCTATTTTAAATCCTCCTTTTCCTTGTACTTTCCTGAGATCTTCTGTTCATTTCTCCCTAACAGATTTTCCATTTTATCAACATTGGAAGGGAAGTCTGTGGGATTCTTATGCTTTAGAAGAACTCTTAGAGATGAATTTATTGGTTATGACAAAAATTTAGATATCCTTATGACTGAGTAACATATAAGCCATCCAGACAGAAATAAACCAAATTAAACTGATAGATCTAAACCTATGCATTCAAAAGAAGTAATAGAAACAGAATCATGAGATTTTGATGGCTTTTACCCCACCTGCTCATTCACAACCGCACTCACTTGGAAAGTGTTAGCTAAGTATATCTGGAGACTCTAGTAAGTGTCCCACCTGTGCTTATATGCAAGGTGGATGTTGGAGGTTCTGCTGCTGCCACACTCTCCTTGCTGGGCTACTCCAGCTCCTGCTGCATCTGATGCAGATCTGCACGTCCACTGACTAGCCTCTCCATTCACCTGGTTTCACCGTCTCCTCCACAGCTCCTTGGCGGCTCTGCCAGGCACCTTTACCACCAAACTAAGGTGGTCACTTGCGGGAGCAGTGAGTGCGTGCTTGGCTTTTATGAAAGTCCCAGTTGATAGAGACTGAGCATGAAGACTATCACTCCCTTGCCATTATGCCGCTAAGTGCCTCCAAGTGAAGATATTTGTTTCCATAAAATGGGGCAGTATTTCTTGTTCAGGGTTTGGATGAATATTGAATGAGATTGCTTATGACACTGCGTAAACATTAGATAAACGTTGTTTTTATAAGTAATACTTCATTTAGTACACTTGATGAGATGGAAAGGGAATAGGGAGCTTACTTAGAGATGTGATTTATTTCTACCAGTACAAATTTTATCCAATTTAGGCCAGCTTATCTGATGCTGTCAGATGAGGTTTGATATAGTCATTAATGCACAAATTCACTTAAAAACTTCAGATCAAATTTTAGGGTAATGCAAATGCAAGAGTGTGCCTTAGAATGCATTCAAAATCAAAGTTGTTTTGGTATGACAGAATAAATAAAATTTGGAGAATTACTCATGAATTAATGGGCTAAGCCACATAGGCTTGGTAGGAAGAAGTAAATATCTTAGGATAATAGTAAGACAGACATGCAGATTAAGGGCAGTTATAGTTCATTCATGGGAATAATTAATCATTGTAGAGCTTTACTTACACCCCAAAACACATGAAATCAGGGAAACTGAATTTTATTTTATTTTTTAATTTTAATTTATCAATATACAATGTAGTTGATTTTTGTATCTCTTTTCCAATTTCATAATCACAGAATGTATCAGAGGCCATTGATTTCAGTTTTGAAGAAAATTCAATATGTGATTAAAAGCATTAAAAGTGTCAAGCAAATGAAGTTCATCAGTTGTAAATTTTGAGATATGTTTTTAAATGGCCTAGTACAGAAACATCTTGCTGCTTTCACCAGATATTATTCAATTCCATTTTTGACTGTGGTAATAAAGTTGCTGAATTTACCAAGGAATTCTGGAACCTTTTTATAAGAGCATATGAATTTATTATTACAAAGTACACTTATGATGAGTTATTTAAATATCAATCATTTGAATTCTCATTTATTCATTCTTAATCCAACATGTATTCATTGACTGCCAGTATCAGCTAATTCACTCAAGCATGCACCACTGGATACCACTGTGTGCTACTCATATGCTAGATGCTAAGAATACAAAAATGAATGACTCAGTTTCTACTCACATAATCTTAAAGAGGAAACATATGTAAGACAGAAGACAACGTCAGATAAGTACTATTCTCTATTGACAAGGGATATGAAAGAAAAAGAAGGACATGATTGATTCCATGGTATAGTGTGGTTGGAAGAATGTGGTAATTAGAGTCAGACCTCAATTTTAATCGTGGATCTGCCCCTTCCCAATTTAGAGTGGTTCCCCCTTTCCAGAACTCATTTATTTTCTTGAGGTAACCAAACCCTCAAGCCCCTCTTACTCTTGGTCCATGTCTGAGTCGGGCTGAATGCTTTCAAATGTGAATTGCTGATGTGAACAGGGGATTCAGGCCTGGCCAATCCTCTCAGTCTTTCCCGTCAAATATACCATTAAGCCCTCCTAGTAAAGTGAACAACTGTTAATTAACATTTTGCCATATTTCCTAAATTTCTGCTGAAATATTTAAAAATAAATATATCATTGCATGTTATACCTACAGACCTTAGTATGAACCTCTATGAAACAAGGCTATTCTACTTCTACTGCATACCCACTAAACCGTTATTATACTTAAAAATTAGCAACAATTACCTAATAGCGCCTAGTACATTAAAATTTCCTTAATTGCCCAAAATTGGTTTGTTTAAATTGGAATCTAATTAAAGACCACAGATCGCATTGAATACTATATCTCTTAGATTTCTTTTCATATGAAATAATCTCCCCTCTCCTAACTGGTTTTTCTATGACATTGATTTGTTGAGGCTGAATTAATTATCCTGTAGAATATCTAATCTTATGAAGTTATCTGATTAATTATCTATTGTTTTGTTGTCACTTTATTTCAGCCTCTATTATCTGAATGTCATTTAAACATAAAATAGATTAAAAAGGCACTAGACACAGGTTACACATATCTGCCAATTTTCAGTAGAAGTCATTTGTGTAATAGTGACCTCCATGGGTGGTCAATGAGATTTTTCTTTTTAATATATGTACTTAAATATTGTACATAGACAAACAGTAAATTTAGAGCTAATCACCAACATTTCTGCTATAACCTCTTCTGAGTCTGAGAGGATTACGCTTACTGCCTTGATGTAAGGGATGATCTAATCACTTGAGTGATTAGGTCAATAAAGTGCACTTAAGTGGTATGGCCAAATCAGTTCTTTGGGCTCTCTCTTCCCACAGCTATGGCAAATATTTTCATTCTAGCTGTTGGAGATTTATCTCCTGGTCCTTTATCTCCTTTATCTCTCCTAGGCTCCATGCAACCTTTGAGTGACACATAATAAGAGTGAGAAATCTTTTTGTTGCTTTAATGCACTGATCATTTTTAACTTTATTACAGCATAACCTAACATATCCTGGCATATATAGAGAGATATTGTACAAAGTCTGACAGAACAGTTTTTAAATTATGACTTTGGAGTTTGCCCATCACTAAAATTTCTACACGCAATGTGGGAGTGTTTTCAAATATTCAGATATTCTGTGCTAAGTAGAGAAATCTCAGATAATTATGATTTTTACTTTTATTCCATATGTTCTCACATTAGGTATATGCTTGTGACTATAACATGCCAACTCATTTGGTGGCAGCAGAGCTGAAGATCCTTTAGATGCATTTTACTTAAATATATCATTGTAGTTTATCCCTAGATTGAAGGAAATGGCAGAGAACTGGAAATAAGAGTCATAACAATTGTTTAACTGAGAATTTATTATCCATATGTGGCTACAAGGCTTGTGAAAAATTGAAAAGGCTAAAATGTTACCAGTGCCTCTAGTCAGCTCCTAATCCTTTTCAGCATGTTCATGTTTTCAGCTTTTTAACTCTTTTTCAGACTCAATCTCTTTATCACACCCAGAGCTATCACACCATATGCTGCTTTCTGCCCTTTCACACTTTCCAAGAACACTTAAAAAGCTGAAAATCTATAGTTTCGTCTGGGAAGGAAAAAATGCTCAAAAATAACTATACCACAAAGGAGAGAGGGATAAATGTCATAGGAGAAGAACAGATAAAGTGCCAAAGAAGTAGGCAGAAAGATTGTTTTCATCTTGGAAATATGAGAGAGGATTTTTTTTAATAGACCTTGAAAAGTAGATAAATTATAGGTGCATAACTAGGAGGAGGAAAGAGACTTTCCAGTCCAACCGCGGTAGAAAACACTGGTTGGTAAACATTACCAGGGAAGAGTCATCAAGGAGTTATGTCAGAGGAGAGGCGATGGGTCCTTTCACCTCTCTGAGCTGAAATGTGACTTCCTTCTCGCTTAAAGAATATACACAGCAGTTCCTGATCCCTGACATTCTATAACCCAGCCCCTGCTTATGCAGAATTTCCATTCATCTTTGAGGTCCTTACTTAAATGTAAATTTTTCATGAAAACATTTCCTACTCCTCTCAAACCAGTTTAAATCCTCTGGTTTTGTTTATCGCACATAGGGCTTTTCTTTGGTTGTACTTAATATTACAGAAAATTGTTGTTTTACTTTATATTCTACTCTCTCATTAGATTTTGAACTCCAGGAATAAAAGGTACTGTTAGTCCATCTCTATTTTCCTAGTGACCATCTAGGTCTCTCAACTACAGCAAGTGCCCCACACATATTTGTCAATTAAATCTCAGCTAGATTTTCGAGATAGGCCTGTCATTTTCACTTTATATTAGGAGTTGGGAGCCAAGATAATTTTTAAAATATATGTCAAGTTCTTGGATGAGAGATTATTGAAGAAAGCTGTACTAATTTTTGCTGGCTACTATAATAAATTACATTGCATTTAGAGGCTTAAAACAACACACATTTACTGTCTTACTGCTCTGTAGATTAGAAATCTGACATGGGTATCACTGGCATAAAATCAAGGTATGTGGAGGCCTGCATTCCTTCCTGAAGGCTCTAGAGGAGAATTTATTTCCTTGTCTTTTCCAGCTTATAAAAGCTACCTGCTTTTCTTGCCTCGTGGTTCCTTCCTCAATCTTCAATGCTAGCATTATTGGGCAAAGTCTTTCTCATGCTGCCATTTTTCTCTCTTCTGATTCCTTCTTCCACTGTTAAAGACTCTGATGGTTACACTCCCTATCCTAAAATCAGCTGAAATAACATTGATTGCATCTGCAAACGTCACTGCCTTTTGCCACATAATCTAGCATATTCACAGGTTCCAGGAATTAGCATGTAGGGTCTTTTGGAGGGTCATTATTTCACCGACCACATTAACCTACTTAAATATTGGAGAATACTCACAAATCAGAGTAATTATAGTCTGATGAAATTACTGATGAGTTTTTCCTTGTGGCAATAACTAAATAATAATCCAAATTACTCCTTAATGTCACAGTAAATAAAATCTTGTGAACAGAATAAAAAAGGTCAGACATCAGTAAGGAGGCGATGAATTTAAAACTATGCAAATGTACACTATTAATAAGAACATTAAGAACCAAGTGAGGTTTTTTACTACCATATGCCCCTAAAAGGTATCATCTCAGATCTCACTCTGCTTCTTGTTCTAGATTCATTATCACACACCCTTATTCCTTCTTTTTATTAAAACTATTTCTTCTCTTTTTGCTTGGCCATAGTAGAATCTAAGCATATATGAGTATATCTTAATCCCAACAACAATTTTCTTCTACTTGTGTTAAAGTCTTTTCTGTTTTTCTCTTACCAGATTGTAGGCATATTCAGAGAGTAAATTTATTTATCTTTATAAACCCTGAATTTATCTCTATGATTGTCACATGTCAATCAGCTGCTCAGTAAATGTGTGCTAACTGAATCAAGTGAGTGAATGTGGGCACGGAGATAATGAACTTAACCAGGCAAATCACATTATTTAGATATAAATTGGAAATAAAGTATTTTGTGATCCAAATGTATTTGAAAATCACTTAGGACAGAATCAAATCGGCTACAAGATCATCACTATCACTTCTGATTTGAGCAGAATTATAGTGACATAGACTACAGAAAAAGGATTATTAATATATTTATATTACTGTTATGTAGTTCAGTCCACAAATGTAAATGTGCATCCTAATGTTATATATGTGCATCCTAAAACATTGTTAAACTTGCTGCCATGATCATTTTAAGTTGCTTTTAAGTAATATTTTATAGAAAAAGAAATGTAGTTACTTCTACATTTATTTAAGGGGTTGGGGATTGACAATTTTCCATTATAATCTAGCACTGGGCTAGGCACTGAGGAAAATCTCAAATATAAGTTCCAACCTAAAAAGAAAATGAACTAGTTGAAGAGGTACAAGCCAGATAGTTTAAAACTCAGTGTGTAACAGCCAATAGTTATGAAACTTATATGGATTGACAATAGCAAACCACATCTATAATTCTCCAATGTAGATAAAGCTCATTATTTCTCCTGGGAGAAACAAAGTACAAAAAATAATATTATATAAACAACATTAAACAGTCTTTTTTAGTTAGAAAATCTATCCAAGATATTAAACTACAATCAGAAAGCAGCTTTGTGATTATCAGAAACAAAAGGGTAAGGAGATTAGTTATCTTATTGTAACTTATGTTCACAATATAGACAGACTTGCAGAGTTTCCATGTGTTTATTCGTACACTCATTCACTTCCATGACACTCCCTAATATTGGAGTAGGTGGTTTTCCTATATATTTTTCAATAAACAAATGCATTTCTTAGTATTTTCAGTTATTCTGTGACATTCCTCAGTGAAATATTTTGCCCTATAACATACACTTGCCCTGTAACCCAGGAGTTTCAATCCTGGATATGTATCTAGGAGAAATAAGGTATGTCCACAGAAAGAGTCATACTAGAGAATGTTCATAGCTTTATTGATGACATTTAAAACTTGGTAACAGGCTAGGTACTTGTCAATAGGATAAATAAACTATGGCATTTTATACAAAAGAATACTATCCAACAATAAAAAAGAACAAACTGCTGATAAATGCAACCTGGATGAATCTCCAAAATCACTGTACTAGTGAAAGAAGCCTACACAAAATAACACTGTATTAGTCTGTTTTGTGTTGCTATAACAGAATACCTGAAACTGGGTAATTTATAAAGGAAAGTGGATTATTTGGCTTACGATCTGGGACGGCTGCATCTGGTGCGGGCCTCAGGCTGCTTCTAGTCATGGAGGAAAGCAGCAGGCAGCCATCGGGTACAAGCAGATCACATGGTGAGAGGAAGCAAGAGAGAGAGGGGAGGTGCCAGGGTCTTTTAAACAACCACCTCCTGTGGGAACTAACACAGTAAGAACTCACTCATTAATCTTCCCTCCCCTAGGGAAAGCATTAATGCATTCATGAGGGATCCGCCACCCTGACTCTAACAGCTTCCAACACTGCCACATTAGAGATCAGATTTCCACATGAGTTCTGAGAGGACAATACATCCATACTCCATCATTCCGCCCAGGGATGTGGTATTGGTTTTTATTTTCTATTTTCCCAGGTAGAGGCAGCTCTAATGGCTTCCATTTTGGCCTTTCCCACCATAATTATCCTCACTCAGCAGGTCAGGGAACCAATGTGAGGATTCTTCCACCTGCTAAGTATGTCTATTCCAATTATGCATTCTGGAATTTGGGAAATAATCACAGGATGGGTTCAGGAACCCACTGAACTCACAGAAAGTTGGACCTGGGCTAGGACTCCATTAATCACCTGACCCCCATAAACCCCTACTCTAAACAGAGGGCCACTGTGGCATTTTGGGTCTCCTGGGATCAATGTCAATTTAGATCCAGTGTCTAGTAGTCCCTGAAAGGTCTGATTATTTCTCTTTCTCCAATGTATAGTTACTCTGGTAAAGGGCCACAGGTCCCCTTGGGGAAGGATGGGAGAAAGATTAATAGTATAAACTTTTGGTGGTGTACCAGGGTCTTTCCTCAAGAGCACCTGGCCACTCCTTCATTCAAGGGGTTCTGGGTCTGTAAACTGTCTCAATTCTGGGAATTGATTGAGGGGCCATGACACCCTGTTTTTATTATTCAAGTTCGACTTTTGTTCACTTGACCTAGAAATTTTCTGCTTATACAGATCAAGTAAGAATTTATTAGGCTTCCTATCTATTTGACTTGCAGGAACACCATGAGTAACTAACCAATGCCATAGATCTACATGAGTCAGACTATTCTGGTTATTGTTTTGCCTCTGCTGTCCATTACGGTAACTATACCCACCTTGCTTTTGTTGGTTGAGTGCTGCCACTAGGCCCCCACCATCCTGGAATCCAATTAATTCCATTGCATTTAAGTGTTCCAATTGCTTGACTATGGTTCCCACTATAAGGTCTGGTCTACAGAGAAGAACAATCACAGAACTCTTCATGGATGCTGGGGCCCCCCTCACAAATCTATTTCTCAAGGTATCAGTCTCCCAGTGTGGCTGAACAGGTTTTACATGACAAATCCACACTAGCATTCCAATCTCCCTAAGCATTTGAATCCCTTTATCTACAGTTAACCAAGGGAGATCGGGCATCTCTAAGTGACTCACAGGGGGCTGCCTTTTGGTCCATATTTCAGCCATCCAACCAAACAAACTGTTAGCACCTTTCTTAACTTCCTAAACTACAACATTAAATGAAGAATCTCCACTTAGTGGGCCCATATCAATAAATTTGGCCTGATCCAATTTTATGTTCCTTCCACCATTATCCCACACCTATAGTTTCCATTCCCATACATATTCTCTCAGTTTCTGCTTGTATGAAATAGAAAACTCATTTAGTTCTTTTGGAGTGTAATGCACCTCATCGTGGGTCACACTTTGTACTTCACTTTGAGGGTCCTGCAGGGCCTTGAGTCTAGTTATAGATCTAGAATCAAAGACGGGTAGTGGGGTGGGTCCTGAGGAGAATGAGCATTGTCTTGCTGATTCTCCTCAGTTACTGCCTTAGGGAAAGCCATTACTGTGTCCTTTGGCAATGCAGAGTTAATCCCTTCAGGTAGAGGTGGCAAAGCCGCTGTCTCTGGGGATGAGGGTTGGGAGTTCATTTCTGGTGAACAAGCCTCAATGCAATTTAGGGGGTCCATGTCCCCAGCTTTATCAGGGTCTTCCCACACGTCCCCACCCCAATTTGCAGGATCTCATTCTTTCCCAACTAATGCCCTCACTTTAGCTGTTGATGCCCTGTGAGGTATCAACTCAACTGCTGCTGTAATTCAGCCAATCTTACGATGAAGGCTTGCATTTGATTTTCAGCAGTTTCATCCCTGTGGGTTCTGGAAGGAAGATTCTGGTCTAGAGCACACTTAGAAATTTTTAGATTATCTATGTGGCACTTGAGCAGAGAATTCGCTTCACTGAGCTCCCCCTTTTCTTTCTTCAGTTTGTCCAGTGATGCAAGGAGCAACCAGCTAATGTCATTATAGTCTTTGGATTTCCTATTTTTTTTTTTTTTGTCCTTTTTGTGACCGGCACTCAGCCAGTGAGTGCACCGGCCAGTCCTATATAGGATCCGAACCCGCGGCGGGAGCGTCGCAGCGCTCCCAGCGCCCTCGGATTTCCACTCTACTCGGAAGTAGTATTTATAGAGTTCCTGAATCCCTTGCCTTTTACAAGTGGTGAATCGGGAGTATCAAAGGGATTTATTTTGCATATCTCTAGGACTATCAGTGCTCCCTGTATTATTAGAAGTTGAGCTGTTAGCATTTTTAGGTCTAAAGCCCTGAAACCAATTGAAGAAATTCATCTTTAAGATTCTGTTTCTCTAGAACCACTCCCAGTACCAAAAATCTGGATTAGTCAGGGTTCTTCTGAATCAACAGAATATGTTATAAATATATGAGGGAGAATTTATTAGGGGAATTAGCTCACACGAATGTGAAGAAAAGTCCCACCATAGGCCTTCTGCAAACTGGATGCTGGTGGCATGGCTCAGTTCAAGTCTAAAGCTGTCAAAACCAGGGAAGCCAATGGCATCCTTGTTGTATGTCCTGGAACCCAAAAGCTGATGAGCCTCGAGCTCTGATGTCCACCAACAGAAGAGAAGAGTGTATCCCAGAGATAATACACAGAGAGCTGACCAGTACCTTGAGTACAGAAAAGCCAACATAAGATGGCAGGCTACATAGGTCTGAGAGGTTCCCAAAGCTTATAATGTTTTAGATGTTGGTCCTGAGAAAAGCAGAGGAGTGGCGAAATAAATTTTACAGCTTCATTAAATTTTCCATAGCTCCCATTCTTGCAGTTGGGAGTGAGGAAGAATGTATAGCAACAACCTTTGAATATCAAGAACCAAAGGTATTTCCCATGGTCTGTTGTGGTAATAAATGTCTGTGGAGAGAAGACAGCCATGCAGTAGATGAACTATCCCCACTTCTTTAGCTGTTAGTACTTGAGGTCTTCTGCTGAACAAGGTGCCAGCAGAGAAGATAGAGGGACCCTAATGCATCTAAAATTCACATAATTGACTGAGGTTTAGTTTCTGCTATACAGTAGAATTGTGGCTCAGAGTCATAATTAACTTGAGTTATATAAAACTAATGAAAGTTATATTTCTTACACAACTGCTTTTGTGGCCTGAGATTTGAACCTGCTAAACAAAAACTTAGAAATCAATCAAGATGTCTCAAATAATTGAGAGCATATTGAAAAAAGTACACATGGATATAAAGACAATGGAATCTCACTGGATCCCAGGACCTGCAATATACTAGGGTCTTCCAGAGATTAAAATGTAATTTAGAACCTAGAAGATACTGCAGAGCTCTAGAGATCAAATTATTTCCATGTGCCCTCAAGAGCAAGAACTTACTCTTCTGTCTCTGTTTCTATTGCTCCTACTGCTAACAACCCCCTCACTCTCAACCCTCCCTCCATTCTTGGCCTTACATCATCCATGTTTTCATCACTTTTTCTTAGTTATATCTTCAGTTACTAGTTATAGGCTCCTCTTCCTCATGAATTTGTCTTCCTGTTTTCAGCTTCTCCCATTTTAAATTCACCGATTTGAATTCTGTATTTTTCATTTCAAACTCATGATAGGGAGAATCAGACTGGCCCCCCCTAGTTACCATTATGCCCATTTGGACCAACCTCATGGTGCTGACCAGCCCATGGATTGTCTACATTTCCCACAGGGCAAATACAGCATGCATGTTACATATTTTCCCTTACACAGTGCTTTCATATCCATATCTCTGCCACCGGGTTTATTACAATATTTAAAATGTGTTGCTTACTTGGTTGTATCCTTACCAGACATGTGTTTTTCAAACTCTTTTGATCATGTACTCCTAAGAGAAAAAATATTTTGAACATATATTCTGAATGTTAGTATATTTATTTAGATATAATGCACACAGTATTATGCTAATATCATATGTATATTATAGAACATACTAACCCAATAGAATTTAAAATGGTTAGAAAAATTAAATACAAAAATAAGCTTTATTTGCTTTCCTCAGCTCCAGAATAATTTTGTCTAGGGTATGTTTAACCTCCTTTGGATACCACAATAGTAGAATAAAAGCCAATTGGGCTGACTAATTCTCATAATAGTAGTATTAATAGTAAAAATAAGAGTAGTAATGGTAGCATTATAGTAAAGGAAATAGTAATAGTAGAAGTAGTAGTAATAATAGCTGTATTAGTGAGAGTAGCCACAGCGAATACTCATTGAGTGCTTGTTGGTTCGGGTACTGTTTATATATATTGTTTTACATATGTTATCTACCTTAATCTTCATAACTCTTTCCTGATACAGATATTAAATATATTTCCACTTTACAAGTAGGGAAGCTAAGGCATAAAAGAACTATATGAGTTGGTTGCTTGAAGTCACACAACCCGTAAAAGGCTTGCCAGGTTCTAAACCTCTCATAGCTTTATTCTCAGCCAGACACCCTAAGCATCATTTTATTTTGTATTACACATCGGTACCTGCACATTATGTCATATACTGGCTAGTTTAAAAAAGAAAAAAAAAAAAAACCTCAAGCCCTACTTGATTTTTAATAGTTAACAGGGCTTGAATATTAGTTATTGTTTCCATGACTGAATGACCTGAATGTAGAAAGCAAATCTGGAAAATCTACGATTGAACTGGACAGGAAAAGCAGAGACTAATATTTCTAGTAAATTGTTTCCTTACCCAGGCTGTAGACTGCTTTTTGCATATTTGTCCCTATTTCCCCTCCAAAATAAGAATGTCATCCTAATTTGTTTGATCATTATTTCATGGACACAGAATCAATTCCATTCTACAAAAGTAATAATAATCAATATCATTCTGTTAAGTTATAGCTATTTCAATCAGTACTGCTATGACTATTAGTTTCCTTGCATTATATGGATGGAAATGGGTTTTCCCAGAGCTGTTTATTTGTCCATACTTAGAGAAATAAATTTTAAAAATTCAACTGTGCAATGTCAAATGTTCATTTGAAAACCCCCTTAGTATGATTAAATAATGGTTCCTCTGAAATGTCTTTCCTGACTACTTTTCATGTGTTAACTAGGTTACTTTTCTTTAATACAGTCTCTCCTAGCACCTAGTATTTCCTCAAGTGTAGGATCCATTACACTAAACTGAAGTTACTCTTCTTTTTTGTTCTAAGTCCTAAAGGCAAAGACTTGATTTATATTTTTCACAGGATCTAGCATCGTTGCTTCCTTCAGGAAGGTATTCACTGGATTTGGTATAGTCATCCCTCATTATAGATTGGGATTGGTTCCAAGACCCCAGGGGATTCCAAAATCCATTATATATTTGCATATAACCTATGCACATCCTTTCGTATATTTAAAGTCATCTATAGATTACTTACGATACCTAATACAATGTAAAGGCTATGTAAATAGTTATTATGTTATATTTTTTCAATTGTTATTTTTATTGTATTTTTTTATTGAAACATAATTTATTTTACACATTTGTGAGATACAGAGTTAAATATCAATACCTGTAGACAATATGTTATGAGCAAATGAGGATAATTAGCATATTCCTTATTACAAAATGTAATCGTTCTTTGTGTCCATTAACCAATTTCTTGCTAATCCCTTCATCTCCTTTCCCACTTCTAATAACCACAGCTCTGTTTTCTTCTGAATGTCCAACATATTATGTGATTGTTGCTTTTTTCTTTCTTTTTTATTTATTTACTTTTTAGGTCTCACTTAGGAGGACATACGGTATTTCTCTTTCTGTGACTGACTTGTTTCACTTAACATAATTTTCAACATGCTCATCAATGCAGCAGCAAATGGCAGAGTTTCATTCTTTTTTATGGCTGAGTAGTATCCTATTGTGTATATATATACTACATTTTCCTTTTAAATCATCCATAGATGAACGTTTAGGTTGGTTTCATATAAATAGAAATACAATAAACATGGGAGTTCAGGTATCCCTTTGATGTGTGATTTCCATTCCAATAGTGGGATTGGTGGATCATATGGTAGTTCCATCTGTAGTTGTTTCAGAAACCTCATACTGTTTGCCATGATGGTGTTACTAATTTACAATCTCATCAAGAGTTCCCCTTTCTCCACATCCTCACCAGCTTTTGTTATTCTGTCTTTTCGATAATGATCAGTCTAACTGGAGTGAGGTGATATCTCTATGTGGTTTTGATTTGCATTTCCCTGATGATGTTTACTGATGTTGTGCATTTTTTTCATATACTTGTTGTCTATTTTTATGTCTTCTTTTGAGAAATGTCTATTCAGCTCCCTTGCCCTTTTTTAAATCAGATGGATTTTTTTATTAAGTTGTTTGAGTTTCTTGTAAATTCTGTATATTAATCTCTGATCAGATGCATAGTTTGCAAATATTTTCTCCTGTTCTACAGGTTGTATTTCACTCTGTTGATTGCTTTCTTTGCTGTGCAAAAGCTTTTTAGTTTGATATAATCCCATGTGTTTATTTTTGCTTTGGTTGCTGGTGCTTTTGGGGATGTATTCATAAAGTCTGTACCCAATCTACTTTCTGGAGTGCTTCCCCTGTGTTTTCCTTAAGGAATTTATTGTTTCAGGATGTATGTCTCTGACTTTTGACAATTTGATTACAGTGTGTCTCAGGAAGGAACTTTTTGGATTGAATCTGGTTGGGGATCTTTGAACCTCTTGGATCTGGAAGGCCTTATTTCTCCTACTACCTGGGAGGTTTTCTGCTACTATTTCATCAAATAAATTTTCAATTTCTTTTCTTTTCTTCTCCCCATCTTGAATACCCATAATTTGGGTGTACGCTTGAGGTTTTCTGACAGCTCTTGTAGCTTTCTTCATTTTTTAAAATTATTATTTTTCTTTCTTTCTTCTTCTTCTTCTTCTTTTTTTTTTTTTTTTTTTGTTCACCTGGATTATTTTTAAAGCCTGTCTTCAAGATCAGAGATTTTTTCTTCTGCTTGCTCTAGCTTTTTGCTTAAGCTCTCAGATATATTTTATATATATTTTTTTGAATGAATGCTTCAATTCCAAGCATTCTGCTACTTCTTTTACGTATCTATCTCTTTATAAAGTTCCTCCTTCAAACCCTGGATTGTTTTTCTCATTTCATTGTGTCGTCTATCTGAGTTTTCTTGTATCTTGTTAAGTTTCCCTAAGATTGCTGATTGGAATTCCTTTTCAGTCATTTCATAAGTTTCCTGTTATTTGGGGTCTCATACTGAAGAACTATTTTATTCCTTCATGGGTGATATTGTCGGGTCCGCCACCGGCCGACCCGAAAAGCCCTAGCCTCATTACTTTTGGTGGGCGAGCAAATGGCCCGGGATTCCTCTTTCCCTCCTGTCCCCTTTGGAAAGAAATGGGGGAAGAGAGCCGTGAAGAGAGGTGAGCACACTGCCGGCCCCAACCAGCCCGGTTTAAAGGACACTCAGACGCGGCAGGGGTTCTGTGGAGTAGTTCCATTTATTATCACACAAGCACTTGCTTTTAAAGGCAAATGGGGAAGGGAGGTTTTTTACATAATCCTATCAGCTTAAAGGTCAAGGGCATGCATCCTGTCTCAATGCCTAGCTATTGCAACCACACAGTGTTCACGAGCGCAGAAGCACGTATTTGGCCAATAAGGGCTAAGGCAAGGTTCCCGCAGACACTCCCACCCTACTTCCTCCCGGCGCCATCTTAGGCTGCCACATTAATACACCTTTGTGGGCCCATAATGGCACCACTTGTAATGTCACTTAAGGTGGCGTTAGTTTTTAAGGCCCGACAATTCCCCCTTTTTGTTTTAATAGGCAGCTGGAGACAGCTAACCTTCCCGGCCTCGCCTCCATTCCCTCTGGTGGCTGTGCCTGTCTTAGGTTGTTTCCCTCTGGAAATCTTACCGTCATTGACCATCCAGCCAAGCGGGGACTGGGCGGAGCCTTAGAGATTGGTGTTGATTTCTTGAAGGGCCATATTGACTCAAGGGCTGTCAGGGCTTTCATTATGGGCCACCTCCTCTACCACCTGGGTGAGTATTACGAGATAAGTGGTGTTGCACCTTATAAGGGACACAACCTGGCGAATGGAGTAAGGCCCCAAGATGATTAAGACAAGGAAAATGACTAGGGGGCCCACCAGGGAGGACAGCAGGGTGGTGAGCCACGGGGAACTTGAAAGCCAGCTTTGGAACCAATTACTATTGGCTTCTCACTCTTTTTTTTGTGCTTTCCTAGCCCTTCTCCAAGCTTAGCTAGGGAATCCTTGACCACTCCAGAGTGGTCGGCATAGCAGAGCAGATCCAATCCTCGTCGGTTCTGTAGCAGCTTGTATGACCTCCCAGGTTTGGTTGGCTGGCTTGTGGGGACCTCCCCCGGTGGCAGAGGCCCTTGTCCTTATTGACCTGAGGAGGGCGGCCAATTGGAGCATCCACAAAGGGTTCATAATGCAGTCTGAAACATACAAACAATAAACTCCTCAGGGTCCTCAGTACCCTGGGGGTCTGGCAAGAACTTAAGATTTTTGGCTGGGAGCTATATAGGGGTTGACTCACGAAGGGGGAAGACACAACCAAACCCTCGACCCATAGTTAGCAACAGGTCAGGGCCCCTCCACTGGCCTGTTAAGGGGTCTTTCCACCGCACTTGGACTTCTGGGCACAGTGGTTGAGCTGACCAGTGTTTCTGGAAGGCAGACAGGGGTTCATTTTTGGAAAAATTTAGGACGTTTAAAGTTAGGAGTGCCTGTCCCAACTGCTGATGAGGGCTGGTGACTCCCCCTTTTTGTTTTAATAATTGATTTTTTATGCATTGGTGATGCCGTTCAACAATGGCTTGTCCTTGGGGGTTATAGGGAATTCCTGTAGTATGTTTAATGTTCCATTGTATTAAGAATTCTTGTAAGGCTTTGCTAGAAAAACAAGGCCCATTATCTGTTTTAATTTGTGCTGGCAGCCCTAAGGTGGCAAAACACTGCAGCAGGTGATTTTTTGCATGCTTGGCAGCTTCATCTGCATGTGCTGTGGCCCAACATGCATGTGAATAGGTGTCAATGGACACAAAAACATATTTGAGTTTCCCAATAGGCGGGAAGGTGAGTTACATCAGTTTGCCACAGCACATTAGGCTTGAGTTCCCTAGGATTGACCCCTGGTGGTTGTACTGGAGTATTCCAGGGGCTAGTGGATGGGCGAATATGCCCTGCTTGGAGCTGCTCATCGACAATTTGTTGTAGGGCCTGCAATTTATTATCAGGAAGTGGCCACTGCTCTGCCCAAACTGAGGGCCCATTTACCCAACAGATGGGGGGCACCAGGGGAGCAGTGGCCTCTAGTATTGGGGTTGACCGGCCATCTGTTTATGAAGAGTTTCTGGGAACTTGACCCTGGGGAGAGGCAGATGGTTTCTTAGGTCCCCAAAAGTGGGGTTCCCCCTATAGTTTGGAAAACAGGGGAGATTAAACTGTTGCTGATACTCGTCCTCATCTAGGATATCTTCGTAAAGGGCCTTGTGGTCAGTGCTAATGAAAGCATCTGCTTGGCCTAGAACATCTTGGCCTAACAAGTTGGCCACCAATCTGGCAGCAATGAGAGGTTTTACTTCCCTTTTGTTCCATCAGCATCTTCCCAGTGAAGGATTTCATGGGTTTCCCACGTTGGGGTTTTTCCCCCTATCCCCAAAATTTGAGGGCCTGGAACTAACTTCTAGCTCGAAGGGACTTCTTCCTGTCTAAGGACTGTTTGATCCGCCCCCATGCCAACAAGGCATCGGAACTCTTTGCCTTGAATTTTAAGATTCATTTTTGGTCTTAAACCAGGGACTATAGGTATAGCCCAATGAGCCTGGGGTACTGGCTGTCTGGTAGGGCATGGAGGCACTGGCTTTGTATCCCCTTGGGGTGACAGGGCTGGGGATTGCCCCTCCTCTAGTTTTAAGGCTTTCCATCCTTGTCAAACTTAGACTGGCACTCACGCTTCCAATGAAGCCCCTTACCGCACCTAGGGCACGGCATAGAGGGAAGGTTTTTATTTTTCCGGTTGGGACAGTCCCTTTTGAAATGACCTTGTTCCCCACAGCCATAACATTGACCCCTATGGGAGGGTTGACTGGGGCTCTCCTTGGGGATCCTGACACTAAGAGCCTGGGTCATAGCACCTGCAAGGGTTTCCGCTTGAGCTTGTAGAGCGGAAGTTAAGGCCCTGGTTTGTTGTTGGTAGCTTCCAACGTCTCCACTGGCAATGACCCAGTTTTCCATAGAATGATCTTTGAGCCTGGCACAGGCAAGCTTGTGGTCGGCAGTCATGCTGTCCCACACTAGCATTTTTACAAACTGGTCCCGGAGAGGACCTGGGGGAAACTTTCTCTGTATGCTCTGTTCCACCCGAACTATGAAAGAGGGCAGGTCCTCGGAGGGTCGCTGGGTGACCCCGGCCATTGCGGGCTCACTGGGCCCTTCAGCCAACTTTTTCCATGCAGCTAACGCTGTTGCCCTAACCTGGTCCTAGTAGGGGGCTGGGATAGCAGCCTGTTGGATTCCAGTACTAAATTGATCTGCTGTTCCAGACAGCATGCCGAAGCTGATAGGGATGGGTGGGTTGGCTGCTTGGTTTATCTCTGCCTGCACATGGCACTCTTCCTTAAAGAAGGCACAGAACTTGATAAACAAATTTGGAGGGAGGACAGCCTTACAGAGCATTTTCCAATCTTGGGTCGTGCAGGGTTGGTGCACTAAGCCCTGGAGGATGGTTTCTGCCCATGGGGAATTGGGCCCATCCTCTGCGACAGCATTTTTCAGCTCTTTAAGGTCATGAGCTTCCCAAGGGTACCAAGCGGTTGGCCTATTTCCACTGGGGGCAACGTTGACCGGATAGGCCTGAGGGGCCGCTTCCCCCCACGGGCTGCGGATGGCTGGGGGATCCCAGCGAGCCATGACAGGAAAAGGCTGTGGCTCTGCCGGGGATGTTTTTAAAGGGGGGCTAGCCTCCTCCACTTCTTTAGGTGCTGCTTTCTCTCCTTCAGCTAAACTTTGGCATGGTGAGTATGCCAGGAGAGGAGGGTACAGGGTAGGGGTATAGGTATCACTCAATGGCTCAGGGCCTTGCATTGGCAGCTTTGTTTCCTTTTTTCTCTCCTCATCGAACTGTGCCCAATCCCTTTCTGCCCCTTCCTGATGCTCGGGATGGAAGCAAAGCTTTAGGGCAGAGATGGTTAGGTAGAACCCTAAGGGGGGGTCTAGCCTGTGACTAATCTCATTCTTTCTGGCCAGGGTCTGAACCCTGTCCCAAGTCTCATACGAGAACAAGTCGGACGAAGGTGCCCAAGGGGCTACCTGCACCACATGACGCCAGGCATTGGTGGCCGTGGAGTCAGATATTTCTAGGCCTCTGCTTTTTAACATGTACTTTAGAGCCTTGCAGGCTGTCTCGTCATTCTTTCCACACACGCCTCCCATGTTGCCCCGTGAGGAAAGGACAAAGGGAAGCAACAGGGCAGAGAAGTGCAGGGACTTCCCCGTTATGGTACTCACCCTGACACACAGGCCGATTACTTCACGGTGACTACCGTGGTTGCGGGGGCCACTCTGTTGGTTGATCACCCTTCGTCAACCTTCTTTCAGGACCAAGCAGCCAGGGGCCTCACTCGCTCACCTTTAACCCACGAGTTTTAAAAATCTCCTCACACGGGGCACCACTCTGTCGGGTCCGCGGCCGGCCGACCCGAACAGTGCTAGCCTCGTTCCTTTTGGTGGGTGAGCAAATGGCCCAGATTCCTCTTTTCCTCCTGTCCCCTTTGGAACGCGATGGGGGGAAGAGAGCCATGAAGAGAGGTGAGCACACCGCAGGCCCCAACCAGCCCGGTTTAAAGGACACTCAGACGCGGCAGGGGTTCTGTCAGTTCCGTTTATTATCACACAAGCACTTGCTTTTAAAGGCAAATGGGGAAGGGAGGTTTTTTACATAATCCTATCAGCTTAAAGGTCAAGGGCATGCATCCTGTCTCAATGCCTAGCTATTGCAACCACGCAGTGTTCACGAGTGCAGAAGCACGTATTTGGCCAATAAGGGCTAAGGCAAGGTTCCCGCAGACACTCCCACCCTACTTCCTCCCAGCGCCGCCTTAGGCTGCCACGTTAATAGGCCCTTGTGGGCCTATAATGGCGCCGCTTGTAATGTCACTTAAGGTGGCATTAGTTTTTAAGGCCCGACATGTTATGTTTTTTTGTTCTTGTTTGTTTGTTTGTTTGTTTGTATATTTCTACTATCCCTACACTGATGTCTGGGCATCTGGTTGAACAATTGCTTAGTCTAATACTCAAGAGTGGCTTTTGGGTAGACATATTCCTTCCTGTAGATAAGTTTTATAGTGACCATTGGTAGGATTTGGTTCTGGTTAGATGCAGTAGTGTAGTCTCTGTGTGGTTACCTCAACTGTATTCAGAGTCATAGTTGTCTGTGAGTGCCTCTGTGGCCTAGGCACTGGGGCACTCAGCAGTTCATTGCTGAAGTGAGTGGCACTGGGTTGGATTGTCAAGATCATAGGTGAGATCTCAAGGTCTTGGGAGAATTGCCTGGATGTCACTCCATGGCTTAGGTGGGTGACTCTGAGCAGACTCTCTGGTTCTCCGACTAGTGTCCAATTACTTGATAGCTTCACTGGGGTGATCTGATGGTCCTCAGCTTAAATGCACAACCATGGGTAGGGTTTCTGGTGGTTGGGACTAGGACCTTAGACTTTGAGGAGAATACTGGGGTATTCCACAGCCCCTTAGCCAGAAAGGGTGACTCAGTGTTGAGACTGGGGCTCTGAACTAAGCCCTGTGCCCTCATGGGAGGTGTTGGGGTAGTCTGTAGCTTCACTGTTGAAGTAGGCAACACTGAATCAGGTCACTGATTTGGGTGTGGGGTCCTGTACTCTCAAGAGAGACAGGAAGCCTGCAGCACCACTGTTGAAGTGGGGCACTCTGGGTGAGGTATTAGCAGTTTTTAGAAGGATTCTTCACACCCAAGAGGGATGCTGGGGTCTTCCGTAGCTATTCAGCTGGAGTATCCAATCTGGGTGAGACTGTTGTGACAGAAGACAGGACCCTGTGACCCCAACAACATTATTTGGACACTGTGGATCTCCTCAAGTGGGGTGGTCTGTTCCTACAGGGTCAGTGGGACTGTGGGTGGAATGCTGTGGCCCCAGGAAAGATGCCAGATCCCTCTGAAGCCCCCTGACAGAGACAGGCAGCCCTGGATGGGCCCACTGATGCTACAGGCATGTGTCTGTGCCTGAGAGAAGTATACAAGTCCTCCACTACCTCTTCCTGGCTGCATGAATTGCAAGGGCACCTTACCAAAGAAGTTGGGGTTGCCAGCAGTGGCTAGATATCCTTATTAAATGGCTTTCTGACTCTGTAAAGTGTGCAAGTCAATCCCCTCCATCCTGAGTGTGGCACCCTCACTATACTGGGCTACATGTTCCCAGCATGCAGAACAGTGTGTGGACTTGAGTGTGGGCAACTTGGAGCAATAATGTCCTCCGGGGAATGGAAACACTGCCGGGGACAGAGGAAAAGGTTTTTGGATGTTGAGGCCAATCTCAAATATGCAATTGTTGCAGTAGTGTGGATCCCTGAGGGTGGTTGGTGATCATTTTGCACATGTCCCTCCCTCGGTCAATTCAGTCATGTGTGCCCCCAGGAGTTTCCAGCACTGGGTGTGTGGCTGCAGAGGCCACCCCGAGAGAGGCTTATGGGTTCTCCTCCCTTCCTCATGGCTATAAGTACTGTACAGCACCAGCAGAGGTACGGTCACTGGCTGCAGATAAAGGACCTGAATAGCCTGCTTTCTTGGTCTGAAGGGTATGCACACCAACCCCTTTCATCCTGAGGGTGGGTGCACTGAACCATCCATTCCCAGGGCACAAAGCCAAAGCCAAAGTGAGGATGTTAGGATTGATCTCAGTCCCAAGCTCACTGCAGTAGTATGGAGCTCAGGGAGTTTAGGTGGCTCCACAAGTATCCCTTCCCAAGCCAACACAGCCATGCATGCCTGCAGCAATTCCCAACACCTAGTGCTGCAGCCCACCCACCTTCCTGGGGTTAGAAACTCCTCCTGAATTCCCACTGCTCCAGGTTGGGGGATGGGTGGTGGTGGTTGGGAATTTTCTTACATTTTCTTTGTTACTATCATCCCAAGTTTCTGCATTTACCGAATTCTCTGATGCACCCTTGATGTGTTCAGCTCTCTCCTTTTGTTTTTCTCATCCAAGTATAGCTATGCATTTGATATATTCTCTGTCTTTGTGAGAGAGATGAGCAATCTTATTCTTTTAGTCAGCTATCTTGCTCCCCTCTGTCTATACTGGTGTGGTTTTTAAAAATGTTTTTGATCCACTTTTGATTGAATTCATAGATGTGGACTTCATGGACATGGAGGGCCTTCTGTATTGTGAAATGAATGAATAAAATAACAGCATGTCAAATAAGTTAGAAGAGAGGAAAAATAAGACCATAATCACAGATTTTTTCCAGGCATGCAATCATATACATCTAAGCTAAAATATTGCCAATAAGAGAGGGTAAAATAAGTGACAACAAATGTTCATTCTAGATAACAAACCAGGAAAAGATGGAGTGTGACAAAACGTGTTTATAGATTCTATCTTGGGCAAATGGAATGTTAATAAGAGAAAGATAAAAGTTAAAAATGTCCCATTTCAAAAGTAGAATAAGTTCATTTTCAGATGTATTCCTATTGAGCCAATGGGCAAAACAGAGAATCAAAAGACTTCAAGGACAAGGGTGAAAGTTTCTAGAACTACACAACAATTTAGCATAGTGCTCAAGATTTCTCTTAATAGAAAAGACATTTAAACTTTTACCATTAGTATTTTGGTGTTCAGTGTATTAAAAGTTTTTTTTTTTTTAAAATTTTATTTTGTCGATATACATTGTGGCTGATTATTGCTCCCCATCACCAAAACCTCCCTCCCTTCTCCTTCCCCCCCTCCCCCCCAACAATGTCCTTTCTGTTTGCTTGTTGTATCAACTTCAAATAATTGTGGTTGTTATATCTTCTTCCCCCCCCCCCGGTTTGTGTGTGTGTGTGTGAATTTATATATTAATTTTTAACTCCCACCAATAAGTGAGAACATGTGGTATTTCTCTTTCTGTGCCTGACTTGTTTCACTTAATATAATTCTCTCAAGGTCCATCCATGTTGTTGCAAATGGCAGTATTTCATTCGTTTTTATAGCTGAGTAGTATTCCATTGTGTAGATGTACCACATTTTCCGTATCCACTCATCTGATGATGGGCATTTGGGCTGGTTCCAACTCTTGGCTATTGTAAAGAGTGCTGCGATAAACATTGGGGAACAGGTATACCTTCGACTTGATGATTTCCATTCCTCTGGGTATATTCCCAACAGTGGGATAGCTGGGTCGTATGGTAGATCTATCTGCAATTGTTTGACGAACCTCCATACCATTTTCCATAGAGGCTGCACCATTTTGCAGTCCCACCAACAATGTATGAGAGTTGCTTTTTCTCCGCAGCCTCGCCAGCATTTATCGTTCAGAGTCTTTTGGATTTCAGCCATCCTAACTGGGGTTAGATGGTATCTCAATGTGGTTTTGATTTGCATTTCCCGGATGCAGAGTGATGTTGAGCATTTTTTCATATGTCTGTTAGCCATTTGGATATCTTCCTTAGAGAAATGCCTATTTAGCTCTTTTGCCCATTTTTTAATTGGGTTGCTTGTTTTCTTCTTGTACAGTTGTTTGAGTTCCTTATATATTCTGGATATTAATCCTTTGTCAGATATATATTATGCAAGTATTTTCTCCCATTCTGTTGGTTGTCTTTTAACTCTGTTAATTGTTTCTTTTGCTGTGCAGAAGCTTTTTAGTTTGATATAATCCCATTTGTTTATTTTTCCTTTGGTTGCCCGTGCTTTTGGGGTCGTATTCATGAAGTCTGTGCCCAGTCCTATTTCCTGAAGTGTTTCTCCTATGTTTTCTTTAAGAAGTTTTATTGTTTCAGGATGTATATTTAAATCCTTAATCCATTTTGAGTTGATTTTAGTATACGGCGAGAGGTATGGATCTAGTTTCATTCTCCTGCATATGGATATCCAGTTATCCCAGCACCATTCGCTGAAGAGGCAGTCCCTTCCCCAATGAATAGGCTTGGTGCCTTTGTCAAAGATCAGCTGACAGTAAGTGTGTGGGTTGATTTCTGGATTCTCCATTCTATTCCATTGGTCAGTGTGTCTGTTTTTATGCCAGTACCATACTGTTTTGGTTATTATAGCTTTGTAGTATAGCTTAAAGTCAGGTAGTGTTATGCCTCCAGCTTTATTTTTTTTGCTCAGCATTGCTTTGGCTATGTGTGGTCTTTTATTGTTCCATATAAATGTCTGGATAGTTTTTTCCATTTCTGAGAAAAATGTCTTTGGAATTTTGATGGGGATTGCATTGAATTTGTATATCACTTTGGGTAGTATGGACATTTTCACTATGTTGATTCTTCCAATCCAAGAGCATGGGATATCTTTCCATCTTCTTGTATCCTCTCTAATTTCTCTCAGCAGTGGTTTGTAGTTCTCATTATAGAGATTTTTCACCTCCTTGGTTAACTCAATTACTAAGTATTTTATTTTTTTGGTGGCTATTGTAAATGGGCAGGCTTTCTTGATTTCTCTTTCTGCATGTTCACTATTGGAGAAAAGAAATGCTACTGATTTTAGTGTGTTGATTTTATATCCTGCTACTGTGCTGAAATCATTTGTCAATTCCAACAGTTTTTTTGTAGAGGTTTTAGGCTGTTCAATATATAGGATCATGTCATCTGCAAACAGGGACAGTTTAACTTCATCTTTTCCAATCTGGATGCCCTTTATTTCCTTCTCTTCTCTGATTGCTCTGGCTAGTACTTCCAACACTATGTTGAATAGGAGTGGTGAGAGTGGGCATCCTTGTCTAGCTCCTGTTCTTAAAGGAAAAGCTTTCAGCTTTTCCCCATTCAGGATGATATTGGCTGTGGGTTTGGCATATATGGCTTTAATTATGTTGAGATACTTTCCCTCTATATCTAACTTATAGAGGGTCTTTGTCATGAATGAGTGCTGAACTTTATCAAATGCTTTTTCAGCATCTATAGATATGATCATATGGTCCTTGTGTTTGAGTTTATTAATATGGTGTATCACATTTATTGATTTGCGTATGTTGAACCAACCTTGCATCCCTGGGATGAATCCCACTTGAACGTGGTGAATAATTTTACGTATGTGTTGCTGTATTCTGTTTGCTAGTATTTTAGTGAGGATTTTTGCATCTATATTCATCAAGCATATTGGCCTGTAGTTTTCTTTTTTGGTTATATCTTTACCTGGTTTTGGTATCAGGATGATGTTTGCTTCATAGAATGAGTTTGGGAGATTTGCGTCCGTTTCAATCTTTTGGAATAGTTTGTAAAGAATCGGTGTCAATTCCTGTTTGAATGTTTGGTAAAATTCTGCTGTGAATCCATCTGGTCCTGGGCTTTTCTTAGTTGGGAGCCTTCTGATAAGAGCTTCAATCTCCTTTATTGTTATTGGTCTGTTCAAATTTTCTACGTCTTCACGGTTCAGTTTTGGGAGCTTGTGTGTGTCCAGAAATTTATCCATTTCCTCCAGATTTTCAAATTTGTTGGCGTATAGTTGTTTATAGTAGTCTCGAATGATTCCTTGTATTTCAGATGTCTCAGTTGTAATATCGCCTTTTTCATTTCTAATTTTTGTTATTTGAGTCTTCTCTCTACTTTTTTTTGTTAGCCATGCTAATGGTTTGTCAATTTTATTTATCTTTTCAAAAAACCAACTTTTTGATTCATTGATCTTTTGAATTGTTTTTTGGTTTTCAATTTCATTCAGTTCTGCTCTGATCTTAATGATTTCTTTCCGTCTGCTAACTTTAGGTTTGGATTGTTCTTGTTTTTCTAGTTCTTTAAGGTGAAGTGTTAGGTTGTTCACTTGCCATCTTTCTATTCTTCTGAACTGAGCGTTTAATGCAATAAATTTCCCCCTCAATACTGCTTTGCAGTATCCCACAGGTTTTGGTATGATGTATCATTGTTTTCATTAGTTTCAAGAAATTTTTTGATTTCCTGCTTGATTTCTTCTTGGACCCATATGTCATTAAGTAGAATGCTGTTTAATTTCCATGTGTTTGTATAGTTTCCAGAGTTTCGTTTTTTATTAATTTCTAGTTTTAATCCATTGTGGTCTGAGAAGGTACATGGGATAATTCCAATTTTTTTGAATTTATTGAGACTTGATTTGTGACCTAATATGTGATCTATCCTGGAGAATGATCCATGTGCTGATGAGAAAAATGAATATTCTGAGGTTGTTGGGTGGAATGTTCTGTAGATATCTGCCAATTCCAACTGGTCTAGAGTCTTGTTTAGATCTTGTGTTTCTCTACTGATTCTTTGCCTAGATGATCTGTCTAATATTGACAGTGGGGTGTTCAGGTCCCCTGCTATTATGGTATTAGTGTCTATTTCCTTCTTTAGGTCTAATAGAGTTTGTTTTATAAATCTGGCTGCTCCAACATTGGGTGCATACATATTTATGATTGTTATGTCTTCTTGATGGATCAGTCCTTATATCATTAAGTAGTGTCCCTCATTGTCTCTTTTTATGTTTTTTAGTTTAAAGTCTATTTTGTCAGATATAAGAATAGCTACTCCAGCTCGTTTTTCTTTTCTGTTTGCATGGTAAATCTTTTTCCATCCTTTCACTCTTAGTCTGTGTGAATCTTTATTGGTGAGGTGGGTCTCTTGTAGGCAGCATATAGTTGGGTCCTGCTTTTTGATCCAGTCAGCCAGTCTGTGTCTTTTGATTGGGGAATTTAAGCCTTTTACATTAAGAGTTGTTATTGAAAGGTGTTGATTTATTCCTAGCATTTTATTGGTTGTTTGGTTGTCTTAGGTGTCTTTTGTTCCTTGCTTTCTGATTTACTGTTTGGTTTCTGTGTTTGTTGGTTCCTTAGGTTGTAGATAGTGCTTTTGTTAGCTTGTTTTCTCTTCATGAATGCCATTTTTATTATACTAGCGGGTTTAGATTTTTCTTGGGTTTTTATGGCAGTTGTAGTTATTTTTCAGGAACCAAACCCAGTACTCCCTTGAGGATTTCTTGTAAGGGTGGTCGTGTGGTAGTGAACTCCCGCAGTTTTTGTTTGTCTGAGAAATATACTATTTGCCCCTCATTTCGGAAGGATAGCCTTGCAGGGTAGAGTATTCTTGGCTGGCAATCTTTGTCTTTTAGTATTTTGAAAATATCATCCCATTCCTTTCTAGCTTTTAGGGTTTGTGATGAAAAGTCTGATGTTAACCTGATTGGGGCTCCCTTATAGGTGATTTGACGCTTCTCTCTTGCAGCTTTTAAGATTCTCTCTTTGTCTCTGAGTTTTGCCAATGTGACTATGACATGTCTTGGAGAAGGTCTTTTTGGGTTGAATACATTTGGAGATCATTGAGCTTCCTGGATCTGAAGATCTGTGATTTTTCCTATACCTGGGAAGTTTTCTGCCACTATTTTGTTGAATATGTTTTCAATGGAATCTCCATTTTCCTCCCCTTCTGGAATACCCATGACTTGGATATTTGATCGCTTATGGTTGTCTGATATCTCTCTCAGATTTTCTTCAATGTCCTTGATTCTTTTTTCTTTCTTTTTGTCTGCTTGTGTTATTTCAAACAGCCCATCTTCAAGTTCAGAGGTTCTCTCTTCAACTTCGACAAGCCTGCTGGTTAAACTCTCCGTTGTGTTTTTTATTTCATTGAATAACTTCTTCAGTTCAGCAAGTTCTGCTACATTTTTTTTCAGGACATTGATTTCCTTGTACATTTCCTCTTTCAGATCCTGTATACTTTTCCTCATTACATCATGATGTCTAGCCGAGCTTTCTTTTATCTCATTCCGTTTCCTTAGAATTATCACTCGAAATTCCTTATCAGTTATTTCAAGGGCTTCTTGTTCTATAGGATCTAGAGTTTGAGATTTATTAACTTTTGGTGGTGTACTTTCTTGATTTTTTGTATTTATGGTATCTTTTTTTTGGTGTTTATTCATTGTTGCAGGGGGTTTCACAGTCCACCGGTTTGAGACTAATGACTAACTAGGATGTTGCTGTGGTTGCCAATTTCGTATGGCTCCCTCCGTGACTGCTCAGTTGGCCTCTAGTGCCTTGTGTGTGTGGTTGCCTCGGGTCTTGGGCTTCTCCGGGGAGCCACCTTTCTGGTCAGCTTGGACTCTGCTGGGCTGGTGGATCACGTACCACAGGGTGTGTAATCTCTGTTGAGCTTTCACTTCCTGTGCAGGACTTCTTGTTCCGTGTGCTCTGGCCCAGGCTGTTAGATCGTGCAGTGGCAACCCCACTGGCTATGTGGTTTCTGTCGAGTCTCCGCCTCCCTGGCCGCATGTCTCCCCACTCTGTGCGCACTGTGCTGGGCTGGGGCGTGTCTTCTGCACCCCTCGTCTATCAGCTGGGCCTTCAAGACCCTGCTCGGCACCGCCTCGCCCAGGAAGTCTACCAGGTTTCTGCTAGGCACAGACGACCGGTCTCTCTGGGTGCCTTTGTAGCACTATGTAGATCTTTCTCGGGTCTTGTTCACCTTTGTATCCCCCCAGTATAAACCGAGTCTAGTGCCCACCTGCAGCCAGCTCTCTGGCAGGTTCAAGCGGACCTGGGTACTCTCCTACCACACTATTCCCAACCAGAAATTCGTTAGGCTTTTTTCCAAACTGGTGGCCGCAGAGATGGTATCTGCCTCCCAGTAACAGGGAGTTTACCTGGGGCCGGAGTCCAGGGTGTGGTGGAGTGACAGTCGGCCCGCCCGTACTTCCTTGCCCTCCCGACACTGGCCGGGGATGCCCCACGCCACCAGCCCCGCCAGAGAACCACGGAGGGAGTGGCAGCGGAGGCCAGTATGCAGGCTCCGGAAAGCCCCACGCCAGGCCAAGCAAGTGGGAGGGCTCAGTGATGGCGGAACAGGGCGGAGCTGCCTGCACCTGGGAAAATGGAGGCAGCACCGGGGTGGTGAGTGGCCTGGTGGTGCAGGCGGGAGCCGCGTGGGCATCCACCCCCCGAACAGAGCTGTGCCAGGGATCACTCACAGTGCTGTGCCAGGTCGGGTGCTCGCTCTGTCTCTGGTTTGCCGCCTTTCCCAGTTCTCAGCCGCTGCCGCCTCGGGCTGTTCAGTCAGCTCAGGTGCTCCCAGGAATCTTCTTTAATGCCGGCCTGAAACCTCGAATCCTGAATAGGGCCACTGGCCGCCTTCAGCGCGGCCCCGGTCTCCGGGATCCTGTCTGCATCCAAAGCAGCCCTGTCGCCACGTTCCCTGTTTCGAGACTCGCTTTTTCAGCTAAGAAACAGTTCTTTTCCTGCTCCACACTTCAAAGCTGTTGCCTGTAAATGAGGCAGCCTTTCCTGCTGGGGGTAAAGTGGCGGTCACCCCCCACGACTGGCCAGCAGCAGCAGTCCTCCCTTAAGAGATGGCGAGAGGAAGGTCCACAAGTTTCCCGGCTGCCTGAGGCCCAGTGGCCACCTTTTCCACCTCAGCTACTCCGCGCCAGCCGCCACAGCCGCCGCCATCTTGAAACTCAATTATTAAAAGTTTTTTGATGGTTTGAAACAGTCTCAACTCTCAAGAAAGGGGACCTGTCATGTCAAGAGTTTTTGAGAAAAATGGCTGAACATGGAAGGGCAAGGTGAAGAGCTGGAACCGTGGCAGCCCAAGTACAGGGCACCACTGGTATCCGTGGTCTGCACCAGTAAGGAAGGAATACTTGCAACAACAACAAGAGATTCATTTGAAATATGGGGCCAATTTCAAGAGTTGCAAAGACAGTGAAAGTCAACAAACCAGTGTTCACTAAGGGACTGATTACATTCTCCAGTTCTCTCTGGTGTGTTTGGAAGGCTCAAGGTGGAACTTGGTGTTTAGAAAGTAGAAGCTATCTCCTGGAACTAAGAATTCCTGTGTAGTTCTGGATAAATTAAGAAAAAAGTAAAGACCCCTAGAGATTCTGGTTGCAATCTGACAGTGTTCAAGACAGTATCAATATGAAAAATCAGATAAATATGATGTATTTCTACCCAAGCAGATAAAACTAATCACTTGGAAAAATAGGTAAGTTTTGTATGATGAAGAAAGAAGTTTGGAACAATAGTGAGCAGCATTTTTGCTTAAATGAAATTCAACAAAACCAAATAAATATATAATAGCAGCAATTATTTTTCATGTAATATAAAAATATGTATTAAATGCACTATAAAATATGTTTCATTTGTGTACTTTGTTGAAAAAAAGAATATTAATAAGAAAATTGGTATGGTTCTTCAGTCATTGAAATTCTACTTTCTGGATATATTTATGAAATAGTACACCAAATAAGTTTTTTGTAGCACTATACAAATGTGAGGGATGAACATAGAGAGCTCCCAAAGATGTTTCATTTATACAACAAATATTTAATGATCTCCACTGTGTGCCAGGTACAGTGGAATTTTTGTGCATTCCCTAGGTAACAAAGCAGAAGTGATCGGTCACTTCACAGAGTTTCAATCTAGTTAATATGATTATAAATCTCTATCCTCAAATCAGCTTCATGAGGTAACAAATAGTATTATACATAATTTATTTTTTAGTAAATTTAGGTAGACTGGTGTAAGTCACTTGCTAATTTAGCAGGAAAGACAGGACTAGAATTAGTTATTAAACTGAATACAATATTCATAGGTGATTTATTGCATGATGGCAACACTGCACTGAGAGAAAATAACACCATTTTTTCCCATTCTGAATCCTTGCACTGCCTCACATTAGTCTAGCAGTTCTGGCAAGTTGTTGACTATGAAAACCCTGGCTGGAAGTTTTCATGTTTCCTAGGAATGATACCTTTGCTAGTATCAGTCTTTGCTTCTCTGTTAGGCCCTGCTTCCTGAGAGCCCATAACCATTGGTTCCAGCATTGCAAAAGCTCTCCATTTCTCATCAGTGGGAGTGAAGGAGGCATCAACAAAGAGACGAGAAGGTGAGATAGAGCATGAAATGAGCAAAGGGTAAGAGAGAGGTCAGCTATGCTGCTAGGAGAAAAAAAAATCCTGTTAAAGAAGAAGGAAAGGATGCAGAAGTATATTTTAGAAAATAATCACTTGTGAAAACCTTCAGCTCCAAAACCTACATCACACCGAATCTTTAATCTAAGTGCACTTTATGGAGACATACAGATATATGTTGATAGGAAAGAAAAGCTGAATTATTATCGCTGTATTACCTTTTTAGTGAATAGTTATTAAAAATCAATACTCTTCCACTTGGGAATCAATAGTGAAAAATCATTTAAGCATCAAGGGATTATTTCCCTATAATGAGGTGTTAGTGTTATCTTTTCCAGCACAGGCAACAGTGCCTGACCCATAGAAGACACTCAAAAAATACTTCAAGTTGAGTAATTAAATGAAAATTGTTGAATAAATGAAAGAGTTGACCTCAGTATAGATATATAGCTACAGCTAATACCTATTGTGGGTGTGAGAGAATAAACATAATGCTCAAGAAATAATCAAGGGTTCCAATATAATCCTTTCAATTAGATTTCCACACAGAAAGTGTTCTTATTTTACTGGAATATTTTAGTTATGGTGTTTTTTTAAATTTTTTTTTAATTTTATTTTTTATATATGTGCTCAATACTTATTGCTTCAACTGAATTAAAATTAAAATATAAGATGGTCTCAACTATGGCATGTGCAGGAGTTTAACAAACTTCAAGTACTTTTCCTGGCTTTGGGAAATAGATGTTTATATGGAAATGCTTTCTTAAACACCTCAGTTATTTTTCCATTTTTAGAGGAAGATATGTAAAGGAAAGGAAATTAGTAATAGATCCACCAGGACAGTTTTAGGTACTAGCCCATGCATGCACACCTAGTTGTAATAGTGGAGGAAAGGCTCTCTCCAAAGCTAAGAAAATAGATTCCAGCTGTGCATGCACATTGGAGCAACAGCAGTTGGATGTAATGTGGAGAAAACAAAGTTCTTTTCACAACCATATAATCTATTTAGACAAATCAGACAGTTAGCAAGAAATACTTGTTTCCCAAAGGTTTCTTTTGAAACAGTGTAGACACAGTCTAAATTGCTTGGGTGGCAGGCTTCCAGTTCTCTGGTTTTATGATGTGATCCATGTCAATAAGATGAAAAGGCACTCTCTCAGTAGCACGTTTGTCAGTGTGAACAGGCTGACACTCAATGCCAAAGGCTTTAAGGAAAAAGACTTATTTTTCTCCCATACTGAGCAGGTTATCAGAGAAGAAATGATTCACTTTATGGATTACCACATGCACAAAACTTTAAATTAAATGTCAGCCAATTCAGCTGATTTGGAAATCAAGCAAAAATATTTAAAGGCTTTTTTTTTTTTTTTACAGTTTACTTTTAATATGAAGCATTTCAGAATCACTTTAAAATATTTTAATTAAAATAGGTCTGTTATCTACTGGGACCGTAATATAAAATGAAGTAAAAACTTTATAAAATGTATTATTACAGAACTAAGTTACTATATTTTTATTTATACTTATTCTTTTTATATGAATTTTTTTGTTAGGTAGGCCAAAATTATATAGGATATAATATCTATCTATCTCTATATAGACTTATAGATATTTCTTTTTCCCTTCCGTGTATATATGCATGTGTGTGTACATGTTTGTGTTTGTGTCTGTGTGTGTGTATTACCTTACAGAAATAATTTAAATTCCTTGGCCATAAAGCTTTTAAGTAAAGAACCTTTTACATAACATACTTTTCCTACAATATCTTAACTTCTGTTTATTTCTTTGCTTCCGGAGGTCATCAGAAGACAAACGAGGCAAGGAAGGTGTTTCCCTGGCTCTCTCTGTATTGGATTATGGTGTAAGACTGCTCCAAGGAGCTAATCCTACATGTGATGGGAAGGCTTGCCTCTAAGAGACTACAAGACCAGGAGCAATGCAATCAGCAAGAGATTTATTAATTCCAACGCGTTGGGGTCCCACCGCAAAGCTGAGGTGAGACCCCGCCAGACTTTTGAGCTGTCTTTTTATACATTTTCTGGGGCAGTTTTCTGGCAGCAAGGAGACAAAGCAGTGGGCAGGGTTCATTGGCTAACTTCAGCGACCTTTAAACTCATTGGTTGGCACCCATCTGTTCTTAGGTAATTTCCCCCTCAGGCATTTTTACTGATAAACACCTGACCATCTGTTGGTTCTGTTTCCCTTTTTCTCAGAACTGGGAGGGTATATGTCTTTTCTGGAGCCGAGTGCCTTTCCCACCCTTCCTGGAACAGGGTGCCCTCCTTTGGCCTCTGGGGAAAAAATTCTAAGATGGCTTCACAGCTGCTAATCTGGAGCAAGCTTGTTTTACAGAAGCAGATAGCACAGTTTAGTATTCTTCAATGGGTTTATGGGTCCTTCAGCTAAAGTTCAAAGACCTTGCAAGTGACCTTCTCATGTCCCTGGTGACCACTCTTCTATCTTGCCGCCTCGGGCTTAAATGCTGTGGCTAGCCTTAGGCACCCCATTATCATTTATCAGTTTCCCTAACTCCTGACTACAGCTTTGTAAACAGTCCTTTTATAAAACTCTCCTTACATTGCCCAGTTTGAGTGTGCCATCTGTTCTTGCCAAGACCCTACCTGGCAAACAAGAGTGGCATGAACCCTCCTTCTCTGGTCTGAAAACATTGTGGACTACTGAATGTGTGTTTTCTCACACTGGAGAAGATATGTATTAGTCAATTCAGCAAATCCAGAATAAAGAATAAAGGAAGGTTTTCAATGAATAGATTTAGCTTCTCTAAATTCAGCAGACACAATTGATATTCCCTAAATGAGAGCAGAGACACAGTTATTGAAAGAGGGAAATAGTATGAGCTGTTATAAATTATGAATGAATCAAAATATCTCCTGTCAAAAGGAAACCTGAAAATACAGTTTCAATTATTTCTGAGCAGCTAAAAATTTCCAGAAATGGAATAAGCAGATCTCATTGTAGCTCTCTCCTCGGTGGGGCACCAATTCTTAGCTATTTGGTGATATTTGATTGTGAGCTTCCATAGTAATCTAATGCGGGAACATTCTAAATGCTTGTATTTATATCTTACGCAATATTTAAACTGTGCCATGTGAGGAAATAATATACTAGTGAACAATGTAGTCTTTGGAATCAGACAGGTTTTGCTTAAAATCATTTTAGTAACTGCATAATCTTGAGTAGGTCATCCACCGTACAGAGTGATTTTAGAAATAAGTGACAAAAATATATGTAAAGTACCTGAGACTTTAAAAACAAAGGAATTTATTTTCATATACATGGGGGTACTTCAAAAAGTTTGTGGAAAATAGACATGTAATGAAAACATGGATCTTTCAATAAACTTTCTGAAGTGACCTGGTATAATAATGGACTTTCTTACATGGCTTTGACTGGTTAATTTAGGATATATACACATATATGTACATATATAAACATATATATGTATTTATATGCACATACATATACTCATATGTATGTATGTATTATTGATGTTCATATGACAACTATTTGCTTTTCCTTGGGTTCTAGCAACTTTCCAGTTGAGGTTATAGCATTATATCTTTTTTTGCCCAGTAATTTCCCTGTTTTTTTTTTTTTTTTTTTTTTTTTTTTTACTTATACCTGTTCCCTGTCTTTGTCTCCACCTCTGGAATTCTTTGACCTTTTCTTTATTTTATACCATGATGGCCAGGCTTACAGATCCTCTGCATTTATTTACTTTATAATTTCTTGGTTCAGATCTTCAGTTAATCCTATAACTGCTCATACTTTTTCTCCATTATTGCTACTTTATTCTTTTTGCATGTACTGTATAACAAAATGCTGGATTTGGAGAGACTTTCAATGGGAGATAGCTTTTTTTACTTAGATAAGAAGCAATTTCCTCTTCTCAATGATGACATTTATTTTTCTCCAACATGTAGGTTAAATAGTCATTTTGAAAAAAAATCACAGAAGCATAAACTATTAGTTCAGGCTATGCTTTGAATGTTTGTGTTCCCTCCAAACTTTATGTTGAAACCTAATCCCCAGTGCAACAGTGTTAAGAGGTGGGGCCCTTTGGAAGTAGATAGGCAATGCGAGATCTGCCATCATGATGGGATTAGCACCATTATAAAAGGGCTTAAGGGAGTGAGTTCAGCTTATTTTGACCTCCCGCCTTCCACTATGTAAGAACACAGCATTCAAGGTGCTGTCTTGGAAGTAGCAACCAGACCCTCACCAGACACCAAACTTGCTAGTGCCTTGATCTTGGATTTCTGATCCTTCAGAAATAAATTTCTACTCTTCATAAATTACTGTTTCAGTATTTTGTTATAGCAGCTTAAATGGACTAAGATCATTGATATCATTTTTTTAAACATGTTCAGTTAATCACATCTGCAAGGCACTAGGATTTTGGATTTTTTTTTTTTTCTTTTAAATGATCCATTTGCAAGAATTCTATACATTTATTTATGGAATAAAAGAGAAAAGATATAAAATATGGAAGAAAAAAATGAGAATAGGAAAAATATAGGAGAAGAAAATATCATGTTTTGTGTTTTCTGTCCCCTTTAGCTAGTATATCCAATACACGCCAAAAGTTATTTTTAAAGTCTTAAGTCATTCTTTGAATCATTTATTCAACAAATATTTTTGATTGCTTCTTATTATTTATAGATAAACAAAGTGGGAGAGGGAAATAATAATATGGAGAAAATAATTTTTACTCCATGCTTAAACTTTGTGAAGCTAGAGAGAGTCAGAGATAATTGTTATTCTTAGTTCAGAATTAAGCAAATTTCAGTCCCTTTTCACCCTACATTTAGCAATTATTAATGCCTTTCTCTTTCTCTTATTGTCATAGATCACTTTCCACATTTTCCAGAGTTAAGTAAATTCTATGAGTCTGGAGTGGGGGTGTTAAACATTTAGGGTTATCCAACCCTTGCCTCAGTGCAAAGGAGTTTAATAAAGTTCAGTTTCTTTAATGCTTGTAAGTGGATATTGAAGGTGACAAGTTTCCAATTTTGGTGTGTGGAGGGGATGAACAATGGGATAGGTGTAGGGTTATTAGTAAAGGAAATTCTGGAATCCAAATATTTTTTTAAAGTTATTTTTGCAGATGGGCTTTAGGTGTCATATGGTTTACCTCTGCATGTACTTGGCCTTCTTGAGGATAATAATGTCTCTTAAGGTACTATGTCAAATTTTCTTAAACTGAATTCTCCCAGCTACTCTATGAATCATTATTATCAAAGTTACCACAACCATAATTATCAGTACATACTTTATACTAATAAGAATTACACTTCAGTTCCCCTCCTAGGCACCAGGGATACAGTGGTGAAGAAAGAAATAGCTTTGTCCTTACATAGCATTTAGTCTATTTAGTAAAGGTATTCAAGTAAATAGGCAATTAAATTATAGTGGTAGAAATGCCATGGTAGGAGAGGGTGTTTAAAAGCATATAGGAAGGTCACAACCTTGGGAAGTCTTCTCAGAAGATATGGTTTTCAGGCAGACACTTAAAGTATAAATATTAAATAAACTAGGTTTGAGGGTGAGCAGTAGAGAAAGGCAATATGTTCTAACCAGAAGAAAGAGCATGTTCAGTGGATAAGAGGTGAGAGGATTTAGGTAAAGAAACAGAAAATGTTTAGTATAGCTTAGATTGCTTCAGGGAAACGTACATTAAAATGTTGCTAGAGAGAAAAACAAAAATTGTAACTGGTAGGAAATGTAAATTTTATCCTGAAAACAATAAGGATATTAAAAGGATTTTTTATCTATGAGTGACACAATCAGCATTTTAGTGAAATAGTCAGCATTTTGATATATCCTAAATTTGGAGAATATATCAGAAGTAGGTAAGTGTGAAAGCAGATAGAAGAGCTAGAAAGGTCTTGAGATAATCCTAGTGTGAGAAGATTGCAGAATGTACCAATGAAATGCAATGCATATGGACAGATCTTTCATATTCAAGAAATAGTAAGGTGAAAGTATCCAACAAGAAAATATGACATTGAATTGGGGTAGTAAGAAAGAAGGAATCAAAATGACACTTAGGTTTCTGGATGGGGCAAATCAGTGACTGTGTCATTTAACTGAAATCAGAAACATAGAACAAAGAGGTTTGGTGATAATAGTTCACTTACAGACATATAAAGACTGAGAAGCTTAGGAGACGTTTGATATGGTAGTATGATGTATGGATCTAGAGCTCTGGGCTAAGTTTCTATGTTTTATCCCAAATAGACAACCATGGATTGATACAACTTCATAAAACAGCCTAGGTGGAATTATCAAATTAAATAAGAAAAAGACCTCATATAAAACTTAAGAATATTAATGTATATGCACTTAGAAAAAAAAAAGGAAGAACTTAGAGAGAAAATCAGAAGACTGATGTAGAAATTTCAGGAATAATTAAAATAAAAGTGTCAACAATTACAAAAGCAATTAAGAAATTAAGCATGGTAAGGATTACAACTTTTCTATTAAATGTAGTGACATGAAGTCATTTTAGTAAATTTAAAGAGATGTTTTGGTTGAATGTTGAATGTGAAACTCAGATTTGAGTGTTAAGTACAAGTAAAGAATGAAATATACATGTGAAAAAAATTCTTTCAAGAGTTTGTCTATAAAATCAGAAAATATAGACAGGGTAGAAATTGAGGTTGATGGACATATGTTTTGTTTTATTTGCTTTTATTACTGTTTTTAGTTGACAGACTTGAATGGGTTGACGGCTAATAGGAAAAAACCAAAACAAAAAAAGAAGTTGAACATAGAGGACAGAATAGTACAACAAACAGAATCTGGAGTACACGGGAAGAAATTAATTTTATATGCCAACATCAAGTCTGAGAAGGTGGTAAAGACACATTTTAAAGTATCTGAAGATCCCGTTTGTTCACATGAGGTAAGAAAAGTGGTGTTCTTGAAGTGATATTGGGATAGAAAAGAATTCTCTGCCCTGAGGGGTACGGCATGTGGTGTAATTGAACTTCTACTTGAGAAGGATGCAGAGGTCACATTGTCGTTAGCCACATGCAGGTTCTGACTGACAGATAATCAGGCTGTAATTGAGTCAAAAAGATGGAGAATAACTTTGGTGAAGAACTAAATACTCTACTTTAAGAAAGTAAGAGATTTTTTCTCTCCACACTTCTTATGAGCATAGTAAAAAGATTTTAGAGATTGGATTAGGATAGAGAAAGCACAAAGTATTAAAAATTTGGAGGAGACAGGTCTAATGTATGGATTAAGAATATAAGTAACATTGTATGTGCTTTGATAGCTTTTGACTGGTCATTTTTATTAAAAAAGAAAGAATTAATCCCAGAATTTCCTCTGAGAATTGAAACACACAGACATGGATAGACAGATAGATACATAGATGATAGATATCTGATAAGATGTATTTCTTTTGAGGGATCTCTAATTCTAGTTAGATAGGCTAGAAATGGCTTATATTTCATTCACTCTTATACATATACATTGTTTTTACATTATAATATCTCTGAAATTACAATGCACCCTGTCATCAATAATATCAAAAAATCAGCCACATGGCAATTATGAGTTAGTAATTGTTGCTTATGTGTGTGCAAATTTGGTCATAGCTGTTGCAATTGTGAACACTTTAACTTGTGTTCAAATATCATACAAAAACTTTCAAAATAATACATTATATTTCAGAATTGAAATAAAGAGTTACTGAAGCAAATGTCATTAGAGAAGTGATCTATCACAGTTGTATACTTTTTGCTAAGTAACCAGCAGATATCAGGATCTAATATAAAGAGATTCAAGAAGATAATACTATATTACATTTGTTATCGAGATTAAAGAACATATGTAGCCTATCCTATGCCAAACAATTCAACTGATGGCAGGAAAAATTGTCAAATGCCTCAGAATAGATGAAAAAAATGTCAGAGCATGAGAGGCTGTTGTGATCAATGCCTGCGCTGCCCAGGGCTATCAATAAAGCATCGTGTCATAGCTTAACTTGTCTTTCTAAGAGGTGCACAGAATAATGGTACATATTATAATCAATGAAGCCTTAGTCAATCAAATACTGCATTTGTGTCCTGGCCTCTTATCATCTTTGGTGATTTGGGTAAATTCGACTTCTCCAAAATTGGTCAGCTGCGTCTTGGATTGATATTAGCTCTGGGAAAATACATATGTTTATTTCATTGAAAATTCTGGATTTCTGGAAAAAGTAAGTCTGAGTCTTAATTGATTTTATTCTGAATACAGCGGTTTGGAGGCTACTGGCTTGCAGGCTCCCATGGAGAATAGAATGCTCTTCAGTCACTAAGAGTAGCATAAGAGACTTTTCTCTGGAACTTTTGTGTGTGTGTTCAATAGGAAATTTATTGCAAAAGCACCATCTAAGAAAGCGAAAAAAATATCCTCCAGCCAACAACATACCAAGGGATAGGTTTATCTTCAATATACTAGCTAAGAAGCGCATTGCAAAATACTCCATCTTAAAATGCAATGGTCTTTGAGGATTTTATAATTGAACCAAGAAATGTGAGAAACCATAAAGATTTACTAAGTTCCACTAATGTTTTTTAATCTTTCTCCTTATAGAAACCCAATATAGAAAATATTCTTTCTCAGAAGATATTTCAGGAATAGTGGACTACAAGGCAAAATAATCTTCTTTTAAAACACTCTGCCATAAAAAAGAATGAAATTCTCCCATTTGCAACAACAAGGATGAGCTTGGAGAAACTTATATTGAGTGAAATAAGCAAAATACAGAAGGAAAAATACTGTATGTAATCACTCATAAGTGGGAGCAAAGAGAGAAAGAAGGAAAGAAAGACAATAGTGGTGTGTTGGACTTGCAGAGGGAGAGAGCATACCTAGGGTTGCAAAATGGGGTGGAGGGAAAGGGGAGGGGTCGGGGGTCAGGTATTAATTCGGTGGGGGACATGGGATATAATAGCAATTTGTGGTAATGGCATGCTGCCAGTATTGATCTGGCTATCACATATTGGGCACAAGTGGTGACAGTCAGCTTTGTGCTCCATGAATATTCATAACTAGGAAAAATAATAATAATAAAATCACCCCTTATTTTGTTTAAATAATAAGCTGTTTATTAACAAAAATATGCAGTTTGGAATGTCACAATTAACTTTCCATCCATCTTTTTTGTTAGGATACTGTAAGCAAGAAAAATTTAATTTGGTATCTTGAGCTATTTTCCACTCTTCAAGAATAATATTAGATCATGTTTTATGTATAAAACATATGTAAATATGGGCCTGTAAGTTCTCCAGACAAGCTATGTAGACAGGCAGCTTACTAAAAGAATTAAGAGAAATTCGGTTAATGTGACTTCTATCAAATATATCAGGGATTAAGGCAGACACTGGGTGCTTTCAAGCTTCATTAGCTCTGAACTAACTTAAAAAGACATGAGAAAGAGTATTGTTTAAAACTTGGGTTAGCCGTCTAAAATTTTAATTACTCCAATCTCATTACTCTAAAAGATAGTGATAGCATCAGAGTTCCAAATTTCACATAAAAATAACTTTAAAAATGAGTGTTATTTATATTCCGATACAATATTGAATGCAACATTTAATATCAAATCTAAATATGCTTTCTTCAAGGCTCTTTGGAAAGTGTAGTACTGATGTCTAGAACAGTCCCAGGACAAATAATCCAGAATGCTTGCTTACATGCTGACGTACTCAGGATCTATTGAATCAGAACATTTAGTTGAGTCTTGTTCATTTTAAATAAGTTCCTCAGGAAAGTCTAATAACAATAAAATTTGACAACCACTGCCTAGCATGACAGTGTAAGTTCTAAATAAAATTCTCATTAATTTGACCAGTTAACTAGTATCAATTATTTGAATTATAACATTATTTCTGTTTTTTATAAATAGCAATTAAATAAAATAATACTAATATTTTTCTATTAAAATAAGTATTAGTCCTCCATTAAGAGCATTAACAAAACTTAGTAATAACCAATCGACTCTACCTACCGTTTATGCATTGGTCCCACATAACACACTTTTCAGTTAACTGGATCATTGCATTGGCACAATCATTTCCCTTCACCAAGACATTTTCTTTGATAACCACCACTTAAATCTTTAGCAAAAGGGCCCCCACCTTGTTCCAGGGACAATCCATACTCCACTTGCTGCTTGGGTTGGAATTGTCCTTGAGAGGTATGAGGTCACCCCATTTTTAACACCTTTCTTCTTGGACTATTCTAGGTACCAACTATGCCCATTCAGATCTACCAGCAAACAGTATGACATTAGCAGTGCAAAAGATTTATTGGAAAAAAGTGCTTTTCAACAATAAAATAGAGGTGGAGCAGGAGAAAGCAAGGAGCAGTCAAACTGTGTTGCATGTATGACACTCATGAAAGGGGCAGGGAAAGGAGGGAATGTTGAGTAGGACTGGAGTACTTCTCTGATAAAATTAGACTAAAGGAAGCCCCTGAGGAAAAACAACAACAACAACAATAAAAAAAAAACTACTAGCTAGAAGAGTCTCACATCAGTCCAGAATGGCCCAGATCTAATAACTCCATAGTGCTCAGTCATTGGCTATGAATAGTCTGGGAAATATGTGGCTTCAGAGTGAATGCTCTGGCAGATCCCAAAGATACAGCAGCAGAAGTCTCTCGGCTTACCACATTTCTCACAGCTGGGTCTGTCTTCAAGGGAGAGCCACGCCATCCTCACATGAGGTTTTAACCTACTACATATATGAAGGAATGCAATATGGGGGCTTTAGGGTCAGCTTGAATCAGCTGTCCTCTATTATGTCCTACAGGGCCCTATTAGTCTGGCTCTTTGTGTCTCTCCAACTTACCTTGCTACTCTCTTTCCTTTGCTCTCTGTGCCTCAACTCTACCATTTAATTTCGAGTTCTTTGAATGTGCCATGTTTTCTGGTGCCAAAATATCTTTTGCATGGTTGTAGAATGTTGAATAATGACCATCCAAAGAGATCACGTTCTCATCCCTGGAACTTGTAGATATTACCTTATTTGGAAAAAGAGTTTTTATGGCTAAGATTAAGTTAAAGATCTTGAGATGATGCAATTATTCTGTATTTTTCAGGTGGCCCTAGATGTCATCACCAGTGTCCTTATTAGTGAGACAAAAAGAAATAATGCAGACAAACGGAGGAGAAGACAATGTGAATATGGAGGCACAGAATAGAGTGATGCAGTCACAAGCCCAGGAATCCCAGGGCAGCCAACAGAAGCTGGAAGAGGCAAAAATCTACTTTGTCCCTAGAGCTCCCCAGGGGTGGCGGGGGGACCTTCTGGGTTTCAGGTTTCTAGTCTCCAGAAATGTGAAAGAATAAACTTCTGTTGTTTTAAATCACCAAGTTTGTGGTAATTTGTTATAGCAGCTTCAGGAAATTAAAACAACATCCCGTCGTGAGATTGTAACGTGGGAGAGAGAGAGGCAGGTAACCTGGACAAAGAGAAGCCATATCTGGCCTGATGGAGAAACTACTGCACATCATCCGCGGACCTTGGAATTTAATCTGCATTAAGCCTGGATGGGACTTTGAGGTATGTCTCTTAGAAAGAAATCGTGTGGAAAGAAGTGGCAAAGGAAGATTTGGTGAGTGGATAAGTGAACTGTGGCAGAGACGGTGCTTATCAAGTATTTCCTTTCCTATGCTCCATAGCTCAGCTACCCTTGAAGTTATGTTCTCGTCATAGTTCTAAAAATGCACTATGAAAGAAAGTGAAGTGTGCAATTTCTGGCCAGCACTGAGACGTCATTGCCCATCCCCCACATCTTTCTTCCCTTGCCTCTGAGAACAGACTTCTGCTGTTAAACAAAAGCACACGAAAAGATTCCTCACCTATAAGATGGAGGTGGGCCAGCAGACCGTCCTTGCAATTTGCATGAGTAAGAAAGAAACTTTTATTTTGTTAAGCCCCCGAGCTTTTGGATTTTGCTTGTGACTACAGGATAACCTAACTATAAGAAGAATTTAACATCTTTAATGAGAAAATGGGTTACACAAATATCTGTAACAAAAGATGTAATAAAATAAGTACCAAGAGAGGTATGAACGGTGTGCTGTAGGAGTTTGAAGAAAAGAAATATTTACTTTATTATTTTTTTACTCCTATTTGTGGAATCAAGGGGGCATTTAAACAGAATTTGTGGAAGGGCCAAAATTTCTATAGGTGGAGATGTTCAGAAAAAGAACAGCTCCTTTGGCAAAGTTTGTGGTATTTTGGGTGAATGTAAATAAAAATGTACGTAACTTAATTATAATTATTATTTATAGAGCACTTTCATTGGCCATGTACTATTCTAAGAGCATTACCAGTGTTAACTTATTTAAACTTCATAATAACCCAAAGAGTTAGGTACTTTGTTATTCCAATTTGCAGAAGAAAAAACTAAAACTTAGAGAGTTAAACAACTTGCCCAAGGTTTAATAGCTTGTAAATGGGGCAGACAAAATGTGAACTCAAGCGTCTGCACTTTTTGTATAAAACTGTGATATAGCACAGGTCTCTATTAGTATACTTTCATCTACAGGTAATAAAAAACAACTGGCTTCAAAAATAGAGAAAATATTATCTTATGTTACAAGAAGTTTATCAGTGGAGCTGCCCCAGGGTTGGTATTTCATTGACTCAACATTCCCTATAGTTGCTATTTGGGGATTTTTTTTCCAACTTTCAACATATTGGATTTCCTCATGCAAGCTCACTTCCTACCCTACCCACCTGTAAAATAGCTGCCACATATTAGGTGTCATAATTAGCCATGACAATGTCTAGCAGACATAAAGTTATTACTTTTTTTTTTCTGTGTGGCTTTTTTACTAGCAAGGAAACCTCTGCTAATATCAGCAGGCTTTCTATCCCTCTTGGGGTAGAACTGCTTCACAAGCAAAGGGAGTAGTTTAAACTTACTGCTTTAAACTAATTAAGGTTTTCTCAGTGTCTTTCAGGGATAGAATTGAAATAGGAGGCTCTGTTAGCAAGGACAAATGAGAGAATGACTGTAGGTAGTCAAAAGGTAGTGTTGCTAAAGTCTAGGAAAATTTGGAAAAGATTTCAAAATAACTCAAATTCCATCAGAGAAATTGGAATTTAATTGACACAGGGATCCATTATATGTACTTAGAGAAGGGAGTGATTTTAACAAGGTTGTACCTTAACAAATTAATCTCACGTTTCTGCATAAAATATATTTGATGTTAACAAATTTCATCAAAGCCATCACAAGTCTGTGCATAGCCCAAGAATAATGAACTAATATGTTGAGCATGAGAATATAGAGGAAATACATGCATAATGTTTGGGATTGAAAGGATCAAGTTTAAGACAAAATATTCGTGAAAGAGGAAATTAGACTAGACAGATCTCAACCTTCTAGCTTGGGTAGACCTGGTGATGGCATTAACATAATTAGAGAAATTTGGAGAATTTATCGTAATGTATAATAAATTCAAGTTTGAAAATATTGAATTTGAAGTTGGCACAACCTGTAGTTGGAAATATCCAGCAGATAGTTTTTGAGATATTTTTCAAAATGGAAGATGATATTTGGGAATCATTTACAAAAACATGAGTCAAAATTACAAGAATGGTTTAAGCCACCAGGGAAAAGGATTAATATACAAGAAAATAAAATGGGAAAACATAAATTTACAGGACAGCAAGTTGGTGACAGAATAAAAATGCTAAATAATATGAAGTTTAAAAATAAAGAGGAAAAGTTGAAGGCACTCAGTAAAGTGAAAGAGTCTCTGGAAATAGTTAAGAATATAGTAGCTTGTTTGAACATGTTTGTGAAAAAAATAAAGGCAGTGAAAAGCAAAAAAAAAAAAAAAAAAAAAGTATTGAGTAATAACCAGAATCCAATGAGATTATGCAGCAGATCTTTGTAAACAATTCAAGCAGTATCATTTCTTTAATTTTTCTAGCAATAATGAATAGTGCCTGGTCAGGAGGAGAGATGGAAAAAGCTGATAAGGTTACAGTTGGGCTAAACAATGTAGAAGGTCAAGTATAGTAGAGGGCTGAAGAAAAAAGATCTTCAGGTATGCTGTGGTTTGAATGTCCCCCCAAAATTCATTGGAGCTTAATCCCCATTGTGACAGTGTTAAGAGGGTGGGAAATCTGACTATAGTATCTGAAAGGCAGAGCATTTAAGAAGTGATTAGATCATGAGAACTAGGCTCTCATGAATGGAATAATACATTCATGGATTAATGGGTTCATAGTTTAATGGATTCTCATGGGTGTGGACTGGTAGCTTTATAAGAGGAACATATCAACTTGCCATTCTTACCATGTGTTAACCTGTGTTGTCACAGGACTCTGTAGAAAGTCTCTACAAAGAAGACCCTCACCAGATCTGCTCCCTGAGTCTGTTGGAGTGAGCACGACTGAAGCCGTGTAGGGAACTAAAACTCCACGGGCTTTAATGATTTTAAAAAGACACAGTTTTTTTTCTTGGCATGCATTCTCCTGAGTTCCCTCTTTTCCCTTGGTTATTTGATATTTTGTGCCCTGGTTATGGGGCAAGGTGACATTATTTACATAAATGTAAAGTTGTTTTCAAGCTAGCCTGGAGCTGCAGACTTGCACATACTACCTAGACCCTGAAATAGCAACAAAGATGGGGGCAGAAACCAGATGGAATCTTGGGGAGAATTTGTACCTGAGACCTTGAATGAAGCCCTTGCTGCTCACGTGTCCCTCCCTTGCTTTTCATTTCCCACGTTCCATTTCCTCAGCCTCCTCTTTAAAACCCCTTCAGTAACTCTGAGCCTCTGAGATGGCTTTAGCTGGCCACTCTCCTTCAGGTTTACCACAGAGATGGGTTAGCCTAGCATCTCTCCTCGGGTCACCAGTATTCCAGAAAAAAAGCTGACTTCCATTTTCGCCAACATTTGACTTTTGTTTGTTTGTTTTTGAAATGGGGCAGGCAGCTGGATCTAGTGCCTGGTAACAAATTTTGATGAGCCAGCCTGGAGTTGAGTGGTCCCCATAACAGACCTTGGACTTCCCAGCCTCCCAAACATAAGAAATGAACTCTGTTTCTTTAGAAATTATTCAGTTTCAGGTACTACATTATAAGCAACAGAAAGTGGACTAATACAAGGTACAAAGACTATATTCTTAAAACTAAACAAAAAAATTTAAAAAATTAAAATTAAAGTTAAAAAATTTAAAAAACTAAACAAAAAATTATATATTCAATATACTTGACACCATTATAATTCAGTTGTCTTGGGCAGTTTCCTAAATTATTTTCCAATTCTTTGCTCCCCTTTTCTTTTTATTTTTAGATTCTTTTTGAACCTTAAGAAGAATGAACAATTAACTGCTTTTTTGAGTTTCGTAAACATCCCCTTCATTAAATGATTGAAGTTCTTGAAACAAAAACTTCCCATCAGATCAAAGGTGGCATAATCGTATTTGTAACCCTCTTTACCTATTTGCCACTTAAGAGAAATGGAAACTGGCTACAACATCAGGCAGCTGAAACACAAATAATCTTCTCTGCCAAATTCTGTCCACTACAAAAATAAACTAGATTATAAAGAATAAAGATGATTTCATTAATAATCTTTCCCTTCTTTGTCTAAATGAATAGTTACAATAAGTTATGTTTTTATATAATGTCCCTAATACCCCAAGAGATTTCACATTTTTTTCTTAGTAAAAACTAGAAAACTGTTGAAGTTTAACATTTTTATTTTTTTCTAAATGTTATGTTTTGATCACTTCTTACTTAGATAAGTCAATTGTCTACTTTTTTCCTTGGCTTTTTAAGAGTTTATTGTTTTGTGCAAGTGAGATGTTGTTTATAAATTAGAATTATGAATTTTCAAAAAGGAAAAATGGGCTATGGAATTGAGCTATAGCAATAGAGAGGTGACCATTGCATCTTGTTGTCAGTCTTAATTTATAGAGACTCCCATAGTTGCGTTTCAAATCCTAGATATGTTTTTGATTCTGCAATTCTTAAATTATTATTATTATTATTTATTTATTTTATTTATTTTTCAAAAAATTTTTTTAAAGATGACCAGTAAGAGGATCTTAACCCTAGACCTGGTGTTGTCAGCACCACGCTCTCCCAAGTGAGCCACGGGCCGGCCCCCCTTAAATTATTCTTTACAGATGAAGAGGAATTAGAAATATTTCAGGAGCTCATGATAGGTTGACTGTATCTTTGTTGGATAAAACCAACAAACCTGGAAGGCTCCTTGGGAAATTGCCAAGCTTTTCTCTTCTTTTCTTTTCTTGTCTTGTCCTGTCTTGTCTTTTCTTCAGATGTCAACGAAAAGTCACCAGAGCCCTATTTCTCTCCCCTGGCCCTGCATCATGTTGGACCTCTCTAGATGACCAGCTCTTTCTTAAGAGAAAAAGATGCTCAGATGCATCCAAGAGGTACGAAATTTAACAAAAACAAATACATTTACAGGTTTCTTTTTCTTTTTTTTGTCTACAGGTTTCCAAAGCTGCTGAGAGCATATGCAGCTTAAGAGCATTCAACAGCCTAAAGAGGAGTTTTGGTTAATTGCTGGTGTCTGACAAACTGACCTCTGAAAAGGCATCAGGGAGGGAGGGAGACCCAACATTTCCATCGCTACAGAAATGTAGTCCCTTAAACACTTTGCCTTCCCATTACTCATGTATCACAATCTATGTCTGCATGATTTTCCAGTAGTTTAGCTGTGATGTGTCTAGGTGTGGGTTTCTTTGAATGTATCTTCTTGGAACTCACTGAACTTCTTCAGTCTGTAAATTTATGCTTTTCACCAAATTTGGGAAGTTTTCTACTATTATTTTTTTAAAGAATTTTTCTGCTCCAACCTCTTTCTCTTCCCCTTTCTCAGACTCAATTCCAGGTATATTGTATCTTTTGATATTTTCCCACAGGTCTCTGAGACTGTACTTATTTTTCATTTAATCATTTTTTTCTCTATTGCTCAGATTGTATTTATTATTCCATGTTCAAGTTTATTGTCTCTTTCCTTTGTCATTTTTACTCTACTATTCAGCTCGTCTGTGAATTTTTGAAAACACAAAAGCAAAAAATAATTGCCAACAGAATTCTATAATTCTAACAAGAAAGGTTTTAAAAAATCTCTCAGACTGAATTAAATGATAACAGAGGTTGTTCTATACAAAGTGAGAAAGTGCACCTATTATAGTTAACTTTTTGTGTCAACTTTACTGGGGCACAGGGTGCCAGATATTTGTTTAAACTTTATTCTGGCTGTGTCTGAGGGTGTTTCTTGATGAGATTAATATTTGAACCTGAAGACTGAGTAAAGCACATTGCTCTGCCCAATTGGGTGGGCTTCATCTAATCCTTGGACAGACTAAAAATAACAAAATTAATGAAAGAAGCAGTTTACTTCCCCTTTTTTCCCCCCTCATTGCTTGAGCTGGGATATCTCATCTCATCTTCTCCCACCCACAAACTGGGATTTACATCATAGATTTCCCGTGGTTCTTAGGCCTTCAGACTTAGACTAAATGATAACAGCAGATTTCCTGGGTCTCCAACTTGCAGTCGTTTTACTAGATATCTTTACAGAATTTGAATGTTCATTTTTTGAATGATTGGGAAACTTTTTTTCTAAGCTAATTGCTTTTTTGCTGTGCTTTTACCCCATTCCTATATCATCTCAAATATTGACTGTAACTGAAGTGAGATTTTATAGTTATTTACAGCTATAGTCTGCCCCTTTTCTTTCTATATCTCCAATATCTTCAAATCATTGTTAAAATATACATTATTCATGTATTTTCAACAAACTACAAAATTATAAAGTTAATACAACAGTCAACCACAAATGGTCCTCTTAAAGTTATACAATACCTTGGACAAGAAGAAAGAAATAGAATTATGAATTAAACACAAAAACTAAAACATTTACTTGAGCTATTTCTTTATTCTTACAGTTCCATCTTCTGAAAAAAAAAAACTTGCATCCAAAAAATATTAAGTATTTCATGTATGTTATCATATACAGAACCAATGTTGATAGTAAATTTTCTGATTGTTCTAAAGACATGAAGTACACCTTGACAATTTTCATATTTTCTTTAAGATTAAATTACTGTTACTTCAAATTCAAAATCACCTTAAAATATGACTTCATATATTCTATTTACAAGAAATTACAATTCCAAGAGTATATCCTTCACTATATTTGAAATCAAAAAGAAAATTGCAAAGCACTAACTATGACATCAAGGAAAATGCATTTATTGAATTACAAAAAAAATAAATAGATACAAGGAACAAATAGTTCTAAATGTAAGGGTTGATAATCTGTGTATCATGCAAATTAACCCAAACTATTAACAACATTTGGGGCACTGGGTAAGAATGTGCAAGGAGAAGAAGAAGGCGGGGTTGTTTGGAACTGTACTTATTTTCTATAGGCAGTAGGTGGTAGCAATTTATAATTTAGGACCTTTAGTCATCACCTCATAAAAACATTTTGTAACACAATAGAAATCACAATATAGGAGATATGCTACTACAAGAATAATTTCACGTAAGAGGTAAATTGCATTTACCACTTAAAGGTGAATTACTCCCACACATATTTTCAAAGGGAAAATTTCAAAGAAATTATCTTATTCATTGATTTGCTTTTGTGCACAACTTATTAAAGTAGTAATGAATAAAAATTCAAGTGAACTACATTTAAAACTAGTTTAATTTTATTTTTTATATTTGATTCTGTTTAGTTTCCTTCCATGTTTATCAGAAATACTCTTTCATTCAACATATCCCCCTTTCCTCCTACTGTTTAAATTGACTTTTTTCAATGAGTATAGTGTCATCCACCATTTGCTTGTTACACCTCTATGTCCATGTTTGGAAGACATTTAATTTTATTCTTGGGTGTTCATGAAAAATAATTTAAGTTCTCTGTCCTCAGAGGTGAAATTGATGGGCTAAAATTAATTATTAACCACAAAGCAATTGTGCAATATGTAATATTTCAAGTAATTTCTCTTTGCAAGCTTTTCAAATCTATATGTGCAAACAAGAATAATTGAAAAACAATTTGTAAGCTTTCTTATAATTGTTCCATTGCATCGTGGCTGTTTTTTTTAAGATTAAAGTTGCCAGTCACTTTTAAGAAGTTATTTGATAAAAGTAGAGGAATAATTTAAAGTGAATCTTCCTATTTGTGAATGTATTTGACTGGTAGAAGAATCTATCAAACAGGAGGAAAAACAAAATGATGAAATGGCTTTAATTTTGTCTAATAAATTTAAATTTGTTCCTTAGAATTTTCCAATATTGATTTTAGTTTCCATAAACTTTCAGGCTCCTGGGACTTCAGTTGCATATGGCTTATAATTTTCTGTTACAGAAAGTGATCTTTCTCTTTTTCCCTGAGAATACTTGAAATTGGTTGATGTTAACAACAAAACCAAAACTTCAAAAATAAAAATCAAATATTAAAAAATACCAAGGGAAAATAGAAAAAGACCATAAAGTGCAAATGTGAAACAGTGTGAATATTTCCAGACTGGTTGCCCCTGAAGAGAAGTTGTCTCTAGTGTTCCGCCTGTCTTAATCATCTTCTTTTCATATTTTATATATTCTAACAGACAACCCCACAACCAGGTTTAGCTTCTACAGTACCATATATATAAAAGTTAATTCCAAATCAAAATTGCTCTCATAATTCCCATACTCTAGAATAATTCGTATTCATAGGTACAGACAGTCCCCAACTGACAATGGTCTGACACGATTTTTCGACTTGATGGTGCAAAAGCGATATGCATTCAGTAGACACTGTTCTTTGAGTACTCGTATAGCCATTCTCTTTTTATTTCAATACAGTATTCAGTAAATTACATGAAATTTTCAATATTCTTTTAATAAAATAGGGTTTGTGTTAGATAATTTTGGTTATGTAAGTGTTTTGAACATGTTTAACGTAAGCTAGGCTAAGCTATGATACTCCCTAGATTAGGTGTATTAAGTGAATTTTCAATTTATGGTATCTTCAATTTATGATGGGTGCACTGGGATATGATCCCATCATAAATCGAGGAGCATCTGTACCTACTGGAGATAGGAATTAGTCCCAGAAACTCGATATATTTAAAATTGGGCTCAAAAACTCCTATGTTGATCAACTTGGATGTTATTTCTCTTGTACTTTACTTTGACCAGCATTAACAGTCTTCAACCATATTTTTTAAAGCAAAAAACTGAGAAGTCCATTTAGACTTCTTCTTTTATCCACCGCCGTTCTCCATCATTGTGCACATTCAATCTTTATATATTTTTCTCAGCCCATCTCCTCTATATCACTCCAATGCACACTTCCTCTTCAAGACAAATAGAACTGCAGAGTCCTGATAGTCCTCATTAGAATAATGTTTTTCCAACTGAACTTTCTACATTATAAGAGGTGTTTAGTTTCCCTGGGTTCTGGTTTCAGGACACTCCTCTGAATTTCAAGCCACCCCCCCAAGGTCTTAGTCCCCTCCTTTAGTTCTTCTCCTAGAGGAGAGTTGCTGTTGCTGATTGCATCTATTTTCGGCACTAACAGGGGGAAATTGAGACCACAAGGGTCCGATTTGTATCACTCCAATAGCTGAGCATGCTTGTAAAAAGGAGTTATATAGCCCCAGCAACTAAGCATGCTCAGTAGAGGGGAGTTTATCTTTTGAATTACCTTCCAGCAGGGGCATGTGAGGGCACTGAGTATTCTAGGTGTTTTCCAGTGGGTATGCCGGAATTTGACCAATGAGTGGACTCTTATAAGAGACCAACTGAGGGCCGAGCCGGTGGCGCACTTGGGAGAGTGTGGCGCTGGGAGCGCAGGGACGCTCCCACAGCGGGTTTGGATCCTATATGGGAATGGCCGGTGCACTCACTGGCTGGGTACCCGTCACGAAAAAGACAAAAAAAAAAAAAAAAAAAAAAAAAGAGAGAGAGAGACCAACTGAGCATGTGCAAGACTATGTTAAATAACTGGGAACCACCCTCTTATTTAAATATTCATTAGATAGTGTGAATGTGTTTTAGACGGTGATACTATAAAAGTTGAATCCGGGTAGAAGGCGGGGCTGTTGCTCATTCTTTTGGGGGCCAGCCCACACTTCGCCTGAGGTATGAATTTCTTTCTTTTTGTATGAAACTGATCTTTAGCAGGCTGCTGTTCACGCTGGGACCAGCCTGTCCTTTGTCTGTAAATTTGTATTTCTTACTTTGGTATTAAACTTGCTGCAGTTGGTTGCTCTTTCCTGGGGCCCTCCTGCACTTCACCAAGAGGAGTGTACATACTTTAGTTTTATGTTAAACTTATTTCTGTGGTTTTTGCTCACTCTGTAGACACTTGGTACTAAACATTAAATATGCATTTCTCACTTATATGTTAAACTTGGTACAGACCTTTCTCAGTCTTGGGAGCTAAGCCACACTTCCTCTGTAAAGCATGTACTTCTTGTTACATTAAACTTGTTTTTTCTTTGTGCTGTGACTCTGTCCTTGAATTCTTTCCTGTAGCAGAGTCAAGAATCTGCTAAAGGATGAGATGGGTTGAGGCCAACTACTGGGCCTTCCCAAACCCTCTTCCTCAATATCATTTACCTTTTAACCCATCGCCTTTAATACTGTCTTTCTTTCTTTGCCAGAGTGATTTGGTTTTTTTTATAAACGAAAATTTAATACTGTTTCCAAATATTTAAAATTGTCATTGGCTCCCAATCTAATACAAAGAAAGGTTGAACTTCCATAGCACAGCATGCAGACACTCTCTTGATCTTGTACTTCCCAAAATTTTGAATCTCATTTTTATCTTTCATCTAAATGCACCCTGTGCTTCAGAACTACTAAATAACTAGGTTTATTCTTCCACACCTGTATCTCTCTATATTATACATATGTGTGGCTACTATGCCTCACATCTTCCCTTTCTTACTATTCTCCATCACCACCTACCTACCTTTTCTTTACCCTTCATGAATAAACTCAAAAATATTTTATTTTAGATTCTGCCTCATCCAACAAGATCAATCACTTTATCCTCTATGCTTCATGAGTACTTTGAATAGACATTATTAGACTACTTGTTACATAAGATTTGTGATTTGAAACCTCTCTCTGGCTGTTATATAGAAAACAGATTAGAAAAAGACAGTACTAGATGAGGAAAGTGGACTTAGGAATGTATTGCACAGAGTAGTCCAAGAGAAAGACAATATTACTTTGGGCTAGGTTGTTGGCAATGGGGTGGGACAAGAATGAATGGATCTAAGAAATATGTAGTAGGTAAAATTGACATGATGTTATTCACTGACTAAAGGAAATGAAGGTGAGGGAATTCTTGGGGATGACACACGTATAACAGGCATGAGTAACCTAATAGATGGGGTGCCAATCACTCAGATGGATGCCACACATATTTGAAAACTGTCTGTCTAATTTGACATGCTGAGTTTTAGGTGAAAGTTTTAAAACAAGTTTTTAAATGGGTAAAAAGTGTTTTCTCAGGAATGCCAATAACAGACAAAAATCCACTTTATCTCATAATATACGAACCAAAATCCACTTTATCTAATGATATACTCATTACCTAGACACTTCAACCACTGTACATATTAGTTTGCAACTACTTTTAAAATGGATATGTAGTTGTCATGTTATGAAAAGAACATCTGAATGTGCTATTTAAATCTTTCCTAAATATTTGTTTGGTATTCATGAAGATATATCTATAGTTTGCTAAAAATCTATTATCATAAATTATACATATTCATATACATCTATTTTTATAAATGTTGTAATAAAAAATCTGTGCAGTCAGATAACAAATAATTTCCTGCAACAATAATCTTTTAATAAGGTTTTTTAATTGACTACATTACTGCAAAATCCTGCAACTGAGTTAGGATATTTCTTCAACTAAAACTAAAGGAAGAAACAAAGAGGTTGCATTTTTTTTTTTTATCTGAGTCTAAATTTCAGTGCAACTCTTGCTAGCATTTAGTCCAAAGTAGAACACATTTAGGAAAGAGAAAAGCAACCTCTAACATTCAGAAGCTGGCCCAGTACAATCATCTAGGAGGTTGTGTTACTACAAGCTGGTCTAGCATCACAGCCCTGATGTTCCTATGTTGAACCTGAACAATCTCACAAACCATCAAAATTAGATGACTATGATGAATCGAGACAGTAACACAACCACTCCAAAATTATGTCTGAACAAAGACAAAACATGAACATTGTCCAAGACACAAAAATGACCAAGCATTCCCCTGTTCTGACTAATATGAGAACCTGTTACTTCTTTACCAATTATAGCTTAACTTCTGCCTAGTGTTTCACCTTCTTTAAAATTTATTAAAATATTCAAGAATTACCCCAGCTTCCAACCCAGAGAAAAGTCCCACTTCTTTAAACACTCCTTAAACTCATCTAACACAAGCCTAAATCCTACAAGTATTCCATCCTAACACTCTGTTACTGAGATATCCCATTGTTCTCATGATATTCATTCTCCCTCATTGTAATAAGTAATAAACCCAATTTGTTCAAACACATGTGTGGTCTTGTGGTCTTCACCTGAAGGACATTGACACTGACTCATATAATATCAAATAAATGCAAAACAGTTGTGTTAGATGAGAAAAAATTATAGCCAATATTAAAGTACATTTTGCTACAAAGGAAGAAAATAATTGTCAAATAATTTTTAATTTAGTAAAGAGTTTACATTGATTAGTTATTGACACACTTCCTAAAATAAATGTAGAAATTGCTGAAAGAAGTCTCCTAGAGAACATTGATGAGGTATTCATCGTACAGTCACTTGTCATTCCATTGTTAAGAAATTTCCAAAGACTTCTCTCTATATAAAGTCAATATCCAGTTATGCCTAATGAATAATAGAACAATTTTATCCAACATTCCAAATTATGCCGAGAAATCTGTACTTTTTTCACATCAAAAGCCTTTGCATAGGATCTTAATTAAAGAAATCTTTTCTTAGTTGAGCAAATTTGAGTAAGAAATTATTTTAAAATAGCCCATTAGAAAAAAACACCAAGCATTTGAGTTCTTGTGTAATTTATATTAATAATATTTTAGTGTCATTTCTACCTTTGATCATATTGTATTTCCCAGAAAATACTTTCAAGAATGATTGCTACACATCCTTCCTGAACATTACATAGCATTAACACAAAGCAGAATGATTTTGTAGAGTCAGCCCTTGAGTAAGAGAAAAATGTAGGGTTGATTTTATTCAAAGAGCACTTATTTAGCATTTATTTTATGCTAGTAATTCTACACAAGGATTTACATACCCTGTTAACAGAATTGCTACAAAAGTATTACATTTGTTATATTCTGTACATAATGCTAAATACATATTTACCTAGCATCCTCCCAGATAAATAATGAATATAAATAAATATTAATCTTTCTTCCAACTTCAATCCCAGCCTTCCTCACTGAAAGTGAGATATGAAGATGAACAAGATCAGATCTTGGAAGGGATTGCACAATTTAGAGGCTGGTCAGACCCTTCATCACACAAATGCATTCATATGTTAGCTATAATTAACGTAGATAAGAAAGGCTATGGGAGCGTAGAGGCTGAACAAACTCACTTTGCTTGGGAGATGTTGAAAGCTACTATGGGTAGGTGGCAAAGAGGATAAAATAATGAGAAAACAAAGTAAACAGATAATATGTTTCTGTGCATTTTCTGTTACATGTGATTCATTGGCAATAAAATGCTCTTTAAGCAAAAATATTATTTTTGACCTTTCTCTGAAAGGTTGGCTAGTTATGTATTGATACCTTAGTATATTTTCTTCTTACTAATACTTTGAAAATATGAATTATTTTCCTCACCCAGGCACTTTTGTGGATTACAATAATTAGGGTGAGAGAATCCTTGTGCTGCAACAAAAGCCCATTCCAGCAAAATACTGGTATTTGTAATGAAATTTTTTTTAGTCCAATGTGTCTTTCTGTCTACAGCTGGAGGTGCTAAACAAGATATATCAATTAAGATAAATAATATGGTTGGAATATTTGGTTAAGTTAGAGAAAAGCTAACATGTAGACTAATTAGAACCCTAAATATTTATATATGCTTATATGTATATTCCCAACATGCCAAAGGTGACACAGATTTTTTTTTTTTCCTAAATTATATTTCAAGAAATGCTGACAGTCCATGTAATGCTAATAGGCTTTTCGTTGTTAAATATTTTAGGAAACACAAACGTACCTCACTATCTCTGGGGATTAATTTCAGGACTCCACCCCCTACCTTCCCACCACTCCAAACTCTCTCATTTCTCGCCTGGCCATATACTAAAATCTGGGAATTCTCAAGTCCCACTGTAGGCCTTGCAGAACCTGCATTAATGAAAAGCCTGCCCTTGTTATATGTGGGTACTACATCTCCTTGAATATTTTATTTTCCGAGACTGGCTGAAAAAAAAAAAACAAAAAACAAAAAACCTGCACATAAGTGGACCTGTTCAGTTCAAACCCTTGTTGTTCAAAGTCAACTGTATTTCATTTTTATTTTCATCTTCAATATTCAAGATTTAAATTAACATGTTAAATGTGAGAATTTGGGGAGGAAACATGTTCTATGCAAGGTTTTCATAACTATTTTTGGCCATGTGATTGTTCATAGTTCATGTGAATGAGTCTCCTAAACTCAGGGTCTTCAACCATGCTTCTGGGTCTGGACATTCTTCCAAGCGAAGTTACATCAAAATAAAATCTACTTTTCAAATTTCACACTATTTTTTGTTTAAAACTATTGTTTTTATAATAAAATTAGCATATATGCACTCTGGGAAAAAAAACAAAAAAATTTAAATCATACTCCTGATAAGCATAGATAACTACTATTTATATTTTATTTATTTTCGTTTGTTTGGTTTTGGTTTTTGTTCTGGTGGCTGGCCAGTACAGGGATTGAACCCTGGGTCTTGGTGTTATCAGCACCATGCTCTAACCAACTGAGCTAATCAGCCAGCCCATTTACATTTTATTCTTTGCTTTAAAACATTTGTATTTGTACATGTGTGTATTTGGGAGAAAGAGAGAAAAGGGAGAAAGAGAGAGAGAGAGAGAGACATAGAGACAGAAAGAGAGATTGTCATTTTTGTTTTGAACATTGAAGTCTTCTCTACGTTGTTATTCTTTGAGCATGAATTTAATAACTAGTTATAAATGTATGGTGATTTCTAATACAATCCCAGATCAGTGAATACTCATGTTGTTTACACATTGCTAACTAGTGACATATTTTTCACCATATACAAACAACACATGATTTTGGAAAGTCATATGAAATACTCATCTCTGATTATTTCCTTGGAATAACATATTAAGACTAGAATTAGTAATAGATAGATTCAATAGATAACATATTTTAAAATATAAATTTGACCTTTGTCTCATTGTCTTGTCTAATTGATTTTTGTTGAAATTATGGGTGCTTTTTTCCTCCAATTAAACTTCAAATTACATTCTGTAGATGAAGCATCAACTAATAAAGATTCCTAAGGGAATATGTACAGATAAAATAGAAAGAAAAAGTAACCATACATTTCCCATGAAAATTGTGAACAGCCTATGATCATTTTGTCGAGAAATTTTCCAAGTTTTCTGTGATACTAAATCGACCTAATGTGAAGTTTTCATAGTAATTAACTTCATCAAATTATGAATATTCTGAAAATATGTATTGATGCCATATAGCCAAAATCATTTCTATATTAATCATTAGGCTAAAAGAAGATAATATCTCATTCAATAGACTAAAATTTGTTAAATTCCTCTTTCATAATTCATAAAAGTCTATTTCAATTAATGAAAACTAGTAAAGAATACAAGCATACATAGATATACTACAGATATCATACAGACTTATTGTGTGGTATCTCTTAAATATACTTCAAAGTTTTGTTTTGTTTTGTTTTATAGCTTGACAAGATTTTATTTTTAGATACAATCAATGTTTCTTATATTTTTATTTTTCCAGTATCCATTATACCCCATAGCAGAATAGTGTACACATATTTAATACAAGAAAATATTTTTTGTGTTAGTAAATTAAGTGGTTAATGACATTTTACTATTTATATCCACTCCTTTCCATTAGAGATTTATTCTTAGATTTAAGTTGGTGTTTGGTAATGAAGGTCCAAATTAAGCACTCCGTGTCGATTGCTCATAGCACAAGAGAGCAGACTCTATGCCTTCTTTCCTCCCCCATCACAATGTACTTGCTATAATTTCAACTAGAAGGACAGATTCTTAGCCTGTTATGCAGATAGAATTCAAAGAGTTTGTAAATTTGGATAGGAAAAAAATTATACCTTTACCTTCACTAATCTTCTAATTAAAAGATGGTATTTCCTTCAAATATAAAGTTAGGTAAATTATGGAAAACAGTTCGGAGGTTCCTCAAACAACTACAGATAGAACATCCATAGGATCCAGCAATCCCACTTCTGGAAATGGAATGGAAATCATCATGCCAAATGGATACCTGCCTCCCATGTTTATCATACCTCTTTTTACTATAGCCAAGAGTTGGAACCAACCGAAATATTCATTGTGGATGACTAGATAAGGAAAATATGGTATATTTATGCAATTGAATACTATTCTGCCATAAAAAAGAACAAAATACTGCCATTTGCAGCCAGGCACAGAAAGAGAAATACCACATATCCTTACTCATAAGTGAGAGCTAAAAAAATAAACAAATAAAAAGAAAAAGAGATACAACAATCACAATAATATGTTGAACTTTCAAAAGGAGAGAGAGAACAAAACTGAGGTTACCCCAGGTGGGAAAGGGGGACGGGGAGGGGGTAAAGAAGGAATTAGTAAAGGGCCAAAAAACCAATTACATTGCATAATGTTGAATGCTAATTATCTCAATTTGAGCATCACATATTGCACACAGGTATTCATATGCAACTGTGTACACAACAGAGTACAATCAACTATGTTTCAATAAAAATCAATAAATAGAGCTAAGCAAAAATAATCAGTGATTTTTTCACCAATAAGAATCACATATTTTCATGTCATGTTAAATGTTATGAATATCTCATAATATTGCTTTTGATTACTACTCTTCAAAACTATAGAAATTATTAGCCCCCTGCCTATTTGTTTCAGTAGAGAAATGTATTTTTTATATATACATTAGTATGTACTAATATATGTATATATTATTATATGTGCTAGAATATTTTAAAATATTTTATATCTATTTTATTGTGATTAATTTCCTTTCTGTTTTATTGTACACATGTGAAAAAAATCATGGAGAAAAGGAGACCGTAGACTTCAAAGAAGTTATGGCTTGCTTTACTGAATTTCTCTTTAATAGCTGTGTTAATTGGCTCATTGGAACCATGATTGGAATAATGCTGTCATATGATATTCTCCAGATAACATATCTGTTTCTAATAAGTTCCTTCTGGAGATGTAAAATCTTAAGAGTGTGAGAGAAGATACTTGCTGAGGAGGAAAGCCTTTGGGTTCTCTTTAATTCATAACATGAAGATGGTTCTATATTTTTCTCTACATCTATATATCTCATTGGTCCTGCACATAAGTTCATCCTTATTTTCATAGGCATGCTAATAGTTACAAGCAAGATTTGGATCTTATGAGAATTTAAACACAAGTTTCCTGTTTTGTATTTTGCTAAACAACTTACAGCTATAAATTTGAATGTATGGAATGCGCTTCTTTTCCAAAACTAATAAAATGTCTACACATGGGGACTTATTAAAAGTTGGGAAAGTATCTGGCAGGTGTTCACTAGTTCCATTTGTTTCTGTACTGAAGAATGAAATCTAATATCCACTGGCCATGTCCATTCCCTAGTAACTTCTAAATCTGCTCTTAAATTACTTTAGGACACCAAACTCATGAACATGATGACAGAAAGATATTTCTCAGATTTTACAACATATATATCTTTTCAGATTAATATTCCCTTACTTACAAAGTCATCCTAAAAAAATAAACAAATCAATATTTCTTTCAGCCAAAATTTAACCTACCCATTCTAAATTCCTTCTTGGCCTCATGTGCTTTTATAATTCCATAGAAGAATTTGTTTTTTTAACCTTACTTAAGCGATGCCTATTTTAAATTTGCAGATCTTCACAGATTGATACCTTGACAGGCAATACATTCTCATTTTCTTTGAGCAAGTATCATCCAGTTATTTTATTGACTCTTTCAGTCAATGTTATTTTCTTTTTTTCTCACTTGTAAATAATAGCACAGGTAAAATAAATATTGCCCTTTGGTCTATATCCATAATCATTCGTCAGGTTCCAGTATCTAGAAATTCTGAGTGGAATCTACTTCCTTTAATATTAAGTAGATAGGAAGGATAGGAAGTGCAACAAGGCTCTTTTAAATTATTTCCTCTAATTGCTGCTAACTTTTGAGAAATCTAAGGATAAACAATGAAGATGAAGAAAAATAGCAAAAAGATGAGTAGTGAAAGTCTAAAAAGCAGAAGAGCTGGAAAAGAAGGGAAGAATATTCAGTATCAGAAGAGATAAAACAAATTAAAAAGCAGAACAAAAACACACATAAAAAAAGAATAAAAATAAAGACAACAACAAGGGAAAATATAGACGACAAGAAATTAGTGAAAAGTGGAAGTAACAAAGTTAACAGACTACAATTATATCAAGAGATAGATTAGAAAGGCTAGAGTTTGAGGTTGTGAAACAGAAAAACACTATATTATGGAAAAGTGTTCTCTAATAAAAGTGAACCTAACTTGTGATTTTAAATTCATAGAAACTTAGTTACTTTCTTGAATACAAATGTTCACATGTTCCATTTATTTGTGGAAATCCTGTATCCTGGCAAAAATAGATTTGTTTTTGACTATTATTTTAATGTAGCTATTGAAAAAGTTATTGAGTTCATATCTATGAAGCATGCTAAACATAAGTATGTCTATGGAAATATACTACGAAAACATTAGAAAACATAAGGTGTATCTAAATTTATATAGTATTGTTAAAATATTTACACTAAAGAAAAATTCTAAGATAAGGTTCTTAGTGTACTATTATGTTTACTGGGAATCTGTTTACCTCTAAAAGAGTGTCATACTTGGGGAACTGTGGAATTTAAAAAAGGAAAACACCCATATTTCATTATTATGTTGCTAACTAAATATATATGCATATAATATGCAGTGTTGAAACTTTTAAAAACACCAAATAAACATGGGCTGTTTATTTTTGTCACTAGCCAGGACAGCTGCTGATCCTTTTGAAAAGAATACACATTTTACAAAAGCAATTATCCATTTTTATTTTGTTTACATTGCACTGAAAATTTACATCATACTTTTACAAAGTTTTCTTTTCATAAAAATATACTTCTTTACAAAAGTGTATGCATTAATATAAGAGGAGTAGCCAGTTGCAGAAGAAACATTGTTTAAACAAGATCTTAAATGTATTAACTTTAACATTAATGAATGAATCATTGTTATTGCAGTCATTTGAATAAACAAGAATAAATAACTGATGGCATAAAATTTAAAACTGCATCCTGTCAGTAGAATACAATGTTGAGAAAATTGTATGAATTTCCAAAACAATGTATCTCAGAGTGGTTTACAAGAAATTCACCAAATATTGTAGAGATAGATCCAAGCAGTCCGGTGCAATGGTTTCTCTTAGGCACTCTGTCTCATGATACAAAAAGTTGAGACTGTTCACAGGATTATCCATATTTGGAAGGGACAACAACAAAGAGTTCACACTGGGCACATAATTTTATTAAATGAATTAAAACATGCTCTAAAAAGGAAGACAATGACCTATTAAATAAAGATGCTGACATCACTGGATGATACAGTTGTAAGGAAGACACCAATAACTTATAAATACTTACATTAATATGACAATGAAAGAAATTTGGTCTATCTGAAACCTGCTTTTAAAGAGTAAGTGTATAGAAATTTTAAAATATATGAAAATATGATAAGTCCACAACTTTAGTAAACAAAATTTATATGGGTAATTTGGAAGAAAAAAATTTTAAGTCATTTGTTTAGGAGCTGGACCCAAATATATTTCCAACTCATTGTTAGATGAAAGTTAAAAGTGTCAAAATAATGTTAAAATTGAAGGCTCAAATGGAAGGAAATGTAAATATATCGTAAACTAAATGTAGTAAATTATTAATAGGTTCTATTTGGTCTTTCAAAAACACTGGTAAGTTTGGTAAAAGATGGTAAGTTTGGTGTCTCAGATAACTCTAAAATAATCATCCTTATAGATTATAGATAATTTTTTGCCAGCCAAAATCGCTGCTGGATGACAAAACATATTGAAGCAAGGAGTTAAACACTACCCCAGGACTCACTGAATAATACTTGTTACTCCATAATGGGGACATCAGGAGAACAGCACAAGGACCTTGCCATTTGGAGAAACCATGACAACCAATCTAAAAAACAAATAGCAATAGGATACCAAAGAACAAAAAGAGTCAAACCAGAGTGGGCAACTTTATATCTTTTGTGGCATAAATTAGCTTATAAACATTTAAATGTATGACTCAATTTTAAATAACCATGGAAATAAGGAAAACAATGCCTCAATTAACAAGAATTCATAGTTGATACAGTGGTATGAAATACAGACTTACAGATGTGATGTAGCTCATGACAGTTAAAGAGAAGTCAGTGATCTATTGACTTTTGTAAGTATAGCTCTTATTTTCTACCCTATATCTTTTTGTTTTTTTAAACCCAGTCCCTCTAATATAGTTTATAAAGCACAGAAATACTGATAGTGGATGCTCCTCCAATATATGCAAATAAGTTTATGTTTTAGAATAATCTCCTTTTTAAAAAAAGCAAATAAACTGTGAGAAAGCACTCTCAGAGTGCAGCCAAATTTCTGTAAAACTCTCCATGACAAACATGAAGAAGAATTATGGTCCAGTTTATGAAAAAACACTCTTCTCTATCATTCCTCAGGAAAAGATGACCAGCAAGTCCTGAAAAGTGTGCTTTAATTTCTTTAGCAGTGAACTAAATGTGCACTGTTTTGTGTGTCAATTTCCAAGCTTCTGGAGAAAGTGAAGTGTTGCCGCATTATACCATTGTGCAAACCGTGTTCAAGTTGGGATCAAATCGTACTGCCTTCCCTTCCACTGACTTCGCATTGGTGTCATACATGGGGTTTTCAAAAGCTGCTTGGCCATTGTTGTTTTCATGAACGGAACATCCTGTATACTGTGTTTTGGGTGCAGTCCTGTTAATGAGAACATTGATTAGCTATGTGTTAACTTTCTTCTAGATACAGCAGATTAGGGCTCAAACATAATATACTTAAATTATCATTTGTAGGGAATAATGTAATTTAAAAGTATTACTTGAAAGACCATAAACTCGATAAGTCAAACTTGAATAATCTGTCACTTTTAAATCTCCTGAGTGACTTTTATTATTTACATACAATACATACTTATATATAGCACCACTATGAGTAATATAAGCATAAATAAATAATATTATGGCTATCGTTGTAAATTTCCTTATGAAATAAATTATTATTATGACTCATCATGTGTAATATAAGTAAATTATGATGATAAATTTGAATCTCATTATTATTTATTCATTCATTCATCAAATATTTTGTGACAGGCATGATTCTATTATGTGACAGGCATGATTCTAGGAATTGGGAATGTAATTATTTTTAAAAAGTAGACAAAGCCATTAGTCTCACAGAAATATTATAGTGATAAAAAACAATGAATAACTTAAAAATAAGTAAAACAAGAAAAATAGTAGGTAACGAGAATTGTTATGATGAAAATGAAAATGCTTGATATGACAAGTAGTAACTGGGAGTCACTTTAGGAGAAGTAATAAGGAAAATATCTATGAGGAGGTAAAATATAATCTGAGACTGAAAGGACAACAAGGATCGTCTCTATACTAGTAGGGAAATGGGGATCCCACAAGGAGTAGACAATGCTGAGGCCTAATCTGGAAAGATATTTGGAGTATCCAAGAAACAGAAATACTAAATTTGATTTTTAAAATGATATGCACTACAGAAAGTAAATCCAAAATCCCAAAGAAAAAAATGACTACAGTGATATTAAAGTCATGAAAATAGTTTCCAAAGAGTCACCAGTAGTTAAACATCTGCCTTTAGTTAACAAAACCCAGGGAGTCTAGGCTGGTGTGTAGGTTGCTGTTTTTTTAATTCCTGTTCATGTCTTTATTTCTCCCACCTTTCACTAATGCTTATTTCTAATTTCTCTTGCCCACATCCCATTGTGCAATTTGCTGAAAGTTGTAATGGAACAAAGGCAGACTTGCCTCTATCTGTTTCTGGGGCCTAATTCCTAAAAAGGTTGTATCTTAAAATAAATTTCTTTCTCAAATCTTTTGTTTATACCAAACACCACAAATTTCAACTCTCAGGTTCATTGTAATTTGTATTTCCTATTATATTATGTTATTTTACTATCCTTAATACATTTTCTAAATTTTTCTATATTTCAAAAATTGTTAGATTATCTCTATAACAATAAATTTAAAAGCAAAACAAAACAAAACTATCGTACGTTTATTGAAAGAAACCTAATATCTTGCTCTCTACAGGTGCATCTTATTCTGTTTTTCTACTGGGTCATATTTCTCTCTCTTTTTCAAAAATAGATTTACAATAAAAACCAGAAGCAACAACAGCTTTAAGAAAAATAATACCATCAAGCTTTAAAGACGAAAAAGTTCATACCATAAACAAAAATTAACTTGAAATGGTGTGGAGAAAAGGGAACTCAGACACTGTTGCTGGGAATGTGGAGCCTTTATGGAGAGCAATATGGCATTTCCTCAAAAAACTAAAAATAGAATTACCATGCATGATCCAGCAATCCCACTCTTAAGCATACATCCGAAGAAAACGAAATCAGTGTGTCAAAGAGATATCTACATTCCCATATTTATTGCAGCACTATTCACAACAACCAAGGTATGAAGTCAACCTAAATGTCTACCAGTGGATGAATGGATGAAGAAAACGTGGTATATATACATAATGGAACACTATTCAGACATAAACGTGCAGACATAAATGGATGGAACTGAAGGTCATTATGTTGAGTGAAATAAGTCAGGCTAAGAAAGATAAATACACATGTTCTCACTCATATATGGAAAATTAAAAAGATCTCACAGAAGAAGAGTGCAGAATAGTGGTTGCTAGAGGCTGGGAAGGGTAAAGGTAGGAGGAGATAGGGAGAAGTTGGTCAACAGATACAAAACCACAGCTAGATAGGAGGAATGAGTTCCAGTGTTCTAAATCTCTGTAGTGTGACAACAGTCAATAATAATTTATTTTATATTCTCAAATAGCTAGAAGGGAGGATTTTGAATGTTCCCAAAGCAAAGAAATGATACATGTTTGAGGTGATGAATATGCTGATTACTCTAAATTGGCCATTACACACTGTACACATATACCAAAATAGCATACTGTAGCCCATAAATATGTACATTATTATGATGTAAATTATTATGTCAGTTAAAAAATAATACATTGCTTTCTAAAAAATGAATTCAAAATGAACCAAAGTCATAGATACAAGAGGTAAATCTATAAAAGTCTTAGGAAAAATTTACAGGTAAATCTTCATAACTTTGCATTTGGCAATGGTTTCTTAGATATGACACTAAAAGCACAAGCAAGAAAAGAAAAAAATAAATCTGACTTCATCAAAATGAAAAACTTTTGTATATGAAAGGACACCATCAAGAAGGTTAAAATACAATCTACAAAGAAAGAGAGAAACTATTTGCAAACAATATATCTAGTAAGGTCTAATGTCCAGAACATGTAAAGAACTCTTACAACTCAACAACAGTAAGACAAGCAACCAATTTAAAAATGGGCAAAACACTTGAATAGGAATTTCTACAACAAAGATAGACAATAGCCAACTAGCACATAAAAGATGCTTAACACTATTAGTAATTATGGAAAGGAAAATCAAAACCACAATGAAATACTACTTCACACACACTGAAGGCTACAATAAAAACACAAACAAACAAAAACCCCCAAAACAGAAAATAACAAGTGGAGAAAGTGGAGCCCTTATACATTGCTTTTGGGGGTGTAAGATAATGCAGCTGCTATGCAAAACAGTTTGGTTGTTCCTCAATAAATTAAACACAAAATTACCTTTTAACCCAGAAATTCCATTCCCGGGTATATACCCAAAAGAATTGAAAACAAGTGTTCAAACAAAAACTTGTACACAAATGTGTATAGCACACTATTCACAATAGTCAATAGTGAGAAACAACCCAAATATCCATCAACTGATGAATGGACACATTCAAACAAAATGTGGTATATCTATACAGTGGAATGCTATTCAGCCATATAAAGAAATAAAGTACTTATGTACACTATAATATAGATGAAACTTGAAAATATTCTTCTCAGTTTAAGAAGCCAGACACCAAGTGTCACATATTGTATGATCCAATTTATGTAAAATGTCCATAATAAGCAAAGCAATAGAGAAAGATTTGTAGTTGCCTGAGGCTGGGGGTAAGGAAAATAAGGAGTGAGTGTTTTATGAGTATGGAGTTTCCTTTGGGCTTGATGAAAATGTTCTAAAATTATATGGTGGTGATGATTGCATGACATTGTGAATGTGGTAAATGCCACTGAATTTTACTCTTTAAAATGGTTTAAATGGTAAGTTTTATGTTATATGCATATGTATTATACCACAATAAAAAAGGGTGATATAGCTTGTTTTATGAATAAATTTAGTGATTATTCTTTATTGATAGGGTCTGATATTGGGCAGACCTAAACAGCTTTTAATTCACAATTATTACAAATTTATGTAATATTAAATAAACCATTTTTAGAAATTGCAGACTGGCACATAATAAAAACATCAGTTTTAAAGAAAATGCATTTACGTAATATTCTTTTAATTATTCTTTTAATTAAATAGCCTACATATTTTTTTTTCCTGATAAGGAATTGTCCCAAATAGTGGAGAATTGCATAGTAAAGCCCCTCACCAGGATACTGCAATGGATAGAGCAAACAGGACCTACTAATTATATGTACATCCATATACTAGAGTTATCAGAAAAATAAAATACTAACTTCATAATCTTCAAGAACAACAGAAGATGAATGAGAATTAAAGGATTTTACCATCTGTCTGCCTAGGTAAAATCAGTATTTTCATGTGAACTAAAAGGTTTACATACAAGCTTCTTCCTATTTCTAAATGTATTGGCAGCAGATACCAACTCTCCAATTTAAACCTTAACCTATATTTCATATCTCTAAAGTCTCATTATGGATAATGTAAAAATAACTCGTACAATTAATTCTAGACCAGGAAACTGACAGGCAAAAGGAGAAAGGGTTAAGTTTAAAGCTTGTGCGATTTAACAGAACCATGTGTATATGTGGTGTTGTGGGGGTTGGTGGGGGAAATAAGGTTTTCGACAACTACAATAGTTGGCACACAGATATTTCAACAACCCAAGGGGAAAAAAAAAATAGAAATCAGGATTTGAACTAGAGCTGAAGAAATATGAAAATAGAGTTGGAAAACATTCTGTAGTTAAAATCAATCAACTCACCTTTGTTTATAAAGATAAAATCCGAATCCAGCAAATATAAGTGCAAAAAAAGGCACAAGAATAGCAATGGCCACAGAACTACTATTTGTACCATGAGGTTGATTCGAAGAATTTGAACCTTCTGACACATTCAGTCCTACAAAATAAAAAAATGAGTTATAAATACAAAATGAGCTCTATTTTATCATAATTGACTTCTGTTTTTATGAACCAATTAATTTCTTCCATTCTCAAGATATCTATGTGGAAATGTACATAGGAAACACAAATAATGCGTGTAACTCCTCCAACTGATTCCCACATGTTTTTGCACAATGCCTACGAGTTATAAGATATTTTCCAGGAAAAGATACTGACTACAAAACAAGCAGAGTCCCTGAATGGAAGAACTTATACAATAGTGGGAAGAGTTACACAGAAACTAATAAGTAATACATCAAGTATGAATTAATGGCCAATGTGTTTTAGAAAGGGAAGGAGTAATTCCATCTGCAACATCTAAGAATGTTTTCTGGAAGATATACAATAGAGGCTTGTTCTTGAAGAATCAGTAGAACAACAAATGGAGAAGAAAGCAGAATCACCCTATACCTAGAAATGGGAAGGTGAGTGGCATATTTAGGGGATGTGACAAGCACTGGTGTATGGGAGGAGTAGGACGCTAAAATAATAAACTTTGGCTAGATTCTGAAAGGGAATAAATTTCATTCTAAAGAGCTCACGGCTGGCAGGTTAGCTCAGTTGGTTAGAGCACAGCCTTAAAACACCAGGCTCATGAGTTCAGATCCCCATACTGGCTAGCCACACACACACACACACAAATCTTATAAAAATAAAAAATAAATAAACAAACAACCAAACAAAAAAGAAAAACAGCTCAAACTTACACCAACCCCAGTGATGCATAACTGAAGTTATTTAGAAATAAAAGACCCAGTGATAAAAAATGAGGTTTAAAACAGAGCCTAGAGCAGGATGGACTTGAGAGAGTACATCAGGGAAGTGGGTGTAGTTAGATGGTTGTAGCAACAACTCATATAAAAAAGAAAACTAAGATTTGAACTAGAGCACTAGGAAGAGCATGAAAAGACAGATTTGGAGAACATTTCATAGGTAAAATCAACAGAATTTGTTTGTGTGGACGAAAAAGATAAAAAGGTATAGGATTAGAAGTATTCTACTTTAAATTCAGTAAATGGCGATGGCATTACAGATAGGAAATGAGAAAAATCAGGTTTGTCAACATGTTGGCACAGGGATGTGGGAAGAGGAAATAGTCACAGTCCTTTTTCAGGAAGAAATAGATCCTTTTGGATAAGTTCTGTTTTAGACCTATAGTGTTTGAGACACTTTTGGGAATTTTATGTAAAAACGTTCCATATTCAATTATACAACTGCGTTAACGTATCATGTTAATGAATGTTTTATTCTGTTTTTAAAACTAACATGATATTAGGTAGGACATTATGTTATGTGAAATGACATACTATTATTGTTAATTTAGAGAAAGCTAATTTCTCTTTTTTGATAAACAGTTATATGCAACTAAGCCACATCCTTGTCCAAGAAAAAAAAAATAGCACCTTATTCTATACCCTATTATTCCAGCAATTCAGAATATTTCTGTAAAAGTTCAAAGTAATGATTTTTTAGTGTCAAATATTCATTTTTAGAACCTAAATTTATTCTTTATGTATCCATGCCACATAGTAATAGTGGGAGACAGTATAACCTTAGGAATATTATGCACCAAAAGTAATGTTTATTTCATTCTAGTAAGACTGTTAAATGTTTACACACATATTGGAAGAGGTGGAAATAAGAATGACAAAACTCTGTGCTTCCCACCACAGAAAATGTACATATTTGAAGAGCACCAAGTCCCCAAAAGGGGCCCATTCCTCAAAGTTATTTTCCCTTTTCAGAACCTATGAATTGCTTCAAGTGCCAATACATCTTTGGGGGGAATAAGAAAATTACAACAATATTCAAACTGAGGAGAACTATTACAGTTCTCGTGAGATAAGATAAAATAATTTACAGTTTAATATTTTCTTTTTTATCTATATCACTTTTTCTCCTTTTTACTTGCTTAAGGGCATGACAGTTTGTCATGTTTATTAGAGATATGAAAAACTAAACATTATACAGTGTTGATACATAGAGAACCAATATTTTGAAGAATGTGATTATTTTAAAAGGCTATCCAATGTATCAATGTATAGTTCTGACAATGCAGAATTCAGAATGTAGTAAGTGTGCCTAATGTACAAAATCTGGTGTATTTTCTTTTGACGTCTGGGGTAATAAAGGAGCTATATGAAAATCAAAATGAATACATTACCCAGTCTTTGTAGTCCAAATTGCCCGTAATCTTTGCCTTGAATAAATCCTTGAAATACATAAGTAGCTCCATCAGGCTCAGCAGAAACCTAAAAATATTTAAAAGTCTGATTAAATCTGAAGACTGGCCACAGCTATATTTTACCAGCCTTAATAAATACCCAATTTTATTCTGAACTGAATATATTTCAGAGTTCCTTTTCTTTATATCTTCATCCTATGCAAAACACAGAAATTGCGCAAATTTTCCATCATCAAAGGCAAAAGTAAAATTTTAAATAATTATGATGCTGAAAAAAGGAGTGTTGATTTTTAATATAATGGTGTAGTGATATGGATTTCTTACAGGCTAAGAAATCTAATGTGAAAAAAAAAGGCAATGACAATGAAATAGAGTGAGGCAAATGGTCAATAATAACTAAAATACACTTGACCCTTATAGCCGTAAGAAATTGATTCCAGGACCTCCCTTTGATACCATAATCCACAGATGCTCATGTCCCTGATATAGAATATCCCTAGTATTTGCATATAACCTGTGCACCTCCTCCTGTATACTTTAAATCATCTCTAGATTACTTATAATATCTAATACAACGTAAAAGCTATGAAAATAGTTTTTATACTGTATTGTTTAGGGAATGATAAGAAAAAAAAAGTCTGTATATGTTCCACACAGATACATTTTTTTTTCAAATATTTTCCATCTGAGATTGTTTGAATCTACAGATGTGAAACCCACAAATACAGAGGGCTAAGTGTATAATAATACTGCACTTTGTAGATTACCTGACTGTTCCACATGTATACATTCTTTCTGTCCCCTCCAACCAAACTTCATGGGAAGAATATACTTTCTATCTGAGTTGGGCTTGGTCCTGTGACTTGCGTTGGCCAATGGAGTGTGGGTGGGATTGACGATAAATCAGTTGTAAGCCTAGGCCTTAAGAGGCATATTTCTAATTATACTAATTAAAAGAAGCCAGTAACAAAAGACCACATATTAAGTGTTGCATTCATATGAACATCCAGAACAGAGAAATCAATGGAGACAGAAAACAGGTTAGTGGTTGCTTAGGGCTAGGGGAATATTGAGGTGGGGGCGGGATTTCTTTTTGAGGTGGTGAAAATATTCTAAAATAGACTGTGGTGATAGTCACACACACCTGTGCATATACTAAAAACCACTGAATTGTACACTTTAAATGGGTGAATTGTAGGATATGTTAATTATACCTAAATTGAACTGTTAAAAAAGGCACATGCCAATGTATTTGAGCTTCTTTCAGAACCACTTGTCCTTCTGAGATCTTCTGACTTCTGACAAGAGAAGAACATGCTCCAGGTGGCTGCTGCCCCTCCAGCCTCAGCTCCAGGATGAGACACAGAGGACCTGAATTTTATACTACAGCCTCAGTTGGAGCCTCCACAGCTAACTCCAGACACATGAGAAGGAACTACATATCCGTTGCTGTCTGACCCTGAGATTCTGTGTTTAACACAGTAAGTTCTGGTTACTACAGGCATCTTGCACGTGCATAAAATCCTCTAGTTTAAAAACACTTTATATGCATAATGCCGTTTGATCTCATAGGTACAATAGGAATGAATACATTTCAGTGATCTCAGTAAAAACTAGTAATGTAAATTTACCCTGAAGCTTGTGCTAATTAGTGGTAATTAGTTACCTAAGTCATGTACATTATTATAAAAGTTGTAAAAAAAAACCCTCACCCTAAAAAGCAAGGCACAATAGAACACCCGCAAAAGTCTGACATCTCACAACTGACTTTTTCCTTATTACCAGACAACATACTTTGGGCATTAGTTTTTTTTTTTTTTTTTTTTTTAATAAATACTATTAAATACCTCTAAAGAGAATAGCTCAAACTCAATTTTAACGAATGAATTCATTTCATTTGTTTCCTAGATGAAATAACACAATTAAACCATCTGAGTACACTGAAGATTTGAGTTAGTTCCCAACTACATGGATTATGGTACAGAATAGAGCTAAAGTCACTGAAGCCTATGACTACTTATCTTCTATCCCATTAAGTCTTCCTGGTAAAAGAAAGCTTGTATTTGAGAGGATATGGTCTGATCTCTCATGCTTATTCCTCATCAAAGACTCCTGGCCAGTATCTTAACATAACACTTGTTGCTTCCAACTGTCAATTTAGAAACTCCATTCATATAAATGACTGAATAAGACACGGTGATCCCATGGTGAACCTAGTAACTATCTCCCCACAGGAGGCAGCTCACATAAATTCCTCTTCACAGACAGCTTTATAAAATATTCTAAACTCATACTTCAGTTTAATGGACATACTTAATTTTCTGATGCATTTTGGAAATATGTTGCATATGCCTTGAATAGTGATTCTAGACAAAGACTGTATTATATTTTTGTCCAGATTTATTTATCATAGTCCTGACTAAGAGAGAATACATTTGATGAAACCAGTGAAAAGTTGCATGCAAACCTACACACACACACACACACACACACACACACACACACACACACACACACACACACACACACACACACAAAGTAAGCAAAGCATGCCAAGAATCCAACAACCCTAGACTTGATACTTTAGAATACTGAGTATTTGTATATACTAATATGTGTGTGACTGTGTGTGTGTGTGTGTGTGTGTGTTCATAATTAGCTAAATTTTTTAAATTCTTTTTTTCTGGACAAACTACAAATTGTCATTGAAGTCAACAGTAGACTTTTAAAGAACCACACTTACAAAGCCATCCATGGCCCAATTTTCCTCCTTCATTTTCTTCGCAGATGCATGAGCTGGTACTTTAATAAGATATATGTGTAACATTAGGCGAGCTTCCTGGCTTTTATATACCCCTGTAAAATGCAAGAACATTTTAGTCTACTTAATTTTGTAAATATTTATGCTTCATTTTACTATCTACAACTCCGTAGATAGTAAAATATATCATCAAAGAAATGTGATAAGAAAAGAAATAAAACAAGGCCCAAGTGAAGGAAGCTTTTCACAAATCCTGCAATAGACATGGATCTCTCTTTTGGCGGAAATCCTCAATTTACATCTTAATTGCGGGGTTTAAATTACCTATGCTATTAAAATTCAGTACTACAGTTCTTAATAACATCATTCCATAATATTACAAACAAAATGATTTCTTTTCCCAATTCTAAAATGTTCAAGGATACAAATCAAATGTTAAAATTCCTGATACTTTCCTTAATAATGAATTAGGTACCAACACTGTGAAAGAGAGTATTGCAGGTGCTGCTGCTGTCACAAAAATGAATATATGTTGTTTTTATTCTTAAGAATTTCCAATGAAGTAGGTGATATAAATTAAGGAACACAACTAACCAAAATACATGAGAGAATGTGATAAATAGAAGACCAGAAAAGAGACATCATTTCCCACTGTAGTGATCAGAAAATACATATTAAGAAAAAGAGCATATGAGCTGGGTCTTGAAAATCAAGTAGGATTTTTAGTTCAAGAAGGTAAATGCAGGTAATTACATAAAGGAGAGGAGCAAAAACATATACGATGATTTTTTTAGAATGTGAGTATTCTAAGAGTAGGAATAAGCTGGAGTGTATACATGTTTAGAGAAATAGTAGGAAGTAAAGCTGTTAAGTAAAAATTTTGCGATTAACTGTTGGTTGAAATTTGACTCCATTCATTGTCACTTAATTGTTTACTTACGTAATGAGGCACTGTAACAATATGCTGGGAATACAAAAATAATAAGACATAGATCTTGACCTAAAGCAAATTATAACCAATAGGCAGAGGACATAAAAGTAATCAAAAATAACATCACTGGGAAATTGTTACAATTGGTTTATGGGAAGACAGTAAGTGAAAGCAAATTAAATGAATCTAATTATTTATGTTTGTTTTTCTATATTTGCAGAAATCTATTCTAAAGGTTTTCTATATTAGAATAAGTATACATTTATTTTGAGCTAACTCTTTTACAGAAAATAAAGAAAAAAATTGTTGACATTTTAAAGTTAAGAACATCATTAGTCCCAATTTAAATGCATTTCTTTCTTCATATAAAGCTTCTTTCCACTTATATTACATAATTCTGTATATTTTAAAAATATAATACATACTAAATTCCAATACTTCCCTTTGGGTTTAATGCAGAATCATTCAATGACCGAAAATGATGTCCAATATTCCTTTTAAAATTTACAAAATCAATTAACACAATTTCATTTCCCATTTTATATATATCATAAATTATTTCATTATAATAATTATATAGGAAATATATTGCCAGGAAATTTACTATATATGTATATATATTTCATATTTTTAATATCAAATGTCACAGTACTCCATTTAAAAAAAATGACAGCAATGATAATTCAGATTCATTAACTTGACAATATTTATTGAGGATTATTTAGCTCCAGATGCTCGTCTAGCCTCCAGGTATATGATAATGAATTGGAACACCAAGTGCTTTTCTCTTAGAGCTTATATTGTTGAAGTATAGAAAAAATAAAAAAATAATATATAATATAATATAGTTTCAAATAGTGAAAAGAAGAAAATAAAACAGGGTAAGACTGTCTAAAATTAAGGATGTGTCTATCATAACCAATAATAATAAAAAAGAAAGAATGTGTGTGTTTGTAATATGAATGCTGCTTCAGATAGGGTCATTGGCATTACTGCCTGAGGAGACAATATTTGAGAAAACATCTGAATGTGAAAAAAACCAGAACAATCAAAGATAATGAAGGATGTGTGTACTAGGTACAGAAAACAGAAACATGAAGAGGTTGAGTGGGTTGTGGTTCCCATAAACTTGTTTAAACTAGTGGCTCTTCCTTTTCTGTCTTAAATTTTGGGTGTCCACTTAAACATCGTCATTTGAAGAAATCATTTTGTGCCCATAGAATAGTTTGGAATTCATTGATCTGGTCTCTGGTTTTATGAGAACAGAGAAAGATTTAGCTGTGTTCAAATTAAATTAGAAGCTCCATCCTATTACCTGGCATCTAATTCTAGGTACGTAAAAATATTCTTGAAGGAACTTTCTCCAAAACTGCAGCTTTTTATTTGTGTGGTAATATTCATTCATCAATCTAAAAACCAGAAAGCATTGTTTCTAAATGAATTATGAATGTCATCAAACATAAATATAACAAATATTTCAAAGTATCAAAATTACTAATAAAGATGAAATTGTGATAGAAATGAAGCATGAAGATATTACTATTTGTCGCTGTTTTTTAAGGCGATACCTGAAAGCAGCAGTTCCATGTTGCTGTTGCTCAGTGTTGCATTAACTCTCCCAGTGGAAGCATTGAAACTAGTAATTGTCAAGGTCATGGGTTGTTTCCTTCCTTTGAAATTGTAGGAGCCTTTCCATATATAATTTTGGGCAAATACATCATCAGGAACTGTGAATAGATTAAAGAAACCAGTCACTAACTTTTACAGTGTCCTATAAATATAAGCATTAAATAGTAGATTGATGAATATTAGTTTACCGAATAATAATATTCTGCTAAATACACAATACATTGAATGTGTGTTATAAAATGAATTCTTCATTTAAAAATGCTTCAACTTTTTTAGAACGAATCAAAATTGTTATAACCCAAATTTGTTCATCCGTCATCAACAAGAGAGAAACAAACAATATCAATTAAAAACATCAAGCTTGTTATATTTAGAACCCAGGTAAATAAACTTTGTTTATATTTGGTCTCCTATAACAATATTTTTTCAAAAGGAAAATAAAATGATTTTACTGAGCCAAGTCAGTCTATACACAAGTCTCAAGAAACCTGCTTTTCTCCTAAGCAGTGGGAATAGATTCATGGGAGGAGGACCATAGAGTTAACCCCTTTCTCCCCTTTGCAAAATAGCCCTGGAAGACTGCTGGAGAGAGTGTTCCTTTGTCCCCATTACAGAATAATGACTTCATTACTCTGATAATAGATGCTCCTGAAGAAAAACAGGGCTGCACCATATTTACAGCTTTGAGGTGTATAGGGTTTTTTTTTTTTTAGAAATAAAAGAATTATCACTAGAAATTGCCTAACTCTCATGAGAGATGAACTGTGGTAGAATCAAAGAATATTCTAAATATTATAAAACTTTCATCTAAAGAAGAAACACTATTTTATAGAATAGCCAAATGACTTGTTATAATTATATAAATTATTTATATAATTTAACACTATATAAATGAGTATGTCAAAGTCTCCACTGCCCCTGGGAAGCAACTGAGAGAAGCTTCCATTAATCAATACCTCACAGTAAAGCACGTTCCTGGAAATCAACTATCCAAGGGAGCCCTGCCTATTTGGGTGAGTGAATGAATAAGTGAATTTAGGAGAGAATCCTTTTTTTTTCTTTTCTAAGAAGTTATTGATAATTTGTCACGTGATCTCTCCGGATCATAGAAAATAGTGTTACAAGTTGTGAATTCCCTAGTTTTATATAAAAAAAAAGAAACAAAAGAAAAAACTGTAGAGGATCAATATAAAATACTGTCAAGAGCTGAGATTTTACTGAATATTTCAGTTAACGTGATTATTTTTATTTCCATGATAATTCATAAGAAATATAGCAGAAGAGTTAGAAGTGTAGGCAATGGAGTTAGGCTACTTGTATTTAAGTCCTTCCTCTACAAATTATAAACTGTGTCATTGTGCATAAATTACTGAACTTTCTAAACCTGAATTTTCTCATGATTAACAGGGGAATAACAAAGAACTGTTAGAAAGATTCAATGCAATAATGAATGTGAAATGTTTAGCTAAGTGTTAGCTACTACCATTATTAATATTATTATTATTACACAAATAAAATAGGGATATTAGGGCTCTTTTAGGTCACCAAATAACTGCTAATAAAAAATATTTACCAGCCACATAGTTAGTATGCTGAAAAATCTATAGTCCTGGCTCTGTGACCTTTGCCAAGTCATCCTCCTACTCGTGCTCTCTCCCCATATTCCAAACTACACCTCTTGCCTAAAAATTTGGTACAGTGTATGAGTAAAAAGTAATTGGTAAACCCCATAAAGAGTTTTTGGCTAACAAAAGCATATCTAAAATATGCTTTGCAGGGGAAGTGACAAGCTAAATTGCCCTTATTAGAAAGGTCAGGAATATGGGGGTAATGGCTCTCAATTGCAGAGACTGGAGAAGGAGAAAGAGAGAAAGATATTCTAAAGGCAGTGCCTGGCAAACAGTAGGCACTCAATAGATAAGTGTTGCTGTTGTCTCTGATTGTTTGTTTCCTCTGGCCTGTACTGCGATTACTCTTTGCTACACCCAAACCTTCTGTTATACCTAATGATCTTGTGTCCGTGGTGTTTAGGGGGATTAAAGAGTGTTGGTTGAAGCAGATAAAGGAGAACCTCAGTTGCAAGAAACAATAGCAATGGAAAGAATCAGGAAGCAGCAGTGACAAGGTAAATTGCATCAGGATTAATCACTGATGTGGCAGTAAATGTTTAACAACCACCTCATAAGGAAAAAAAAAAAAAGCTAATTTGTAATATTTGCTGATTTCTATGGTAGAATTATTACCGTTATGGCAGATTTCAAGCTATCAACAGTACATCACTGTCACCTGACTCCAGCATGCTATCACCACCCGCCATCTTCCCACACATAACTGGGAAATGTAACTTAGACACCACCTGGTCACTTATATTCTCATATACAATGGGAAAGATAATGCTTCTTTATATTAAGTCTATTTTGAGATTTAAATGTGATGATGTATTTGACAGTCCTTTGTAAACTCTAAAGTGTCGTACAACTAATACTGATGTGGATGACAATTATAGTAATGATCCTTTCTTTCAAAACATGTTTGAATTTAAACATTGCTTAATAGGCTTCATGGCATTGTCAAATACTCTAACATGATCCTGACTTTGATACAATTGACAATTTTCATTTCTGTCACTTTAGAGTAATCTAATCATTGTGTCTCATTCATAATTTTAAACGGAATGCTGCTTAAGGTTTTCTCATTTATGATAACTTTTGCTCTAGAAGTATTACAGATGCTTTTACCCAGGTTAAGGAAGTGTGTTAGTCCATTTCTGTATCTTATAACAGAATACCCAAAACTGGGTAATTTGTAAGAAACAATTTGTATTGCTCACTGTTAGAGAGGTTGGGAGTCCAAAGTCCACACATCTGGTGAGGACTTTGTTCTTGGTGATGACTCTACAGTGATGCAGGATGTCACGTGGAGAAAACAGAGTGGCAAGTGAGAAATTAATATTCTCACTCGCTTTTCTTATAAAGCCATCAAAACCATGCCCATGACCAACATTAAACCATGAATTTATTAATCCATTCATTATGACGAGGTTCTCACAATCCAATCACCTCTCCGAGGCTCCACCTTTAAATTACTATGATAGGATCCCCTCCCCCCCATAACATAGTCACAGTGGGGATTAGGTTTCTAATACATTGACTTAGAGGGACACATTCAATCCATAGAAGGAAGTCTTTTCCTTTCTAATTTATTAAGAATTTTTAAGAAGTCATAAACAGGTGATGAATTTTATCAAATATTCTCTTTGCAAGGATCGTAATGATCATAATTTTTGCACTTTAATCTCTTAATTTGATATATTACTTTTAACTATTACTTAACACTAAAATATCCCTGTATATCAATGACAAATCCAATTTGGTTCTGATGTGTATTTTTACTACAATGCTGGATTTGATTTGATAAGATTTTATACAGGATTTTTCATCTTTAATCCTGGATCAAATGGTCCTGAAATTTTTCCCTTTCGTAATGTCTTTATCTGAGTTATTGCAGTTGTGTTGGGTCCACAGAATGAGTTTTATTATCTTAAAGAATTTTTATAAAACTTGATCTGTTCCTGTAAAATTTGCTAGAACTTATCAGTAGAGCAATCTGGGCCAGGTTTTTCTTTGTGAAAATAATTTTAACCAGTACTTTATTTATTATGAGATTATTCAAGCTTTCTTTTATTATTTAGTTTTAGTAAGATATACTTTCCTAGCAATTCATCCATTTTGTTTAATTTTTTAAAAATGTTGCTAGTTATTAGTTTTCTCAAAATATATTTCTACTTTATTTAATCTGCTGTATATGTAGTTATTTCACATTTCCTTTGTGTTATTTTTATCTAATTCTTTCTACTTTGCACATTTCTTCAAAAAACTACGTTTGGCTCTGTTGAGATTCTTCTATTATATCTTGGTTTTTTTGTTGGTTGGTTTTTATTATTACATTGATTTCTGCTTTCTTTTGGTTATTCTGCTGTGCTCTTTATAACTTCTTAACAGGTACACTTAACTAATTGTTTCTGAGAACTTCCTTTTTTCTAATGTGAAGATTTAAGGCTATAAATTTTCCCTTACTACTCTGCTCTTGTTACAGTCCTCAAGTTTTGATATTTAATTTTTCAGTACTACATTCTAGCACTGTATTATATTTTCCATTTTAATGTCTTCTTTAATTTGTAAGTTATTCATTACTATTCATTTTGCTCTGAATTTCCAAACATATGAAATTTAAAACAAATTATCCATTTTCTTATTAACTTTTAATTGCGTCATGTTGAGCTATCAGGTCTGAAGATTAACTTTGCTTTAATTTTTTTTTTAGATTTAATTTATTATTTAATATATGATCAATTGTTATAGTTGTCCCATGTGCCTTTGAAGACAATATACATTCTATAATTTTTGACACAGAAATCTTCACATATGTATGTTCGATCAAGCTTATCACTATTGTTTAGTTTTTCCATATCCTTTTTGATTTTTCGTTTGCCCGATTTATCTATTGGGTGACCACTGACCATGTTTTGTACAGGACAGACCAAGTTTACACTTGATATACTGGAGCTATTATTCACATCACAATCTGCTCCTAGATAAAGCATCTCCCTTAGAAAATTCTGGGTATTGATTGACCTTTATGGCTTTCTGAATCTATTGATAAGCCTACTTTATGTTGACATATTCTTCGGTTGCCTTGGTGAAATTCAGTATGTTTTCACTGAGCATTGGAAAAATTGGTATAAGTCTCAGACATTTGTGGGCACTCCACTTTTATAGCATGTACATCGAAAACTTCTAAAACCACCTAATATTAGATCCTAACATTTCTCTTGGCCCAATAAAATAGGGTCAAATCTGTCTCCTAGGTAAATATTAGATGCTCAGTCCTTAATTTTACTTGTAACTTTTCACTTATATTACATAAATAAAATACTGACCAACACTAAGTAGCTCTTAGAGCAATTTGCACTTCCTTTTCATGAAATGCATTATATAATAATCTAATCATTATCCATTTTCTACAGAAAAACAAATGGAGACTCAGATAAATGATATATTTTTTCCAGGGTCACAGGCTAGAGAGTGTGTAAGATGGGAATTACATCAGAGTTATAGGGCTTTAAAGCCAATGTTTTTAATGACTAAACTAGATTTTTAAATTTGCTTTTTAAATCAAATAATTGAAAATAAACTGGGCAAGTTCTAAAAGTTGCTGATCTTTTATTCTCATACTGACTGTATTTGGTTCCTCTTTAAAATACATTTAAAAAATTAGATAAAATCTCATTCTTTATTTAAATATTTTAAATAAAAGTATTGTTACAGTAATTTACAGACATTCTTCAAAGAAAATTTTATGGCAAAATCTATAAGCAATGTTAAGGAAATATGAACATGTCATAGTACATTCAACATATTATAATACAAATCAACAAATTCAAGATAGTCAAATACATATTTTTCCCATACCAAAATATGTATTTTAAATAAATGGTCCCTTTTTTCAAAAAAATAATTGATCATGACTACTAGAAAAATCATGACTTCCAGAAAAACAAATGAAATTACTAACCACTTAGCTTTGGGCTGGGTGTTCCTAATGCAGGTCTAGGATCTTTCACCAATATTTTGGAACCAGCTATGAAAAGAAATGAAAATGTTTACAAAAATTACATCATGCAAGCACTCACATATATATATATATATATAAACACACACACAATGTGATGTACTGTCAATTTTATTCCCTGACATATCACAGTTTTCTTTAAAATGTCCTGTTCATCCCAGCATTGCAGTTCAACACTTCTGTTATTCATCTGACAACTTTAATAATTACCCCTATCATAGTCCAGTGGGACAAGAGGCAGATTGGTGCTGCCATGTCATCTTGGGATATTGTTTATTATTTTAGACACATAAGCTAACATAGAAACAGTTGCTTCCAACCTGGAAGCTAAGGGCTAAGGGTATGTTCCTGTTGAAAAAAGGCAAAAACCATTTGGCCAGGTTCCACATTTAAGAATAAAAATGTGTTAAGATAGCTCATCATGTCACCAGAAATCGAATAGTTTCAAAGTGAAATCTTTAAAGTTTTGAGCCAAACCAAAGATAGCTCCAAATCAAGAAAATGATGTGGGGTAAAGGAAGGGACTGGAAAGTTGCAGGAGCTATGACTGATGTGCAGTGCTCTGTAGAGACCATGTACCCTAAGAACAATGTAATGTCCTTAAAAAGCTTTAAGAGGAAGTGATTAGGGTGAACATCAATCTTGCTGCCAAACGGAGAAAAATTTGAAAAAGAGCAAGTGTTGATATGCTAAGAGAAGTGAAGAGTCTATGGTAGTCTGAGTAGAGATGATAAGTTAGATTACCATAGCAATAATAATAAAACAGAAAAACGGATAGATTAAAAAAAAGCAGCTATTGAAATTCTGGTAGGTTTAGAGGAATAGGAAGCTATCTGTGGTTAATACTAGATTTCTACTGTTGTAGGACTATATGATGGTAGTATCACTGAGATAGAGAATACCAAAGGAAGACTATATGGGGAAAGGAAATTAATGAGTTTAGTGGTATTGAGTATTGAAATATCTTTGAGGAATTCAAGTAGAGATATCAAGTAAGCAATTGAAATAAGTCTGAAGCTAGAAGAAGACAAATGAGCTAGAAATATTAATTTGTAAGTAATCTCCATAGAAAAGACTGCTGAAGCCATTGGCTTGAATGAGATCACCTAGAAGAGGATATAGGATGAAAGGAAGAGATAACTTTAGAAAATCATAGGTAGAAAAGAATAAGCTTATAAAGGAAGTGGAGAATGTATTAGGGGACTGAATACTTTTCACTCATAAGTCACAAATCTAGATATTAAAAGTACAGTTGTAAAAACTTTGAACAAAGTCTGCTGTTACTGAGATTATATTCTAGTTGAGAAGAGGCAGATAAGAGGAGAGGAAAGTAGAGACAGACAATAACAAGTACACAAATAAAAGACCTTCACATACAATCTGGGTTTCTATCTTGAAAAATTTTAAAAAGGAAAAAAAGTCAGGGTATTGTTCTAAGAGAAGTGGGCTGGCCGGTTTGCTAGCTTGGATAGAGAGCATGGTGCTGATAACACCAAGGTCAAAGATTCAGCCAGACTCAAAAGAAATAAATTAATTAAAAAATAAAAATAAGAGAAGAAAGTGAAAATATATCAAGAAGAAGAAAGTTATTTTATTTGTAAATGCTGCAAAAGATCAAAAAGTAAAAGGTCTAAAAAAAATTGTTGGATGGCAAAAGAAAAAGGAGTTCATTCTTTTCAAGACTCTAGAAAAACTTACTTTGCTCCTTCTTCAGGCCACATAATACTTTTTCCTCTGGTAAACTCACTACATCTTGTCAAGATAGGGATTGTGCTGACAAAGCAGTAACAGGGGTGGACACTTCTGCTAGATCTGGTCAAACTGCCATTATTACCCTGGCTGGGAAATGGACTTGGAGATGGGCTCAGTCCCAAACTGTGACCACGAAGAGTCCTGAATAGTTAATGCTTTCCTGACCTAACTTTGGGAAGAGCTCTTTTACTTGGGTCAATCTGCCAGAAAGGTATGAACTCAGGGATGCTGCTAATTTTCCCTACTCTAGCCGTTGAATAGGGTATCCCCCCAAATTCATGTTCACTGAGAACCTCAAAATACTTGCTCGTAAATAGGGTCTTTGCAGATTGGACATCTGGAGATGAAATAAGCCTGAATTTAGGGTAAGCCTTAAACACAACTGGTGCCCTTATAAGGAGGGGAGAGAGACACAGATATACACAAGAAAGAAGTCCACGTGAAGATGAAGGCAGAAATTGGAGTGAGGCCATGAGCCAAGGAATACCAAAAGTTGCCAGGAGCTGCCAGAAGCTAGGAAGAGGCAAGGAATGATTTTTTCCCTAAGGGCTACAGAGGGTACGAGGTCCTGCCCACACCTTGATTTTGGACTTCTGGCCTTCAAACTACATAAGAATAAATATTCGTTGTGTTAAGCAAACCAGTTTATGGTATTTTGTTACAACGGCCCGAGAAAACAAATGTACCTACCCGAAAGAGAGAACTTGAAGAAGAAATAAAGACAACAATAACAAAAAATAATCAGCACAGAAAAGATGCTATAAAAAGAATTTAATATTGTTCCTGTCCCTCTGGATCCAGAAGGGTCTACATTACTTTTCCCTTGGAGATGGTCAACAAATATTCCTTGTTCCTACACTAATTTGTGTCGAGTCTTTGTTTCTTGCATCTGAGGAAGGCTTAAATAGTACAATCTTTTGTGAGAAAAGCATCTATAGAAAAAATTTACCTTGACAAACAGGAACTTTTCCAGTCCAGGTGTTATCAGATCTACACACTCTATGTTCTGTTCCACCTGCTAAGAAGAAGCCAGGCTGGCAGGTATAAATTAGTGTATATCCATGAGATGGAAGGTCCATTCCTACTACATTTGCATGAGCAGGAGTTTCTGGCTGTTTACAACTGTGGGCTACATTGAGAAAAGAGAACGATGTCAATTATCTGTAACATATTAAGAAAATGTTGAGATGGGAGTCACAATACATTTTTAGACATACTGTAATGCCATCATCATATAAATTATTCTAATGAGCCAAGAAAAATGTATTAATGTAAATATACATATTCATTTCATACTCTAACATTTCCTAAACAACATCTGTGGAACACTTATAGATGTTAACAGATAAAATGAGAAAAAAATTTTTAAAAAGACTTACTGTGTGTATTTAAGCTCATCAATGTATACTACATCTCCATTTTAGAGAGTCACAATAAACGTTAGTATTTTAAAGGCTCTAAAAATTCCTTCAGTAAGATACCTTTTAAAGTTTGTCAAGCTCAGGTTTTCTATACCAGTTTCAGAAATACTATTTTATGATTTTTTTATTTATTATATTTATTTTAAATCTGATAAACCATTTTTCAAAAGTTAAATACAACCACAATTCATTATATTGCTCTGATACTAAACTTCCCTATGTAGAAAGTACGTTTTAATAATTATTTTATGCATAGAATTTTCTGGCCACATTTGGGTCCATATGCTAGAAATATCATTTAATTCATCTAACTTTTTGTCTTCTTTTGTCCATGTTTCCTTTCACTCCTAATTTTGTACCTTGATTCCACCACGCCTTCTGCCTAGTTCACCTGTTTTCTGTCTTATAAAGGCCATTCCTTTCTCAAGAAGAGATAAATGCTACAAGGAATTTTCCCCTAGAGCAGACAGCATTTTTGATCACTTTTGATATCCTTAAAGATAGTCTCTGAAAAAAGTGTTTCGTGGACATATTTCTTTGGAAAAACAATATTTTCCATTTGTTTCCCAGTAGAGGCTCATAAAGCTTAAATATTAGCTACATTTTTTATGTGCTAAACATTGTGTTAAATGGTTTATATTTAATACAGTTCAGTTAGTGGAATTTAATCCTCATGGGATAAATATCGATAAGGATAAACACAAATAGTCTGTCTCCACTTCGTTCTTAAGCCATACGTTATGCACATAATAGAAATTTTGAGATCTTTGCAATAATAGAAACTGTTTAACTTTATGTAAATCATCATTTCTCAAATGTAGGTCATCAGCCTTGGTTTACTATGAAATACCTAGTTTTAGCCCACGTAGTTGTCCTCAAGTATACATTCTAAGGAATACTCTTTTAAGAAATTTTGCCACATTTAAATATAAGACCACTGGGCATGTAACATGATGTCTTAGTGGAGTGATCTGCTGCTTTTAAGTAAGTTGCTAGTCCACAGGGGCCCCCATGATCATTTGGGTGGTTCTGAACAAAGCTTGAGTAAATTCACAGAACTTGTGTGTACTTAGCAAATCTTAAAAACTGGATACCTTCCCTATGAGTGTTTCTACTCCGGCTTCCTCTTTATGCTTTTCCTTAAGAGACTCAGAAATAAAAAGATGGGCGGAGAGATCAAAAGAGGGAACTGGAGGGAAAAAAGAGACAAGTGGCTGACCAGCCGAAATTTATTTCTACTTGCTTGCAAAAAAAACTGTTCATGACCTTGGGCTTTGTTCTCATTTAATCTGTACAGCAAGTGCTCTCAACTTAGAATCAGTAAACATTTAGAGGCTCCAGGAAATCCTGAAATAGTTTTCGAACTTTTGGTCGAGGTTTCCATAAATATTTCTTTTCATAGACGTGTCTAGTTTTCCTCAGATTCTCAGAGAATATTTTCACAAGTGATTTAAAAAAAATAGAGGCTCCTTGTGTTGAGCCTCCTGTATTTCAGAGTACTTCAGATTGATAGGTACAGATCTATGAAACTAAAAATTAATCGTTACCTAAAATTATCAAGTGGCCAAACTGAACACAATCATACGAGCTTTACAAAAAGAACAAAATTGTGCCTAAAACTTCTGACTTGGTTAGGAAGAGTGCTCTCCAAGGTCATGCAGTTATGATATAGTAATACAATTACGTACATGAAATATGTTTTACAACAATCTAAAAAAACAATTTGGTATATTGGTTGCATAAATGTAAATTTATTTCCACAGTTGGAAGAAAAAATACGTATAAATTAAAGCTAGGCCTGTGAACCAAACTGACTCCATTTTAGCTGGATAAGATACTTTGTTACCTCTCTACTCCTCAGTCATGAGACCTCCCCAGGGCACACAATTACCCCATGGCCTGCCCTGATAAAATAAACTGAGACAAGAGGGAAACAAATATTCAATGAGTTGCAAAACCCCTGCCAAGGCTTGTTTACTGTAACTGTAAAAATTAAGTTACAGATTAACCTTAAGACCCCTTTAGGAATTCACAAATGCGTACAAAGCTTCAAGGTGGCAGATACAATGACCCTCCTGGGGTGATGATAATGAATACCACCACAGTCTTGTACCTACCCAGCAGGAACAAGGACCAAAGTCCTAACTGATCATGCATTCATGATGCAACCAGGAATAACAAAATGGACTGCTTCCAGTGACAATGGCTTGTACCCCTTAACTTCTTTCCCTATAAAAGACCCTGAACAGCTCCCCTTGGGGGTCTAGCTTTCCTGTAGCTACCCCCCTTATGCATAAGTTGATCTCCTCTTTTAATAAAATGCTGCTTGCTTTACTGCTGGGTACATTGCTCATTTCTATGACTTTAGGACCCAAGAACCTAATTCAGTAACATAGCCAGCTGAGCTAACTGGCCAGCCTCTAAAAATGCATATAAATTCTCATCCATAATACTTACTGTCGCTCTTGGGCTCTTTCACCTGCCCATAATCCTGCCGACTGGGCCAATTGTCAAGCTAGGGCTGGGTCTGGAGCTCACAGACTCCTCAAGCCCATTGTCAAGACTGGGTCACAAACCCTTCACACGCCTGGCTGGGTCTCCAGACCCCTCACACGCAGGTCTATGAGCTAGGTAACCAGCAAACAGGTCCTTGGAAGTGGTAGGTTGGAAAAGCATGGCTGCATGGAGTGGCATCCACCAGAGGCAGCCACGAGCCAAAGCCACAGTGCAGCACATGTGCACTAACTCCACCCACACACACACAATTTGTTTACTGAACCACTCCCATCCAGGCCTGAGGTGAGAGGGGGGCCTGATTAAATTGTTCTATTTTCCCAACACTTACGCATGCATTCAGGCTGAATTCCACTCCATGTGAGGTCAGGGAGGCAAGTGCGTGTTGTAGACCCTTGGAGTAGGTGTCCTTTTTTGCAATGGAACTGTACAACACTTCCTACCTACAGCAAATTAAAGAGAGAGAGAGAAAAAAAACCCAAAAACATATGTTCTAATGCACTTCAAATATAGCAACAAACAGAAAAAAACCTTGGGTGAGAAAATGCTTTCAAATGAAATTCTACATGGTAGAGTTGGAAGGAAAGGTAATTGAAATTTGATTTAAAATAAAATTGGGAAAAACTTCAAGACTCACTAAGGGAAAAAATCCTCCATCTCTTTGTCTACAAATCATCATCAAATATTTGAGTACCCAGTGTATACATAGGTGCCAAACTTTTTGCCATGGAAATTTGAAGAAAATATATAAGATACCAAAAGACCAACGAGCTACCTAAGAATATAAGATAGAAAGATAGATAATTAGATAAAGATAAATAAGAAGATTGGAAAGATAGATATGGAAATAAAGATAACTAACAACATGAGACAAATGAATACTGAAGATGGTAAATGCAACATGAGATTAGAAGCAAAGGTGTTTACTAAAGGTTGTGGTGGTAACAGAAATATACAATGGAAAACCCGTAGTTTGCATTAAGTTGTTAAGATGTAGAATTTAGATGTATATACAGGGCAATGGTTCTCAAAGTGTGGTCTCCAGACCAGTAACATGAAAATCACCTAGGAACTCCTAGGAACTTAGATATACAAATTCTGGAGCCTTACCCCAGACCTGTTGTTTCAGAAAATCTTAAGGTGGGACCAGCAGTCTGTTTTAACAAGAACTTCAGGGACTTTAATGAACCCTGAAGTTTGAGAATGACTGTTAAAAAAGTAGAAAGTATACATCACATGTTTCAGGGGAGAAAAGGGAGTACATTTGATTGGTTGGCATGAATAGTTCACAAACTGAGCAGGGAAGTTGGGAGGGGAGAAGTGGAACATAAAGTGAGAAACAATGGGATACAGTAAATAAAAAAACAATCCGAGACTAATGTTTACTTTGTTTCAATTTTGGATCTGACATTAGTTGAATAAGTAATATCTCCTCTTGAGGACTTAATTTCTCTCATCTATAAATAAGGATGGTAATATTATTTGTCTTGACATTTGTTTTAAGGAATAAATGAAATAGGGTATATAATTCACTCCACCCTGAGATAGCACATAAGTTTTAAATAAATTCTAGCTATAATGACTAAGTTGGAGACATAATTAATAGTCAGTTTCTGAAGGGTCTCAAATACCAGGCTATGGTATTTGAAAGAATTAAGAGTGGTAATTTTAATTACAGGGCTGGCATTACCATTTTAGATTTGAGTGGATAAAAGCTGTGGCAGTACACCTGGGAAGGAAGTCATTTACTCAAAATATATTACAAGAAAAAATCAACAAGATTTATTAAATAATTAGAAGTGTAAGAGAAGATCTTAGGGTCTGCCAATTCAGACTTTCCTGGCTGCTGGAGTCTGAGAATGTTCAATTGCTGACTTAGGATTCTTCACTCAAACCCTGTTTTCTGCCCTTCCCTTATTTCCTACTTTGTACCTGCTAAAGCAACATACGCTTAATGTGACATAATTTGATAACAAGGTTCCATTGGACCTTAAGACTAGCTAAATGTCACCATTTCTCATATTGTCATTATTACCCGGAATATACTACGTGAGAAACATTCAATTCCAAAATTCATTCTTTGACAAACACCTTTATCCTTTCAGTTATCTCATGCTGTGTTTTCCATGATACCCTCACCTTGAGCCTCTAGATGATGTAGGAGATCAAGGGATCTAGGAGGCACTATTTGCATTGTATTCGGTATAAAAGGAGTTCCTCAAATTGTGCTCCAGAAGATGCCAACCAGCTCCCAGGTGATAACTGCGGCTGCTGGTTAGGGGCCACACTTTGAGAACTACTGCCATAGACAATTACCGTAATCTAACTTGTCTCCATTTCTCCAGTCTTGATCCCATTAAATTTATTTTCTATACTGAAGTCAGAGAGATCTATGCAACATGAAAGTTTGACCTTATCACTATCCTTCCTAATATTTTTATTGGTTCATCACCCATTGTGTTAACTTGGCAAATAAAGGCCTTCATAACCTGACCACTGACCATTTCTTTACCATCATCATTAATCACTTACTTTTACACAAATTATGCCCCAATAATATTGAATTTCTGTATACCTTAAATGCATGCATATTTTCATGCTGCTGCTCCTGCATGGAACGCCAGTACCAAGTTTATATCCCAGAGCTTACACTACAAGATTTAGTGCATTCCTTATTTCTAGACAGCCTTCCCTGTAGCAATAGGTTAGGGAAACAGTCTCTTTTGTGTACTTCCTTAGCATGTTATCAATGTTATCACCTAGCCTATGAAATCATCTATTCCAGCTGACGTACACACCAAAATGTTAGCCTCTCTCCACCAGGGACTGTGTACTCACTCTTGTGCACTCAGAGTTTGGAAAACTTACTTAAAAACACTGGATCAACTGAAAGAATGGGGACTAAAAATTTAATATAAAGTTACATAATTACTTAATTTAAGCAGATTTAACATGTCTATCAGTTTCTTAAAGTGCAGTGATATCACCTGTATTTTAGATAACAAAGTTAAAACATTCTGTTTATTCTTTGAAGGTTACATTTGGGTTACTTCCTCAAATCTTCATATTACTCACATCTGAGAAACATGTTGATTATATAGACTTTATTTTTAACTTTTAAGACATTTCCCCTCAATCCTGTAAACTTTTCTGAAGTCACCATAACTACAGCTTTTGATACAACCAGATACTATAGGATTAAAATGTATCTAAAGAGTTTTGATACATTGCTAACAAATTTAATTTAACAGTAAGATTTTTGTCAAATTCACAAACATTTAAAAAAATATCTAATATATCTAGAGTTATAAGAATTCAGTAGTTAATTAAATTATTGATTCAGAATTTTTGTAGTCAAACGAATCTCCCAAATTTTCTCCAAATATCAGTGTATTAACAGATAATTTTTAGTGATAAATCCACTTAATAATATAATTTACATAGCTCTCCATCTTTTCCTGATTTGCTATCATAAGTACTTCTGACTCTGAATAACTCCTAACATGCATAATATAATATGATTATTTGTAAAAAAATAAAAATAGAAAAACATAAGCAACATCATAAAAAATTTCACTAGCTAATTCAAAAATCTCCTGGAAAAAAAAAAATGCATGATTTTCCCACCAATATTTACTAATAAGAAGTTTGTATAATCAATTACGCACATTGTGAAAAATAATATTGAAAGCTGTTTTTTTATATCAGGAATTAAAAATAATCCATATCAAGCTTTTTAATTGCAGCCAATATTTAAATAAAAATCACTTTAAATTTATCCAAATTAGCATGGTGTGTGCAAATGCATTATAGAATTTTAAGACATGTTTAATTAGTAAATATCACTTATCTTGTTATCTCCTTGTTTTCCTCTTTTAAATACTACATGTTAGTTCATAAACCATAAAATCTAGATAGCAAATCATGGGGTGAATAGAAATTTGCATAAATTTAGAACATTCGAAATAAGATCTTTCTTTCTATGAAATTTCATAGCAAATGACTCTTGGACTGCTAGAATTTTCAGCACTACATTTACTTGTATTTGATTTTTAATATCATATATTTGTTTAACTGGATTATCCAGCATGGTTCTTAACAACTTTCAAAATATATACATAATTAAGTCTTCAAAAACGTATATGCTTCCTCTGTAATATATTTTTGAAAAACTATTTTCTATTTGTTTTTCATTATGTGTTTATATTAAACATTTTACACTCCCCTCTCCCCAAAATTCAGGTAACTTCTAATAAAAGATATACATAAATTAAGATGACTAAAATTGAATTAGACTGGAGGGAAGCACCAGCTCTTGCAGCATATCCTGCCTATGTGAGCTGAGGAGACCTGCATGGTGCAGGCGACCCCTCCTCCTTTGGACCCAGAGGGAAGCACCAGCACCAAAAAGATCCTCCCCAAGAAACATTATAGTTAAATTTGCAAAGCTCAAAGACAAAAAAAAAGAATTCTAAAAGCAGCAAGAGAAAAGCATCAAGTCACCTATGGGGGAGTCCCCACCAGACTAATAGCAGACTTTTCAACTGAAACCCTAGAGGACAAAAGAAAGTGGAATGATATATTCAAAATACTAAAAGAAAAAAAAAATGCCAGCCAAGAATTCTTTACCCAACAAGATTCTTCTTCAAAAATGAAGGAGAAATAGTGTATTTCCCAGACTAACAAAAGTTGTGGAAGTTCACCACAATGTGACCAGCCCTGCAAGAAATTCTTAGGTAAGTCTGTCATCTGGAATCTGAATAATGATGACTACTATCACAAATACACAAGAAAGAGCAAAACCCACTGTTAAAACAAAAATGCCAGAGAGAAAGAGAAAGAAGCTAAATCATACCACCTTAAATTTCCAACTAACATTGAAGAAGAGAAATAAAAGGGGAAGTACTGATCAAAAGATTTAAATATCTAAACCAAAAGATTTAAAACATTGAAACAAAAAGCAATTAAATGACAGGAATTAAATAATACTTGTCAATAACTACCCTAAATGTGAATGGATTAAATTCCCCATTCAAAAGACACAGACTGTCTGATTGGATTAAAAAGCTAGACCAAGAATATGCTGTTTTCAAGAAATCCACCTCATCTGTAGAGACACACACAGACTAAAAGTGAAGGGATGGAAAAAGATATACATGCAAAGGAAAAAGAAAAATGAGCAGGAGTATCTATTCTTATATCAGACAAAATAGAATTTAAACCAATAAAACCATAAAAAGAGACAAAGAAGGCCACTACATAATAATAAAAATATCTATCCAGCTAGAGGGCATAATAATCATAAATATATATGTACCCAATACTGGAGCACCCAGATATATAAACCAAACACTCTTTGACCTAAAGAAAGAAATAGGCCCTAATACATTAGTAGTGGGTGATCTGAACACCACTCTCTCAGTATGGAACAGATCTTCCAGGCAACAAATCAACAAAGAGACAAAGGATTTAATTTACACCTTAGACCAACTGGATCTGGCATATATATACAGAACATTTCACCCAACAACTAAAGAATATACTTTCTTCTCATTAGCTCATGGAACAATCTCCAGGATAGACCACATATTAGGTCACAAATCTAGTTTCAGAAAATTAAAAAAAAAAATTCCAAGTATCTTTTTAGACCACAATGGACTAAAACTGGATATTGATAATAAGCAAAATTCTGGAAACTATACAATACATGGAAACTAAACAATAGACTCTTGAATGACCTATGGGTCCAAGAAGAAATGAAACAGGAAATCAAAAAATTCTTGAAACTAATGAAAATAAAGGTACATCATACCCAAACTTGTGGGATACTGCAAAAGCTGTACTAAGGGGCAAATTTATTGCAATAAATGCTTGCACTGAAAGAATGGAAAGACTTCAAATAAACAACCTAATATTACACCTCAAAGAATGTCAAAAACAACAAAAATCCAAACCTAAAGGTAGTAGATGGAAAGAAATAATTAAGATCAGAGAAGAACTAAATGAAATAGAGACCCAAAAAACAATAGAAAAGATGAATGAAACAAAAAGTTAGTTTTTGGAGAAGATAAATAAAATAAACAATCCATTAGTTAGGCTAACAAAAAAAAGAAGAGAGAAGATCCAAATAATAAAAATCAGGAATGAAAAGGGAGACATTATAACCAATAACAGAGAAATATAAAGAACCATTAGGGACTATTATAAATAACTGTCATAAAATATGACAACATATATGAAAACTGGGAAGATATGAAGAAGTTTCTAGACACATACAAATGACCCATACTAAACAAAGAAGAGATATAAAACCTGAACATACCAATAACAAACAACAAGTTTGAAGCAGTAATCAGCAATCTTCCAACAAAGCAAAGCCCAATCTGGATGGCTTTACAGCTGAATTCTATTAAACTTTTAAGGTAGAGTTAATACCAATTCTCCTCAAACTATTCCAAACAATTTAAACAGGAGCTACCTCCCAAACTCATTCCATGAGGCCAACATAACTCTGATACCAAAACCAGATAAAGACCATGACAAAAAAATAAAATTACAGGCCAATATCCTAGATGAACAAAGATGCAAAAATCCTAAACAAAATATTAGTAAACAGAATACGGCGACACATTCAAAAAATATTCACTATGATCAAGTAGGATTCATCCCAGGGATGCAAGGATGGTTCAACATATGAAATTCAATAAATGTGATGCATCACAGCAACAAAGTCAAGGACAAAGACCATTTGATTATCTCAATAGATGCTGAAAAAGCATTTGACAAAATTCAACATCCCTTCATGATAAAGACTCTCAACAAATTAGGTATAGAAGGAAAGTATCTCAACACAATAAAAGCCATCTATGACAAGTCCACCACCAGTATCATTCAGAATGGGGAGAAACTGAGGGCCTTTCCTTTAAGAATATGAACAAGACAAGGATGCCCACTCTCACCACTTCTATTTAACAGAGTAATCAAGCAAGAGAAAGAAATAAAGGGAATCCAGATTGGAAAAGATGAAGTCAAACTGTCTCTATTTGCAGATGACATGATACTATATATAGAAAAACCTAAAGACTCTATCCAAAAAATAATAGAGTTGGATAATAACTTCAGTAACTTTGCAGGACACAAAATAAATGCCCCCAAATCAGTTTCATTTATATGCTCAAATAATGAACTAACAGAAAGAGAAAAAAAAAGAAAGTCTGTTTACAACTGTAGTGAGAAAAATAAAATACCTGGAGATCAATTTAACCAAGGAGGTGAAAGATCTCTACAATGAGAACTACAAACCACTACGGAGAGAAATTAAAGAAGACACAAAAAGATGGAAAGATATTCCATGCTCTTGGAATGGAAGAATTAATGTTGTGAAAATGTCTACAGAATCAATGCAATCTGCATTAAAATACCAATGACATTCTTCACAGAAATGTAAAAAACAATCTTAACTTTCATATGTAACAACAAAAGACCCCAAACAGCCAAAGCAATCCTGAGCAAAAAAAATAAAGCTGGAGGCATAACACTACCTGACTTCAAATTCTACTACAAAGCTACTGTAACAAAAACAGCATGGTACCGGCATAAAAATAGACACTCAGACCAATGGAGCAGAATTGGGAACCGAGATATCACCCCTCGGGCATATAGTCATCTGATATTGGACAAAGGCAACAAAAATCTGCATTAGGGAAAAAACTGCCTCTTCAACAAGTGGTGCTGGGAAAATAGGATATCCATATGCAGAAGAATGAAACTAGATATGCACCTCTCACCATATACTAAAATCAACTCAAAATGGATTAAAGAATTAAGTATAAGACCTGAAACTGTAAAATTACTAAGGGAAAATATAGGTGAAATACTTCAGGAACTAGGTGTGGGCACAGACTTTATGAACATGAGCCCAAAAGCAGAAGCAACAAATGAAAAAATAAATGGGACTATATCAAACTAAAAAGCTTCTGCACAACAAGGAAAACAATCAACAGAGTGAAATGAAAACCTACAGACTGGGAGAAAATTTTTGCTAACTATGGATTTAACAAAGCATTAATAGACATAATATGTAAGGAACTCAAGCAATTGCACAGTAAAAAAACAAATAACCCAATTAAAAAATGGGCAAAGGAGCTGCATAGACATTTTTCAAAGGAAGACATACAAATGGCCAACAGGTACATGAAAAAATGCTCAACCTCACTAGTCATCAGGGAAATGCAAATTAAAACTACATTGAGATACCACCTTACCTCAGTTAGACTGATTATAATAAAAAAGATGGTGAATAACAAATGCTGGCAAGGGTGCCGAGAGAAGTGGATGCTTCTGCACTATTAGTGGGACTGTAAATAAATACAACCACTATGGAAAACAGTATGGAGGTTTCTCAAACAACTACAGATAGATCTTCCATAAGATCCAGTAATCCCACTTCTGGGTATGTACCCAAAGGAATGGAAATCACGTTGAAGGGATACCTGCACTCCCATGTTCGTCCCAGCTGTGTTTACAATAACCAAGACATGGAACCAACCTAAATGTCCAGTGATGGATGATTGGATAAGGAAATTGTGGTATATATTCACTATGGAATACTACTCTGCCATTAAAAAAAATGAAACTCTCCCATTTGTAACAACATGTTTGAACCTGGAGAATCATATTTTGAGTGAAATAAGCAAAGCACAGAGGGATAAACACCACATGTCCTCACACATAAGTGGGAGCTAAGAGAGAAAGAAGGAAGGAAAAAAAGACCACAGTGGTGTGTTGGACTTGCAGAGGGAGAGAACATACCCGGGATACAAAGCGGAGTTGGGGGAAAAAGAGGAGGGGGAGGGAGGTTGGGGATAATTGGTTGGGGGACATGGGGTACAAATGTAATTTGTGGTAATGGGCATGCTGCCATTATGTATCTTGCCTTCACATCTCGGGCACTAGGGGTGACAATCAGCTTTGTATCTCATGAATATTCATAACCAATAAAAATATATAAAATAAAATAAATTGAATTAGAAAGACAAGGTCACAAAACTGAAGGGATAACAAATATGCTTAAGATAAATGCAAGGGGTTGTTACTGACTGAGCATCAACTTTGGCCCTGAGCTTCCCGGTTTAAGAAAAATTAGATTTTTATCAGTTTGCTTTCAAAAACAATAATAATATTTTAATTGAAAAAGATTGGGTACTTATGTTTTTGTTTCTTTTATAATTCATGTCATCGTATTCATCACTTAAGGTAATAAAACAGTATATAATATGTTTGCCTCATTCAATGTACTTACATTCAGTACTAATTTCAATTGCAAACTGGAAATCATACATAATCACCATGATATTATGGTAAGATTACATATCTTAGTGTTAAAGATAATTGAGCTAAATATCTAAACATTAGATTAAAAATATTTCTGATCTATTGCCAACTTCCTCTGCTCCCAGGCAACATTGGCGATATTGCCTGGCTGGATTTTAGTGTTGCTGCAAACTGGGTACTAATAAGTCCCTCTTATTCCTTCCCCTTCTAACTGGAAGTGTCTATTGTGCATATTTTGTCCCTTTTTCACCATTATATATTGGGTGTGGGGGCAGTAGGAACTGTACCTTATGAACCTCATCTGCCTCTGGTCCTGACTCAGAAATGCTATGGACTGGACTGTGTCTCTCCTCCACACACCTCAGTCACATGTTGAAGCTCTTACCCCCAACAAGACTGAATTTGGAGACAGGGCTTTAAGGAGGTAATTAAGGTTAAATGAGGTCATAAGGGTGGAGTCCTAGGATCAGTATTGGTGGCCTTAGAAGAGGAAGAGAGAAATCTCTCCCTTTCTTCACACACACACACACACACACACACACACACACACACACACACACACAAATCAAGGAAAGGCCATGTGAAGACACAGCAAGATGGTGGCCATCTGCAAGCCAGGAAGAGAGCTCACACCAGAACCCAACCATGCTGGCACTCTGGTCTCAGACTTCCAAGCTCCAGAAAAAAAAAAGAAAAAAGAATTTCTGATCTATAATAACTTTATGTAAAAAGGCCTAAATGCAAGTGTTTGTAATGTATCTTCCATTTCCCGGAGCTCAATTTAAAGAGTAATACAGCAGTTAATGAAATATATGTGCTTGGCATTTACTTCATAATTAATACAGATGTTTTATCAATCATTTTGACAGCTACTCCCTTCACTACCAATCTATTTTTGGCCAAAAGTATTCCAATTTGCAATATTTTGAATAAAAAGAGAAATTATGGAAAGTACTTTTTTCAGTGTTAGAGTTTTTATTATCTCTAGCTACAGATGATATATTTTAATACGTTAATAATTACATCTATGTTCAAAAATCTATTACACAAATCTATACAGAAAAAGAGAGTGAACAAGTGAACACAAAGAGAAAATTAGGAAAATAATTTGAGTGTTTTTGAAATTCATAAATTTTATGCCCCTCCCAGAAGTGGGCTTCCTACAGCTGTGATTTTACTTCATAATTCATACTGGCCACCTGATCAAAGGAGGGTGAAAATGACCATTAGGATGTTCTTATTCTGTCTCTGGAAATTTGAAACTAAGATTGAGATAATCACTTTCTCTATGTGGCTGAGATGTAAATAGAAATGATGCATTCTTGGCCATATGGACAATCTGCAGAGAGAAAAAATAAGGTAGATAAACCGAGAGTAGTGAAAAAGACTGCGTACTGCTGTCCAGTGCCTATATTTTGGGCCTGATGCATCTGACTTGGATTCTTTCTCTTGCTATCTTGGACATAACTTCACATCGTTTGTAATGCCTTTAGGCTTAAGCTAGCTCAAAATAGTTTCTGTTATTTGCATGCAAGAGTTTTTCTGAACTAATTAAGATGCCCTTTGTGTGCAAGAACATTTTCATTTGGAATTCACCAATAAATTGGTATTAGTTAGAATTACATAACTTATTTAATTGTGTTGGCTCTATACACATTTAGTTAACGTATTTAGTATATATGGACATACATGCATACTTACAATATGCATGTAAGGAAGTTGATGTCCCTAATTTAACAAACTCAGTATATTTTTAAATTTTAATAGAGGTTAATATAATTACATATAATATAATTAGACTTAATCCTAATTAAATTTAATCTATTCATATTTATCTATATAGATTATAATTATCTAATACAGGTTTATTAACCCCAATAATATGAATTCAAGGTTAGGCTAAATTTGTGATAACATTTTTCTATTATTATAATAGATATCTTTAAAAGTATAGTTAATAATTCTGTTTATTTTGTTGGATGATGCTTCTGAACTCTATCTTAATCATTTTCATTTCTATTATTTTAAATAATATTTACTAGAAAATACAGCTATTCTTCAGAAAATCAGCTGATTTAGTGCATAGAACTAACATCAAGATTCTATATGGTGAGGGCCAGAGCAAGATGGCCAAGTAGAAGACATTACCATTTGTCTCCCCCACAAAAACAGACTAAATGATGAATAAACAGTGACACTTGGATTAAAACAACTAAAGGAGAGCACTGGAGCACATCAAAGGAGGAACAGAAATGATAATGAGCACAGAAACTCAGGACAGCACATAGAGAAGAGAAGAAACCACCCAGCCTCCACCACCCCATCCCCCAGTAAGGAGCAGCAGGGAATAGGAAGACTTTCTCCCTGCAGGGAAAAAGTAAGTGAAAGGACTCCAGCAGCCCTCATCAACAACTTGGACACCTACCATTTTCACCTTGCTGGACCCTGACAGTCTACGCAGGGACTAAGACTAACTGAGGTAGCTGCCTGGAGTCCACATAGTTGTGCCCCCCCAAAGGAGCTGACACTGTGCCCTGTCCTCTGTGAAGGAATGGAAAAACATTCTATATAAACAGAACCCAGAAGTGAACAGGAGTAGCTATACATAGATAAAATAGATTTTAAGTCAAACATTGTAAAAAGAAACAAAGAAGGCCATTATATAATGTTAAAGGGTCAATTCAGCAAGAAGATTGTAAACAATTGTAAACATATATGCACTTAACACTGGCACATCCAGAAATATAGAGCAAATTCCATTATATCTGAAGTGTGAGATTGACCTCAATAAAGTAATAATTGGAGACTTCAACACCTCACTCTAAGCATTGAACAGATCATCTAGAAGAAAATCAACATGAAAACATTTGATTTATACCTCTATATAGACCAAATGGAACTTACAAGTATTTATAGGACATTTCATTCATTCACTACAGAATACACATTCTTCTAATCAGCACATGGAACATTCTCCAGGATTGATCACATGTTAGGACACAAATCAAGTCTCAACAAATTTAAAAATAATTGAAATCATACCAAGTATTTTTTCTGACAGTGGACTAAAACTAGAAATCAATAGTAGCTAGAGAAATTCTTGAAACTGTACAAATACTTGGAGACCAACCAAATATTCTCCTGAATGATCAGTGGGTCAAAGAAGAAATTAAGAAGGAAAACAAAAATTTCTTCAAACAAATTAAAACAGAAACACAGCATACCAAAACTTATGGAATATATCCAAAGTAGTACTAAGAGGGAAGCTCCAAGAAATAAATACCTAAACCAGTAATAGAAATATTTTAAATAAATAGCCTAATAACGCATCTTAAGAAACTAGAAAAGTGAGAATAAACCAAACCCAAGATTAGCAGAAAGAAAAAATAATAAAGATCAGAACAGAAACAAATTCAATTGAGACCAAAAAAACAATACAAAAGAGTGACAAAGCAGAATGTTGGTGTTTTGAAAAGATAAACAAAATTAACAATTCATTAGCTACACTAACAAGAAAAAAAAGACATAAATAAAATTAGAGATGAAAAAGGAGACATCACAACTGATACTACAGAAATACAAAGGAATTATTATGAACAAATATTTGCCACCAAATTGGGAAACCTAGAGGAACGAATAAATACCTGGACACATATAATCTATCAAGATTGGATCAAGGAGAAATAGAAAATCTAAACAGAATGACTATGAGTAATGAGATTAAGTCAATAATAAAAAGTTTCCCATTAATGTAAAGCTCAGGACTGGAAGACTGAACTACAAAGCTCTACTAAACATTTAAAAAATATTTAATATCAATTCTTCACAAATTCTTCCAAAACGTTGAAGAGGAGGGAGCTCTTCCAAACTCACTCTACAAGGCCAGCATTAACCTGATACCAAAAGCAGACAAGGACACAACAAAAAAAGAAAACTATATGCCAATATTCATGATGAACATTAATGAAAAAATCCTAAACAAAATGTTAGCAAACCGAATACAGCAGCATATTAAAAAGATTTTTCACCACAATCAAGTGAGATTTATCCCAGTGATGCAAGGTCAGTTCAACATATGCAGATCAATACATGTGATATATCACATCAAAGAAATGAAGGTCAAAAACCATATGATCATCTCAATTGACCAAGAAAAAGCATTTGATAACTTCCCTTTATGATAAAAGCCATCAGCAAATTAGGTATAGAAGGAACATACCTCAACAAAATAAAGGCTATATATGACTAACTGACAGCTAATGTCATACTGAATGGAGAAAAGCTGAAAGCTCTTCCTCTAAGAGCAGGAACAAGACAAAGATGCCCACTCTCTCAACTCTTATGCAATATAGTACTGGATGTCTTAGCCAGAGCAATTAGGCAAGAGAAAGCAATAAAGAACATCCAAATTGGAAAAGAGGAATTCAAATTATCCCTGTTTGTAGATGACATGATATTATATGTAGGAAAACCTAAAAACTCCACCAAAATATTCTTAGAACTGATAAATGAATTCAGTAAGGTTGCAGAATACAAAATCAACATACAAAAGTCAGTAGCATTTCTATACACCAATAATAAGCAAGATGAAATATAAATCAAGAAAGCAATCCCATTTACAATAGCTACCAAAAAAAGAGAAAACTAGGAATTAAATTAACCAAGGAAGTGAAAGATCTTTACAAAGAAAACTATAAAACACTGATGAAAGAAATTGAAGAGTATAAAAAGAGATGAAAAGACATTCCATGTTTGTCAGTTGGAAGAATTAACATTGTGAAAATGAGCATGCTACCAAAAGTAATCTACAGATTCAATGCAATCCCTATCAAAATACCAATGACATTCTTCACAGAAATAGAAAAAAAAGTCTTAAAGTTCATACGGATCCATAAAATATCCCAAATAGCCAAAGGAATCCTAAGAAAAAAGCGTAAACCTGGAAGCATAACACACTGGACTTCAAAATGTATTACAAAGCTATAGTAACCACTAGCACAAAAACAAACACACAGACCAATGGAACAGAATAGAGAACACAGAAATAAAGCCATGTACTAAAGCCAACTGATTTTCCGTAAAGGTGCTAAGAGTTTTTATTGGGGAAAGGATGGTTTCTTCAATAAGTGGTGCTGGGAAAACTGGATATCCATAAGCAGAAGATTGAAATCAGACCTCTATTTTTCACCATACCCCCAAATCAATTCAAAATACATTAAAGACCCAAATTTAAGATCCCAAACTATGAAACTACTCGAAGAAAACATAGAGGAAATATTACACAAAATGTGCGTGAGCTTTTTGAACAGCACTGCAAAGGCACAGGCAACTAAAGCAAAAATAGACAAACAGGTCTACATCAAACTAAGAACTTTCTGCATAGCAAAGGACACAATCAATAAAATGAGGAGACAACCTACAGAATGAGAGAAAGTCTTTGCCATCTACACACCAGACAAGGGGCTAATATCCAGACTATATACAGAACTCAAACAACTCAACACCAAAAAACCAAATAACCCAATTTTAAAAATGGGCAAAGGACCTGGACAGACATTTCTCAAAAGAAGACATACAATTGGCCAACAAGCACATGAAAAAATGTTCAACATCACTGATCATCAGGGAAAACCACAATGAGATAGCCTCTCACTCCAGTTAGAATGGCTATTTTCAACAAGACAGAAAACATCAAAGGCTGGCAATGTTGTGGAGAAAAGAGAACTGTTCTACATTGTTGGTGGGACTGTAAATTAGTACAGTCATTGTGGAAAATGGTATGGAGATTCCTCAGAGAATTAGAAATTGAACTACCCCATGACCCAGCAATCCCACTACGGAGTATATACCCAAAGGAAATGAAATCAATATATTGAAGATATGTCTGCACTTCCAAGTTCATTGCAATACTATTCACAATAGCCAGAAGATGGAATCGACCTAAATGTCCATCAATGGATAAATAGATTTGGAAAAAGAAAAGGTAGCATATATACACAATGGAGAACTATTCAGCAATAAAAACAAATGAAATATTTTCATTTGAAGCAAAATGGATGGAACTGAAGATCATCATGTTAAGTACAGTAAGCCAGGCACAGAAAGACAAATAGAACATGATCTCCCTCATATGTGGAAGCTAAAAATAAAAATAAAGTGGTTCTCATAGAAGAGGGTAGAATAATGGTCACCAGAGTCTGGGAGGGGAGGGAGGATGCAGGGAAGGGGAAGTGGTGAATTAATGGGTACAAATGTATGCTATCCACCCTAAGTGAATCAATGTACAGAATAGGCATGTATTGAAACAACACACCACACTCCACAAATACATACAAATAAATGTTAAAATAGATTTTAAAATATTCTTTCTGTGAGGATATTGTTACCAACATGCTCTGTGATCAATTCATCACATTCTCTCTCAGTTTCTTCATCTATATGATGAGGACTAATGCTGTGCTGCTAGCTGCCCATTTTTCAGGATTTAGATCAATTGAGATATATAATCTATAACTTTTATAGAAATATAAATCTAAACTTTTCTAAAAACACTGATATAATAATAGAGACTGAGACACGTTTTTACACTTTTGTGTTATCTAGACAGGACTGAGGCAAACCGGAAGAACTGAAAACACTATCAAATCAATGTTCATACAGTGCCCGAATTTTAGATAAATGGAAACTATTTTTAGCAACAAAAATATGGCACTTAGATGAGCTCTTCCTTTAATAACGAATGGTTTTCAGGATGACACTGAATTTCACACATAAAAGCACAATTTAGAAAACCTGCAACACAAAGCAATTGGGTAATGTGTAAATTGGCTATTTCCTTTTAGAATCAGTATGCACTTTGGCTCTCCTCAGACCTCTGTAACAGAAAAGTTGCCGAATCTCTACATCACATCTACATTGGAGAGAGAACAAGAAAGTTAGCCACACGTGACTGTGTGTGCTAAAGAATTCAAATATAACAATCCAATTATGTGTTGTATAATGAGTTATGGTCAAATTATTTTTCAGAAATTTCCCTCATCAATGTCAGTGTTTAAAAAGTATTTTAGTCATATACAATTATTGCCTTGTTGAATAGCCACATTTTAATATATTGGCTAACTGCTTTTCTCAGAAGTCTCTCCTTTAACCTCTATCATCTTTACTTTTCTGCACTGTCTCCACATGTTCCTGTAGCGTTCACCCATTTATACCTCTCTTACTGATATTTACTGTCTGTTACCTACTCTCTACTGCTTAAGGATTTTTCTGTGCTCAATGCTATTTTCAGTTTTTCTTTTATTTTACCCTAATGCTCAGTTAGGCTATTTTCTTGTAGAATAGTTTTCTTCTCTTAATTTACTTCCACTCTTTTGCTGTCACTTTTTTAAAAAAATGTGTTTATGAGTGCAGATGTAAGGGTGACTTTTGTTGTTTTTGTCAACGAGATTATATGCACGTGAACCAAAGAAGCCTTTTAATCTAGTTTTACACTAAATGGAAATATCTATTTAAAGCACTCACTTGAAATCCAAACGTATTATTCTGAGATCCATGCCGTGGCACACCTGGGTTTTCACACGAGGTACGGGTGGGTTCTAAAGTGAGGATTAAAAACATAATTTTCCTTTAAAATTTACAATAGGTTTATTTCGCTCATAAAAAATAACTTTAAATGATCTGGGTTTTAATGAAAGAGCCCTGGATAATAATAAAGAGTGTAAATGTAATAGCACCTCTTACGGACAAAAGCCTGCTAATATTGAAGCAAGAAATTCAGGTAAACTGCATTTGATATGAATCATGCAATTCTTGTACTTTGAACCCTTCTAATATAAAAATGCTTAACATCCAACTTACTCTGTGAATACAATGTTAAGAAAAAATAAAGGATATGAAAGAATTACACATGCATAAAACATTTGCTCAAGGACCTCGCTAAGTTATAATTTCAGGTAGGGTAATATTCCTCTGAATAAGTAAGAGTTTTTTTTTTTTTTTTTTTTTTTTTTTCCAGAAATAGGATTTAGTAATTTGGATTTCACTGACACCTGTAGGAGACTCAAGCATAAGAATGGTAGGGCTGATAGTTTCTGAGTTGGTTGGTTTGTATGACAGGTTTTTGTTGGTTTACCAAATGTGACATTTAATTTTAGGATTACAAAATATACTTACACCCATTTCAAAATCAATATATCTTTTAGATATTTTTGGAGCAAGTTTCATTTCATATGAAAGTGCTTTATTAACCATAAAGATCTAAATAAATGTTACTATTCAATAGTGCTATTAATCTGAAGCTTTTTTTCTTTTTCATTTTACTGATAATCCAAAGTCAAGTGTTTCTTGTGGAAGTTTCATGTGGAAGTTTGAAATGCTAAAAAAAAAAATGTCATATATTCTATCTATTCATTTTCAGTGCATTTTAATTGCTTTTTTATTTTACATTTGTTTTTCATATTTAGCCAACTATCATTTATAGGATAAAGAAATCTATTAAATGTCATTGCTACCTATCAATTCCAAAATTAGTGAGCATAATCAGCCTTTAATTAATATTACCTATGCAGTGAGGTGATGAACCACTCCAAGTGCCATCTGCTTGACATATTCTGGTGCTTGATCCCACTAATATGAAGGGAGAATTGCAGCTGAATGAAACCTCTGACTGGTATATGAAGCTTTTGCCTTCTCTTTTTCCTTGGGCAGGTATACCAGGGTCACCACAAAATTTTGCTAGAAGTGAAAAGAAAGACACTATAACAAAGATCTAAGATTCAGCAGAATAAACATCTTACAAAATGGTGACAACTAATGAGAACATTGCACTAAAGTGACATTACCCATGATACCCCAATAAAAACTTTAGTTTTTTTTCTAGCTTATATCTACATGAATAAATACTGAATGACAAACTCGGTATAACACTCAAAAATCTAGTCTGATTCAGATATTTTCCATGTAGGAGATTACCTTAATGTGTACAGAGTTTTTTCTATTTTTGTTGTTTTGTATTGACCAGAAACAAACCCTGTATTTGTATGTATAGGATGCAAAGTTAAAATATTCTCCTGAAAATGCATGTGATTCATACATAGCTCTGTAAAAAAAGAACCAACCCATAATGTTCCAGTTTGTACTCTACAGATTGCACTGACTGTATGTGTGTGTGTGTGTATGTATATATATACATACACACACACACACACACACACAGGTAGCATGGGGGAAGGCGATAAGTCCTATGGGAAAAAAAATAGTTCAGAGGAAGGAGATCGAGACTGTACATGTGTGTGGTAGGTGGCAGTAAGCGGGGACAGATTTTAAATAAGTGGCAAAGGTGTCTCTCACTGAGAAAAGATTTATAGTAAACAAAGTGTTTAGCCATGCTGATATCCCAAGGGAAAGCGTAGAGAAAACAGCATCGCCAAAGACTTATGCTGTGGCATGTCCAGCATGTTACAGTAAGAATAAGGAGGCCACTGTGGGGGAAGCAGAGTGAGCATGCAAAAGTGTGATAGAGAGTGAGATCAAATTGTTTCAAATCTAGTAGATAACCCAGGCAAACATACCTATAACAAATGCTTTCGATTTTTTTTATTTGGTAAAAAAATATATATATAACATACAAATTTATCATTTTAACCATTTTGAAATGTACTCAAGTTTTAAATGGGCACATTTAACACCTGAAAGCTTATTTCCCTCTAAAGCAAACAGAAACCAAACACTTTGAAGTATAAATGTAGCCTTAAGATGATTATAGGTTGGGTGATGAGAAAACGCATCGTACCACATCCAGACAATTTTGATAGTGAAAGGGGGACTCTAACTGGACAGGATGCCTGCCAGGACAACAGGAATAAACTAGTAATGCCCAAGCCAACTGGAGTATGCTTATCCTAATTATAGAATATCTCATTCTTGGGTTCAATGTTTAAAGAAAGACTTTCCCAGAAATTCAAGACTCTAGCATAAACTTGAATTTTCAAGCCTCTTTTTAGTAACTTCTTTTTCTCTTTAAAATAGTTAAAATTAAAAGTAATCATTAAATAAATATTAAAACAAAATAGAGGAGAAACTTTCAGAGTAAAGTAATATGGGTAAAATACCTTTGCTTTACTGCGTTTTGTTTTAATTTTGACCATCTCTTAGATGTTGTAAACCTTAGTGCTACTTGACATCCAAACACTTCTGGCAATGTAACATCAAACCAGAAAGGCCGGAGACCTTGTCTTAGTATCTTTGTACATCTAGCACATTTTGAATTCAATAGATGTTTCCTCAGTGAACATCATCAATGCACATTTGAGCTTGAGCAATTGTTTCTAGCACTAAGTAATTTCATAACCTACTTCTGATGTGTTTCTTTTGCAAATTTCCACCGAGTCATTCATCTTTATGCAACAAAGAAAAGAAAGGAGGGAGACCCAACCACATAAACTCCTCAGTCCTCACCCCATCTCTGCATGTGTCATTTCATCTGTTTTCTAACTTGGATTTTCCTATAGTAAACCAAACACTTATTAATGTCAGGTTTAGATGCTTAAGACACAGGGTTTATTTTCAAGTGGCTTCAGTTCACAAAGACATTAGTATGAAAGGACATTGCAATATGAAAAGACTAATATGAAAGGACATACTTTACACAGAATTAAAGAGAAAAGACTTTCCTCTTTATAAAGTCCCTAAAATTAATAAATTTGGCCATTTAATGGATAAGAGCATGGTATTTTAGGACTACCTTTTTTGAACTTGAGTCCACAATCTGCCATTTACTAGTAATGTGACCTTAAACCACATAACAATGTAGCTGGTTCCCTAAATGATGAAAGAGTTACACAGTGTTCTCTCAGTTTGATTTTCCTCTCTGAGGTTGTGTCGTTATTTATTAAAATGTTATGACTAGACATATTTACCTAGGAATTCTATTATGTATAGAAGAAATAATATATGTAAAGCAAGTGAGATAAAGTTAGCCCTATTATACCTGGATACTTATTATAATTCAAATGTCAATGAATAAATATTTTATTATTATTGTATTTTAATAGAATCAAAAATAAAACACCATATAAACATAACTTTTTAATTGTGACTTTTTTCAGCCATATCAAAATCACATCAAAAAACAAAAACAAAAACAGCATTAAAAAAATCATAAAATCATTTTTGTACAACCTCCATGACCCTCTCTATTCTGGAGTAGCCAGAGGGTATCTAGTCTTATTCAGAACACATTGTTGTTTTCTACAACAATCCTTAACATGAATTGGAATTTTAAGGGCCAGTTTTTGTGACATCAACATTAAGGCATTGGAACAGACTTATTCTAAAAATCATATCACCTAGAAGGAGCTCCTTTGTATGTCACATAAACTGCAGACTAACAGACCACAATTGTAATAATAAATTAGTTTTCTCTCTCATGCTCAACCTAACTGGTTAACAATATCTCTCTAGAGCAAATAAATGCATTATGAGTGATCTGATGAGCAAGCAAAATGGTGGTATGCATGCACGGTAATTGTTATCACTTAATAGGAAGCTCTTCAAATAAACTGTGCAAAAATACACCTAATAATTTGTCTTCATAAGTGAGTCATAATTCTACAATATATTTATTAAATATATATTTATTTCATACTAAAAATATGTGTTTGTTCAAAAGAATATGCTTATAAAATATATGAATGACATTAAGTTAGGAAATGAATATCTAGAAGCTAACACTCAAGACACTGAAAATTGCCAATACTGTTAAAGTTGTCTGTGAGACCCACCCAGACAGCATCCCTTTCCTCAGGCCCAGGACAGGAAACCTTATCTCATCCTGAATTCTAAATTTCTTATTTCCATACATTTCATGGTAATTTTACCACATTCAAATATATATTTATCACTTTTTCATTTAAAAGTTATATCTCTGGCATCATGTTTAAGAAATATATATGTTATATACAAGGGGTCTTCAAAAAGTTAATGAAAGATTCATATTATTTTTTAATTCCATTTTTCCACAAACTTTTTGAAGTACCCTTGTGTATATGTGTGTACATGTATATATTTAAGCACTGAATTGTTTAACTTTACCACTAAAATCGATGATGATATTAATAATCTTGTACATGTCTCCTCATGCACATGTACAAAAATTTCTGTAGGGCATATATCTAAAAGTGATTTCTGGGCAATAGACTCTGCACATCTTTAACTTTGCTAAATGATACCAACTAGTTTTGCAAACAGTTGTGTCAACGTATACACCCATCATGAGTGTATAGAAGTTTACATTGTTCTATGTTCTCACCAACACTCACTATTACCTTTTTTTCCCCCTCAATCCGATGGTTAGGAAAAACTATTTATGTCTTTTGCCCATTTTTTGTATTCTATTTTTTGTTTTAGGAAAGCTTTATATAATCTACATATTATTATTATTTCTCACATATATTGGTTATTTTGTCCAAGTTCGTGATTGATCTCTGACAATGAAAAATTTTTAATTTTAATGTTGCTTTTTCGTTTAAGGTTATACCTTTTGCATCTTGTTTAACAAATAATTTCTTACCCTGAGGTCATTTAATAGACTCTAAATATTTAAAACTTTAATAATAAAAGTGTAATAAATCTGGCACTGATTTGTTATTTGTTGTGAGATTGATTTTATGTGTGTGTGTATTAAATAATTGCCTTGTAGCATTAATTGAAATATCCCATTCCTTCCCCAGTGACTTGTTCTGTAATATATCTGTGAGGAAATGGAGTTAGTTTAGTCAGGCCCTCTCACCTCATATCAGGTGGGGTATGATTCAGCGTATCTGTTGTAAACAAGATACATAAGAGTAATGTTAGTGCGCATGTGCGCCCATTGTACCCCTTGGCTTGCTGGTGCTATTGTGTTCTTTCAGTAAGGAAGATAGTAGCGCTGAACAGATGGCCAGGGGAGCTCACGAGTGAAGAACAAAGCATGTAGTCTTTGCTGGCGGCTATTCAGTTTTTTTTTTGTTTTTTTTTTTGTTTTTTTTTTGTCAACTACCCAGCTCAGGACGTGCACAGGATGGGGCAGAGGGGTATGTGATCCAGCCCAACGATATCAAATATCTGCAAATGGTTCTGTGCTCTCTACTCTAAACATTGGCTTACTTTATCCCTGCAGCAATATCAGTATCTGCCAGAGGTACAGCAGTGAACAAAACAAAAAATCATTGCCTTCAAGGAGTGTAAGTTTAAGTAGAGGACATAGTTCAAATAAGCAAGATAAGAAAAATGTATACATTTTTAAGAAGAAAAAATAGGGATGAAGGAAAAAAATAGGGATAAAATTAAGAAGAATAAATAATGCCTGGAAGCGTGGCGTTATATGTTAACATAAGGAATTTTAAATAAGGTGACCAGAGAAGACAATACTAGGAAGAGAGATTATTAGTAAAAAGCTGAAGAAAGAAAAGCACATTTCCAGGCAAAGGGAATAGCAAATATAAAAACACTGATGCCAAAGCAAAGATCAGTTCTCAAGAAAAGTAAGGAGGCCTATGTACCTGAAGTAGAATGTATGAGGAGGTGATGTGATGAAATCAGGAAAAAAAAAGAAAAAAGTCCTAGGAGACTAAAGGGGATTTGGCTTCCTCTTGAATGAGCTGAGAAGTCCCTGCAAGATTCTGAGAAGTTTAAGGGTTAACTCTGCCTAACTCATGGCCACGGAGACAGGTCAAGTGCTCTTCCATCCCATTCTGGGAAGAGCAGGAGGGCCAGGAATGGGATAGCACAAGACATCTCTCTGAACGAGTATTGTCCAAATCATGTACTAAAATAATTTATGTAAAACAGAAATGTGATTTTTGTTTTGTTTTATAGTTTCCAAGTTAATCTTAAAAAGTAACACACGCTGGGATATATAGCATACAGAGACCTTTGTAACCAAAAATAATAATCTTTTCTCTCTGTTTACTCTGGTAATTTAGTTGTATAATCACCGTGACAAATGCCATCATAAGAACTTGGTTTGAATGAACATGTAGAAATGACATGGATTTATTTTGGAGAGGGATTTGGGGGTAAATTACAGAGTATTCAAGTGAGATAAATTAGAAATAAATAAGAATAATTTTCCAGCAGTAGAATGAATCTAAGAGGGACTCCACTTTGAGGAATAATTCTGAAAAATAAGAAAAGTTTAGAAACAAAGCAGTTTAGCCTAAAATTTGGAGTCAGAACACAAGAATTCTAACAGTTGGATTACATGAAAAGTAGCTACACTGACAAATACTGATTTTTTAATGAATTTTAATTAGGCATCGGAGGGAATTTAACAATCTCATATTTGTTCTAGCAAAAGTTGAAAAAATAAAGTAACAATTGCTATTTAAAACAATTTTAATTATGGGAATTGTACTTACGTAAGCACTGTGGTACTTCGCCACTCCAGGTACCATTCCCTACACACGTCAAAACAGCAGGAAAGGATAGTTCATATCCTGGAGAACAGATGTAACTAATACTAAAGCCCCAGTCAAAATTTGTTCCTTCCAGCCTTCCATTAGAGATCTGGGGAGGAGGTGGGCAGGTAACAGCTGCAATTACATTAACAGTGATTAGACACAGCTGTTGAAATATCCTGGGTGTAAATAAATAAATAAATATCATTAGAAGAAGCATATGTGCTAATTTAACCTCTTGGAGGACAATATGGTGTAACACATTTTATTCTCCTAGTAGTATTCCTGAAACAATCCCTGGAATTAATCCCTCGTGGATGCGACTTTTTTTTGGCAGCATAATGGCTACTGGTTGTCAGAGATTCTCTAACAAAATAGCAAGCTGTCTGACATCTAAGAAAAAGCAAATAGAGGGTGATTTTCTATCTAGTATATTGTAACTGATATATTATTGGTTTTATATAAAATTATTTTCCAGTGACCTTTAGACAGAGAAGAGCTGGCTTGTTTGGCTACATAGAGCATCAGCATTGTAACCAAGGAATTTGGAAGTATTTGAAAAGACAGATCATGTTTTTGGTTAAAATGTCCAGATTGGTTCCCTTAACTACTTATATTCATATGTTAAAATGTTTTACTGGATTTGTAAGCGCAGTTTCAAATGTTTTAAAATTTATTTTCCTTAAATTGTTTTAAGTTGTCCCCAAGCAAAGATGGATTGGTTAAGATAACACAGATTAAAGGAAAAAGAGGGGTAACAACTTCAAAATCTAAAAATGAGGAATGTTTGTATTATGATGACTAGCAACATGTATGAATAATTTTTTGGAGCTGGCTAACATTGCAATTATCAGTACGAATTAAAGAATGTATAAAATAAATTATAAAATATAAAATTCATATAAAATTTAAAACATTTAAAATTTAAATTTAATATTTAAAATTTAAAAATATTCATATAAATTTCTAAAGTTCATATAAAATTTAAAACAAAATTCATATAAAATATAAAACTGAAATATAAAATTCATATGTTTTCATATACTAACTGTATACTTAAAGTGATCTGATTCAGAAACTGTATCATCAAGAGGAAAAAGACAAATATATTATTATTTTTTGTTGGATTATAAGTCAGGGAGATATTAAACTATCAATTCACAGACATTTAAAAAGATGCATAAATGAGAAATCTCAGTTATTAAAAATAAAAATTATTATAAAACAGTATAAGTTGTCTGACATTGTATTTACAGTATTATTCAAGTAATCATAAAAATTGGCAAAATAAATTATGAAAATATTTCCAATAGAAAAACAAACAGCATTAAGTAGAAAATTTATGCCTATATTGATTAAAAACATAATTCTAAATTGCATTGTTTGAAGAAGCAGATTCTCCTGTTCTTTAAAAAAGATAACAGTTCTATAATTCAATCTGGCAGTTCCCAAATTATAGGAGGTTTTTGTCCCCATCCGTGAATGACTTGACCCAAGTAGATCAGCAAATTAAAGTTATAATTCATTAAGGTTACATTCTTTTTTTTTTTTTGACCAGTAAGGGGATCACAACCCTCGGCACGGTGTCGGTGTCGTCTGCACCACACTCAGCCAGCGAGCGCACCGGCCATCCCTATACAGGATCCGAACCCGCGGCCTCGGAGCCACCAGCGCCGCACTCTCCCGAGTGAGCCATGGGGCCGGCCCAAGGTTATATTCTTTTTTAAATATTCATCAATCAACATAAGTAATGTGGTGATAGTAATGTGATGCAGTAAGTACATGGTATTTTTGTTCTTTTGCTTGCATTAAAGTTCACTGTTGTTACTCATAACACAATACTTTTTGGTTGAAGTATCATTTTTAAAACCTCTACATTACAATAGGTTTTTTTAAAAAACCTGCATCAGCAATTTTCCAGTACCAGAAAAAGAAATGAAATTGCAATGAAAAAAACATTATTTAAATATTCTTTAAATACACATACAAAAAATAAGAAAATACGTTGTGGTTACCACTTCAAAATGTTGAAAAAACCATTATCATACCTCTGCAAGTTGGCATTACTCCACTCCATGTGCCATTAGTAGTACAAGTCCTGATTCTGGAACCATTCAATTCCATTGTGTAACCTGGCTGGCACATGTAAGAAACATTTTGTCCAACCACATAATCATCTCCATATCTCAGTCCATTAGCTGGTATACCTGGGTCTCCACAATTGATTACTATCAGTATTGGATTAGAAGAGCAGATGGTTAATGCGGCATGTATTTAATGGAGAAGAGTAGTAAGCATATGGCATACTTAATATACAAGTAGGGAAAATTAGTTATCATGTTCATTTTAATCATAAAACATAAGCATATTTAAACCACATACTGGCAATTGCTGATTATGATCAGGTATGCTTATTACGGAATTCTACACATATGCTTCAGAAACTGTCACTTAGACCCTGGAAAAGCTAGGTTAATATGCCCTTATGTTGTAGGGAATACTGATGCAGTAACCTTTTCTAACCTGCATTATATGACCACAGAGAAACCAACCTAAACAATCAGATTTCTAACATAATATTTAAAGTCTGCATTCCTACATATGGCTACTGAAATATCTAATTTGTGTGCCTTGCTGGACTGAAAGCTTATTTTCTGCACAGCATTACTCAACTGGAAATTATAATAGTTTTTAATTAAAGTAATGTTGGATCCAAAAAGAATATTTTTTATTGAATAAATGAACGAATGAATAAAGTATTTAAATGTGAATTTATCACATACAGGGTAAAATACATAATTTGTGGGTTCACCACAAAATAAAAAAGCTACTATCAGTGGTGGAGAAATCAGTTTCCCAATTCCACCAACTAACTGCCAACCGAGGCAGAAGAAACCCAAGTAACTGCAAACTCCACCCTGGAGTGTGCTTGCTGCCTGGACTGGAGGTGGGTGATAGGCCTGCCCACCCCAAGTTCTTGCCTAACATGCCATGCATTGCCAGCCCAAGACAGGCACAGCGCTGCTTTGCTCTGTCACAAGACTCCAAGAATATACCCATCTCTGACCCTCCCCACATTTGCAACCAGTCCCTGCAGGAGGGGTAGAAAAACAGAGCAATGTGAACTTCCCTCTACTGAAGACACAATTGACCTGCTGGGCAGAGGTGTCGGGTCACAGAGCAGAGGTGGAAATGGGGAAGCCAGGCAGAACCAGGAACATGAGACTATGGGGAGCAAGAGACCTAGAACACTTCCCAAGGATGGAGGGAGGTGAGGAGGGAAACCACACACTAGCAAAGGCTTTAAGCTCTCAACACACACTGCTTTGTCCCAGTGGACTTCAGTTACAAAACACAAATTCAAAGTTAAAATTATTAAGAATTTTGAGATGGCTATTATAGAGCATTACATTTTAAGCATGGGACCCATCTAAGCATGATGTTCTATTGATTGCAATGGTCTCGTACCCTTGAGTGTGATTGCATATATGAGTATAACATTACGATTTATTTATGATGCCATCCCAAAACTTTCAAAGACTTGAGACAGCTTAGAAAATATAAATAATACAATATAGCATTTAACAATGCGACATAACAAAGATTATATATAAGTAACAAAAGTACTAAATTTTTAGGCATGGGTTTTAATCATGATTTGGTCAATGAATTGGCCAAAAGCTTTCTGGCAGCTAAGAAAAGCAAAAATATAGGTTACACATTTTGTTTTCTAAGAATGAAAAACCTATATTTGCCTTTTAGTCTACTGAGTCATTTTGTTCACAAAAGGGTAAATAATTTCCCCAAGTAAATCTGGGTTATTTTTTCTCTTTCTCTTTTATTCTTCCGAGAATTTTGGAGGGCCATGGTTAAAGACTAAAAATGGATTAAGCATGTAAGACCTTAACAGAACTTCAATTACATTGTATGTATTAATTTGTCATTAAGAATTATGAATGTTAAGATATCCTTCATATTACTGTAATCTGTTAAGCTTAAAAAGTCTTATGATTATCAATAATGACATTTAAATTAAAGAACAATATTCAGGGCACTCCACCTGGTAATTCTTGGAGCTCTCAAGACAGTTTTCTAAAATCAAACTCATTGCATGCTTCTATTTGACTCCTAATTAGAGTTCTGTATAAATAATGGCTTTTCTTCCTGTGATTATTGATGAGGAATTTTTTTAAAACGGTACAACTGAATTGGATTGGAAATTAAATAATCCTGTTAATTTACCAAAAATATGCTATTTCTTTTTCTAGTTTCAAAATTTACAACCATATGAAAATGAGTAGATGCCTTCAATTTATTTTATTTTGAGTTATTTTATATTTTTAACCTAGATTTCTAACTGGGAAGAGGAAATTAGAAGGAATACCTACAAGTTGTTGTTATTTTCTGGGCAGTGCTTTATAGATTGAATTAAAATCTTGGCAAGAAGGACAGCCCAACCCGGTGGTAAGGCACATGAACTGAGATGCAGCCACCAAGCGAGAGGACAGAGGGTTTATTTTACAGATGCATGAAGAAAGAGTTCTGCACATTGTGGCAACATCATGAATGAAATGCCTAACAACAAAAGCTTCAGAAGGATGTGTTTGGTGACTTCCTAATGAAGAAAGGCCAGTCAAAGAGGCAGTTTCCAATAGCAACAGTCTTTGTAAATAGCACCTGCTTCACAAGTCAATTCATTCACTACCCGCTTGTTTTCAGCAACAAAACGAGGCTTTTGGTCTTTTCAGGCCTTAGAATAGTAGCTCTTTAGGGCTTTACCCTAAAATTCACAGTCATCAGTGCATGACAACAAGGTGCTATGCTTTATTGCAAGAAAATCTTCTAAGATCACCAGAATCCCCGAACACACATCATACACGTACATAGACACACACACATATACACCAATCAGCCCCATGAAGACAAATATTTTGTCTCTTTTCTATGCCATTGTACTCTAGGAACATTGCCTAGTGCATGAGTTATCTATAAGAGGTTAAATATTTATTTAGAAAATAAATAAGAGAATAAGTATGTGAAGGAATGATTAAATAAATTGCCAGCTCAAATTCTCAAAAATATACAAATTGTTTTAAAGGTTTGAATTGGTTTTGTGGGCAGGTTCTCATTAGTCTATTATGTAATTGATGCTAATTTGACATCAATTTTGATAAATCTAAGTAGATCACCTCTACACTAAACACAAAAGAGAACTGTAGAAATTCTGGTCAATCTATATGCCATTTAAAAACCATTTTCTCTTTTAACTTCTTATATGAGCATTATAAAGGTGCATTTTTAAATAAAATAGAATCACATTACTCACTTTTTAAGCAGAATTCATTTTTTATTAAATATCTAATGGGCATTTTTGGTATGTTAACACACATAGATCCATGTAACTTATTTTTAATGGTGTATTATTCCCTTACATGGCTATACATGCAATAAAATTTATGTAACCAAACCCCTATGGACTGATGTTTGAGTTATTACATTATGTTCCTATTATAGACAATGCAGCAAGGAACAGGCTTGCTCAGGTACCATTACACATGTGGGCTTCTATCTTCAAGCCCAGAACAGAATTCTACTGTAGCACAATGAAGTTTCAGAAAGATGGTGAAACCATTCCTCTTATAATGCTTCAGATTTTACATGATCTCCCAATTCTGAAGTTGATTTCCTTCCCTTTGGTGCATACCCAGTAATGATATAGCTGGATTATAAGTTAGATTTATTTTTAGTTCTCTAAGGAACCTCTACAGTGTTTTCCACAGTGACTACAAATTTACACTCCCACTAGCAATGTAGGAGAGTTCTCTCTTCTTCACATCCTCACCAGCATTTTTATTTTTTGTCTTGTTGATAATAGCAATTCTAACTGGAGTGAGATGGTATTTCACTGTGGTTTTAATTTGCATTTCCCTGATGATTAGTGATGTTGAGGTTTTTTTCCATGTGTTTGTTGGCCATTTGTACGTCTTCTTTGAGAAATGACTGTTCAGTTTCTTTGCCCATTTTTTAATTGGGTTACTGTTTTTTTTGTTGTTTGTTCGTTTGTTGTTTTGCTGTTTAGTAATTTAAGTTTCTTATATATTCTGGAATTTTTATTGCAACACAGTTCACGATAGCCAAGGGAAGGAATCAACCTAAATGTCCATCAACAGATGAATGGATAAAAAAAGCTGTGGTATAAATATAGGATGGGATACTACTCAGCTATGTGGAAAATGATATCCTACCATTTGCAGCAACATGGATAGAACTGAAAACCGTCATGTTAAGTGAAGTAAGTCAGGCATAAAAAGACAAATACCACATTATATCATTCATACATGGAAACTAAAAAAAAAAAAAAATGTGGTTCTCGTAGAAGTAGAGAGTAGAATAATGGTTACCAGAGTGGGATGAGGGGGAAGGAAAAATGGCGGACCACTGTGTACAAAACGATGCTATCTACTATAAAGAAATCATTGTCAATATATGCATGTATTGAAACAACCTACTGTACTCTACAAATATGTACAAGTAAATGTTAAAATATTTTGAATAAAAAAATGAATAAATAAAAAAATAAAAGACCATTCTAAAAAAAAAAATGGTTTCCTTTTTAGATGCCAGGACGGTAGCGTTTCTCAACTTTAACCTCAGCACTGTTGACATTTGGGAGCAAATAATTCTTGGTTGTAGGGGGCTGAATTTTGCATTTTATGATGTCCTATAGTCTTTCTGGCATCTACCTGTTAGACTCCAAAGGCACCACCCACCCATGCACTGTGACAACCAAAAATATCTCCAGACATTGCCAAATGTCCTCTGTGGAGCAAAATTAGTCCTGGTTGAGAACCACTGCACTGAAAAATATCTCTTACTCCTTAAGGAGATTTAGATTCTACTTTAGCTTCACTTCACCCAGTTTCATGCTGGGATATCCCCCAGCCCTCTCTTGTGTGAGACTAGTCCCATCTCTGTGATCTATCCTCAACAAGAAATAATCTTTGAGAATTCTCAGTTTTGTGACATAGATCTAGTAAGAGCCATTTCTGTGCTGATTACTTGAAACAAAACGTCTTAGAATCATTTATCACCTCAATCTTAAGTATGCTGTCCATGGCCCAAATGAACAGGACCTGGCAGATGCAGGGTGATGGGCATTGGTAATTTTGGAAGCAGAAGTCCTGGTCAGTGAAAAAAAAAAAATCATCCAAGAAAACTAATGAGCACATTTCTTTTTAGACCTGAGAGTTAATTCTTCCTCCACTTGGAGCTTTGTCCTGGCACAGGTGGTGTCTTCTTCCCCAAATGCTATGTGCACTATGTGTTCTATGCTCTGGGTACCAGAGGTGGCTCTGCTTGTTAGACATTGAAAAGTAAGATCCCCATATAATTGTTCTGTTTTGACAACAAAAAATATTTTTGAATGAATATGTATTATTTGTGCTTAGTTTTTAGATCTCCACTGTCAGTCTGAACATCACAGAAAATAACTTCACCAAATTCTAAAATCAGGTTGCTATTTTGAGCTATCTTGTATTACAGCAAATGTCCTTTCCTTCCAGCTTGGTTTAATTCCATGGATGTTTCCTAACATTTACAATAACTCTGCCAAAGTGTACATGATTGAATGTATGACCTTGATTTCATGATAGAATTGTTTACCCACACAAGAAAAAACTAGTTATTTTGAGAAAGCTTTTCCCTCCAGCATTTGCAGTGGGGTTAATAAGGACTTGTCTGGACTTGCAGAATTATGGATGTTGGGTAGAGTTTTTGCTTGTGAGACACCCTTTTAGAGAAAGATTAATTAAATGGACAACTCATCTATAATCCTAAGCTGGTTAAATAATAAGTAGAATTTATGTGAGTAAAATTATATCCTTTTATAAACATCTCTAACTATGACCAGGTATAGGGGATTGGAGGTATTACCATTATTATTAAAATATATTTATTCCAAAAACATTTCCAAAATCATTATAATGGACAAGGCAAATCACAGCTGACGCATCTGCATGTGATTGGACTGCTGCTTTTCAAGAATAGAAAAGGTGTGTGTGTGTGTGTGTGTGTGTGTGTGTGTGTGTGTGTGTTGTTGCTACTGGACAATCAGGCAAATGAAAAGGCATATTTGCAAATCACCCTGGTGGGAAATTCTCAAATGGCAAAAATGCTTGGAATGCCCAAACTCCTTCATTGCCCTGTGAAATTTTAGACAGCAGAAACCTCTCCTACTGAGCTCTTTATTCTCAGTTCCTGGCAAAGTGACCAATAATAGGTTTTGTGTAAATGATTTTTTATTAACTGGATCCACGAGAAATCTGATTACTTCATATACCCACAGTTCCCTTTCTGTTTCATTTTAAAAGGGTTTTTAGGTAAAATATATATTTATTGCTATAAGATAATAAGTTAAAAAAATAATATGCTGAAAATTAGATCATTTGTCTCATTTTCATTATGCTGGAAGTACTAGTTGCCCAAAGATAAGGAAATAACCACTTAAAGTGGCCAAAATTTTATGATATAAATATGAAAAAAATTCAAATAGAATTTAATTATTTATATTTTATTTTCACCACACCATTGTAAAAGGGTAATTCAACTATATTTCAAGGACTTTACTAATTTACTCAAGGACCACTACCAATTCTTTTGTACTCAAATCATCCTATATTGTAGCATCTTTCAAATCATCAATCTTGTTGATTTTCTCTCTTTCAACTGATATTATCCTAATTCTATCAAATCTCCTGTATCAACGATTAGGTATGTGATTCAACAGTACTCCAGTCCATTTCCTTTGATTCATCACATTAAAATATCTCATGTTTGCAAGATTTTCAGATTTATTACTGACTTACATTATATTTGCATTGGGTATTTGACAAGCAAAAACATCATTGATAAGATATATAGAAGAAATTATAATGTTAAGCAGGAAGGATTGTAGAGGAAATACAAATTTTATAAGTGGTCATTTCATTAAAAAAAGGTATAATTTTGCAAAGCTCAAATTGGTAAATGCAGAGGAAAGAGAAATTTTAAAATTTAGAGAGGAATATGCTTGAAATTAATGAGGCATTTCCATATGCCTTATCAGCAAGGTCCTATTATTATATCATGCACTTCATATATGTTTGACCAGTGTAGTAAAGACAGAGATTAAAGCAAGAAAACAAAAAGGAGGAAAAAAACAAATGGAGAGGAAGAAGAACGCTGCTTGCAAACATTGCTTTTTAAGTCAAATAGAGCTGTGTTTAAGTCTTAGATCCTATACCTACTGTGTTACCATGGGGAAGAAACTTGTTTTCTCTTTAAGATAACACTTAACTGAATATGAAATGAGAGGATAATAGTATATATCTCACAAATTTGTTGCGATAATTGGGAGGATTTATAAAGCACCTAGTACAAATCCTAACAAATGATAAACATTCAATGACAGATATTACTGTCGATGAGCAGAAATAGTAACAATCAGCATGTAAAGAAAAAAGGGTAGTTTTGTTTATTTGTTGTTATGTTATCAATCATATTTTTGTCTCTCTAAATTTCATGTTGAAACTTAGCCCCCAGTGCAATAGTACTAAAAGGTGGGACCATTAGGAAGTGATTATGTCTGCTTCATAAATAAGATTAGTGCCTTATAGAAGGGCTGAAGGGAACTAGTTAGGCCCCATTTTGCCCTTTCATCTTCTGCCACGTGAAGACAGTGCATTTGCCTCTTTTCCCACATGAAGGCACAGCAAGAAGGCGTCATCTTGGAAGCAGAGCTAGTCTTCACCAGACACCGAAACTGCTAGTACCTTGATCTTGGACTTCCCAGCTTCCAAAACTGTGAGAAGTAAATTTCCGTCCTTTAAAAATTACCCAGTCGCAGGTATTTTGTTAAGCAGTGCAAACAGACTAAGACATTTGGGTTTTCAAAAAATCGCTACCAAAGTCTTCATATGGAAATTCAATTCATGTACTTTAAACTTTTTTCATACTTAATTTAATTCATTTCAAATTCACATTTAGGTCTTTGCATACAATCACCTTAAAAAAATTGTGCCTACAAAAGGAAATTATATTAAATCAAAATTTATTAAAAACATATTTTACTTGGATTTTAACCTTTCTGGTATGTATAGGAAATAATTAAATTGAATGGAAAATTTCATCCATTTATGTGGTAGAAATTACTGTTTAATACTAAGCTCTTCCAGTAGTCAGGAAGTTTTTTAAATGCTTTGATGTCTCAGTTTTCTGATTTATGCAATGTGAGTCTAGGGCAATCTCCAAAGGGATATGATTCTATCAATCATGTATTTAAATTAACTTTTAATGCAGATTAATGAGAAAGAATCTGAACTATTAGTTTTAATTCAATTAGAATTAGATAAGTTATTATTTATTAGATAATTATACTGATAAGTGCTATCAGTATATTAGATTCTTGAGTTTGAGATGTTTTAATTTCCACTGAAATCTCTTTGATTCTTTTTTGGGGAATCGTTTGTTTGTTTGTTTTTGGTTTGGTGGTTACAGGGGTGTTAGAACTCTTTTTAATTTGCCTATGAAATATATAAACTTACAAATACTCAGCTTTCAGTTTTTTAACACCAATTCATCATTGAAAAGCTAATGCTTGAATTCAATCTTATTCAACACAATATTTCTCTTTGAAGAACTGACAAAAGAAACAGACTTCATATTTTTGATATAGTTTGTAACCAATCTGTCTTGAATTGAATGATTTTTAACCTGATTAAAAATTTTAAAGAAAAATAAAGACCATTCAATAAAAAGTCTATGTAATTTTCAATCACAAGAATTAGAGTGTTTATCTTTACTATAATTGAAAGATGAAAAACATCTTAAATAAAAGATTGAGGCATTTATACACAAATAAACGAAATCATTATTCACTGAAAAAAAGAATGGCATTCAGCAGATTTATTTTACTTTGAATATCCTCATTATTCTATTCTTCAATAACTATTTATTGAAAGCATACTCTATACAGAACCTATGTGCTATGTTAGTTACAAAATTATAGACCCTATCTGCAAGTAGTTTAAAACAGAATTGGAATGGTAAATCATATATTCTGATACCTAAAATAGAATTGGTATATTTTAATCAGTCAACAACTGCTTACTGAGTCACTCTTATGCATTGGATGCTGTGCTCCAGGCTGGACAGTTAGCTTACTTGGCCACAGTGCAGTGCTATAACACCAAGGTCAAGAGTTTAGATCCCCATATTGGCCAACCACCAAAAAAAAAAAAAAAAAAAAGAAAGAAAAGTAGGTACTATGCCCCACCCTAAAAGGTCAGTGAGATAAACAGACCCAGTTACTACTGCCCTGTGAAGTTTACAGTTTATCGGTACAGGTAATTGTCACAGAAGAGTTACACAGTACGAAGAGATCACTTTTAGTTCAACAAGATCTAAGGAAGAAGTGTCCTAAGAAGGCTTTCTGCCAAATGTGTCATTTTGGCTGATACCTAAAAGGTGAATAAGAGTTTTAAAGACTCATGGGATACTGTAGCACAGAAACAGTGAAGCACATTTGTTAATTGTTCAGTATTGCAAAAATAAGACATTTTCCAAGGAAGTAGGAGGACTTCTGCTTTCCTTCAAGATGAAGTAACAGGGAAGAATTTACCCTCCATTTGAAACAACCCCCCCCCCCCCCACACACACACACAAAAACGGCTGAGTATGGAAAATAACAGATTACAAAGCAGTGGACATCAGACAACAAAGCACATTGATCTTTGAATTACAAGAAACAAATTAGATGAGTCCTATGATTGGTCAATGTTTCTGCCCTCAGAAAGTTTCCAGGCTGTGGCACAGGGAAGAGGAACCCACGCAGAGCTCAGAAGACTCCCTGAGTAGAGAAGATGCATGTGAGAGACAGGAGAGAGCCATGCAGATAGAGTTTGTGAGACACAGCATCAGAGAGGACAGAGGAAGATCTCTGGAGATCCCAGGAGGACACTCCTCTAGCAGTCAGCAGAGTGCTGATCAGCCAGTGAGGAAACTGCTCAGAAAGTTTGGATGTAACAGTATCTGGTGCTGACACAGGGCCAGGAATACTACTTGTCATACAGAATTCTAGACCTAGCAAAATATGTTTTTTAACACACATATACACACAAAATTAAGTGGAAAACAGAGTCATTAGTAGAAATGAACTACAAGACATGTTAAAGGAGGCCCTTCAGGTAAAAGAAAAACAATACCACACACAAATACGGCTCCACACAAAAGAATGAAGAGCACATGAAGTGGTAACTACAGGCATAAGTACTTAAGATTTTTGTTACTATTTAAATCCCTTGAAGAAATAATTGACTAAATGAAAACAACTAACTGTGTAATATGGAGTTTATAATATACTAATAAGTAAATGTTTAACAATAGGTTGTCATAAAGAGTCTGACTCTATTTTAGTTGCTCCCCTTCCCCTTCTGCTCCACATCTGGGAAAGCTGACAAGCTGCTTCCCTCCTTTGGCATCAGCAGGGAAGATCAAACCATGCAAACCCTGGCTTGCACACAGGAACTCTCCCTGAGTCCACACCACTAACCACAATAGCAAACTAAAGCTATTCATCCATCTTTTCACTCAGTCCATTTCTGACCAGCATAGGTGCCAGCTCTACTCTAATTACAGGGTCTCAACATGTGAGTAATCTTTGTACACTCTTGATACATCTTTAGTCTTGTAGCATCATCAGTCAATATTGAACCAATTTAGGAGAGGGGAGGTAGATCATGCCCTTCACTGGATAACTACAGAACAAATAGTAGGATGGTGTAAGTGATGACCGCCACTACCTTGGGGTCTCTTGACTTGCTAACTGGCTCAGCTGCCTGCTGGCTACAGAGGGCTTTGAGCTGTGCTAGTGCACTGGCACTTTGAGATGTGCTGATTTGTGCTGCATTTACTGAGACTTCTCTAATTTCTGTCATAGATTTAAATGATAGACCCAAGTCAGAAGTATCAAAATTTGACAGGAATAGGAGTACAAGATTGCGGCCCTTCTTAAGTGACTCTGAGTTGTTTGTCTCTTAGCCTGGACTTTTCTGTGTGTCTTGGATTTAATCATGTATCTCAATTCTAGCATAAGCCATGAATGATGCTAAGCTCAGAGGAATGAGTCTTACCCTACAACTATTGGTTGTGTGTCTCAAGCAGGTGTTGACCCTACTCTATAGAATGCTCAGGGGAAAGACTGATGTGCTGTGCAGTAAGCAGACCCATCCAGTTGTTGCCCATCTGAGAAAGAGTAGTCACCATCCAGTGTGCTCAGGTCTATGCTCCTGAAAGCAGATGGCTCAACAGAAACCTACGGAATGCCTTTGCTGCTTCTGCTGCCACCTATGTGTCTGCCATCAACAAGATCCTGATCCTCACAAGTCATAGAGACATGTCACCCATGGCACAGCTATGGGCTTAATTCAAATCTGACTTAAGCTTGAAGTCTCTAAACCCAATAAAGTGAAAATTGTCCTATGTGAGATGACTAATCCTGAAAATTCTGATTTGGAGCTCTCTGGAAGAAGAAACTTACAAATGTGGAAAGAGTAGAGAGGACCATCCTTCTCCCTGGAGTGTATCTCATCACTGCCCCCTCCTCCCACCACAAACCTGGATATGGCAGGAGGAAACAAAAACTAAAATAAAGGTCCACAGTTGGACTCAATTGGAAATTCAAAATTTACTAAAATAACTTATTCAACAGAAAGATAAAAGGGCTCTGATTGGATTTCATGTCTCTACAACATATGTTTTAAATTAACTTGAACATTTTCTGATATGCAGCACTTGAAAAACCTTCATGGCCTTAATGGATATCAGGGATCAAATTGCAGTTATACCTGGTGATCCTGCTGAATTTACATAAGGTACATCCTGTACTTTAGGGAAGTTACCTAACATAAAACAGAGGACAAACACATATGTCCCACAGTAAACACTGAAACTACTGCCTTGCCTAAATTTTCTATATTGAATGCTGACCTAAAATATCCAATATGGACACTCTGAAATAATCAGGAATAAATTAAAATATAATTGATTATTTGCTACTTACAATCAGCTAGATAAAACAGAACCCCATAGACTTTCCCTCTTAATTATAATAGTTAATACATCCCAATATAGATTAAAACAAGCTCTAGAGTAATTAAGAACCATCATATAACATCTACTGAAGGAAATGACCATTGTTCCTACTTTCTTCCCCTTTAACATTCCAATTTGGTCAATGTTCCAACCTGATAAAAATTAATGGCATCTAAAAGTAGATTACCACAACCTAAATGCCATGGTAGAACTGAATAAGATATCCATACTTAATATTATCAAAACTGCTGGCTCCAATAAGTAACTGGAAAATATTTTGCTATGATAGATAGCTAATATGTTCATTCAGTGCTTATTTCAACAGCCTCTCAATCAGAGTTTGCCTTCACCTTTGAAGAGACACCATACATATGGGGTATCTCAACAGCCCTGTTATCACACACAAACTTAGCAGGCAACATAATAACTGTGACCAATTTTTTCCAGGAACACAGGTATGTCATTATTTTGATGGCATCCTCCTTTAAGTACACTCATTTGAGCCATTCATTCAGGAAATAAAAACACTAAGGACACAGAAAAAAATGGTGGTGGGGGGGAGGGCAATGGATCAATGCCCACATAGTACAAGGGCCTGTCTTCTCAGTCAAATTATGGGAATTATTTGGTCTGTCAAAGGCTGTTCCATGGTTGACACTTTTAAAAAAACAACTTTGACATGCTTAGCACCACAACATCAAAATAAGCCTAATGCTTTTTCAGGTCCTGGAAGCAACATATTCCTCATTTACTAAAATTTTTCATAAACCCATTTATGGTGTTATTCACAAACTGGCCCACTTTTAGTTAGGTCAAAAGAATCAATAACATGTCCAACCTGCAGTAAAAAAGGCACTTCTTCAAGTGCTCCCTGAGTCTCCTTTGCTATAGAGACTTTAGCAGCCTCCTCTCATGACTCCTAGAGTCTCTGGACATATCCTGAACAAATAACTTTTCGTTTAAAATATGTCATGATTTACGTTTTGCCATTGCAGATCTTCTTTCTTAATTGACTTTATTTTTTAGAGCAGTTTTAGGTTTGCAGCAAAATTGAGCAAAAAGTATAGAGGATTCCATATACCTATTTTCCCCACACACCCAAACCACCCTTACTATCAACATCCCACACTGTAGTAGTACATTTGCTGTAATCAGCAAATGTACGTCAACACATACAGCTCTTAATAAACATAAGCTACCATAGTTTTCCAATGAATGTATTATTTTTGGTTAAATAAATACTATTTTATTCCACATATAAATATTACTTTACATAATTCTAAGAATTTTAAATACATTTTTCAAAAAATTCCTTCAAGTGAGTAATTCCATTATAATGCAGAATACCTAAAATGCCATATATTTTAACATATTGAAAGAGCAAATCAGCTACCAGGACTTCCTATAATAGTGCAAGAACCCATATATAATTAGCATGCCTTTTATAAAATCTAGTTAGTTACTGATATGTATTAGACTGGCAAGGTAAATTGCATTCTTTGTATTTTTAATCTTGATTACAGCTGGTAAGTCATCACTATTCTTAAATTTGATTAAATTATATTTAATAGTATCTATGTCTTGCGATCTCTCTTTCCTCTGCCAGACAGTGTAGTACCTTGGTAAGCCAACTTATTTTCTTAAAGTCACTAGTGTACACTCTAACCATAACACTACTATGATCTTTTAATCTGAAAAGCAATACAGATATTCAAAGCAGTCCATGGTTTTGTTAACTATAGAACACATGCACATACCTATTTATGAACTCAATTATTTTCACATAACTAATGATTTTAAAAATACTGAGAAAAAACTTACTTGAACAGTTAGGCAAAGTTCCAGACCATGTTCCATTGGCTGTGCACTGTCTAACTGAAGGTCCGGAAAGAATATATCCCTCAAGGCAGGAATAAATGACTGAACTAGAAAATGTTGTGCCATCAATTCGAAAGACTTTCCCATTGGCTGTTGTTCCTGGGTTACCACACTGTACAGCTACAACACAAAATGTTTGAGTATATTTAAACATAATAAAATTTGAAATCCTTTCATGAAAAGTTAATGACTAAATGATCCTTTCAAATTATCCAGAGAAGCAATAAAATCTTCAAAAATATGCATTGAACTATCTTTTATAAGTAGCTGAAATTAAAGATGAATCTATGTTGATTTTATTAGCTTAATTACTGTGATGAAAATCATATATCAGATATTTTTAAGACTTTTGTTAGTAGCTTTGGTTAAAAACTTTACAGAGTAAAGTCATAACTTGAAGAGTTTTGCCTTTGGATACCACAAAATCTTTCACTAAAGAATTGTAAGAATCTCTACCCAAAAACCAACTCATGTAAAATTGGAAGATATGTAACAATAATAAGATGCAATAGAGATGTATTATATTTATACTTCTAAGAGAAGAAATGCAAAATATATAATTTAAATATTATAAATATAAATATTTAAATCCACGAAATTTTTATTTACATAAATATATAACTAATTTACATTAAAATTTTACAATCTCTATTTTTAGTACAAGGAATACCAAAAATAAATTGAGTAAAAACAGAGTAACTAAATTCTAGTAATGGTTTCCATTAAGTTTTCAATATATCCTAAACAAGAGTCATGAACACAAATGACTTTTTACTATTAACTACTATATATTATGCTTAACTATTTGTCATCAATACAATAAGTGAAATTTTAAAATATCTTAAAATCAATTCTATATGAAATGTAATACTAGATTTTGCTGTAATAACAGAAGGCATTTTAATATTCTTCAGTATATGAGGTTATCTTTATACATATGAAGTATGATTATAATTTCAGAAAGAGCCATCTAAATCCCTTGCTGGATTTTAAATATTTCATTTTGCCTATTATTTGTAGTGGTGCTGTGCTTGTGTATCTGAATGCATGAATAGACATGGAAATTACACATTTTACACATAGACACAAAAATTAAATTCTAAATAATGTTTTCCTCAGAACATATGATAGAGGCTTTTTTTTTGCTTTCCTGTATTTTCCATTCATATCCTTTGTCTATTCATCTACTACAATATTTTTTAAAAGTGATCTTCATTTATGAGAAAAATATTAATTCTGTTATATTTGCTACAATTCATGGCTTGTCTTTTATCCATAATGCACATGCTAACAAAATAATGTCAGCAACAGTCTACATTTCACCTATAAAATATTTTATAGGTCAGCTGAAAAAACAATTGCTTTAGATATTACACATGCAATGTTGCGGGATACAATGTTGCAGGCATAATGATGCCTGAAGTATCACAGACTTTGCCTTTGTAAAATAAGTTTGAGAAATGAAGTGAACAGTTTAGTCTGCCTTACTATATTTTGCTCAGCAACTATGTTCTCCAGCTCCTTTCCCTATATCAACTGAGTTACAACTGTTTCAAGATTATTAAAATTGGTCCTGTTAAAAAAGATAACTATCTTTCCTAGAATACAGACACTAATTTTAAACATAATTTAAAATATTTCTATAATATTGTCAATCAAAAAACTCTCAAGAAGTTTCCATTGGGAATAATTTGCTATTTCTAAAACCAATGTGTTTGGTATAACATTAAGTAAGTTTTATAAATACTTTCTCAAGTTCAGTGTTTGTAATAAAATCATCACCAAAAACCAATGTAAATTCCAATGATGATTTTCCCACAGTGTTTTATTTTGTAGCCAATCTTGTAAAGACCTAATTATGGCAACCCTGACTTAATTAGGTTACCCTGTCAGTAGGTAACAATTAACAATTTTGCTCAAACACCTTAAATTTTATGAATTCTGGTAACTAGCAATTGTACTCTACACATGGAAATCTTACTTATACTTAGGCATCTTTCTATATATATATATATATATATATTTTATTTCTACAAACATGAAAGCTATGTTCATGTAAGAACAACTTATTTTTTTCCCTAGTGTAGAGACAATATGGGTAAAGAAGAAAAAAAATAAATATTTTTAACAAATATTTTTGCTTTTAAAATCTAAATGTTTGCTATGTTATGAACAATGTTGTATATAAATGACCAAAGAGAGTTTTTACTTTTTAAATAACTATTAGCTGTCATAATTCTAAAGGGTGGTGTCAGTAAAACTAGATACTACTGCTTTTACTCTGTGGTTGCAGGTGGGGGGAACTGATAGGAGTAATTTCTGTACTAGTACCCAACTGATTTTGGATACACGTTCCATTCCAGCACTCTGAATATATTTAGTTTCTGTCTGTTACCTTTACATTCTGGCTGCCTTCCAGTCCAGCTGCCATTGGCTAGACATGTTCTTTCTTCTGAGCCATGAAGGTTGTAACCAGTATCACAAGCAAAACGTACAGTACTTTTAGTTCTGAAATCGCTTTCCTGTCTAGAACCATGACCAGGAGTACCTGGATCCCCACATGTACTAGTGGTGTCACCTGCAATGCAGTAAAATTCAAAGTAATTTATTTCAATTACCATTTTTAAGTTCATAATCTAGACCAACATTCTGAAAGGCATTTGTTTTTAATGCATGATGTGTTTTTAACAAGATAAGTTGACTGAGTAAAATGTAATTCACATTTCCCATCTGACTGTCATGCGAAAAAGTGCTATAGTTTAGATATGATTGGCTCACCAAAATTCATGTTGAAATTTGTTCCCCAATGTGGCAGTGTGGAGAGATGGCGCCTAGTGGAACATATTTGGGTTATGAGGGTGGGTCCCTAATGAATAGATTAATGCTCTGGTTGGGAGGACCGGGAGGTGTGAATGAGCTCCCAGGAGAGGTGGTGTTAAAAGGAGCCTGGCCCCTCCCCTCAACACACTCTTGCTACCACTCTCACCATGTGATCTCCTTGCACACTCAGGCTGCCCTACCACTCTCCCCCATGAGTTGAAGCAGCCTGAGGCCTCTGCCCGATGCAGTGGCCCCAGAATTGTGAGCTGAATAAACCTCTTTTCTTTATAAATCACCTAGATTCAGGTATTATGTTATAGTGACACAAAATCAGACTAATACAAAAAAGCCTACCAAAAAGAAAATAGTTGTAGAGTATGGTGTTCTTTTCATACCAGTGATATTTGGAAAATTAAATAGATTAAGGATATTTTATTTGTATTACCAGAACCAAGTTAATAACCAATTAATGGAAAATTTTTAACTGACAGTACGATGGACTCAAATGACGATAGACTCATAATACTAAAATTAAAAGATTGGACTCATTAATTTGCCTTTTTCCTTCTCTGAATTTCCTAATTACTGATAATAGTTTTGTTGTTGTTAAACTAAAACTGTGGTGTGCTAAGACATGTAAATATTACAGTATATTTCTTTCTATAGCCTAAAATTTTTCCCCTTAATTTTCTCTACCAATGACTATTGACTAAAGATGAATGAACTGCATATTTCTTATACATGAAAACATAAAAAAAAAATGATAGACAACCAAAAATTAGAGACTGATTTAAATTCCTAATAAGGATTTTGTTTATGACTAGGTGTTCATCTTTTGATTTCAGTGTTAAGGATACTCAGTCTTTACTCAGTCCCTAAAACACCTCTTAAATCATTCTAATCATAGTTGCCATAGTATTCATATATATTGAGAAAGAGAGGAGAGGGAAAGACCCTTGAAAACATAGGCATTGAAATTGCTCTTGTTCTTGATGCCTTTGTGACATGCTGTGTGTTTCTGGAATCCTTCTTCAGATATTCTAGTTTTTATGTGATGTAATATTAATAACCACACAAATTTAAGATTATTTAACTTTTGAACATCAGTGTACAATTTATTTTTCAATTCAGTAGCAGTTTCCTGCTACATTGGGGGGTGTGTGTGTACATGTGTGTGTTTGTGTACTTATATATATAATCAGTTATCATAGTTAATTTACTATGAGTTACTCCAGTATTTTAATTCCCATTAAAATTAGTTTTATAGTCACATTAAAAAATGATACTTTTTAAAATCTATAGATGATAGGGATTAACCATTGGTTACAAGAAGATTAAAAGACTAAGTAACTATTTCACACCTTTCAAATCTAAAGTGAAAACAATTTAAAACTACTCCTAAAAACTCATCAGTATGATCTTCAAAGAAATAAAATAATATAAAGGCATTGGACAATACAAGCATACAAACAAAACAAAAAGAACAGGCAGAAAAATAAGCACAATGCCTAGTTAATGGGTAAAAATAAATACTATCACCTAGGGAGTCATCATAGATCTAAAACTTAAATGTATTTTTGAAGAAAAGCAGTAGCTAAACATCTAAGAAAAAAATATCAAATACTCCAGTAACACATTATTAACTAAAAATAGCCTTAGCATTCATTTATTCAAAGATAATTTAAATGGGGTTGTAAGAACTCAAGAGTTGTATGTTGCCTATTAATAATAAACATAGGATAGATAAATATCTTTCATAAAACTTGCTAGCTTAGTTCAATTTAAAACATTTAGGACTTTATCTTAAAATTATGCCATTAAGTAATCAATTGCTTAGAAAGTTAAACAGAACTGAATTCTGACAGAAAATCATTGGTATAACATTCCCTTCTGAAGATAATTATATTTGGTATCTACTAAACCTTCACCATTTTAATGAAATAAGCACTTGGGCAGTATGGAATCCTAAAACCACATAATTCTTTATATTAGGCACAACACAGTTCAAAACATATTCTTGTAATTTACCCTCAAGAAGATCCATGTTAATTTGCACTCTGAATTCATATATCTTAGAAATATTCCAATAAATGTATAAGCAATGTTTCAGATTTTCTCATGAGATTTTAAAAAGAGAAATGTGTTATTTTATGTATTTTTTTTGTGTGTATATATTCCTAATAATAATAATAATGTAATTTCCAATACACATTGTCCAATTTTACAAGTGGTACCTGAACAATGAGGTTGTGATCCACTCCAATGGCCATTTAATTGACAAGTCCTTGATGACTGTCCTAGAAGGGAACGCTTTCCTGTGCAGGAATAGTGAACAGTAGACCCAAAAGTATACTTCTCTCCAGACAGGACTGCATTCGGAGGAACGCCAGGGTGTCCACAGTCAATCACTACAATACATAATTATTGAATATAAAATTTTTTTATATCTCCTATCGAACAATATGTACCAACTCATTTATAAAAATATAACAGCAGTGAATTTTGTGCTCATACATCTAAAACCTCCAGAAATCTATCTATGTGAAAACTGGTTTTTAAAAAATAAAATGGAGTTTGCAGCTACAGAAGCTTATTCTGTTAACTCTCTCATCCTAAGTATAAGTTTAAGAGGAATATTGTTAGATAAGTAAACATAAAAACGATTTGAGTGATTATGACAAGTCTGTATGGGTGGTGGTGGTGAGTGTGTGTCCATACACATATGTGCACGTGTTTGCAGTGTGTATGTGCCTGGACAAGGATGTACAAGTCAGGGAGAGGAGTGATATGGATTGGCTAAAAAAGGACATAAGATGCCATGTAGGATTCAAAGTGAATTCATGAAGAAATTAAAAGGGAAAAATTTTGAGGTTAAAGGAAATGAAGTAAAGATGGATATGAGGTTCACAATCTAATTTATACTCTAGAATCATTCCATTCCATACCATTAATGAATAAATTATGCTGTACAAAGAAAATATTCAGTGGCTTGTCAACCAATACACTGCTAAGCATAGCGGAGTCAGAAAATACATTGTAAAAATATTCTTTATAAGCTAAATGTAGCTTGGGAATTTAATGTATGGCCCCTGTCAGTTGTTCTTGGAAAACTATTGAGTGCCATGTATCACTATAGTATCAAACAGCACATGAGGACACCTAAACTTAATAAAACATTTGAATACTCAGCCTACTACCAGAAAGTGCTACAGGAAAAAAAAAAAAAAAAAACAGGCAAGAAGTATATGAGAGCTAAGAAAACCTGAAGAAGTTCAGACTTACATGCCCCACAAAAAGATTTTTAACTTTAATGGTATAGCTCTAGGTATTTTATAAAGACAATAAATATCCATATTGCTTCCATGGCTTTTTCTCAAGAAACAATTCACATTATCTACTTACTGATACATTCTGGTAAAGGTTTGTCCCATTGTCCATTTGGTTGACATATCAAAACTGAAGATCCAAATAAAAAATATCCAGGATTGCAGTCATAGAATACTACAGTGCCATAGGTGAAATTTCCGTGTTCTATTTTACTTTCTCTCTTGGAATTGGCTGGAATTCCAGGATCAGAACAGTTGACCACTAAACAAGTGACACATTTTGAAAGGTATGTTTAGAATAACATATGTATACATACATGCATTTCTATTAGAAATTTAGAAACGTAGTTTCAAGGTAAATTATTCAAATAAATCCAAGAGTCCAGGAATAAAATTATGGACTTCTGAGATAATAGCTGAAATATGTGTGGTTGAAAACATAGAAAAAAGAAAAAAAAAATTTGGTAAAGTTTTTTAACAGTAGCAACTCCATAAGCATTATGCTGAATACAGATTTAAAAATATCTTTTAAGCTATAGTTGAACCATAAGAAAAAAATATACACAAAAATTATAATCAGATTGTATGTTATCAGACAAGAGAAAATGTATTATACTTCTTCACAAAATGGGAAAACACCAGAGAATTATCTTTAATCTATTTCTATAGAGAAAACAACAGATAAAGCCTTAATGCAGGTATCATGGTAATCCAGGCCCCAAACAAAGTTTTTCTAAAAAATATGAAGAAAACAAATGCCAAAAGTAAGTTCCATTATGTATAAAGCTAACTTAAAGTAAAAATGATCTTAATATCTTTTTATATGCAGCCACAAAACAAGGAAAAGATAATAAAATTAAGCAGGAATAACATCGGCCAGTTTTAACTTTTAAATATGTAAGTTAAAAATTTAAGAAAAATGGGCCGAGCCCGTGGCACACTCGGGAGAGTGCGGCGCTGGGAGCGCAGCGACGCTCCCACCGCGGGTTCGGATCCTATATAGGACCGGCCGGTGCACTCACTGGCTGAGTGCCGGTCATGAAAAAGACAAAAAATAAAAAAATAATTTAAAAAAAAATAATTTAAGAAAAAGGAAAGCATTGCTGATGAGATGACATCAATATTAGAGCTTTTTGTCTTATTAGCTGAAAACTTTCTACTGTTCTGCCCAGGTTGTTTCAACGTATCTTCTTTGTAATACAGGCACATTGTTGCCATGCTCCAAGCTGGAATATAGTTAGCCTTTTACCTTTGCACACCGGTGGCGGATGGCTCCATTGTCTGTTGGCCTGGCACTGAGCTTTGGTCGGCCCTTGCATAAGATACCCAATATTGCAAGAAAATGTTACCACATCATTAAAGTTGAATCCATTTCCACTTGTTCTTCCATAAATGGGACTACCAGGGTGACCACAGCTAACAGCTAATAGCATCACGGGGAGAGAGGATGAGGTCAGAAGCACAAAACAGAAAAAAAAAAAAAAATACTTATTAGGTATCATGTGGCAATTATACTTAATTTTTCAAAGTAGAAAAAGAGCATTTTTACATGGAAATATATGTATGGTAGCTTTACTAATGTAAAGGAACAAAGAGGAAAGTCAAAATAATCTACTATTATATTAGGTTGGCTCCATATCTTGGCTATTGTAAACAGGGCTGCGATGAACATGGAAATGCAAGTGTCTCTTTGACATGATGGTTTTCATTCCTTTGTATATATACCCAGTAGTGGGATTACTGGATCGTATGGTAGAACTATCTGTAGTTGTTTGAGAAACCTCCATGCAGTTTTCTATACTGGCTGTAATAATTTAGTTTCACCAGCAGAACAGAAGAGTTTTCCTTTTTCTGCATCTTTGCCAGCATTTGTTGTTCTCAGTCTTTTGGATTATACCTGTCTAACTGGGTTGAGATGATGTCTCAATGTGTTTTAATTTGCATTTCTCTGATGATTAGTCATGTCAAGCATTTTTTCATGTAGCTGTTGGACATTTGTATGTCTTCCCTCAAAAAATCTATTCAGCTCCTTTGCCCATTTTTAATTGGGTTATTGTTATTATTATTATTTTGCTGTGAAGTTGTTTGAGTTCTTTTTGTATTCTGGATATTAATCCCTTGTCAGATGTATAATTTGCAAATATTTTCTTCCATTTCATAGGTTGTCTTTTCACTTTGTCAGTCATTTCCTTTGACATGCAGAAACTTTTTAGTTAGATATAATCCCATTTATTTATTTTTTCTTTTGTTGCTTGCTGTTTTGGGGTTTTATTCATAAAATCTTTGCCCAGTTCTACTTCCTGAAGTGTCCCCTCTGTGTTTTCCTTTAGTACTAAATGCCCATCGATGGACAACTGTATAAGGAAAATGTGGTATATATACACAATGGAATACTACTCAACCACAAAAAAGAAGAATGAAATTCTGCCATTCACAGCAACATGCAAGAGCTTGGAGAAAATTATGTTAAGTAAAATAAGCCAGTCACAGAGGGGGAAATACTGAATGTCCCCACTCTTAAGTGGGAGCTGAGAGAGAAAGAAGGAAGAAGAGAAAGACCACAATGGTGCCTTGGAGTTGCAGAGGGAGAGAACAGACCTAGGTTTGCATGGGGGCAGGGGGGAGTGGGAGAACAGTTGGAGAGAGGTTGGGTGGAGGACACAGGGAATGATTGCAATTTGTGGTGGTGTGCATGCTGGTAGTATTTATTTGATCATCATATCTTGGGCACTGGTGCTGATGGTCAGCTCTGTGCCCCATGAATATATATAATCAGTGATAATAATAAAAATACTTATGTAGAAGACAATAAAAAAGAATATTATATTAGTAAATACAGAATTATTTAAAGTAATAATTTCATGCAAGTGGTGCATAGATGTTTAAAGTTTCACGGTACCTATTTCATTCTATTTTTGTTTTAGGAAAAAAATCTGAAATTCAAAGAAATCTGGGGAATGGTTAAAGTTCATTCAACTAGTTAATAACAGAGTAAAAAAAACTTCACTAGTTTTTCTTTTCTAGCTAAGTTTTTAAAAAAGAATTGAAAATATATAAAGGTAGATTTTTTGTATTTAATTTTTAAAAAGTTCTTTTAATATTATTGATATAGTAAATATTTGTAAATAGCAGATTGTAAAGCAAAAGTGTGCTTGAAAAGTAAATTTATGCAATTCCATCATGTGAACAATAGAAAATGATGAGTGATGCTGCATTAGAATTTTCATTAATATTTTGAGATAACAATAAAAACATTTTCCAAACCAATCAATTTTACTGGTTTGTTTTCTTCCCCATTAACATTTGATATTTAACACAATTTTGCATGAAAATAATGTTCTCAGATGAATTATTTAAGTCCTTTTGATGTTCTGGTTCTACTATAAATTTTAGTGGTGCTGGATTTCCCCAAATACTCTGTATTTCTATGAACTGTTTTATTGCATCATCTCAGTCTATTAATCAGAACAACATCAGTAATGGTGCTTCATAATTGGGCACAGTGAAAGACCATAGTCACTTTTAGAACTTTTGAAATGACCTAAGAGCAATTATTTTTCAGCTGTATTGTTAATGCCAACCTACTCATTTGGAAATTTAACAGCATCTTATTCTTGTTTAAAATTATCAATAAAGAAACCAATTTTACCCCAAGGGCCAATTCTCATTTATAGTGTCAATTATTCAACAGGAAAAACAGTGGTATAATTTGGCTATGCTTGAATATAGATGAAAGGGAAAAAATCTAGGACAAATCCAAGCAGAATATTGCTTTCTTTAAATCATTAGACTGTGTGTGTGTGTGTGTGTGTGTGTGTGTGTGTGTGTGTGTGTGTGTGTGTGTGGCAGAAAACTAATTTTAATTTTTAACTATGTGCTATATTATCCTATAATCTCAACACATTAAAGTATTTTTCCATAAAATAGAATTCCAATAAATTTCTGTTGATTGTATAAAAATTTGATAATGATGAAATCTATAAATATGAAAGAAATTAGCTACAGACTAAATGAAGTATTTCCTGTGAACCCACACTAAAAGTCCCATGAATTATTTCTCTGAAGCCTCCATAATCTCTGTCCTATAATCCTATGATGTTATAATTACAACATACTTAGAACACTTATTCTCAGTTACTAACAATTTTAATATAAATGCCAGTAATTGGGGATGGAAAGTAGGAAAAAAAAAAAAAGAAATCCATGGGTAATTGACTTTAAGGTCCAAAATAAGATAGATAGTGATCTAAAAGATTGTGTACTTCTGGCAATTCAGTAGAGTAAGCAAGTATAATAGGCTTATCATAATTCAACTATATTCTTATTTTTGTACTAAGTAATCATAATAAATGCACAATGGTCAAATCCCTACCATACATATAGGAAGAGATCCATTAAAACTACAAAGAGCAGCAGGTATACTTAAGGAATTAAAATAAAAAAGTTATTATTTAAAGATCCATTTTATTCTTCATGTATGAATTCATATCCAAATTAACTTCAAAGATCATATGGATATTTGTGCAACTGGTGAGATCTTTTATTACAACAATTCTAAAATTACATACAATCATACAGCTTTGTATGAATTTGAAAACAGTGAAGATAGTGCTTTAAAATAACTTTTAAATAATTTTTAAAATATTTCAAGCAATTATTTATGACAAATCATTAACTACGTGTATGTAATCTTGATACATTTAAGAATCTGATGGCTTTTGAAGCTAAAAGCAGTTCTAATAATGAACGCTTTTAATCATTCACTATATAAAACAGAATTAGGGCCCAGAGAGTTTAAATGACGTGCATTAGCTCAAATAATTAGCAGTAGAACTGAAGTGAGAATGTTAGGATATAGTTTTGAAGAGACAGCTATAGTATCATAATTACTCAAATTAGAAAAAATTTATACCAAGGATTTTCCACTATCAAAAACTTCTAATTTCATTCCCCCTGTGACAACAATGTTGCTACTGTTGCACAGTGGTCTCAAGAAATTTAATCTTCATAATTAAAAATGTACTGAGAATATGCCTTCCATATATGAATTTTCATTTATAAATATGCATTTATATTAAACACTACAAGAGGCAAGTTTAATTTCTTGTCTTTATGAAAAAACATAAATAATAACAGACATTCTAATATTTTATTCTGCTTCTGTAGTAGATGATTCTATACGCTCCTGGACACAGACCACTTTAAAGACTATGTATGGCACAGCAGTATTAAAAAATGGATTTGAGAATTTAATTTATGTTATCATATGTATAAAATTATTTATCTTGCCTAAGAAAAAAAATGACTGGTTATTCCATGAGACCAGAGGTTTCTAATTTCTTTTGCCATGCTTACTTACGCACACAGGACGGGAGTTGACCAGACCAATTGTGATCCTGTTGACATATCCTCACTGAAGAACCAATCAATCTAAAACCAGGATTACACTGATATACAACTGTGTCTCTGTATCCATAATTTTCTCCAATCACTTGACCATTTACAATGAGTTCTGGAATTCCACAGTGCCCTGCTGAAATGGGTCAAAAAACAATATTTTTAATTTTGTGGTTTGTTTTATTTTTATATCTGTGTGCATATGTAATATTACTAAACTTTTAAATTTTACTTATAAACATGCCACAAATAATTCAAACATAATTTTATGACATAAAGATATTTATAAGATATTTAGCAAAACACCAAATATTTGGAAATTAAAAAAATATATATATATAATTATAACAATACTTGGGTCTAAAAAAACTACAAAATATTTCAACCTGCATAAAAATGAAAATATTACATGTAAGAATTTGACAGATACAGGTAAAGCAGTGTTTAACAAGGAAATTTACAGGTTTAAGTGCTTTTATTATAAAGAAGAAAGGCATATAATCAATGACCTAAAATTCCATCTTAAGAAAAGGGCAAAGAGGAGCAAAGTAAAGAAGAGGAAATAAAGCAAAAGTAAGTACACAGAGTAATATTTAAGACAAGTACAGAAATCAAAAAAATATAAAACAAAGAATAGAGAACATTAAAGTAAAAAATTCTTTATTTAAAAATTGCAGCAAAATTGTTAAACTCCTAGCTAACCGAACAACACACAAAAAAGGAAAGAACAAAATTACCAATAACAGAAATGAATGAAGTGATATCACTACAAAGCCTGTAGAAATTAAAAGGATAAGAGAATATTACAGTTTTATTCAAATACATTTCAACAGATCAAAAGAAAAACACAAATTTGAAATTGTAACCTGTCATACTAAAATAAGATAAAAAAGAAAATATGAATAGTCCTATATCTATTAAAATATTTGAGTTCCTAAACAAAAACTTTTCCATGTAAAACACTCAGGCACAGATGTTTTCACTGGTAAGTTTAAACATTTAAAGAAAAAGAATCAATCTTACACAAACTTTTTTAGAAAATAGAGGAGAAAAAAAAATAACTTCCTAATATGTTTTATGGGGCGATTGTTGCCCCCCTAGCAAAACTTGAAAAAAATCCATGAAAAAGACAAATGTTCTCCATAAAGACATGCAAAACTCATTAACAAAATTTTAGAAAATCAATCTAACAACATACATAAATTAAATACATCACGGTTATCCGTGGTTTGTCTAGAAATGAAAAGATGATTTAAGATGGAAAGTCAATCACTGTAATTTACCGTATTAGTAAAGGAGAAAAAAATATGTTTATTTCAATAGATGCAGAAAAAACTATTTGGCAAAATTTAGTACCTCGTCATGATAAAAACTAATGACAAATGAAAATAAAGGAAATTTTTCAACCTCATAAAGACACCTAAAAAAAACCTCTAGCTAGTATCATATTTACCAGTGAATTATTGAATGCTTTCCTTAAATTATAGGGAATAAGACAGTTAAGTCCACTTTCACCAGTTCTATTTAACATTGTTCTGTTGGCCCTACCCACTGTAATACATTAATAAAAAGAAAAGAAAAACATAATATTAGAGAATAAAAAAGGAAAACTACTGTATGTTCAGATGACATTATATAGAATCCTAAAGTCGCAGGATTCTAGACAAATATTTTAAATAATTACATTTTTACATACTAGTAGTAAACATTTGGAAAATATAATTTGAAATGAACAATTTCACTTATAATGGTGAAAAATTCTAGGGAATAAATTTAGCAACAGACATACAAGATATCTATGCTAAAACTACAAAATATCTGTATGGCCAAAAAAAAAAAAAAAAAAATTAAAGAAGAACTAAACAAATGAATAAATGTGCTGTGTTCATGGACAGGAAGACTCAATATTGTTGCGTGCCAATTCTCTACAAATTTATCTATAGATTCAATGCAATCCTGATCATAATATCAACAAGCTTTTTTTTTTTGTAGAGTTTGATTAGCTAATTACAAAACTTAAATGAAGCTTTAAAGTCCTAGACTACCCAAAGTTATCTTAAAAAATAAAAACAAATTTAGAAGACTTACATACATAATTTAAAGACTTATTATAAAACCTTTTCAAAAAATAGTGTCATATTCATCTGAAAAAATGAATTTTTTCCCATTCTATTGCATAATACATTAAATAACAAATTGAAGATAAATCATAGATATAAAAGCTAAAACTATAAATCTTCTAGAAGAAAACATAAGAGAAAATGTTTGTGATTTATAGCTGAGCAAAGGTTTCCTAAACAGTAAACAGAAAGCAACAACCAGAAAGAATAAAATAAAATAAAATAAAATAAAATAAAATATAAACAAAAATAATTTACCATATTTGAAAACTTCTGCTTGTCAAAAATCATTATTAAAAAATGAATAGGTAAATCACAGAATGGGAGAAAATACCCATAAAACACCTAATGATGAAGGCCCTGTGACCTAAATATATAAAGAACTTCTGTAATTCATAATAGAAAGGGAATTTAAAATACGATACTTCACCACTTCACAAAGGAACATTTACAAACAGCCAAAAGCAATGAAGCTGCTAAGCATTAGTAGTCATCAAGACAACAGAAATTAAAATCACGTGAGATAATTGTATGCATCCAGCAAAATGAACAGAATGAAAAGACTGGCCACACCACATGCTGGAGAGAATGTGAGACAACCAGAACTCTCCCCTGTATTCCATTCCTGAGTACCCCAGGGAAATAAATGCATATGCCCCCCAAAAGATTTTTATATGAAACTTCATAGCAGCTTCATTCATAATAGCCCAAAATTTGACAGAGCCCAGGTGTCCATTAACAGGACAATGGTTCAAGTGTGGCATAATCATATAATAGAATTCTATTCAGCAATATAAAGAACAAATTACAGATATGAGGGTACTTCAAAACATTCATGGAAAAATAGAATTAAAAGATAAAATGAATCTTTCCATGAGCTTTCTGAAGTACCCTAGTACACATAATAACAGGGATGAAAGAAAAGGAAAGAAGCCTTACACAAAAAAGTACAAATTTCAGGATTCAATTCATATGAATTTCCGGAACAGGGAAAACTGATATAGAGTGCAAAAAATCTGAACAGTTATTGCCTCAGGTTGACGGTGGAGAAGGTACAGATTGACTGTGAAGGGACATGAGGAAACTTTCTGAGGTAATGGGTAATGGTGATGCCTTTATAGTAGTTTAGTTACACAGGTGTACACATTTGTTAGAACTCATCTAACAGGGTATTTATGTTACATGCATTTCACTGTATATAAATTATGCCACAGTAAAAAAATGAGAACCATAAATGAATATTTAACTCTACGTAGTGGTATGCATGCTGAAATGTTTAGCAATGAAGTATGCTGATGTCCACAACTAACATCAAAATAAATAAAGAAAAAAAATGAATTGATGGATTGATAGAGGCCTGGCAAGATAAGTAGATTTGTGATAAGCAAATATTGCAAAATGCCAATTACGGAATATAGACGGTAGACATATGGATGTTCGCTGTCAATTCTTTCAATTGAAAAATTCATAATAAAATGCTATGGAGTTAGGAATAAATGTTTAGTGAAATAATATACTTAGGGAAATAATTTTAAGCACATGCTTGTGGACATTCTAAGCCAAAATTGTCTGGGGCTACAAGGGTAAGTTGAGAAGAATGACTGAATCCTTAAAGTCATTTCCCAGCATGAATCCTTATGGTCAATTCACAGCATAAGATTCTATGATGTGCTTGTCTGGCAACCGCACTGTCCTCCTACCAACATCCTTTCAGGTTCACATTAGATGTCAATAAGTATATCCTTTACAATAAATGATGGTGTCTTCATAGACTGACAGCCAATATTTTCTAAACTAAGTAACCTGTAACTGGAATCAGTGTTACCAAAATCAGTTTAGGAACTATTAGGAAATGCTTAATTAATCACATATTAATATATAATGACTTAATAAATTTATTTTTTTATGCAATAGTCTTATAGAGTATTCATATATGTGTGCTTTTATAAAGAAGCTATTGTTGCTGGTTTTTCAAGTATCCCTATTAACAAATGTACCCAAGAAGGGGAAAAAAAAGGAACTTTAAACAAAACCTCTAGCCATATATTTTTAAGTTCCAAATAATGCTTGTATTAGCATGAATATTTTCAAACTTATTAGCAAGACAATATGTAATTTAAATTGCTCATGTATAGACTTTTCTGCCATGTGTCCTACGCTTAAATAGTAACTATTTAGAGACAAAATATTGTACACATTTTGCAGTACCCTATTCATAATAATAAGCAATTTTTAAATTAGTAAACAAAAGATCATCCCTTGTTCCTAACAGATGAGTGAATAATTATCACAATTTTTGTTATTACCTAATCAACACTTGCTGTCATATCCTGAAACCATTTTAGAGAAAAACAAAGCATTAATCATACTATTCTCTTAAAATTAAATAAATTATTGAAATCTTTGAAAAAAGAGATGAAGTATAAATCATGACATTCTTTTCATAATAGGAGAGGTGTAAGAAGAATGAGCTAGTTTAGTTTCTTTCACAAAACAGTTTCTTATGATGAACTCAGGAAACACTAAGGGTAAAAAAGATCCAAGTTGCCTAAAATTGTGTTCAAAAAAATAAATTTTTTAAGTTTTAATAGAAAGTAGTTTTACATATGTTGAAATCTTATAAGATAAAAATATAGAGACATTTAAAATGTAGACACTGTTTTTCTTCTTCAGTCATTAATCTCTCTACAAAGATTAATCCAGCTGAGTATGCAGACATATAATTTTCAGCAATTAGTTTTCACCTTTTTATTTTCACCATGCCTGGAAGAAAATGTGTCTGTCCTTAATGACATAAGATTCTCATTAGAAGCACAAGTTGATTAACATTAAGAGCAATCCTTTTAATAGCTTTTCTACAATGAGACATTTTTTAAGTCAAGTATTTTCTGCTTTTTTGCATCCTTACTGAGTGAATATAAGTTATGTTCTCATATTAAGGGAAAAGACTTGCCCCTTTTCTAGGGTGGATGGGAAAGTTTGGTTCAAATAAATGAAAAATCTGTACCTAGGCATCTTGTTTCAGATCCACTCCAAAGACCTGAGGAAAGGCATTCTCGTACAGCAGAGCCTACAAGCATGAATCCTGTATCACAGGTAAAGATAGCTGTTGAACCATATGAAGTTTGAGTACCAATCTTGTTTCCATTTGGAGGTGTAGGTAGTTCTCCACAGGAAATAACTTAAAAATAATAAATAAAAAAACCCTTAAAAACACAATCATATGCACTTTTAACAAAACTATATTTTTAACATTTTGAGTTCCCTATGAGTTGATGTATTTACAATTGAAATTGACAATCTTAAAACATGTTTAAATGAGTGTGGAAGTGTAAAGGAAAGAGATAATGTAATTTAAAATTTATCCCCTTTGAGTTCCCATAAAACCTTCTAAGTGACAGTGACATGTGATAAAGTTATTTTCTTTGTATTTTTTGCTTAGCCAACATAGTTACAGTGAAAGAAAAAGATCACATGATTAAAGAAAAATCACATGATTAGTCAAAATCTTTCCCTGATTTATGAAGTGACATTAGACAAGTCTTTGACTTACCTGAGCCAAAGTTTCTTAATAGCTAAACCAATGCTAAGATAGCAAACACAATTAAATTCTGTTGAGGACTCTATAGTTAAAGAACTTTACATGTAAAATATTTGATTTTCACAAGATCTATTAGATATTTTTATATTTCACATGTTGTTTGTAGGTTTTTAAGAATTTAAGAAAAGAAATTAACTGACTTGCTAGTCCATTTAGAACCCATTTTTTATGACTCCATACTTAAAGACTACAAATGAAATGTCACTCTAGAACAAAAAGCAGTAATGTTCATTTAGTGCTTCTTGCATTTCAGGTGTATTATTAGTGCTTTCACTTACATAATTCTCAAAGCAACTCTCTGAGGTAAGTGCAATTATTATTTAAATTGTATGCAGTATGATATAGGCACAGAGAAGTTAAGTAACTTTAATAAGGTTACACTTCCTATAAATAACTAAGATTTAAAGCCAACAGTCTAACTCCACAGTGCAATACTTATCCATCAGCCTCTGGTGCTTCATTCTGGCACCAGTTAGAGCTTTCACCTCTAGGGTGTTAGATAGACAAATAAAAAACCTACAAACTTTAAATACCTGCAGATAAAATTTAAAATATGCTGATGGATTTGAGTTAATACTCCAATAGTCCTTTGAAGTAGCTATTAATATTATTACTCCACTAATATTATTAATAATAGTAATACTTATATTATTTTAACTTAAAAGGTGAGTAAATGGAGGACTAAAAAAATTACTATTTTTTTCATTTTCTGAATGAATTGCAATTCTTAGGTTCCTTGTCTTTCCCATTCTCACCTTTCGGCAGTAACCTAATCTTAGGCATCACTTAAACCCTTCTACACTATAGGGGATCTAGTATAAAGGCAAATATTTGCTCAATGACTGGTTAAATGAGCATTTTTGTTACGGGTAATTTTTTCCTAGCTCTTTGAAATATCCTAGTTCCATCTGCCTTTTTAATGAAATTATACTGGAAGAACATGGAGGCTGCAGGCAGAGAAAAATCCTTGGAAATAACCTGGAAGAATAGGGCAAAAATATACAAACATAGATGTCATATTTTTAGAATATCAAATATAATTTAGAAATCTATTTTTTAAAATATTTATTCATCAATATGACTATCTTATCAAACAGGGCAACCAAAAAAATCTGATGTTGATACAGAGATTAAAAAAATAAATTACAAATCATGAAATATTCATAAGTAAAATAATAAGAGATACTTGTGTACTTACTGCGCATAAGATAGTTGTCTGTTACATTAAACTTAATCATCATAACTATTTAGGCTTTTGATTTTTTTTGTTTGTTTATAAATTATGGATGTCTATGTCATAGAAGCCATAGAGTTTGTTAGACATAATTAAAAGGCTTAATTTTTAGCCTTGCATACTTCATGGCACAAAGTAGATGATAAATACAGTGAAGGAAGGTAAAAGGGAGTCAAGACATTTCATCTGAATATCCTATGTCCAGTTATCTTATCTATTTTAGACATTGGCTATTATATTACAAGAATGCATGGAAATAAAATGACAATTGTTCGACTTAATTCAGTAATATTTCTTGAGCTCCTTGAGAATCTGGTTCTAGCTGCTATTTCAAATATGTCATAGCTTTAAATATTTACAATAACTCTATGAGGTAGGTGTTATAATTTTCTAGTTTAAGAAATTTGGGATCAGAGAGAATAAACATCATATAACATGGTGATTAAAAGCCAAGGTTTGTAGTCAGACTCTTTGGGCTGAATATCACTTTTCCACCATTTTTAGGATCTGTGACTTACATAAAATGATTAAATCTGAGGCTCAGTTTTATCTTTGGCACAATGAACATAACACATGTAAAGGGCTGAAAGTAGTGTCTAGCAAATGTCCAGCAAGTAGTAAGTATATAATAAACATTACTTAGTTGTTATAGTAAAGATACATTTAGTATCCAAATATAGGATTTCTTAATCCAAAGCCCATTATTTTTAAAAAGCATTTACTAATACAAACATAATTGAAAAGATTTTAAATGTAATGAAAATAAGTAACCATATTAATAATTTTATCTCATTATTGTTCAAGCATGTTTGGAAAAGGAAGTGATTCAACTAATTCAATCAGCAGAGATAGCTTATGAAATAAGTTTAGCAGCGTGTATACTCACTTTGACAATATGGTCTTTCATTTCTCCAACTCCAGGTACCATTAGGAAGACATTCAATAGAAGCAGGACCTAGTCCATGATAACCAGGGTCACAGCTGAAAACTACCTTGGTTTTATATTCATAATGGGAGCCATTCACAATTCTCCATCTTCCATGTTCCAAGGTAAATGAATTGATGCTTGGACACGTAACAACTATAGAAAAGCCAAGAATGTAAATTCTAATAAGTCAATCCTGTCTGTTCCACCTCTTAACTGTATCCTATGCTCATTCCATCCTTTACATCTCCACTGCTTTAAACCCTTCACTATTCTGCCACAGAAGGTCTTTTAGCATTTGTTCTTTATTTCTTTTTCACATTAATCTTTTCCATTACCTCAGCTGTATGGCACTGCTGGCAGTTCTTTGAACATATCTTGATGTTTCATAATTCAGAGTCTTTGTACATATTATTCTACCCATCTAGTCAATTTCCTCCCTTATTTCTTTGGAAGCTTTCAAAGGACTATATTTTGAGGAAGTTTGTTTGATGAGAATGGTCTTTCTATCCAGGAACTATGATATAAAGTTGGGCTAATTCAAAACTTGCTTAAGATAAGTAGAAGCATTATTAGATACCTATGCTAAAATTGTTAATTTAATAATCTTCATTTTAAATGAAATCACAGTTAAATTGAAGTTAGTACTGTATGGGGAAAAATAATTAAAATATAGAGCAAATTAAAGACCTTATTTAAGCCAAAATTTTTCTTTTCTTTTTTTTTCTTTTTGCTACCAAACATGCTATGAGAATTAATTCCTATTATCATTATGTAATAATCATTTACCTATTAAAGTAGTAATGTCAGCAATGGAAAATAGTGTAAGTATAAGTAACCTGAAGAATACCAACAAAAGTCAGAAAGGTTCTGAATAATTTCAGCAGCATCATTTATCTTTATAAAAATCAGAGCTGACTATATTGAAATACTATTTTATTAACACAAACTGTAAAATATTTTCCAAGGGACTGAGTATTCAAAAACACATGTTGACTGATGGTGACTTTTTTAAGAAAATAAATGAAACTCTGTTATGGAAAATGAAAAGTCACATAATTTTTTTTTCACATAAATATTTAGAGTTTCCAAAAAAGTCCTATACTGTCTTCCAGTACTCTCTAGTACAAGACAGCTTAACTAACTTTCATTTGCTTCTTAGCACGCTTCATTTCAGAAATCAGTTTTAAAAATTCAACAATACATAAAATTTCAAATAAGATGCCGGTAGAAATACAAGTGATACAATGTCCTAAACAAACATACCAACACAGCGAGGAGTCTTGTTATGATTGCTCCATGTCCCGTCTGATTGGCATACAGCAGTGGTAAGTTCCTTGGATGACAATCTATATCCATCATTACAGAAATAAGTAACTCGGGTTCCTACCAAGTAGTCTGTTGTAAGTATCCCTCCATTTGTTGGAGCTTTAGGAATTCCGCAGGAAATTGCTAGAATAAATACACAGATACAGAATCGTAGAAATAGAAAGAATGCTTATTATTAGATAAGTCTGTTAAAACATGCAAAACTATTTGGGATATTATAAATTCCTCTGAAAAAAATTTAGAATGCCTCACAGAAAAGCTTTCTGAACCATAAATTTTAAATAATGCATTTAAAACTCCTATTGAATGTTTTTAAGTTGTTGAATCTATATATTGTTAATGCTTTATTTCTTGCTGTTTTACTTAGTGTTTTTCCATCATGTGCATGGTTATCGGCACTTATACATATGTTATGAGACTGCAAGTTAGGTAAATATAAAGTGTATCTAGTGCTAACCCATGACTAGATCACATATAGCAAGCTTGCTTAATTTAATTCAATAAATAATTATTATTACAGATTATAAAGGGGGTGGCAACAAATACTCATCCATTACATAAGTTTGGGGCCAGGAATAAAATAAATTTTATTTTCTTTGGCAGCTGGCTATTTCTTTGTCTTAGGCATAACCAGAATGTACGTGCTTGGGCACCATCCGTAGAGTATCATGAGGACTGGAAATGTTTAATAAATATAAGGCCAGAATGCAATTTTCATTCCTAAAAATAAAATCAATAATCTTTCAGTGAACACATTTAGCAGCAAACCTCCAACTAAAATGAGAGTATTTGTATTTTTGTATATCATTCTCAGTGTAAATATTTATACATATCTTTGCAGAAAGATTAACATATTTGAATATGGGTGTCACCCCAGCACCAATGAATTACATAATGTCTGATAAATTTACTTAATATATTTATAAAATCCCAGAGTTGCTGACTTATAAAACATACGTAGTCTCACAGGTGTCATATAAAGGATTCTAGACTTCTATTTTTCTCATAACAAAAGAAATAAAAAACAGAAAGACCTGAGTTTAGTTTAAATATTATAAATGCTGTATTCTATTCACCTATCTCCCATTTCAACCTAAAATTGTTTCTATTTCTCTTATAAAACCTATCATTTAAGTGTTTAATTTTCATTGAATACAAAGCAAAAAACTGTAGTAAAATCTATATGAAATTGTCAAAACTAAATGGCAAAATCCCTACTGCTTAATAGTTTGATCTTTTGTAATTTGGTAACCTACAAATTATGAACAAAAAAGCAGTAATGCTGACTTAATAAATTATATAAGCCATCTCATATAATTATGCTATTATCCCTGCTTTCTAATTTCAGAACCTCTAAAATAGTGTTGAGAAGTAAATAGCTCCCTGATGTCTGTTAAAGAAATATTTATATATTCACTTAAAACTTTGGGGAATTTCAATTTCTAATAAGCCTTCTCCCCACTGCACCCCTGCCAAAGATTCAAAGATTGTGTATTCACTGATTTTTTTTTAAATTAACAGTACATTGTTGGGGTAGTGTAGGTTGAACCTATATCAAAGCAAAAAGCAACACAGTTAAACGGTATAAAATGTTTTTATTTTAGAAATGAAATAAAGAGACAGCATACTAAAATGACAGAAAAACTGTGCCCGTGGATATCTTACAATTTAACTTCTCAGATTAAAAAAGAAGAAAGTAAACAATCCAGTCCAGGAGAATCATCATCACTGAGTGGTTGTCAAAAAGACTTCTCTACAGAACTCTCAAGAAAGAACAAATTAAAAAGTAAGTCAGTGAATAAAAAGTGTCTATTTCTATACAACACTATGCATTACTCATTTGTACAGTGAGATAGGGATGGCTCAATTCCTGAGGGTGAAGCATCAATAAATGGTTGTTTGATATGTAGAAAAATAAGTAAAACCCTAACCAAACCCAGAGATAGCTGACTAAATTTTCTACCTTTGTACTCACATTCTGTAATTATAGCTCAAGTAAATATATGTGAGGATGTATAAGAAGACTGAAGAGGCAAGAACAAAAATGACTGAAGAATGCAAATCAAATTTAGAACAATAAGTTAGCATTATGTGAATAGCTCTTCCCAATGTCGTATAACCATTTTTTAATTAGCCATGTCCAAAAAGATAAGTCACATCAAATAAATATTTTTAATAAAATAACCTTTTAAAACTGTTTTGATGATAATAAAATATTAATTTTTAAAAATGACTGCTTGAATTATAAATATTTTATCATTTTACTATGCCACATATCTTCTTGTATGACTGCGTTTCAATTTACGTATTCTAATTGTGGACAAATTTTAAATCAAGAATGATGAAAAAATGACTCCATATGTCAATGTAATATAATACACCTAAAAATCAATATAATTATAGCACTGACTCTACAAAACAATTTCAAAATGGCAGGAAGCTGAGACTGGTCGGTTTGCTCAGTTGGTTAGAGTGCAGCTTTGTAACACCAAGGTCAAGGATTCAGGTCCTCACACCGGCCAGCGGCCAAAAAAAAAAAAAAAAAAGAGAGTTTCAGGAAGTTTGGGGTATTCTTTATTTTAACCAATAGTTAATTATCATCACTAAAGGTTTCTTAATGATTACATATGTATATGTGCCTGTGTATACAAATAAATATATGTGTAAATGTATGTGTATATATAAGCAATCCTTATGTAATTAAAATGTAAAAGTTCAAAGTTCGGAGCTTTTTAAGGTTTATTTAAAATATACACAATTTGGGCCTAGCCCGTGGCGCACTTGGGAGAGTGCGGCGCTGGGAGTGCAGCGACGCTCCCGCCGCGGGTTCGGATCCTATATAGGAATGGCCGGTGCACTCACTGGCTGAGTACCGGTCACGAAAAAGACAAAAAACAAAAAAAAATAAAAATAAAAATAAAATATATATATATACACACACAATTTATTTTTATTTCCATGATTATAAAATTATGAGATCAAAAATTCTTTTCCAAACCAGTTTTGGGAATTAAATTAATACCAAGAAACTGCAAATACTCTTGCTATGTCAAAGGAAAAGTTGATGTTTTGATAATTTATTAAAATATATCTGTTCTGCATGAAGACAGTGCCTTCAATGTTGATAAACCACTAAAGTAATACTTTCCAGAATCCTAGCACATGATTAATGTTTTCTGCATCAACACAACCAGAAAATAATGGTTTTTTATTTCAATTTGTTTATATATATATCTATGAGAACTATTTTTTCATAATTAGAAACTGCAGTCTAATAGACTAAAGAAGCCATTTAAGGTACCTGGTAATATCTATTCCTGAGCCAATTTTAACTTGCAATTATTTGATTTTAAATTTCAATTAGCCTATGTCATATTTTATTTGTTTAATATAATTCCCTCCAAAAGGTAGATGAGTACGTAATGGGTAGATAAGCTGAGAGTGTGCTGCATTTTTTTAATGCGAGGGTTCAAGGTTACTATATGCATGTCCACATGCTGGATAGAATAAATCAAACATGAAATTCATTTTCATATTGATAAAAATAATGTGATAAATTAAATATCTGAAAATTTTCAAAGTCCAATGACTTTAGTTTATCTTGTGTAACTGATGTTGAACTTGTCTATATAACTATACCCAGCTAAGAGACGCAACTACTTTTTAAAAACATGTCCAAATCAAAAGCTCTAAAATGGGCCATTTGTTGATTATCACGTTTGTCATTGTGTTTCCTATAGCACAGTTATTGGAAGTTTTAGTAATCGAAATAAAAAAGTTAAATGGGGTTAATTTTTCATTATGTTTTTATCTATTTTTGGCTAATATACTTCACCTTGACAGGCAGGGACTGGTGCATCCCACGCGTGATATCCATAGGAAGACCTTCTGCACACGGCACTGCTTTTCCCAACAAGCCGGAATCCTCTGTCACAGGCCCAACGGACCACACTGTTAAGTTGTCCACCTGTCTGACTGATAATGTATCCATGAGGTGGGGATTCGGGTGTACTACAGTAGAAAGCTTTTCAAAAGAAGAATAAATAACTGTTTAATTAACGAAACAGAAATTCTTTATTAACCAAAGATATAAACACCTGTACAGAGAATACTAGTACTTAAAAATAGGTCAATTGCCATCTATGTGAGTTTTACTTCATATGAACGTCCCATTGTTTTCTATTCTCTTTTGAAAATAATCTACTTACGTAACTTTTAGAAAACATAACTACCTCTGAACTTTCTAATTTGTACTGTCAACTAAGATGTCTTCTGAGTTAAAACGTATTTTCTTAACACTCTCGAGGTTTAAAAGCCCTACAAATATTTCATGGAATTTTGAAAACTGAATTTCCTGGCATTTGAAGGGCCTAACTGCCACAGCTGTGGTAGCAATATTTTAGAGCATGGTGTTTATATTTCACATTGAAGTTATCTCCAGACACCTAAATTATATTAGGTCACGCATTTCATTTTGTTTGATGTCTAAAATAGGCCCCCACATTCCATAATCCACTTTACCAGTTTATTAAAGAGTTTCCATTCTGTCAAGAGTGCTTGCATATGGTGATAAAAATTGGCAATAAAATAAAACTTTTTTCATTTCCTGAAGTCTGAAATGCCAAAAGATAATGTCAAATAGCTTTTTCACATATATATATACTTTTGAGACTCTTCAATCTGGCAGATTACATTTACTTTTTAAAACTTTAATGTATTCATCTAAGAAAAATGAGACATTGGGGTAAATAGTAAGAAATAGATTGGACTTAGAATATATATGTCATAACCTCTCATAAGAGAAAAAACACATATTTAATGTCAAGCTGTTCTTGGGGGCTAAAAGTGATATTTTCATTATATTTATATCTGACTTTATCATGAATTCGACATGAATAAGAATTGATCTATAATACAGTCAATCTAATGCTTATAATTGTTTAGTTTGAATAGTTTCCCTTTCAGTTATTATGATCAATAAAAATATAGTTTAATGTGCTGACTTTTAAATGTTCTGTTTCTGAAAACTGATATTTAAATTGTATTATAGAAACAGATTAAATATAAAAATCATAAGGATGACTGAGGCATATATTTCATTTTTTAAAATCATCTCCCCTTTGAGTGCATAAAAATTATTTTTAATTTAATAGAAACCAATTGTAGGATAAATTGTGTATAAATATTAGTAGTGTGCTGTCAATGACAAGTTACTTCTAATATATAAAAGACAAATTATTAATAAATAAAATTAAAATGTCATCTCACAGTTTTAAAATTAGACAGAATTGTTTTATTTGTACATCTTATGTGTATTTGCAAATTTTTATAAATAGAATTTGAGAGTATACTTTTTAGAACTGAAATTCAAAATGTATTTGTCCATGCCTAGAATTGTTGTGTAAGAGTTGTTTATAAAACATTTACAAAAGTAACTTTCAGTTGAACTGATTAGCAGTGACCCATGGCTTGGGAGGGACGGTCTTAATGAACACTGTATAGAAAAAGCGGCTGATAGGTTCTGAGGTATTCTGCTATTCAGCCTATAACCATGGCCTCTGACATGATTTAGGATGGCAATAATGAAAAAGAATATAACCTTCACATAATGGAGAACTATTTATGTACATTTATTCAATGAGAAAACTATTCGCTCAGTATGAGTAGAGCTTAAAAACAAGAAGGTGCATAGAAAAAGCTATGTCACCTTAATACTAAAAAGAATTTTTACACCACATCTTTCTAAGTATTACTCAATGAGAAGCAGTAATGGAAAAAACAATTAATTGTTTTCAAAACTGAAGATTTTTAAACAGTGTTCCTTATTCTCTCAATACTCAAGATATTTTAGTAATTATCATAAATAGATGTTTAATAATTAAACATTTTACCACTATATGTTCATCTTATGTTTAAACTTTTCACTTAAAGTAGTTTTTAAATATACCAGATAATACATAGTTGAGCAACACGAATAACATTTTCTGAGCGTTTAAGGGAAAGAAATCTATTGAGAAAAAGGATTTAAACTTTCAGTTTAACTTATAACTAACTTACCTAAGTCATAAGTATTCTAATGTTTTTAATCTTTTCAAAAATCATATGAAGGTTATAGAATTGTTATCATTACAATAGGAAAACTGAGGCAGAGAGAATTTACATAAATTGTTCAAGAAACATCAATAGAGGAGCTTTATGCATAAGTGAATTGTGCCTGTGCTCTCTAATCACAACCATACTGAAGATGCAGGTAAGATCTATACTGAAGTTATAAGAATTACTTACCTATATATCTTATCCGGAAACCTTTTTTGTTATTGCCATGATCTGCTGACCATTGAAGAAATATTTCATGACCATTGCTTGTTATATTAAAAGCAGATGAGTAATCCCCACTGAGAGAAATAAGCACTGGACTTTGAATATTTGGTCCTTCAGAAAGAAAATAATACAATTTAGATATAAGTGAATAATTATATTCTCACTTATCCTTAATATTTTATATCTTTAGGATAGTATAAATATGGTTAAATTGTTCCACAGCCAATCTATGTCATCCACAATAACCGAAAACATAACATAAAATGTTTCTTTTAAAACATTGTTTTAAATGTTTCTATAGCTATCTATCTACAATTTGTAAAATAATAATCCAGCTACAACAAATTTCTTATGTTATATAGGTAAATTTAGTGTTGATACTTCTAAAAATATCTAAAGTATAAAATCAGAAAACCAGTTGCTTATACTGAAAGTCTGCATGTATAGTCAGAGCACTTGTACTAAATTTATGAATATCCGGTAAATATAACCCATGGTTACCATCATACACCTGAAGAACATCAAATTCCTTTTCTGTCTGGAAGAACTCTACAAACATGCTGATATTATAACCCTTTTCCACTGAAATGCTCCATGCACACATTTGAAGGTTTGGGTAGCTGTCAGGATATCCAGGGCTCAATATGACTCCTGTAGAATCTAGCCGCAATTCATTGGCAGGACAGAACACTGTCAAGGAAATATATTGTTAAATAACATCCATCTTTTAAAACCTAAGTGAAAACTTCAGTTTTAAATACTGGGTACTCTGCTTTCATGCTCAATAACCATAAAGAAAATGTTACTTTGAATTATGTGTTAGAATAGACAACTTCTATTAAGCTCACCATTCAAAAAATGGAGGAATGACCTAAAATTTATAGTACTGATTTACTTTTTTACTACATGGAAGATGCACTACTTTTCTGGACAATAAATAAATAGATAAATAAAAGATAGGACATTTATTTCCTTCTATTTCTTCACATTCTTTCCCAACATTTCCTCCTCTTCTTATATTCTCCCATCTTTGCTTCTATTATCTATGCATTTGTCCTGTTCTTTATCTTCTTTACTTTTTTTTTTTTACATCCTTCTCTCCTTAAACATTCTGCTCATTTGTGTATGTGGGGCCAGACAGTAAACTGCCTCCTTTCAGATCATCAGTTCTAGCCAAAGCCCTTTCTGATCTTGGAGGTGTGCTTAAGCCATGAGAATTTAACCCAATTCTGGGTCATCAGTTACTTTTCAATTCTTTGTGCCATCTTCAGGCCATAAATGTAGGCCAAAGTGCCAGCTTTCCTTATTTCATAAAAATACTCCTGCTTTAACATCAGACATCTCAAGAACAGATATCTGTATATGTATATATACACACATATGGACGCACAAAAATATAGAAAATCTGTTATATATTGACAAAACAACACAATTATGATCTAACAGCCTCCACAGTACAGTAAATTTTAATTGTTATCATCAGTAGCATTATGTATCAAAGCAAATAATACAAACACCTATTTAAATTTAGATTTGGAATGATAGGGGGACTAATATGACCAAGACTCTGTTACTTAAACTATGCCATTTTAGCTGTTTTTTTTTTTTTTTTTTTTTTTATTTTCCCCTTAAGAACTTGAGGTTCTGTGGTGTGGAAAGAGTATTGGAATTAATTGCTCAGTATGTAAACATTGTGCAGAAGTAAACCAGTATGTAACAAACAAGATTTAGTTCTATTTGTCAGAACAGTGGAAGTGGCTATAGCAAAATGTCTTGCTAAAGAATTTTTAGTACATCGTTGTTAGAGTTTTTACACTTAGGCTGGACCACGTTTTGGGTTTTCTTTCTGGAGACATTTAAGCAACTGAAGGAATGGTTAAAGTAGATAACATTTGACGGTTTGATGAATTGAAAATATATCCCATGCCATTTCTTAATTTAACTACTATCCATAAACTTCCATTTTGAAGTATGATAGCATTATATCTCAAAACAATCAGAGCATCACCTTAAGAAGAATCCTTGTTTTTCAATATTTGTTTGAAAGAATTGGTTTGGAAACAGCAAATATAGTTCCTGGAATTTAGATGAACAGATGAAGGATTTACATATTCACTGTTATCAGGGTACAAGGGCAATTAAATATTTTGAAATATAAAGTCTCCTAGTAGTATAGGGATAAGAAAGAGTAAAATAGCGAATTATGGCAACATATAATTGCTCTTTTATCTTGTTAATAATTTAAAAAGAAATAACTTGGAAAACTCCAAAAAAAAAAAATGGCCACAACTAATATGCAGATTTTTGAAAACTGACTGCAAAATATAGTGACAAGTATAGTATAGCTAAATGTAAGGGCTACTTATTATTATTATTATTATTATTATTATTATTATTATTATTATTATTGGCTGTGACTGCAGTTTCTCTTACTTCAATTGATGATTTTGCTTCTTAGATATGACTTTCAGATTTTTAAAAAGCAATTAAATAAATAGTATCAGGTCATACCTAAAAAAAGAATGCTGAGTTTGATTTTCACAAAAACTTATGTAAAAAACAAAATTGAAGGTTGGGAATGAAATGGAATATCTTAGTCAAAGACAAAGAGCATTAATGAATAGGTAGCTATAACATATTAAAATGCATGGACTGTTCCAATATATTTTACCATAAGTACACAAATTAAACTATTCTCATCCTATCCTACACATAGCAAAAATCTTGAAAATCACCAGGAATAACAGTAAAACGGTATTGATTGTAACTATACATTAGGCAATGTTAAGCATCTTCTGTGTATTATCTCATTTGTCACAACTTTAAAAAGTGTATATAACTTTTATCCCCATTGTACATATTAGGAATCTGATGCTCAGAAAGTTAAAAGTGCCCAAAGTCTCACAGATTCAGCTCGACCCATTGTTCTTAACCACCAAATGTAATCATCTACTAAATTTAATTTTCATCAAACTCGAAAGGCACTGTTTGGAATTTTCCATATTTTAAATGAAATAGTTAAATACAGGGAACTAAAAAGAATCCAGAAAAGATTAACAAAAATTATAATGCCCCTTTTAGGGCAAATATTTTAAATGAAATATTTTAAATGAACTAAAACCAATGTAAATCTAGCAGATTCCAAATGAATAACTGTGTTAGCAAGCTTGTGAATTAACCCAATTAAACAAAAATGTAAAGTCAGCTTTTTGGCTTAAATGAATGCCTGGTCAATTAATTAATACAGAAACTCTGCATGGACTCATTCTGAAGGATGATTTATTAACTTTTAGCTAGCATCTGAAGTGCTATCACCAAGCAACAAAAGAAAAAATTAAACAAATGGGACTATATCAAACTCGAAAGCTTCTGCGCAGCAAAGGAAACAATCAACAGAGTGAAACGACAACCTACAGAGTGGAAGAAAATTTCTACTAGCTATGCATCTGACAAGGAATTAATATTCATAATATACAAGGAACTCAAGCAATTATTCATTAAAAAAACAACCCAATTTAAAAATGGGCAAAGGAACTGAATAGGCATTTTTTCAAAGGAAGATATTCATGAAAAAATGCTCAACTTCACTAGTCATCAGGGAAATGCAAATTAAAACCACATTGAGATATCATCTCACCCCAGTTAGACTGGCTATAATCAAAAGACAGAAAATAACAAATGCTAGTGAGGATGTGGAGAGAAAGGAACGCTCCTACGCTGTTGGTGGGACTGTAAATTAGTAGAATCACTATGGAAAACAGTATGGAGGCTTCTCAAACAACTACAGATAGATCCTCCATATGATCCAGGAATCTCACTTCTGGATACATACCTAAAGGAATGGAAATCATCATGTCGAAGGGATACCTTCACTCTCATGTTCATCTCGGCTCTGTTCACAATAGCCAAGACATGGAATCAACCTAAATGTTCATCAGTAGATGATTGGATAAGGAAAATGTGGTATATACACGCCATGGAATACTACTCTGCAATAAAAAAATAATGAAATTCTCCCATTTGCAACAACATGGATGAGCTTGGAGAAACTTACGTTGCGTGAAACAAGCAAAGCACAAAGGAATAAATACCACATGTACTCTCTCATAAGTGGATGCTAAGAGATAAAGAAGAAAGGAAAAAAAGACCACAGTGGTGCTTTGGACTTGCAGAGGGAGAGAACATACCTAGAGATACAAAGTGGAGTGGGGAAAAGGGATTGGGGAGGGAGGTTGGGGATAATAGAGGGGATAATTGAGTGTGGGACATAGGGTATAATCACAATTTGTGGTAATGAACATGCAGCTAGGATGGATCTGGCCATCACATCTTAGGCACGAGCAGTGACAATTTGCTTTGTACCCCATGAATAATCACAGTCAATAAAAACAAAAGAAAACATTAAATAATAATAATAATAAAAGTAAATAAATAAAAGTAATGCTATGAATTGGAAGAAGTTAAAAAAAATAAAGTGCTATCACGAGACAAAAAGTTATTGTCTTTTTTTGTGTTCTCCTCAGCAGACAGGATAAGAAGAGATGCAAATACTAATCTACAGGAAACTCTGATTTGGGAGATAAGAAGTTGAACGTCAAGGGCTTGTGAAATATCTAGATTATCCAGATTTTTTTATTTTAATTAAAAAATACATTTATTGGACTGGGATCTAAATATAAAAACAAGTCGTGCCCTCTAAGAGCCCAATGTACTTTATATATTGGGGTCAAGAAAGAAGTCTTGTTATGCACTTGCTCATTCACATCCTCTGTGTCTGCCAAAGTTATTGTTTCATGTATAATCTCCCAAAAGGCTGAGACTCTATCTTTTCATTTTGCAGGTTTAAATATCTGAGTATGAATCCTACATAATCCTAAATGGCTAGAGAGTAGTCTTGCATGAAGGAGAAAGCTGAGTGAATAACATCTAAATATCCACAATATAAGTGTAGACTTCAGAATACTCAACCAACTTCAAGATATTCCCATAGCATTGACTAAGAACATGGAAAATTCTCATACTGGAGTGGACTTATACCTCCCCAAACTGCCTTCTTTTTTGCTATTGTAAAAGTCGTCTGTGACAATCTATACATCTTCTTGCAAGAATTCCAATTAGACAAAAATCAAATGTTAATTCCTTTTTATAGCACATTTAGAATAATAAACAGAATTTTTGTTTCAGGCTTATTATAACAGTAAAGACACTGCACAGGAAATAAATTTCCATATTCTCCAGAATAAACCCTAATGAAGGAAATAATCCAAGAAAATCTGTGGAAGGATAATCAAATTCAACTCAATTTTATTCAAATTAACCAACATTTATAATTAGTTACTGTATGTTAGGCACTGTTCTGGGCCTATGGGCTACACAAATCAACAACAAATGATTCCTGAATGTCATAACTCTAGTACATAATTCAAGGTTCATCATGGTCTTGCCCTTGTAACGTCGTGAATTCCTTGAAGTCTATGCTCCACTGTCTTTCCCTTCTGTGTCTTTGCATATACATCTGACACTTAGATCACCCTTTCTCCAGCTCTGTTCTACCAGAATGAGTCTCACTGGTCATTGGAACTCATGACTCAGGGAACAGCACCTCCATCAAGCTTTCCCTGCCCCACAAACATTTAAAAGTCACCTGTAGGACTGCCATATGCCTTATCTCATGATGCCTTCACAGCAAGGACCACATAAAACAAGTATGCACACTTGTTTTTTCTCAGATCCCCATAATTAACAAGTACTCAGTAAAGTTTAATGAATCTAGTGATTAAAGTAGAAACCATTTCCAAGTAAAAGCAATCAAGATTGGAACCTTTATTTAAAGTGATTTCCCTTTTGGTCCACTTCCATTCCCACCTCTCAGAGCAAAACTAATTTACATAAGTTGAACTGACTTCAGGCTAAACTAGAAAAAAATTAAACCTTGGAAGAATCAAAGATGTTAAAAGTTAAATTTCAGCAATAATGGAATGAAAAATACCACAAAGGAGTTGTATAATATAACACTATTGCCAGTTAAATATTTAATATCTATATGAAATATATTTTTCTCAATTTTGCCAGTATTGAGTTTAACATACAACAAATATTTAAGAAATAAATAATCATAAGAATTGGTACCTTGACAAACTGGAGGTGCTCCATCCATCTGGAGTCGTTCTCCTAGTCTGCACGTGAGAATTGCATTGCCAACTAAAGTAAATCCTGGAAGACACTGGTACCTAATAATATCACCTATCAAAAAAAGGGGCAGGGGGTAGACTTAAGATAAGTAACAAGGTGATGGTAAAAATGAGCAGATATTTCAATTGTAAAAGCAGAGTATTTTCCCTTCTGTTTATTTTTAACCAGTATAAAAATTTCTATTAGCTATAAGTGGGGATAATATTTAAAATATTGAACAAGCAGTACTTCATAGGCATTGACCAATCAGAACTGAAGGCAAAAATAAACTACTAGTTCATCCGTCCTGGTATATACCAGCTGGATATAAGCAATGGTAATAAGGAAAACAATTTGGTTGATGTAGGTAAGCTATTCAATAAAAATATCACACAGTTAGAAGGCTTCCCATTTGTTGCTTTTATACAAAGATTATATTTACATTAGTTACCAATAGCTTCTTTACATGTCTCAACCAAATTAATATTATAATATTGACATAATATTATAGTATAATAATTGTGATAAAAGTTTATGATGGCAACAGTAAACTGTCTTCTTACATCATTTTTCAACCTGTGGACATTAGTTAGATTGAATTTCCAATCCAGTTTTAAAGAGAATATTTATTATCAAGTTGAGCATAATCAATAAAGCATTTTCCAAGACATGGAAATGAAATATGTCTTCTACTAGACCCTACATACGATTCATTCTGCTGAGTCAGGCTTAGGCCTGAATTTAGAGAGGAACAGAAGTTAGAACAACAGTTTCAGAAGGCAGCAATATAGTAATTTAGGAAGAACCCCCAGAATACAGTTATATGGTTCAAATTCCAACACTGTTTTCTAATTGTATATTCTGGAAAAACAGAAATCACTCTTCTTGCCTAATCCCTTTCCTCTTTTCACTGTTCTCCCTTCTTAAGAATTGTAAACAATCTCTATCAACCCAGGGAAAGAGAGTCAAAAGGTAGATTGATTCTATTCTTTATTTTTGTTTCTTTTTAAACAAATAGCTCTGCTAACAGTATAGTTTTTTAAAAAATAATTTAACAGCCTTTACCTATTTCGAATTCATCATCTTCTGTCAAAATTTCAGCATTGGGTACAGGTGGTGGAGGTTGGCACACTCTTAGTTGATAGGCTATAAAAATAGACAATGTATTTACTTCTTTTCTGAACAGCTACATGTGCTCACATATGTGGGGGGGGAGAAATTATGTAAGATTTTTATAAGAATAAAAATAAATGGTAGAATTGTTCAAGTTTCAATTATTTTTTGTTTTTAAAACTATAGTCCAACATTGAGGAAAAATAAACCATTCCTGAGATGGCAAAATATTTTCCCATGGTAACAATGCTTACCTTTTTACTCATTATTTCTTATCCTCATTCTCGTCCTTGTTATGTAGTTCATAACACCTTGTTTTTTCCCTTTTTGGCATGATCACAATTTGGAATTATGTATTCATGTCTGTTTACTTGTTCAATGCCTGTCTTTCCCAAGGTTCATTACAGAATTCCCGACACTTAGCAAAGTGCCTGGCATTCTGTAATAATTGCACACAAGTACTAAAATCTTACTCTATTTCAGGTACTATTATAAACACTTTACTTATATTAACTCAACTTATCTTCAGAAAAAAAATATTTTATTATTTAATTTATGTAACTGTTTCTATAATTATCCTCATCTTACAAAAGAGAAAATTGTTAAAGAGAGTCAAGAATTTGCCCAAATCACACAATCACACAGCTATGATGTGGCAGAGTTGGGGTCTGAACCTAGATAGTCTGGCTTCGGAGCTTTCTCTCACCATTCTACATTAGTATATTTACGAGATACCTGTGGTTTGAATGTCATGTTTCTAATTATCTACATCTCTTGAACATCAGGTCATTTTATGGGATTAGATAGATTTGTATTTGGTATAATTTAAAGGCCAACAATAAAAGTTCTGTATGAATTCAAGCATCATGCTTACTAGCCCTATATGATATCTAAAATCTATGACAAATTCACTTGCTTAAAGTACAGCCATGTTTTTCTTTGAGAGTCTTTAAAAAATGTACTATATGATTGTTCATTCAAGAAACATGTTTTACACTCTTTTAACATCAGAGGCAAATATAAGTATTTTGTAGCTTAATTTTACTACTTAAACTTAGAATTTCTTTATGTATTTCAATATGCAGAAGAAGAGAATGAGACTTAAAAGAGATAGTAACTTGTACAAGATCACACAATTAGTACAGGATATAAACACAAGCCCATGCCCTCTAACTTCAAACCCCATATTTTTGATATTGTCCCTATTGCAAGAATATTATCAGAATACTGAGGAGCATCAACTAGACCAGTTAAGGAAGACTTCTAAAAGAGAAAATGAATGAGATAAACTTTAAAGAATGTAAGATTTTTCCAGTTCCAAACGGCAAGCACGGGCATAAGAGCATTTCAGAGGGGAGAGGAAACTTGAACAAAAACTTGAAGAATGGAGTCATTTAACAAAAGCCCATTTACAAGAGGTTAATTGCCTAACAGACTTCCAGGTTACTTAGGACACAAAGAAAAGGAATGTAGACAAAGAGTGATGAATCAGGAAAAGTTGTTTCAATTTCCTTCTGCAAATTGTTATCTGCCACTTTGAACATCTTCCTGTTTATAAAAGCCCTTGCCATACAGGAATGTTAATTTGCAAATGACATATTGCTCTACAGAGAAAGATTGCCACCAGAGAAGAGAAAAAAAAAAAAAAAAAAAAATTGCTGGGAAGGAAACCCAAACTGGAAAAATAGAACCTAGATTTTTGAGAAAAAGTTCAGGGGAGAGTAACTAGGAATTTTGAAAACTGTTTTCTTGAATTTACACCTTAGACAGGTTACAGTTATGAAGGTAAAAGTAATGTAAGAAATGCCAAAGAGACAATAGGAAGGAGAGTGGAAGATACAGAGAGCCCTACACAGGTAAATACTGATAAGACTATCTTTAGAGAACATTTTATCTGACCTGAGTGTAGGGTAGAGATTATCTCAGAAATTAAAGAGAAATGTAGAGATGCCCATGTGTATTATTTTACTTTTGCTGGCCTGTAAAGTTGTTTTTAACCTTCATGCTGATCAATTGTTTTATCATTTTAAATAAGCACATATTTTCATGTGGAATCCATGATTACTGTCATCTGTGGTATATGCTGAGAATGACCTAGATAACTCAGTTGCAGGGCTTAAAAGACCAGAGGTAGTAAATTATCATTAATAAGGGACTATGATACTCAGAAATATTATGTTATTTTCCCAAGATCAAATGCGTGCTGTGAGCTAAAGTCTGTCTTATTCTCTGTTCTTTACCATCAGTTTTATAAACTGTGTCCCTAGAAGCAAACAAATCATTGGGGGGCCATGGAGGGTCAGCCTGAGGTATAATGGCCTCATCTCCCACCTCCACTTTAATCAATTTTATAAATTTGAATTCTGAACACACTGTCCTTTGAATAAACCTTCTACATCTCCACTAAGTGATTTTATTGATTCTTTTGTCTTCAATTCTGACTTTAGGCCTCAATTCCCAATTCTATGTCATTAGGCTAAATATCTCTTCTGAGTTTCTCACTGCCTTTCTCTTCTACCCCTCCCTGTTATTTTCTAATCACAAAACCCTGTTTTATGGCACATGTAACCACAGATTGTTTCAGAATTTATTATCGTCTGTAGATTTGCGTTCTTGTTCATTGTTTGTGTCCCGTATAGATTTTAAGTTACATGAGGGAAGCTCTCTGTTTATCTGCCGTTTGCACAATACACTAGCTGCCAACATCTCAGTCTCGATGCCTGCCATTCTTGTCTGTTGTGCTTGGCTGAATAATGCCCTCAAAATTCATGCCTTCCCTGGGACCTCAGAATGTTACATGAAATAAGATTGTTGCACATGCAATTGGTTAAGTTGAAGTCATACTGAATCAAGGTGAACCCTTAACCAGTATGACTGGTGTCCTTGTAATAGAGGAGGAGACACAAAAGACAAACACAAAGGGAACATGGCCATGTGATGATGGAGGCCAATATTGCAGTGATTCATCTATAAGCTAAGGGATACCAAAAATTGCTGTCTACCAACAGAAGCTAGGACAAGGCAAGGAAGGTTCCTCCCCTAGAGCCTTCAGGGAGGGCATGACACTGATTTTAGACTTCTAGACTTCAGAACTGTGAATGAATAAATTTCTGTTGGTTTAAACCACTCGGTTTGTGGTACTTTATTTCAGCAGCCCTAGGAAACTAATACACCTGTATTATTAAATTTGTCTACAGTATGTTTCTTACCTTCTCTGTCTCTCTGGTACAACCTTTCCTATATACCAGTGAAGTGGTGGAAGAGAATAAAGATAGTATGTATGTGGAATTCACTATGTGTAAAGGACTCTATAAGGTACTTTACATGATTACTTCATTAATAATCAAAATGCTGTACCAAGATATGTGTAAACATACCCATATACAGCAGAATGAAACTAGATCCCTATCTCTTACCATGTACAAAAATCAACTCAAACTGGATTAAAGACTTTGATATAAGACCTGAAACTATAAAATGACTGGAAGAAAACTTAAGGAAAAGCTTCTGAGCATTGTTCTGGGCAAAGATTTTATGGTTAAGATCGCCAAAGCTCAATACTATCTTCTGTACTGATTTTGTACCTCAATTCCCAATTTTATATCACCAGGCTAAATGTCTCTTCTGAGCTCAAAAATAGACAAATGGGACTATATAAAACTGAAAAGCATCTGTATCGCAAAGGAAACAATCAACAGAGTGAAGAGACAACCTGAAGAATGGTAGAAAATATTTGAAAACTATTCATCCAATAAGAGATTAATATACAGAATGTACAAAGCATTGAAACAACTCAACAGCAAACAAGAACAAACAAACAAACAAACAAACAACAAAAATAATCTGATTTAAAAATGGGCAAAGGATCTGAATAGAAACTACTCAAAAGAAAACACACAAATGGCCAAGAAGTACATTTAAACAACACTGAACATCACTAATCATCAGGGAAATGCAAATCAAAACTACCATGTGCTATCACCTCTCCCAGTTAGAATGGCTATTATCAAAAAACAATCAAATGAACAAAATAAATGTTGGGAACTCGTACACACTGTTGGTGGGAATGTAAATTAGGTCAGCCATTATGGAAACAGTATGTAGGTTCCTCAAAAAGCTAAAAATAGAACTATCATTAGATCCAGCAATCCCACTACTGAGTATATATCCAAAGGGAATTAAATATGTCAAGGAGTTATCTGCATTCCCATGTTTATTGCAGCACTATTCACAATAGCCATGATATGGAGTCAAATTAAGTGACCATCAGCAGATGAATGAATAAAGAAACTGTGGTATATAGACACAATGGAATACTATTCAGCCCTAAAAAAGAATGAAATACTGTTATTCGCAGCAACACAAATAATCCTGGAGGACATTATGTTAAGTGAAATAAGACAGGCACAAAAAGATAAATACCACATGTTCTCACTCTTGTGTGGAAGCTAAAAAAGTTGATCTAAAAAAGGTAGAGAGTAGAATAGTGGTTACTAATGGTTAGGAAGTGTACGGGGTTGTGGGAGGATAGCAAGAGGTTTGTTAAGTGATACAATATTACATAACACTGTAGGGTAATTATAGTAAAAAATAATTGTATTTTTTTAAATAGCTAGAAGAGAGGATTTCGAATGTTACCAACACAAAGGAATGATAGAAATTAGAGGTAATGGATATATTTACTACCTTGATGTGATGATTACACATTGCACATATCAAAACAGCACACTACTCCATCAATATACACTATTATTATATGTCAATTAAAAAAGTAGATTTAACTTAACTTAGAAAAAAATGTGTAAACATACCCATTTTGCAAAAACAGAATAGTAAGGTTCAGAATGGTTGAATTATTTGTCCAGTTCACAGCACCAGAATTTGAAACAAGTTCCAGTTGAAAACCAATACACATTTCCTCCCACATTTACAGACCAATCTGGATTGCAATATTATTTTGTTGCTACCATTTCCCTTTTATCAATTTACAGTGGCTTTTCAAGCCTACAAATTAAATTTATAATATTGGATAAAGCAAGCTCATTACCTTAATTCTCTCCAGTCCCTTATACAAAATGTCTGCTACATTTGAGCCAAATTTTTATGGGTCCCTTGTATTTGCCATATTAATTTTATGCCCCACACCTTCATTTTTGGCAATGTTGATAGCCTGGAAATTGGCACCATAATATTTATCATTTAGTTGAAGAGAGAGGTGTGTGTGTGTGTGTGGTGTTTCTCTCTGTGTGTGTGTGTGTGTGTGTGTGTGTGTGTGTGTGTGTGTGTGTGTGTGTGTGTGTGTGTGTGTGTGTGTGTGGTGTGTGTTCACTGGAGGGAAGGATGATAAAGAAGAATAATCCAGGCAGAGAGGAGGGATGAGAAAAAGAGGTGAGCTGGGGCTGAATCAGACAGCAGTCTACAGGCTATTTTAGGGATTTGCTTATTTTCATCAGAGACTAATGGGAAGCCTCTGAACAGTGTAAGCACATTGTAAGCACCATATAAGGGTGAGCTGTTATTATACCAAATTGTCATTCCATTTCTTCAAGATAGTTGGTGTTCACAAATGAAAAAGAACATTTCGTTGAATATTAATTCTTTCTGCTTTTCCCAATTTTCATCTCTTATCCAGGAAAGACATTTTCATTTGCCAATCATTGAAATAATTATGAGTAAAGTTTAAGCATGTTATCTTGGTTAGTCAGAGCAGGGTAATAAGGTAATGGATTGAGTTAGGATATGTCAGATGTTTTGTAGTTGAAGGTAATAGTGGGGAATTAGACATTGTACAGCTCTGTCTCTCTTTCTGAAGATGTTTCTATCAAACTGATCCACAACAATGGTAAATATACATCCATCAGTTTATGTTGGTGAGTAATTACTTTGGGGCACAAAGAAGCCTGATCTACATTTACTTTGGAAGCAGACCGTCTGTGTTCAAATCTTGGCTGTGCTACTTGCTATCTCTATGACCTTAGGCTAATTGTTAAGACTGTGCTTCAGTTTTCTCTTCTGTAAAATGAACATATAACTAAGACTGCCTTAAAATATTATAAAGTGCTTAGAATAGGGCTTGACACATATGATCATTTCAAGGGGAGAGCACATTCCCTGTTTGGCAAATATTAACATCTGTATGGCTTCTGTGATATCACTTGTGCCCCTGCACACGTATAATTTTAATCTGATGTGACGCCATTCAAAGCACCCATGTGACTTTCCAAAACACATTAAACTACTCACTTTGTTTCTATTCTGATTTAAATAGGATATACTTTGAAAATGCTGAGATTCTATATTGTTTTACAATTGGTGTACATTATACTGTGATATAATATCCATGAAATTAGCAACACTCATGACATTTTATAGTGATATACAATACATGTTCTATGCATCTGTGGTCTCAAAACTGCCAGCACAGTGCTCTGAAAATTATACTCAGGAAATACTAATTAATAAGTAATTGAATTAAGGCATCTCATCCTGTATAAAATATATGCTTTGGCTACTTTGGAAGAAAATAAATAGGTCTGGTGTGAATATATCCAGTATTACATGGGTTAGAATCATGGACTTTATGAACTGGAAGTTACCTTATTAATCATCTACTCTAATCTCTATATTTGGTAGGGGTAGAGGGAAAGAAGGTGACCTAAAGTGGTGAAATGAGGCAGACAAGGTCATATGTCCAGTTACTGGAAGAATAGAAACTATTAAGTTATACAAACTATGTCATCTAAATTTTAAATAGTATGGACATAATATTCAGTTCATGCTTTTCATGGATTGCTCTATTCAGAAACACTTTTGCAGTTATGACCATTAATAGAAAAACTGCATATCATAGACAGTCACACTTTTAAAATATTTGATCTAAGTCTGTGTTCTCTTTAGAGGAATAATTTTATTTGACATGCCATTCAGCTTTAAAATACCATTTACTATTAAATAACTACACAAAAGCATTGTATTTTACATGTCAGTATCTTTTGAAGATGGCTGTTATTTGAATAGCGTCCTGTTTTTGTTCAAATATCTGGTTCCTGGTCCAACAAATTTGCTTTTCGAAACCACTACAGGATTTGATTCTGGCAATATTTTTTGGTTATTTTTAATTTCCTATTTTCTTTGCAATATAACATTCAACCCAATTCCAAAAAAACAAAATGCTGCATTTATCTACTTCTATTCAACTGAGCTATTAAAGGCTCCTCCAAAAAAGACAAAACAGAACACTGGCAAATTGCCATTCCTTCCTAAACCAGAAAAGCATAGTGTGTAACCTTTCTGCCAAGTAAGAACACAGTATTCCTTACAGAGGACAAAAATAGCATTCTATGTTCCCTTATAAACTCTAAGCTCTATATTAGCCCTGTTGTACTTCAGTGGTGACTCCGATTAGCTCAACTATGATAATCTCATGATTTAGGGAAAATTTACGGGAATAAAAGCATTGATAATTGTATGTGCAGTCTTGAAATTATAGCAATGTTATTTCAAAAGTTATCTAAAATAAATTTAAGAAGTTCCACTTGAAAACAGAGTTAAGAATGTTTAAATAAATGCTACTTGAGTTCTAATGAAGAGGAAAAAATACAATTGTTTTTACATTTTAGAGAAAATCTGCTAGTGAATTGAAATGAACCATAGAGGTATGTTTTAGCTGTGCTTAACTTACTTACAAATATCAGTTTTGCTCCACTAATATTTTATAATCAATCTGTTTATCTTCTTGTATAAGTGAGAATATTAGAAATCAAAAGCAAATGCTCATCTTTGGACCTAGAGATAAGAGAGAGAAAGTCTCTACCACGAGGCAGGGCTTAAGAAGGAAGCACTCTGGTGCTTCCCTAGAAAAGGAATAACAGAAGCCATTGAAAGACAAAGCTATTGGGAAATCTCCTGATTTATGATAGGAAATCTTCAGTATCTGTTGCATGAATTGGCTTCCCCATGCACAGATAGCTAATTGAAAGTATCCCGCCCTGGTACTGAGCCCATCAGAATCTGAAAAGTAATGCAAAAGGGCATCTTCTCTATGTGGCTGAGTTACCTCTCACATTAGTAGATAACAGAGCACATCAGCAGTGACAATTTGTTCTTTGTCAGTCTCTCTTGTTCTCTCCCTGTTCACTAATATAGTTTGGTTTGCTTTTGCTGTGAAGGAAAATGCTATAGCTGCCTTTTTTAACATAAACAAGTTCACTAAAAACTAACATCAAAGTAACTGTTTGACCTTGTTGAAACAAGACAAATACAAGACCCTTCCATAATCGTAATCAAAAACAAAACCTCTGTCCAAAACATAAAAATGACTAAGATTCTTCCATCTCAGCTACTATATGAGTGAATTTTGTTTTCATGCCAATTATATAGCTGTATTCTATCCCTTCCACCTTGCAGGAAAAAAAAAAGTATTAAGAACTGCTCCAATTTTCTGATGGCACTCAGTTAAAAAGAAAACCATTCTTCCTTGAACCTTTCCCAAAACTATCTCACACAGTCTAAATCCTATAAGAAGCTTCCCTTGCTGAGACGCCACAAAGTTCTTCATGCTGTGTTGTCTCACTTGTTATAATAAGTCAATAAACCCATCTTTGTTTAACAATACCTGTGTTCCTGATGGTCATTGACTGGAGGAGACAGACAGTAAGATATTGTAGAAAATAAAAGATCATACCTTATCAATGGGTATAAAAGCAAAATGTCAAAATACAGTAAGCAATTTTGACATGACATTATCATTTAAGTAATCATCAAGCAGTCATTCAATTCTGACATTTAAGTAATAGTAAATGGTATTATCTTTTCCTCATGACGGTTTCACCAGTTTGGTTTTTCAGCTCCACCACTTCATTTTAAACACACACACACACACACACACACACACACACACACACACATCACTGTGTGATGTCCACACATCATGCAATGGAATGTGCTCTCTGGACATCAAACAATGAAACCCTTTATGAGTTCAGTGCTCCATCTATTGAAACATAAAAGGAGGTCAGGTCTTTAGGCTGTGTGAGGCAAAGGGGTCACACAGTTCAAGGCAATTGTGATTTATGTTTTATATAAATTATGTCCTTATATCTGCAAGTCTCTTTTAGGAAGGTACTTTGTGGCATTAAACATACTTGTTCCCTAATGCAGCACTTACTGAAACGTAATGTAACCTTCAAAAATGACCTGAAAGACATTACAGAACTTTTAAATACATTTTTTAAAAATAATGAATCATTTTGTAATCAACTCACTCATTAATAGGAGGTGTGCTAATTATAAAAAAAATGGATAATACAAATTATTAAATCATATTATGTACACTAAGAAAATATTCTGTATGAAAATTGAGTTTCTCTAATATTCTGATACTAGAAAAAGAAGTGCACAAAATAATGGACTTAAATATCTTAAATGATACCTTGTGTTGTATATTAATAAATATATATTCTGGCTATACTGTAGTCTCCAGGTTATTTAGGTTGGCATAAGTTAGATGCCAATGAAACTCATTTTCTCTTGGCATTTCACACCATGGAAACTGTAAAGAAAAACACATTGAGGTGCAATAAACCTACCAATGTACTGTTTTTAACCTGTAGTTCATGCAGAAGAGAAGCACTACGAAGTTTGAAGCTCCAAGCTATAATTAGGAGAGGTATTTCCCAGAAAATGAAATTACTTATCACTTGCTAAAAATGAAAATCACTTTCTGTTGAAAAAATGAGTTCACATCCCATTAAATGTAATCTATTCATGAGATTATAACAGTTTGGGACATTGCCTGGGACTTAGTGAGAAAACAATAAATTTTAGCTATTGTTGTTGTTGTTTTCATTTTTCAAAAAAAGATCATTCTTTGGAGTCAGACCTATTTTGAATTATAACCAGCTCTTCTATTTATTAGTTCTCTAGCCTTATGGAGGTTACCTCATTTTTCATTCAGCTTTTTCATTATTAATATGAAGGTAATAACACTTACCTTATAGAGTTATTATGAAAATTAGCAATAATGCTTGGAAAGCACCTAGCACAGTGTCCAGAATATTAAATTTTCAGTAAATGCTAACTGTCACTATTATACTGACTATTATACAAAGTCATTTTCTGCAAAACCATGCAGTTAAAATGGGTTTTGTGTAATTTACTTTCAGTGGGTCGTTGATTGGGACTGAGTACTGTTATTATTTTTTTTAAGCCAACCCTATTTTGACACTATTGCAGATATCAAGAAAACTTAGCTCTTGCTTTAAGGAATTACAATTAAAGCGATATAGACAGAGACAAAAACATATTCTCAAATGGAGAAGAAATATGACATCTGAGGTAAAGTCCCTCAATATTTATGCCTGTCCTATTTTTGTCATGGCACAGAACTTTCATTTTGGAAAACTTTTTATGAATGTTATTTTTGATCATAAAAGGCTTTATGAAGGTGATGTTTTATAAAGACAGATGGCTGGCTGGATTTCAAAAAGGAAGCCAAGTTAAAGAAAAAAACACATTTTTTTCTCATTTCAAGCATATTAAAAATATATTAATAACTAAAACCTAAATGGTCAATGTGACCTTAAGAAAATGCATGAAAAGAATGAACTGTCAACTTTACAAAATAAATGCACAGTCCAGAGAAAATTACCCCAGACTTACAGTGCAGAGAGTAACAGAAGGGGCTATTAAATCAATAAGAAAATTTAAAGAAAACTGAATGAGGTGGTAAACCATCCTAAGCTTAGGTATACTCAACCAGCTTAAAATAAGTGTTAAAAAATGAATTGTCTACCCGGTTTACTTATGGAAAAATACTAAATGACCCGCTTTTTACCATTACATGAGTTCATTTTGGCATTGAATTATAGTAATAAATGTAGGCCTGGTACATGAATATTGTATTTTAATTATAATAAACATTAATTAATTATAGTAATGCTAATTTGAAAACTGGCATCTTTTTGTTTGTTTTGTGAGGGAGGATGGGCATATATCTACTATTTCTTAAGAGTTGTCACTAATACAGCTCAAATAAACTCAATTAAACAACTTTTTAAAAAGAATATGAACACACATTTCCCACTGTAAGATTAAAACATAATCAGTCGATAATAAAAATTTAAAAGGGATAAAAAGAAGAAATGTGATTCATGCCTCAAAAATACTTTCACTATTATTAAACTCATAAGGCTTATGTAACAATAAGCCATCCTGTAATTGTCCTCAAAGTTTGTTAGAATGAGTAAGTGCAATCATGGAGGAGATAGAAGTGATCACTATAAATTCTAATTATCAAGAAAGAGAAGAGATGAGATTTAACATAATGAGACTTAAAGAAATTAAGATGAGCAAGTAACCGAGAGCAGTTGAAGTCGAAGTATAGATTTGATTTAGGAATAGAAGTTCAGGAGGCAGTGAGAGAACCAACCTGACGAGTTGAGTAGGAACTGGGGAGTAAGATTCAGTGAACCAGATTATAGGGTAGCTTTAAATTTGGTTTAATGTAAGGGTCACACATTCTTGAAAATGTGAGTATGGATGAAAGCAGTGCTTTAGGAAAACTATCTTCTTAAGGCTAGAGGAATTTAAGGTATTGGTCCATTTTTAATAAGAACCCTGGCTACATCCCCAAATTTCAAGGTTATTTTTATTTATTTATTTATTTGAAACATAGTTGATTACACATATATGTGTGGTACAGAGTTGAATAATACCGGTGTGCAATATGTGATGCTCAAATCAGGATAATTAGTATATTAAACACTACAAAATTTAATTATTTTTTGTGGAGATATGTTGATTCAAACGTTAGTCTTCAGTAGGCTCTGAGAATTGTGCCTTATTATGAAATTTAAAGTATAGACATGAATTAAAATAAACACCTTATTAGAAAAATCTAAAACTTGAGATAAGATATGGTAAAGAAGCAAATATTTACTGAAGATCTACTCTTCCGTGTATTACACTAACTGTATATTATCTATAGTCTCTGATTCTCATAACATCTTGTCAACATAATTCTTATAATAGTAACAATGACAGTACTGTACTTTTTGGGTTGAGCTGTACAAAATTGCCAGTATTCAGCTTTTTTTGACCATCAGTTTCCTACAGTTCAACCTAATATATGCCAGTAATTGGATTAAATTCTATTTATGCTGTAACTCATTTAATCTTCTCAGCAATCCTACTATGTTCTACAGCTGAGGAAAGTGGAGACCAAAGGGTAAGTTGTCCAAAGTCAACTGGAAAACAAAGTGCTAAATGAGTGTTTGATCTTCTTTATTCCTAAGCTATTCTTTCCCTACTGGAGGTGTCTCAAAATCCAGTTGAAAAACTTGAGTGAAATATTTTGGAAGAGAATATATGTATACACTCACTATGTGTCTATGTAAATCCGCATTCATAATTTGGGTGTATGTATGCATATATTCTGTCATTCACATATTTTCTATATGAATACACACATACACACACACACGGACATCTTTTCCTCTGACAATATTTTCCCTTCAAAATGTCCCCTAAGTTTTATAATAATTACAAACTCCCTATAGAGTCATCTTATGGATATTTATAGTCCATCAATGAATAGTCCCTTCTTTGTGACTTGTGCAGGCAGGACACAAAACAATAAAATTTGGCAGGGATTCATGAAGAAAGAAAATGTACAAAATATAGTTCAATGACTAATTTATCTTTTGACTTTAATGATTATTTATTGATTTCTAGTTATGATTTTCTATCAAAGTGATACTGCTATGATTGCAGCCTTAGGTTGTATCTACACATTGCCAGCATCAATAATCAATTCAGTAGAAAAGACAAATAAGGCATTATAAAAATAAACAGCCTGAATAAATGTTGTCTGACTGGACAGCCCACTTTCTAGTTGGCTGTGCTAGAGTGCACATACAGCACCAGTGGCTGTGGGTCCCTACGGAGGCACTAATTAAATACCATCTATCTGGCTGATAAGTGCTCAGATTGAGCAACTCAAATATTTTATGGTCAATTCTCTGCCTATTTCTAGACTCAATTTGCTTTAAATATCTTTGAACACAATTATATTTGACTTACTGTATATATCATAGAATATGAGCTTTGAGTATCAAATATTTTATTACTTCGTGTTAAAAAGATGAAACATTATATGTTATCAAATTACAAAAAGAGAGGAGATCAAATGTCAACACAAAGAAATGATTAGATTTTGTAATGATGAATATGCTAATTATCTTGACTTGGTCATTACACATCATACACAGGTATCAACTCTGTACCCCACAAATGTGTATATCAATTATGTCTCAATTAAAAAAAGATGAAACATTAAATTGTGTATTAATGTAATGGACAAAGCTCATGTCCGTCTTCAAATTTTCATATAACTTTTGCAAATTTAATTTAATAAATTATTGATCCTGTGTAATATTCATGAAATTAGTGTGACAAAATTATATGAGGTGTTTTTATGGGACTACGACCATAGAAGATAAAAGGATGTAATCATTATAAAGAAACATTTTCTTATTTACAATGGAATGTAATCAATTTGTGTTAAAAGAAAAGTAAATTAAAAAAAGAAAAGAAAAGAAAATCCACTGAATGTCCTTTCAAAAAGTTAACGTTATGAAGAGAGGGCCCAAAACAATTCTATACAAATAATAAAATTTAGAACTTTCATAAATTATACCACAGGAGTAAAAGATAAGAACCAAATGATCTGGAATAGTCACTTAAAACCTAAGATTCTAGAATAGATACAGTTTTGAAACAAGAGTATAAATGAATGAGCAATGTGATCCAAAGCATAAAGATATTGGATGCTAATTTTAGAAAGATTCACAGCAGGCTGAATAAACATTTTGTATAGAAAAAAATCTATTGATTTATTAAAATTACATGCAGTAAGATATGAACAGCTGGTTCTCTTTTATTGGTTTCCATGAAAAAATGATTATTTTCCACTGGGTAATTACTGACTGATTTATTTCCTATATTCATTTGCTCGCATTTTAATGTCCCTAAATCTTAGGTCATCCTTTGCAAGTAAATGTATTTGAAATGCTAAAGTTACTGTGATGATAAATGTGTCAAATTTTAATAACTTTTTAATCATTGGTTAAATATATATTACATTCAATTTTTCCAGGACAATTTAAGAAGCACCAAATGAAATAGAAATTCTTAGATAATACCAACCGTGATAACTGAGCACAAAAAAGCCACTTGTTGTGAAATCACTGTGGAATTTGATTAGAATCTGATTTGAAGTGCTGTAGACTGATTCCAAAGCAGTATTGCCACTGAACTGACCGATCTGAGGTGAGTTTTGGTCTGGTCCATCCCTATTAGATGGGGGCGAGGAAGGAGGAGATATTGAGATTGATTTTTTTTTGGAAGACTTTTGCACCAACTTTAATAAAATTATTACATATACTATACTATGCTATAATATTTATTATATTATATTAATAATAAATGTGCAGTAGATTAAACAAGCAATTTGTGGCAAATCATATTGGTATATTTTGTCTATATTGTTGCTAACATATTTAAAAATGTAAAGTGCAAAAATAAAAAAATAAATCATTTTTACCTAAATGAAATACACTCATATAAGTTGTAATCAATATATTTTATTTGGTTTTTGACTAAAACTTAGATTCTCCTAAGTGCTCGAGGTTTGCCCCCCTTTTATTTTCTTCAGCAGCAATCTTGAGAATTATAGACTATAAAAGTTAGAAAGACTCTCAGAACTCATACAGTATTTGTGTTAATCAATTGTCAGTTATTAATTCAGAGATTTTTTGATAATATATTTTTAATAATGATGTTAAAATACATTTTAAACAATAGATTTTAAATAAAGATGTTTCATTTAACAGAATAATAATATAATTATAATATTATATAATAAGTTATGATAGGAATTCAATAGTTACATTAAATAGTTATGATTTGAATATAGGCTCCTAAATTACACTAGTTTTGTAAATGGAGAACTTTCTTGCTTTAAACTTACCCTTTTAACTCCCTGTTTTTGTACATTAATTTAATAATATCTTTAAATCTTTTTTCCACCTATGAAGTTTTTTCATTGGGCAACTAAGCCAAAACCTATTTGTCTGGTTTATTGCATTGTGCAGAACACATACTGTCATCCTGTTACTTACACTAACTCAAATATCAGATGGCAATTTGTAACAGAGGATTGTGATATATTTTCAGTTCTACCTTGTTTCACGGATACATATAGTTGAATCAATCAATAACAGTGGTCCTGGCTTACCATACAGTAATAAAATCATAGATTGGTTCTGTTTGAAGGACAGTAAAATTGATGTAGATTCCGTTCCCAGGGGGTACTCTTACAAGCCAAAAACAATCTTGGAAGTTAGGATATTCGTCAGGGTACCCAGGAGAATAAATGGTGCCATTCATTGCAGTTATATTGCCACCACAAAGAGCTACAGAAAAAGGCACAAAACAAAATGTTAAAAAAATAATAATAATTTTTAAAAAACCCAAGAAACAATGACCTGACATAGAAAAAATGCAGACTTTTCTTATCTCTTAAGCAGTATAAAAATACATGTTTTGTGTTTTTATCTGATTTGAAGTTATAAAATGCAGATAGCAACGATGCACAAGTATATCAATTTGCATTTTTCTGTATAAGGTAGGCACATAGTTAATATTAACAATCACTAGATTAGTATATACCATTGCCTTCTGTTTTTCTAAATACTTTATATCGATGTAAACACTAACTTCTATTTGCCTCGCATCATGCATGTATGTGTATACATAGCCTTATAAGAGGTTCAAGGCCTTTTTATTTAAATGTGTTTTTTTCTATGGGATTAGACTCAGGAGGGCTGACTAGAGGCGCCCAGCTCTCTCCTCTGATGTAAAAGGGTTTTCTGGAGGAAATAAATTCAGTAGCAGTTTTTAGATTATTGGTTTATATAAGAATGACTATTAAACACACACACACACACACATGCACACATTTTAAAGAAGCTGTAAAGTGTTAACTTTATTTTCACTACAAATAGGAAAGGTCAGGACTCCTGCCAATAATAAAAATCAGTTATTCATTATGAAGTCTTATGGTTTTTGTCTGGTTTTTTAACATGATTTTTCAACTGAAAGAGAGACTCTATATTTAGCATATTATTGGTTGGAAAAGGAAGGCAAGGCAGAGTGCCAAAACAAGAATTATGAAACACAGCTGATATCGCCTAAAAGACAGCTTCCAGTTAGAAGCATACCTTCACACCTTGGAAGAGGATGATTCCAATTACGACTGACTCCGTGAAGGCATGTGAGAGCTGAATTTCCAATTAATGTGTATCCTGGGAAACATTCAAATGAAATGGTTTGACCCACAGTAAAATCATTGCCAATTACAAAACCATTTCGAAACGGGCGTGGGTCAGGACAGCTTTGCAACTGATAAGCTGGAAAAAAAGAGAAATAAAGACATTTTTCCTTTCTTAATTTCTGCGACCACAGACGATACTACATGCAACTTACAAATATATGTGATCATGCTTGTAGTTGGTTATAAATAGTAACAGGTTTATGATAAATGTTGTCAATGATAATGTGATATGAATTTCATCTCATGTCTACAGTTTTCATATTTAAAATGTTAGCACAATTCATAAAATACATTCGATTTCTTCGTCCACTTGTGGAACCTATCAAAATCATCAGCTTTAATGAAAATATAAAGTCCACTTACAGCCACAATTTTAATCAAACATATTTGATTCCCTTATACAGAATGCAATTGTCTCTTGGTTATGTTGTATGTACCATAGGATAAAATAAGCCTAATTCTGAGCCTTTCGAATACTTTTTTCTTTAGGAATTGTTTTCTAAAAGTAGCAAACTACAGCATTCCTTTGTTGTGTTTCTTCAAGGAAGTTATTCAGTAAAATAAAGTACTAAGAAAAAAAAAATCCCTTCCAATATAAAATAAACTTGTACTTTGGTTACTGTATTCTTGTCACTGCAGTATAACTGCCTGTTTAGTTGTTTATACACCTCTTATTCTACATTCTGTATGAGATCAAAGTTTCCTGTTCGTTTTGCTTATCATTGTATCCTAAAACCTTGCCCATTGCCTTTCACATAGTAGGTGCTTAATAAACAATGCTGAATGAATTTTGAACTTATGAACAGGGTATAACTCATATAATACAGGGTATAACATATAATACTCATATAACTCCATATAATATATTTGGAGCTTTATTATTAAGAAGTTTAAAATTAAATTCTAACAAATAAAATTTAAACTGCTCAGAATTAGAAACTACTTTACTACTGACCATTACAATTCTATTTTCCCCAAATCAAAAAAATATGAAATTGAATAAACTATCATGTTGTTTATTACAATAGAATCCAATTTTTACAACTAGATTACAGTATTATGAACAAATTATTTTAAAATGTTAAGTGCATTTATTCTTAATCTGACATTTTCATTTCAATTAATATCCCACACAAAAAATATAAAAAAACAAAATAGTTCTCATTCCAACTTAAGGCAAATGTGTATCATTTGATCATCAGGAGTTGGAATATATTATTTTGTTTAATAAACCCTTTCATTTTTCACTCATATTTAAAAGACAATTTTGAATACGAAAGGACTTATAGACAAATGTATAATTTTGTGATAATTTCTACAATATTTTACCTTTCTATGCTTTTTGGTTTAATAAGGAAGTATAGAAAATAAGTACTAAATGTTCAGGAGAAAAGTCCCCATTTTACTATAATATACTACACAGGACTCAACAAGCCTAATACTGTTGCCAGTAATAACACTAGTTTTCTGTAGAAGTATAAACTTCATTGCTTACTATGTATTTTTCTAAAATTCAAAAGTTCTTAAAGTCTAACCACAAAATCAACCCAAAATAATGTTGACTCTGTGAATCTATATAAATTAAACTATTTCTTTAAAATGCCATTAGTTCAACTACATAAGTGCAATAAAAGAAGAAACTCTTCCTAATTGAAGCTTGACTTGGTTTAACTTTCTGTTTCTAAAACAGAATATGGAAAATATTAAGGTTTAGTTAAATATTTCTAATATCTGATTTGGGGCTAAATAAACTTTCACTTTTAATTATTCCTCTCACCTTGATATACAATATGAAACCCTTGTTTGTTTTGTGAATAGTCACTGTGAAAATATAAGCTGGTTTCATGAGTCGTGCTAAATAGGGAAGATGGTATTTGAGGACCACTAAGCCGACCAATAACAGTACTAGTTTCTGAGGATCCACTTCTTACTTCCAAATAATCATGTATGGTTTCAGTAGAAAAATTTATGAACTGGAGATGTACACCTAAAGAAGAAAAAAACAAACAATGCTACTTTATCTTTTTACCGAATTAAACATAAACACACACATGCAATCACATCAACGTACTTAGATATGTTTCCGTTAATATTAGGAGTATACTCTCAAGGGCTGGGCCATGGCTTTGCTGTCTGCCCAGGACAATTAGCTTTGCTAAGGTTCAAAGTAAAAGAATGCTGCTCTCAAAAGTCCACAATTAGTTACAAGTAAAAATCTCTTTCGGTGTATTATAATGTTACCATGCTAAAACTAATCAAGAAAGTAGCTTTCATGTTCTTTAGTACCATTAAAAATTATATCAACCAATTTTTCAAATGTAGAAATCCACTTAATTTGTATTATGAGGGATGGCTGATTAACTCAGATGGTTAGAGCATGGTGCTGATAACACCAAGGACCAGCGTTCAATCCCTGTACCTACCAGCTGCCCCCCCCCAAAAAAATTTAAAAAACACACACACAAAAATAGTTTGTATTATGTAAAAGGCCAATTTGAGGTCAAAAGTGACTGTTGTGCTCGCTTCGGCAGCACATATACTAAAATTGAGGTCAAAAGTGACTGTAGACTTTTTCATATATTAACATGATCATATTCCACAATTGCATTAAATATTATTCATTTATAGGATATAAATTAACTTCTCAAAAATATTTTTAGTTTGTATAATTTACAAGTGTGCTCTTTTAGTGTTTCCTTGTCAGAAGATAATGATGAATTTTATGTAATAGTCTCAATAAAATCTAGTCATCATTGTTATATGTGGTCATTTTGCAATGTAGTCTCATCATCATTATAAGCATGATTAAAATATGAGACAGTGAAATGTCTCTGGGATAGAATAATGAAAGTATGTTTACTTAATTCACTTAATATTCAATTTTAGTGAATTTCATGTTGTTCTTACTACTGCCATTCTCTAAATTGTTAATAATAAAATCTGACATTTATTGAGTGTTTCCTCTTACTAGACACTGTTTTAAATGATTTATATATGCTAACTTATTTTATGCTCGTAGTTACTAAGAGAATGAGAAAACTGAGGCACAGCAAAGCAAAACAACATGCCAAATTTACACAATTACCTAGTAGATCTGAAATGCACACTCACACATTCTGACTCTTAAACTTTTGCTATTAATAACTATACTGGGACTCCCAAGTGAGTTGTATTTTATTACTAAATAATACAAAAATCCATAAATAAATAAACAGGAAATATTAAAAATATGCTTTAAAATATTAAACAAGTTTCTGTAAAGTCAGATTAACTTCTTAGAACTTTGGACTTGTTACCTTAATATGTGAGGCTCTAAGATGGGCATATTTTTAGTAAAATATCCCCAATATCCCTCATTTTACAAATCACCTTGTTAATAATTGTTTCATACACCTGAAGAAATACTTTTTTTAAATATTGAGATGTATTCATTCTTCTTTTTAAAAAATATACTTTTTTGAATACACTAGACCTAATATTTTATTTAACCAAACCTCAAAGAAAACAGTGAAATTACTTAATCGTCAAATAGGAAATAGTCTCTTATGTTTTCATTTCTAAACTAAAGATGGATATTCTTCTCTTTTGGTTTTTAAAATCAAGAAATATTAGCAATTGGTAAGTTGAAGATGATATGACATTGACACTATAAAAAATAGTTTTAATAATTTATTTTAAAATAATTTGTTTAGCTCCATAAGCAACATGGGAAGAGGTCTAAGTGTTTAATCAAAGACAGACAGAATATCATTCAAATCTATTTTTAAAATCTATATATTTATTCAAATCTATTTTCATTTACATCAGTACTCTCTTTTTGTCAATGGACAGAGAATTTAACTACCACTTCAAACTTAAGGATTCCATGTTGTAACCAAAATGTTCCTCATTAGAAGGTCTCCCAGAATTCTCTCGCAGTAGTCTCCTGTTCTTCTGAAACCTCAGGCCAGTTACACAGTGTCCAAGATTGTTGAATTTCTTTAGCTTTCTCAATGGCATCTTTCCATAGGTCATTGTGTTACCTAGAATTTCTTTCATGTTCCTTACACGCTGACCCTCTTTGTTGGGCTGGCTGTTACTTGCCTTTAAAACCACAGTTCATACTGTATTGTATATTGATAAATTAAAATAAAAAAAAATAAAACCATAGTTCAGGGATTACTTCCTTGGAAAGATGTTTCTGTGTTTCTGGTAGTAGGCTAATGTCTAAGTACAATTCTATACTCTCTTGTTACACTTTATTGTAATAGCACATTTTACTGTCTCTTAACTGTGACTGTAATTTATTTGCGGAAAAGTACAAAGTCTGTTTTATCATATATTTTATCTCTAGCATTTAGCACAGTATCTGGAGTATAATATATATTCATTAAACAATTGTGAAAACTATGAGTTATCTGTTAATTTATGTAAAACATTTAAAATGTATTAATAATATATGAGGCTGTATATTAATATTAGGTAGTAAGATACCTAAGTTCAATCCTCAATAAGGGAGATAGTTCAGAATTTTTTTAATTGTTCTAAATCCAACTGGTTTGTGCTTCAATGAGTGTCTAATCATCCTACTCTCATGTGATTTGATGAACAACTCTAACCTCAGTCTAGTACTTCTTTCCATGCATTTACAAATTCATGGAATCTAAGAAAGCTGTAAGAAAACATGTTAGTGATATAAGGATAAAAATGATTAATTAAATGCAATATATATAATGTAAAATTAGTATATCCCAAACACTGAGAATTGTATCATATTAGCCTTTGGAAGATATTAGGTCTATATAAGTATTTGAAAGTAACAATAGAAATGTGTACTATTTTCATGTGTTAAATCTGATTTCTTAACAAAGAAAATGGAATGGATTCAGTAGACTTCCAGAAAATAATTTATCTATGTACTACTTCATTATACCAACAAGAGTCAAAAAACAATTATACATGAAATTTATTATTGCTACAAATATCTAACTCAGGCTATATCTATATATATGAACTGAAAATATCATAATCAACCTATCTATATTTATATGTTAATCTAGTTAGTTAGAAAATGCCCCTTCACATGGTTCATGGGAATATAAATTATTATAGCCATTAGAGAAAACAGTATGGAGATTATTCAAAATTTAAAAATAGAACTACCATATGTTCCAGCATATATGTGTACAGGGTATATATCCAAAGGAAATGGAATCATATGCCAAAGGGATATTTGCACTCCTATGCTCATTGCAGCATTACTCAAACAGCCAAGATATGGATTCAACCTAAGTATCCATCAATGGATGAATAAATTTTAAAATGTGGTATACATATGCAATGGCATACTATTCAGCCTTAAAAAAGAAGGAAATCCTGTCATTTACAATAACAGGGATGAACCTGGAGAACATTACATTAGGTGAAATAAGCCAGGCATACAGAAAGACAAATCCACATGATGCCACTCATATGTGGAATCTAAAAAAGCTGAACTCATGGAAGTAGAGAGAAGAACGGTGGTTATAAGAGGCTGGGGTAGGGGGTGGGAGTGGGGGGACTGAGAGATGTTGATCAAAGGGTACAAAGTTTTAGTTGACAGGAGAAACAAGTTCAAGAGATATATTGTACAATATGGTGACTATAGTTAATGTATTGTAATTTTGAAAGTTGCTAAGAGAGATTGTAAGTGATCTCACTACAAAAAACATGTGAAGTAATGCATGTTAATTAGGTTAATTTAGCCATTTCACAACGTATACATATTTCAAAACATCTTTCGTACACTAAAAATATATACAACTTTTATCTGTCAATTAAAAATAATAAATAAATTGGAAAAAAAAATACCCATATGCTTTCAGTTATCCAAGTACTCCCGGTGAAATGTGTTTGGCTTAAGCAATAATAATTCAAATTTCACTCTATTCATAATAGTATATACTCCAAAACTAAACTGTAATTTGTGAATATTTTAAAATTTCTTATTAGACATTGATAATCCTTCTTAAGGATACATTAATAAATATCAAAAGCTCTTTGATGTATTTAATATACATACCAAAACCTATGGGCAGCTTTACTGTCCACGTACAATCTAAACTGCTGGGGTAGTTTCCAGGAAACCCAGGACTGAGGATCACACCACTGAAATCTGACATAGCACCACCACACTGAGCTGCAAAATAATAGAGGTTCCATGTAAACCAGAGTAGTGCAATAACTTGCTATATTAAAAACATACTGAAATAATTTCAAGTTTTCATCAAGTCTCTGAGTTAAAACTGACATAAATTTGAACACTGTCAACTCTCGTTCACAATACGCCAGTAATCAAAAAGTATAGTCAATTGGCAATACATTTTCTAAAACAGTAGAGGAAAGACATCTTCCTTCCTAGAAATAATTGCAAAGTAATCAATTATTGCATAGCAAGTAACAGCTCACGTGCAGTTAATACAATCAAAAAAAGAAGTCACGTTCTTTTCCATAGTAGGCAGTTTATTTCTCTTCCTCAATCATTTCTAGTGATGTTTCAACATTCCAAAGATGATATAATCTAGAGTAAAGTCAAGCCAACTATTTCAGCTCTAAGTACTAAAGAGGGAATAATTTTTACAACCTTCCTTCTTTTCCTTTTTTTGTGAGAAGGCTGAATAAAGAATTTTAAGAAAAATATTGGTTTCCATTTGTAGTATGTGAGGGATTCATATATCACACATGAGATATGACCTTATTTTATCCTAAAAGAATCCAGACAAAAAATTGAATATAAACAATTAAAAAGATGCATGCAAATTTGAGAATGTAGGCAGAATTTATAATTGTGCTTGCTTCGGAATTCCTATTATCCCTATTATTGATAAGGTAAAGGAAAATTATAAAAACAGATAAGTACTCATTTTATTTGTATTTTAGAATACAAAGAGCAATTGCATCTCAGAAGCCCATTCTTTCCCCTGAATGCACATTTTTATCATGTCTTCTTAAAAGGACTGTAAATGCATGTCTGTTAATGATTGGGTAAAGAATCAAATTTTATGACTGCAAATCAAGTTCAGAACTTACCTGTACAGAACACTTATTTGCAAATTCATTAATTTATTTCTTGTTAAGAGTAGCAACAGATAAATACTCAAACTTCAGGTTATGTGGTATAAAGGAAAATTCAGGAGGAATTTTAGCAGTGTTCTGTACAATATTAAATAACCAGTCTGACAGCTACCTTTTAATATGTGAACTGAATACATTGTGAATCAAGCAGATTTTACTAGGGAAATACATATAATCTTGGAGTCAATCTGCATATAAACCTTTCTTTCAGACTTGTGATTCTCACCAAGCTTTAAAGATACACCTCTATACTTTTCCATCCCTCTGAAATCTCAGTTCATCCATCCTTAAAACCAAGCAGTTTTCAACATACATACACTATTAATGTTCATCAAGTTATTTTTCAAAAATTTAATTTTGCACATATATTTATCACAAAATCTGATAATTAGTTGTAAAGAAAATACTTTGGAAATCAAAATATTTCTAATTTTGTAAATCAAAATATTTTTGATTTTGTTTCTGGCAAGACCGCATTTGTAGTTTTGTTTTGCTTTATCTGACCTTCAGTAAAAGACAAGGTCTATCCTTTACTTTCTTGTCCCCGCATTTCCAAGTCTTTGAGCTGCTCATTGTCCTAATTCCTCTACTTTCTATCTCTTTAGATATGATCTGAAAATTCAGTCCTCTGCATTGCCCATCCTTCCTTTCAGAGTGAAAATCCCAAAATCAAAGGAGGAAGAAAGAAAGAGAATAAAGAGTAAACAGATAATGAAGAAGGAAGAAAAAGAATGGCAAATTATGAAAGACATATGAATAAGGACACCAAAAAATGCATCTGCCTTCAGCAATGCATGCATGGCTGTTTCCTCAATTCTTCTGCAATCTCACACTTTCCTATGCCTTGAATGACAATTCTGTTGTTAGGGACTCAACCATACCTTAGTTCTTCAAAATAAGATCACCTATGTTTCTTCTTTCTTATTTTTCTCTAATATACAAAATCTCATATAAATTCTTCTTCCTTCCATCAAAATATCTGGCAGATGGCTTATTTTCCAATTCACAGGGCTGTAGCCTTGTTGCCTAATAACTAGTGTTTTAAGACACTGTGTGAATCAGGCTCTCGCCTTCAGTTTTTCCTAACAATACGGCCATTGTATCAATTCAAATATTTGTATTTTCTACCAATTGCAGTACAAGTTTATTGTTCAAAATTTGTGAAATACAGAAAGAGTAGAAAGGAAATAAAAATACCCTCTAATTCCACCACCCACATACAATCTGTTTATATTCTTTTTTTCCGCATACAAAAAAAAAAGCCTCATGAAAGCATTATGTGCACACAAACATATGTATATATGTATATACATTTTTTTGCATACATATCTACAGTATACACACACATATATACATATTTCATTAAAGCATACCTCTTACCATTTGCTTAGAATTTTACCTAAGTAGGTTAATTATGTCACTGGATATAACTGTTTAAAAGCTTTAATAACTATTGCCAAATTGCTTTCAGAAGGTGGTACCAATTTAAATACCATATACATATGCATATGATAAAAATAAGATCATGCTATGAATTGTTTTAACCCTTTTTATATTTAACTAGAAATTGTAAACATTGTCCATCTTATTAAATATTCCATTATAATGTTTATGTAGTTTTTTTTGCAAGTATGTTCCTTACTTTTGGACCCTTAGGTTATTGCTTGATTTTCACTATACTGGCTACCACTCTGAGTGTCTCTCATGTATTCCAGGTCCAAGGCTAAACACTTTCAACACATTCTTTCACTTAATCCTCACAATACACCTGTAAAGCAAATATTATTATCCCATTTAATAGGTAAGCAAACAGAAACTCAAGGAATAATACATTTTCCATACATAGCTATTGTACCTCAAGCTGAAATTTGAATATACATCTATTGGACATCAAAATCTGATAAATATTCCTGGTGGTTTTATAACAATTCATCGTACATAATAAAACAAACTTTTTAGTTTAATTTTATTAGAATATCACTTCCATTTAATATTTGTCTTAACAGTATACAATGGAAATGTGTAGTTAATCAAAATGCAATACTTTACCAAAAGTATTAGTAATTTTTTTAAGAATAATAATTGATTCAGGCAATATAACAAGATGAAAATGAGGTGATATTTAAATTGGTACCACCTTCTTAAAGCAATTTGACAATATTTATGAAAGGTTTTAAACAATTATATCCAGTGACGTAATTAATCTACTTAGGTAAAATTCTAAGCAAACAGTAAGAGGTATGCTATAATGAAATATGAGGTATGTTCATAATGAAGTCATATGAAAAATACTTATAATTGTGTTTTTTATAATATCAAAAAAAAGTGAAACTCTACCAAAAAGGAAATAACTACATAAGAAGTTAATTAAGGTTAAATGAGGTTATAAGTATAAGGCCCTAGTCCAATAAGACTGGTGTCCTCATAAGAAGAGGAAGAGACATAAGGAGTGTACCCAGAGAAGAGTGCACAGAGAAGAGAACATGTGAAGACACAGGGAGGACAAGGAGAAAGGCCTTTGTAAGAAAACAACCTGCCAGCACTTTGTTCTTGGACTTCTAGCTTCCAGAACTGTGAGAAAATAACTTTCCGTAGTTTAAGCCTCTTAGTCTGAAGAATTCTGTTATGGCAGCCAAGCTGACTAAAACAATACAGGAATGGTCATTGTATGGAGATAATTCACACAAGTCATGAAACTTTTTTGTTTGTGTTCTTTATTCCACCCAGAAAGGGCTATCTGCATCCATATGCCTTATTTACACATACTACCCAAAATGCCGTGTAAACCTTATTAGCTGACTTTTTCCCAGTGACTTCAGTCAGCGCCAGTCTCACTTTTCTGAAATTTGCTTATGTAGTCAACAGTATAATTTAATCATTCTGTAATCAATTCATTGCTTGTATTTATACCACTTCAAATGCTAATATATGCTTTAAAGACAGGGATCATACCTCACATTGCTTTTTCATATTCTGCAGGACCAGTATATTAATGGTTGCATACAGACACCAAAAATGAGGAAGAGAAAAAAATTAAAGAGTGGATAGAAATAATTTGAAAGCAGCACTATGATAGGGTAAAAATTTGGGCCAATACTTTTAAAGTACCTTTTGACATATTCTGTACCTTGATTGCCTGTCACCACTGAAGACATCTCATAGGTTATCTTTCCCTTTGGTAGATTTTTTTCAGATTCCTTATCTATTCTGGCTCAATAATATGCAATAGAATATTTACTCATTTTTCTAATTTATGGGTATTTTTATCATTTTATACTGAGAACATTCTCTAGGAATAAAAAAATCTAGTACTTTCAATTTCTGCAGTTTAAAGTCATACATTGATATTAAAGTTTAAAGTAAAAAAAATGTAATTAAAAATTTTTACAAAGATGTAAAATATTTATCTCAAAATATCATTGCCATAAGACCTGGAAAAAGACAAGGGTCTTTTTATATACATTATATACAGGGTGTACCTTTAAAATTTGATGAAACTTGAATGATTTAGAGTCTCTTAACTTACCCAAACAAATGGGGATTGGATAATTCCATCTTCTTACTGGTCCAGGCATACATGTTATGTGAGAATGACCCTATATAAATAAGACAATGCAGATCAGTACACATTTATAAAAAGTCTAAATTAAATATAGTATGGTGAATGATTATTACAAAAACAAGTTTAAATATGTATTGTCATTGTATATATATATATATTTTTTTCACTTTTACTGGTAATCTTATTATGACTAAAAATAAAAAAAGTAATTATATATACTTGTGGTAAATGTAGAAAGTAATTACAGAGTCCTGGCGGGGGGGGGGGGGCGGGAATAAGACCATATCATATTAAAATTGTGGTTTTTATTACTGTTCTATCAAAAAATGTTCTAATAAGAGACTGCAATGATCATACAAGTGAAAAGGCCATATACATAGTGGTTATAATAAATTGCTGTAATATTAAAGGTGAAATAGGTTAAAGACGTTAGGTTAACATGTAAAATAGTTACTCCCTCAATATTTTTTCTTAATTTTTTAATTGGACTATTCTTTAGAAAGATTTTTATGAGACCATGAACTTGAGACCCTCCAAAAAAAAAAAAAAAACCTTCAAAAAAGGATCAATATATATACATAAAATCAGAATATACATTGTGAATCCACTTCCTCAGCAAAATATATTTAGTGAATTTTCACTAATTTGGGGAATTTATTATCATGGAATGTTTCACTTAATGCATTATGCGGCACTTCATTTTTTTTTTAATTCTAAAAATCCAGAGGTTTAATTGTCAAAATTCTGTGTACATAGGGAAAACAGTGAAGTAAAAATTAATTTTGATTCAAAAATCATTTTTGGTTACTTCCAAACAAAACTAATTTAGTTAATTCCAGCAATTTCTCTCATGCATATATTCTATTAACAAATTGAATATCCTTTTGGCTTAAGGCTAAACTGTGCAGGCCAAGATCAATATTGTTGTAAAACATGTGGATTATCAATCATTGAACTGTTAAAATATTTCTGAAAGGGCAATGAAAATCAAAACTGTAATTTTAAAACAGACTTACCTGAAGAGAATAGCCTTGATCACATTGGAAGGAAACCACATCACCAACCATATATCTGTCTCCAATTTTAATTCCACTGCTAGGAGTTTGTGGTTCAGGACAGGAATCCAAACCAATTGCTACAAATATTTAATGATAATAATCTAAGTAACTTTCAAATAATGGATGCTTAAATTATGCATATTAAGTTGCCAAAATTGAATATTGCTATTGTATCAAGATAAATTTTACATCAAGACATCGAGAATTTTCTGTAAAGAAGATTTAACTGTAGATGTTAAGAGTAATATGCATTGAACTCTGTTATAAAACTATACCCTTTGAATTTCTATGTTACCAACCATTAAATAGCTGCGTGATTATACTCGTACAGTACTTAAATTCTTTAACCCCAGGCCAAATTGTCTTCTACTGCAAAACAAAAATTTCCAAAAAGAATATAAAATTTCTAAGAAGAAAATCCCTGAATGAAAAATAAATAAAACAATTTATTTTGAAAATAATGAAATATTATTTGTAAGACATTCTTAATAAAATGAGTAACAAATAACTTGCTATTTTGTCTCCATTGCCTGCCTCCTTCTTTCGTACAGAATGAGCTTTATAATTCATGAGGTATATTCTGATGTAGTTATTACATTTAAAATTTTAGAAATGTAAATGGGAATTTTTTCTCCAAAGATACTATAATCAGAAAGGAGGAAAATATGTGTCTTATTGACACCTGGGAAATATTATGTAACACTTGAATTTAGTTTTTTCTGAAGTAGGTAGAGAATGATATAATTCAAAACATTTCCATCATCTTTACATTAAGATTTTATTTTTCAACAAATAAGAATAAAAACATAGTAAATGTAAAACATCTTCCTGAAATGATTCATTCAAAACCTAAACAAATTGCTTGATTTTGCCAAAACATTTTGTCAAATGTGACTCTTATTAAAAACTTTTTATCTCCAATAAAAGCTGTTTTTTATTATTCATTCTTTGTAATTTACATTTTGAAGCTAATCTAATGAATATTTAAATTGGTTAGAGGAGGTAAACACTCCAAAATCGGTGTGTGTGTGTGTGTGTGTGTGTGTGTGTGTGTGTGTGTGTGTGTGTGTGTGTGTATTTTAGTCCTAAAGTATGACAATGCCTCATCATTCCTTCACTTTTGACCAGGTCCTTCCCCTCTAATAAATGCTCTGGTAGCATCACCATGTACATTTTTGTTGTTGTTGTTGAAGCACTTAAATAAACTGATAATGAATAAATAATTGTGTAATTGGTTATTCAATATTTATCTCCCCTCTGAGAATGACTGCTTCAAGGGATTAGTGTACAACACAGTGTCTTGAGAAGGCACTCAATAAACATTACTTGCCTGAATGAATGAATAGTTATGATAAAGACAGTGAATATCTACCTTGATTATTTCTTAATAAATATAAATTTCTAATTTTGCAAATGGAAGATACTTTAATAACACAGTGGTTAGAGAAGATTAACTCATACCAAATTGAGTGACATTTAAAGATAGAAAATGGCATAAAAGCAGTGACTTGGTAGGGTTGTGATTAGATTAGAAAATAAATTAGTACAGAGCAGGAGTAAAGAGTTCATTTGGGAATACATTTGAGGCAGTTCTGAATGAAACAAGGAGAGACTATAGACTGGAATTCCAACGCCCACTGCCTTCTAGGTCTCTAAGCATGCATCATGTTTCACATTTAAAAATTTTTTTTTGTAATATTGAATTTATTGACCTAGGAAAAATTGGTTAACATTAAATTGTGCCATGCTTTTAAAGTGTTAATGGTTTAAGTCTTGCTTCCCCTCCTAGACTGTGAAATCAGAGAAAAGAGATCAATTGTCTTTCATTGGATTTTATCTCATTTAATACTCATTAATGGGCCTCACATATTAAATTCATCTGATTTTGTAGAGCTCTTTTCAGGAATTACTGAATTTCAAAAAAGTGAGTTATGATATAAACATAGTCTTGTCAATATCATTTCACCTTCTCTTGGTACAATTTTAGTTTCTTGGGAGGCCTGAACAGTGAATTTATTACTCTTCACCATTAAGGTCATTTCTGCAGTCATTCTTACTGGGGAGGCCAGATTTTGTACACATTCATTTCTCTTGCCTTTCTATCAAGAAATCCATTGAGGGTCATATATACAACAACTATCAATATTCACCAGGTGATTTCCTTCTCTGGGAGGAGGATAAATAAAACTATGTTACAGTGATACGTTATAATACTGAGACCATCATTTTTAAGTGAGGCTTTTACATAAGATACATGGACATGGTAACAGGTTTGTGACAGTGTTTTCATTTTAGAACATGATACAAAAATCTATAAACTATGTAATAGCAATTTTGTAGCTTAAAAAATTATTATATGCATATAATCACTGAGAAAATGACCGAAAGGAAATATGTCAAATAAAGATGGTTATGATTCTTGATTATAAGATTATTGGAGATTTGTATGTCCTTCCTTGTATTTTCTTGCATTTCCAACTTTTCTATAATATGAATTATTTTTGTGCACAGTAAAATAGCTTATCAATTAGATGAATTAGTATTAGCAGATAATTTGGGGGTATGAGAGTATACTCCCTTCTATTTTTCTACAGGGGTTTAGTTGCGCTAGCTAATCTTTGTTGAACATGAATGTTTCAGGAAACAAAGTAAAGTAATGAGGTGAGCAGAGAGGTCAGAGAAGTCATATGTTATTGATCTCATTTTCACTCTTTTTTTGTGGCCAATTTTGTTTTAATGTGCACTAAAGAAAATAAAACAGAAATATCTAAAAATTCTGCAGTTCAAATTTTAGAGCTATTTTTTATTTATACAAATATACCTCTGAATGGTTAAATATTAACTTGAAATAGCTCTCTTTAAGAATTATTTTTCACTCCTTTATAAGCGACAAAGCCGATAGGTTATTTGTAGGAATCAATAAGAAAAAGACAATTTTTGTAAAATTCTCTTTAAAAATGTTGGAAAGTCTTCTCTTCTGCTAACCAATGCTAGACTCCCAGTTAATGAAGGCAATCAAAATACTAAGCCATCTTAAGCTTCATAAGTGTAAATTTTGTAAAATTATGTCTTTGGCAATCAATGATGCTCACTTGATGAATCTTTTTTAATGAGATTGGATCAATTAATCTGCCATTATAGACAAAAACAAACAGGAGTGCATCCAGGGACAAATCCATGTCAAAAATTACATAGATTATGTCTGCTGTCAAATTGTTAGAGACAGTTACCCTAGCTGAAAATATTAAACTCTTATTTCTTCACACTACCAATATTTATTTATAACCAAAAATTATCCTTTCCAATTTGGTTCACAAGGTAATCTGGAGCAGAAAATTTTGTTAATCATATCATTTATAGCCATAGTACTGAATAAATATTTATTTTTCCTTTGTATTCCATATCGATTTTGAATGAGTCTTTAATGCACTGAGAGAAGGACATAGAGAGGGGAGGAAAGCTATTACTGCTATGACTCCCATTAACAATTGTATTGTTAGTGGAAAAAGTCATTCATAATTTTGACTTGAAAACCTATGTATTAATTTATTAAAAATGAAGACCAAAAATATTGGTTGCATCCATATGAGAAAGGAACAGGAATTGAATGATGTGCCTTTGCACAAGAGGCTGTATTTAGTAATAGTATAGATCTTGTTATTCTACATACATTGTATGTCTTCAATTTTAAACTTTTCTCTAAATAGTGGATATGAAAAAACTATTATTGATATGTTTATTCTGTCTTTGAGGGTTTTAAAAATATACAACACAATTATCATTTGGCAATCTAGATTTATCATTACAAACATACAATTTGAGAATAATGTAGATGTTGGTAATAATCAAAGGGTGAGGTCAATATGAGTTGGTCTTCCAGTTTGAAAACTTGTGGACAACTGCACTCATAAGCATGCAATTTTTTTTCTGTCATAATGGACCTCAGAATTAATTAATTAATCTACAAACAAATACTTGTCTAATACCTATTACGCAACATGTAACTTGATGAATGTTTGTGGGTTAATGTTTTTTGGAAAGAATAATTAACTTTTAATAGTCACTAGTGGACAGCAGTGGTTTGGGAACATGTTGTGCAGACTTACCTCACATTTACCTTGATCCTTAATGTTTTGCTTATTTACTTTACTTATGTTTACCTTCACTAAAGGGAAATTTAGAATTGCTGTGAATAAGTAATTTAATACTCAATAATAGATACTACTTATAAAATTATAGCCTAAGTTAAGTTAAGTGAAAATGTTTCAAATAGAATCATGACATGGAGGTACCTTTCATTCATTCAATAAGCAATTAATGAGCACCTATTGTGTGCTCAGTTCATGTTAGATGCTGGAAATGCAAAGATTGATTAGCAACATTAACAACCATGCTCTAAAGAAACTCTTGGTGGAGCAGGAGATGGATTTGGTTTAACAGATGATTAGAATGTAGTGGAACAATTACAATAAATGAAGGATGTCCTTTATTTGCTTATTTTTACTTTATTTTATATGTCTAATGTAAAGAGAATTCAGAGTTAAGAACACACCTCTTATGTGCATTCTGGCTCTACTAGGAGTACATGTTTTTGTTTTGTTTTGTAAAGTCTGAGATATTTTCTATGCCTCAGTTTCCTCACTTATAAAATAGGGTGAGAAATACCAACTTCATAGTCATATTGTGATATTTAAAGAAAAACAACACATGCACAATGCTTAAAATAGTGCCAGGGTATAAGAAGCACTCAACAACTGTTAACTAACATTATTATTAAAGGGTTTTAGGCATGGAAGTAAGGATGTCAGTTTGTATTTTACATAATTCTGTTAAACAATTTTTTTTCCTGAGGCCATGAAGGATATATTTCTGTTTGGATAAAGAGTTTTCACATAAATATTCTAGAAATATTCATACAAATAAATATGTGAAGATTTATAGAAGTACCAAGAATTTAAGTACCTTCAGTCTTTTGACTGACTCAAATTGCGAAAGCTTCTTCTATATGCAGCTAAAGTGTTATTGGCTTTACTGTAAAAAAAAAACCCAGAGAACCAGGAGCAGTGCTGTTAGTTCAAGATATAACTTGAAAAAGTTTATAAACAAAAACACAATATTTACAAAATTTGGAAACTTAGGCTAAAACTTCCTCTAAATCATCTGCACAGGATGGTAAAAAGTCAATGAGATGATCAGGAAACAAAATTTGACCAAAATAAGAGAGAAACCAAACTATGATAAATTTGTAAGGGCTTCATAGGGTTAAGGAGTGAAATGTGTTTAGAAAGATCAATTACACTTATTTGTATGCAATACATTCTGAGTTAATGGCAACTGAAATTAGAAATGACAAATTCTAATAATTTAATTTGGACAGGAGGTGTTTCTACAGTTAATATTTTATGAAATGTTGAAAAATGATGTTTCCTAGTTAAAACAATGAAATTAGTGTAAGTAAAAATATAATTAATCTTAAAATCCCTATTTTTCTCAAATAATCAATTATATAATTAGCCTAAGGGAGAAGACCATTTTTGGTGATTATAAAAGTAAATTCATTAAGACCTAATGCATTATCTCGTAAGCATATTGCTAGAGGATAGAAAGCAGTAAAATAACGGTTGTGCTGAATCAAACATTTCTCTGTTTATTAGAGTCAAATGGATTAATTTCTGGGCATTTATTATTTTGTTACTATTTTTATGCTTTTCAGTATTCAGACCAACCCTACAACTATTGCATGAGATGGAAAGAGGCTTTCAAATCACCCGAGTTTTCCAAAGATTTACAGCAAAATAATCAGTGGCAAATAGAATGAGTACTCTTCGGTTTGGGGGAAGAGAAACTGTTCATTATAGTAACATGTACCTATGCCTTCCTGCCTTCCTCAGGGACTATGTCCTGAGATATTTGAGGACCTCCAAAGATCCTCAAAGGACCTTGCAAACACCATTAGTGTATCTAGTTTCCCCTTTTCAAATATGTACTTTTTATAAGTTCAAAACCAAACTCTGCTCATGGATATATACATGTTGTAAAGTCCCTCTAGGATTTTCCACTAGGGAGGTTTAAATGTGTGCATCAACAAATTTAAAGAAATGAGATGAAAATGGCACATGTATGTTGTAATCAGGCAGAGTCTAATCTAAAACTGTTAATGCTGAAGCGCCACGAGAAACCAAGTGGCAGAGCAACTAGAAATTGTAAGTTCTCTTTGTGGAAGCCTACTAACAACTTATATATTTAATGACATTCCATGCACTAAGTACATTTCCCTCACAAGATATATGATGATGAACAATATAGAATTACCACCAGTAGCACATATGTTAAAAAAGTAATAACAACAAAACAACAGAAAACACAAAATTGTTTATTTAAGAATTCATTTCCACCTCCAGTGCAATTGTGAATCAGGAAACAGAAAACTTCAATACTTTATGTAAGAGAAATCTTGGATAAATTTTCTTAACTCAGCACAGCTACATTTAATCACGTGACTGTTTAACCAGCACGCATTTTCAATACAAAGAACAATGTATCTTTGTGTTGACTCATGATAACTTACGTCAGAAAATACCAAAACATGAATCAGGGACCCCTAACTAGCAATTCAGCTTCTCTACCTTGAACAGAGAGAAATGTAACTCCCAAATTGTGTGCGGTATATTTGCTTATTTTCCTTATGTCTCCCAAGGACGCCAGGCAAATATTTTCCTTCACTCTGTCTTCCTCTTTTCTCTTCAGTGTTTAATCCCCTTTGTTATTAATAGAAAGCAAAATTGGCTCTTCTTCTCAACTTTTTCATTAATATTAGCTACCATTTATGTATTAGGCAATTATTTAGAATTTGTTAGCAAAAAATCAGGATAATACATCAAAGTTTCTTAACAAAGTAAATGGAATAAAGTTCTAAACTGAGAAATGTATATTTATTATCTCATTTTGTGTGTGTGTAATTTTAAAAATTGCCCTGATTTATTACTGGAAGTTACACCTCCAAAAGAGGATAGTTTGAGCAGTATGACAATAAATATTAAAAATATACATGTGCATAATAAATGTGGTATCTATTTGCCATTTTTTTCTTACTTTGCAAGCAGCACCATATTCACCTTCCATACAGGTTTTGGTCTTTAAAACATGTATCTACACTGGCATTATCATTAGTTAAATTAGGACAGACACCACTAGATAACACCGCAACATGTAAGGTCCAGTTATTACTTAAAAGTACGTATGTGGATCTTGATTTATTTAAATTAAAACCTAAGAGTTAAAAATAAAAAAAAAAGTCTAAGGAATTGAGAGGCCAGCTCCCCAAAGGAATAAAGCAAAACTGTGACCCCATTAAACTTTATATGATATAAAGTAAAACAAAACACAAGACCAAAAACCTGAAATCCATCCTCTTCTGCTTCCTCTCTCTCCTCCCCAACATCTAAATGGTCATGAACCTTTTCAATTTTACCTTGTTAATATCTTCTGAATCTGTTGCCATTTCATTCACACAACCACAATTACTACCTTCAGAGTTTCTCTTGCTAACCATTACAACAGCCTCCTCTTGGTCTCCTTTCCTAGGACCTATTCTTTCTATTCAATGCATTCTCCACTCTCCAAAATAAAAGGGGTGTTTTAAAAATTCAAAATTTATGTTACTCTCTGAACTGAAACCCTTCAATGGGTTTACTCTTTCTGCAAGAGAAAGCATATGCCACATTCTTAAGCTAATCTTCCCGCACTTAAAATACCATCTGACTACTCCAGCTATGTGGGTTCATCTCAACAGCAATAAAGAATGACATTTATTTAGGGTTTGTTATGTATCTGGCACTGCAACAAGCACTTAACATGTATAATCTCATTTAATTCTAAAGCCGTCTTTCAAGTTAGATTCCCACATTATGGGTGAGGTTTTAGAAAACCTCAGGAAATTTCTGAGTGTCACACAGCTACCAAATGGCAAGGCCAAGACAGAAACCGGAGTCTGACTCTAGAGTAATTGCTCTTATATCTATCTACGTTCCAAGAGGTCCTTTCAAATGACATGCTATTTCCACATCTATCCTGCAATTCCTATCTGCCAGAAGAAATTCTTTTGTCTTTTGGTGAAGTCTTCACTGACTCTACCACCAGTAACTCCTAACAGATATGATCACCACCTACTTTCTTCATGATCTAAATTATATAAGATATCTTCATACTTCGGTTATTGTGAGAATAACCTTGGGAGCTTGGTTAATCCCAGAATAACTGACTTGATATTCTTGCATGGGTTCTTGTCATCTGGAGTTTCTACAAGACTTCAAGATGATTATGATGCACAATTATCTGAGAAGTTTGAATTACATAAACATATTAACAGTGCTTATGCCATTTTGCACGTGCTTGTCTGCATGTCCTTACTCCCAATTAGCCTAAAGATATTTTAAGACTAGATCTTATGCCAATTTGTAGCACCTACATCTAGAAAATGTACCTAAAATTCAGTAGGTTTTCTTCAAATATTTGATGAGTAAACGAATATGTTTGTTCTTACATTTGGGAAGCAACATGGAGATGAACAATTATGGAAAGAGTCTGTAAGGAGGGCTGTAATATTGTGGTTAGGACTGCTTGCTCCAGAACAAAATTATCTGGGGTATACTCTACTATTTAATAACTGAAAACCTTGAGTTCTGAGGTTATTATCTAAATTTCAGTTTTCCCATTTGTAAAATGGAGTCAAAAATAATGTCTGCCTCATGATTCTTGGGAAAATTAAATAAAAGCATGTCTATAAAACATTTAGCACCGGGGTTGGCATATACTGAGCATTTGACAAATGTTACCTTTTTGATGGTATAATGAGGAGAGTATAGTGATTACTTCATTATGATGATTATAATAATGATGGTGGAGGTATTGCTGGCAAGTACTGAAGAACCTAAGGAGTCATTCAAATGATTATAGTTTATAATGCTCTAATACAAATGAATGCTTGCAATGTATGTACCTCACTTTAAAAGCCACCATGGACAGGCAAGCCAATGTAAGTCTAAAATGTTAGTACTTATCAAATTATTAAAAGTTATCTCTGCTTCAATTATATTAAAATAAAAATGTATAAATGCATTTGACTCAGCTTCATAGAAAACATTCTTTAAAAATATAAACTTTCAGATATATTTAATCTAATGCATAAAAAGAAGAAAGCTAAGTTTTACAAAAACAAGCAAAAGCAAACAGTTTTTCTTCTTCTGAAAAAAAATGCAATTTCCTAAGTCTGGTCCTCCTTTAATAAGTAATTAACAGAAGAATCTGTTAGAAAGTAGCACATTTGTTGCAACTAGCTTGTTGGCAGTCAGATATTTGAGTACTGGGTGATAATAGCTAAAGCATAGTCCACAATTATATAAAGTGATAAGTTCCCTTGGAATAACACAGTCATTGTTTTTTTCAGTTTTCTAGCAAATATTCACTGAGGATATAAAAACAGCAACACATTGTGTTGTGCCCTATTGGAAATGAATAATGTGCAATATGCTGCCCACAGTTGTTTAATATTTATTGAGAGATAACTCAAGAATGCTAATTAACACTATTACCTAAACATTAGTAATTGCAAAACACAGCAATGTCTTGTAAATCAGAGCATATCATTCCTCTGCTCAAATCTCCCTCATGATTCCCCATTTCAATTGGAGTAAAAAAAAGTGGCTTATAAGCCTTACAATGACTTATAAGATCACACTCATCCTTTCGTCTTTTGCCTAATTTCTTACTACCTTACCACCTCCATTCTTTGCACAAATGTCACCTTCTCTATAAGATCTATCCTCACCATCACAGCATGCCTCTCTCCAGCCTTAGCATTCCTGATCCCTCTACTCTCCATTGATTTATTTTTCTATGACATATCACTTCCTGAAATATTGTATAGATTATTTTTTTATTACACTTTTGCTTTTTATCTGTTTTCACCTGATAGACTGTAAACCGCATGGGGGCAAGAGTATATTGCTTTGCCTCTTTTATTCAGTAATGTGAACAATGCCTGGCACACAAGTGTTCAGTAAATATTTGTTGAAGGAATGAATATACAGGCCTTGAGAGGGATGAAAATGAAGTGATATCAGAATTCAGAGAGAAAAGAAACTTTTCTGGGCTGGGCTGATTTGGTCAGTGATGATAAGATTTAGGGTAGAACATAAGAGTTGAGTCTTTCAGCTAGACAAAGGAAGAAGAGAAGTAGTGCATGCCAAATGGACAGAATGGTGAAAGGAGGAGAGAGAGGAAAAGCATGATATATTTAAGAAGCACATAATTGCTACATTTAAATAAGTGGGCCTTTATAGATAATAGGAAAGCAACGGTATGAAATGATCATATATCTAGAAATATTAATGAGATCAAGATGTAAAAAAATACATTGAGCAGAAGCAACATCATGTCCGTCTAATATAAATGTTAGTAATAATAATGACAATGATAAGGGTAAAGCATTCCAAAGTTAAAAATGTCATAATCTCAAGTTCAAGGAGAAAAGATCACTGTAATGATAAAAATCAGCCTATGTGACAACATTTGTCTTTTAATAAATCAAAATCAGGACATATCTGTATGGTAATTGTGCCATCTGATAATCTAGATTTTTTTTTTTCCTGAAAACCTCATCAATGAGTAGGAAAATCAGATGAAAACAACTCACTTGCTGGGAGAAATCTCAGCCAACATTTCCCAAGACAGAAAAACACATGCCCTGCTTCCTGAAACCTGTACTATTTAAAATATTCCTTTAGGAATATAGTAAGAGTCTGCTTTCTTGGATGAAAAAAAAAATTATCTATCCTTTTTTATAGAACACCTTAAAGTCTGCATCTGTTGCCAGTTTATAGTATGATTATGAATCTGTTATTTCCCCATGTAATTACTCCCTTATGTTACCATGTGGGCAGAATTTATATCTTAACGACTGTCACAAACTAAATACTAAAGACATGCAGAGAAATAGGAGTCTCCTTGATAGAAAAAAGTTAATATAATTATCTTGTTTACACACATACATGCAATTATTTTTACCAGTACCCAATTGCTTAAACATTTTGTTTTTTGTAAGTATCTAAATTGAGATTAAAAAAAAAGTCTTATAGTCCTTGTTTATACTCATTGAAAACCACAATTTTCTCTTCAAGAAGCTATGAATCTCAACCGGTCATTTCAGAGGCTTCTCGGTACAAAAGGAATTTCTATAAAATTGCTATGTTGAGTTAATATAATCTGCTTTCACAAATGGACAGATTCTTGAGTTACCACAGAATAGATGTTTCTCCACTAAGGGAAGCCTACCTTTTTAAAACTTCACAGAAATTAGGATGCCCTTTCCATAAACAAGATGGATTATTTGCAAAAAAAATCCACTGTGCCTGGGCAGGTGGCACTGTATGCACCGGAGTTTCTGGAAGTAATATACTCGAGCGTGCACTGAGCAAGCAGCAGCCTTTCCAATCGCCCTTCTGGATATTGTTCCAAACCACAGCTGCTCCATGCAGCACTTGATCCACCAAACACATTTTAACTGCTTTTCAATCTGTTATTAACAAAGCAGCCAAAAATGCTGCATGGCTTGTTTTATACGTTTGTCCATAAAGACCATAGCAGAACTGATTAGTCATTTTAATTCTGTAAAGCTGTACTTCTTAATCTTTTAAATTTTCTTGTTCAACCTCCAACCATTCTCTTGAACTTGAACTCAATATTTTACAAATATTATGTTAATGTCCTTATTGATTAGACAATAGATTTGAAAACATGAAGATTATTCCAAAATCTTTTTAATTAATTAAAGGACATTAGGCATCCTCTGGCGCTAATTTTATTACTGTCAACTAAAGGTATCACGTTCTCTTTACTTGCCTGTCTTTATCAGTTCCTCTATCCTACTTGCCTCCCTTTTTCCATACTCCTTAACTTTCTTTTTCTCATCTGTTTCTCTGTATCCTTTCATTTTTTTCATTTATAGTTCTGCTTTTAATTTAGAGTCACTGACTTTATTTAAAAACAGCACATGCAACTGAAATATTTTTATGTGACAGTGTTACCAAAAGTAACATTTAGTGAGGGATTTATTTAATTTTCCCAAAAAGAAATGTCTTTGTCTACTTGGAGAATGTTTTAACTTCTGCTAAGTTATGATTTGATAAAGTCATAATTATAGTAAGATATAAATGAAAGAGTTTAGTAAAACTTTACAGGTTTACTATATATATATAAATGTAAAGGTATAGTAAACCTTCACAGGCTTTTTGTAGTACTGGTATTTTTAATTACATTTATTTCAATCCAGGAAGTTTTTTTAGCTTAAACGAATTTTCTGATCATCATATCATCTTCTAATATGTTGCCACTTTGTGATTTTTGAAAAACATAGTTAGTGTTGCCCTTAGATTGTATAAAAATGATGCCTACATTTTTGTTCTTTGTTTAATTTGGTTTTCTCTTGGGTGAAGAATCCAAAAATATCTAATGATTCTAAAGAGGTATCTGGGGATCAGTTTAAACTCAAAGCATCATTTTGAGAACATTTACTTTAGATTATATGAATTCAAAGCTAAGAAGTTAAATGCCTCTAGACCATGAGGAAAGTTGGCAGTCTTATTATTTAGAGCAACTACACTTAAAATACATCAATACATATTTATTCTTATGCTCATTCATTACTAATGGTAAGTTCTATTTCATATTTTTGAGTTCTCTTCAGATAATTGATTTAGAAAATATTTGCATTCCTTCACTGCCTGTTTTATACAAATAACTAATTGGATAAACAATCACAAATACAGGGGAAAATATATTCTTCTTAATACTGTTTTCATTCAATTAGGAAAGAGATTTATCTCATTCATCTTCCAATTCCCCTACAGTCTTAATCAGAGTGCTCTTTACATAGCTAGGCACTCAATGTTACTTTCTAAATTAAAGATAATGATTTAAAATGCTTAAGTTGTATCTACTACACCTTTTCTGTCAAGACCTCAAATTATGAGATTTAAAACCACTAGTCATTGTTTTCCCTTAAGAAGAGCAGTCTTAAGTAAGACTCTCTGTTCTAAGGGTCATAGTACTATATATTATTAATACCAAGTATTTGTTTATTAAGATATGGCTCAATTGACTTCATATATTGAAAACAATTGAGTCTTTAACCAAAAGATCAGTTTGAAAAATATTTTAGACAACTTTGCAAATAATCCCATTAAATTTTACTGATCTTATATTACAAGAAGTCTTCAAAAAGTTCATGGAAAAATTCATATTATTTTTCAATTCTATTTTTCCATGAACTTCCTGAAGTACCCTGGTATTTATTATATTTAAATAAAGGACTTTTTTTGGCATTCAACAATACATTTTAGAAATGCAAAACTTGTACACAAGGGAATTTGAAGTTTCTTCAATTTACTTGGGATTACTTGGGATTACGATAATGTAATGGTCTGTATTATGAATAATTACCAAAGCATGCTGCTTTTGAAGTGCATCACCTATAATGAAGTTAAATTTCTGATATAACAACCTATACCTTTCAGGAGTAATCATGTCCACAGAAACAGTTTTAACTCCTGCCACTCCCTAAACTTTATGCACCAGCTCTACTGAAATAGTTGCAGTTCTCCTAATGTGCCATATTTCATAGCTCTATCAGAACATGAAGTTTCCTCTGCTGAAAATACCCACCCCTTCTTGTCTAAATCGCCTGCTTATTTTTGAAGACTGAGCCCAAGTGTCACCTCCTGTTTGAGGTATTCCCTGAACCTCCTAAATGAAACTGATCACTTACTGCTTTTGTACACTCTACCACAAATATCTCTGCTACTCTATTCATAGTACTGTATTCTACTAGACTCTTTCTGGCTCTTCTACTAGACCATTATATTTTCAAAGAAAGATACTGTAACATGTTTATCTTCACGTTTCCTATGTTGAACATAGTGCCTGACATATAGTAGATGCTCAAAATATTTAGTGGTTGAGTGAAGAATGAATAAATGAGTCTTCTTTTAGGATTTGTCATGTTTTTATATTGTAATAATACATTTAGTGTATCTGAAGTTATCCATAGTTGGAAAGTAAACCTCACTATAAAACAAACAAAAAAAATTGTAAAAAAATCAATTAATATTTATTTATTACATGCCTATCATTGCAGCCTCTGTTCTTCCCCACTGGGAGTTTCTTCAATCAGCACTTTCACTGAAGGTAGCAATGTTTCAGTAATGGACTAAGTGGCCTGGACAAGGTGACATTGAGGAGATAATACTCAATGGGTTATCTTCAGGAAGCAGAGGCCAGCAGAATTACAAAATGTGTACAGAGCTAGGTTCTAAATCTCATTATGAACACCAGCATCAAAGTAGGTAATAGAGCATCAGTGTAGGATGTTAATAATATATGCCAATGTAATATATGTGTTATTTTCTTCTTCTAGGTGTTATGTCTACTTGTTTGCTTTTTCAGCCAACAAATGTATTTTAAATATTTAATAAGTTTTAGGAATTGGACTCAGTGCTACAGACACAATGACATCCTAAATGGGCATGGTCACGTGTTGTGGTAGATCCTATCTTCCTGAAGCTTACATTCCAAAGAGAGAGCAGGTAAATCCAAAATTATGCAACTAATCACTATTTTCCCATGTGGTAATTTTATATTTGACACAGCACCATGTCTCATAAATGTATTTAACTAGAGGAACTAAGCCATTTATGTGTCTAAAATCTTTGCAGTATGTTGGGAGGTGAATGTATATGCTCTATGTTAACAAGAAAATCTACTTACTCCAATTCCAATTTTAAAATTTCTACAGGGTCTTTTTTCACAATTTGAAAATGTTTGTAATGAAAGAAGAAACATTGCAACTAATGCCACAGAAATAAAAAAGGATCATACACTATCTTGAACAATACAACAAAAAACTAGATAACCTAGAAAAAATAAATTCCTAAAAATATAAAACTTATCAAGATTGAAGTGTAAAAAAATATAAAATCTGAACAGACTGATAACTAATAAGGAAATTGAATCAATAATCAAAGCCCTCCCAACAAAGAAAAGCCCAGGACCAGATGGCTTCACTGGTGAATAATACCAAATCTTTAAAGAAAAGTTCATACCAAATTCTTTTCAATCACTTCCTAAAAATTGAGGAGAAAACACTTACAAACTCATTTATTGAGGTCAGCGTTACCCTGATACCAAAACTAGACAAAGACACCACAAGAAAACAAAACTACAGGCCAATATTTCTCCTGAATATGGATGCAAAAATCCTCAACAAAGTACTACTAAACCAAATCTAACAGCATATTAAAATATCATACACCATGACTAAGTGGGATTTATCCCTCAGATGCAAGGATAGCTCCACATACTCAAATCAATAAATGTGGTAACATTAACAACATGAAGGATAAAAATTAAATGATAATATCAATGTATGGAAAACAAAAAAGTATTTGATAATATACAATACATTTTTATAATGAAAAACTCTCAACAAACTAGATATAAATGGAAATTACCTCAAAATAATAAAGGCCATATATACTCAATGATGAAAAAGCAAAAGCTTTTCCTCTAAGATCAGAAACAAGGCAAAGATGTCCACTCTCACCACTTCTATTCAACATACAACTCAAAGTCCTAGCCAGAGCAATAGGCAAGAAAAAATAATAAAAGCCATCCAAATTAAAAAAGAAGTAAAATAGTCCCTGTTTGCAGATGACATATGTTCTTATGTAGAAAACCCTAAACACTCCACAGAAAAACTGTCAGAACTAATAAATAAATCAGTAAAGTTATAGGATACAAAATCAACATGCCCAAATCATTTGTATTTCTATATATTAAAAATGAACAATGTAAAAAGAAAATTAAGAAACAAATACTATTTACAATAGCATTAAAAAATAAAATACTTCGCGATAAAGTAGAATAAAGAAATAAGAAAATACTTGGTTAAGTTTAAAGAACTTAACCAAGGAGGTGAAAGATTTGTACTCTAGAAACTATAAATATTAATGAAAGAAATTAAACAAACACAAATAAATGGAAAGATATCCCGTGTTTATGAATGAGAAGATTTAATACTGTTAAAATGTCCATACTTCCCAAAGTAATTTACAGATTCAATGCAATCTCTATTAAAAACACCATAACTTTTTCTACATAAATATGAAAAACAATACTAGAATACATATGGAACTTCAAAAAACCTTGAGTAGCCAAAGCATTCTTGAGAAACAAAAAATAATCTGTAGGCATCACACTTTCTGATTTCAAATATATACTACAAAGCTACAGTAATCAAAACAGTACAGTACTAGCATAAAAACAGACATAAACCAATGGACAGAATAGATCTGCAAATATATATGATCAACTTATCTTTGAAGAGGGTGCCAAGAATATACAATAGGGAAAGAATAGTATCTTCAATAAATGGTGCTGGGAAAGCTAGATATCAACATACAAAAGAATAAAATTGTACCCTTATCGACAGCATACTCAAAAATCAGTTCCAAGTGGGTTAAATACTTAAACATAAGATTTCAAACTATAAAACTGCCAGAAGAAAACATAGGGGGGAAAGCTTCATGACACTGGTCTTGGCAATGATTTATTGGATACACCAAAAGCACCATCAACAAAAACAAAAATAGACAAGTGGGACTATATCAAACTAAAAGGCTTCTGCACAGCAAAGGAAACAATTGACAGAGTAAAATGTCATCCTACAAAATAGCAGAAAATATTTGCAAACCTTATGTCTGAGAAGGGGTTTATATGGAATAAATATAAGGAACTCAAACAAATTAATAACAAGAAAACAAATAACTTGATTAAAAAATGTGTGAAGAACCTCAATTTGCCCCATGAAGACATTTCTCCAATGAAGAAATATAAATGGCCAACAGATATATGAAAAGATGATCAACATCACTAACCATCAGGGTAATGTGACTCAAAACCATGAGATTGGTGGGATGTGGAGAAACTAGAACCTCTGATGTCTGTACCCTGCTGGTGGGAATCGAAAATGGTACAGCCACTATGGAAAACACCATGGAGATTCTTCTGAACTTAAAAATAGATCTACCATGTGATCCAGCAATCACCCTTCTGAGTATATATCCAAAAGAATCGAAATCAGGATTTCAAAGAGATATTGGCACTCCCATATTTGCTGCATGCTTCTTATGCACAATAGCCAAGACATGGAATCAACCTAAATATCCATTGACAGATGGATGAATAAAGAACATGTGGTATATACATACAATGGAATATTTTCCAGCCTTAAAAAAGAAAATCCTGCCATCTGTAATAACATGAATGAACCTGGAAAACTTTATGCAGTTAAATAAAGCACAGAAGGACAGAGACTGTGTAGTTCTAGTGTCTAAAACAGTCAAACCCATAGAAACAGAGTAGAATGGAGGTTGCTAGGGGCGTGGGAGGGGATAAATAAGGAGTTGATGCTCAATAGGTATAAAGTTTCAGTTAAGCAAGCTTTATAGAGATCTGTTGTAAAACAGTAGTTAATACTGTATTGCACACTTAAATATTTGTTGAGGGTAGATCTCATATTAATTTTTCTTACCACAATAAAAAGAGAAATACTTGTAAATTCTGAGGAAATTATTAGAACTTTGTCCATATGATTAAGTAATTGAATTAAAGGAACACTTCAAAATCTTTTAAAAAATTGCAATGTTTCCTTTGACAAAGTTGTTATAATTTCTATATTTGCAAAATTAACTTTTAAATATTTATATAAACTTTTTCTTAGCTTTCCTGAAAGAGATTATTTATACCTGTGTATTCAAGATGAAATCCTGCAGCCGAAACACTGATGTCTGATTGAAAATTTAGATATAGATTATTAGATGTACTATTCAAAAGATGGGGTATTGTAGTTCCTGAAATGACAATTAAGAAGTCAGGTCAATGATCACATAATAAATACTATGTAGTAAAACTAAATAAATTAACTCATCCAGTAGATTACCCCTAAAATTTTGTATTAGTCTATCTCTATATAGTTCATTATATATATAGAGAGAGAGACTATTTTTTGTCTATACTAGGTCAAGTACCTTAATGTTTCTTTTACCCTGAGAGCAAAGATTGTAGTTTGCTTTCAAAAAACCCCAGTTTTGAACTAGTGTTAGTCTCATCTCTCAGCAAATGCATCATAATGATGTTTTCCTGAACTTCGGAAGGAAATCAACTTTACTTTATCCAATTATTGAGTATGAAAATATTAAATATCTGCTTGAACCAATCACTTCTGAACCATTTGATATTGAGCAAATTGCTGAAGATCCTTAAGACTCCAACTCAGTTTCAAATGGCAATCATGAAAATAACTAAGTGTCAATTCTATGTTTTATGATACATTTCAACAAGCATATGAGTTGATTGTGTTGCATGCATTTCTTTATAAGTAACTAGCTACTTTCACGTGCTTTGGACAACTTTGTGGAACCCTGATGCCTTCCATGAAAGAACGGAAATAATTCATTGCAAAACACACAATTGTTTTCTGTTTTTGCTTTTGTTTTGTTCTGACCTTGCTCTCTGTCCACAGTGTCCTAAACTGCAATCAGTGAAGACAGGGGAAAACAGAAACTCAAAGCGTCACTCAACCTGCTGTCAGTCTCTTAGAGGATCTTACTGATTCAGAGATTTGGCTCTGGAGTCACACCAGCTGAGTCCCAATCTCATTCTAACATGAGATGTACAACCTCAAGCAACTTAATTCCTGTGTACTTCTATTACCTACCAGGACTTTGAGAAAGATCAAATGAGAAAATGCACAGCAAACCTCACACAGAGCTATCACTTGGTAACCAAAAGCTGTTATTTATCATTTTTATCATTCTTATACTTATTATTAAGAAAGTAGTACACCTAACCTATTATAAATGAAAGTATACCCAAAACCTTATGAGACTTTTCTAACAAAGATTTCTATCTAATTTATATCTAAATATTGTTTATGCTTTAAACCAAATCATTCCTTCTCTAGATATTTCTTTCTTTCCTCATTGGTGATGCTGAATAATTGGTTATCATACTCCGTTTAAAAATCTCTTAAAAGCGTAAAGCCATTCAAAATTATTTCAATATACCTGAAATGTATAAGTAAATAGTTTAGCTATGTTTTATTCTAGAATTCAAAAAGCATAATAGCAAAAACTAAAAATTAAAACTCTCAATTTCAACTTCAATATGCTGAAATAAACTTTAAGATTAGTGCATGAATTACCTTTAAAATCTTTACAAATCAATATGATTTAAAAAAATCAGTCAACACTTTTCATAATAAATCAGACTATTTTATTTTGTGTTTACTTCTGGTTTTGTTACATATGTATATATTAATTTTATATAATTTTATTCTTTTCATACAAATAATTTTATATTCTCACTTAAGGGTACCATGTAGCATTTACTACGTTGTTTACATAGTCTCTTTAATTATTGTAATGATTGTACAGCATTCTGTGGAGTGGATATACCATAATTACCAAGCAAAGTCTAATTTTTAACTATTATTGCTCATCCTATTTTTTTTTTATTTTAAGGAAAAGAACACACATATTATTTCTGAACCCAAACTCAGATGAAAATATTACTATTAACATAAAAGTATCAGTAAATAATGGCACAATATAGTAAGATTTAAACAGCAATTTTGGCATTATCTTTAAAACTTTTCAAATTTCTAACCCTATAATTTAGTTTATTGTATGTAGTTTACAAAAAGCCAATTAAATTCACCAAATCAGAGTTTTAGGGAGCTCTTGAAATGTTTTTTTATATTCCTAATAATATCTATATTTTAATTAGGCTCAGCTCTCTTACTTACCTGAATAACTTCCAAGCCTTGGAGCATTGTTGTCTCCCCCATCATAAAAGTCCAGAGAATCCCAGTTATGTTCTGTAGCAAAGCTAACAACCTGCACCTATGAAATAATAATTACTGGTAAGAATGCACATTTCTAACCAGATATATATGCTACAGTATACCAATCCCCCCTAGAAGAAAGAGCTCAAAGCTTAGACTACATCACTGTGGCCCTTCATAGAAAGATTTTTTAAAAACTGCTCTTTGCCATTACGAAATTGGCTTACATGAGCTGATTTTTGTAAGAAAAGCCTTATGGAGCACCTAGCAGTGTTCATTATTGATATAACATGGAGAATATCTGTCACTATCTCAGAGCATTCTCTTTATTAAACGTTTTGGGCTAATCTAACAACTGGGTGCAAGGAACCCCAATGCATGTTCCAAAAAATTGTTTAACTTATATGTATATGTTTTGGAGTGTTAGATTATTGTCACTGACAAGAGTTTTCTTATTTGCTTTACCTGTTATAAAATAACGAGATTTGTGGTCCATAAGCATATAGGACCTTAAAATATGCATTTTTTTAAAAAATTTATTTTGTCGATATACATTGTGGTTGATTATTGTTGCCCCTTACCAAAACCTCCCTCTCTCCTCCCTCTCCTCCCTCCCCCACAACGTCCTTTCTGTTTGCTTGTTGTATCAATTTCAAGTAATTGTAGTTGTTATATCTCCCCCCCGTTTTTGTGTGTGTGTGTGTGTGTGTGAATTTATATATTAATTTTTAGCTCCCACCAATAAGTGAGAACATGTGGTATTTCTCTTTCTGTGCCTGACTCGTTTCACTTAATATAATTCTCTCGAGGTCCATCCATGTTGTTGCAAATGGCAGTATTTCATTCGTTTTTATAGCTGAGTAGTATTCCATTGTGTAGATGTACCACATTTTCCATATCCACTCATCCGATGATGGACATTTGGGCTGGTTCCAACTCTTGGCTATTGTAAAGAGTGGTGCGATGAACATTGGGGAACAGGTATACCTTCGACTTGATGATTTCCATTCCTCTGGGTATATTCCCAGCAGTGGGATAGCTGGGTCATATGGTAGATCTATCTGCAATTGTTTGAGGAACCTCCATACCATTTTCCATAGAGGCTGCACCATTTTGCAGTCCCACCAACAATGTATGAGAGTTTCTTTTTCTCCGCAACCTCGCCAGCATTTATCGTTCAGAGTCTTTTGGATTTTAGCCATCCTAACTGGGGTTAGATGGTATCTCAGTGTGGTTTTGATTTGCATTTCCCGGATGCTGAGTGATGTTGAGCATTTTTTCATACGTCTGTTGGCCATTTGTATATCTTCCTTAGAGAAATGCCTACTTAGCTCTTTTGCTCATTTTTTAATTGGGTTGCTTGTTTTTTTCTTGTAAAGTTGTTTGAGTTCCTTATATATTCTGGATATTAATCCTTTGTCAGATGTATATTTTGCAAATATTTTCTCCCACTCTGTTGGTTGTTTTTTAACTCTGTTAATTGTTTCTTTTGCTGTGCAGAAGCTTTTTAGTTTGATATAATCCCATTTGTTTATTTTTCCTTTGGTTGCCCGTGCTTTTGGGGTTGTATTCATGAAGTCTATGAAAATATGTATTTTTAAAGCTAGGTTTATTCCTGGATGCATTGTATTTTTCCTTTCTTTACAAAAACTTTGCTCGATTTCTTCTCTTCCTGTTATTCAAAACTTTTGAATATTGTTATTCCTTATGTACATTTTTAATAGGTCTCAATATAGATGATTCAAAACAATCCTTTGTAACTAATTTGAATGCATCTTTTAAAAACTATTTTTAAGAATAGAATTATAGCAACTAGATCACTGTGAGGGTCCCTAAAGTTAAGAAGGGAAATTCTGGGGTTTAATTCTCTCATGTCTATTAAATTTTATTTAAAAAAAGAGGCATGTGTTACTTTGTTGCACATCATTTGGTACAGTTTGAGCTCTTGCAAGAACCCAAAGGACCCTCACAACTATGGATATTATCTATTTTGCTCTTTGATTATTAACTATTTTGTATTTTGGGAGGAGGGAAAGAAATAACTTTTTAAAATAAATTCATTTTATTTAGTTAAAGTCTGTTGTAAATGTAGGCACTACACTCACTAAATAATTAAAATGGTTTCATTCATTAAAAATTTCTTATGTGCAAAATGATTCATCATCTTCCTTCCATTCAAGTGAATGCTGGTGCCTCTTTTCTGGGGTGAGTGCCACATGGCAATAGATACCTTGCCTGTGTGATTGGCATTATACCCAATGGCAATGTTCCAGGACGGGAAGACAACCAGAATTAAAGCTGGATGATTGTAATATAACCACCACCTCCTTAAACAATGATCAATTTCAACTTCATAACTGAATTTTCCTTTCCTTCAATTTAAGGAAAGGATTATATTCAGCTAAAAAAAAAGAAAAGAAAAGAAAAGAAAAAGAATCATGCAGGAGTTGTGATATGGGCTAAGCTTAAGGTATTGAGAGGTTTTTCACTTCACTGAAGGAAATTATCGAGTGTGTAACAAAGTAGAGGAGGCAAACTATGAGCTGGATTTACTGAACCATCAGTAATCCAATTTAGTCACAGTGGAGAATGTTTACATAAGAGGAAATCTGCATGCATAGTTAGAAAACTCATAGAAAGAAAGAGTAGAGCTAAGTGGATAAATACAAGAGAGCTTAGTGTCTGAGTGCCTGGGTTTGCAACTTTCTGGCTCCCTCTACTCACTAGCATGTAAACCTCGGAAAGGTGTTAATCTCTCTGTGTCTCAGATTACTCACATAAATCATTATAATAAAGGTATCAAATTCATAAACTTACTGCAAAGTTAAATTAGTTAATATGTATAAAGGGCTTAGAATAGTGCTCAGCATGTATTAATAGCTAAGAGAGGTTTAGAGAGAAACTCAATAAAGACTAAACACCAGCATAATAACTAAGCACTTGAAGGTATAATTATACTTTCAGCATTCCACTGGAGAATTTAGAAGTAGGAGGAAGAAAATAATCAGGACTCTGCTTTAAGTATAGCACTGCATTAGAAAAAAGAAAATAAAAGTTAAAAGACAATTTCATTATATATTGCAGCAATATTTCAATGTCTAATGCAGTGAGAAGCAATGAAAGACTAAACTGTTGGAGGCAGGAATAGTAGAAAGGAAGGCTCAAACATTACACATGTTGTTGTAGGAAAAGTGATAGATTCTGTGTGATGTGAATAGGGGAGGAAAGGAGAGATAAGATTTAAGAATAATTTATCTTCTTTTCTTGAGTTATTGAGAGCAGAGGGGTAGCAAGAACAAAAACATAGACAACTCCAGGAAAACCTATTACTTGGATGGCAAGAAGAAAATCTGTTTAATTCTGGATATATATGTATAGGCTGGACAATGGCTCCTAAAGATACCATGTCCTAATCCGTAGAGCCTAGGGATTAAATATTATCCCCATCTATTAAATATTACCTAAATATTATCCTATATGAGAAAGGGGTCTTTGAGATGTGATTATGTAATTTAAGGATCTTGAGATAAGGGGAAAGAAGTAGAGGGAGATTAAATACAGACAGAAGAGGAGAAGGTAATGTGACATGGTGGCAAACATTGGAATGATGTAGCCAGAAGTCAAGGAATGCTGGCAGCCACCAGAAGTTGGAAAAGGCAAGAAAGGGATTCTCCAGAGCCTGGAGAAGGAGGAAGGAAGGAAAGGATCTGTCAGCATCTTAATTTCAGTGCAACAAAGCTGATTTTGAACTTCTGGCCTCCAGTACTGTAAATAAATAATTTGCTGGTGTTTACAGCTATCAAGTTCATGGTAATTTGTTCCAGCAGCCACAAAAATCTAACACAGCTTGCCACTAGGAATCTGGGCAAATTGCGAATGTAAAGAGTCTAAAAGTACAAATAGCCAGAAGAACTAGTAAGGAATGCTATGAGATCTGTTAGAGACTCAAGTAAATGATGACAGAAGTCAAGAAATGATACCCACGATGGCAGATAGCCAAGTGAGAACCAACTAAAGATATTGAAAAGGTGGCTAGTGACTCAGCATTCAGAAGAACTTAACATCAGATAGAGTTATCTATCATGGCAATAGAATAGCTTTATGAGGTAATGAATTTCCAATCATAATAACCAGGCATCTATCACACACATGTTCAAACCCCATTTTTCTTTGTTTGGAAGAATATATGAACTCATGATGATCATGCCATAAATGGACATAATTATGTAACTAACGTTTTTTCCTCAGGATTTTTTTCTTGATTACTATCACTGCTATTGTTGGATATAGACCCTCTGGAATTCTCTAATGTATTCTGCTAAAATAAACAGGCAAACAAATGAATCAACTCTTTCCCACAAACTACTCATGTAATGTAACAAATCAGTCTATTTGTTGAGGTTATTTCCAAAAAATGCTCAACCATTCTATATTGTTGTAATTTTTTCTGCATTTCAAATGTTTCTTCTCTTCTTTCCACTAATGGCTATCCTGTTTCGTCTCATATTTAATTTATTGAATATCCATGTACTTCTTTATTCCCATATATATAGAGCCTGACAGAGTAAAATAAATTAAACATTGCCTTAAATCTGGCATCCTAGCCAGGTAGCTTTTAGGTGAAGTTAGTGAAATTTTGAACGTAAGTCATATACAGTCAGCCCTCCGTATCCATGAGTTCCCCATCTGTGGATTCAACCAACCACAGATTGAAAATATTTGGGGAAAAAATAAAAACAAAACAAAACAAAAAACCCCTGTGTCTGTACTAAACGAATTTTTTTCCTTGTCCTTATTCTCTAAACAGTTCGGTATAACAACTATTTACATAGCATTTGCATTGTATTAAATAGTCTAGATATGATTTAAAGTATATAGGAAGAGGTGCATAGGTTATACGCAAATAGCATGCCTTTTTATATCAAGGACTTGAGCATCTGCAGATTTTAGTACACACGGGAGGTCTTGGAAACAATCCCCCATGTATACTAAGGGACAACCATATTACATGTGTGTGTTTGTTATAAGTTCCTGTCATTTAGTGATATGTCTAAAATTAGCATCCATTTAAGGGGTTGATTAAAAGTGCTATATGCTCTGCTAAACAAATTGTGTTTTGTAAAGTGAAAACAAAGTGCTTTCTCAGTGAAAGGTTTTATAGCATCATTTATACATATATGTATCTAGTTTTGATAGTTTGCCTAGAAAAAATTATATACAACATAGTTTTTCTGTAGACGTCTTACTAGTTCATCATGCCATTGATAACTCTCTAAAACAGTCAAAACTCCACTGCTTTTGGAGATATTCATTGATTCATTCTAAAATATTAACAGACCTAGCAGCACTCTGTTAGCTGACAGGACAGGTTTGGTACTGCCCTCATGAGCTTAATTAGGTCGTAATATTAAAATATGATGAGTGTTATGATAAAAAAAAATTACAGAAAACTACGAGAACGTATAGCAAGGAACTTAACCTTGTTTCAAGTTTATGAAAGGTCTTCCATACAAAATATATTCAAGACAGAAATGATGAATAAGAATAAGCCAAATAAAGAGAGATCATGGAGAAGGAACAACATGAACGAAGGTTTGGTGGCAAGAGAAAGCCGGGCTTCTATAGAAAACTGAAATTGTGTGAATAGAATAGGAAAGAAATGAGAACAAAGCACAAAGGCATAATTGACTGTGTCAAGAAAGTAAGAAGATGGGGAAAAACTGAGGCATTGTAAGCAGAAAAGTGATAGTACTGAATCTTTATATTCAGAAAGTTATTCTATTTGCCCTATAGGGAACAGATAGAAAGAGAATGAGACAGAATGGACAGAAATGATGGCCACCTGCCATCAGCACTATTCTGACATCAGCACAACTCTGACATCAGCACTATTCTGATATCAGCACTATTTCCTTATCAGCACTATTCAGAGGTCAGCACTATTTTTACTAAAAAGAACAAAAGTGTGGTAAAAGTGGTAAACACTTTTGGTATAAGTGTAGATGGAGAGAAATGAACTCGTTTGAGAGATTTGTGATAGATGGACCTGACATATTTTGTTGTTCAGAGTAGGTGGCAGAGGAGAAATCAAGATTTCTGGCTTATGCAACTTAATGGATGAGGGGGTTGTTCTGACACAGAGAACATTGGAAAAAATCTATAATTCTAAGAAAAATTCATGATGTCAGTTTTAGGGAGATTAAATTTGACAGGTTGAGTGTCAGCAAGAATTTTAGCCTAAAATATCTCGTGGGTAGTTGGATACATGTTGTGCAATGTAGATGAGAAGTGTGAGTTAGACATTTAGACCTGGTGATCACTTATCCAGCCTTTCTTCCAAATGAATGTTTTCTGATTGTCTATTACAATTCAGGTTCTGGGCATCACCAGCACATAATAGTAGCTGAAGCCATGGAAGAAAACAAGGTGACTGAGAGAATGGTACAGAAACCCTCAGACACTAAGACAGTATTTCTTTTTTTTTCAAAATTCCCTTATTTATTTATTTATTGATTGTCATTTTTTCGTGACCGGCACTCAGCCAGTGAGTGCACCGGTCATTCCTATATAGGATCCGAACCCGCGGCGGGAGCGTCGCCGCGCTCCCAGTGCAGCACTCTACCGAGTGCGCCACGGGCTCCGCCCCTAAGACAGTGTTTCAACAGTGGGTTGAATTGGAAGACGAGATCATGTAGGATGTGAAGAAGCAGGAGCTACAAATGTAAAAAACTGGTGTCATAGGAGCAAAGGTGGAAAAGTGGGGAGGAAATCAGCAATACAGAGAGCTGCTGCAGAACAGGCAGGAGGAACACTGCAAAGGATTTCACCACACATACATCTTCACTGTGAGAGTGGGTCAAGTAGAGTACTGGGTGCTGAAGCCACATTGCAGTGCGTAAAAAATGGAGAATGATAACTAGAAACAAATGCCAGACTTGTTATTATTTGAAGATGTGTTAGAAATGAATAAGCGGATGTTAATATATAGATGCTCTAGGATAACCTTCAGAAGTTGATAACCAGATAATGTGATAAAATTTCTATGAAAGTTCTAAAGTTATCCTCTCATTTCAGTTCCTCTGTGCAACCTGGAACATGGACAATCACAAAATCCTTGCTTGTTCTATCACAGTAAAATAGGATTAATTAGTTATCTCCAAATTTTGTAAATTAGCCATAAAATTATAGAGCAGCTAGCCAGAATGTAAGCATATATCTATAATCTTTTGAAGTCCTTAAAAATCTGAAAATGTAGGTTTCATGTTTTCTCATTGATTTATTGATCTATTTTACTCCTGACAGCTGTCAAATAAGTTTTTGAATTTTCTGAAAGATTATAAAGATAAATTCAGAAACTGTTTTTTTTTTTTTTTATTATTTTTACTGAAAATTACACTTCTATATCATCTCAGTTTTTACACATGCTGTCTTGGCTATTTTTTTCCATAATTGTTTTATGTCTCAAGTTTCTAAAGGAAAAACTTATGAAATAATTGGAAAAGTAATCAAGTTATTTTTATAAAGGTTAGACTGTGTAATATTTTGTGAAGCATAATTATCTTCCATAGAGTATATACTGACTCAGCAGTAAAATGTCATCAGTTCATCCAAAACAATTTCTTTGTAAAACAGAGTAACTGATCAAATAGCTCCCCCCGCCAAAAAAAAAAAAAATCACAGCTAAAATAACATGATAGACACTATCGGTTGCCTATAGAACAGCATCCCTCTTCCTAGCCAACAGAGTTCAATTAAATGAGAAAGGTACACATCAGAGGAGGCTGAGCTCCTTGTCTGCCTCAGGTACTTAGTATTGATTTGTTTGAGCCAAATCATAGTAAGTCTTTGCTACTGCCCAGTGTATGATTTAGGAACTGGTATGATTGTAACTTGGGTCAATAAGAAAGGAGGAAAAGTCTACTGGCAGGTTTATGAAAGTCTTCTTAACCATTGAAAAGGTACATAAGATAGAAACATTCTACTTCGAATATTAGCCATTGCTATGGAAGGCTTTTGCAGCCATCATAAGACCATGAGAAAGGAAGCTCAGGAACTGAAGCAAATACTGAGAATGGCAGAACAAAGCGATGAACATAACCTGCGTCAAGAATGACATAACTCCATCTCTGAAATAAACAATCATGCAATCATTTTACCTCTAGATTCAATGTCATGGGGGCTCCTTTTTTTAGTATTGCTTATGCCATCTTGAATTCCCTTTCTGTTACTTGCAGATGAAAAAATTAATACTAAATATTTTTCTATTAAATTCAAACATGTCAGTCAAAACTACTTGCTAAACTTTTAGAAAGAATGCTTATTTTGTCATCTCTGAAAAGATTGACATCAAACGCACAATGAAAAAAAGAAACATTTAAATATCCTTACTTGAATGCCAGCTCCCTCTGGCACGGTGATCTTCCATACACAATTCAGATTGTTGTCGTAAGGCTCAGGGTATCCAGGAGACAAAATAGTCCCTTTGCGCTTAGTTAAAATTCCACCACAGGGCACTAAAAGTAAAGCAGTCGAAGAGAGGGAGTTAATTCTAATGCAAAGGATTTAGAAAAGGTCAGAGAAAACATCTTAGACAGACACTAGACTTGCAAAGAAGATCAAATCATACTACTTTGGACAACTCATAAAAACAATGAAAATTAAATCTTTCTATACCACAAAAACTTTAAAAAAATAATTAGACAGCATTAATGGATGACCTTACAATGGCATATCTAAAAATCATATTGCAATTAACTCAATAATAGCATATCATTTTTATTATATTACTAAAAAATGCATCAATAAATGCCTTAAAATAGTTTATATCTAGATATAGAATTTTTTGAAGTATTATTTTAAATTATTTTCTACTTTCTCTTTCATGCATCCTCTGAAGAGTAATGATTATAAGAGCTATGTTATGATTATAACATTCATAGAAAGCCTATTATATGCCAGGTACTCTTCTAAGTACTTTATATATTTTAACTAATTTAAGCCTCTCAACAATCCAGTGAGACATGACTAAGTAGTCTCCCCATTATACAGCTAAGTTAAAGGAGTCATTAAGAGATTAAATATCTTGCCCAAGATCACATAGTTCGTAAGAGATGGAGCCGGGATTTGAATCCTGGAAGATTGTCACCAGAGTCCACGTTCTTCAGGGGAAGGAAGATACTTGATGTGGTGCCAGTCTGGTTATTGCCAATACAACTACTACAACAAAGAGTAAATATGTAGACCTACTCTGAAGTCAATGAAGGCTTCTATCATATTTAGAAAGTGCTAATTTGAAAGCAAAATTCTTATAGCACTAGTAGAATCAGCTTGATTTGGGGCATGACCTCACTCACAACTCTTAAATACTGTGTGACTTTGGACATGTTGCTTAAACTCTCTGAAACTCAGAAGTGGTAATGACATTGTTTCCAAAAGGCTTTTGTGAAAAACAGAGGGAGAGTACAATTTGCAAAAAGGAGCAAGCACACTGCTTGGCACACAGTGAAAGTCAATAAATTATATTTCCTTTTACTATAAGTTTTGTTATTTTAGGAACCAATGGCACTGTGCATAATAATTACAATAAAGTGAATTACAGTTTTTTGCTACTTTCAAAGCCAAGTGCAAAAACCCAGGGTATTTACTCAAAATAGTGCAGCAAACTTTTTAAATAGTGTGATAATGTATTTTTTGAAAGTTACTTTGTTTTATTTTCTTATACATCTATGTTATATGGTTATATACAAATTCACCTAAACTGGCCAGAAAGAATTTAGCTCATTAAAAAAAAAGTTTTGCATGATTTGAGCATAGCATGCCAGGGATGAAAGAGGAAATGTACATTGATTCATCCCAAACATAGAAAAACAAACATGGTTGGTGAAGGGCTGATTTTGAGACAAAAGAAAATATTGTACAGATGCTCTTCCTCTCCATCCTCACTGCTGCTACCCCACCTCATCCTAGTTTTTTTTTTTTTTTTTTTTTTTCTGAGTTATTACCTTAATCACATCAATAGCCTCCCTGTGGCTGGTATATTTCCCATGTACTATATACTTCAAATTACTTTCAATATGATCTTTCTAAACTTAAAATATGACATGTTACTTTTCTGCTGAAAATCCTTCAAAAATCTCTGTGCTGCTTTAATTCTGAAGAAATACAGTTAATTGTATTAGCCTCTAACTTTACCTCCAGACTTGCCTAACACTATAATTTCCCCATACCTCACAACGCCAATCCCCCATCCCAGTCCACCCTACTAACCTAATATGCTCTCTTAATGCTGCCACTTGGCTTGTCCTTCTCTTACCTATCTAACATCTGACTATCTATGGACATTCAATGTTACTTCTTTAACCTTCACTGATTTCCCTGCGTGTTAAGTGCCCCATAGTTTCCCACAGCACCTAGTGCTTTCCTGTACTACTTTATTACACTGCTCTTTCATAATCTTTTTAATATCTTAGTCTCTTCCAACAGACTCAAGCTGACAAGATGTGACAGTCACCTTTTTGCCTGGAGCAATGCTACAAGTGGTGATGCCAAGATTCTAAGTATTCGACTCTTTGTTTTATATATCTTCCTTCCATGCTACTAGGGTGACATGCTGTCCCCTTTTCCTCTATCCTCTCCTACATCTATCCCAGCAGTCCTCACCACTCTATTGAAATGACTGTGTCAAAGTTATGAGAGTATTCTTGCTGTGACACGATCAATTCTTAATTAGCATTTTACTGAACTTATGAGCAATTATCTTCCCCTGTTGATCACTTCATCCTTGTTGAGTTTTTCTTTGCTTGGCCATCAGGACACCACACTCTCCTGGTTTTATTCGGGCTGCATTCATAATTTTTTTAAAATTTTATTTTTATTATTGCTTATTCTCCTCTTAATCTTTTAAATGCTGAAACACACTGTGACTTGGTCCTAGGCCATTTTCTCTTCCTAATCACCATCCCTCAGTAATGAAATCCATTTTCATGTGGTCTATATACTGTGACCATTAAATGTTCCTCTCTAGCCAAGACTTCTGCACTGAGCTGTGCAATAATATATCTCATAAGTATTTCAAAATTAATATGTCCAAAACAATACTTTTGATATTCTTCCCCACCCATACTTTCCTCCATCTCAGTAAATGTCACCATCATTCACCCAGTTCTTAAGCCATAAGTCTAAAATTCATCTTGATTTCTCTTTCTTACATTCAAGCTCACATTTACTTCTACCTTCAATCTATCAGTAAACACTGTTAACTGTACCTTAAAAATCTTTCCCAAAGCTTCCCAGTTCTCATCACGCTGGCCATGATCTTCCTATCTAAATCATCATCTTTCCCCTCCACTACTGCAACAGGCTCCTATTCAGTCTTATTGTTTCTACTTTACCCCTCCTTACACTAACTACCGTGATTTTTTTAGAAACTAATTAAGATCGTATCACTTCCCACCTCAGTGAATTTCCACACTACTTTGAGAAAATTCAAACTCACCATGGCCTTCAATGCTCCATGTGACTTGGCCTCTGCTCTGCCTCCCTGAACTAATCTCCTATCACTCTTTGCCATCACTCACTGTGTTCCAGACACCTGGGATTCTTTCCGTGGCTTGAACATGTCATAATTTCACCTTCCCTCACAGTCCTTTTACTTGCTCACCACCAAGACTTACACATTCTTCCCTTCATGCATTTCATTAAGGTATAAAATAGCAGCATGCTCTGGACGTTTTCTTCTAACCCCCGACCCCTTATCTACTTTTTTCCCAGAGTACTTACCACTACCCAAAAGAAAAGACTGTATTTGTTGATGTGTTTTGTCTCCCTCTACTGAAATGTGAACACCATAAGGGCAAGGATCTTATATTCTTATTCAAAATGATGTTGCCAGTATCAAGAATAGTGTCTGATACTTAGTAAGCACTCAACAAATGTTTTCTGAATAAATTGTTGAAAGACTGGGTGCATATCTTGTGGCTACTAGTTACCTCTTCATCACTCCTGCATTGTTCCTGTCTCCCCATATTTTCAGAAGCAAACAATATTTTGTCAAATTCTACTACAACCATTTTTATTTTTTTACCTGAAAAATATACTATAATCATATTCCCAGCCATGTGCTACCACATACTGAATGCTTTAAAAGTTTCGCTTGTATATATACTATTCAACCTAACATTTGCATCCTTTTTCAAGAGATATGTTATAAATTTCTTTTCGGATAAGTATTATGAAATAATCAAAAAGACAGTGAATAATAAATGCCGGTGAGGGTATGTAGAGACTGGAATGCTACAGCACTGTTGGTGGGACTGTAAATTAGTACAACCACTATGGAAAACAGAATGGAGTTTTCTCAAACAACTACAGACAGATCTTCCATATGATCCAGCAATCCCACTTCTGGGTATAAACCCAGAGGAATGGAAATCATCATGTCGAAGGAATACCTGCACTCCCATGTTCATCACAGCTCTGTTTATAATAGCCAAGACATGGAGCCAACCTAAATGTCCATTGGTGGATGATTGGATAAGGAAACAGTGGTACATATACAACACAGAATACTACTGTGCTATAAAAAAGAATGAAACTCTCCCATTTGCAACAACATGGATGAACTTGCAGAAACTTACACTGAGTGAAATAAGCAAAGCACAGAGAGATAAATACCACATGTGCTCACTCATAAGTGAGAGTTAAGAGAGAAAGAAGGAAGGAAAGAAAGACCACAGTGGTGTGCTGGACTTGCAGACGTAAAGAACATACCTTGGGACACAAAGTGGAGTGGGGGACAGGGGGAGGAGGACGGAGGTTGGGGATGATTGGGTGGCAGACATGGGGTACAACCACAATTTGTGGTAATGCTGCCAGTATAGATCTGGCCTTTACATCTAGGACATGAGGGGGGGGCCATCAGCTTTGTATCTCATGAATATTCATAACCAATAAAAAAAAGAGTACTTCATAAAGTTTGTGGAAAAATAGAATTAAAAGAAAATATGAATCTTTCCCTGAACTTTTTGAAGAACTCTCTTATAATATAGGGATTAAGAGAACAGCCTTTAGAATTAAGCAGCTTACAATTCAAAATGTAATTCTGTTTTTGTCTCAAAACCATAAAGGTTTTACTATTTGTAAAAGAGATAATTTTATCTACCTACAGGAGTTGATGTCAATATTAAATGAAATAATGCTTAATAGTGCTTCATACAAATGCCAAGAATTATTTATTATGTTATTTAATAACTTGTTTATGGATGAAAGGATGAATAAATGAATCAATGAATGAAAGTCAAGATCCTATATATCGCTTCTTGATTTTCCTCCTTTTAAAAAAAAGATAATATAGGCAGGCCATGGAGACACTACAAGTAAAAGTAATTCTTTCTCGGTCTCTAGAAGACTTGAAAAAAGCAGACCCAGATAAGGGTGATAAGCAGCTAATTAAACACTTTTTCCCTAAGGGGAGAAGGTGTCGGCTTCAGGGGTTTTCATAAAAGACCTCCCACTAGCAGAAGTACTTCTGCCTAGAGCCATATATTGTCAAAGCTATTAGAGGCTTCAGGGAGTTATTTGAACCACAGAGTCTCAGAGAGAAGAGAGTCTGGGGGCTTAAGGGACCGAAAACTTTAAGAAATGTGTGTAACAAAGTGTAACAAGGTCAAACTTGGAAGATAAAAGCTCAGTTTTCAGCACGTTTTATTTTTCAGTTTTACCTTTGTTCCAAATCCAATTTTCTTATTATGATGTTATAATATTTTATTATAATTTACCAAAGAATACCTTGGTATTACAGTTTTGCACAAATTACTAAATATCATTTATGTACTTGTTGCTTAAATTTGTGGATGCCCTAATTTAGTATTTGACCATTTTAACATAAGCACAACTCACATATCATGTCTAACGGCCTGCTTTCCAGTAAACAGTTTAGTTTCAGTAGGTCAGTGTGTGCAAAATTACTAAACATTTTATTGTGTTTTACTATGACAGAAAAACAAAATGAAAGTGTTGATAGCAATAGTAAAAACTGTAAAACTGAAACAATTCAATTGAGATGGAAGTCATTAGAAATGTAGAAAGCAGTATTCTCTTGGTTTCAGTTAGCTGCTCACTTAGCTTAAGCTCTTAACTGAGCATACATTGAACTGTGAAGGCAGAGAAAAACAATCATGTATAAAATCCTGTAAATAGACTGATAAAGATTATATCTAAACTCTAAAGTGTAAATTTTGTTCTTTCTCAGAATAAAAATCCCCACATAATATGTAAATCTATTGCTTGTTTTACCTACATATCTTTCCTACAGATCTCAGAAGAGTTTGAAATTTCAGATTTGTCACGGTCTAAGCAAGTAAAGTAAACAAAAGCATCACCATGTGGTGTAATACTGAAATTGAAAACACATGGACCTTGTACTCTGGAAATTGGTCAGAGCTGTTAGACATCTACACATACTTGGAAGATCATCACAGCTATTTGCTAAAATTCATTCATTAAACAAATTCTTATTGAACACCTATTATATTACAGGTCCTTTATTGGTTAAGTATAACAATATAGTGGCAATGGAAAGGGGGCAGATTAAGACAAATTGAGAAATTTAAAAACTAAAAACTATATATAATATGGTAGATGGTTGCTATAAAAGAAAATTAGTGTAACAGTATAGAGAGTGAATGGGTGATGGGTGGCAGAAAATTATTTTAGGATGGTTAAGGAAGATAATCAGGGGAGACTTGAATGATGTGATGTAGTAAGACAAAAAGATTTTCTGAGGAGGGGAGAGGGGGAGGGGGGAAGAAGAACAGGTAAAGGGTCATGAAAATCGTCTACAATGTATATTGAGAAGTTAAAATACAAAATTTTGTTTAAAAAGTTCTTTATTGCTATTACCTTTGCTTATTGTACAATAATTAAACACCAGGAACAAAAATATTACAGTGAAATTTGAAAAAAAAATTATCTGAGGGATGCATGTTCCAATTTTCCAATCAGAGGAAATAGAAACTTTAAAGGCCTTGAGGCAGATAATATTTTACATGATGTTGAACATGAACACAAATTAAAGAGAATCTTTTGATGTCAACCTCAGATAGCTGTGTACCTGACTCTCATATTTGAATCTTTAAGACATCAAGCTTTTATTTTATATTTTGGGACATGACCGTTTCTATTCAGAACATTTTGTAGTTAAACATATTTATATTTAAAAGTAGAAATGCAAACTATATAAAGATTAATAATTGGGCCAAATGGTAAAAACTACACTGACCTATCTTCTGAGTGTCATCTGAAGTCATCACTTTCCTATACTTGTCTCATACAGACCCCATATGTCCTTCTGTTATATAATCAACTCTTTGGATTTACACTTGTTCTAAAAGGAAATGTATTTTTTTAAATCATATAAGGTAATGTGTTCTTCTCATGTGATATCGTTAGGAAATACAAGTCATCTGATATAAGCCTTTTGGGGTTAGGGTTAGTGTTGGTGAATTTTGGGAGGACATAAACATTCAGACCATAGCATTCTGCTTCTGGTCCCAAAATTCATGTCCTTCTCATGTGCAAAAATACATTCATTCCACACTAATGGCCCTGAAAGTCTTAATTTGTTTCATCATCATCTGAAAAATCTAAATTTCTTTTTTTTTCTTTTTTTTTTTCCTTAATTTTATTTTGTCGATATACAATGTGGTTGATTATTGTGGCCCATTACCAAAAAATCTAAATTTCAAAGTCTCATCTAAATATCATCTAAATCAGATATGTGTGAGACTCAAGACATGAATCATCCTACGGCATAGTCCCCTCCAGCTGTGAGACTATGAAATCATACAAGTTCCATACTTACAAAATAAAATATTGGGAGGCATAACACAGCCATTCTCATTCCAAAAGAGAGGAATAAGAAAGGAGAAAGAAGTAACAAGTCTTGAGCAAGTCTAAAACCTTAAGATTCAAGAAAAATCTTCCTTGACTCAATGTTCTGTCCTCCAGGCACACTAGGGCTGTTGCCCTGCCTTCTACACCCATGGGAGTTGAGATCTCATCTTCTGGACACACTACAGAGGAGGTTCTGTCTTCTGGACCTAATGGATGCTGGACCTTTGCTGCGCAGTGGTTTGGCCCTCCAGGCTCTGGGTAACCTACCCCCACGGCTTTGGCACAGCTCTCACAGTTTGAACTTACATGCCTTTGGTCCTCCCTGGCTAGAATTGCACACTGTTGGCTCTACTAGGATGGGGTCTGGGGACAAGTTCCACCCCTAGAGCTCCATTTGGCATTGCACTAATAAAGACTCTCTGCAGTGTTTCTGCCCCTGTGGCAATTCTCTACCTGGGCAGAGATTTTCTCTTGGGAATCCTTTAAAATCTGCCTGTAGGCAACCACATTCCCACAGCTTTGCTGGGCACAGTGCCTACAGCACCAGACACATAGTAACCATACCTGGCTGGCCAAGGAGCTCTGTGACAAAGTGCAAGGAACAGAGCCTGGGATGTGAAGTGGTACTGGGCAGCAGAGGCCTCTCTTTGAAATCTACCACCCCAGGTCATTGCACTTTGGGTTGTGATGAAAGAGGCATTGATTTCTGAAATGCATTCAGGTTCATTACTCTTACATTGTCTGAGACAACAGGTCCTGGCTTCTATTTAGATGGCTGAATAATCTCCCCACTGTCTTGATGAGTAGCTTCTAGGTCCTGTTGAGATGGCAAGTTTTGTTTACTTTGATTAACAATTTCATCTTTAAATCATTTCTTTCTTCCCACATTTTACTATAGGCAGTCAAGAGAAACTAAGCTGCACCTGTAACACTTGGCACAGTTATTTCCTCAGCCAAATATTCAATTTCATTGCTTACAAGTTCAGATCTAGAAAATGAACACAGTTCAGTCAAGTTTTTGCCACTTTATAACAAGAATGGTCTGTCTTCCATTGTACAGCAACGTGTTCCTCATTTCTGTCTAAGAACTCATCAGAATGGGCTTTACTGTCCATATTTCCACCAAAATTTTTGCTCACAACCACTTAGGTATTTTTAAGAAGATGAAAGTTTTCTCTATAACGCTCCTCTTCCCATTCTAAGTGTTCACCAGAATTGTCCTTTAAAGTCCTTTCACAACAATGCAGGCTTTTTCTAGCATGCATCTCAAAACTCTTTCAGCCGATACCCTTTACACAGTTCCAAAGCCTTTTCCACCTTTTTACATATTTGTTACAGTAGCAGCCCACTCTTTATTTTTTTTTTAATTTAAACGTAATTGTTTATATATATTTGTGGAGTACAGAGTTGAATGTGAATACTTGTATACAGTATGTGATGATCAAGTCAGGATAATTAGTATACTCATCACTATAAAACAAAGTCATTCTTTTTATCCATTAACCAAGTACCTCACTCTTGGTATCAATTTTCTGTCTTACTCTGTTTGGGATGCTAGACAAAATACTATAGTCTGAGTGGTTTATAAACAACAGAAATTTATTTCTGACAGTTCTAGAGGCTAGGAAGTCCAAGATCAAGGCACTGGCAGATTCAGTATCTGCTGAAGTTCCTTTTCTTGGTTCACAGACTGCTATCTTCTTGCTGTATCTTCACATGATGGAAGGAGTGAGAGATCTCTCTGGGGTCACTTATATAAGGACACTAATCTCATTAGTCATCTCTTAAAGGCCCCACCTACTATAACCTTTACCTTGAGGGGCAGGATTTCAACATATGAATTTGGGGGGAACACAGACATTCACACTATGGCACAAACCAATGCAAAATAAAAGGTAGTCTATGTTTAAAGATTCTCCGTGAATGCCATGACAGGCTTCTCAAAAATCGCAGGGAATGACAGACATCTTGGCCTCTGACAGAGAAATTGTATGAGCTTTGGAGTACCTCATCTTTTTTTCCTTAAAGTAGAAAGTGAGCACAGTACGTTAGCATTCACTGCCAAAGCTGAATATCAGCCATAGACTAGGTAACAGTCTGGAAGTCTTCCACAGGCTGTAGATACTGGTGTGAGTTACTGTACTTGCTGAGATAAGTCCCCATTTGGATAGCATAACCTTTCTTTTATTTACATACATTTTTATTTCTAATGGTAAAAACACAGGTAGTAACACTTTTGACATATGAAAAAAGCTTTGTAATAATCATGTAAAATAGGGGCTACTTTCATCTTCAGACAAATGGTTTATGGTTTAATATTTGTATTTTACTATTCATTACTATCCATCTCATCGTTATTCCTTTTCTTCTCCTACTTCCTGTTCTTCTCGCTAAAATTTTCTTTCTTTTTCCACCCTTTTGTCCATGTTAGCTCATTTCTCCTTTATATATACTGTTTTCTTTCGAACTCCATCTTATCTTCATACATTCATGGACATAAGAAAATACATTTCTTTGGATAATGCAATCTTTGAGTTTTTCAGGGTCAGAGGACAAAGCAGAGTGCAAGATTGATTAAATATATAACTTCAAGGCCACTTAAAATTGTAGTAATCATTATTTTAATTTTAACTTTATTTTTATTTTATGTTAAACAACCTTGCAAACCATGAAAACAAACCAGATCATGAATATATGTTTATCATTTAATGTGTACTCCTCTTCAATCATTTCACTTTAAATGCATCAACTGGTGAAGAGAAATTTTATAGTCCACCAAACACTGTATTGAAATAAGTAATTACTATTATTCTCAATATAATAATCACATTTCCCCAGAACTTTGTAAAGAATTATTAAGTGCAAACTAAAGTATTGCATTTAAGGAATCCTAAATTATTAGCATTGGAAAGAATGATAGAGGGTAAAGCTTTCAGCCTTTCCCAAGATGCAAAACTCTTCAGTGGAAGACAAATTTTACATACAGAAAACTTTCAGGTATTACTAAAACAAAATGCCAAAAAATAAAAATCAGTAATACTGAATACTTTACATAATACTGAATACTTTACCAGCACTGCATATTGTCTCATATTCTGTATCTAATACTTTTAGAATTGGAGTCTTCTCTCCTGTTTCTGTGGTGGAGAGTTAGGCAAAAATAAAAACAACTTTTTTTTTAGTTCTTACTAGGGTCTAGGAACTTTTTCAAGGCTTTTAATCATTTTATAGCCACAATGAACCTATGAGGAAGTTCTCTTAATTTCCCATTATATTGATATGGGAATTGAATATCAAGGAGATTATGTAAATTTTCCAAGATCTTGTAGTAACTCAACTCAATTCAGTCTTAAGGTCAAAGCCCAAGATATTTACCAAGACTAAATTAACCCTTATGCGGAGAACTTGCTACAATTCACAACTGTGAGGAATTTACTAATTTTACATGATTTTTTTAATGTTTCCCTATTAATTAGAACATTAACATGATAAATATACAAACAAAACCTTTAAGGAGTAATTCATAAATACAGAATTCGGTTCTTGGCATATGCAGGTTCTCTGAACACTCAAAATATAGGAAAAGATTAATTTTTCCATGATATTTAAGGATTAATGAGCTAGTTAATAAATATTCATGTCATCATAATACCGGTTTTATAGTAAATGATTAAATTCAAGGAATTTTCATCATATATATGAAACTAAATGAAGATGACTACTTATCTAGTTACCTTCTACTATATGGCACTTAAATTTTCTACCAAAACCTACATAAACAAACTAAAAGCAACACAGAAATTATGTAAATAATTACTGAGAAAAGTGAGGCAGAAATTATGATTGATTCTTGATATTTATAGAGAAACATTTAAAAATCTGTTGTGTGTCTGAAGAGATTTATCATTATCATGTGTCTGTCTTCAATTATTAAACTGATTTAATGCAATGTAATTTCCAGTTTATGTATATTACATGACTAATTTTGGCACAGACATATAAAAATATTTCTTTCAGCTCATGATTCCTCTAGTTGAGGATAATTTATTTATTACTATTTTATAAGAGTGTGAAGTTAAACATACATTGTGGTCAGAAAGAATAATATTATCTTTTTTATCTTTATGAGACTGTATGTACTTAAGGGGAAGATCTCTGTGTTCCATTAACCCTAACTCTATGTGGGCACAAAACAGGAGAAACATCAAGTCCAGTTGGTTTATCTCCTATACTTCTTGATTGTCAAATATGTATTTTAATAAGGTCAGAAATACTGAATGATAAACAAAATGTAGAAATGTAATTGGGAAAGAAATAGCTTATAATTCAGAACATAAAGAGAAACAGTACTCTGTCAATTAGTTTTGGGTTTGAAGTTAGAAAAATTTAGTTTTACATCCTGCTTCATTCCACCTCTTACTATGCTATGCCACTTTAAAAAGAACTGTTTTACCTCTCTATGGTCCAGTTTATTCATCTTTAAATCCTGAGAGTAACTACTCCCCAGATTTGATTGAGAATTAAATTACATATGTATTTAAACTACTTAGCATGGGACAGGGCTGTTTTAGACTGTTCAGGCTGCTAAACAAAACACCTTAGCTGGGTCATCTATAAACAACAGAAATTTATTTCTTGTAGAAATTTATTTCTTCTAGAGAAGGGAAGGTACAACACCAAATCGCCAACAGATTTAGTGTCTGATGAGGGCTCACTCTGCTTTACAGACAGTTATGTCATCATGTGGCAGAAGGCTGAACGAGTTCCTTCAGGCCTCTTTTATAAAGGCAGTAATTTCATTCATGGGGGTAGAATCATCAAGACCAAATCACCTCCCAAAGACTCTACCTTTTAATACCACCATGAGGGATTAGGATTCAACATAAGAATCTTGGGGCAACACAAATATTCAGACTCTAATTCTGGCAAATAGTAGGCATGAAATAAATGGTAATCATATCAGAAACTGTAGTTATTTTGCTAAAAGATGAGGAAGTCGAAGAGTCATTTATAGTCTTCCAATGTTTTGAATTATTTTTTGTAGATGATCTTTCAAAAAATAATAGAATAATACAAGAAGAGCTTATATTCTATTTATCATAGTGGGAAGAACTAATATATCTATTGAAAGAAAAAATTACCTTGTGAAATATGCTAGGTATATCTGTTTTGGGGGAGCATTGATATCAAGTTCCTAGAGAAATCGAGTGACTATCTATCCCTCCTTTTTATTTATGACAGCCCCAGTTTATACCATTATCGTTGCATAATTGTTAATAATGTACTAATCTGAATGGTAAAAAATATATTTTAACCTAGTTAGAGTTGATATATTCTATACAAATTACATGTCTTATTGATGCATATCAACAGATTTTATCTTAACTCTCTTCTCAATAGAAATGAGTGTACCTTCTATATCATTTCACAATTTAAGAAGATACTTTATTCTAATGACCTATGAACTAATTTACATGAACAAAATTTTAAAAAGTTAAAAATGAAAACTATTGGCACGTGTATTTTTTTTTCAGATATGGCAAAACGTGTTATCAAAAAGTAACTTTACATATTTATACGTGTGTATATTATGTGTGTGCATATAAATGCTCATGTCATCTCTATGAAGAGTGGATAATTGAGCTTATTAAAATAAGACAAAAATAAAAAGAAAATTCTGCTTATCTTTTATTTAAAAAATCTTCTTTTCCAAATTACACACCAGTAAATCTTAATGAAAAAGAACTCAAGTCATTAGAACTATTTCTTAACCTGTGACTAAGTTTACCACTCTTCCTTGAATTTAATACTATGTAATTAAAAAAAATAATTTCCAGATATGCTCTTGGGACAGAGAAGGGACCAACTTCCCAAACTTCTACTTTTTCTATGTCTATGGAATGCGACAAGAATCAAAATTCATTAAAATGATCCTGAAATACTATAAGATTTTAAACTATTAAAAGATCCATATCTTTAGACAGTGTATATTCTATTCAAAAATGTAAATTAGAAATAATATTACAAAAATAAACTTTGAAACTATGTGATTTTTGGGTAACCCTATGCATTTTCCTCATTTAAAGTGTTAGCACCTATATTAGTAAAAGACTGGGAAAACCTTTTACAGTTTTTTTACATATGTATAACTAATAAAGTAAAGAAAAACAGGTTTATTACTAATGCCTATTTTCTAATTATTTTGATGACAAATTAAAATATTTTTAGGAAAATCGGCTTCTATGATTCTTAAAAGATTTGTGAATTCTTTACACATTGGCACAGAAATCTTTGCATAAACTTTTAAAAATAAAAAATGATATTTATTTCAATGAATGATAGTGCCTAATAATCTTATATTAGTAACATTGAATTCCGTGTTATTGGATATATGTGTATGTATTTTCATTCACATAAGTAAATAAATGAGGAAACTAGCTAGCTACCCATTTTTTTTTCATTTATTGCATCACCAAGACAATTGCAGCAAGTCTCCACTTAATTTTCATATTTATGCGCAGTGTACCAAATAAATTCTTTAATTTTCAATGCATAATTATTAGATCTGAAACTGGAAAGCTGAAAGATGTAAGATAACTAATTCTGATATAAAATATGTACAATCACAGATCATACAAATTTACATACTCACCAATACAGGTAGGTAAAGAATCATTCCATTGGGCCAAAGAATTGGGCACTGTATCACATCGAATTGCTATGGATCCATGGAGAATATATCCTGGATTACATTCAAAAAGAACCAGTGAGCCAACAGCAAATTCATTGCCAATTCTTCTTCCGAATCTTGGTTCAGGCACAGAACTGCATTGTGTAGAACTTGTTCTAGGAACAGCTGTGTAGAAATAAATGTTGATTTAAATTTCACAATTGGTAGACAAACACTGATTTAAAAATGTAACTAAGCAGATAAAGAAATCTTCACTTTTTGGTCAGAACTTGAATTAACAATCTGAATACATTTCTAAATGTTATAAATTTCATTCATAATAAAATGCAGTTTAAAAGGAATATTGGTATTATCATTAAGATTTTTTATTTGAAAAGTTTTATTTTTGATCTTTTAAACAACATCAACTATGTGTTTTTCCCTATTTTTTGTTTTACCAAAAATATAACAAAGTAATTTTAGTTAGATATTGCAATTTACAGCATGAAAACTGAAAGGTTCTTTTTTTTTTTCTTTTTGAACTTGAGATACCAAGTTTTAAAAAACATGTGTCAGGTTGCACAAAATCATTTTACAATTTTTTTCAATATTTCTTTCTTAAAAACATAGATTATAAAAAAGTAAACACAACATTTTATTCATTTCAGAGCATGTACACAAACTTAGTTTTCAAAACATATTTGTTATTGATGAAGACAACTACATTCAAGTTTAGCAGAATATGAGTCAGACAGATTAACAACAATAAAAAGTTTTTATTTTAATAATTATAGAATATCAAATTTGAAATTGTTTTTAGACTTTGTAGGTATGTCCTTCAATTGTGCCTTTTGTTCTTTTGGTAAAATAGAATGATAACAGGATGTTTTTTCTTTTTAAAACACATACAAGTGTGATTAAAGAGATTGACAACAGCCCAAAAAATGATATGATGAATTCCAAATAGATTAATCACTCTTATGTGACTTGAGTAAATATAACTTCATTTGTTATAGTGCCTTTTTGAATTCATAATACCACAAACTGCTTACAGGTGGAAGTACTATTAAAAATAAGATAGTATAATATTATAGCCAACTGATAAATGAAATAAGAGGGTTTAATAAGAATATCAATCACAAATGCTTATAAAGTTCTTAGGAATAAAGTTCAAGATCCACTTAAGAAGAACCACTGCATGATCATACGTAATTCCAACAAAACAATTCAAACGATGGCTCTAGTTTAATGATAATGTGGAAGGTTGTCTATAAAAGGCAAGAAAAAACTGTGTAAGCCGACTTCCAATTGTGCAAAAATCTTTAATAAAAATGGAAAAAGTTTCAATTCTCCTGAGAGAATGAGAAACGATAAGTTTAGAATGGAGTGATGATTTCCTTGGCATGTCTAAATACATCAACACAGAAACTTGTACATTTTTAATTGAGAGTGCTAGACTAGGAGGAAAATAGCCAATGTAGAGAGTGAAGAATTGTCAGAAAAAAATAGATGTTTTGAAGACAATATGTTGGAAGGTAGGAAAATCAGACATTTAAGATGAAAATGATGATGAAAGCAAAAGGTCTTTTTTGACTTTGGTCAAAGTGGCAGTGCTCTAGTGATGGGGTGGGGTAAGGGAAAACTGCTTTCTTTTACACAAAACAAAACAAAACAAAACAAAAACCCTTTATCTCTCCTCATCATTCAATCACTCTGAACACAGCATGGAAATGGATATCATTCCTTAGTGTGCTTCTAGACTACAGGGTCACTTACCTTGATAAACAAAGTGAAATCCCTTAGCTGTTATTGGTCCAACTGAAGTAAATCGAATTGTGATGTGATTACCTGAACTCAGTGGAAGTGATTCTCCTACTCAACAAAACAAACACTAAGATATCATAAATAATTTTCATTCAGTAAACCTAATAAATTATATTATTACACTGTCATTTGAAAACGTCAATTTATGTTCTATCAAATTACTTAAAAATATCCTGTTGCTGACAATATATTTTCTTTGCGTTCAGCTTCAATTGCAATCTTTTTACCAGAAGGCTTTAATTACATTTTGATACATATTGCCTCATTCTTCAAAGAATCCTTCAATACTTTATATTACATTGAACATCACAGACTAAGTGATTAAATATCATATTTACTTGATTACAATCCCAGAAAAATAGTTGGTTATATTTTTCTCAAGCTTCTAAGTTTACTATCAGTTGTGTTGCTATTAAAAAAAAAAAGTGATTTCATTTCAGTTTACTTTATGTCTAATACGGACGACATTAATCTCAACTTTCGCTACAACACTAATCAAAGGCAGTCTTATTAATAACTGATGCACGGCAGTTCTATGAAAGGATACCTGAATGGGATCCTGAGAGGGAAGATAACAGAGAAGATTGCTGAGTTGGCCCATCATACACCTCAACAACATCGTGGAGTGATGTCTGGAAAAATACAAACTGGCCAAACACCACTGATCAACAGGAACCAGGAGAAGCAAACAAATCACCAACCATCCAAAAACGAAAACAAAAAACAAAAAAAATAGAAAGAGGAGGAGAGAGAGAACAAAGTATTACAACATAATAGTCATCCTTTTTTCTACCTTTAAAAGAGAATAGGTGCCAATTGGTCAATATTCCTGACACAAGTATATCAGGTCATCAAAGTAATGACCAAGACCTAAAAGCAATAAAATTTGAAGACTGTTTTATTTTTAAAATAAATGGGTACATAATTTAATTTAGATAAAAAAAATCATAAGGTTGGCAATTAATACGTTATAGTGACTACATTTGGATTTTCCCAATGGTAGTTTGATTCTTTTCACTTTGTGACTCTCTTCTCTTTTTCTAATTTTTTTCTCCTCTTTTAGATGAGATAGAAAAAGTTTTATTTTAGGAGATTTTTCACTAGAAAAATATCAGCAAGATACTTTTCAGGTGTAGTGTTAATTTACATTCTAAGTTAAAATGTTTCCTAAACTTTTATTGTTAATCATCTGTCAAAATAAAGAAATATTATTCACCATTCTTTAGCAATTGAGATACTACAAAATTTTACAAAATGATTACTTTCTCATGGTAAGTGCAGTTCTGAAGTACTTACTAAAAGAGCTTTGTAAATGTCTCTTTTTACTTTATTTTACACTTAATTTTTAATTATATACTAAATTTATATAAAGAATCTATCTAAACTATAACTTCAAAGAAAGAACTTATTCCACAGCAGAAATCAGCTTGTGTTTTGTGTATTTTTTTTTAAATGAAATGGATAGCAAAAAATTATTCTTAAACCATTTCACTGAATAGAAAATTTGTGGGGTTTAAAAGAGCATATTTTTAAAAAATGAATAATGTAAGAGCTAAGTAACTTTTATGAATTTAAAACATTACTTAGTTAAATTATACACAAAAGTATACATTGTATGAGTATATGCATATATATTTTTAAAGTTCTGATTCATATCTTAAACCTCAACTCAAAGTTATGAATATCCCCTGGGAGTCCCTAGGAAGACAGGGTAGTTCACTTAAAACATACTGAGTTTTGCATATGAACACAGGCATACACATAATACTGTAATCAAAGCTACACATATTTTGGCCTGCAAAAATAAGCTGGTGATCTCAGTCCAGTTCTTTGTGAAGTAAAACAAAATGAACGGAATAGTAAATACAATGTCTTATTGCTTTGAACAGTTTCTGAAAATTGAAATACTAAAATTTTAATATTATCCTCCTTAAAATATTTCCTAAAAGTCATGAAAACAAGTTTGTATTTCCACCAAACCAGATACATGCAGTGAATTATTTTAGTGGTTTAAAAGTCATATAAAAAATTTTGAATTCAAACCTTTTTAAAAGATCGTGAATTTGGTCCACCAAATCCTGACTACTTCAAAAATATTTAATTAAAAAAAAAATTAAGAAATGTTTTATTCACTGTTTCTGCATTTCTTTAGATTGGTGTTTAGGTGATCTGTTTTCAAATGTCTTTAAAAGGTTATACTATATATTTTTTAAAAAACGGTTTTATTATAATGCAGATATTTCCATTACTTTACCAAGTGGACAAAACAAAAAACAAACAAGCAAACAAACAAAAAACCCCATAAAAACTAAACCAAACAAATAAAAAAGATGTTAGGCTAATCACAAGAACTTTGCTACATCAGTGTTGCAACTATACTGTGTAACATGGCTTTCTGCCTAAATATCTCAAATACTCCAATAGGAAACATGTCAAATTTCCAAGCAAACCACTTCATTCACAGATATCTCAAACAGCAAAAATACACAGTTGTCCAAGAGCTTTTTCTGAGGAAAAGGAAAAAAACAAAAACTCCCTCTTTTTTCTTGTCTTTAGATCTCTTCTCAACTGTAGCTTCTCTACAGATAGACCAGAGATTTGTGTCACCTTTTAACTGAGTACTGCATGTTGAGACTATAACTGTTCATGATACAGCCATTAACACTGCATGTTTGTGTCATGTTAAGTAAAGAAAACAGTAGGGCATGCTCTTTTGAGTGCTGTTAGTAATTTGTGCTTGTAATTTGTAGTAGTAGCTCTGAGATGAGGGTGGGAAAGTTGAGAAGGGTAGGTGGTGGAGGAGCAGAGTGTTGAATCTTGCATTATTAAGCAATGAGCAAGCCACTCAACTCTTTAACTGCAACTTAACTGTGCATTAATATGGGCAATTGAAGTTTTAAATTAAAAATAGCTTTCATTAGAAAAAGATTACTGTGAGAGGATATTGAATCACTATATCAAAGATAAAATTTTAAAGGACATGTTTAATAAGGTATTTTGTAGTATGAAGAATCAAGAACACTTGCATAGAGAGCTATTTCTTACTATTATCAGATTAACTATGGTCTCGGACTGATATGTTATAATCCTGAACCAAATCCCCTTTTCTCAGTCAGAAATTTTAAGAATTAAATAGTAACTCTTAAGTTTGCTTCCCTATTTTGTCTATAAATGTCTTAATTTACTTAGTTTTCTTGGGTATAGACAGCAGACAGCAGTAGGTCTTCCAAAATGTTCTAAATGGCCAAAGGCACCCTTTACCTGATTGAAATTGATGTAGGAAAAATTTGTGAGAGACTTTAAAGTGGACTAAAAGATTACTAGCTTTTGTTTTGTTTTGTTATGGTTTGGGTTTTTTTGGTAACCAAGTTGTTGTCTAGCATACCTGGGACACTTGTGTTTATGGGGTTGTGGTGTAATTCAATGGATTATTGTCTAATGAACAGTTCAGTTTTTTATTTATTTGTAAATTCATTTTAGCATTTCTTATATCTATCTGTGTATCTAATCTACCTATTTTATCTGTCTAATTTATTTATGAATCATCTATCATTTGGTTATTTGAGTTCTCTTTTGAACTCTTGCAAAATCTTAGTGGGTCCTTCATTTAACTTGTGGTAAATAAAATTTTTGATCCATGTTTATTTTATATTTGTATTAAAATCGTGATTATGCCCTCATTTTTTTTTTTTTTTTTGTCGTTTTTTCGTGACCGGCACTCAGCCAGTGAGTGCACTGGTCAGTCCTATATAGGATCCGAACCCGCGGCGGGAGGGTCGCCGCGCTCCCAGCGCAGCACTCTACCAGGTGCGCCACGGGCTCGGCCCTATGCCCTCATTTTTAAAATTACCTTTTAACACTGATCTAGATAATGATGCCTAAACCTAATGGCTGAATCACTCTTTTATTTCTAAGATTACAATTAACTCTCCAAATCTGGGCTGATTATGCCTTTTGGCATGATTAGCAAACTCTCTCCTGTTTCTTAGTTTCCAGAGATACAGAATTCCCTGCATCTCAGCCCCAAGCTTCTTTCTCTTTCTCAGGAGATATGTATGTAGCTATCAAAAAAAAAAAAAAAAAAAAACCCAAAAAACTTTGCTCTCAGCTATTACAGTTAGATTTTAAACACCAAGTTATTTCTTAAGAGAAACTCTACTTACAGGGATTTTTTTATTCTTATTTTTTTCCCTTAAGCATAATAGATGTTAAAAATAATGTCTTTAACTCTTTGGTTTAAAAAACTGTAAATTTCATAATGTTATATATATATATTACAGAAAACTAGAAAAGAGGAAGAAAGGGGAAACCTAATAAGCTAACAATAAACATGTAAAATATCCCTATAAATAAGCCTATAAAAGTAATCTATTTTTATGCCTGTAACTACTTCTGAGCCTCTTATTTTCCATACATTTTATTCTAGAATAAGTTTTATTAATTCTACCAATATTAGTGGTGTCTATCCTATAATGTACCAGGAACTGATTTAAATGCTGAGATTGAAAAGGTGAACTAATTGGGCCAGCCCCGTGGCTCACTTGGGAGAGTACGGCGCTGGTAGTGCCGAGGCCCCGGGTTCGGATCCTATATAGGGATGGCCAGTGTGCTCACTGGCTGAGCGCGGTGCGGGCGACACCATGCCCAGGGTTACAATCCCCTTACCGGTCACAAAAAAAAAAACCCGTGAATTTATTATTATATTTGTGTTTGTTGAGGTGGCAAGCTTATCTTTATTCCACCTATGAAAGTTTGTTAGATAAGCCAATCAAATTAATTATGAACCAACAATAAGGTACTTAGGGTACATCTTTCCATGCAGACTATTGCTATGCTAATCATTTAAACCCATACTTTAAAGAAAGTCCTCTACCAACATCTAATGGGCAAAATTTGGGGGAGCTCCATACTGCAATTTTAAGCAATCTGTAATTTAGTTTTTTTTAAAAAAAATCACTTAAAAAGTCTGCTTAAATCACTTAGAGGAAACCTCTAATTTAGATCAGTTTGGTAGAATGTTTATCCCAACTTAAAATTTTTGTCCTAGTTCATTTGCTCCCCCATGAGCAAAGAAACTCAGAATGAGAAAATGCACTGTCTTTCTAGTCTTCTTTGTAGATAAAGCAAGGTTTATTTGACATCTAATTATTACAGTATCATATGCAACTAAGATAGAGGCAGAGATCCATTTATTGAGAAGGTCAGCATGGCATACATTTTCATTTAACTAAGTTTCAATAAGCATCTGTTACCTGTTCTACACGAAATCCTTTCTCCTTTGGTCACATTCATTTAACTCCAGAGACATTGTCCATTCTGCTTAATTAAACCATTCCAAATATAAATCAATAAATAACGACAGAGTACCTGGGATGGCATAAAGAAGCCCCTGGACATTAGCATAGCTAAACTGTTGGAATGCTCAGGGCAGAGCAGTAGTCAACCCTGAAAGCATCACTGTGGAAAACGACCTATGCTAGGTGCCTGGAGTATGACTAAGTGCACTAAAATGGGTTAGGGCCCACTGAAGTGTGAATTTGCTTAGAAGATGAATAAGCAGACAAATAAGAAATTAAAGCTCCCTTTCCCACGATACTCAACTATGAAATGTTGCTAAAATATTCCACCACTGTGGCCAAAAGTCTTTCCTGAACCACACTGTAGTCAGGTTCCTCTGAATCCTTTTCCTAACTAGGCCTTGACTTTCTTACTTCAGTGTCTGTTTTTGCATTGTCCAGTCTTAGCAAGAATTCTGTTAAGTCAGTTTGGCCAGAATCACCCACCCTCAATATCTGATCCCCTTGTCAAGCCCCAGCATCCCCCAGGTGATGTCTGATCACTCTGGCTTGCCTTCGGCAAGAATTCTGTTAAGTTGGTTTAATCAGAATGTCCCCTTACCCCGGATGTTCCCTCTTAGTAATTTTTCATCTACTGACCCCTGTCCTGCTCTTTGGTTATAAATTCCTTGCTCTTGTTGTATTTGGAGTTGAACTCAAAATCTTTTCCTTACTGCAAAACCCAATTGCAGTAGTTTCTATACCTACCCTGATAGTCCTGAATAAAAGCTGTCCTTCCATTCTTTAACAAATGAATTAACATGTGTGTGTGTGTGTGTGTGTGTGTGTGTGTGTGTGTGTGTGTGTGTGTACAGACACACACACACACACACACATATTTTATGCTGCCTAAGCAAAACAGAAACTTTTGGAAGTCACATTTAATTTTTGAGCCATTGAAATAAGTGGCTAGTACATTATATAGAGGCTCACTGATTTAGCAATTAATTAACTTTAAATGAGACTAATAAAACAGATATGAACATGATTACTGTTATTCAGTGATCAAGACTGGAGTTATTGAATTGAAAAGAAAATTGAATTTATGCAAATACAGAAGGGTTTCAATTTTGTTTTCCTCATTTTCTCTCAGAAGGGAATAAATTCTCAGAGTATCCCAATGGCATGCTAGTTTGAGAAGGGAAAAATACATAATCAGGCCATGGTTAAGGGAACTAATCTAAACACTGCTGTGGAAGGTGGTGGGTAGACAAAATTAAAATGTCTAAGACGCTGTGGTAAATTCAGGTTTGATTTAAACTTGTTTTGGTGTAAAATGGCTCAAATTTGGTGGAGGAAAGGAGAGCAGCAGGTTTCTCTGGGAAGTGGTAGTTCTAGTAGTCAGATACATAGTGCTGTATTAATTATTATGCCAAGGTGTTAAAATGGCAAGGCTTCTTTGCTCCATGAAAGAGTGAATGAAGCAGTTTAAAGAATGTCACCATCTACAGCTGAGCAGATTTAGGAGGACTAATGTTTTCAAATGACCAAACTAAAGGTCTGATATTCCCTATATTATTAGAACGTTTCCTGAAACTGCCTAATGAATAATTAAGGATTCAAGTTCTGGAACTCAGAACGCCATAGAACTGAATCCAAGATGAACCACAAGGGAAAGCTACTTTGCATTTCCGTTCCATGCCTCAGTTTCCTCATCTGTAAAAATAAGGATAATAAAAGTACCTAACCTTCTAGGACTGATGTGAAAATTACGTAAATTGATATGCGTAAAACACTTTGAACAGTGCCTGAAACATAATAATAAATTTTATACCATTATTAATGACTCATTTTTGTAAATATATGTGGGTACTTCAAAAAGTTCATGGAAAATGGAATTAAAAGATAAACGAACCTTTCCATGAACTTTTTGAAGACCCCCTTGTATATGTTACTAATTCAATCTGAAAAATTTACTGATAGGCAAAATTTAATTTACTTCTAGTGTTAGCATATCTTTTTTCATTCTCTGCTTTTTACATATATGTATTTACAATACATGATAGAATTGATTGTGTTAGACAAGTATTTCAGCTATTTAAATCAAGGTATATGCATCGTGCAATTTCGAAATAGCTGTGCACTTCTCTGTCTACTTGATTTTATATTTTATCCTTTTGGGTGGAAGAGGAAAATATAATTATCTACCTCCTATTTGAGCTAAGAAAAGCTGAGCAAGGTGAGAGGACATTCTACTTTTGTTTTTAATCCCTCTATCTTAAGTCCTTCTGTTGCAAAGGCATTGAAACTCCCTCGCACACACACAAAATAGTTCCACACAGAAGGAAATCTGTGCAGAAAAAGGAATTTAGAAATATTACAAATTTCTATTAGACCTCAGCTTGATTCTCAATACACCTGTTACTCCTTTTTCCAAAATGTGCACATTCATTTGTATTCTAGGTTTTATTTTGATGACTATATCAGATACTCAGATGGTTAGCTGCTCTGTTAAAAGTTTTGTAAGAAGCAACCTCTGTTTTGCTCAGCTTGCATGTTATTCACCAACACAGCACAGATGAAAATACACATGTGCACCCACACTACTAACAGAGCATAAATTAAAAAGATTTAAATCAAAGATGCATTGGGAACTACACTTGATTATGTGTGAAAACATAAAAAATTACTGTTGATGACATAAGCTATCAAAAAAATTGGCTAGTTTTTAAGAATTTTTCCTCATACTCTTGTTTCATATGAATATTTCAGTACAATATTTTAGAAATTTTCATTCATGCAGGAACACTTCCCTTTTAAATCATATACAGAACATTTGCTGTCTATAAACTCTGAACTGTAAAAGTACTTACAGTGTAAATAGCTAGAATGGTGCAATTGGGGATCATTAAACCCTTGTATGTCTCATGACTTTAAAGGCTTTCTCATTTATAGATGATTACAAAGTACTCAATTAAAACTTCAACTTTGAAAGCTTTATGAAAATCTATATTATGAAAATCTACTCTCAAAAGCACCAGAAAGGCAGAACTTTTAAAATCAGTCCCCAGTAAAATCAATGTACTATTTACTTTTAAAATGCTATCTGGCACTGGAAAAGTTTGGGTAGGAGATGCATTAATTGATATAATAATAAGTGAGAGTTTCATTAGTGTTTTGGAAGCTTTAATGTTTTCTGCATATCAGTTAGATTCCAAACACTTAATCTTATTATCATAGCACAGTATTAGTAAACTGTTAACTCATGATGAGGTGCTTTATACTAATACAGCATTTTAGTGAAGGTAAATCATGGGCATCACATAGTAATTATCTGGGGACTATTAAAATCTCCATGCAGAAGCCTGGCTCCACCCTAGATGCTGGGGTCAATCCTGCCCTACAGCAAAATCTAGAAGTCCAAGGTCAACAGCTTATAGAACATAATGAGATTATTCTGGTTCTGAAAATAAACATACCAAAATCTCAATATGTATTGTTATTTTGTAATAATTAGGAAATAAAAGATATTATTAAAAAATTTTATGGATGTGACTAAGTACCCATTATCCAATAACTTAGTAGCTCCAGGAATCTAAGTCTGTTTTGAACTCAAAACAGTAAATAGGGTCCTAACTTATCTTCTTGTTAACAATTTCTTGTGTGATACTTCTGTCAATCCATAAACTACTTTTGCTGACTAAAGCCATAATATCTGCCTTCAGGCTTCTGTTCATATTGTGACCATTTGCTTACCACTAAAATGTCAAAACTGCCTATTTGACATATTTTAAACATATAGACATTGCAAAAAACATCTTACAGCAAATATAGTTCAATTTTCTTTAATTGTTCCAGGAGCACATATCTATTCAAATGCAGGACAGCAGCTTATATGCAATTTGGCACTTGTAACATTTTCCAACAGCTGAGAATTAATTTGGTGTTTAAAAGCAATGAAATCAAGAAAAACACAATAAGCAATTCTATTGCATGTTTAAAAGAATTAAAACAGGAAAGCAAAATAAAAAGTTTAAAATGTCAGAGTATTTTATTAACACTTTCATTTTAAACTCATTTACAATTTGGGTGAGTAATTTCCTTTAATCATCCCTAAGATTTTTTTCTACATATTTGGCAGAATATCCCAAATCACAACTATGCCAGACAGATTCTGATATGGGTTATAAATTAAGTTAGTGGGATTTTTTTTATTATTATGTAAATTTTCAAATATATACCAAGCTGAGAGAATACCAAACACTCATGATATCATCACCCAACTTCAACACTTATCAATATTTTCCCAATCTTTTTTTTATTTGTCACTTCCTACCTCCCTATATCCCCAACCTGGGAATATTTTACAGCAGCTCCCAACATCATACCATGCAGTGGATTATGTCTCCCCCAAACTCACTGAAACTTGACTTTTGTCACCCAAGTTTTATGTATTAAAAACTTAGCCCCCAGTGGAACTGTTAAGAGGGTGGGAGATCCTATTATGGTAATTGAAAGGTGGAGCCTTGAAGAGGCGATTGGATTGTAGGACCATGCAGTAGTGAATGGATTAAAAATGATGGTCAGGGGTGTGGTTCTGAGGGCTTTAAAAGAAGAGACGTGTCTGTCTTTCTCTCTCTGCTCCTTCTCTGCTTCCACCACCTTGGAATCTGACACCCCTGGGTCACTGTCGCCACCACCAGATGGACTTTGGATTTCCCAGCCTCAGAAACTGTAAACAATAAATTTCATTTTTCTTTATAAATTACCCATCCTCAGGTATTTCGTTATAGCAACACAGACTAATACATACCCTTTCTCCCAAAGCTTCAGTATTTATCTCTAACAAACAAGGATTTAAAAAAAACAAAACATAACAAAACAAACAAACAAACAAAACCCTATAATGTAACTACCAGATCTAACAACATTAACAATAATTTCTCTATTTCATCTAATCACTATTTTTCATTCCCATTTCCCTGATTTTCTCCAAAAAGAGTCTTTGTGCAGTTAGTTTGGTCAAATTAGGATCCAAACAAAGTCCATACATTTTATTTTATTGATGTATCACTAAAGTCATTTTTAACATAAAAAATCCTGGACCCCCATCTTATCTGGGGAAAAATAAGGATCTTTTAAAGGCATGGATATTAAAATAGGACAAAATTCAATTGAACAAAATTTTATCATCATCTAGTTTTTGCTGAGAGTTAACTTTATGAGAGATAATATAAACAAATAATTCACTTCTGTTCAGAGGACACCTCTAGAGGTGAGAGGGCTACTAAATGGATATGGTTCTTGACCCCCCTGACTCCCATTTTAGTCAGAGAAGCTCTGTTTCTCTCTGTTTTATATATGAGATGTTGACATACAATTCAGCATTAAGCCTAGACTCAAGCTCTTGCTTTTACTGAATTCTTTAACTTCACTCTGCATATTGCCTCCTGCAGGCACAGCACCCTGAACCCCTGAACACCCAAAGTTCCACAGCGTAAGGGTTCTTCAGTTGGCAGAATTTACAGCTACTTTCGGAAAACAGATGGAGGGGTATCTCATAGAGCAACCTTTCAAAGATTTCAGAAAAAATCATCACTAGTTATCTCTTTAACTTGGGCTCTAGCTTTAACATGTTCAGAACCATGCTTGCACATTTCCAGAACAAAATGAGTTCTAAGCTTACTTACTCTTATTATAGATATATTGTGACAATGTTCTGACATTTATTTTTCTGGACCAGCGTTCATTAAGAATGCCCAATTTTTAAGTGAGAGAATTTCCTGCAACTAGAAATTGAGAAAATGGAATATCTGGTGCATTCATTTATTTACTCAATGAATAAATAATGTACTAAAAAAAGGCATAATATTAATTAGTTACCACTCACTAAGCCCTTACTTTATGTAAGGAACTGTGATAAGATCATATATATAAATATACACCATGTATATATATATGTAGATCATATATATATATATATACACCAAGATCATATATATATATATATATATACACCATGTATATATACACACACCACACATACCAGCTAGATTGATCTTCAAAACAACCTTTGAGGTAGGCATTATAACCTCCATTTTACAGATGAAAAAAAACGTGAAACTTAAGTAACAATGACCATCAAAAAATTACTAACCAAAGGGGAGAGCTAAGATTTGAGTTCATAAATATGAACTTGTCTTGAGCCTTGTCTCTTAACCATTACCCTAGAGAGCCTGGGGTCTACTGGTGAGCAAGTGGTCTTGGAAATCATTGAAGAAATTTTACTACAGCAAAACCCAACAAATACAATCTGTGATGAAGGATCTGAAGTAAATGAAAAGAGTGAATTATTTTTTGGTTATTTTGTTGAGAAAGATGGTGAAAATATTTTACAATATGTTCATAAATACACTCATCCTGAATGGTCAAATTGTTTAGTCATCATTAATAACAGAAGAGTAAATTTCTATCTAGAAAATTCACATATTTATATAAAACTGTATTCTTAATGAATAAGGTGTTAAATATTCTATAGACTGAGAACTTTTAGGGTAGATTTTAGAATTCAGAGGAGTAGCAGAACCTATTAAGGAACTTTTGTTTTCACATAACTTCTACAAAATAAAATGTTAGTCATAAAGAGCTTGTAATTTGCAGTCCTACAAGCCTGGGTTTAACCGGTTTTGCTACTTACTGGTTGTGTGACCTTGAACACACTACTAAGTCTTTCTGAATCTTTTTCCTAATACTCAAAGTAATACCCACTCCTTAGGACTGTTGTAAAGGTTAACCTGTAAAGCATCTTGCCCAGCAGGTACTTAATATACACAATATCACTCACACGTCCACCCCCGAAAACACACTATATCTTATGACACTTCTAATCTGTTCTCTTAAAAATTTCAAAATTAATATATGATTTTATAAATAAATGAAATTATCCATATATTTTTAAAATTCTATCACATCTGATGATCCACAGTGAGAGTTAGTAGTAATCTTAATAGTGGAAATAAATAGATATAATAGAATATCAATGTTGGAAGACACTTTATCAGTCATTTGGCCCAGTTTATCAAGTGCTATATGTATCTTTTCAGTTCTTTAACCTTCCCCCATGAGTACATATGCATATAATGGAGCATGAAGGAGTTATTGCAATAAATCTGCAGAATATGTATTGTTCAAGGGACACTTTGAATTGTATTAGTGGACAAATTGTCTTATTTATTGTTTTAGTTCCCCAAAAGACTTTTCTTTGGTAATTTTGTTTCTGTTCAGAAACAGTCTTAAACTGTACTGTCCACAATCAAAAAAAGAAAAAAAAATGTATGTTAGTCTGAAAAGAGATATTCTTTGAAATACAACTAAAGTAATGCATCTCACCATTGTCATTTTAATATTTTTGCCATCATTTGTTATCACCTTTATTACTGATTTCTGGCAACATCATTATCATCATCATCATTATCAAAAGTACCTAATATTCATTCATAATTTCATCCCAAACATCTACATCTTTATTAAATTAGTTATTTACTATGCACAAAACATTGCACTAACTGCTGAGAAAGTTTCAAATGGAAATTCCAGTCCTCATAAACATTGATAAATTTCAGTTTTTCATATAAAGATACTTTTGACTAGAAAATCATTTAAGTATACATTTGGTGCACATTTAAAACTTATATTGATTAGTATCACCAGTTGATAAGCAATGAGCTTATTAGTGTTTGAATCTCTGCCTCTTCACCCCAAATTTTTGCATGTACAAATAAGTTTAGGTTCTTTTAAAAAAAAATTTTTTTATAAAGACAATTGATAGATCTACCAATGTTAAAACAGGTCAACTTTCCACTGCACTAGTACAATCCAAATTTTGACAGGTGGCTTTTCATTAACAAAGAGCTAGATCTCGTAAATTCATCACCGCAATAAATTAGTGATACAGGGGCCAGTAGTGATTAGCCTGTTAACTCTCATATTAGACCTATCCATAATAATCTATGTATGGGTGGCATTCAAAACATATTTACCAGTACACTGTTATAATTTAAAAATGCATATTCACTTAAAAACAAAGTAGAGATAACAGGTGACCAGATTAAATCACATATCAATTTGACCTGAAATCATTGTAGTTAATGAAAATAATGGAATATTTTAACTGCATAAGACTTCCCAATTGTCTAATTCAATTCCTTGTTTTACAAATGAGTAACTGAAGTTGAGTGACTTACAATACAAATTCTATAAGAAAATGCATTTTAAGCTCCAATTAGAATAGTAAGAAATCCATATCTCAGCAGGATTTGGGACTTCACTGAGAGAAAACATGTTAAATCTCTGGTTATAAATTACTTAATTACTACATCTGCATGGAAAATACAGCTTACTCTTATTATACTTATATCCTTATACTCAAAGACATGCCCAAGTCTATCACTAAGGTGCAGAAGTGGAAAATAGTGAAGTACTTATAATGAAGTGCAGTATTTTCAAATTGGAAGATGCATATGTGTAGCCTGAGAATGTCTGTACTCTTGTTCTTAATTTAAACCAATAATTTATTTTTGAGATCCCATTAACATATTTTTCTGCCTTATTCTCATCAGATTTGTGTCTTTTTTCCCACTGCAGAGGGTGTAAAAGTCCTTGTACTACTGTGTGATGAAGTATTCAAGTTCTCGGTGTTGTCTAGACATGCCAGAAACTGAGGAGCGTGGAACCATTCTAAATATTTTAAATTACTTAATAAGCTATAGTTCCAATGGAAATACCTCATATTACATTATAAACAGGATTTTTACTTATACATGCAAATTTTATTCATAGAACTGCATAAACCATTTAGCTTTTAAAAGAAGCTGTGTGAAAAATGCGTTTTGGATTGTCTTCACAGGGAGTATGGTTGAAAATTAATCATTTTGTATCTGAATGCAACTGGAGCTAAAATAGCAACATCTCCATGCTTCCCAACTTACTTGGAGGAATAGTTAACTGTTTAAAGCCCAGATCAATGGGAAATAGAGGGAAAGGTAAATTAAAAATGTGATTGCAGAAAAACAAACAAACAAACAAATACCTCATCTATTTATTAAATTGTTTCTAGTTTCCATAGCAAAGCTAAGAATAACTAATAGTAAGTTTTAAGTAAATATTTACAAATTAATTTTAAAACAGACTCATATTATCATTATCAAAGAACTTATAACGAACACAAATTATTTGTGCAGGTGAGTCACTTTCTTTTATGTGTTGGTCAAATGGTTTATAAAGCCATATTAACTCACTTCAAAACACGAATGGAACCTACTTTTTTTTTTGAATGAATGAATGAATGAAAACTTTGCTTAATAGAGCTTTCATTAAGACATCCGATAGAGACCAAGAAGTATAAAATGTGTAATCGAGTTTTCCCAAGTATGTCTGAGTTTGATCCAAATTACCATCAGAGAAGTATTACTTCTTTTCACATTGCTGTTCTTCTATTTCATCATCTTTTTTATCTAATAAGAATTTCATTGTTTAAATGTTTCTTGAATAATAGTTAATATGAGTAAATAAATAAATTTTATTTCTTATCTGTTAGTTGTTGGAGATTCTTTGCAGTTAAATGATGCTGGACCACATTAGCAATAGCCATTAATCAAAGAAACCACAAGTAAAAGTGAGCATTATTATTTATTTGACATAATATGATATTCCAAAATAAATAAGAAACTCTGAAAACCTTTGGGCAGTATGCTGTGAAAGGATCACATGTGGCTTACAAGTAAAGTTTTGAAAATCATAGTTATTAAAAATCTTACACTAAATTGTATTTTTATACTTCTTTTTTTTCATATTCAGAGACTATAGGTATCCATTGTTATTAAGTTGTTATTTCAGATTATAAATTATATTCTGAATTCAAACTATGAACTCCTAATTTTCTCTCAGGTAAATTTATAGCTTAGACAGTTCACTTAGAGTCAGTGGAGAGTGAGAAAGAACCATTAGAACAAAACTAAAGAAAGCCTATTGTCATTCTTTTATGGTTTCATTTGCTGCATTTACTTGTGCTGGGAGGATTTTGTTGTGTATTGTCTTAGACTTTACTCATAATGACTTGAGTAACAGGCATTACTGTGCCCATTTTGAGGATGAGGAAATGGGTCTCAAGCCACCCCAGGTGAGACTTTGCAGCTGATATTTACACTCAGGGCCTCCTGAGCTTATATCCCCTACTTTTCAGCACTGTAGTAAACAATGTAGCATATTGCACACTCAGATTAGATCATTTTTAACATTCCCTTTTCCATATGGTAAAATGATTTTCATTAATAATCCCAAAATGAATAAATGCTAATGGACAGAAAAAATATAGTTAGTGAAAAGTTTTTTTATTTTTTTATTATTGAACTCTATGGGTGTGTTTAACAGTAGTAAAACTTTTTAAATAAGAAGACAAATATGGTACAAAAAAAAAGATGGAGGGCCGAGCCCGTGGCGCACTTGGTAGAGTGCTGCGCTGGCAGCGCGGCGACGCTCCCGCCGCGGGTTCGGATCCTATATAGGACTGACCAGTGCACTCACTGGCTGAGTGCCGGTCACGAAAAAACGACAAAAAAAAAAAAAAAAAAAAAAAAAAAAAAGATGGAGTAATACTTTAATTACATAAATGTAATTTTTTTTAATGGGAAAAAACATTTACTAAAATTTGGATTCTATTTTAGTCTTTTAAATTTTAGACTGTAATAAAAAATCCAAGTGGTTACATAGGATGGCATAATTGAAATAAATAGTCAAATTCTGTGTCTTTGTCTTGCAATCATTGTTCTATCATATAATGTTTAACATGAGAATATATAGTAAAATGAGACATGAACCAAAGTGAGCTGGAATAATTCCAAATCGTTAAAAATTTGCTCTAAAGAATGATTGTTAGCTTAGTTCTAGTATGCCAAGGGCAAAAAATAAAGTGAAATCATTTCAAGTAAAATAACATTGGTGAGGTGGTGTGTGTGTGTTGTGTGCAGGAGGAGTGGTAAAAATATTTTTAAAAATTAGTAAGTACATTTCAATAGATAGTTTGTATTGATTACAAGCCTATATTTTTTGAAACAATTCTTTTGCATCAAAGCAACTAAATAGAATCACAAGTCATGTTTAAGTTTTTTCTCATTTTATTAGTTAAAAAAGCTGAAACATCTGAATTATTCCATTCACTAAGAAGTACCTGGCCACTCTGTGACCCTCCTTTCTGTAACCTCATGAAACCAGACTTCATGGGTTAATGTCCCCACCAGCATCTCCTAAAATTATGGTATTTCCCCCACTTTTGACTTTGTTCATGCTAGACCCCTCTCTAATCTTCTTAGCTAACGTGTAATCATCTTTGAAGACTTAGAATTACTTCAGAATTTATCAGATTCAGTTTTGTTCAAATACGTTTCCATTGTATCCACTGCTTATCATGCTCATATAAGTTATTTAGCTTTTTCCTTCTTTATTTGTGTATGTCCAGTGCTTACTTCCTTGGCACTCACTACATGCTTGCACAATGAATGTAGAAACTCCACTTATGTACAAAAAATAGAATCAGAAATGCTGAGACAATGTTTTCACCCTTTTCAGGTAATCATGGTACCTTGCAATCATTTCAAATTCAGGTGTTAAAAAACTATTGTGTCAGCATGGTTCTCCCTTTTTCATTTTCTTTGTTTTCTCTCACAATCAATATTGTTTAAGCAATTATCAATCATATCTGACAATGCTTCCTTAAATATAAATTGAGTTGCCACAGTTGTTTTAAAAGGATAAAAAAATGAGAATATTTTGTACAGTTCACTTGAGATTGATGGCTTCCTGTTCTTAAGAAGGCGAAATGGAGCACTACTGGTCAGGTAAAAACAAGCTGCCTGTCCACAACTAAACTCATTTTCCTGTCCCAAATCTCTCCTAACTTGAGGAAAGATATCTGCCCAATCCATTTAATGACATTTATGATGGCCTATTCTATGGTTCTTCCTAGAGTACGTCCTTCCATTAACTTCATTCGTAGAAGTATGCAAGTCATTACTTTCTATTTCCTAAATGTGTCTTGATTTTAATCTACCACCTTCTCTTCACTCCCATTATTACATTCTCAATTCAAGCTCACACCACCTCTGACCTCCTAAGTGATGTCCCTGTTTACAAATATGGAGCAAGTCCAATTTATTCTTCACACCGTTAGGGAAGTGATTAATCTAAAATGCAAATCTGATCATGTCACTTCCCTGTATAAGGCAGTGAAATTGAACAGATGTGCTGCATGAATAGTTTGATATTTTCATATTCTTATTTCCCCCAACTGTTTCCCTAGCACTTAATTTATAAAGCTTATCTAGATCCCTGCTGCCACCAGTACATACTATGAAGTAAAGGATTAACATGTGCTTTTTCATTTTCTGATGTGAACTCTAGATCCTTAAACTATAATATGTTAGTGTTTTATTAATGCTCATTAAACAAGAACAACTATTTTGCAATTTTTAAAGTTCTCATCTGTAATTTCATTTCTGGAAAGGGGACTTGGAGTTGCTAAAAACCAAGGTAAAGGAGAATATAAAAATTTAAATACACAGAAATATTATTTTTAAAAAAGAGATATAAAATAATGTCATCATAGAAGGTAGAAACTTGGATACACCAAACAACCAATTGGACATTTGATCTTAGGAAAAAGAAGGGGGAAAACAACAATACCTAGAAACTTGGTCTCAAGGTTACAGCCAGTTTAGAAGCCAGGTTAATAACCAATTATTTAACAAATATTTTTGTGTTGACAAGTGAGTATTCTTGGAACTGAGGATATGCAGTCTCTGCCCTCAAGTGTCTCAAAGGCTACTGGAGGAGACTGATACATTAACATATATTTACCACTCTGTATGCTAAATTCAGTGATACAGATTCTTTCCTTAGTGTTCTGCCCATGCTATTCCTTGCTTGCAATGCCTTCCTTTTTCCCCTCTACATGTGTCCGGCCTTAAAAACTAACGCCACCTTAAGTGACATTACAAGCGGCGCCATTATGGGCCCACAAGGGTGTATTAACGTGGCAGCCTAAGATGGTACTGGGAAGAAGTAGGGTGGGAGTGTCTGCGGGACCTTTGCCTTAGCCCTTATTGGCCAAATATGCTCTTCCGTGCTCATGAACACTGCGTGATTGCAATCGCTAGGCATTGAGACAGGATGCATGCTCTCGTACCTTTAAGCTGATTGGAGGATGTAAAAACCTCCCTTCCCCATTTGCCTTTAAAAGCAAGTGCTTGTGTGATAATAAACAGAACTGCTCAACAGAACCCCCGCCAAGTCTGAGTGTCCTTTAATGGGCTGGTTGGAATGGCGGCTGTGCTCACCTCTCTTCACACCTCTCTTCCTCCATCTCCTCTCAATGGGGACCAGGGAAAGAGGAATCTGGGCAATCCACCCGCCCACCAGAAGGGACACCAAGGGAGAGACTGATAGCAAGGCAAGGGCTGTTCGGGTCAGCCGGTGGTGGACCTGACATACCTGCATGACATCTACCATTGTGTCAGCTGAGAACAAGGCTCATCTCTTCCATGGATTCTCTCTGAATTCTCATCATTCAACCCCACCCATTCTTAACTCACTTGAACTCCTGGGTGCTAATACTGGAACCACCCATTCTGATATGCATCTGTTGGCTTTATTTTTTTGTTTCAATTTTAATCTTTTTTAAAATTGACAGATAAAATTGTATGTATTTATCATGTACAACTTGATGTTTTGAAGTATATATACATTGTGGAATGACTAAATCTAGCTAATAAACATATTCATTGCCTTAAATAGCTATCATCTTTGTGTTGAGACCATTTTACATCTACTCTCAGCATTTTTCAAGAACACAATATATTTTTTACTATAGACACCATATTGTACAATAGATCTCTTGAACTGATTCCTCCTGTGTAACTGGAATTTTGCATCCTTTGACCAACATCTCTCCATTCCACCACCACCTCAATCCCCAGTAACCATTATTTAACTCTGTATTTCAAACAGACCAACTTTTTTAGATTCCACGTATGAGCGAGATCACCTGGTATTTGTCTCTCTGTGCCTAGCTTATTTCACTTAACATAATGCCCTACAGGTTTGTCTGTGCATTTCTTATTTAAAGGTAACGTCTAATGGGAGGAACTGTGTGCCTCACACACCGCTTCACATTGGGAACACAAGTATAAAAGACAGGCACAGTTCCAGGTCTCATGAAACTGGCAGTCTAGCTTGGAATACAGTCATTAAGTCAAAATATATATAAGGTATATGAAATGAGTACTATGACCCCAAGTTGTGACAGGACAACATAAAAAGTTCAACTAACAATATTTTTATCATTACGAGTATGAAAAGTTCTAAGAGTGGCTTCATATGTCTCTTCCTATGTGGATTTCATCTTAAGCAGAGAGTTTCAAAGAAATTGAGGTCAATCATGAAAATCTGTGAAACCCAGTCTAAAATCATGTTGAACCTTACTAATAAAAAGACAATCAATAGGGCCGGCCCGTGGCTCACTTGGGAGAGTGCGGTGCTGATGACACCAAGGCCATGGGTTCGGATCCCACATAGGGATGGCCGTTTAGCTCATTTGGTGAGCGTGGTGCTGACAACACCAAGTCAAGGGTTAAGATCCCCTTACTGATCATCTTTAAAAAAAAAAAAAAAAAGACAATCAATAATTACAAATGTTTATGACCAAAATCTCCAAAGTCAGAAACTCATTTACAAACATGAAATTGTGTATGTAACCTGTGTTGGAATAAGTCACCAGGGACTTTTTCTTTTTTTCTTATTTTTTTTTATAAAAAACTTAAAATTTAGAAATTATCTGTGATTTGTCAATAAACAACATTCATTGAGAAGTGACTACCCTGTGGACTTTATAGAGATAAAACAAGTTAGAGGTCAAAGTTTCTGTACTTCAGGTGAAATAAAAAAAATAATGTCTGGTGCCATTATTCCTAATATTTTTTGCATAAAATCTTCTTAAAAATACCTTTTAGAATGTCTTTAAGTTTTGTCTGTACTATATATTCCAAGTTGGGTGAGCTTTTAAAGTCATTTTTCTAACTCTAATCTGTTTTTCCTTTTTCCCCTCATTACTCTTTTCCCCAAATGAATTGAAAAATTAGCCATAACATGATTCAAGGGAAGTGAGAGAGACAAGATCAAGTGGGAAAAAGGGAAAGTAGTTATCACCAACTCTCATAACCTCCCCTTAAGACACTTCCCATGATAGATGAGTTACCCTGTGTGAGAAAATGTTGCACGATTAAAGTCAGTCACTTATGTAATCTATTACATGAGTCACTGTCTATGCCAGATACTCAGGGCCAGCCTGAAGCTTGTGGGTATACACAATTTGCTGATAATTTGTTGTTTCTTCAAACCAATAGTTGTTAATTACAAACTGGGATCAGGGAGAAACTGCTTTCTAAATAACAAAAATTGTACACATTTTTAGTTTTAAAATATGGGATTTTTTATATGAATATGAATTTGTAAAAGAGCATATATGAACCAGATGATAAGTTTCTTAACAGACTTTGTTTTGGTAAAAATTCCTATTTCAAGCATTGGTAAGTTTCAGAATTTCAATTGATGGTAACTACTGACTTTGGATAATAGTTCATTGTTCTAGAGATTAATGGTAGAGACTATGAGATGTCATATGGAGCCTGCATTAGCCTGTCCCAAATGTACTCAAAAGAGATAGGTGAACAGAGGGAAAAAGAGGTTTAACTTAGTTGTTGTGGGGGGAGGGGGGTGTATGTGTATGTGTTTGTTTATTTTCACTTGAGGTAATTAGATAGAGATTCTAGATGGGGATAGGATCACTTTTTATTTCTGTGGATTGATACTCTGAACAGCTACCTAAGTTCCATCAGCCCCAAAATCAGGCTGTAAAGATAACTTAAGTATTATTGCCATCAAGTCAGTCTTCACCCTCACAGATATTAAGGTTAATAAACTTCATCAGACTATAGGCCACTGAATAACTATTGGAAGAAACAAAACTGGAAGAAGTCTGCACTACTTCAGGATATCAAACACCTGGTGTCTCCTTTTGATTTTGATATTTAAAAGGTTAACCTAAAAAGGCACATTCTATTACTAAATTTAAAAGTTAATTTTTAACTTTGTCTACTTTTTAAATGTTATTTTTTAAAGCTGACTGGCAGTATAAAGCAGAAGTGTTAACTTCTTTAAGAATCATTTTATGAAAGAAACTTCCTCACTGTGTATTTATTTTACACAGAAAGCATACAGTACACAAAAGGTTGCAGATTGCAAGTAATGACTTAGTGAAAAGGGCGGTAAGACCAATGATGGTTATGAGGTATGACATGTGTCTGCCGTTTAATTTCCTTAGAGACGTAGAGTTTGAACAAACAGAAATGATGGATGAATTCTGCAGACTGAACTACTCAATAAATACAGGAAGGCCACCTTGAGCTGTGAAATCTACTTTGCACAAAGTGAAGTTTTCTTGAGCTGACTCATGCTTGTCACACTCAGTTGTGAAACGTGACTTGCTTTGTAGCTGCATATTTCTTTTCAGGGACTAACTATGTGGCAAGCACTCATGAAGTACTGCATGCTGAGTCCTATTCACCACAAGTACGAACATACCAAAAATGGGGCACACAAGAGAAAAGGCTTATTAACTTTTTTTTTCAGTTTATGCTAACTTCTTCTTCCCCATGACTAGCCTGAAAATCTTGTCTTTCCTCTCTCTTAGAAAATCTACCTCTGCTTGACCCAGTCCTAAACTTTGAAAGTTTTTACTTGTTTTTACTTTCATCTGTCTACTTTTGCCTCGCCTCCCTTCCTTTCATCCTTTGATTCTACATCATGCAACCCCACTGAATCATCTGAAAACTAACAAATACCTCTTGCAGGGGAAAAAATGAGTGAGCAAAGCAATAGTTCAAAGCAGGGAAGGAGTAAGGCTAAGAACACTCATATGTTAATAAGTATTTTCCTATCATACAGGAGTTGGAGACACATGCTTACTGCATTTTGTATTGCTCTTTATTATGTACTTAAGGTTGTAGATAAGCATATTTCAAACTGATGGTGAAAATCCCTTAATAGTTATAAAATCAATTTATAGATCAGGACAAGAATTACATTTTTAGTGAATTAAAGTAGTATGGAATGGGGTAGAAGAGAGTAAAACAGAACACAACAAAACAGAGGACATCTGAGAAAGAAAGAGAAACTGAACTGAGTTGAGAAACAAAACATATTTCTTAATGCAGGTCTCAGTTAAAAAGTTTGAAAGTTTATAATGTTATCAGATACTAATTAAACTATTAATTTCTGTACAAAGACAAAAACTTAATCCTGATGAATGTTTACTTTAACTCTGTTGGAACTATTAACTGAGATCCAGTCATATTTTGGCATAAATTACAGGGACAAGAAAGTTACTGTGATTCCAATTAAATTCCTACTTCAAAAGTAGAGGCTTATCAGTTCAAATGAAAGTGGGTGAGAACAATGTTATCATTGTTTATTCAGAAATAAACTTAGAGAGTAAGCTCATATTCCAAGAAGACAAAATAACTCAGCATTGTAGACACTTGCCTCCCAAGGGCAGAAATGATCGACAGCAGGGAAGAAATGAGGAATGTTTCTTTTATGTATTTTACCAGCTGTGTGGAGCAAAATATAAGGCAGGGATATCTAAGGACATATTTATGTCTTATTGTCACCTTAAAAAAATTTACCTGAATAATAATCATATTTTTTTGCTTTACAGATGACTGTAGAAACCTTTTTAATCAAGTTAATAATCTTTAACTTTTGGATTTAGTGAGTTAAAAAGAAAGTAGTAGACCATCTATTTTGGTGGTGAATGATTTTTGGTGGGATCAATTATTTCTTTCATTTCTTTTATTTATCTCTATTAGGTTATTGATTTACTTGCAAAGTTCCATTAGTGTGTGCATATGGTCTAATAGCTATTTTGTTTCTTCATTGGGATATATGGGATAAATCTGTAAGAGAACTGAATAGGTTTTCAAATATAATAACTCCAGACTACTTCCATTTTCTGCCGGAACAAACCGGGAGATCTTCAGCTATGCCCAAGCATTCTTGAGATGTTCAAGGTAGTGCGAAGTGATGCTTAGGAGTAAATTCTGATAGATTTGAGTTGCAAACCCAAAACTGAAAAAAAACTTTGGCCAAGTTAATTAAATAAGCCTATCTAATTCCATTGGTATAAAGATTAAATAAGATACTAATGCAAACCTCTAGCATAATGTCTGGCATATGATCATGATTGTGTTTCTTTCTTACAATTCATATAGCAGAGTTGGGATATAATACCAAGTTGTTTGTTTGACTAATAAATGCAACTTCCAGTCAATTACGCTAATTTATCATCATCATTATCTTTGTTGTTGTTAGCACATTTTTAAGCATTTTCCTTTTACTTTCCTCCAAATGGCTACCAGTATCCTTCCTTCTCTTTTATGGACTATTTACTACTTATAATCTATGCTGCACAATGCTGTCTAAAATGCTGTATCATTATTATTACTATGTGCTTTGCTTGTCCCCAGAATGGATTGTAAACTCCAAGAGAGAGAAAAAATAATAATTTAATTCCTTTTGGCAGATGTTAATTTACTGTAAAGCTAATAAAGCTCCTCCATTGCACAGACTCCTTCTGAGATCCTGGAAGGGGACAATCAATGTGTTCACAAGGACATACAGTTTTATAAAGTTTGCAAAAACAACAAACTTTTGTATTCTTTTTCTTAAAAAGGGCTCCCCCAAATAATAACCTTTAGGCCACAGAAAACCTGTATCCATTCCCACCTTTGAGCATGAACTCAACGAGAGAGCTCATCTATTTGAAAGTTGCATCCAACTTGAAAACCTCTGATGCTTTTAATTTTTTGAAACAAGTTCACCAGAATAATGACTAATTCTTCAGAGTAGGCCTTCAGTCCACAGTAGATCTTAATTGACTGCATACTTTCAGCAAACAGGGAGATGCACACTGTTTTACCTATTCTTAAGAATGTAGAACAGTTATTCTCAGAGTTGGCCATCAAAGTAGCACTTAGATTTTGCAGGGGCAAGTGAAACCAGAGACAATGGAGTCTGTCACCTATTAGAGAAGTTTTTGAAATAAGCACTGATTTGATTCTGGAAAATTAATGCATAAAAAGGTGTTGAAAAGGTAGTTATTTTTCTTTAAAATATGGAATACTTTTTGTTTTCGTCTGGGGGAGAAGACAGAGTTGAACCCTCATGTATGGCAATAAAGATAATGACAATAATAAAAAAAACAATAGTATCAACAACAGAAACAGTGCTAAGTGCTTTAGAAACATTACCTCTGAACTCTATACAACTCTGCAAGGCAGGTATTAACACTTTTGTTTCTTATATGAGGTAATTGATACTTAGAATTAAGTAATTTGCACATGATCATACTACCAGCAAAAGCTGAGCTCGTTCTAGAACAAAGTCTGCCTGACTTACAACTATTGTACCATGCTGTGTACACTGTGTATGGCATATGCCAAAACTAAAAATCTTGGTTTTTAAAGGAGAAAAGTAGTTGGAAAACTTTTTTATTCATCATGAGCTCATTAACAAGGTCAAATTTCTCAGGTGCATTTCAGTGAAGTCAGATCTGGGCTCTGGAAAGTAATAAACCTTCGGTACATGGTGCAACAACTTAAAATATTTTTTGTTAAGTAATCATTTTTCACAGCAGTTAGTAGAGTGCTTACTAAGACAAAACAATAAATGAGGCACATTCTTTAACTTCGATACTCTCATAATAACTTAAAAAATGATTTATGACTTGTATTTCAAAACTGTGCCTGATATACTATGCACTGAAAACAATGTGCATTTTTCCTCTCTATATTTGTTCATTGTGTTGTCACTGTTAATTGGCGAATATACTATCTTGACCATCTCTCAAACGCTATTTAAGAATTTTTGTTATTCGGGGGGGGGGGGTATTTATGCACAGTGCGTTTACTATAGATATGAAAGGGGAAAAAACATTTTAATCTGATTAAATTGAAAAATAATTTGTGGCAATGCTCTGAATACCAAGGGATAAAGATAAATAAGACACAACACATTCCCTCAAGTGATTTCCAATAGAGTGCAATGGCTGTTAAATAGACTGCATGTAAGAATCATCCTGGATACTTTTGAAATTAGTGGAGGAGCTGCCCCCAGAGAAAGTTAGTCATAAAACTGAAACAGAGCCGAAGAAATCTACATTTTAAAGAAGTATTTCACTGATTATTAAATGGCTTATCCTCATCTGGAGAAACTCATCTAATGAAAAAGACAGACATGTATACAACTAATTACAATATAAATATATACAAAAATAAGCAAAATAAAGTCATAAGAGTAGAAATTAATACTTTTCTGTGCCTTTTTTTGAGTTTGAAAATCAGTTATATTTGTTCCCCATTCACAAAGAATTATTAGGACAAAGACATGAGTACATAAAAAAGGCCCCCTTTTATTCATGACTACATAGATAAAAGTCATTTTAAAAGTATAAAATATGTAAATTTATTTATAGTACTATGTACTACATCCATACTGCTGACTAGAATAGACTATTCCCAGCTACAGATGTAGATTTTCTGTTTTAAAAATATTCTGAGGACAAGTTATATTCTATTATGTATACGTAGGCACTTTTTCCTCTACCTGCATTGTTATTTACTAATAATTGTTTTTTCCTAGGTTCTATCTGAATATTTTATGTTAGTATAAAAGAGCCTACTGAAACTCTGGCATTTTGAATATATTATTGGAAATGAAACCAGTATATCAATAAAATGAAATGTGTTACAAATCCACACAATGCAGAGGCACATGGCATTTGAATGAATGTGAATACCATTGTGAGAAATCAGCCGTGGATGCTCAGTGGGAAATCCTCATGATTGTATCTAGTCTTTATCCAATGTGGGCTTTACACTTTGCTGAATGCAAGCTCTTGTTTGGGCACAGCTAGAGACTGATTAAGTTAGGTTCTGACTTACAACTATTGTACCATGCTGTATACACTGTGTATGGCATATGCCAAAACTAAAAATCTTGGCTTTTAAAAGTAGAAAGTAGTTGGAAAACTTTTTACATTCTACATTCTAATGAAATTCACTGGATTTATGTAAGATTTAGTACCTTAATCAAAGGGAATATAAAGAGTTATAACAACATTAGAATGTCGAAAAGGAATAGCATTTGAAGCAAAATCAACAATTGAAAGCAACTGGTTGAAGCATCACTGCATTTAATTATTTCCAAAATGTTCCATGTATTTCTGTCAATTTATTATCACTTCCAACAAGCAAACACATTCTATTTCATTGATTTTAAATGTCCCATAAAAAGTGAAACTGTAGTTTATTGTATACTTATTTACAGGATGAATTTATCTATGATATGTGCTGTAGATTGTATACCCCCTACCCCACAAAAAACTCACTGAGGCTTAATCCCCACTGTAACTGCTGAGAGTAGGAAATCCCATTATGATAATTGAAAGGTGGAGCCTCGAAGAGGTGATTAGATTCTGAGGACCATGCCCTAATGAATGGTTTAATAATTATGGACATGGGCATTGTTCTGAGGGCTTTAAAAGGAGAGCATGTGAGAGTCTTTCTCTCTCTGCTTTGCCATTCTTCCATGTGAGACACCTCTGCTACTGTCACCACCAACAAAGCCTTCACCAGATGTGCTTCCTGGACTTTGGACTTCCCAACCTCTGAATCTGTAAGCAATAAATTTTGTTTCTTTATAAATTACCCAATTTCAGATACTTTGCTATAAGCAACAGAAATGGACTAATACAATTTGAATATGCTCTTTTAGAAGTACAGATTGCAAACACCTCAGATTAGTAATCATCTCTGCACATAGCCTTTGGTGTGATGGAGGGCTCAGTATATACACACTGATCAGGTAAATAAAAGATTCCCTGGATTCAGGAATAAATATGTCAACAAAACATGGGCATCCCATAAAAACATAGTTTTCTATCTTTGGAGTGTTTTTTGGGTTATCTACATATCTGTACAGATCTGAACTATATGAAAAATATAATTCAGATATAAAAAGCTTTCATTGTATGACAGAACATATTTTTTTCTTTTGTTAGATTTTAGCATTTTTAGAAAATAATAGCTTAATCGGTGGCTTTAAAACATTTTTATTAATCAGTTCTTACAAAAATGTCAAAGGCATGGTAAATACAGTAGCATTACTCAGAGAGAGAGAGAGAGAGAGAGAGAGAGAGAATTTTCAAGCTCATCTAGCTACATACAAGTCCAAGAGGGCTTTTCTGCCATCCCTTACTCAGACTTCAGTGACGTCTTTCTCCTTTCCCGCCTAGTTTATTCATGGTTCATTGTACGTACCACTTAGCACTCGAGAATATATTTCCACTTGACGTTTTCTATTTGTTGTGGTTCATATACACCCTCACCCCCTTGGCCTGCACTATTCATTCTTGAAGGGCAGAGATGTGAATTTCTCTAAAAAACAATTATAACTATCTTCTCCAACCATGCCCAAGAAATCACCAGGATGAGAATACCAGAGTAGTTATCTCTGACCTTCTTGCTTCTATCTTTTTCATTCCATTCACACTGAAAATTGTCATAGCATTTACATAGGCAAAAAGAAAAAAAAAAAAAAAAGAATGTAAATGAAAACTGATCCATTTTGACCCATTTAAATTTAAGAGCCTGGGACCAACTGTTGCCATTTTAAGAGGTGACTCTGTTGGTGAAAACAGCAGATCAGGAGGCAGAACTTCCTGGAGATAAATTTTGATTTCTAATCACAAAAGCTAACATGTGACATAATGCTGGTCATTCAGGCTTCTACTGGAGTCACTCAGATGGTATTTTGTTGAGCTCACCGTCAACTTCTTTATTTAAGTGAGTAATCTCTTTAACGTCACATAATGCCCTGAATTTTCAGAATCCTGCCACCAGCACTAATTTAAGCATTTCTTTAAAAAAATTCTCCCATTCTGTTCCTGGATTTTCTACTTGAAATCTGAAGTAAATGGGTATAGCAGAGTAACAGTTATTTTATTTTATTTTTTTTAAGTGAAGGCAGAGGAGAAAAACCTCAACTGGCTTAAAAAAAAATTCTTTTATGAAAGTCTACCAAATAAATAAAAAGGAATCTCTAATTATCTCTGGACAATGTTAAACTGGCCAGTGGGGTCATGGATCACATCTTATTTCATCTAGGTATAGCTAGTGCCCAACAGCCCAGACTCGAAAGGGCAGTTAAAATTTGGTTAAATGAATGTAAAGAATTTAAAAGTAATTATAACCCAGTACAGTGACTCCTTAATTCAAGATATTTGTGTTACAGGCTTTTACACCACATTTCTAATGGGTTTGTTCATAAATTTTTTGAATTTTTTTCAAAGTAGGCAATTAATTCTGAGGAAGGAAAAATAAAAATAGATTCTAGTTCTGGTTGTTAGTTCTCTGGTTAAATTTAGAAGTTGTTGAACCTCCCTACCTAAGTTTTCTCATATGTAAAATTATAGGAGTCATACTTTGTCTGCATGCTTCACAGGTATTGTGATAATAAAATGAGATTCTGTACCTGTAAGCACTTTGAAAAACACAATGCAATGTAGCATAATTTTAAAGTGATTGGAAAACTGGAACGATTATCTTGATGATGACAGCATAAACATACATAATCTATAGAAATATTCTTAGATAAACAGTGTTTATTCATAGATTGAAGTATTATTTTATGGAGGCATGAGATATAATAGAAAAAGTACAGGGCTTAGAGACGTAATCATCATCATCAGCGTTGCAATACTTGAATTTTCATACCAGCTCTAGCACTTAGTCGTTGTTGGGGCACAGGAACATTTTTTAACAATCTGAGTCTCAGTATCTTCATCTAAAAATTGCATGATTTTCATGCCTGTATCACAAAGTCGTTATTCCTTCACTTTTACCTCTTCCCTCCTTTCTCTTGTAGCTGAGACAACTGAGTGTCCTCCAGTATCCATTCTCCTATCTTTTTAGTTTTTAATAAGGCAAATGGTCATCCTGCTAGAGCATCCATTCTCTGACTCCCCACAGCCTAATGTGTTACTGTGACTCAACTCTCACTAACAGAATATGAGCCAAAATGATGGGAGGAACCTCTGTCTCATCCTTAAAAGGAAATGATTTGCCTCCATTTCATTCATTTCACCTTTCCCACAAACAGTGATGCAAATAAGTCAGAGTCACCCATGTAATCAAGGCAAACAGCCTTACCTAGGGCATGTCAGAGCAGAGTGACCCTGCAGCCCCTGTGTACCCTGGGACTGTACACAAGAGAGAAAGTAACTTCTATATTGCTCAAGACACTGTATTTGGGTGTCTCTTTGGTGCATTGTCTTAGCCTTTACCATAACAATAGAATCCTCTTTGCCTTTTTTCTTTGCTCTTCACATCCTAACGTTGTTTATTGAGTGCCTACCTGGTATCAGGCACTCAGGTATGGATCTAGTTAGAAACACAAGTGCAAAGCAGAATGCTTAGGACTATGGTGCTAAGTAAATACTGTTTTTCCCTCAGTAAATGCTAAGCACTCTAGTGACCCACGGGAAACATAAAATGGATAAGGCCGGGCCCTTATTCATGACCCTTACAGGTAGTCCAAACATGCATTAATAAACAATTATTTTGAAATAACTTAACCTCACAATTAAATATTTAAGCACAATTGAGACAAAGTCCAAATACAAAGGAAAAGAATGAATGATACCATTAAAATCTGAGAAATATAAATTTTTGTGAATAAAAGACCATAGTCCAACAAAACCATATTTCCAAAATATAATCAGAAAAAAAGTACATCTTACCAACAATTTTGAACACATTCACGGGAAGATGGTAAAATATTCATCTCTATAGAAAGTCTCTTTTAATCTCTACAGTCTGTACAATTTCTTAGTCAAATATGTTAAGTATATATTTTTGTTATTTTTAAAGTTTTTTGGCTCAGCTGTTTACAGAAGAATGGGGAAAAAGCTAAGATGAGTAGGGGAAATTCTCTAGTTACATCTATCTTTATATTAAAATAGGCATTATTAATTTCAATGAAAATAAGGCTTCATAAAGACAGGTAACATCTGTTTTGATGATTATTATTCTCTCAATGGCTAGCAAAATGCCTGGTCCTTAATAATAATCATAATTATATTATTATTATAATTACAATTTTATTATTAATAAATTAATAGTGGTAACACTGCTTATTAAATACTACACGCCACACTCTGTCTCAAGCATTTATATACATTGACTCATTTAATCCTCATAAAAGCCCTATGAGGTGGGTACTACAGCATACTTATCACCGTTTTGCAGAAAAGGAAAATGAGAACAAAGAGACTAAGTAACTTCCACAAAGTCATACTGCTTGCAATTTGTAGTAGAGCTGAATAAATACTTCTGAATGCATAAGTTCCACTTAGTTTTGATGACTCATTCAATTGAATTACTGGAAAGGTTTTAAAATAAAATGATGCACATTAAACAGAATGGCTGAAATTAAAAAGACTAATAATATTGGTTAGCACATGGAGCAAAGCTAACACTCATACATTGTTGGCAATTGTTTAAAACGTTAAAACACTTTGGAAAACTATTTGGCGATTTATATGAAATTTAGCATACACCTACCCTGTTACCCAGCAATTCCACATCATAAGTATTGATCCAAAATAAAGGAAGAGATATGGCCACAAAAAGATGTGAACAACAACGTTCATAATGACTTTATTAATAATAGGTCAAAACTAGAAAAACCCTAAATGTTCATTATGGGGAGAATGAATAAATACCCTGTGGTTCACACAATGAAATACTACCCAGCAATTAAAAAAAAAAATGCAACAAACTACTAATGCACACAATAACATGAATGAATCTCAAAACCTTTATGTGAACAAAAAAAGACATAGATATAAAATAGAACACACGGTAATATTTCTTCTGTCATTCAGGAAAAGAGCAAAATCTATAAGGATAAAAATCTATGAAGATAAAAATCACAACAGTGGTGTCTGAGGGAGGAAGGAGAGAGTTAGGGTAATTGATAGGCAACGGGCCACAAAGGAACTTTCCTGGGCAATGAAAATATTCTTTATATTGATCTGAGTAATGGTTACAAGAGTGTGCTCAGTTGCGAAAAGTCATTGAGCTATACATTGTACTTGATTATGTGTAAGTTATACCTACCAAAGTTTGGTTGAAATTAAAAAGCATAAAATATTAACATTAGCTGTAAGACAGAGAACTATTCAACTCTAGAAATATGAATAAATTAAAAAAACAAAAATACTGTATTTAAGTTCTAGGATCAGTTGGTTACCTACAGCATTACATTACATTGGGAAAAATAAAAGGGTCCAATTTAATTCCTTACTCTTGTACAAAACAGGCCAAAGTGCTAGAAAGTTAAGAGAGGTGGTTATTCAAGGTGTTATTTGTTAGGTAGTGAAGAGAATCTTTGGGATTAGGGATCTGCATGTAGGGAGGATATATGTTATGTTCCCTACTCTGGATCCATTAATATTTCTTTTGCTTAGGTGTACCCTGTTTTTGTTGGCTTGCTTGTTTGTTTTTATTTATTTCTTTCTTCTTTCTTCTTTTCGCATTACAAACCTCATTCTCAATTCATATGATTTGGGTGGGACTGGTTCTACACCCAACCCAGAGATAGCCTTAATTGGTATATTAGTCCCTTTCTGATGCTTATAACAAAATACCTGGTACTGGGTGATTTATAAAGAAAATAAAATTTATTGCTTACAGTTTCTGAGACTAGGAAGTCTAAAGTCTATCTGTCGGTGGCAACAGTGATCCAGGGGTCTCACACTGTGAAATGGTAGAGAAGAGATTGCAGAGAGACAGAGAGAGAGACAGACTCTCTTCTTTTAAAGCCCTCAGAACCACGCCCCTGACCACTAATTTTAATCCATTCACTACCGCACAGTCATACAATCCAATCACCTCTTCAAGGCTCCACCTTTTAACAACCATAATAAGATTTCCCACCCTCTTAACAGTCACCTTGGAGCCAAGTTTCTAATACATAAAACTTGTGGGACACAATTCAAGCTTCAGTGAATTTGTGGGGAACGTAATTCAATCCACTACAATTGGTTTAAGTGAATCAATATTTCCCACTCACTAGCCTTAGAAGGAAGTTCAGGGATTGAAATGTAACTCAATCTAAATAAGGAAGTATTTTAGGGAGATTCATGGAAGAAAAAAAAAACCAAACAAAACAAGCGTCCTTTTTGTTTTTAAAGGTCTATAGCTGTCCAAGGCATTTTACCTCCAAGAAGGGAGAGCCTTGAATTGTGGTATGGGGAGTGAGACTGGGGCAGGACGAGGAGAACTAAGAGGAGCCTGATGATGAAGCTAATGCTGTGAAAAGCTGAGGGCAGAGACAGAGAAAAACACGCACTGGGTGTCATGGTGTTTTAATCTGTTGGATCTAGTGTCACCTGTGGCCAGGGTCCTCTGGAAATTGTGTGAACCAATGAAAATATTTATTAAATCACAATAACTGTGTATATTATGTTTTACATGATCAATCCCCTGGAATTTGTTTTGAATGATTTACCTATTTGTCTTGAGACTTAAGAAAATTTTTAAAGGAAATGAAGAATGCCTAATTTTCTATTTTAAAATACTGACAATAACTGAAGGGTTTAAACTGTTCATTTCTACAATCTGAAAATGCTTATTTTTCTCACACATTAGAAAAAATTAGAAAAGCATAATATAAAATAAACTATGGCATAAAAAGTTTAATATGAATTCAGGCCACTATTTGAGAATTATATATTACCAGGGGCTGATAGAAGTTTCAATGTACTTAAGCAAAACATATCTCTAAGAACACTTGAATATAAATTGATACTATCTCCTTTTGTTTTAATTATTTCAAATCAACAATAAAACATTTACTGAACTGAAATAGTTTAACAAAATGCAAACCAATTATGACATATTTTCTGACATTAATTCATAAGATAGCAATCTCATCTAATAGACAGCCAATAAATATATTGTAAGCTGACATTAACAGATTTCAAAGAAAAAGAAGTCCTTGAAAGTAATCTGTAAAAATCGTAAATTTAAAAGCAAATAATTAAAATTACAGGGGACTTTTGAAGTACGAAATGTTTATCTAAAACATTGATTCCTAGTACCCTCTTCCACTTGAAACTTTAGGGATAAAGAACCGTAGCATCACAGTGAGCCTCAGAAAGCATCAGGTCAACCTCCCAACTCCTGTAAGTACCCATTTATAATCTACATTTCAATGTCTTGAGTGATGAAGAACTCACATTGTGGTAAGAGAACCTATTTCTTGAAAGAAAAAATATATATAGTTTCTAGACCATTCTTTCTTGTAGTGTGCCAAAATCTGCTTCCCTGCATTTTCTTCCCATTCACCCACGTTATTTCTCCGTCTTTTTTTTTTTTTTTTTTTGGTTGTCATGCCAGTATAGGGATCTGACCCCTTGACCTTGGTGTTATAACACTGAGCTCTAACCAACAGCGCTAACTGGCCCATTCCCCACCCACATTATTTCTCATGAAGCTCTCTTGCCAGTAAACCTTCCTGGAAATAGTCCCCATCTCTTAAATACTTTTTACATAGAATGGCTTCCAGAAACTTCACCATCTTGTCAACTTTCTTTAGGAGAAAGAAAAATATTATTAAAGTTCCTGATGAAAAACACATTTTGTTTTATTTTTAACCTTTGGACTGTCTCCTTATTCTCATCTGGCAGATATTATTTTTCATTCAAAACCCAGCTCAAAGTTGATCATGTTTCTAGCTTCCATTACGTATGATGTGATATCTTTCATAGGGCACTTATCACTTTCTATCACTTATATGTGTGAATTGTTTTATCTCTTAATTTGGATTGAAACCTCTTTAAGGACATTTAAACAGCATTTGTTAAAAAGAAAAAAAAGGCTAATCATTTTATATTCTGTAATTAATTCATAAGCACGTAAGTGTGAGAATTTAGCTTTAAATAAAGGCTTAATGATTCAGAGATTTTGGAAATCTTATACTCAGAAGCTCCTTATAAAATAATGAGTCCTGCTTTAACTATTTTTTTTCTTGGTTATTACTATTACAGAAGAAAGCCAATGCATATTTAGTTTTTATTCAGTCAGTTTTACTGTTTTTTAAAACCTCATTCGATTTCTCTGAATTTCCTAATACGCAATTACATCGGTTGTGTATGATGGTATTTTACTACTTTCTTTCAACATTCACACACCTGTCTCATATCTTATGATATTTCGAAAATAAGGTTAAATAATAGTGCTTGCAGGTGTCTATGTTTTTTCTAAAATTCTAACAGGAATGCTTAGATACTAATTTTTCCCATACAAATGGTTAAACAAACTTTTGTACAAATATATGATGGAATAAATATTATTCAGCTACTAAATTTACCAATTAGTAATATATTCTTACATAGCTAAGAATATATTTTATAAACTGAGATGAGATATAACTAAAAATCTAAAAATATATAGTTTTTAAAAAATTCCAAATTATTTCTAAATGTAAAAAGGAAAATGTTTAGGAAACTGAAATAAGAGGCAGGTACATGCATTAGAAATCCCAACATTACAGAAAGTTTCTGAAATAAAGACGTTTCTGAATTCTCATGTTATATATAATTTGCTCCTAAAAGTACATGAAGCCCTTTTAAATTGTTGGAGATGTTTTTGTTGAACATATGGGAAAAGATAGACTTGATAATTTCTTTCTTTTTTTTTTTTTTTTTTTTTTTGTCGTTTTTTCGTGACCGGCACTCAGCCAGTGAGTGCACTGGTCAGTCTATATAGGATCCGAACCCGCGGCGGGAGCTTCGCCGCGCTCCCAGCGCAGCACTCTACCAAGTGCGCCACGGGCTCGGCCCGTGACTTGATAATTTCTATTATATGGCAATAAAACTAACCATAGTTAAGGTTTATTGAACATTTTCTACATTCTGGGCACTTATACATATTAGTTATTTACATGGACAATCCTCCCAATAACTCTATAAGATATTATACTAGAGAGTTTAAGAAGCTTGTACAATGTCATACAACTATTAAGACTGGAAGCCAATTCAAAAACTAGGTTGTCTGGGGCCGAGCCCGTGGTGCACTCAGGAGAGTGCGGTGCTGGGAGCACGGCGACACTCCCGCCGCGGGTTCAGATCCTATATAGGAATGGCCAGTGCACTCACTGGCTGAGTGCCCGTCACGAAAAAGACAAAGAAAAAAAAAATATTAGGTTGTTTGAAGATTTAAAAGCCAGGCTATCAAAGGTTAATATGATCTCTGAAAAGTGAAATGTGATACTAATGGCATTTTCTTACACTGTAATTAGAATGGTGTGTATCAAAAATAGTTTGAACCACCAGAATATCGAGCCTTTATGAATTTCACTTCTAGAATTTAATTACGATCTTAAAAAAACTAAAAAAAGTTGAGATGGTCATAAACACCCAATAATAAGCTGTTTTTGTACTTTTGTTGATAAGAGCACAATGATTTCAAAATATCAACACAAGAGAAATTGATGTAATATAAACTATTGTCTTACAAATTGACACCTAAACTAAGATGTGAAGGTGATGCTCAGTTTACGGTGTAAAAAATGAAAAGTCAAAGAGTAATTGCTTTTGGTAAAGCAATGTGAGGATATAATCTGTAGGAAAGAAGTACGTTTGAAGCTGCCGTATTATTGTCCTCACTGAACTATTTTATCTGATGATTCTGTACTAAAAAGTAATCTTCAGATGTTAGTTTTCTAAGTCTTTCCTGTCATAAAGAGAATGCATTGGTTTACTAAAATAAATATTCTAGCCTATTTGGCACATATATTTATCTGTGTAAATTAACAAAATTATATCTGATTTATAAATCAATATCCCATAATTGCGGTTGGAGAGTTTGAGTCCCTAGAGATCTGTTCAAATATTGGTTTAGAAAATGCAAAGCTAAGAACTGAACGTGGTGAGTTTATCTAGGCATGAGCATCCCTTGAGGTGCCTATTGAATGTCTTTTTTTCTGGCCAATTTAATTGTGAGAATTGCGTTCAAATTTGTAGATGATTGGCCTGCAGCTTGTATCTAAATGGCATACGCTTTGTTTCAAAAGAGCAATTGGGTTCAATGATTTGGGCAATTTCTTACACTTTTGGTAGGATTATAAAATAGCTAAACCATTCTGAAAAGCAAGAGCTTGAAAAATGGTCATGCCTTCTGACCTAGTAATTCCTCTTCTGGGAATCTAGTCTATAAGCTAATCAGAGATGCCACCAAAGACTTATATATAAACACATTTATTACAATGATACTTGTAAACAATAAAAAGAGAGGGGCAACTTAAATGTCAAGCATTATAGAAATGGTTAAATAAACTTTGGTACAAATATGTGATTGAATTATTTAACTATCAAAAATCATGATGTTGAAAAATATTTAATAGGATATGAAAATATTTTTTTTAAATTAGGTAGAAAATGATATATATTCTCTGTTTACTATTTCACTGAAACTAAATGTAAAATGCTAGAGAGAAACAGCTTAGAGTTCTACAGTAATTATCTCTGGGTAGTGTACTTATGAATTATTTAAAACAAACTATTTCTTTATGTTTTTGGTTTTTTTCTAGAATTAGTATAAAATATTTAAAATAAGGCAAAAATGCATGTGCTTTTAAAGGATTATAGAAGCATCATTCCTGAAAGTTTTAAAAAGCATTCAATATGATTTAAAAGTAAAACCTTTCTTAATGTGTACTTTTTTGTTTATCATATGTCCTTTTAATAGTGTCAGTGGACCAAATTAATAAGTACAAACTATCTCTTCAATGATAGGTTTTTAAATGTAGATTTTAATGGTGTTTCTATTTTATTTGATGTAAAGTTATTCATTATTTTTTCAACAAATCTTGGGATCTATTTTTTTCAACAAGACTTGGGATCATTTATTATCTTGGTTAGATACTAATTTTTCCCGTGGCATATGCTCATTTGGCTTACATTTCCACCATTGAACCAGTGACTGGAATTTTCCCCAGCTGTGATTTATGATCTGGTTATATACAATCTGCCAGGTTATATAGCCTATCTCAGAGTTCTCCATATTAAACTTTTTAACTCTCAACAAACTACAAAATTCATCTTGAATATAAAGAATCGGAATAGTTATAAGACAAACCCGTATTTTGGGTTTTTGAAACATTTTATTCTTCAGTACTTGATTCAAGTTTGTAATACATTTCTGGTTGAGGCATATTTAAAATTTGTACATCATACCAGCACACAGCTTTCTGAAAACATAAGAATACATTAATTGAAGAATAAAAGAATTGATGTAAAAAATAATTATTTTTTTATGTTTCTTTTTCAGTTTTGACTAGAAAATCTTAATAAAATTGTATAGGCTCACTATTTCCAACCAAACCCAAAATGGAAAATGACACTACCAACTAAAAACAAGATTTTTGTAGCTTTAAAGATTCATCTTTGCCTTAAATTTTATTCCTATAATAACGTTTAAATTATGCCTTTTTGTATATCGGGCTTATGTATAATACCTGTGTTATAAAAACTCTAACTGGTAACCAAAGGTAGGTCAATAAAATAAATTAGAATCAACCAGATAAAATGATGTGTTACCTGCAAAAATAATCATTTGGTAGAGTTTTCTTAAAAAATTGGGAAGTAGCCTAGCTGTATAAATAATAAATGGAATTATCAACTAAGCAAGCATTTGGTTAATGAAAATCTGATTAACATTTTAGTTACTAAATATGGTAAATAAGAGTCTAGAAAAAAATAAGAATGTGTCATAATGACCCAGAATAAAGGGTTATTTGATTCACTTATTAATTCAATCATTTGCACAAGCAATAAGCACACACAGATTTTTTTTAATGTGCCAAAGATTGTCAAGCTCTTGCAATTCAATAATAAAAAGAACAATTTCTAACCACAAAGAGATAACACATTAGTGCAGTATTTTTACTGAGCTGCAACTTTATAAAAGAGTCTCAGTGAAATATATACACACACTCACACACATGCACACACATGCACATACTCACACATGGATAATATGCATATTGGCATATCAAAGGCTCTGAAAAGTCTTAGAGAGTATAAACCAGAAAGCCTATCAAACTTTTTTTTTTTTAATTTTATTTTGTCGATATACATTGTGGCTGATTATTGCTCCCCATCACAAAAACCTCCCTCCCTCCTCCCTCCCCCGTCCCCCCCAACAATGTCCTTTCTGTTTGCTTGTCGTATCAACTTCAAGTAATTGTGGTTGTTATATCTTCTTCCCCCCCACCCCAGTTTGTTTGTTTTTTGTGTGTGTGTGTGTGTGTGTGTGTGTGTGAATTTATATATTAATTTTTAGCTCCCACCAATAAGTGAGAACATGTGGTATTTCTCTTTCTGTGCCTGACTTGTTTCACTTAATATAATTCTCTCAAGGTCCATCCATGTTGTTGCAAATGGCAGTATTTCATTCGTTTTTATAGCTGAGTAGTATTCCACTGTGTAGATGTACCACATTTTCCATATCCACTCATCTGATAATGGACATTTGGGCTGGTTCCAAGTCTTGGCTATTGTAGAGTGCTGCGATGAACATTGGAGAACAGGTATACCTTCGACTTGATGATTTCCATTCCTCTGGGTATATTCCCAACAGTGGGATAGCTGGGTCATATGGTAGATCTATCTGCAATTGTTTGAGGAACCTCCATACCATTTTCCATAGAGGCTGCACCATTTTGCAATCCTACCAACAATGTATGAGAGTTCCTTTTTCTCCGCAACCTCGCCAGCATTTATCGTTCACAGTCTTTTGGATTTTAGCCATCCAAACTGGGGTGAGATGGTATCTCAGTGTGGTTTTGATTTGCATTTCCCAGATGCTGAGTGATGTTGAGCATTTTTTCATATGTCTGTTGGCCATTTGTATATCTTCCTTAGAGAAATGCCTACTTAGCTCTTTTGCCCATTTTTTTAATTGGGTTGCTTGTTTTCTTCTTGTAAAGTTGTTTGAGTTCCTTATATATTCTGGATATTAATCCTTTGTCAGATGTATATTTTGCAAATATTTTCTCCCACTCTGTTGGTTGTCTTTTAACTCTTTTAATTGTTTCTTTTGCTGTGCAGAAGCTTTTTAGTTTGATATAATCCCATTTGTTTATTTTTCCTTTGGTTGCCCGTGCTTTTGGGGTCATATTCATGAAGTCTGTGCCCAGTCCTATTTCCTGAAGTGTTTCTCCTATGTTTTCTTTAAGAAGTTTTATTGTTTCAGGGTGTATATTTAAATCCTTAATCCATTTTGAGTTGATTTTAGTATATGGTGAGAGGTATGGATCTAGTTTCATTCTCCTGCATATGGATATCCAGTTATCCCAGCACCATTTGCTGAAGAAGCAGTCCCTTCCCCAGTGAATAGGCTTGGTGCCTTTGTCAAAGATCAGATGGCAGTAAGTGTGTGGGTTGATTTCTGGATTCTCCATTCTATTCCATTGGTCAGTGTGTCTGTTTTTATGCCAGTACCATACTGTTTTGGTTATTATAACTTTGTAGTATAGCTTAAAGTCAGGTAGTGTTATGCCTCCAGCTTTATTTTTTTTGCTCAGCATTGCTTTGGCTATGCGTGGTCTTTCATTGTTCCATATAAATGTCTGGATAGTTTTTTCCATTTCTGAGGAAAATGTCTTTGGAATTTTGATGGGGATTGCATTGAATTTGTATATCACTTTGGGTAGTATGTACATTTGCACTATGTTGATTCTTCCAATCCAAGAGCATGGGATATCTTTCCATCTTCTTGTATCCTCTCTAATTTCTCTCAGCAGTGGTTTGTAGTTCTCATTATAGAGATTTTTCACATCCTTGGTTAACTCAATTCCTAAGTATTTTATTTTTTTGGCGGCTATTGTAAATGGGCAGGCTTTCTTGATTTCTCGTTCTGCATGTTCACTATTGGAGAAAAAAAATGCTACTGATTTTTGTGTGTTGATTTTGTATCCTGCTACTGTGCTGAAATCATTTATCAATTCCAACAGTCTTTTTTTTAGAGGTTTTAGGCTGTTCAATATATAGGATCATGTCATCTGCAAACAGGAACAGTTTGACTTCATCTTTTCCAATCTGGATGCCCTTTATTTCCTTCTCTTCTCTGATTGCTCTGGCTAGTACTTCCAACACTATGTTGAATAGGAGTGGTGAGAGTGGGCATCCTTGTCTAGTTCCTGTTCTTAAAGGAAAAGCTTTCAGCTTTTCCCCATTCAGGATGATATTGGCAGTATATGGCTTTAATTTGGGTTTGGCATATGTGGCTTTAATTATGTTGAGATACTTTCCCTCTATACCTAACTTATAGAGGGTCTTTGTCATGAATAAATGCTGAACTTTATCAAATGCTTTTTCAGCATCTATAGAGATGATCATATGGTCCTTGTGTTTGAGTTTATTAATATGGTGTATCACATTTATTGATTTGCGTATGTTGAACCAACCTTGCATCCCTGGGATTAATCCCACTTGATCGTGATGAATAATTTTTCGTATATGTTGCTGTATTCTGTTTGCTAGTATTTTAGTGAGGATTTTTGCATCTATATTCATCAAGGATATCGGCCTGTAGTTTTCTTTTTTGGTTATATCTTTACCTGGTTTTGGTATCAGGATGATGTTTGATTCATAGAATGAGTTTGGGAGATTTGCGTCTGTTTCAATCTTTTGGAATAGTTTGTAAAGAATCGGTGTCAATTCCTCTTTGAATGTTTGGTAAAATTCTGCTGTGAATCCATCTGGTCCTGGGCTTTTCTTTGTTGGGAGCCTTCTGATAACAGCTTCAATCTCCTTTATTGTTATTGGTCTGTTCAAATTTTCTACGTCTTCATGGTTCAGTTTTGGGAGCTTGTGTGTGTCCAGAAATTTATCCATTTTCTCCAGATTTTCAAATTTGTTGGCGTATAGTTGTTTGTAGTAGTCTCGAATGATTCCTTGTATTTCAGATGAATCAGTTGTAATATCGCCTTTTTCATTTCTAATTTTTGTTATTTGAGTCTTCTCTCTTCTTTTTTTTGTTAGCCATGCTAATGGTTTGTCAATTTTATTTATCTTTTCAAATTTATCCTATCAAACTTTTTTAACCCAATGTTTCCAAACTTTTTTGGATTTTCTGTCTCTGCCTCCTTGCCCAGGTGTTAGTGTCTCTTCCGAAACTTTGGGAAAGGTTTTTTTAGTGAATTCTAAAGAAAGAAACTTCCTTAATGTAGGTAAGAATATTTCTTCTAGCTATAGTAGTTTGATATGAATGTCTCATAAGTACATCAAGCTCCGTTCCTGATGTCCCTAAACTTCAATAAACTTTTGACTATAGTTTGATAAATAATTATTCATTTGTCCAAGGAGTAGGGTCAGGCTCTTTACTAGTATTTCCATACCTAGAAGATGGTTTTAGGTTATAACCACAGGTCTGTATATACATTTTTGGAAAGACAAAAATGTTTTTGTTCACAAAGTTCATTATTTCACAACATCTGAGCTTTATAGATGTCCTGAGGTGACAATGTATGATAAAAAGTAGAGGTAGTGATGTGTTCATATTTATATCTTGATGCTAGCCATTGATGTATGTGCACCTCTCTTAGGTGTACTACAAGAATACATTAAGTAATTCAATGAGAACATACCTTCTTGCTAATATTTTAATAGTATAGATCTGATAACGAATTCTACTGGAAACATTATACTTAGTGTACTCTATTGCTTTTTATCTCATTTTAAATTTAGCAATAAGGAAATGCAGTATTATAATCATAACTCTGCCAATACTTTTATCTAGAGGCCTGTTGCCATTTTTGTCTTCTATGAAATTTTTATCCTCAAGAAAGGCAGGATTTCATCTTTTCTTAACAGATTGAATTGGTGTAGTGTATTCTTGGTAATCAAAATACTCATATAGCTTTGGGATTTTGAACTGGCAAATATTCATAATGTGTGAAAAACCATAATACATACTGTATGATCTCAATTGCATAAAGTTGGATTCTGCATATATACACACAGGATCTAGAAGTACACGTCAAACCGTAAGTACTTGTGATTGTGGGTGACTGTTTTCTGTTTCTTGTGTTTTTCAGTTTCCTATGATGCACATATTAGCTTTAAAAAAATAAAGGTCATTTAAAAAATAATTAAATAAATAAAATAAATCTCTCTTAACTCAGAGACTGGAACAGCACTTCTATAGTTTGTGATGTGCACCATGTGTTTGAATACCAACCACAAATAAGCACTATCAATCTTTAACCTCTTTGAAATATAATTTATTGAGTTTTCAAATAAATGAATTATTTCAAAATGCAAGTACTCTTTTGATAGGTCTAAAGCAGATAAATTAAGTCATATGAGTCACCAAAAGAAAAAAAAATAAACATCTGTATTTTAACTCTAACCAGCACTGGATTGCAGTGTTAAACATTTAGAGATCATTATGCCATCCTGAAACATCAGTTGGAGAGTGTCAAAAATGATGAGTATTCCATGTTTACAAAAGACTCTGCCTGTGGCATGCTGTGTGATTTTGTGAACCATTTATCTTCTAGCTTTAATCTGTCATGGTATGAAATATTACAAATGTGATTCTGCGTGACAGAATAATGAAATACTAAATAAAGGCTGTGTGTAATGACTTCTCCATAAAAAGTTTTCCAGGAAAAGTAATGCATATATAGAGAGAACTTTAATTTTTCTTTTCTTTTCATTATTTCAAATATTCTCCCATATCAACTTCCTTCCTAAAGAGAAAACTAATAATTTTATAGTGAAACTCTGCAGGTAATGTTTACTCCCTGTATATGAATATTCAGTTTCATTCAAGGAATTATTTTGTGCCTAAATACTAGCAGGAAAATAGAGTAGAAAATACATTTTCTGGCTTGTGTAGTAAATTGAAAAATGTGAAGTGCATATGGAAGTATTTATGACACTTTAATGATAGCAGTGACACAGGTAAAAATGACCATCAAGGACATTATGACAGCCCAAGTGTCTATTTTTATGCCAGTACCATGCTGTCTTGGTTACTATAACTTTGTAGTTTAATTTGAAATCAATAGTGTTATGCCTCCAGCTTTATTTATTTACTTATTTTTGCTCAGGATTGCTTTGGCTATTCAGGGTCTTCTGTCATTCCATATGAATGTTATGATTGTTTTTTCCATTTTTTGTAAAGAATGTCATTGGTATTTTGATGGGGATTGCATTGAATCTGTAGATCGCTTTGGATAGTACAAACATTTTCACAATGTTAATTCTTCCAATCCAAAAGCATGGAATGTCTTTCCATCTTTTTGTGTCTTCTTTAATTTTTCAGTAGTGATTTGTACTTCTCACTGTAAAGATCTTTCACCTCCTTGGTTAAATTGTTTCCTAGATATTTTATTTTATTTGTGACTTGTAAATACACTTACTTTCTTGATTTCTCTATCTGTTAGCTCATTACTGGAAAATATAAATGCAGAATAGAGAACCCAGAAATCACCTCTCTGGCTTTACATCTGATATTTGACAAAGGCAACAAAAACCTGCACTGGGGAAAAGATTGCCTCTTCAATAAGCAGTGCTGGGAAAATTGGATATCCATATGCAGATGAATGAAACTAAACATGCACCTCTCACCATATACTAAAATCCACTCAAAATGGATTAAATACTTAGTATAAGACCTGCGTATTAGTCCGTTTTGTGTTGCTGTAACAGAAATACCTTAGACAATGTAATTTATAAATTAGAAGTTTATTTGGCTTACAATTCTGGGATAGCTGCATCTGGCATGGGCCTCAAGCTGCTTCTACTCATGGCGAAAAGTGGCAGGCCGTCAGTGGGTACAAGCAGATCACATGGTGAGAGGAAGCAAGAGAGAGAGAGGAGGTGCCAGGGTCTTTTATACAACCAGCTCTCATGGGAACTAATAGAGTGAGAACTCACTCATTAATCCCCCCACCCCCAGCAAGAGAATTAATTAATTCATTAGGGATCCACCCCTCATAACTCAATCAGTTTCCAACACTGCCACATTGGGGACCAAATTTCTACATTAGTTTTGGAGGGGACAACACATCCAAACTCCATCAAACTGAAACTGCAAAACTGCTAAGGAAAAATACAGATAAAACACTTCAGGAACTAGGTCTGGGCACAGACTTTACAAACAAGAGTCCAAAAGCACAAGCAACAAAAGAAAAAATAAACAAATGAGACTATATCAAGCTAAAAAGCTTCTGCACAGCAAAGGAAATAATAAGCAGAGTGAAATGACAACCTACAGAGTAGGAGAAAATTTTTTTCTAACTATGCATCTGACAAGGGATTAATACCCAGAACATACAAGGAACTCAAGCAATTACACAGTAAATAAACAAAGAACCCAATTAAAAAGTGGACTAAGGAGTTGAGCAAACACTTTTCAAAGGAAGACAAACAAATGGCCAACAGGTACATGAAAATGCTCAACATCACTAGTCATCAGGGAGATATAAATTAAAACCATATTGAGATGTCACTTCACCCCAGTTAGACTGGCTTTAATCAAAAAGATGGAGAATAACAAATGCTGGTGAGGATATGGTATGAAGGGAACATTCCTACACTGTTGGTGGGACTGCAAATTAGTACAACCATGATGGAAACAGTATTTAGGTTTCTCAAACAAATACAGAGAGATCTGCCACATGATCCAGCAATCCCACTTCTGTGTATACAGCCAAAGGAATGGAAATCATCATGTCGAATGGATACCTGCACTCCCATGTTCATCGCAGCTCTGTTTACAATAGGCAAGATATGGAACCAACCCAAATGTCCATCAATGGAAGATTGGATAAGGAAAATGTAGTATATATACACCATGGAATACTACCCTGCCATAAAAAGAATGAAATTTTGCCATTCACAACAACATGGATAAGCTTGGAGAAACTTATGTTGACTGAAACAAGCAAAGCCCAGAGGGAAAAATACTACATGTGCTCACTTGTAAGTGGGAGCTAAGAGAGAAAGAAGGATGTAAAGAAAGACCATAGTGGTGCTTTGGAATTGCAGAGGGAGAGAACATTCGTAGGGATACAAAGTGGAGTGGGCGAGAGGGGGATGTGGATGGAGGGCAGGGATTAATTGGATAGGGGAGACGGAGTGTAATTGCAATTTGTGGTAATGGGCGTGCTGCCAGTATGGATCTGCCCATCACATTTTGGTCATTAGTGGTGATGGTCACCTTTGTATGCCATGAATATTTATAACCAATTTTAAAAAAGGATATTCTAATGTATTATAAAAGAGAAAAAATGAAAAAGAAAGACAAATAAAAAAAGCAGAATATGGCATGCCATTGTCATAATTTATCTCTCTTTTGTAGACACATAAAAGATTAAGAATTTATGATACATTTATAGTTATCTTAGGAACTTATTTGGATTTACAGAATTTACCTGGATTTACATGAATTCTTGTACTTCTAAGAACAGATTCTTCAGGTTCAGAAAGGATGGTGGTACTTTCCTATACTTTACTTCTCTTGTTTCCAGTAGCATACTCTTTGAATTTAAAAGCGTATTTCACATATTTTTTTGAACTAGAACCAGAAAGGTCCTTGGAGACAAAGGTTTTTATTTAATAGGTCAACACAGTGAAGACCAGAAAGCTTAAATAACTTGTTCAAGATCACATGGCCAATTAGAGGCAGATAAAGAACTATAATCTAGACCTTTGGTCTTCCAGCTCACCTTAGTTTTCAATATTCCACAAGAAATGTCCAATCTTCTCTTCAATCAATTTATTATTGTTACCATCATTGACTTTACAACTTTAAACCTTACTTTAAAATAACCTTCAGCAATCTGATGCCAACTAGTATTAAATATCCTGATGGTACAACTGCTGAACTTATCATCTTGGTAAAATAGAGCAACAAAGAAAAATAAACATAAATGATAAAAATACTGATGCTGTATTATCATAGCCAGTGTTTAAACAAATTGTCGTAAAATGTCTAGTCAAGTGTTCCTGAACCATATTTTCCAAAGTTTTCTTTTGAATTACTAAGCATAATTTATTTCCTATAACTGTTTTAAACTGGAAGGAATGTGAAATATCAACTTGACAGTCATTTTACGATGAATGCCAATAATCATTTATAAAGTGAACCGAATAGGTTATTTAATAGTTATTTTTGAAATTCAGCTAATCACAGTCTAAAGCACATTATAGTCATTTTCTTGCAAGTTGAAAAAAAAATTTGTTTAAAGTGGAAAGAATACAATAATAGAAAAATGATATGTATGACATCAATATATATGATATGATATAACGCACATGTATAAATTGCAGCTTTATAAATTACTGCTTATATTAAAGAGTCTGAAGTAATTTTTTATGTTTGACTGCTGACAACTTTTGAATGCCATCACTGTCTCTTCCTCTTCTGCCACATATCAGGGAAAGCTGATTAGGAAGGCAGAGTCCTCCCTCTTTGGCACCAGTAGTAAGTTTAAATCATGCAAATGCTGACCTGCACACAAGAACCTTCACCCCTCTACCACACCATAACCACAATAAGACTCCAAAGCCATTCAGTATCCTTTCCCTGCTCTCTTATGCCTTTTTGGACCTGTTTGGGAGATTGTCCTGTCACCCCAGAAAGCCTCATTATGTGAGTAACAAAATTTTTCATACTCCCTTGGTGCTTGTATGATGCTATCAATCTCAAAACCCAAACCAACTGTAGGGTGATCACAACAATTGATGCAGTGAGGAGGTGTTTATACTACCTGCTGGGAAACTTTCACTTTGACCTATGCTGCTTTGTGCTGCATTTGCTGAACTTTTGTCACAAACTTAACAACCTACATTAGAGGTTTAAATAATCGGCATTTAGAAACAAGAGTTGGGTCCTTGTTAAAGTAACCCTGGCTTGTGTGTTGTAGCCTGGACCTATCTGTGTGTCTCACATTGAATCATGCATCTCGATTCCAGCATAAACTGTAACTAATCCTGGGCTCAGAGGAATAACTGTTACCTTGTGACTATTGGTTTTGTTTTATCAACCAGTCACTGGTCCCTCTTCCATAGAAAACACAGAGAAAATGCTGATAACCTGTGAAATATATGGGCCTGTTGGGTGGCTGATTGTGTGGAAGTGCAGTTACCATGTGGTGTGCTGAGGTCTAAAGTCCTGGAAGCAGATGACTCACTAAGACCTATAAAATGCCTTTGCTAATACTGCTGCCTGGGCCTCTTGCTGTAACAAAGATCCTTGGGCTTATAGAGGAAAATCCCCCTGGTCCCCAGGTGGCACAACTATAGAGTTCAAACGCAACTTAAACCCAGGGTCCGGACACCCTACAAAGCAACCACTGTTATGAAAGAAACCCCTAATCTTGATGTTATTGATAAGTGACACTTTGGAAGAAGAAACATAAATATGAGCATGGTAAAGAGATCACTCCTCCTCTGTGGTATATACAGTAACCACCAAAAAAAGTCAAACCAAAAAACAAACAAACAAACAAACAAAAAAACTAGAAACAGGGTGAAGAAACAGAAAATTGAAAGAGAGATCCACAAATAGATCCAGTCGGAAATCCAAAATTCAATACAAGAATTTATAACATAAAAACATCAAAGGTCTCTGATTGGTTTTTGTGCCTCTAAAACGCCCATTCTGAATTAACTTTAATATCTACTGAGATGTGCCACTTGGCAAACTTTCATGGCCTTAATCAATGCAGAGGTTTACATTGAGACCTTCAGGTATCGCTGGGGATCCCACTAAATTTAAGCAAGACACATGCTATAATCTAAAGGAGTTAAGAAATATAAAATAGTGAACAAAGAAGTGTGCTTCACCATAATCATCAGAATTATTGCCTAGTCCAAATATCCCATAGTGGTCATAGAAGTTCTGGTTGAAAATACAATAAAATTAAATTGTCTTTAGCACTCACAATAGGCTTGATGAATTGCAGCCCCATGGACCTTTACCCTCACTTAAAATAATATGTCCCAATGTAAAATAATTCAGGGCCTTCAAAGACTGATGCCCATTATACAAAACTTATTTAGAGAAGGGGTTATTATCCCCAATATTTTTCCACTTAATAGCCCAACTTGGCTGTTCTTAAACATGGGAAAAATGAACAGCACATCACAGTGAATTAATAAACCTTAATTCTGTGGTTCTACTAATTAAGAGCTCCATACTTAGTAAAATTACAGACTCCAAGTTCTAGCAAAGATGGCAGAGTAGTTGGTTCCTGCTGTCGCTCTCTCCCACAAAGTGACCAATTTGCAGCTATCGAGGAGTAATGATAGAGGACCCAAGATCTGTGCTGGAGTGAACAGGAGCCACCTGCCATGAGACCCCCAGTTTAGGTTGCTCCCTATTTCATACAGAGAATTTAGAGCTTCTGGGCCCACACGCCCTGAAGCATGAGGCAGGCAGGGCCTGAGAAGGCAGGCAGGGCCAAGGTGGGACTTCCAGCACAGGCTGGTCCCACTGCCCTGAGAGATGTAAAAGCCTCAGGGTTCCCACACCCCGAGCCAGACAAGCCAGTGAAGGGAGGCGGGGTGGGACTTCCAGCCCAGGCCATCCCCATCTCCAAGAGTGACTGAAGAGGCTCAGGTCCCCATGCCCCAAGCCAGATGAGCTAGTGAAGGCAGGTGGGGCAGGACTTCTGGCCCAGGCCATCCCTCTCTCTGAGAGTGACTTGAGAGGCTCAAGGCCCCCACACCCTGAGCCAGACAAGCTGGTTGAGGTAGGTGGTGTGGGACTTGTGGCCCAGGCTGTCCCCATCTCCAAGAGTGATTTCAGAGGCTCCAGACCTACACTCCCCAAGCCAGATGAGCCAGTGAAGGTAGGCAGGGTGGGACTTCTGGTCCAGGCTAGTTTCTGCTGTCCAGAAGCAGCAGTCCTTCAGGATCCAAGCCAGACATCAGTGTGAAATGAGTGGACTGTGATACCCCCAGCCACAATGACAAAACACCAAAGGAAAGAAACCAGAAAGATGAAAAACCAAGAAAGTTCATCACCACCAAAGGAAATTAATAACTTTCAAGCACTAGAGCCTATAGAACAGGAAGTCTTTAAAATGGTAGACAAGGAATTTAGAGTAACTAATTTAAGGAAACTAAACAAGATACAAGAAAACTCAGTGAGACAACACAATGAAATGAGAAAAAGTATACAGGATCTGAAAGAAGAAATGTACAAAGAAATCAATGTCTTGAAAAAGAATGTAGCTGAGCTTGTGGAGCTGAAGGATTCATTCAACAAAATAAAAAACACAACAGAGAGTTTAACAAGCAGACTTGAACAAGCAGAAGAGAGAATTTCTGACCTTGAAGACAGGCTATTTGAGTTATCAAAAGCAGACCAGAAAAAAGAAAGAAAGAATCAAAAAAGAAAAAAAAATTGAAGAACATCTAAGAGAGACAACTGACAGCCTTAACCACTCAAATATCGGAATCATGGGTATTCCAGAAGGGGAGGAAAAAGGAACTGGCATCAAAAACATATTCAAGGAAATAATAGCAGAAAACTTCCCAGGTATAGGGAAAGATCCCCAGATTCAGGAAGCCCAAAGATCAACAAACACATTCCACCCAAAAAGGTCCTCTCTAAGACATGTGATAATCAAACTGACAAAACTCAAAGACAAAGAGAGAATCTTAAAAGCTGCAAGAGAGAAGTAGTAAGTCACTTATAAGGGAGCCCCAATCAGAATAACATCAGACTTTTCATCAGAAGCTCTAAAATCCAGAGAAGAATGGGATGATATATTCAAAACACTAAAGGACAAAAATTGCCAGCCAAGAATACTTTACCCAGCAAGGCTATCCTTCCAAAATGAAGGACAAATAGTATATTTCTCATACAAATGAAAATTGTGGGAGTTCACTACCACACAACCAGCCCTACAAGAAGTTCTCAAGGAAGTACTGGGTTTGATACCACAAAAACAACCATCACAGCCATGAATACACAAGAAAGAATAATACCTATCAGCAAAACAAAGATGCTAAAAAAAGAGAAAAAAAATAGTTTATCTATCACCCTAAGAAACCAACAAATACAGAGGACAAACAGAAAATTTGAAAGAAAGGACCAAAAGATACTTAAGACATCTAAACCAAAATCAGTATAATGCTAGGAGTAAATCAACACCTTTCAATAATAACTCTAAATGTAAAGGGACTAAATTTACCATTCAAAAGATAAAGACTGAGTGACTGGATTAAAAAGATGGACCCAACAATATACTGTCTCCAAGAGACTCACTTGACCAGTAAAGACACACATAGACTAAGACTGAAAGGATGGAAAAAGATATATCATGCAAATAGAAATGAAAAACAAGCTGGAGTAGCTACTCTTATATCAGATAAAATAGACTTTAAAGCAAAAACCATTAAAAGAGATAAAGAAGGACACTATATAATGATAAAAGGATCTATCCATCTAGAATACATAACAATCATAAATACATATGCACCTAATGTCAGAGCAGCCAGATTTATAAAGCAAACACTGTTAGATATAAAGAAAGAGATAGACACTAACACCATAATAGTGGAGGACCTGAGCACCCACTCTCATCATTGGACAGATCATCTAGGCAAAAATTCAATAGAGAAATACAAGATCTAAACAATACTTTAAAGTAATTGGATTTGGCAGATATCTATAGAGCATTCAACCAACAACCTCAGAATATTCATTCTTCTCATCAGCACATGGAACATTCTCCAGGACAGACCACGTTAGGTCACAAAGTAAGTCTTAACAAATTCAAAAAATTGGAATTATTCCATGTATTTTTTCTGATTGCAATGGTTTAAAATTAGAAATCAATAATAAACAAAACTCTGAAAACTATACAAACACATAGAAATTAAACAATATTCTACTTAATGACATGTTGGTCCAAGAAGAAATTAAACAAGAAATCAAAAAATTTCTTGAAAATAATGAAAATAATGACACATCATACCAAAACCTGTGGGATACTGCAAAAACAGTTTTATGGTGGAAATTTATTGCATTAAATGCTTACTTCAGAAGAATGGAAAGATGGCAAATAAATAACCTAATATTTCATCTTAAAGATCTAGGAAAACAAGAACAATCCAAGCCTAAAGTTAGTAGATGGAAAGAAATAATTAAGATCAGAGAAGAACTAAATGATATAGAAACATGAAAAACAATACAAAAGATCAATGAAACAAAAAGTTACTTTTTAAAAAATATAAATAAGATTGACAAACCTTCAGCAAGATTAACTAAGAAAAGAAGAGTGAAAACCCAAATAACAAAAATTAGAATTGAAAAAGTTGATATTAGAACTGACACATCAGAAATACAAGGAATCACTAGAGACTACTATAAACATCTATATGCCAACAAATTTGAAAATATGGAGGAAATGGATAAATTTCTGGATGAATGAAAATTAGCAAAACTGAGCCAAGAAGACATAGAATATCTGAACAGACCAATCACAATAAATGAGATTGAAGCTGTTATCAGAAGGCTCCCAACAAAGAAAATCCCAGGACTGGATTGGTTCACTGCAGAGTTCAACCAAATCTTCAAAGAAGAACTGATACCTATTCTCTACAAACCGTTCCAGAAGATTGAAACAGAGGCCATTCTCCCAAACTCATTCTATGAGGAAAACTTCACCCTGATACCAAAACCAGACAAAGATGCATCAAAAATAGAAAACTACAGGCCAATAACCTTGATGAATATAGATGCAAAAATCCTCAACAAAATACGGCCTAACAGATTACAGCAATGCATACAGAAAATTATACACCATGATGAAGTGGTATTCATCCCAGGGATGCAAGGTGGGTTCCAAATATACAAATCAATAAATGTGATACATCATGTTAATAAAAGGAAAGACAAAAACCACATGATCATCTCTATTGATGCTGAAAAAGCATTTGACAAAATTCAACATCCTTTCATGATAAAGACTCTATTAGTTAGGCCTAGATGGAAAGTATCTCAACATAATTAAAGCCATATATGATAAGCCCACTGCCAATATCATCCTGAATGGGAAAAAGATGAAAGCTTTTCCCTTAAAAACAGGAACTAGACAAGGATGCCCACTCTCACCGCTCCTATTTAACATAGTGTTGGAAATATTAGCAAGAGCAATCAGAGAAGAGAAGGAAATAAAGTGCATCCAGATTAGAAAGGATGAAGTCAAGCTGTCCCTTCTTGCAGATAATATGATCCTATATATTGAACATCCTAAAGCTTCTATAAAAAAACTCTTGGAGTTGATAAATGATTTCATCAAATTTGCAGGATACAAAATCAACACACAAATATCAGTAGCATTTCTATACTCCACCAGTAAACATGCAGAAAAGAAATCAAGAAAGCTAACCCATTTACAATAGCCACCAAGAAAATAAAACATTTTGGAATAAAGCTGACCAAGGATGTGAAAAATCTCTACAAATACAACTAGAAACCACTGTTGAGAGAAATTAAAGAGGACACAGGAAGATGGAAAGATATCCCATGATGTTGGATTAGAAGGATTAACATTGTGAAAGTGTCCATAGTACACAAAGTAATCTACAGATACAATACAATCCTCATCAAAATACCACTGACATTCCTCACAGAAATGGAAAACAAACAAAAAAAACAATTCTAACATTCCTATAGAATAACAAAGGGCTATGACTAGCCAAAGTAATCCTGAGCAAAACAAAAATAAAGCCAGAGACATAACACTATCTGACTTTAAGCTATACTACGAAGCATCGTAACCAAAACAGCATGGTACTGGCATAAAAATAGACACACAGATCAATGGAATAGAATAGAGAACCCAGAAACCAAACCATACACCTACAGCCATCTGAACTTTGACAAAGGCAGCAAATCTATATACTAGGGAAGAGAATACCTTTTCAACAAGTGGTGCTGGGAAAACTGGACACTCATGTGTAGGAGAATGAAACTATACCTGTAGATTTCACCATATACCAAAATCAATTCAAAATGTATTAAAGAATTAAATATACATCCTGAACCAACAAAACTCCTTAAAGTAAACATACGGGAAAAACTCCAGGAAGTAGGAGTGGGTTCAAAATTCATGAATAGGACCCAAAAAGAACAGGCAACTAAAGGTAAAATAAACAAATGGGATTATACAAACTAAAAAGCTTCTGCAAAGCTATAGAAACAATCAACAGAGTAAAAAATAACAGCCAACAGAGTCGGAGAAAATATTTGCAAAATATACATCTGAGAAAGGATTAATATCCAGAATATATAAGGAACTCAAACAACTTTACAGCAAAAAAACAAATAACACAATTAAAAAATGGGCAAAGGAGCTGAACAGGCATTTCTCAAAGGAGGATATATATGAATGGCCAAAAGACACATGAAAAAGTGTTCAATATCACTCAACATCCAAGAAATGCAAATAAAAACCACACTGAGATACGATCTCCCTCCAGCTAGGATAGCTAACTTCCAAAAGACTGAGAATGATAAATTCTGGAGAGGTTTTGGAGAAAAAGGAACTCTCATTCACTGTTGGTGGGGCTGCAAAATGTTGCAGGCTTTATGGAAAATGATATGGAGCTTCCTCAAACAATTACAGCTAGATCTACCATATGATTCAGCAATTTCACCACTGGGAATATACCCAGAGGAATGGAAGTCATCATGCTGAAGGGATACCTGAACTCCAATGTTTATAGCAGGTTTGTAGACAATAGCCAAGAGCTATATCCAGCCCAAATGTCCATCACCTGATAAGTGGATAAGGAAACTGTGTAGAATACTACTCTGCTTTAAAAAAGAATGCAATACTACCATTTGGAACAACATGGATGGACTTAGAGGAAATTATATTAAGTGAAACAAGTCAGGCACAGAAAGAGAAATATCACATGTTCTCACTTATTTGTGGGAGCTAAAAATTAATAAATAAACACACAAACAAGCAGGGGGAAGAAGACAGAATAACTACAGAAATTCCTTGAACTATTTATGTCAAGAGAACAAATATGATGTGGGGGTGAGGGAGGTGGAGAGGAACAGGTAAAGGGGCATGATAATCAAGTACAATGTATTTTGAGAAGTAAAATTTAAAAAATAAAAAATAAAAAGAAATAAACTAGCTTCTATACGGGCAAAATAAAATAAAAAAATAAGAAATAAAACTACTGACTCCATCCAACCATCAACTGGTAAATATTTTTCTGTTATTGATTTGACTCTCCTGTCCTGTTTAGTGCCTATTTCAGCAGCCTCTCAGCCTTCACCTTCAATGAGATAAAATACTTTTTGCCTTCAGCTTCAAACGTACAGCTTTACCTGGCTACCCATGGGGTCTTCAATAGCCCAGCCATTGTACACAGTCTTCACAATGTGGGTAAGTTTGTAACTGCATCCAACTTTTTCCAGGAGGACAGGTAATGACATCACACTCATGACATTATCCTCTGAGGATATTCATCTGACGCAATTACAGAAGAGCTCACAAAAAGGAGAGGTTCCACTGTGCTTCACATAATACAAGATGCCATCATCTCGGTTAAATTATTTGATCAGTCAAAGCCCACTGCATCTCTGACTCCATTAAGAAACAACTATTGACCCCTCATAGCACCACAATATTAAAACCCACCCAAAATCTTTTAGGGATTTTGGGGTTTTTAGGGATTTGGGGTTTTTTAGGGAAACATTTTCCTCAAACTCATTTATGCTGTTACTAGCTAATTAGCCCACCTTGTCCATACAAAAAAGTGGCTCTAGAATTTTTCCAAATTAAAATACAGGAGGAATTACCCCCCAGAAACCTCTTCACTGTGAAGGCTTTAGCAACCTTCTCTCATGCCTCTAGGAGTTTCTGGACCACACCTGAGAGCCATAAATTTCCCACGGACTTCTTATACATAAAAAAACTCCATTTATCAGTCCCACATCCTATGATATCACAGCAGTAGTTTCTGGCCACATAACAGACTCTCCTGGAATCAGAGGCTCTCACAGGCCCTAAGCACGTGGCCCTCCAAACTCAACAGCCCCCCTTGGCTTTGGGTCATGGAAGTAGTACCCTGCAAGTTTGGCAAGTCATTGAGGCCTCCTTGCTAAAATAGAAATTATACCTATATGTTAGAGCCAAACCTATGCTCCCTGGGATATTCCACCTTTCTTGTCCTCAGTCCCTTGCCAGATGCCATAGTTTTGCAGGAGGTCACTCTTCTTCTGGAAAGCTTAGCTACCTGAGGAGCTCCTTGGGATCAACTGGAGGAACAGCAAAAAGAGTTTGTATACTTTAGAGACCATATGGCCAGCATCATCACATGATTGAACTCTCTGGAGAGCTTCTACTTTCACTACCTTAACTAAGACCTCCCTGATAAAGGATTCAAGTGTCATACAACTGGCCAAACTTCGGGCAGTCATCTTTACACTGGATACCCTGGTCAACGTTCAGTTCCCCATCACAATAAAAAGTCTCACCAAGACATCCCTCATCCTCTTTGGAGTTCTAGGTATCTTTGATAGTGACAATGGCACTCATTTCACTTCTCACATTACACAAGGCTGAGATCTTGAGCAAGGCATTGAATGGAATTTCATCTTCCTTACCAATCTGGCTGCAGGCCTCATAAAGTGCCATTGTGGCTTACTTAGACAAGTTCAAATTTCATTAAATGAAACATGGCACATTTCAGTCATCAGTCAAAACCAAGAGTGAGGTGCAATGGAGTCTGAATCTATTTTTGATATTTGACGATAGGCAAGATTTCAGGCCATAACCCTCCCACATCTGAGCAGGCTGATAAGAAAGCTTGGATGTGCCCTCGTTTAGCATTAGTGAGAAGTTTAAGCTGAACAAGTCCTGACTTGCAGGTGTGGACTCTTACCCCAGCGACCACAATAAAATCCCAAAGACCATCTTCGTTGCCTGATCTCTTCAGTTATTTTGAATCTGCTTGGAAGCCTGCCCCAGCAAGTCTCATTATGTGAATAATAAATTCTTCCCAACAAGTCTCATTATGTGAATAATAAATTCTTTCATAACCGCTTAATACATGTCTTAGTCATGTTGTAACAAAATGCCACAAACTAGGTAGCTTATAAACAACAGAAATTTATTTCTAACAGTTCTGGAGGCTGTGAGATCAAAGTGCTGTCAGATTCACTGTCTGGTGAGGCACCATTTCCTGGTTCCTAGAGGGCACCTTCTCTTTGGGTCTTCTCACAGTGGAAGGGTCTGGCTAGCTCTCTGGGGTCTCTATATATAAGGGCACTAATCCCATTCATGAAGGTTTAGCTCTCATCACTTAATCACATCGCAAAGGCTCCGCCTTCTAATACTATTACCTTGGAGATTAGGATTTTAACATGTAAATTTTGTGGACACACAAACATTTGGATCATAGCAGTGCATATGTAGCATCATAAGTTTTGACATCCAACTAAACTGGTTTTGGAGGGGTGGTAGATCTTTTTCTACAGAATGACCAAAGCATGGCTTGAGATTTAATGATATAAATTGTACCCAAAGGATTAAATAATATAAGCATTAATATATATAATAATCATATTTTCCTTTTCTAAAATGATAGGCTTAAAAAATAAGTTTCCTTTTTTTATAGGCTAACAATAACATACTCATTCTTGTTTATTGACATTGAAACAATTATCAACTTGAAAAAAATATAAGAGCTCCCTTTCTATTGTTCCAAATCTAACAAGTAACAATAAATAGTAAATGCAAAGTCTGAATAAGCACACATTTTGTGAACATTATTTGTCATTATTAGATAAATTCAGTATACAGAAAAGAGTAACCATTGATTTTAATGCAATTGTGCTGTTACAAAATGAAGTGTCATACACTTTAAACATAAAATATAGAAAGCCTTTATTGAACTACTTAAGGGTTCATTTATTACTGAAAACTTCACACACACCAATAAAAACAAAATGCCAATAAAATGATTTACTGACCTAACGAGCATATGAAAAGAATCTTAAAATTATTTGTCACTAAAATATGAAGGAAATTAGTGACAATAAATTACTGAATTAGGAATAAAGACAGGTAACCACATCATAAATTATATGTGTTGCTAAATAAAATAGGTTATTTTATAAAGCACAAACCTAAGACCAAAAGGCAAATGGTCAAATATATGTATTTTAAGAGAGAATATATACAGAGCAAAAGAATTACCATTTTTAATGTAAAAAATGAGAGTAGTTAGTTAACCTTACCTATGTGGTTCAGAACTGCATTCACATGTATTAAAAAGTCCAGATGTCCAACAGAAAACATATATGCACATATTTATAGTGTGTGTGCATCTTACTTTCAATTTATTGTTTTTGGTTTTTCTTTCTAAACTCTGAATTGGATACCTAATTTTTCAAATACTACTTTACACAGCTTAACAATTTATGTAGAAATGTGAAAGATGTGATACTGCCAAAACAAATTGCACTTAGCACTCATCATGTAATTACCTAAGTCTATCAGCCAGAAAGGAAATACTAGATTTAATAAACATGATAAGAATTAATAAAATAGTTGTTACCTAATTGTCAGTGTTTTTAATATAATACAATGGTAAAATGGTTTTTGTTTTTTTGTATTTTTGTTTGTTTTTTGGTGTCTGGCTGGTATGGAAATCCAAAACATGGTAAAGTATTAAATTAAGAAAAAAAAACACTGTACTCCTATGCGGTGGGTAATGTCACAGAGAAAGATGTTTCTAGATTGACTTTGCAGATGTAATTAGTTAAGGATCAAGATGAGATTATAATGGATTAGGGTGGGCTCTAAATCCAATTACTGCTGTCTGAACAAGAAGAGGAGAGAACAGAGAGACACAAAGAAACAAAGACAGACACAAAGGGGAAAAGGTTTTGAGAAAATAGAGTCAGAGATTAGAGTGATGCACCTATAAGCCCAAGAACCTAAAGGGTTGCTGGGAGCCATCAGAAACTAAGAAGAGGCAAGAAAAGATGCTTTCCTAGAGCCAGCAAAGGGAGCATGACACTACCAACACCTCGATTTCAGGTTCTAGCTTCCAGAAGTCAGAGAATATATTTCTGTTGCTTTAAGTGACCAAGTTTGTGGTACTTTGGTATGGAAGCCTTTGGACACTAATACATCCTCTTTTACAGATAATTCCTAGAAAGTAAGGAGAAGGTGACTGATGAGAGATGGGGGTGGGAAATGGGAAGGTATGATAATTCTAACTGGCAATATGCCATGTGAAACTAATTTAAGTATTATGCTACCAATTACAAATTGCTTCTTCTGAGTTATAAAGAGGCCCTCCTTATGTTTTTAAAATTCCATCTCCTCCGTTGCCTAAAAGGATTTCAGCAACTCTTTCTTTAGGATCTCTTGTTTCACCAATTGGTCTATCTCAAAACTTTTATTTTGCCCTCTCTAGTGTGTCTTTCTCTTTGGGCCTTAAATTAAATAGTCTAGTATCTTCCATCCCAAGAGAAAACAGACAAAAACAAGCATATCCTTTGACTTATACCCTACCTACTTTGGCTGTCATCCTAACTCTTCTCAGCCAGGACATTTGAAATATAAATCCACAACATATATTCCCCAATTTTACAAATTCCCCACTCCTAGCAATTTGATTTAGGTCCCTATAATATAGGTATAAATATATAATATTTTTTTTTCCCTCTGATAATGTCAATCATTCTCATATCTAAAGCATCCTATATATTCCAAATTTCAAATAAAATCAAATCTGTTTTTTCATGTTTTGGGCACTTAAAAATAATGTGTGAAGACTTAAGCAACCAAACCACAAAGGAAAACAACTAGTGATTAAAAATTGAAAGACGAAAAAAAAAATAAATAATTTTTTATTGATAGATAAAGTAGGGTGTTTTAAATAACCAAACAAAATAGTTTAATAATATAGAAGAAAGGGAGTAAAATATTAACAAATGCTATCCAACTAATTCAGAATTGTTATTTTTCTAAGGACAAAAGCAATTGAAATCCTGTGGGATGAATATTTTCAAACTGACCCTAATAGCGGAAGTTCAAAAGAAATTGAATTGATGGTTCTCTTATCTAGAAAAATTGAAAGATAAGAATTGACTGACAAACAAAATAGTATTCACTTATTCAGTAGAGTCACAATATGTACATATTTGATTAATATGAATTCAATTTTACACCAGCCAGAAACAAATAGGAGTAATTTGCTACCGCATGAACAAAGAAACACAACTAGCTCATTTGGTATTAACTGAAGAAACTGTCATCTGCACTGAGAGTAGAGAAAAAATATCCTATTATACTGATGTAGAGACAGTATGGCATATGCAACACCATGAGGACGATCTGCAATGGGTTATTTAAGGCATTTTCTAGGGTCATGTTGACTATATGTGATTTTCTCCTTACATAACAAATGTAGAACCTTAACCCCTGTGCAAACTTCAATCCCAGTGAATGAACTGAATGTATTTGATGGATATTGTGCTAAATGATTTAAAAGTCAAGTTTCAAGAGTGTCTGCATACAAAAAATGTAGGAAAAGGAATGATTAAAATTTGGAATAAATGACAGGAAAAAAGAAAATGTGAGAAATGATATGTGATGAAGTGCCACCGAAAAGTAATAAAAATTATCCCAATGTGGCAACAGAAGGAAATTATGGCAAAGTGAGAATTAAAGGAAGCAGAAGCAAAATAGGGATTTGATTTGTAGAGATCCAGTGACTATTGTTTGATCATCTTATATCAAAGAGGTAAACGTAGGGATAGGAAGAAGTCAATGATGAGTATTTATTTAATAACATTACTCCAAGAAAATTGTATGTGATGATTAGATGATTGAATATCCACTAGAGATGTAGAACACAAAATATTTGTATTCATGATTTAAAAAAATAATACAAATAATTGTTTTATTTTTAGCTGTGCAACTTTTAAGACACTAGTCCAATCCAATCATCTGGGTCATTTTATTTCATCTTTTTGGGGGGCTGGAGTTGGGATTGGGGGATGTTTTAAATGAATGTGAACATAAAGAAAAGTCTGTACATATGCTCCTGTGTTACTTACATGTGTTAGTATGCCAATTGCTTACATAAGTATTATTTAATTATAAAATAATCCTATGAGGTAGGCATTTATCATCACTAATTTAGAGACAAGAAAAGACTTGGACTGATTATATGACTTATCCAACAAAAAAGAGCAAGTAAGTTGTTGAGTTGGGTCCGAACTCAAAATATGACTCCGAAGCTGGCATTCTTAAGCCCAATTATATTGAGCATAAACTATGTGAGACCTATTCTCTCATAATGATACAATATCATTAACTCCTCACAAGGACTCTGCTCTGTGGAAATAATGGCTCCCATTTTACAAAGAGACTGAGTTCAAAGAGATTATGTAACGTGTCCACAGACAGATAGCTAACATGCTACTGAAATTAGAAATCAAGTTTTTAAATTTATATGCAGTTTGAAATAAATGATACAACATTTATAAAGTGAAATCAGTTTCCTTACTTATAAATAAATGTACACTTTATCGCAAATAACCCAAAGAGACTTGTTTAAAAAAAAAATTAGTTGTAAAAACCACCCAGTATTGGCTCAATACAGCATTACTTTTTACATTAAGAGGATTAAATTCAACTTACATTAACATTGCCAAAATAAAGATTTCATTTTTTAGGAACTTGAAAATTTACTTTTCACGCTCTTTTTGAGAATATATTGACTACTGTAAAATATCTCCAGGGTGACCAGCATGTCTAAGTGTCAGGAAATAAAACGGCTAATTTTCCTCTGTCTCATTCTTTTGGCCACATGGCGTCCCAGGAACAGAGTATAATAGAACAAATTAAGGCTTCCAGAGAATACTCAGCGAGCCATGCAGTTTTCTGGACAATCATTGCTAGGATGCTGTCAGCATCCATGTAACATTTTTGGCATCTGGAGACCATAAACCTCTCTAGGAAAGGAAGAAATCTCTTGGGCACAAAAGGCAAAAAATAACCACAGTTAAGTGAATGACATGACTGATATTTTTCTTTCTCACCTGTTACTCTCTTTACTATCAAAGAGCTCAACTCTGATTCAACTGATCAATAGTCTAGGGGAAAGAAATACTTTGTATTGTACAGAAACAGACACCTTGCTAATACTGGCATTATCTCTCTATTTCAATGTTATAATAAAAGGTTTAGTGCTTTACTTCTGATGACAATGCTTTCAAGTAAGTTGAGAATCTTGGACTTATTTCAGAGGGGAGGAATGGAGGATACAGAGGTAGTATCTGGTTATAAGAAATTGGACTGGAAGCATCAGCTTATTTTACATATCAGCAGCAGAAATGTTAAGTCAAGATGTTATCCAACTATCTTTAATGATAAAATCCATGTCCTTCTGCTAAAATACTGAGTCATTCAGACCCAGACATTCATTACAGCTATAACACATCCTTTACCATATAACACAATCCTATAAATCTAAATTCTTGAGGTCTATGAACTTTCAGCCTTTCTATCACATTTTACTGCTCACTAAATTTCCCTTGCCTGTCCATCTATGAACTGAGTTTAACCTGAGTTAGATCCAGATGGATCTCAGATCCAAAACTTTTTAAAGCCAGATGAGTGACTTCTAAGACTTATGATCAGGGAGATGTGAAGGCAGCAAAGGACACATTGTCTTCTTAGTGCCAATGCAGAACGGATTTTCATGTTGACAAGATGAGCTGAAATGTCCTTTGCTGTCTTTTTATATTCATTGCTGTCCCAGAAACTAGATGCTTAAAACCAAAATCTTTTCTTCCTGGAAATGTGTTAATACACTATAAAACTGATGCTATTGTTTTATAAATACATTTTTTAAAATTTTTGTAATAGATCTACATTTGACTTTATGCATATCTTTCAGAGCAGTCTTTGCTTTATGCTCTGATAATTTCCCATGTGATATAATTCCAGTATAAAGGCACTTGCAAGGTTACTAAATATACTTATTTTTAAAAATTAAAAACAATCCTGTTTTCATTTTTATATTGTTGTTCACCTGTGTACTTGACTGTAAATTCAGATTGAGTAAAATTACCTCAAAATTTTATTATTATAAAGCTATCATATAAAAATTATTGCAGAGTGAAGTACTTTATGAATAGTAGATGTTTTCATAAAAATCTTTTGAATAGCGTGTAGTGAAAAATAAAGAAAGTCTGAATGAAATACTATGTGAGATGAAACTTACTTACCAAACTCCTTGGGAACTGTTATAGAATACACACAATTGTGTCCCACACTGTAATTTTTTGGATAGTTTGGTGATAGAACAGTGCCTTCAGAACCAGTTGATCGACTTCCACAGGGTGCTAAGAAATAAAAATAAAAACATTATTTTTAGGAAAAAAATTAAAAATCTGCACTATGAATTTCTTCTTCATAAAAAAAATATATAGGTATTGGATTTTAAGGTGTATATTTTATTTTCAACTTTTAACAAGATCCTCCAGTGTTGACTATTTTAAAAATATGAAATTATACACATAGAAAATTCAATAAGTATTCAATTTACACTTCTCAGGTGCTAATATAATAATGTTTTAATGGTGTTATCTCTAAAGGTAATAATGGTGGCCTTGCTTTCATTTATGATGAGTGTGAAATTAATCATGTCTTTTATAAGGATGAGAAATTACATATGCAAGTGGGAAATTATTTGAATTGCTTTTAGGCCTTGAAACTATATTCAAATTTAACCCTGATTATGCTGCCATCAAATTAAGCATTTCTATACATGCAACATGAGTTGCTGTACAAACACATTCACTCACTCATTTAAGTATTCTATTGTCTCACCAACCATTATCTGCTTATGTAATGTACCTTGAAATCAGAGAAGTTGCTGGTGGTGCATTGAGGCAGATATATGATATGTTCATTACAAAGATAATAGTGAAACCAATGTGTGGAATATACTAAAAAGCATATGTACTTCATAGGGCCTGGTTTTCCAAAGCCTTGCAGTTTCAAATATTGACCTTGCAAGGACAGGAAATTTCCCTCAGGCTGTAAGTCTCTATTGCAAGATAAGGATCGTGGCACAGCAGGTTGCTGGCTCAAAGACAGACTAGTTACTGATTGTTATGTAAAGATACTGAGAAATTGCTATATGAAGGAATGTTTGCTAAGATCAAACTGTTGTTGATAGGACCACTTAATTGCCTTACTGGAAGTTTACCAGCCTATATTGTTTCACTGAAAGTTACCAGCCTATATTGTTTAACTATAACCCCACCTTTGTTCTCTTCCTGTAACTTCCTGGTCTGGAAAATAAATGCAGGAAGAGAACCTAATTTGGCATTAATTTCCCAAGGAAGGAATGGCTCTAGCTTGAGTGTCCCAAAGGGAGATTAACTACTTCAGGGCCTCTCACTGCTCAGTAGAGATGGGCTTTGAGTAATCCTTTGTGTCTCCGTCACCCACGGGAAGTGGGGTGACAAATCCATGGGGGGCGAAGCAACGCAAAGCAACAAAATGGTGCCCCGTGTGAGGACGTTCTCCACAGATCGGAGACAGACCTGCCAAGAATTAGAGAGGAATAGAACATCCGACGATTCATCCCAGCAAAGGGAGTCCCTAATAAGGGAGACGAAATGCACCCCAGTAAGGGAATCACAGGTGGCTTTTGATTAGTGACTGCACGCCTGCAGCAGGTCAAAGTTAGGCTTTTTCAACCTCAGAGATATTTTTTCGTTTTCTTTACTTTTAAAATATGGATAATTTGTTAACAAAAGGGGAAACTGAACATTCATTACAACTCCAATGTCTCCTTAAAGCAGCAGGCTGTAAGTAACTGAATGGGAGCTTGTAAAACTGTTAGTGGATATTAAACAACCATGTCCTTGATACCTCAAGGAAGGGAGCCTTAACATAAAAATTTGGGAACAAACTGGTCACTGGTTAATTATGCAATGGGTCTCGTTAAGGCTTCCCACCTAACCACTAGGAGTCTATGTCAAGTTGCTCTGAGATCTATCTTAACAAAGATCTAGTTCTTAACAAAGAACTAAGACATGTTTATGTCACCAAAAAAGGATAAAACTTAATCTTTGCCAGTGACTAAGAAAACTTTAAATTGGACAATCTAAAGTAAAGGAAGTTAATATTTCTTTACAGTTTTGGTATTGTTAGAGCATGTTTTTCTTTCTTATCAGCACAATGCTTCTCTCCTCTCTTAAAAGCAGTGGTTCTTTTCTTAACTGCATGTGCTACTCTTTTTCTCTAAAGACTCTGGAGTTTTATGAGGAAAAGCAGCCATGGTGCCAACCAGACCTCTTTTGGGTCTACTGCTCTTCTCCTAAAAACCTCAAGAATCAAATGGTTTCATCTCTGATTGGTGGCTCAGCTCTTGAGCTCAGTAAGCTGTTTGAGAAACAATAATTAGACTAAAATCTACCCATTTAACTAGGTGGTCTTAAATTTTCTGGCATCCACTTGGTTATCTTAAACAGACTTCTAAATTCTCTTCTAGTCTCATCTATGTATTTCTTCACAAAATCCTGTGATAGAATTCTATGCTATCTTCTTAAAGGAAGAAAATCTCTGCATCTTCTTGAAAAGGTTTGCATACTTTGTTTTACAATGTAAACTGGTTATCTTGCTTTCTTTGAGGCAAGGTGAAGCCTCACCAATAAGTCTTTTGGAAAAAAACACAATCTAAACCTGACTGTCCTTTTTACTAGTGAACATTTTTTTACATCTTAATCAAAACCTATAAAATATTTGTTCTTGTTGTTTATGTCTGCATATATGCATATGTAAGCTGTATGTTATGTCGATATGTTCATGTCTGTATGTGTAATTGTTTTATGTGCAAGGTACCAATTTGGCTTATAATTAATGTGTGCTCATTAAATGAATAAGTATACTTTTCAAGTTCACGTGACTTAAATCTTCTAAAGTTTTGATAGATATATTTTCAAGATTTGATTCAAACCTTTTACCTAAATTTGTCTCTAGGTCAATATGTCTCCTCGTTATCTCAGCTCTGCCTCCTGGCCATGCTGGGAGAAACAATATCTTTTAGACATAGACGGTGAATACTGCCCTCTGCCTCTCTGGATTCCACATGGCTCCAAATGACACGTGGAAACCTGGGACCTGAAATGGCTGATGAAAAGAAACTTATGCCAAATATCACATAGGCCCTAGTTAGCATTAAGTGATAAGGATATAAATCTAATACACCAAGTTTTTGGCTGGGAAACCATAAATATGTATTTGGTAAATATAGCTAAAACTCAAACTGGGCTTTGTATAATTTGCTCTGATAAATGGACGCCTATTTACTAACCTGAATGTATAAAAATGCTCTTATCAGCACACATCGCTGACTGGGTTTACTAGTCAAACAAATTACTAAAGATCTTTTCACTTAACTGCTCTTGATGCAAAATTGTAAAAGATTTTCTTGGTCCCTTAGATAACTGGTTTAAGAAACTTATTTCATGATAAGTTCTTGTGCTCTCTGCCTTTGAAACCTTTTGTCACTTTGGTTTTATTTTTTGTAGTAATTTGTGATCATATTCAACTAAATGTTTTAAGCCTTTTTGTTATTTAACAAAGCTTTCCAACACGAAATTCTGAAAGTTTAAAATAACTTTGAGGAATTCCAAGGGCCCTGGAGTTTCTCAAAGGATATATAAAAAATGTATCAGAACTAATTGGCTTATTTAATAAATTAAACTAATATGGGAAAGCATTGTCAGTTCTGAAGGTATTATGGATATGTGTTCCAAAATCTTGTAAGGTTCTTAAATATCTGTGTCTTGATAGAAGTGCTACCGGTCATAGCCTTGGTTTAATTATAATTTTAAAATGTTATGTCTTCAAATATTTTATGAAAAAATTCTGATAGGTATGGTTTCCAACAAACTTTGAGTTCATAGCTTTAAACTAAAGTTCCGAAATTCTAATGAAAAAACTGATGGGTTTGTGAAATTGTTCAAAAGGTCAAAACAACAAAAGTTAATTGGTAAATTAATTAAAAAGTATCATGGGTTTTTACAATTTCCTCATTTTAAAACACTGCTGGTTCTCCTAATGTTTCCCAAATATAAGAGAACTCTCCCTCTCTCTTCAGCTATCTATAACTAACAACAGTTTGGTAAAATGTCATTTCAAACAGAGATAAAAGCGTTTGTTTTTTCCTTATTTTATCCCCACCCCCCAAAATTCAGTAACTTTAAGTATTCTTATGATCATCATGGCAATGTGGCTATTTTTTATAAGTTCAATGAAAATTAACTCTCTCTCTCTCTCTTTATAACAGGATAGAATTTAGAACTTTGGATATAAGATAGCATGTCTCATTTCCAAGCTCTGACCTCTCTTTATGTTTGCTATAAGTTTGGCCTAAACTGCTGCTTCATCCTGCTGTTCACCTCTCCCCCCCACGTGGGACAAAACACAACCTGGGGAACAGCCTTCTCAGCAATGTGGGACAGATCACTGAAATAACTGTGAGCCAAGATGCTTCTTTCAATCACCACCTGGGAAAGTGCCTTCTCAACACTGAGAAATTTATGTAAAGAAAAGTAAGACCTTTTCAATCTAGATATTGATCATCAATGCTTTTATGAGGAATGCCTTGATCATAAAGGGGGAAATAACGTCTTCTCTACAAAAGCAGTTCTCTAAATTTTCCTGGCCTTAAAGAGGGTGTTTGCAACTTGGATGAGATATCCTGTTCTCAAACAAAAGACTTGTAATTGATCAAAAATTTTACAAAAGACTAGATGCTTTAGAAACAGTTATATAATGGACACTTTTAACATTAACCAACTCCTTGAACTCAGAATTAACTATTACATGGAGCAGAATCCCTTTCCCCAAGTTTCTACAATTGCTAATTACACCCAATTCACAGCACCTGGAGTGATGCCACTGCAGGTGCCTTGAGAGATGATGATATCACCAGTCCTCACCTGAAGTAAGTTAAAATGACTTGCTATGCTAAATGATAGTAACTTTGTTTTTTTTTTTCTTTTTTGACGCGTAAGGGGATTGCAACCCTCAGCCAGGTGTGGTCCGCACCACGCTCAGCCAGTGAGTGCACCGGCCATCGTATACAGGATCCAAACCCACAGCCTCGGTGCTACCAGCATCACACTCTCCCAAGTGAGCCCTGGGACCGGCCCTAAATGATACTAACTTTGCTTTAACAAAATGCTTTTTGTCTTAACTATGCCAACCTGATCTATAGCTTTTGCTTTTGCTTTTAAATAAACAAAACGGGGGAGATGTGGAATATTCTAAAAAGCATATGTACTTCATAGGGCCTGGTTTTCCAAAGCCTTGCAGTTTCCGATATTGACCTTGCAAGGAAAGGAAATTTCCCTCAGGCTGTAAGTCTCTGTTGCAAGATAAGGATTGTGGCCCAGCAAGTTGCTGGCTCAAAGACAGACTAGTTACTGCTTGTTATGTAAAGATACTGAGAAATTGCTATGTGAAGGAATGTTTGCTAAGATCAAACTGTTGTTGATAGAACCACTTAATTGCCTTACTGGAATGTCATCTGGCTTGTTTCACTGAAAGTTACCAGCTGTTATACTGTTAAACTATAACCCCACCTTTGTTCTCTTTCTGTAACTTCCTGGTCTGGAAAATAAATGCAGGAAGAGAACCCCAATTCAGTGTTAATTTCGCAAGGAAGGAATGGCTCTAGCTTGAGTGTCCCAAAGGGAGATTAACTACTTCAGGGCCTCTCACTGCTCAGTAGAGATGGGCTTTGAGTAATCCTTTGTGTCTCCGTCACCCAGTGGATGTGGGGTGACAAATCTGTGGGGGGCAAAGCAACACAAAGCAACACCAATGTTTCTGGTAAATTTATAGATGGTGGTCCTATTATTCACAAGACAGGGAATGCAGTAGGATTCACATTCTGGAATTCAGAAAGACCCTGAGCTACTAATGAAAACTTAGGTATCGAAAGCATGTGGATGATAGTTGATATTCTTTAAGTGAATTAGACCACTCAAAAAAGTAAGTAGAATGAGAAAAGATGGCCAAAGAGGAGGGTCTAGGGAGCACCAAAGGATTAGATAAAGAGAGAGTGGATATAGAGAAGTTAGTCTCCTGGGAGTCAGGGGAAAATACAGTTTCAATGAAATGAAGGTGTTCAAAGATTTAAATGTTGCAAATTAATAAATGAAAAAGGAATTTGGGTTGACTGGGCAATCTGGAGTGTAAGAGAGTAGGTTGCTTCTTCCCCAAGACTATGGTTTCCATGAGGAGGGATTTTCCTAAACTCACCTGCCCTGGCCCCACCCTTTACCCCTGGGAGGCAGAATGAGTTTCCTGATTGGTAAACCCTGGACCAGAACTTCTATTCTTCCTTCAGGTGGAAGCCATCCTGTCAGCAGAGCACACTTACTGGTCTGCTCATTTGCAATGTGAGTTTTTCAGGGTGAGTCTTCTGAGGGCAGGGCTGTGGTTGTTATATCAGCTAGGAGGAAATCCATTGTTACTATTCCTCATCTTTTATCAATATTAAAGCTGATGATTTGATTTCCTTCAGCTTGTTTCTTAATTGGCTTTGAACTTGCGCAGGAAGGACAGAGTCTAATTTATTCCCCTCGAACATGAAAAAGGAGGTTTTTGTTAATAACAGTGGTTTCAACTAGAGCAGCTTTCCTCAAATTACAGCCAGCAGATCAAATCTAGTCCATGAACCAAGAAAGTTTCTTACGTTTTTAAAGAGTTACAAACCAAACAAAAACTACCGAAGAATATACAACAGAGGCAGATGTGACCAGCAAAGTCCAAATACTATCTGACCCTTTATAGGAAAAGTTTGCTGACCCTTGAGCTATATACACCATCCAACTACCTGTATAAATTGGAGAGGAATGTAGGGAGTAGTTGGGGGGGAGAGGCAAAGCTGAATGAATGTTTGTTTCTGTCATTTTATTTAACAGGGAGAAAGGAGTCATTATAAAGGGAAAATCAAGAGCAGTGACCTAAAGATAAAATCAAGAACAAAAGTGGAACTTCAGACATCACTAGTAACACTCCTCTGTGAGTTGAGAAAAGGGCTGGAGACTAGAAATACATAAGTGTAGGTTTTACAAATGCCTGATTTTCCTTTTAAAGAACACTGGATGAAGTGGTGATTAGGTGTCTCCAGAAGAGATGTGACAGTTTGACAAAATCAAAACTTTTTCTGGATTCCTGGCCAAAGTTTAAAAATATAGCAATATATTTAAAACACACGCACACGTGCGTGCACGCACACACACACACACGCACACGCACACACACACACACCACAAAGTGTATGTTGTATTGAGTAAGGTGGCTAATGAATGTTCTGTTTTTTTTTTTTTCTTTAATGTTGTGTAAAAGGGTAACAGTTAGAATTAAACATACTAAGATTAGCACTTTCCAAAAACAAAAATAAATTGACAGTGATGATAATAACCAAAGATGTATCACTCTCATCAGTTGTTATTGTTTGAAATTAGAGTAGTCAGGTGTATTCTTATTTCAGCACTGATAACTTTATTGAACTGATAATGCTACTAATGAGAGACTCATTCAGGAACGAGCAGTGTGTTTTATGTTAACTTTCTTTCTGATTTTTAGGTGCTCCAAATTTAAAATTGCAATATTTTCTATGTGACAAAAACTCTTATATTTATATTTGTCAAGTAGGAGGTATAAGAGCATCTAACTCAAGTTCAGCTCTATAACTTAGTCATGAAAATTCTGCCATCCCACATTAATATGTGTCTGACAGCCTCAGTTTGTTTTATATATTTTATTCTGCATATTGGACATTTATGATAACTTTTATTGAAAATATTTATAAATATGAAGCGGTTTTTTGGTTTTTTTTGTTTGTTTGATTTTATCTTTTAACCAAGAATGTATGCAAGGTCACAGTTTAGTACATATTCTTAACTAATACTATGGTACAGTCTGTTATTTGTACTGGAATCCATAATTTTATGTTTCTTCTGGTTAGTGCCTACACCATGCCTTACTTTATAGTCAGTATTATAGTGACTGACAATAATTATGTAGTAAGTTATTAATATAAATAAAGAAAAATTAACTATGCTCAGAGATACAGATCTGTTGTGCTTTTTTATGTTTATAAATTATAAATGATATAATGACTAATATTGATTCTCCTAATATTGGCCTCTAGAAGCTTTTCATAGTCTCACATCCTGTTTTAATTTCCTTTTATTGGCTAGCAGAAAAAAGGGAAACTTTTTTTTTTTTTTTTTTTTTTTTTTTTTTTTGCTTTTTAACAATCAGTAGAAGATAAACGCAAGCCAGGACTTTGAATACTATGCTTATTTTTGCCATTCAGCATATACCACATGTACCCAAGGGCCTTTTGTCAAACCGGCTCTTGTTTCTCTAAATATTCTATATCCATTATAATGCATTAAATATAAGAAATCATCTGTTTCTGATTGTAACTTATGTGGTACCATAAATTTATACAGTTAATTATCATGTTTGTGGAACATATGAGTTATGAGAAGACATGGTTCTATGATTAAGTAAGTGTGGGAAATGCATGATAAAAGATATAGTGAGCTCCATTAAGAGAACAGTAAACTCATGTCTACCAGTTCACAGGAGCAGATCCATGATGGCATTTCATCAATCTGGGGCATATCCTCATTGAGTGAACTCATCCATATAGTTTAATTTATTACTTTTCTTGTTTTCTCTTTTTTCTGTTTGTTTATTTCTTAAAAATCTTTCTCTTTTTTTCTTTTTTTGGCTCAATTTGTGTGGTATGTTTTGTATAAATAAAATATGGGCATTATCCAACTATACTGTATATATTCTTGTTTTACCCCTGAATTATGTATGCAGTGATTCATAGACAAAAGTGGTATTTCCAGAGAAATAAAGGCAAGAGACTGAAACCAGCCTTTAAGGTTTCTAGCCATCCAAATGAAATGGACTTTATCCCTGTTGTTTGTGCAGGGGTACGTGTGTGAGATGTAAGACAACTGAAGAAGAAGTAGGAGAAGAAGAGGAATCTTATTAGTGAAACAGAAGAACCTCAAGTCATTTGTATGGAGGAGGTACTTCTTGAATGTTCAGGTATCTCAGAAACTTTATAATGCATACAACATAGCCTTAAGCTACTTGCAATTTTACATCTGTCTCCTCACTTGTGCAATGTATAATTTATGAGTAAATATACTCTATAATGAAAATTATTATATAATGTAGAAATTATTCTCAGAAAGCAAGTTAGGTACTTTTAAAAGTGATGACTTCTTGCAGGTCACAAAAGAGCAATGTGGTATATTAAATCAATAACTGACTAGATGTGGCCTGTGACTTCTTCAGTTTGAAAGAACTGCTGTGCCTCACAAAACTGCTGGTACACTTCTAGTAAATTACTTATTTCCTAATATAGCCTGATTGAATGTCACAAATCATAAATCTTCCTATAGAATGTGCTTGGAAGTTATATGTCCCATGGAGCATTTTTTTTTAAGAGAAGGTCTTTTCGAGTCTTTAAACTCTGATATGAATTTGAATGCCAACAGTTACTATTGCCAGTTTTGATTTAAAGATTAAAAGTACTATTGTTTTTTCTCTCTTTTGTTCAAAATCTTGATCTTAGTGAAAACATCTAACTATCCTGCCATTCCTTCCATGCTCCTGTTCTTGTCTCCTATATGAGCATAGGAAGGTAAGTATTTCCTCTTGTTTATCTGCCTCAAATGACAAGCCTCCAATAATGCTATTTTATCATAATGGTGACACATACTACTGTAAATTATAAACTATTGGACTAAGCATTTTATTTATTTTTATCTTCATTTTCCTCCATATTACTTCTGATCCATTCATATCTATTTGTCTGGAAAACTGTAAGTATAATATTGCTATGAGTTTTCTATTGCTTCATCTGTTCACCAAAAAAAAAAAGTGAAAAACTGTCTTGATTATTCATGAATTAATTTTGTGTTATAATTTCACACTCCTTTTTAATATAAAAAAATTATCAGTGGCTTGTAAACCATTTTAATAGCACAAAACATAGTAGGATATGAGCTTCTACATCTGTCACCCCACTGATTGCCTGGACTCATTCATTTGATTTTGCTTGCTAGGAAGGCACCAATAAAATCAGCCTTCATCCCTCAGTGCTCCGTTAGCTGTGTTCTCCACCAAAGAGTGTGATGTTAGGGAAAAAGAGTCATTCTACAGCAAAAATCTATGAAGAGCTATAGTCCTTGGCTAGATCTTCCAGGTTACCATACACAAATTCTACTACTAATAATAGTCTTAGGGGTGTGGACAGTAAATCTATGATACCTATGTCACTTATCTATTACCCCCATTTTAAAAATTGAGATTTAGATGATAAGCCTCCAATAATGTTATTTTACTATAATTTTATCACAATAATTTACATACCATAAAATTCACCCTCTTAAAGTACACAATTGGGTGGTTTTTAGCATATTCACAAATTGTGTAACCAACACCACTATCTAATTTCAGAACTTTTTATCACCTCCAGAAGAATTCCAGTGCCCACTGGCAGTCACTCCCTATTTCCCCCTCTCCTGCTGCAGTCCCTGCCAATCACTAATCTATAATTTTGTAGGAAACTGTATAGGACGACAATTTCTTTAAGTGATTTGAATTGAGTTATTGGAGGTTTTTGAAACTAAAATCCCTTTTATCACTTTGTTGATCTATTTCTCTCTGAGTCATTGCTTTTTAGAGATGACAGTGTTTCATAATGTAAAAAGCTACTTAAAGCAACTACCATGTTAGTATAAAAATTACTTGAGAGGGAAAAAAAAACCATTCTGTAGTAATTTATTAACTCCTACCATATCTCACAAATGTTGCTTTCTTATGTAAGTCTTTTCTCACTTCTAAACTTGTTCAGAAGCCCCCATTATACAGCTCTCCATCAATTAATTTCAAGACATTGATTACAGTTTGTAGTTATATACTTATTTGTGGGGTTCTCTGATTGATGTCTATATCTATCTCTAGACTACAAGATCTACTAAATGAAATTGTCCATGCCCTTGTGGCACACCATTTATATCTCTGCAGCCTAGCATAGAGTCTGTTTATGTAAAAGGCTTCCAATATTAGGAAAAATAATAAAATACAAATTATTAACATCTTGCTATTGCCTAAATACATGGAATGCAAAATTCATAGATATTTAAAACCCTTTGTTTGGGGTAGCATAGCAGGATACGATATAAAACCCAACACTTTGGAATCAGAAAGGTTTAGGTTTAAATTCCAGCTTCACTATTTACTGACCAAGTTAGACTTGGAAGAGAAGGTAATATGACTGGAAATGGAATAGAAGTGTTTGTTTGATCTGGTATTGTATGCTAGGTAAGACGAATTAAGGCACTGTCCTGATCTACTCCAGAATCTTCTGGAGGTGATATAATGATGTTTTAATAAAGCCTTAGAAAGATGAACTAACCTCATTAATCCCAGGTAGGTACAAAAGTTAAAAGAAATGGAAGAACTTCCTTAGTAGTCTGCCAAACTTCATCCATGACAGAGATGGGAATGCCTGTCACTAACCCTACAGTGAGCATTACTGTCGTCCAGGAGGAGCTCATGGCTTTTATTTTCCTCTCCTCTTAATTTTCCCTAGCGCTATGGTTTAAGTGTTTGTCCCCTCCAAAACTCATGTTGCAGCTTAATCCCCGATCTGGTATTTGAAAGTGGGGCCTTTAATAGGTCATTGGATCACAAGAGCTCTGCTCCCCTGAATGGTTTAATGTGTCAATAATTTAATGGGTTATCAGAGAGTAGTGGCTCTATAAGGAGAGGAAGAAAGCATGTGGGTGTGCTGTTGCTCAGCCCTCTTGCCACGTGATTCCCTGTGTCCCCACAGGACTCTGTAGAGAGTCCTCACCAAGAAGAAGGCTCACACTAGATGTGTCCCCTGGATCCAGGACTTCCCAGCCTCCAAAACTGTAAGCAATAAATTTATAATTTCTTTATAAATTGTCCCATTTCAGGTGTTCTGTTATAAGCAACAGAAAACTGACCATGAGTCCACCTAAGGATCAAGAGTAGCGTACTCCATCCCAAAGGCAGAAAAGCTACCACTTCAATTCAGATATTTTCCAAGGGGTAGGGTCACTGGCTGGCTACCGAAGGTCGATGTGTATGTGGGCCTCTGCTTCTTTGTATTCTTCATCCTTCAGAAGTCCAGGGGGAAAACAAGAGCCAATACTACTAGATAAAGGGAGGAGAATCGGGACCATCTTCTCCTTTTTCTTATAATTCAGGGGCTCTTTTCCTTGTTCCATGAACTTGGATGAGGAAAAAAAATCTTTATTTTCTCTAGATCCCAACTGAATTTTTTTTCCTAACTGAATTTTAACATTTTCTTTAGTCATGAACATAGGCAACAAAGCGCAGTAGTATGAAAAGTAACTGGGACTTTGTCACTAGTAGAAATCACAGATAATTTGTTACATTATAATCGTTACAGAAACCTCAAAATATTGCTTATGCTCATTACTACTGAAAATTACAGTAGCTTTTAGACCTGCTGCTAGAACTTCTAATTAACACATTAATTCAGAAGTACATATATCTTTATAGCAAACTGTGTTTTTAAAATAGTTTTTATGTACTTTTCTAACTATATTTAAATATAATTGGTTTCCTTTTCAAGTCTATGTGCTTTGTTTTATTTTATGCACTTAAAAGGATGATTCTAGGGCTGGCCAGTTAGCTCACTCAGTCAAGCGTGGTGTTGCTAACACCAAGGTCAAGGGTTAGGATCCTTATGCTGGCCAGCTGCCAAAAAAATTTTTTAAAAAATTAGAGATTCTGAGACAGAGTCCATAGGCTGAATCAAAGTGTGTGAAAAGTTTAGAAACCCCTATTCTAATTAGATTACTCCCAAGCCACTTTTCTTTTTCTTTGTCATTCCTGTCTATTCTTTCCCTCAAGAGAGTTTGGCTCAGAGATTGTTGCTTTGGCCTAAGAAGAACTGGAAAATATTAGTTGCATTGGAGGATGCATTCTTGCTTGCTCTTTTGTCTCTTTTCCTAACAGGATTGATCAGTTATTCCCTAATTCAGAAAGGTCTCAAAACTCAGGTTTAGAACTTGGGGAGAAATAGCCAGTCTTAGGGCTGGCTTAGGCTTAAGGCTGTTTAGAACCACAGGGTAAATATGGTTCGGCTTTACTCACTAACTCTCCTGTGTGGTTCTGTCTCACTCACTAGGTTTGTGTTTTGGAATTAATGGCCAAATTCGCTGTTGCACAGAGAACACTATTTTATCTTCTTTTAAGCTTATATCTCTCTTAGGAGTCTTGGAGTGAATTGTTTGCTGGTTGAAGTGTTAAGTTTAAAACGACAAAATTTTCTTTGTGTAACAAAAGAAACACAAGCAGCAATCTACTCCCCTCCTTTAGAGTGTCTCCTTGAAAACATAATCGGCATGACCTTTGGATTTTATACTGCAAGGTCACCAGCTTTCTGACCATTGGAATTGTAAACTCCTGAAATTAACCGAAGGTTCTCACATGAGGTATACAAAAGACAAGGTCATCAATTAAGACAAGGTCTCTCAAAGAGATAAAATAAATTTTAACTGTTCTTTCGTTTACTTTACTGTGTAAATTTGTGTGAGATTTTGTCCAGTCTACATAGCATGTTTTGCAAACTGCCTGCAATGTGTGTTGCATTCTAGGTATGTTTATTCAATAATAAAACTGCTTTCTTTCTGTTCTAAATTTTGTGGAATGAACTCTGTTAGCAGGATTTTTATTTTCCCAACAGAATTAAAAATTTGGCTATCCTTATATCTTTCATCTCATTACCTTAATGTTATTTGAATTAATATCATTCCCTAATACCATTTGAATCTTGCCATGACTTCTAACAGTTACCGTTATATATTTTACTTTCTTCATCTGTAAGGAGAGAATCACTAGGTTCATTCAACTTTGTGTATAAATATATACTTTTCCTATTGGTCTGCAAAAACTGGTAATACATTAGGAAGGCACATTTGAGGTCTGACTTAAATATAGACTCCTTGGTAATAGAGAATGAAAGACACATTAGTTCAGCATGATGGCCCATCTGGAGACATGATCTAAATATGAGCCCCAAGTCAAAGGTCACAAAAAAGTATGCTCTGAATTATAAGCATTAATTTGCAATGAAATTGCTTCATACACAGGCTACTCTACATAGTATGCTCCAGACTGCATAGCAGCAGGGTTTCTTTATAACAATGTTAATGATTTTATAGACTAGCATACAGGAGGCCAACTGGAGGGATAATGCATGTAAGAGTGCCTGGAAAATAGCAGGTGCTCAATAATATTAGCTTCCCTTCTTGTTTCCTTTTAGATAATACTTTTCCCCCCATTACATGGAAATGAAACATGCTTTGGTTTTATCCCAATACTACTTTACCTTTTTTCAATCCAAAATACATTACACCTCTCTATAGAACATGGTTCTGATACATAATCTGTGTATTATATTTGTGAGCCAAATTTTTATGTGCTACAGATGAAAGACAGATGTTTGATAATACTCAAATAATTTACCCCTAGACCTTTATTTTATGAATCTTTCACCTACATGTTTTAATTATATCACATATTTAAGTAACATCAAATGCCAAATGGCTTAGCATATTAGACTAGGTAATCTCTATATGCATTCATAACGAAATGGGGCTGTGGAGTTATTTCACATCTGAAAAGAATTTTGTAAACTTCAAATACATTTGAATAAGGATCTTAGCTTGTCATTCAAACAAAAAGTCTGAAATTAAAGTTCAGTTATTTACTTCTCCATACACACAAATAATATTATTTCCTTAAAAGTTGGTCATATGAGGTTACTAATTTGAGATAACTCTAAAGTCGGAAAGCTATAATTATGAAATGGACTTTTTATTCTTTGTTTTTATTTTAAAGCTTTTTCTTCAATTGATAGGGTAAGAGGGCCCTCCTTTTAAAAGTTTTTATCATTTCACATATAGTTGGAAGCTGAAAAGAGAATGGTGCCAGTTGACTTGGATGTCTAATATTAACATATTTGTGCTTTTGCACTTTGGACAGACTGAGAGGTCATTGGTAACTGAGTACTTTTTTTTTTTTTTTTGCATAATCCAGGACTTCTATTAGTATTCATTAAAAGAAGGTATTGAAAACAGTGTCACAGACTTTTCAAAGAACAGAGTTGACATCATGCATCCATTTATAAAACATTTAACCAACTAAAATGTTCCAGGTACTCTTAGGTTCTAGAGATATAAAAAGGTCAATTCAAGATCCTTAGCAGAATTAACCAGTTTACCTATAGGGCAGTGATTAAGATCATAGATCCACAAAAGACTGCTTTGAACAAGGGCCTGAACCTTTCTCTGTGTCTTGGTTTCCTCATCTGTGAAACAACAATAGTAACAGTCCCTACTTCATGGAGTTGTAGTGAGGTATAAAATAATGTGTGTAAAAAAAACTTCAAACTGTGCTCAATACGGTTTAGCTGTCATATCTCTGTAATCCTCCTCCCACAGTCTTGCCCACTTGAACCACCTAAAATTCTACCAGCATTCGAACAATTTACTCCTGCTTCTACACATCTGCATGTGTTGAACCGTAGGGGTGAAACATACCATCCCTTTATGCTGTATGGCTCACCTAGTTCTCTCTTATTTCTCTTTTCGGTTTCAGTTCATATATCACTTTCATAAGGAAGCCTTCCCTGATTTCTCTTTGTAACTAAGTCAAATGCACCTCCAGGCTGTGCTCGCAGTACTCAGTTTTTATTTCTAGCAATGGACCTTAGCTGTCTGAATCTCATCAGAGTGTAATCTCTCTAAGGGCAAGGACTATGTTCAATTCATGCTTTTATCCCTAACACTTAGTGCAGGACCAAGCATATAACTGGTATTTTTGAAAGCCTGAAAGAAAGGAATGAATAAATGATATGATCACTTCTTTGGAATAATTGACAAGCTAGTAGTTTTTTAACAGTCCAAATATATTTATTCTAAGAATCTTATGTTATAATCACCCATCAGTTGGATGCTCACTATATGCTGTAACAATGGTACTGAGTACTGTGAGCAGTACTTCCAAGAATACTGTACTGGTACTGTGAGCAGTACTTCCAAATTTAATGATTTACCTATTAAAGTTCTGAGGCTCTAAAAGTACCTGGGACTTTACGTACATCAGAGAAATCTTTACCAAAGATACAGTTGCAATTTTAGATATAGATATTGATTTCATCCTGAGAGCTCTCAGGAGCAGGGGGGGGGAGGGTAAATAGAAGTGTTTGTTTGTTTGTTTGTTTGTTTGTTTATTTATTTATTTATTTATTTATTTTTCCCATTAGACAGACAAGTGACTAGATGCCTGAGGAAGTGAGAGAGTTAGCCAGCCAGAGAGCTGGAGAAAAAGTATCCTATGAAAAGAATAGAAAGTGCAAACGACCTGAGGTAGAAGCGTGATCAGTTCTTTGAAGAAACATCAACATCAAGGAGGACAGTGTTGCTCAAAGACTGTGTAAAGGGAGAGAATAGTAAAAAAGTCAGGGTATATATGGCAGATGAATTAGAGCTTTGTATCATAACATCCTTGCCATTTTTTCTGATTTGGGAAGCCATTGGTGGATTTTCAGTAAATACATGATGTAATCTGATGTGTGCTTTAAAGATCACAGTTGTGTTTAGAAGGTACTGTATGGGGTAAAAAGGAAGGAAAGAGAAAATCATTAGGATAGAGGCACTCTGGATGAGGGGAGAGCCATGCTACTAGGTGAAATAAATCATCACAATGTGATTAGATGAAATAAATCAAATAATATTAAGGAATATAAGGAATGTCACTATTTTTGTTTTGTTACCTTTACCTAATATTGAGTCAGATTATGGATAAAAATCATATATGACTGCTACTTTAATACAGGACTCTGTAGATAACTAAATTAACATAGTTTCAACATACTTTTCAAAGTATAAAAAGCAAAAAGGAAAGAAATTATTTTCTAAACACAACTTATTTTTTATATCACCAAATGAATTGTAGGTACAGATATGTTGTTCTGCTATCATTTAATATATGTGACATTTTCATGAGATAAACTGCAGAGTTTCTCATCACTGAGCAGGTCTTACCACGGATGCAATCATTTTGGATCTACTTCTGACAAATATAATCTCCCAGCATCCAACTTAAGCTCTTAAAAATATTTTCTTCAGATTTAAAATGTATGCTGTCCTAAGCCATGAAAAAAAAATGTACCTTCTAAAATATATAAAATTTGTAAATTCATGTGGTTCAAGTTACAAATATTTACTAATAGCCTGCTTGTATAAATTAATGTTACATGCTCAACAAGAGCGTGTAGCCCATGGCTTCATGGAGCATATGCTTTTCTAGGATGAGACTGAAGCAACATTATGAGAAAAAGAAAAATATAGTTAGTTGTGTTCTAAGAGTTTGCACAGTACGGTCATGTTGGTATTTATTTTTACATTAAAATATTTTTAAAGCTTTCATTATTTTGGCCTTTAGGAATCACAGTCTAATAGCCAACTTATGTACTCTAAAGCAAAGCCTACTAGTGAGTCAAAATTTCCTACCCATGATCTCAGAAACTTCAGTCAGGATTCCTACTGTGGGATGAGACCTAGCAAAAACAGCAGCAGAGGACCAACCACCAACCTCCCAAACACTACTGAAATCAGAGCCATAAACACATTAACATGACAAAGGCAACCACTAGAATAACCAAAATTAATATAACTCTTGAAGACTGAAGAGAGGGGCTATGGATGTCACATAACTTTATCTTTCATTTCAGGTAATCAGTAGAAATTATCCATAGTTGGTAAATAAAGAAACAGCTTCATATGTCATGTGGAGTCATGGAAGTGCAATTAGAAACTGAATTAATTAGAAGAATTGGCTTATGGGAAAAGGAGGATTAGAGAGGGATCAGACAGATAACCATTGCTTTAAATATAAACTATTGCATATTATTTTCTTATTTATCATATGCATATTTTCCTTAGATAAATACAACATTTATCTTAAAAAATCATAAAAAAAAAAAAGGTTGGTATTCATGAACAATGAACACTTCTGGATCTATTACACATGCTTTAACCACAAATTTTGACTTTTAAAGATGAAGTTATTACATCTGAAAATCAGCCAGTCCTGTGTATAATCTCTGTGTATAATTTCTGTATATATGTATGACCCTGATCAGGAAATTAAAATGTATTAAGCTCTTCTTATTGTGTGATTGTAACAGCCACAGAACCAAGTAATAATTTAAATAAGTTATTCAATAGAATTTTCCCAACCTTACAAATTACACAATATGATCTCATGATTAGATATAATAAATGAATATGAATAAGGATATGAAAAGGTCACATAACTGACCCAAGCCTTTTGTTTAATCATTGTTTAGGACTAAATATATTTAGTTCTAAAACATAGGCTTTTCCCCCAACTCTATTAGAATTATCAGCTGTGGTCATAAATTTATATTAAACATTTTTCTAATAGCATAAAGAATTCATAGATCAAATTTTATTTGATATTTATAATATCTCAGCATTATGGTTAAAGTCTAGCGATATCTAACTTAATTGATGGTAAAAATTATATCTCTTGGGACTTTTTAAAATACTCAAAACCTGTCCTATTTTCAGGAGCGAGTGAATGTGTGTATTCATATAATAATACAGATAAATTATATTTAATTAATATTAGGTTGACATAAATATACTGGTTCACTCAAAACATAAAACTCAATGCAAAATTCAATGCAGGTTTTATAGCACTTTGCTTATTTTGGAGCACTGTACTGGAAATCACAACTCCAATACATTAACATGCAAATATTTGTCTGTAACTTTACTAGACTCTCTGCATGTGTTGTGTTTATTAATTGAATCTTCACAATACCTTACTGAATAATAGCTACTAATATAGTTTTAGAGATTTGAAAATTAAGGTTCAGCTTGCCTCAGGCCACAGGTGCCAAAATGATTTGAACTCAGGTCTGCTCTAGCCTCTAAATTGTCTACAGTTATGACTATTCAACCAACATTAAGTAGACATAATTAGTCTAAAATTGATCCTATGAAATAGCTTTTGTTCAGAAGGAATTATTTTTATGTATTATGGCACATTGCATGATACAACTGACATTTTTGTGACTACCAATATTCAAACCTATTGGAAAGGAGTAGGATTATTTTAAACAGGCATATTCTCAGTGAATGCATGCTATACTCTGGTGCTCCCGACTTTCTCATCTGTCATTGAAAGCCGTCTATTTAATCATTTATCCCGGTGATGAACACCTATCCTATTGATATTTTCTGCGATACTCATATTTCTCCACTGGGTCTTTTGGATATTTTGTATTTGGTTCTTGGAAATTTTCAAGAAATTTTCCATGGTTTCTAAATGATTACTGATGGTAAATTTTGAAAAGTACTTTCCTAAGGTTATTATGTTTTTCTGGCTATAAACACATTTCTCTTTTGTATGGCTCTAAATTCTAAGACAACATGGTCACTAGCTCTCTTAAATTTCCCATGAACCTCCATGCCATCAATTATTTTTTTCTCTTTGTAAGAATTAAGCCTAAAATAGTTATTTATCTTTTTATTGCCTTTGTCTTCTGATAGATGAAACCATTAATTCAGGTCAAGAATCAGCCATCTGTTCTGTTAATTGGTAGACCAATTAATAGATGTCTTCCATTTATTTATTTCTTATAACAGCATTTTGAAGTAAAGAATTTAATTGTCCCCTTTTTTAAATGACAGACAATAGCCCAGAGAGATAAAATTACTTACATAAGTCAGAAATCATGCACATATAATTCTCATAAGTAAATATATTCCACAGCTAGGAAAAATTGCTACATATATAAGATATCAAAAGTTGAAGTTTTTTTTATCTGAAATTCATAGTAGGAAATACACTTTATATTATGGCCCAATGCAAACACTCACAAATACACACATAAATGTGTTCACATGCACACACACATGTATGTGGATATATGTATATTTATTTTATTTTATTTATCTCTGCATGTAAAACTGAAAAAAAATTCTATAAAATAATATTTACCCTTACTATGTTCCTTAAATTAAAATATTTTTTATTTTCTTTTTCTTTTTAATTTAAATGGATTTGATTCAATTCTATGTGTTTTATAAAAATGTTAGTCATGACCCAATGAATTGATTTTATGACTCACTGGTGGTGAACCATAGTTTGGAAAATCTGCCCTAGATGATATCATCTCTGTGTCACTTTTGTACAATGCATCAGGACCACTTAACTGACTAAGGAGACTGTGGTAATCTTCCAGTGATATCACGGTTTCTCTCTCCTTCCTAAAATGTTCTTTTTCACCATATCTCTATTCACATATATAGAGAGTTATATACAAATGTGTGATTTGTAGGCATGCAGTATTACTCCTCCTTTTAGACAACTAATTCTTAGGAGAAACATATATTCTCCATATCCTTATTTCATGTAAAGATTTATCATCAATTCTTGATGATATTGAGTTATTGCACTTATTTACTTGTTTTGAAATGTCAGTTTCAGTCTGTTTGTTCCTAATTTACTCAGCCAATATTTTTTGAGCACCTGATGTTTCAGGCACTCTTCTAAGTCCTGAGGCCACACAGATGAAAACAACAGGCAATATCCATGCTCATAGAGAGCTCACCTATTATATTATACACATTGCTTTAGAGACACTTAGGACTACAAGCACTTTTCCAAAACCATCTCTTTATTGAATTCAATTTAAAAATCTGATAAAATTATCTGCATTGACTCTACCACACTTGTAGATGGCATGTTGAATGGTGGACTTTTTAATATACAGAAATGGCTTTAAACATTTCTTCATTCTTTCTAATAATAAAAACTCAGCAAAATAATATGTTTCTTACCATGACAACTTGGTAGGATTCTATTCCATCCAGGTCTTCCATCATCTCCCATGATACAGGTGAGTGTAGAGTAACCTTGAAGAACATAACCAGCATCACAGTAATAGGTGACTGTTGAGCCTAATTTATAATCCATTCCAAGTCTGGTGCCATTCATTATATTGCCTGGATCAAAGCAGGACTCTCGGAGTTTTGCTGTAAAACAGTGTTGATATAATATTAATTGCTTAAAATACTATTTTCTATGAAACCTTTAGAATATGTTTATTTCTTCCTCTAAACTGAGAAAGCACCAGCACCCTTTCTGTCTCTGTGTGAGGGCTCAAAGTGCAAAGTAACCTTTAACCATACCTGACATTTTGCAAATTCATATTGATAAGACAATAAAATCTTTATAAGTTTCATTAAAATCAGTATCTAATGTATGTAATCAAACATAGGGTTTTAGAATTTATTATAAATTATTATAGGCTGTAATTACTTAAGAAATAGTAAAGAATGTACAATGTAAGGGTTATCACAATAAATTCAGGATAACAAATGTGATTTTCTACATCAGAAGTTATTTCATATTGAGAAGTCAGGAAGTGGGTGCATCTTTAAATATGAGTCACAGAACCACTGAAATTTAAGTCAACAATATTTCTGTGTTTGGCTACTATAAACTTGTATTATTATAATGTACTATTAAAATATGATTAATTATAACAATAAGAATATATTTATTTTATTCATAAAAGTTTGCATAGAGTTCAATGTACTCTAACATTTATAAGTAATACAAGAAATCTGTGCTTTAGAAAGAAGACTACATAAAACTTCTCCAATTCAACTAAATGGGATACGGTGGAACCATTTAAATGTTTTTTAATATCAGAGAAGTGAAAAAGGTCCACTTCCTTTCATTTCTTCTTTCCTTTCTTCCAACAAATACTTAGGAGCTCACTACCCAATTAACTCTGGAATAAACAGTGGACAATCAGAAAATAGTCCACCCTTCATAGAGTTTACAGTTTATTAAGAAAATAACTATATTAAATAGTTATATGATGAGTGTTGCCTAAGGGAAAGCACGTGGGAACCCTCCTGAAAAAGTGGCATCTAAAGTAAGCATTGAGAAAGAATGAGGAGTAAGTGAAAGGGAGACAAGGGGCATGCACCAAAGGAGGTGTGCTGGAGTGTGCAAGTCAGATAAACTTGATTCTTGACTTTCATACCAAAGCTAAATAACTCGATTTCCTCTCAAGTGTGTGCACATGCAAACACACACACATTTTTACACATACATGAAATTTGCACCCCAAATATTATATTCACACTTCACTATAAAAATTGCTTTCCAAGTGAGGGAATACACATTTTTCCAGATAAAATATTTACACAATACTGTTTTCAGGAAAGAACCAGCAGGGTTACTACTAATTTTGGTAACTAAGAATGGGGCTTTAGTGATGCAGGGATTGATTTGTTTATTTTTAAGAACAAAATAAATGTTTTTGTTTTCTTAAACAAGCAGGAAAGCACAATGTAATTTTTAGGCAGAACAGCAACATAGCATTTATAGGTGGCCTTCATGAAATTGAACTAAATCTCTGTGGGTTAATGGAAAGATTGAAGTTACTGTTTAAAAGGTTCACTCTCTCTGACAAGCCTGTTCTAATAGTCATCTTTTGAAAAGTTTGCTTTTTCCTTCTTTAGTCTTCTCCAAAGTTTCAATAACATGTCAGTGAAACTGTAATGCCAAGATCCTGTTTTTCAAGAAAAGGGAAATATGGTTGATATATTTAAAAATATTGCCTTTGCAACAATTTTATGTTGCTACTTCAATTTGAGAGGTTTCATTTATCTCATGATTATGTTTACACATTTCTTTAAATCCTTAGTAATAAGCTAGCTTTCTATAAGTAATACTGCCTTTGTTTATTTCTATGTATGCCACATCATTACATCTGGAAATTTTGAAAACACCTGGATAATCCTTATGTAAAGGTCTTGGCAGTAGACGAAAAGCATTGTTTTTATGAATAATTGATTTTATTAGCCTTAACAGTCATTTGCCTTGTGAAAAGATACTAGGTAAAAGAGTCCCTTCCCTCCTTATATTCTCCAAATAAAATACATCAGAAGATATATTTTGTGTCTGCTGGTTCTAAAATATTTCAGTTTTTCTCTTAAGTTTTTCTGCTGAATATATATATACACATATATATTCATATATAAGTATATACGCATATATAAATATGTGTATACATGTATATAAATTATTGAAGATAGAAGTAAGCATAAACAATAAACCTTATGTCTTAATTTTTATTTAAAGGCCTACTAAAAACTTTACTTTTACAGTGCTAACAGAAATCAACATGGTTAAGGCAAAGTATATGACATATACAAAGACAAGGAAAATACTTTTACTGTATAGGGCTTCCATGTTTATGTCGGTTCATTTTGGGCATGCCCATATTATCTTGGAAATTCTGAGATGTTTGTCTTTTTATAACAGATATAAACATCAGTGCCACTTTACTTTGTTAGCTTTAAGAAACTAGACGATTAAAAAGAAAACATTTCTTGAAATAAGGATAGGAAACAGCAAAGGTGATAAGAAAAGACAGAATCTGGAGACTCTGAACTGGGCAATGGAATTTTTCCATGGATATGGGGTTTTGAGAACCAGTCCAGAGGATGAAGTAGGCTGGATTTGGGGAGTGTTATTATAAAGAAATACCATCTGGAGTATAAAATATGACCTCATGTGTGTACGTGTTGATATAGTGGCTGAGGATGGTGGGTAGGAAGAACAATGTAGTTGATGGGATGGTTATACATTTCTCTCTGTCTATACTTTTGTATTTTTCTTTGTCTTTACTCTTACTGGTAATAATAATTTCTACAGTCTTGTCCAATTCATATTAATAATCTGATCCTTAATTTTGTCATTTGTAAAACAGAGATAGCAAAACTAACAATGTTGTCAGTATAATATTTGTGTCACATTTATAAGTTTCCCTGCTTATGATGAGGATAATAATAATGCATTTTAAAGAGCTAATCATTGTACCTAGAATAGCATAAATGCATACTAAATAATTCATGCTATCTTTCTTTAAAAAATTTACATTTGTGGTCCTTTCCCTGTAACAGCATAAATCTTGTTTTTGGAAATAATGGGATATAGAAATTGATCAAGCTGGGGAATAGGTATGCACATATATTTAGCTAAGATATGGCAAAGAGACTTTATTTCAAGTGCTTAATAACTTGGCTTTAGTAATGGCTACCTGGAATATATGTAGAGAAAGACTGTGAGGTCACGTACATTTTCCATGAGAAAGTACACTGTAATCAATCAGCACCTTCTACTATTAGCATGGTGGTGAGATACTTTTACTGTATTTTTTATCCTAGTGATCCCTGGAAATGTTTTACTAAATCCTAATTCACAGTGGAACTTAGCTCTAGCTCTACACTCTTGCTAACTCCTTCCTTCCTTCCTTCCTTCCTTCCTTCCTTCCTTCCTTCCTTCCTTCCTTCCTTCCTTCCTTCCTTCCTTCCTTCCTTCCTCCCTCCCTCCCTCCCTTCTTCCTTCCTTCCTTCCTTCCTTCCTTTCTTTCTAAAATAGATTATATTTATAAGCCTGCCAGCTTGCAGCTATAAGTAGTTCCTAAGCCAAGTTCACATTTATAAAATGCAAGACAGGAGTATATCTCTAAGGTTTCTTATATTTCAATAATATTATTCTATGATTCTAATTTTGACTTGATTTAAAAACAGAAAACACCTCTTTAAGATGCTCAAAATCAATCACTTAACAAATAATTATTAAATAATTACTGTGTGCAGGCACTATTCTAGGCACTCAGTGTATACTGGGAAATAAACAGACAGGGTCTTTGCTCTTAAGAAGCTTGTATTACAGTACATATGTAGGGGAGTGACTGCAGTGCACATAGAAAATAAACTTAAAAATAATTAAGTAAAGAAGAAAGTATCAGGTATTGAGATGATTTTTGATAGGAGAAAGAAGATTTTGAAATTAGGAGTATAGGAAAAATAAAAGGAGTGTAAGGCAAACAATAAGATAAAAAGGAAAATAAAGATAAGTGCATTAAATCCAATGGATCAAAAAACAAAAATACAACAATTTGTGTACACCTGACAACAGGTTTTCATAATATATAAAACAAAATGGTCAAAATTAAGCAAAAAAGACAAATTAATAATAATAATAAATTTTACCTATTTCAATAATTGTGACACCAGATTTAAAAAATAGTGAGAAGATAAATATTTAAGAATATAATTAGGGAGGTGAATTTAATGGATATATAAAAAAGCTTACACCCATTATTTAGATAGAACTAATTTTTCTCCTGGTTCTCAGTAAACATGCATAAGTACTGAACATACAATAGTCCATAAAACAAATCTAAGACATTCAAAGGAATTGGAACCATATATATATCTGAACACCATGAAAGTAAATTAGAGATTTATGATTAAAAATATAGACTAAAAATTACCTCAATATTTTAAACACTTTTGAGTAACCCTTAAGCAAAAATAATTAATAAATAAAAAATCATAATGCAATGCAATTAGAATAAGTTTAGAACAAAATGAAAATAAATTTCTACGTATCAAGACTTCTGCATAACAACTTGAGAGGTACTCAGAGGAAAATTTATAGACTCAAAAGCTCCAATTAGAAGAGAAAAAAATTAAAATTAATATACTGAGTATGTATTTTAATAAATTAGAAAAAAGAACAAATCTAGAGAAAATAGAAAATAAGGTATTATATAGATAAAATAAATATTTAAAAATATAAAACAATGCTAACAAAAACCTGCAACAGCAAATAAAGTAAGAGAAACCTGTGAATATTCGATATCAATTAATTTGAGAACATGAATGAAAAGAAATACTTCTTAGAAAAATATTCTCAAAAATCTAAGATGAAATGGAACATCTGAATACATTTACCACTAAAATGCTACTACCTCAAATCATTAAGTCCATAGTTTTACAAGGAATTTCTAGCAAACATTTAAGAAACAGATGATCCCTACCTTATTCTTATTTGTCTAGATACTAGAAAATTAAGACTGCTCCTAAACTTAAGCAGGTAATACAATCTTGATGTCAAAACCAGACAAGACAGTATAAGGAAGGAAAATTATAGTTTAATCTTGTGGTAATAAATCAATAATACATTTCTGTGATATATGGCAATAAATGTGTGGCAATATATACCATAGTTACAAAATAATATATGACTGTACTGAAATCAGCAAAGTATATTAAAAGCAAACAATCATGAGCAAACTAGTTTGACCTCACGAATATTATAAGGGTTTAATTTTAGAAAAACTGTAACATAATTTACAACATTAGGAGCTTCACAAAGGAAAATCGTGTGATATTGTCAATAGCTGATCAAAAAGCTGCTGATAAAATTCAATTCCAACTATGATTAAATAAATTCAGTAAACCAGGAATAGAAGGGATCTTCTTATATTTGATAAATAATATCTTGAGGTAGTATAACATATTGGATAAGAGTGTGGACTCTGAAACCTGCTCTAAATCAAATTTGAACTCTATATTCCCCTAACCGTACTTAAAAGTGAAACATTAGATGTATTCTTTCTAAAATCAGACTTGACACAAGGATGATGGCTCTCACTGCTTCTATTTGACGTGGTCCTTAAGTTCCTACCCAGAGCATTAGCCAAAGAAAACAATGAAGTGCACACAGATTAGAAAGAAACAGAACTGCCACTATTTGCATAGAAAATGCAAAAAAAAAAAATCTCCACAGAAAAATTATGAAAGAGTTACGCAGTTTTGCTAGATACTAGAAAATTACAAAAATTCATTGTGGCTTTATTATTAGCAACCATCGGAAAATCTAATAACAGTGGTATCATTAATAACAATGGAAAGTCTTACACATTTAACATTAAGATGAGAAAACTTTTATTAAAAAAATGGTAAACCTTTACTGAAAGACATTGGAAGAAGACAGAGTAAATTGAGAGATATACCATATTAACAGATGGGAAGACTAAATATCATACACACTTCAATTTAATCTCAAATAATTTATACATTCAATGTAGTCAATAATTTATACATTCAATGGGTAAAATAAGCTTAATTCCAAATTCTAAATAAAAGATCAAAAGGTTAATAGACACCATGACAATTTTAAAGAACAATAAGGTGGTATATTTGATCTACTTGATATCAGGACTTGTTTTAAAGCTAAAGTTCAGAGAACTTTATTTTATTCAGTATAAAATTTTAGGAAAGTATATTTATAAACATCCATGGGCATTCTAATATAATTCATGTAAGTACTTGCAGAAGTATTCAGAACCATTATAATCATCACTATGTTTTGTTCTCCCTGTTTTGAATATTGACACATCTGTAGACATTAAGCATCTATAGACATTTTTAAAAATGTAATTATCCTATACATTGTTCTCCTTATCACTGAGAGTAGTCTCAGAATAAAGGTAACTGAGTGAAATTACTGATTCCAAAAAATGAGGCTTTTTTTGTTTTTTATATTTTAATATTTTATGGCCTCAACCAATTTCTGCAGTATACTAATTGCTAATTTGTTTGCCTGATACATTTCCTTTGGTGGTAATTAGGGAAATGCTAATTTCCTTCTCACTGATAGGAAAAGTCTACAGTGAGAGCCCGTTTGAGATGAATTGTAAATAGTCTGCATTAAAAAATGCACATAAAACTAACCAGTGACGATGATCAGTACAAAATTATTCTCCTGTATAAAATGCTCACAATTTAAATCATGATGCTAAAATTGTATGTCATCTTTACCTTTGTATTCTAAATGAAATCCAGTGTAACTAACAGATCCATCACTCCGAAAAGCCAAATGCATTGTATTTGAGCTGCTTTCTATTCGCTCTGGTAACTTACTGTCTTGAAAACTTCCAATCAGTGGGCTATTACTATCTGGTCCATCATATATATAGAGGAAGTCATAGTTTGGTTCTATACTAAAACTGAAAAAAAAGGGAAGAGAGAGAGAGAGAGAGAGACAGAGTAGTAGAATCATTATTACTAAGGTACCATAATAGTCATGTAATCATATATTAACTCAGTGTTTAAAAATAACAACAGACCCTGTCAAATAAGCTAACATAAAACTTTGGCAACAACACATTGAATATGAGTACCAAATCATCAGTGGAAAAAGAGAAAAAATCTCATTATTTTCAAATTTTTCTAAATTGACATTGTATCTAGAGGAAATACAAATGATTGTAAGGCAAAGTGTTTAGCAGATGAAAGGGCACAGGATTTGGAGTCAGAAGATGTGTTTACCTCTTGCTTCTGCTCTTGTTAGTTACATACCCTTAAATAAGTTACTTTATTGCAGTAAAATATGGAGGATAATATCTATTCTTTAAATTTTTTATCCATATATTATGCATCTTAAAAATGCAGCCTCTTTATTTTGTCAATTGTTCTTTGTCTTGAACTCCAAAATACATGAATATTTTTGTTGTTTTAAAATTCCACTCTACATATCAAATTCAAACTAAAGTTGAAATACAGAATTTGCATTTAAATTACTCAAATGAAGCACTGCACATTGTATTAAGCATTCTTTTTCCTGAAAGTAAATATATTTTCTTCTTTTAGGACTTAATGAAGGAGAAATCAAACCAACACACTGTCAAAATTAGATAATGTGCCAAAAGGACATTTTAGCATGTAAATGATTCAAATCAATGTCTTAAATTATGCAAGATTTGCATAACAAATTTGCCTTAACAGTCTCCAAAAGTATGAGAATTGTCCCACAATGATCTTAGAACGCACATATTTAGAAGGCAGGAGACATGCAATCAATTTGTCTATTACCTAACTTATACTGTGGCAGAGAAATGCAGTGAAAAAGATGAATATGTTTGGGTCATTAAGAAAAGTCAACCAATTCATGATATAAAATGAAACAAGTAAAGTTTGCCATTGCTAAATATCCATCAGCAGAGAAACCATTCTGTCAAGTTTTATCATCTTTGACTGCATCTAAACAAGAGATTGGTTAGGTGAAAGATATTATTTCCAAATCTACAAAATGTATACAGGTTAAATTTCCACAACAATTCTAATCCGTGATGTGTAAATGTACAAAGGAGAAGAGTCCAACTACTCAGTTTACCTGTTTATAAATGATGGTGGAAATAGACTGGGATAGTGCAGAGGTTCTCAACCTTTTTAAATAAAAGGGCCCCTGTAACATGAGAAAATTGCGGGACCACCACACTGTTATTTTTTGTTTTAATTTATTCAGTAGCTTCACAAGTCTAATGCAATTAATTTATCTTGAAATCTTTCAGTGGAACTGAGGCCTGAATTTTGGTAACTGTTGGCACAATTTATGAGAAATCAGAAGATTAAGTTTGATCTCATTACTTATTACCTACCCGTGTTCTGGGACAAAACACAAACTTTCAGAATTTTGCCTCTTTCAATATTACAACTTTCTTGTCTATCTTACTTTCGGGAGAATCACTGTAAGCATGTGCTTTGTAAATGACAGAGTAGTGTTTATTATACGTGGAAGGCTAAAAGCCTACATAACAGTGGAATTCAGTACAATTCTTTTTAATTTCTAGTTTGAGCTTAAATAAATATGATTTTGATTTATAACTTATTTGAAAATTAAAATAAAAACAAAAAATGTTCTCTATATAGGAAATTTTAGAGTTTTAGTTGTAATGATTATTTTTCCTGAAAAACTGGAAGCAAGTGCACTCTAGTAGTACATTATATTTCACAGGACACTTTTATGAATATTAACTTGTTCTTGCCAATAATCTTGTGGTATAAAGAAGGGATTATGATTTTCATTTTACCAATGAGTACACTAAGGCCCTGAAAAGTCAGTGATCTCCCTAAGGTCACATAATAAGTGACAGAGCTGAGAATCAAATTTAGGTCACATGCTTCATGTAATACAGTCTTCTACCCCCAAGGTATTAACAAGAATAATTTTGTAAGTAAACTAAGCCCTATATCATTCATCTTGATATTTCTAATGTCTGTACTGCCATTTCCTCATCTGTGATAATGGGAATGATAATAGTATTTACCTCAGTAAACTGCCTTATAAAAGGGCCCTGGCATATAACTAACATTTTCAGTTTTTGCTTTGTTGTTACCAATTAGCGATGTATTACTAAAAATGATATAACTAAAAATTCCATATAGTTACACTTCTGCTAAATTTTTATGAGTTCAAATTATCTTTGTTTTACTTAAAAAAAACCTGCTTCAATATATTAGAAAATACTGTATATTTAAGCTTAACAGTTACATAAATACCAAGCAGCTTTAACACACTGGTGGCAGAAGGAAGGCTTGTGTTACTATGTTCAATGCACCGATTACATCAATCTTAGTGAAGTTTAGGAACATTTCTGCTGAGGAAGTCTTTGAGTTGCTTTTACCTAACACTTCTATTGAAATTTAAAGAGAAAGAGGCCAGGTTTTGTGATATGGACCATTGGTTCCATGTGAGGAAATGGAGGCTCATTCAAATAAACAGCTTACCAAAGTAACAAAGTTGACAGTCACAGAGACAGGGCTCAAATCCAGCGGCCTTCTTTCACACACAAACTACATCCCTCCCTCCTTCAGAACTAAGCTAACGCTGCAATTTACACTGATAAATAACTAACGTAAATTTTGGAACTCTCCCATGTAAGCTATATCATGAGACAAGTTCTGCTGGAAAATCACACAGAAAGAACTCATCTAATTCTTCTTTGTCACCTTGACTTTATGAGACCACCAGAAAGGAAAGTAGTTAGGAATATGTGTCTTCCCAAGCCCAGTGGTGGTGCTACACATGGAATTTTAGATGCTTCAAGAAAGGTTTTAGGTAGTGCACGTATGAGAGAGAAAAACTTCTAAGCACTGACCTTTTCAAAACTTGAAGTTTAGGAAGAACTGAAAGTTTTTGAAGCAGTGATGAGGAAGAAAAGGTTATAAAGAGATCAAACCTCATGAGAGTCAACAAACTACTCAACCTTTAGCAAATTTCCTCTGCACTGGAATGTGGTGAAGATGTTAGTATAGTATAACAGTTATACTATTACTCAAGGCTTTGTAAACTATTATAAAGTATCAGTATTGAGATTAGTAAATAATAATAATAATAATAAGGAAAACTCCATGTACTAAAGTAAAAATTTGCCTAGTGCAAATGCTAAAGCAAAGCAACTAGAAAGATATTTTAAATGTAGAAATGTATAAGAACTTACCTGATAAATGCCAAGGAGATAACATAGTCTGCGTTGACAGTAATTGTCCAGTCACAGTCCCTGCTATGTGGATATGGATGAGGGAAGTTTGGCGAAAGAATAAATCCTGAAGATCCTGTTAAATTGCCTCCACAGGGTGCTTTAATTTAAACAAACAAGTAAAACCCCTTAAGAGAATAATAAAATATGTGTGAAAATACTTCTCTAAAATGGTTTATGAGGTTTCACACAGACCTGACTTCTATAGTACTGGATGTTTGGATACTGTATTCTCTCTAAGGAAAGACTATTACAATACAGTCACATGTCACTTAATGACAGGGATATGCTCTGAGAAATGCATTCTTAGGCAATTCCATTGTTGTGTGAACATCATAGAGTGTATTTACACAAACCTGGATGGTATAGCCCACTACATACCTAGGCTATATGGTGTACCGTATTGTTCTAGGCTACAAACCTCTATAGCATATTACTGTACTGACTACTGTAGACAATTTTAACACAATCGTATTTGTATATCTAAACATAGAAAAGGTACAGTAAAAGTACTGTATAAAAGATAAATGGCACACTTGTGTAGGGCACTACCATGAACGGAGCTTACAGGACTGGAAGTAGCTCCAGATGAGCCAGTGAGTGAGTGGTGAATGAATGTGAAGCCTAGAACAGTACTGTACACTATCGTAGACTTTATAAACTTTGTATAAACATTGCACACTTAGGCGACACTAAAGTTATAGAAAAATATTGTTTTTGCTTCAACAATAAATCAACCTTAGCTTACTGTAACTTTTTTACTTTATAAACTTCTATTTTTTTAAACTTTTTGACTGTTTTGTAATAATACTTAGCTGAAAACACAGACACATTGTACAATTGTATAAAAATATTTTCTTTCTTTATGTCTTATTCTATAAACTTTTGTCTATTTCAAATTTTTTTTAACTCTTTTACTTTTAAACATTTTTTTAAAAAAACTAAGACACAAACACACATATTATCCTATGCTTATACAGTATCACTCTCTTCCACCTCCACAGCTTGTCCCAGTGGAAAATCTTCAGAGCAATAGCACTTACAAAGACGTCATCTCCTATGATAACAATGCTAGTAACATGGTCATTTATGATCAAATATTATGTTATATACATAATTGTATGTGCTTTACTTTTATATGGCTGGCAACACAGTAGGTTTGTTTACACCAGCGTTACCACAAACACGAATAATGCATTGGGCTTTTACATTAGGACAGCTACATCACTAGTGATAGAAAATTTTCAGCTCCATTATGATCTTCTGGGACCATCATCAGACGTGTGATCCTTCATTGACCAAAATGTCATTATGAGGCACGTGACTGTATGCAATACATACATACACTGAATTTAGCTGCTGTACTGGCTTCAAGTGACAAGCAAAAACTACATATATACTTCTCATTACTTTTTTGTTTCAGGGAAAAGAAAAGCATTGAAAGAGGGGTATAGATGATTTCCCTCTAATTACAAGAAACAAATCTGAAGGTTAAAAATTAGAAACAACAAAAAAAGCAAAATAAAACCTTTAATAATAAACGGAACAATATAGTGTGAGATATTTGGCTCAACTTTATGTCTTTCTTGGCACCTTTTACGTATGTATGGAGGAAAAGACTTTGATAATAGTTAAGGAGTGAGAATGGATAATTATCTGAGAACTTTTAGCATTTTATAATAAAGCACTCATATTGAATATTAAGAATTCCTATATTGCTGTTGTCAGACTTGTTGATGAAAACAGGCAGTTATTATTGCAGCTCCAAACAAAGTTTTCTGTAGCGCTTCAATAGAGGGTCTTAAAAAATTAAATTGTTAGTGAAATTCAGAGAATAGATTTTTTTGAGGAGATTATTGTTGAAGTCTGTTAAACACAGCTTATGTCCAAAAAATAATATATTGCACAGAGGTGGAATCTTAAAAAAAAAAAAGGAAATGCAGAAATATATGGAGCTCTCTGGTGGTGGGGTGGGAGAGTGAGGGATATAAACACACATGTTTATGTGTGTGAGAGAGATTAACATTAGGATTCTCATGTTCTTACTATGTCACTTACATAGAATCAGCACATAAGAATTTTTCTCTTATCTGGGTTTTTTAATTGTAGTTTTCTGACATAAATGTTACTATTTAGCTATCAGGCATACAGATTTTCCTGACAGCATAAAACTAGTTTTAGAAGAAGGAGAAATTTGGTCTGCCAATGTTTCAGCACCACTGTTCTTTACCTGAGGAAAGATATGTAAAATCATTATTACACTTTATTAATTTTTGCCATCTAAATTATAGATGTGTACTATTGCATTCCTCCTTGCCTCTCTGTCCCTCTGTCACTCTCAGAAGATGACCTCAGCTTCTACTATATTGAGAATATTTTGTTGCTCAGACTTAATTCATTCACCACTGAATGAATTTTCTATCACCTGTATATTTTTCTGGTATATTATCATATAATTAGACAAACTATCTCAACTTTCTGCAGTCTTCCATCTCCAATCTTAAATGCCTCCTGAATATTTCTCTCTACAATCAGAGAATAAAGAATCCCTCCTAATAATCAAGATGACACCCTCAACCTTTCACATAATCCCTCTCCCTTCTCCAAAACCTTTGTTCAATTAATTATTTTCCTTACTCTGTCTAGCTGCTGCTTCTTAGTCCACAGACATGCTCGTCTTTTTCACTTCAAAAATAAAACAAAGTTCCCTATGACCTATTTCTTTTCATCTTTATTTTTCAACTGACAGTGTTGAATTTTACCAGAAGTTTAAGAAATCCCCTCACCCTTTTGTGCTCAGGAGAATGGCTCACTGTAAGGAAACGCCCTGCCTTATGTGATTCTGATAAGACTCACATACTATGAATTAGATAAGCTCCTCTTTACCCTCTTGTTCATGACAGGACTGGACACATGCCTTGCAAATTCCAGTTCTTTACCTCAAATGACCTGCTATTCTCATTGGTCAATCTGAATAAACTGCTTATTTACCAAACTTTGATTAAGCTTCCTTCCACATTCTGGATCCCTGAACTTTGTCCCTCCCTCAGATTTGAGCCAGCAGAGGATCCGTCCTGAGAATAGGCTGGACTTAGAGTACAACCATCTGTGATCTACTATCCTATCAGGCTGTCCTTGCATCTAACTTTCCCAAACCTATTACTTTCTAGATTTCTTTACTCCTCTCTAAAATATAAAAATGTTTTTTGCCTAACTCTTGAGATATGTGCATATCTTATGGACACAGTGTTCTCTCTATTGCAGTAGTCCCCCTCCAATTATTGCAATAGTCCCTCCCTTCCACACACACTTGCAGCAATCCTTTTTGAATGAAAGTCTCTCCTTACTAAGTTTGGATTTGTTTTTTTAAATGACACAGCAAAGTCTTTTGAAAGGGAAGTCTAACCTCATGGTCTCTATCTGCACCTACATGCTGTACTCACTTATAGGCAGACTACAATGACTAGCAAAGCAGGTTACCAAAGGGGCAGAAATAGTTTGTAGCTCAAAGAAAAACGCCAAAGTATTCACCATGAGAAAAATTATCTTAAGTTTTAGAATTGTTTTTATTTTAAATTATATTTGTAGAGATACGATAACCTTTATATTACTTAGGGACTCTAGATGTCTTTATTTGGTCCTTTCCACCAGCTGTTCTCACCTCAACTATTGCTATTTCCCTCAGGCACTTTGCCCTCAATACAAACACTTCCTAGCTCATCCTTAAATAACTTCTGTATTTACAAATATAATGGGGACTCTTCTGCCTTTATATTTCTCTTCATACATATAGCCATTCTTAACTGTTGTCCTTTACCGTCAACCAATCTCTTAGTTTCTGGAATTCTAGTTCAAGTTTTCTTCTAGTGTCTTTGTACAGATCTCAGTTTTGTTGTCAAGGACTTCTTCCTTCACTTCGTCTTATAATTTTGGTGTTCTCCTGAGTTCCTTACCTGACTCTCCTAATTTTTACTCTGTTACATTCTTCCTTATTGACCATATCCAAATTTTGGCTTATTTCGCTTAGCAAGAGATCTTCAAGGTTCATCTCTGTTGTAGCATGTACCAGAATTTCCTTCCTTTTTAAAAGAGCTGAATAATGTTCCATTGTTTGTATATATCATATTTTCTTTATCCGCTCATGCAACAATGAATACTAGGGTTGTTTCCACCTTTTGGCTATTGTGAATAATGATGCTATAAACAGAGATATACAAATATTTTTTTGAGACTCTACTTTCAGTGCTTTTTGAAATATAGCCAGAAGCGGTATTGCTGAATCACCAATGACTCTTTTTCCTGTCTCCTCCCACAGATTTCTCTGCTGAATTCTAAGACATATGCCAAGGTATCCAATGGATGTCACTGTCAGGTTGTCTATAGATACATCAAACACACAATATACAAAATACCAAAATCTCAAATCGAATTTGCTTCTTTTCTTGTGTTTGTAAATTATTTGATTAGCACTATCATCACCTGTATTTCCAAATGAGAGGCCTAAGATTCTTCCCTCTTCTTCATTGCATCTTTATATTCAGTCCATCTTCAAGCCCTACCAAGACTCTACCTCACAGATGTTTTCAACATGCTCTTCTTTCCTTGCCTACTACGTTTCTAGATCTGACTCTTATCTCTCTCTAGAATTATTGCAATGATTCCCTCTAATGTAATGTTGTCTTCTCCAATTTGGCTTCCCAGTAAATACATCTAATTGTATTATTCCTATGCATAAAATTATGCAGTTGTTTCATATTGCCTAAAATATAATACCCCAACTCTAGTACAGTTTTCATGACCTGACCCCTATAACCTTTTCAATCTCATCAACTGTCACTCTACACTCATAAATCATACACAAATGCTATCAAACTACTTATAGTTCCCTGCACTTCTATGACTTTTCTCATGCTATTTCTTCTTCCTGAAACGTATTTTTCCGTTATACATTTATATAACTCTACTTATGTTTTAAGATTCATCACTGCCTCCAGGAAGTTTTCCTGGAAAAACCCAGCCTGGGCTCTGCCTCAGCTCTCTCCAACCCACTTTGGTATCCATGGCAACCTCTGCCTTTTTCTGTCATTTCCCTTACCATATTTTGTTTAAATATTTCATTCAGATGTCAGCATTCAGCACTAACATATAAGCTAAAGACAGTATCTAATATGTTATTTTATGCCTGGAATTCAGCATAATTCAGAAATATTTGTTGAATTGCTAGGGTTCTTTATATTTATTATAAAAATTGTTACAATATACTTATAGATAAATGTGCAATCTAATTTGTTGCTATGTGTTTTAATAAAAATAATAGCATATTTTCCCTTTGAGGCTTTGAAAATTATATGTGAATTAAAAAAATATGAAAAATATGTGTAATAGCAATTGAATGTATGTATGCATACATGCATAAAGGACTGGAAACATAGCAAAATTCTCTGACTTTTTTCAGGTGATAAGGTGGTGAGATTATGTTTAATTTTGGAGGAAATGGTAAAGCTATTTTGTTTCTTTCAATTTTTCTTATTTTGTACTGGGAACATTGGTCTTTTTTATTGCTAGAAATTTTATACAGATATATAGATACATACATACATATATATGTTACACATGGACATTCCTATCATAAAAGATACAGGAAAATCCATTATATATATTTTCAGTACCTTCATAATAGAGTTCATGATTATTGTAGTATTATTTGGGCATAATATCCTTTAAAATTCTTTTTAGTCTATTATTTAAATTATTTATTAAGGTTGCCCCAATATATTTCATGCTGTGGTTGATTTGGAAAATATACCAAAGCCAGTGAGACAAGCAGAGACGTTATCTGACATTAGTAAATCACAAACACTCGGAGATTAAAGAAAATTCCCTTTTAAATATACTCAGCTTTAAATAGAATTTAGAAATGCATTTTTATTTTTACACATCTAACTGTAAAGCATCCAAAACATAAGTCATAGAGATACATGAATTAAATTTTCAGTTAGTTTCTATGGAATTCTGACATTAGTGATTTGTTCTGAGTGTAGTTTCTAGTGAGTCAGTTACATGGACATCAACTATTAATAACTATTTTCCAATTTTGTTAATTTTTTTACACCTATTCAATTTTATTTGTGTCTTCATTTTCAGCAGCCCAACCACACTGATGTCTTTGTTATTTACCTTCACATTGAGTGCTGCTATTTTCCTTCTGGCAATGTCAAAGTAATCTTTGCACTGTCAATTTTTGTTTGAATGAATTCTATTAACTCTTAAAAATGAGGTTCTTCTGTTTCGTACTTGCTATAAGGCTGACTATTTCTACATGCAAGCAAAATGTCTTATGCTCCAGGGTCTAAGGCATGGACTTATGGAGTTTCTAAAAAGTTCAGGGTTTAATCTTTGGGATAGTATTTCCAATCACAGAGTTCTTTCTTATCAGTTTCAGAGGTCAAGCTTTCTGCAGTCTTAGCAATTTTTCAGACTTTTTTTTTTAGGATATTTTCTTCCTCGGAGAAGCTCTAATGCATATCTTCTCCCCCAAGATATCTTTTCCTTCCAAAAAATAATACACAGCACCATAATCTGTACAAAAACTATACACAATCTGCTCAGTTTATGATTTTTTGTTCAACTTTTTTTCCCCCTTAGAATTAAGGCTTTCTAGCTAAAGCATATTCTTGTGTATAAGCGGAATTTTATAACAGCTTATTTTAGAACTGTTTAATCTTATGCATTTGGAATTTTAGTGTTTTCTAGAATTTTGTTATAAAGCTGTTCAATATATTAGAATTTTATATAAAAGCATTCGACATAATAAAGACCTTCTGGGAATTCTAATAAGCAACACACTTTAATCAGGTTTAAGTATCAGAATAAAACAAGAAGTTCTACAGTAAGTCTGTGGTGTTCTATTATTTCCTCTTTACATAAAGATTTTCTTTGTGAGATATGCAAATTCCAATAAATTAGAATGTGGGGTTTAATTTAATTGGAATTTTTCAGGTTAAGTGTGTAGGAAACAAATTTAAACATTTTGAAACAAACATGAAAAACTATTTCAGTCTTTTTTTATTTGAAAAGTTTCTTTTTTTTCTAACTTTTATGAGTGTAGTTATGGTAAATGTAAATTGATTGATGTTTGATGGTTTAGAATCTTGCAATAGTGCATGAAGAACAACAGAAGTATAATCAGGAAATAAAGTGTAAAGAGAGATAAAGCTGTATCTGAACTGGCTTACGATATGTCCTTATTTTCTACTTTTTAAAAAAGTCTCTATAATAAGCTTATTTCTTTTTCATGTGCCTCATTTTGTGCAGAAGAGATATAGAACAGTCTGTCTACTTCCTGGATGGTTTGGGACTTTAGATGTGTTTGTTTCTGTGTATTTAGTGTTTTTAAAAGTCCAACATATAAATTCAAGAAAATGTGATGAATGTAAAAATTCAGGTATTTTTAGTTTTTATTTCACTAGAAAGTAGGTTCACAAGAACAGGGAACTTTTAAATCTTGTTTTACTGCTACATCTCCAGTGTTTGGAACAGTGCCTGGGACACATTGAATGACTGATGAATTTGATTTTGCAACTTTCCTATGAGAAGTTACAAGGTGGGGTAAAATAAATCTGAATAATTGAGTGCTTGAGTTTGCTCACTTCTAACTAAGGGACTGAACACTTTTCCTATTTCCATGAGACTTAAAAATGAATCACTGTAGAATTATACTGAAAATTTATTTGTGAGTTGGGTATAAATAAAAAAAATAAGGTTTTCCTTCTAAAACATGTGAATGTGCATGTGCTGAATGCCATTAGAAATACAATGTTGAACAAGCTATGGAATCTCTCAAGTTGCTTACAGTGTAGTAAGGGAGAGAATATGTAAACACATAAAATTTTGAATATAGAAAACATAATCTGGTCAAATTGTATTGTAAATTCAAGATGACTCCAGAACTAAAACACTTGAACAAGGAAGTTTAATATATAGCAGATTTTCTCACCATTTTTATTCCAGAAGTGGTACATTCCTCTAACTCTCAAACCCTGTACAGAAATTACTTGTATATTAATTTTCTAGAGTCCAACTTGGGGATTCAAGAACAGAGTACGGAGACAAAAAGCAGATAGTTGAACCAAGCTCCTTGAACTCCTTAGATTATCCAAATGAAAAGATATTCTTTTGAAATACATGAATTGAATGGAAAGTCAAAGCTTTGAAACTCTAACATAGGTTCTGATAAATTTTTCTTTCTTGGCAGAAATAACCATTATAGAAGCAAGATCAGTACAGCTCATTCTAAATACAGAGTCTGAATTAATTTATAAATGATAACTATATTTATATAGTAAAGAAAGATCAAGATCTTTCGATAACTTTGATTCATATATTTTTTAAGATCTTAGAACCATTGAGAATCTAATGAAATTATAGACCCTTACCCAATGGGAAAACTAATAATCATTTACAGTATGTACATTTTGGGGAGGTTCATGGACCTCTGAAATCTTAAACTCCTGTAAAGAATCTATTCTACAAAACAGTTCTTAATTAATAACATCAATGCAAGTTTTTAAATATTGTATATTTATATAAAATTTTAATTATTCTTTAATTCATACCTATACAGACTGGTGGGCTGGGCTGCCAGAAGTATCGATTTTCTACCTGAATACAGGTTATTCTTTCCTCTCCTTGAAGTTCATATCCTGGGTCACACTGAAAAACAACAGTGTCCCCAGGTTCTCTTCCATCACCATTTCGAGTCCCATTCATGGGAACCCCCGGGTCACGACATGCGGTGGCAACAGAACCTATCAAAAGATAGAAACAAACTGTAGTTTTTTTACTACCAAAATCAATTCTGAAGTTGCAAACTCTAAAGTGTAAGGTTTAGAATCTTCCACATATTTGCTCCCTTTTAGAGAATTAACTTTAAAAGTACTTGGGTCAATTTTTAAATGCCTGCACGGTAAATACTTTTTATTTGTTATTTATTAAATAATTTGTGTGGTAACTTGCTTCAAGGAATGGCATAGTGTTTTGGTTGCTAAACATTAGACTTACTCAGAATTATTAGATACTTTCTGAAATACACTGTGAGAGGGATGAGGGAAGCTGCATACTGGGAGAAAATGTTTGTGTTGGACAAATCCCACAGACGACTTACATTTAGAGTATATAAAGAACTCTCAACACTCAACTTAAAAAGAAAAAAGGAAGAAAACCAATATTCCAATTATAAAGTAAACAAAGGACATTGCAATAAAAAGGACTTCATATGACACAAGAAAAGATGTTCAACATCATCAACTATTAGAGAAATGCAAATCATCACTACAATGAGATATTAATATGAGTACATACATATCAGATTGGCTAAAATAAAATATATATATATGTAGGATAACATTAAATGCTGACAAGATCATGAAGAACTGGATCACTCATACATTGCTGGTGGGAATGTAAAATGGTACAGCCACTCTGGAACAGTTTCTTCCCAAACTAAACATGTGCTTACCATACAACTCAACAATTACGCTCTTAGGCACTTATCCCAGAGAAAAGAAAACTTATGTTCACATAAGAACCTGTATACAGATGTTCATAATAGCTTTAGTCATAACAGCTAAGAACTAGGAACAACCCAAATGTTCTTCAAAAAAATGGTTAAACAAACAGTGGTTAATCCATACCACAGAATATTACTCAGCAATAAAAAGGAATGATTCATATGCACAGCTTGGATGGATTTCAAGGGAATTGTGGTGAGCAAAAAAAATATATAAAATCAAAAGGTTGTACGTTGTTTGATTCTTTTATGTAACATTCTTTAAGTGAGAAAATTTTAAAATTGGAAAACAGCTTCATGGTTGCTCAGGTTGAGTGTCAGGGGAGATAGAGAGAGGTGACTGTGAATATAAATGAGTAAGAGGGATCCTTGTGATGGAACTGTTCTGTGTCTTGACTATAGTGGTGGTCACAGAAATCTACATAGTACTAAGTAAGCACACACACATGTGCATATGCATATAAAACTGGTAAATGGGAATAAGACTGGTGGATTGCTTCATGTCAATTTTCTCGTTGTGGCATTGCACTATAGCTATGCAAAATTTTATCTGTGGGGAAGACTGGCTGAAGGGTATACAGGACCTCTCTGTATTGGTTCTTAAAAGTGCATATGAATCTACAATGATCTAAAAATTAAAAAGTTAAAAATTATTATAAAAAAAGAAGAGTAGTATGAAACCATGTGAACACAACCTTTGTTTTTCTATGCACATGTATGACACATTTACTAACAGAGTTAAGTCCTATTATTCAAGCTAATGAAATAAAATATTATTTTGAATTACTAAGAAGTACATTTACTTTGATGTATATGCCAATTAAGTATCAAGACAAAGAAGCTATTAAAATTTCCATTTAAGATACTATTAATCTATATTCATAAATGCAGGTTTGAACACTTATGAAAATTAGTTTTTAATATTTTGAATATTTAAGTAGTGACTCAAAATATTAAATGAAAAGATTCCAGAAATAAACAATTCATAAGTTTTAAATTGCATTCCATTCTGAGTGGCGTGATGGAATCTTCCATCCAGCTCAGTCCTGCTGGGAACTTGAACTATCCTTTTGTCCAGAATATCCAAGATGTTGATGCTTCCTGCTCATTTTTCACTTAGTAGCCATCTCAGTAATCAGAACAACTGTTGTTGTACCACTGTGCTTGTGTTCAAGTCTCCCTTATTCTACTTAACAGTGGTCTCAAGCCACAAGAGTAGTGATGCTGGCAATTCAGATACACTAAAGAGAAGTTATAAAGTGCTATTGTGAAGTGAAAAGGTGAAAGTTCTGGACTTATAAGGAAAAAATAAATCACATGCTGAGATTGCAAAGATCTAGAGTAAGAACAATCTTCTATCCCTGAAATTGTGAAGAAAAATGAAATTTGTGCTAGTTTTGCAGTCACACTTCAAACTGCAAAAATTACGGCCACAGTGCATGATAAGTGCTTGGTTAAGATAGAAAAGGCATTAAATTTATGAGTGGAAGACATCAACAGACACGTTATTACTGACGGCAGTTGGGTTCAGTACTATCCCTGGTTTCAGGCACCACTGGGGGTCTTGTAACATATTTCCCACAGATAGAGGGGATGACTATATTCCTTCCATCTTCAATCCCTTTCTATTCTTGGCCTGTAATTTGTTCGCTTGTTCTAGTTTTTTTTCTGGTTTATTTGCTGCTCTTTTTTGTTATGTTTTGCTGGTGCTTCCTTATTAACCTAATGACCAAGGGCTGACATACCTCAGGAATTAGTATTGAATGTTCTTCTCCCTTCTTTCTATACGGTTTCTCCCTGGGTAACTTCATTCAATCCCATGATTTTAAATACCATTTTTGACTTGATGCCTTCCAAATTTATAAATCCAGTTTTAACTTCTCTCCTGAACTCTAGACCATTCTATTCAACTGATTATTTAACTTCTCTACTTAGATATACAATAGGTGTTCCAACTTACCACATCCAATATATTTGTAAAATTATAAATTAGTTTAATTTTCAGATTTGAAATGTAAAAAAAATAAATAAAAATTTCACCTATGCAATTTTTTTCTATGCTACTGGTGTCATTGCAAATGACTTCTAAGTTATTATAATAACTAGATAAAAATAATTTTGTTAGAAATAAATTCATAATAGGAGGTAAAATCCCTGACATAAGAAATAGAGTGAACAGTTAGTAAACATATAAAATCTTCTCATTTTTACTCTATTTTTTATGCCAGTGATTTTACCTCGCATGATATCACCTATTTCTAACTAAATGAATTTTTCTATCTGGTTGTTATTATAAATTAGGAATAAATTTTCTGTGACAGATTATTACTTTCAAAATGGAATTGTTTTATTTCCACTAAAAATGAATAACTTATATCCATGGCAGTTTTGTTCTTTGTAAATCTCATTACCCGGAATATGAAAAAAAAAAAAAAACTAGACATGTTAAAGGAATACAATTTCATAACTACTTATCACACAAAGAATAAAAAAGTTTTTGAAGATATTTTGTCTTACGCTAATTATATATAAGTGCATCTTCATCATGCATTACAAAAGAATTTATTTTCTATTTGAGAAAGCTTACATATTACTTAGAAATCATTTTTACAATACTCTCAGTGTACATCAATGATATAAATCCACTGAAAGAGTTAATTGCATTCATTGTTAAGTAACAAGTGATTTTCAAACTAAGCTTTGCTATACCCTAGGAAGAAATAAATTGTTCTTCTGCATGAAAATTTGAAGAGAACTTTCAATAACAGTTAAAAATAGTTTATCAAGTAAACATTTGTAGAATGAATGAATGATGAACAAAACCACGATTAGTTATTTCAGTGTATGCTAAAGGTATATTTATAATATGGTATTTTTTTTTTTGAAACCCAGAGACGTTTATTCCAAGTATAAGGTAAAAAAATTTATATTACGTTTTATGTTGCTTTAATCTAGTCTGGATAATCTGAGGATATTTTCAAAACAAAATGAATAGCACTAAATACTATAGAATATGGCTGAGTTCTCACGATTAAAACTCACCTTGGCTGTAAATATACTTCTGACTTCTTACTTTATGTTTGTTTCCATTTAATTGGCAGTGCAATTTCATTGGAGATATGCGCTTTGCTTAATATAGATTTCACAATTCTAACTAGTACAAGCATAGGTTCCAACTAAAATATGGATGATTACTTTATTAAAACAGAGATAATGTCTGAGTTGCCATTGTGGTGACCTTGGGCAAATTAACACTCCAGTTTTTGTATTGTGTTGCTTGGTATAAAAATAGTAAATACACTAAAACCACTCATAAGTTCTCTTTCTGTTCAGAAAGTTGATTGTTTTGGTACAAACTTGTTTATCTCAAGACCTTTCAAAAAATAAAAACTTTGGATGTCATATAGGTGAATAAGTAATTTACCAGATGCAGGAGACTTAGTCTACTGTATTAAGAAAGGGATATTGATCAGGTTGAATTAATTTCCTAACTTTTAGCTGACTCATCTGTAAAGTTGGCATGGTAGCATTTTACCTGCCTGATTTAGGATCAGATAAAATCTTAAAGTCCTATTCTAACAATTACATGCATAATTCTATGAAAAATATCAATTATGAAATGAATCTTTAAAGACTAATAGATTTTAATAGTCATTGCTTAGTTTGTTTAAGAACAGTTTTACATATTTTTCGCAATGTGTCAGGAGATTCGGCAAGGTCATAGTCCAAATTTGGTATTCACAAGACCCTACATTTCTCCCTTCCAGTTTTATTGCCTTATATTTTTGTATTGACTGAGAAATGACACCATATTCTTCACCTCACTGTCTATAAGGAAATCAAGTTGGGTAATGGGCATACTTAACCTTGAAGAAAAATTCCATCCAGAATCAAATCAATAAGAAAATACTTGAAATGTAGATGGTAGCCTAGAGGTGGATTTCACCCTCGAGAATTTTGCCCTTGATTGAGCCCCTGCTTTGTACATGATCCATCAATTTTATAAAGAATGTTCAGTATCATTATTAGGCCTACGCTCTGCCAGCTACTCAAAAATGTGGCTATCTTTAGAATTTCATTATGTTACTAAGGGTACATCTAATAATACAGCAAATAATGTTAAAATGGATGGCAACATGACAGGGACATTCCTATCAACCCAGGAGGGAAACAAAGTTGCTTAACGTGTGTTATGGAAAAGAAACATCAAGCCAGTGTTGTAATATACTTCCAAGTACATAGAAATACGTTTTAAAAATACATAAGCATTTATTTATTTCATCTAATAATTATTAAGCCAGGCATTTTACTTGATGTTGGAGATATATCTTAATGAGAGACCATATCCTCTGCCTTCACTAATTCTTATACTCCAATATGTGAACAAAAGTGAGAATATAATTGATGATAAAATCTTTGTGGAATTGAAAGGCATGTGAGGTTAAAGATTACCTATATAGGAAAGTTACCTATATAGGAAACTGATTTTATATCCAAAGATTATGAAAGACTATATGAGTCGAATTTCACATAGAATTCTAATATTTGGAGATGACCAGAATTACTGAGAAACAAATGAGAAAAATCACAAAAATGGTTTCATATCACTTTTGACTATATATAGTATTTGTGTGCTTTTAGTTTTACATTGTTAGAAAATTTTCCCATTCAATTATATTCGTTTAACATTTACTAAGTACCAGGTACCAGGTACAATGCTAAGCTCAGGCGATACAAATATCAATAGGATAACAACCTTACCCTTCAAAGAAACACAGTCTAAGAGGAACAGGAGATATATATGTAGCTTTAAAATAATAAATAGATATTAAAATCTGGTGACTGTCATACAAACTAAAAAATCCTTAAACATAAAACAAGAAGCTAAAAATAATTAAAAGTATATAATTAAAAATACCTATTAGCAAAACTGATATTATATTGATGAACTTTTCAAAATAATTATCTATACAAAAACTATCTTAAAATGTAACGATTTCTAAAAAATTAAATGACATATCTGCACCAAGAAACATCTTTATATGGATTAAAATATAAATATTTCTAAACATTAAAAATAACCAGTGCAAAAAACCATTCATAGTACATACGCTCATTCTTAATTGGTTTCTTAGATATATTTAATACCTTTTTTTTATACTATTTTTTAGAAATGTATCTTTTAAAATACATTCTTATTTTTATTAGTATTGTTAAAGGTACTTTTAATACATTTGAAATTGTTGATATGTTCAATTGATGGTTTTATAGGACATGAGAAAATGTTTCTCTTTTTAGGTGCTGAGATATCTAGTAAGCTCAGGGTTAATTCTTTAAAGTGGAGGAAATTTTTTATTTGATTTTTTTTCCCACATAGCAATGTGCAAATATTTCACCTTAAATATTTTCACAGGTAACATGTAGTTAATCCAAATAGCTTTTATTTTTCCTTTTGCAAGTGCAAAACTTATTTTATTTATTTTATTTTTATTTTTAATTGAAACATAATGATTATACATATCTGTGGGGTACAGAGTTGAATATCAGTATTTGTATAAATACGTGATGATCTAGTCAGAAGAGTTAGCATATTCATCATTATGAAATGTACTCATTCTTTGTGTCTATAAACCTATTTCTCCCTTACTCCTCCCCCTACCCTTTTCCCCCCTCCAGTAACCCCAGTTCTATTTCAATGATTTATTATCTTAAAATTTGTAGGCAATTTACTCATTAAATAAGAATACCAAGTAACAAAACAAAATTTTCAAACACTGTTAGATATGAAGTCTCAACAAAAATGATTTAATATTATACACAGTAAATTCTCAATCAAAATATGTTATCATTCATAGCATTTTAGCAAGTTATTAGAATACAGTACTCTGTTAATACCAAAGATGTCATGGTGCCAACGATAAATGAATACCATGGAGCACTTTCATTTAGGAAATAATTTCACTAAGAAGAACATAAAAATGACATCAGCAATATGACAAAATAGGAAGCTCTGGACACTACTCTGCCTAACAAACACACCAATTCAGCAACAATTCACAAACAAATTCTCTTTGTGAGAAATCCAGAAACAGACTGAAAGGCTCCTGTACCCTGGGTGAATGTGAAACCAGACTCACCAAAGCTTGTGGGAAGATTCAGGCACCCCTCACCAGAATCTCTACCACTGGCACAGTGCTATAATCAGGAAGAGACTCCTAGCTCTCAGCTTCTTCCAGAAGAGGAAAGGGATTGGTTTATACATGCAGCACCCCAACTTTTCTGAGGTGTCTCCACAGAGGTCTGGCTCCTGTCTTGCCAGTCTTAGAGCACAGATGGGACCAGCAGAGTCTAGCTAATTAGGGGAAAACAGAGATGGAAGCTTGAACTGGTTGATGCCGTATGTCCTCCCTGCTGCTTAGCATAAAATAAGTGGACAAAAAATCCCAGCTATCAGTTTTTCTCTGAGAAGGAAAAAAGTTGATTCATGTTCCCAGTACACTAACTTCTCTGGGGATGCCCTCAAACTTGGCAACTGACTTGCCGGTCTTTGAGCTCTAACAGGTCAAGTGCAATCTAACCACTTAATGGAAAATGGAGACGGTAATTTGGACTGGTAAATGCCATAGTTCCTCCCACTAGCTCAGCACAGAACAAGTATAAAAACCATAGCTGCCTATTTCTTCTTGGGGAGGAAAAGAATTGTTAGAGACCCCAGAATGTCTGCCCAGACTGGTTGGTGGGGGTCTTCTCCTGTATGAACCAGTCCATGAAAACAGTGAAAGGTGTCTTCTTTGTCTAATGCACATATACCAATATAAAGAATCAAGGAAAATTAAGGCAAAAATATTCCAAATTAAATAATACATCTCCAGAAACCAACCTTAATGAAATGAAGTTACAAGTTTTACCTGACAGAGAATTCAAAATAACTGCTATAAAGATGCTCACTGACGTTAAGAGAATAATCCTTGAACAAAATGAGAATTTCAACAAAAAGATATAAAAAATAGTAAAGTTCCAAACAAATCATGGAGCTGAAGAACACAATAACTGAACTAAACAGTACAGTAGAGGTGTTCAACAACAGGCTAGATCAACCAGAAGAAAGAATCAGCAGACTTGAGTACCAGTCATCAGAAATATTTCAGCTAAAGGAGAAAAACTTAGTTAAGGAGATGAAAGACTTCTACAAGGTGTCTTCAAAGAGTGGATAAAAAATATGGATTATGAAAAACTGCATGGATTTCAAATTTTTTTTTTTTTGCACCAAAATAAACTCATACTAACTTGTTATAACACGTCTGAATAGAATTTAGTTTGAGGCACTAAGAAGGATAAGAGATCAGTTTGCAAACAGCTCCTGTCAGAGCAGCATAAATTTTGCTAAAGTTGAAGCAAGAACAAACATCAAATTTATAGTGAAGCTTGGGTGGAAGACTGGTGAAATCACTGATGTTTTATGAAAAGTTTATGGGGACAATGCCTACTATGGGTCAAATGTGTCCCCTAAATTTTCAAGTGTTGGAAACTTGATCCCCACTGTAACAGTGTTAGGAGGGTGGAAAATCTGATTATGGTACTTGAACAGAGGGGCCTTTGGTAGATGATTGAGTCATGAGTACTGTGCTCTCATGAATGAAGTAGCCTATTCATGGAGTAACAGGTTGATGGTTTATTGGGTTGTCATGGGTGTGAACTGGTGGTTTTATAAGGAAAGCACAGTAAAGAAATCTCGCCATACTTACCATGTGATTGACTGTGTTACCAAGGGACCTTGTAGAGAGTTCCCACCCAGAGGAAGACCCTCAGCAGACGTTCCCTCCCTGTACTATAAAACTGTAAGAAATAAGTTTCATTTCCTCACAAATTACACAGTTTCATGTATTCTGTTATAAGTGACAGAAAATGGACTAATATAATGCCCTAAATAAATCATTAGTTAACAAATGAATAACTCATTTTAAGAAGAGACAAGATGATGCTGAAGATAAAGCTGACAGTGGCAGGCCATCCACATCAGTTTGTGAAGATAAAATGAGTCTTGTTTACACCCTAATTGAAGAGGACTGACATTCACAGCAGAAACAAAAGACAACGCCAAAGACATCTCAATTGGTTCAACTTACACAATTCTGACTGAAAAATTACACTTGCGTATTCTGCTTGATGGGTACCAAAACTGGTGCACCCAGATCAGCTGCAGACAATAGTAGAGCTTTCAATGGAAATTATGAAAAGTGGGATTAAGATCTTGAAGCATTTCTTCAAAGAATTATTACCAGAAATGAAACATAGCATTACTAGTATGATCCTGAAGACAAAGCACAGCCAAAGTCATGGCTTCCAAGAGGTAGAAGTAGTCCAGTCAAAGCAAAAGAGAACCAGTTAAGAGCAAGGTTTATGGCAACAGTTTTTTTTAGATATTCAAGGCATTTTGTTTGTTGACTTTTTTTTAGCAGCAGAACACCTGAGGAAAGCTTTCCCAGAGAGTCGTCCTCCACCACGACGATGCTCCTGCTTCTTCCTCTCATCAAACGGGAGAGATTTTATGAGCATTTCAATGAGAAATCATTATGCATTCACTTTACACTCCTGATTTGGCTCCTTCTGACTTCTTTATGTTTTCTAATTTTAAAAAATCTTTAAAAGAGGAACCCATTTCTTTCTTTTTTTTTTTTTTCCAGTTAATACTGGAAAAAAAAGACTGCACTGACATGATTAAATTCTCAGGACCCTTAGTTCTTTAGGAATGGATTAAATGGCTGGTATCAATTACAAAAGTATCTTAAACTTGATGGAGTTTATGTTGAAAAATAAATTTTATATTTTTTACTTTTGTCTTGTAATTCCATTTTTCTATGAATGTTTTGAAGTACCCTCATATACTGAAAAAGTATAAAACATTGAGGAGAGAAGTTAAGGATAATAATAACAAATGGAAAAACAGTCTGTGTTCATGATTGTTAAAATGTTTATACTACCCAAAGTGATCTACAGATTCAATGCAATCCCTATGAAAATTCCAGTGGCATTTTTTATGGAAATAGAAAAAAAAAGAAAAACAATTCTATAGTTCATATGGAACCACCAATAACCCAGATAGTCAAATACATCTTGGAAAACTGGATATTCACATGCAAAAGAATGAAATTTGACCTTTGTCTTATAGAATACACAAAAATCAACTCAAAACAATTAAAAGATTTAATCATAAGATCTTCTGGAAATTTTCTAGAAATGTAAATTTCTGGAAGAAAACATAGGGAAAAAGATTCAAGATATTGGTCTTGTCAGTGATTTCACAGATGACATCAAAAGCCTAGGCAACAAAACCAAAAATAAGCAAGTGGGACTATGTACTACTTAAAAGCTTGTGCACAGCAAAAGAAATAATCAACAGAGTGAAATAGCCACTTAAAGAATGGGAGAAAATATTTTCAAACCATATATTTGATACAGAATTAATATCCAAAATATATGAGGAACCCCCATAACTCAGTAGCAAATGACTAATAACCAGATTAAAAATGGACTAAGAACTTGAATAGACATTTCTTCAAGAAAGGCATATGAGGAGATATGAAAAAATGTTAATGTCACTAATCATCAAGGAAATGCAAAACAAAACCACAATTAGATATCACCTCATACTTCACGGGATGGCTGTTATGGAAAATAAATTGAAAGACAACAAGTGTTGGTGAGAATGTGAAAAAAGTGGAATCCTTGCACACTTTTAGTGGGAATGCAAAATGTTGCATCCACTATTGAAGACAGTATGGAGGCTCCTCAGAAAATTAAAAATAGGACTACCATAAGGTTCAGCAATTCCATTTGTGGGTATTTATCTAAAAAAATTGAAATCACTATCTTGAAAAGATACTAGCACTCTCATGTTTATTGCAGCACTATTCACAGTAGCCAAGTTGTGGAAACAATCTACATGTCTGTAGACAGATAACAAAAATGTGGTATATACACACAATAAAATACTGTTCAGTCTCAAAAAAGGATTCTGCAATATGCGACAACATGCGTGAACCTTGAGGACATTATGCTAAGTGACCAGTCACTGAAAGCAAATACTGCATGATTTCACTTATATGCAGTATCTAAAATAGACAAACTCATAGAATCAAATAGTGGAATGGTTTTTGCCAGGGCTTAGGGGAAGGGGAAAATGGGAGTTACTAGTCAATATTGATGCTACAGTATGAACATTTGTCTTTTCCAAAGCTCACATGCAAGCTTAATCCCCAGTGTGGCAGAGTTGGGAGGTGACTGGATTGTGAGGGTTGTGCCCTCAAGAATAATGGACTAATGGGTAGAGTGGTTTGTCACCAGAGGGGCACTGGTGGATTTATAAGCAGAGCAAGCAAGCATGTTAATACATGTTCTTAAGCCTCTCACCATGTGATACCCGGAGCTGCCTTGGGACTCTGAAGAGAATTCCCCTCAAGAAGAAGGCCCTCACCAGACGTACCCCTCAACCTTGGACTATCCAGCCTCTAAAACTGTAAGAAATAAATTTTGTTTCTTTATAAATTATTCAATTTCAGGTATTGTGTTATAAGTAACAGAAAACAAATATAATGGACGTGATATTGCTGTTAAGCAAGATGGGGCTGAGCCCGTGGCGCACTCGGTAGCGTGCTGCGCTAGCAGCGCGGCGACGCTCCCGCCGCCGCGGGTTCAGATCCTATATAAGGATGAGCGGTGCACTCCCTGGCTGAGCGCCGGTCACCGGAAAAAAAAAAAAAAAAAAAAGCAAGATGAATAAGCTTTAGAGATCTGCTGTACAACATTATACTGATCGTCAAGAATATGTATTCTATACCAAAAAATTTGCTAAGAATGTAATTCTCATGTTCATTGTTCTTACCACAATGAAATAGCATTGAAAAAAAAAAGAACATAACTAATGAAGGTAGTTACTTTAAAATGATCAATATATATTTAATACATTAGATACTTTAAAATGATGAAGTTGTATTTAATGCACTATCATGGCTTTGGATCATCATTTAATTGTTTCATACTTTAGTATATAAGCCTGCCCTCTTCACTAGCCTATAAAATGTTGATATGATACACAAGACAATAATATCTCATTTAATTCAATATTCCACTAATTTCTGGTTATAGAAAAATAAATAATTGGTACATGATTTCCCCTCTAAAAATGTTTTATCACTCATTAAACAGGTTTCTTTTTTGAAGTGGGGTGATGTGCAACTCCCTACTTTTTAAAAAAATATGTTTCTGGATCCACTAAAACACTTGGATTTGTAAATAGTAGTAAAAATTACTCTAGATCCTTTTCTGCTACATTTTTGGGCTTAGTTTCAATTTTTGCAAGGACAGATTTGTCTGACATGCTTTTTGATCTCTGCTTGGACTCTTCTTGATAGACCTCTCAACTGCACTGACCTTCCGTTTGTACATCCTGGTGGACATTAGCTTTCTTAAGAAGCGAATATTCAGTAATACTTTTTGATTAAACATGAACTTTTAAAAATCCCATTGCTGCCATAAAGGTCTATTGTAAAATAATAAAAGAAAATTTATATAATAAAGTAGTTTTGAACTTACACTATAAAACAAATAGCAAATATATTCATGGTAAGAACATTCAGACTATTATTTTATAGGTCTACATCTCCAGTGCTCATCCTCTATTTCTGCACATACTTCCAGAAAACATATTTCACATATTTTCCACTAATCCTGCCAATTCATGGCCTGGCAGCTGTATGTATCTTTAAAAGTACATCAAAGACTGTGGCAAACTGGCTGATATACTAAAATAGCTATCAGGGCAACAGTTTCAAATATTTCTCCCACTGCCATCTAAAATCAAAATGGGTTAGGCATTCATATCTGAGAATATTTCATTTTATGTGTGTCCTACATGCTGTCCTTGAAAAGGATGTGTGAATTACCTGGCATCTGGAAAAGGTTGGGAAACAGATAATAGGTTATCAGTATTTGTCTTTTATTTTTAACCATGTGTTATAATTACCTTGACCACTGCAAACATACATCACACATTACCAGATAAAATCAAATACAACATGGAGATCTAACAAATACAATGGACTATTAATAATGATACTATGTTAAAAAATGGAAAATACAGGCCAAATGCCAAACCATTAAGGATGCCAGGACAACAGGCATAAACCAGGACTATCCTGAGCAAACTGGGACATATGGTGGTTCTCATATAATATGTACACAGTGCCAAAGCAGTGCAAACGTGGAAGTGACTACCTTTACCTAGGTGTTTATCTGTACTAGAAGCATCATTTAACCAGAGCTTTAGAAAATGACTAAGAATTTATAGATTTTGATTGTGGGCATAAAGTGTTCTGAGAGAGTTTGTAAAAGGAGCAGAAATATGAAATTATATTGTACTTCCAGAGAGTGTAATTAGATGGCTGGATGTACATAAATAAATAGTGAGAGATAAGCCTGGCAGGTAGGTTGGGTGAAAATCATGGGGGCTTTAAGAGCAATGCCCAAGTTTTGCGTTTAGAACTGCATGGCCATTAAATAATTTTAAACAGAAGATTGATGTCTGATTTCTATTTCAGAAAAATCAGTCAGGTAGAAATGTGGAGAAAAGTTTGGCTAGAGAGAAACTGCAGAAAGTGGCTAGTCAACTGGCACAGCAGTGCAGGGAGCAATTATGAGGATGGGAACAAAGGAAGGGGCACCATGTAGTCCTTTAGGTCTAGGGAACTTCAACCTTTTATGGCTAAGGGATCCATTTCCTTGAGAATTTTCAATATAAGCTATGGGCCTTAATATTTTGTATTACCCAGTAGGGGCAGATTCTTAACACAGAGGTCGAAGAGTGAAGAGCATAGAAAATGTTCTGTCAAAATCAACTATTTTGTGGACAAATGACAGCAGGAAACCCAATGATTTCCTCCCTGTGGAACTAAAGTGGAATGAGACAGGCAGATTACAAATTTAAGCAGGGGATATAGAGGCCGACTGCTGAGAAGCAAGGACAGCACATAGGACAGCATGAGGTGGCGATGTCAGACTTAAGTAGCTCTGATTAAGCAAAAAGTTCCTTACAGACTATAATCCTAAGAGGCAAACTGACAGACTCTACAAAGAATAAATAGATCATGAAATAAAAGCCATGAGGCTGCTGATAGTGGCTTGACGATGATTATAAAGTTGGTATGTGACCTACATTTCAGTTCAATTTGCTTTGCACCAAGTTTGTGAAATATATTTCATTGGTTGCATTTTGTTGTGAAGACTGCTGTGCTATTATTGCCTGACTCACTTCTTTTTAAAATCTATGATTCTGACTTTCAATAAACAACAGCTTTTAGCTCAAAAGAAGACTGGGAATTGTGGTGGCAGTGAAAGGATCAAATACAAGTTTGACAATTAAAATGACAATACACCTTGATTGTCTGGGACTGCCCTGGTTTGTGCCAGTTGCCAAGCTTAATTTTTAATAGTGCTCCCTTCTACTCTCAAAATGTCTTAGGTGTGAACAGTAAATTATGATTACCCCAAACAAAATATTTGTTCTATATAGACATTTTAAGAGACAAGAGGAGAGAAAAAGGTTGACATATTTGAGGGAGCAAAAATCATATAGCTAAAACATCTCCAGGGCAATAAATTGCTAAACAACTTATTCTGATCTATATTTGGCAAAAAATAAAAATAGTGCAAGTAGCATTGGCTGGAATCGTCAGAAAATGTTTTACTGAAGCGGGGTCTTGGCACTGAGTCTGGAAAAATGAGCAGAATTTAGCACAGGGAATAGAAATAACATTTAACGTGAAAGATTCCCTGGTGATAAAAGCAGCAGGTGTGTGTGTGTGTGTATGAATGAAATTAAGATTTGCAAGAGTGAACAGGAAGATGCATTTGAGAATAACTGGAGACAAATATGCTTAATATCTAATCATTAATAGACTATCCTGGAATGAATGAATGAATAAATGAACAAATGAATGAATGGATAGAATGAAATAGATTTATTCAGGGAAGAGCAATTTAGGTAAGGCACTGAAGTGGCAAGCTTTTATCTGAAAGCTAAAGTTGACCCACAGTAGTGGTTTATTGGCCTGCAATCTCCTTACATTCTCTTTAATACTACTTATTTACTTTGAAAATTAGATGACTTTATACAAAATTTTTTATTTCAAATTCCACTTTAAAAAGAGCCCTGTCTTCCTACAGGACAAAATGACCAGATCTAGAAGGGACAACTGCCACTTTAAATTGGCATGCATGCACTCCAGCTTTCCTTCATTTCATTCATAGCTTCCCTTGTATATATCACCTGCTTTTTGAGAGTGTGACCTTTGAGTCGCACTCAAAGTGTGACAGTTGGGATCATAATCAGGAAGCCAAGACAATTAAGATAAAGAATTTCATCGCAACTAATACTATATAACTGAAAGCTTTCTATTTCCTCGATCATAATAATACAAGTATCAAGAATAATTATAGCATAATAATAGCAACTAAGCATTTACTATGTACAAACCATGATATTAATCTCCTCTCAGACACGTGGGGGTTTAAGTCACAGTTTCAGGCATCTGCTACTAGTATGACCTTAAATCATTTAACTGACTTTCTGAGCCTCAGTGTATTTATTTGGGAAGTGAGGATGAAACATATCTTATATGGCTTTTGTGAGGATTCAATGAGTTCATGCATATAAAGCACTTAACATAGTTCTTGGCACCAATCAAGACCTAATTCATAAAGAGAATATTTTCCCATTTGAACTCTGAACACTTAGAAAACTGTGTAAGCATGTATCACAAAAGACCTCTAACCAAGAAGCTAATTTTCATTGATGCTATTCACAACATATTAACCTTCAGTGTAACTTTTTTTTCACAGGCAGGTTATAAGGCTCAGATCAGTAGTACAAATTTCTATTCATCTTAAAAGAATATTATGAAGGCAGATTTTTATTAAAGTTCTAGTATGATATATACACATATATAGTTTCTATAGCTTTAATATATCTAATAAATGCAACACGTACAGTACTGCACTGTTTATATCACAGACAAATCTGCAATAAAAATTCCCAGAGATGCATATCAAATAACTATTTTATTAACCAGATTCACTTTGCAATCACAAATGGTAAACTGAAAGCACCTTTTCACATTCCCATGTACAAGTATTTAATCACAATAAACATTTTATTGGAAAACACTATGTATGTCTAATTTAAGTTTTAAGAAAGAATTAGTTGCCACACTGCCACTAGAAAGAAATGAAATTGAACATTTCTCTGAAAAATTATTCCTACTTCAAAAAAGAGGTAAATAAGTAGCAGAAAATAGAAGATACATTTAATCTTGGTAGCTTGTATGTGTTCAGGAATTTATCCATTTCTTCTAGGTTATCAAATTTGTTGGTCTAAAGTTGTTCATGAGAGTCTCATGATCATTTGTATTTCTGTGATATCAGTTGTAAAGACTCCTTTTTCATCTCTGATTTTATTTCTATTCTCTTTTTTCTTAGCTAAAAGTTTGTCAATATTGTTTATTCAAAAAACCAACTCATTTTGTTGCTTTTGAATTATTTTTCTAGTCTCTATTTTGTTTATTTTTGTTCTGAGCTTTACTATTTCCTTTCTTTCTTTTTTCTGTTTGCTCTGTTTCCTTTTTTCTTCTTGATTGTGTATCTGGTATAATTTCTTTCTTTGTGGTTACCATGGACTAACATAAGGAGTCTTGTAATTGTAAAAGACTATTTTATGGTAATAACAATTTATCTTTGGTTATACAACTTACCAAGATTAAATTAAAAAGAAGTAGAAAATATAAACAGACCAATAATGAGGAAATTGAATTAGTAATAAAAAGTCTTCCATCAAAGAAATACCAAAACCTGATGGATTGAATTCTACTAAACATTTAAAAAAGAACAAGTACTAATTCTCCACAAACTATTTCAGAAAATTGAAGAAAAGGGAATACTTCCAAATTCATTTATCAGACCAGCATTACCCTGATAGAAAACCAGACAAGAAAAAATAAAAAAAAGAAAGAAAACTACAAGCTGATATCATCGATAAACATAGACACAAAAATTCTCAACAAAATACTAGCAAATTGATTTCAACATCACATAAAAGAATTATTCACTATGATTAATTGGGATTCACCCAGTGATGTAAAAATGGTGTAATAAGTGGTAATAAGTGGTGCAACACACACAAATCAATAAATGTGTTATACTACATTAAGATAAAGAAAGACAAAAAAACCCCGATCATTTCAATAGATGCAGAAAAAGCATTTGCCAAACTTCAACATCCTTTCATGGTAAAAACTCTTAATCAATTGGGTGTAGAAATATGTACCTCAACACAAGAAAAGCCATATGTGACAAAGCCACAGCTAACATCATACTGAATCGGAAAAGCTAAAAGCTTTTTCATAAGATTGGAAACAAGACAAGAATGCCCACTTTCACCATTCCAATTCAACAAGGTTCTAGAAGTCTTGGCCAGAGCAATGGGCAAGAGAAAGAAATACAGGACATACAAAGGAAGGAGGAAGTAAAACCATCCCTGTTTGCAGACAACATGATCTTATAAAAATCCTAAAGATCTTACCAAAAACCTGTTAGATCTAATAAACAAATTTAATAAATTTGCAGTATACAGACTCAACATACAAAAATCAGTAGCATTTCTGTACACTAATAGTGAACTGTCTGAAAAAGAAATCAACAAAAAAATCACATTTATGATAGCTACAAAAAATATATATAATATAACTAGGAATAAACTTAACCAAGGAGATAAACAATCTTTACAATGAAAACAATAAAATATTAATGAGAGAAATTGAAGACAGGCAAATAAATGTAAAGTATCCTATGTTAATGGATTAGAAGAATTAATATTGTTAAAATGGCCATACTAACCAAAGCAATGTACACATTTAGTAAAATCAATAGTAAGATACCAAGACATTCTTCACAGAAATGAAAAAAAATAATCATAATATTCATACAGAACCATAAAAGAACCTGAATAGCCAAAGCAATCCTTAGCAAAAGGAACAATACTGGGGGCACCACACTACCTGACTTTAAAATATACTACAAAGCTCTAATAACCAAAGCTACATAGTACTGGTGTAAAACAAATACATAAACCAATAGAACAGAGAGTCCAGAAATGAATTCACACACCTATAGCCAACTGACTGTAACAAAGGTGCCAAGAACATACACTGGGGAAAAAACAGTTTTTTGATAAATGGGAAAATTAAATATTCACATGCAGAAGAATGAACCTAGGCCACAACCTCTCACTATATACAAAAATCTGCTCAAAATGGATTAAAGACTTAAATGTAAACACAGAAACTATGACATTACTAGAAGAAAACATAGGGGAAATGCTTTACAACATTTGGTTGGGCAAAGATTTTTTAAATAAGACCTCAAAAGCATAGGCAATGAAAAGAAAAATAGACAAATGAGATTACATAAAACTAAAAAGCTTTTGCACAACAAAGGAAATAATTAACAGAGTGAAGAGACAACTTATAGAATGGGAGAAAATATTTTCAAACTATACATCTGTCAGGGGTTAATATCATCATTGTGTAAAACACAACAACAATAAAACAAATAATTTAATTTAAAAATGGGCAAAAGATCTTGATAGATATTTCTCAAAAGAAGACATAATGATGGCCAATGGGTATATGAAAAAATGCTCAACATCACTAGCCATCAGGGAAATGCAAATCAAAACTACAATGAGATACCAGCTAACTCCAGTTAGGGTGGTTACTATCAAGAATACAAAAGAAAAACAGTGTTGGAAATGATGTAAAGGAAAGGAAATACTTTATATACTGTCAGTAGGAATTCACATTAGTACAGCCATTGTGGAAAATAGTACGGAGTTTCCTTAAAAAGTTAAAAGTAGAACTGTGATAAAACCTGGCATTTCCACTATTGGGTATATAGCCAAGGGAATTGAAATCCATATGTCAAAAAGATATCTGCACTCCTATGTTTACTGCAGCACTATTCATAATTGCCAACATATGAAATCAACATAGGTATCGAACAACTGATGAAGGAATAAAAAAAATGTGCTGTGTGGTATATTCACGCATACAATGGAATACTACTCAGCCATAAAAAAGCATGAAATTCTGTCATTTATGAAACACATATGAACATAGAGTACATTCTCCTAAATGAATTAAGCTAGACACACAAAGACAAATACTGCATCCTCTCACTCACATGTGGCATCTAAGAAAAAGTTGATCTCATAGAAGTTGAGTAGAATTGTAGTTACCAGAGACTATAGAGTGGATGAGGGAGGGGAGCATGGTGAGAGTTGGTCAATGGTACAAACTTAAAATTAAGTAAAAGGGCTAAATCGTGGTATTCTTTTGCAAAGAAGGGAGACTATATTAACGATACGGTATTATATATTACAAAATACCTAGAAGCGAAATTTCTGAATATTCACACCACAAAGAAATGATAAGTGCATGAGGTTATGGATATAAGTGCCCAGATTTGATCATTATGCAAACATGTACCTGTATATGTATTGAAACATCAGATTTGTACCCTATAAATATGTACTTTTATAATGTGTTAACAAAAAATATATAAAATCTTTTAAAAAAGAAAATAGAAGATACAAACAAAACAAAACAATATTTAATTTGTAAATGTTAAATAATTAGAAGACATTTATGTTCACAAGTTATATGATCATTTTATTTTTTATTCCTTTTTCATTTTTTTCAAAAGATATGTTTAAAATGAGAATTTACAGATATCGATTCCTCAACTTACACTTCTCTTTTGCATGAGCTTGGTTTATATAATTAAAAACAATTCATTTGTGTTAGGGAATTATGTCAAAATGTGTTCTATGAGCAAAAAGTCTGTTAAGTCAATTGTTTAACTGTATCAACTCCTCACCTAAATGGTATATTTTGTTGTCACTCATTTGAAAAGGCCTTCATTCTTTGTTCATTATTTTTATTATATTCAAAGCATTTCAATTTTACATTTATTCATGTAAAAATAGTAGTTTACAGAAGTGACATCATCAACATGGTAGAATACACAGTCCCCAGCATCACTCTTCCCCACAACCAACCAATTCACAACTATTAAAAAGCAAAGACTTCCAGCCTGGGACTGCTGGAGCTCAGAGGAAGAGGAGAGACCCACAAGCTTGTGAAGGTGGAAGAAGCCATGTGAGAGGAAGAAGAATCCACTCTGACCATTTCAAGCCCCTGTGGTATCAGGGCTGGCCCTGTGAGAGGCAGGAAGAAGCTGCAGCACACATAGAGCAGGAGCCAGCAAAAGACACAGCTGAGACCTTTCTGAGAGTTTCCTGGGTTCTGCACAGGAGAAGAGGGCCTCGAAGAAGACCCTACCAGCTCCCAGGCCAGTGAGATAACAAACAGGTTCCTGTAGACCCACATAGGAGCAAGGGATGCAGCCAACCACCCAAATGCTGGCGAGCCATTGTGAGGAAACCTTGCATGGTTCACACCACAGGAAGCTTTTGGAGTGCAGGAGGGAGGGTGGCTCACTGACAGAACATTTGGTTGCATAATTGGCAGCTGATTTGCCTTTCAATCAGCACAAGCCCCTCAGTGGAGACTAATTATGGCAACAGAACTGTAGGGGGGTGTGGTTTTGGGGAAGGATTCAACCCATGCCAGAATTTCTACACAACCCAGGTGTATCTCGGCTAACATAACCTAGAAGTGATTAAAAGGCCAACAGTTAAAATTAGGACTGAACAACAAGCTTTCTCCAGAGAATCAGCAACAAACAGCAATTTAGTGAAACCAGAGAGCTGAAGTGCTGGTCCCCAAAGAAAATTCTCCCAAGTTTGGAATTAACCAAAACCATAGAAAAGCAACAAAGCTCTGACATTTACCACTAATTGTCCAATACCACCACAGAACACCAGTAAAATCTAGAAGAGGTAACAGTCTCCTCAAATGCCTAGGCAATAAGACAAAAAGATTGACAAAGAACAGAGAAATATGACACCAAACAAAGCACCAGGAGTGGACTCAGAGGAACAGCAGATTTATTAAATGCCTGACAGAAAATTCAGAATAAACCTCTTAAGAATGTGCAGGGAGTCACAAGAAAATACAGATAGAAAATTAAATGTTATCTGGAATACGGTCTAGGAGCAGAATGTGGAAATTGACAAAGGAATTGAATAAAAAAAATAGAAATTCTAGAAATAAAGAACACATTATCTGAAATGAAAAACTCCATAGAAAGCTCCCACAGCAGACTTAGTCAAGCAGAGGAAAGAATAAGTGAGCTTGAAGATAGAACATATGAAATTATCAATTGGAGAAGCAAAAAGAAAAAATAATAAGAAAAAAAATGAAGTAGAAATACAGCAAATACAGGACTCCCTCAAGTAAAAGAACCTTTTCATAATTGGCATACATGAAGGAGAGGAAAAAGGAAGAGATGTAAAAAGTATATTCAAGGACATAATGGCTGCAAATTTCTCAAGTATGGAGAAAGGTGACAGTATCCAGATACAGGAAGCTCAGAGGTTTCCAGTCAAATTCAACCCAAGGAGGAACACCCTAAAGCACACCATAATCAAATTATCAAAAACCAAAGACAAAGAAAGAATACTGAAAGCAGCAAGAGAAAAGAAACACATAACATTCAATGGAGCCCAAATACATCTCTCAGCAGATTTCTCAGTAGAACCCTATAAGCCAGAAGACATTGGGATGATATATTTAGGGTGCTGAAGGAAAAAGACTGCCAGCCAAGAATTCTCTACCGAGCAAAACTAACCTTCAAATATGAAGGATAAATAAAGTGTTTTCCAGACAAACAAAAGCTAAGGGAATTCATCAACACTAGACCTGCATTACAAGAAACGTTAAATGAAGTTTTTCTGTCTGTAAAAAGATGATGCTAAGGAGCAGCAAGAAAACATGTGAAGGCACATAATGAATCAGTAAAGTAAGTTCAAAGAAAATCTTAGAGCAGTCCAATATCATAATTGTGGTAAATAAACCACTTATATCCTTAACTTGAAGACTAAAGGACAAAACTAACAAGACACTAACATGTACAACAACCATAAAAGACATAGGGAATATTAAAAGATGTAACTTGAAACAACAAATTGTCAAAAAGTCAGGGGGCTGGATATGGGTGGATGACACCAAAGTGTAGAGTTGGCTTTTTTTTTTTTTTTCTTTTTTCTTAGCTATCAAAGCTAAGTTGTTATTAGTCTAAAATAATCTAACTATAACATGTTGTTTATAAGCCTCATGGTAAAACCATAACACAAAAACATATGAGACATATTAAAAATAATGAGAAATCAGAATACACTTGTAGAAAAAACCCCACTCAATCTCAAAGGAAGGCAGCAAAATTAGAGAAAAGGAAAATAGGATCAACAAAACTACCAAAATAAAATGGAACAAAATGATAGTAACAGGTTTCTACATATCAATAGTAACTCTAAATGTAAATGGATTAAATGCCTCAATTAAAAGACATAGAGTGTCTCAATGGATTATAAAACAAGAACCAACAATATGTTGCCTACAGGAAACTCACTTCACCTATAAAGACACACACTGTCTGAAAGTAAAGGGATGGAAAAAGATATTTCATGTAAACAGAAACTAGAAAAGAGAAGAAGGAGTTACATCAGATAAAATAGACTGCAAGCCAAGGAAAGCAAAAAAAAAAAAAAAAAAGATAAGGAAGGTCACAATATAATAATAAAAGGATCAATTCAACAAAAGGATATAACAACTATAAATACATATGCACCCAACTCCAGAACAACCTGTTCTGGAGTACACATGGAAAATTCTCTGGAATAGACCATATGATAGGTCACAAAACAAGTCTGAACAAATTTTTAAAAAGTGAAATCATATCATCTACCTTGTCCAACCACAATTGAATAAAACTAGAAATAAAGAACAAAATGACACCAAAAACCATACAAATACATGGAAATTAAGCAACATGCTCCTAAATAATGAACGTGTCAAAGAAAAAAATCAAAAAGGACATTAAAATACTCCTGGAGACAAAGGAAAATAAAAATACAACATACCAGAACCTTTGAAATACAGCAAAAGCGGTTCTAAGAGGGAAGTTTATAGTAATAAATTTCTACATCAGAAAGAAGAAAGACTTCAAGCTTCAAATAAACAATCTATCATTAGACCTCAAGGAGCTGGAAAAACAAGAGCAAACCAAACCCCAAATCAGTAGAAGGCGAGAAATAACAAAGATCAAAGCAGAAATAAATGAATTAGAGATACAAAAAATACAAAAGATCAATGAAACAGAGTTGGTTTTTCAAGAAGATAAACAAAATTGATAAACCTGTACTTACATGAACAAAGAAAAAAGAGAGAAGACTCCATAAATAAAATCAGAAATCAAAAAAGAGACATTATACTGATACCACAGAAATAGAAAGGATCCTAAGAGACTACTGTGAGCAACTCTATGTGAACAAACTGGAAAACCTAGAAGAAATGGATAAATTCCTGGACAAATAAAACTTACCAAAGTTAAGCTATGAAGATGTAGGAAACCTAAACAGACCAATAATGGGTAATGAGATTGAAGCAGTAATAAAAAGTCTCCCGAAAAAGAAAACCCCAGCACTGGATGGCTTCACTGACAAATTCTGCCAAACATTTAAAGAAGAACTAATACCAGTTCTTCTCAAACTCTTCCAACAAACTGAAGAGGAAGGAATACTTCTGAACTCATTCTATGAGGTCAACATTAACCTTATACCAAAACCAGAATAAGATAAAACAAAAAAAGAAAACTACAGACCAATACCCTGATGAACACAGATGGCAAAGATCCTCAGTAAAATACTAGCAAACAAAATCAAACAACAAATTAAAAAGATCATTTGCAAAGAGCAAGTGGGATTCATCCCAGGGTTGCAAGAATGTGTGCTGATACATCACATCAATAGAATTAAGGGAAAACAAACAAACAAACAAAATATGATCATTTCCATAGATTTGGAAAAAGCATTTGATAAAACCCAACATCACTTCATGATAAAAATACTCAATAAATTAGCTATATAGGGAAAGTACCTCAACACAGTAAAGGTCATATATCACAAACCCATAGCTAAAATCATACCGAATGGACAAAAATTGGAGTTTTTTCCTCTATGATCTGGAACAAGACAGGGATGCCCACTTTCCCCACTCTTATTCAACATAGTACTGGAAGTTCTAGCCAGTGCAATAAGCCAAGAGAAAGCAATAAAGGGCATTTAAATAGAATAGGAGACATTTAAATATAGTAGAATGACAAAATTTAAATTATGTCATCTCCCTATTTGTAGATGATGTAATTATATACATAGAAAACCCTAAAGACCACCAAAAAAGTACTAGAAATAATAAATGAATTCAGTAAAGTAGACAACATGGAAATAGGTGAAGAAGAAATTAAACATATTTACAACAGCAACCAAGAAGTGAAATACCGAGGAATAAATTTAACCAAGAAGGGGAAAGACCTATACAATGAAAACTATAAAACATTGGTGAAAAAACTTGAAAGGGACACAAATAAATGGCAAGATATCTCATGCTCTTGGGTTGGAAGAATTAACATCATCAGTTGTCCATTTTGCACAAAGCAATCTACACGTTCAGTACAATCCCTATCAAAATACAAATGACATTCTTCATAGAGATAAAAACAATCTTAAAATTTATATGGAACCACAAAGGACCCTGTATAGTTAAAGCAATCTTCAACAACAACAATAACAACAACAACAACAAAATTGCAAGAATCACACTTCCAGTCTTCAAAATACACTATAAAGCTACAATAAACAAAACATCATGGTACTGGTATAAAAATGACAAATAGACCAGTGGAACAGAATAGAGAGCCCCAAAATAAACTCACACACTTATAGGACAACTGATTTTTGACAAAGGTGCCAAGAATAGACAGTGGGTAAAAGACAGCCTTTTCAATAAATAGTGCTGGGAAAATTGGACATCCACAAGCAGAAGACTGAAACTAGACCCTCATCTCTCACCAATACACAAAAATCAACTCAAAATGAATTAAGGACATAAACTTGAGACTTGAAACTAACTATGAAACTACTAGAAGAAATTATAGGGGAAATGCTACACGAAATGGGAGTGGGCAAAAATACACAAATGACCACATCAATATGTAAAGCTTCGACACAGCAAGAAACATGATCAACAAAGTGAAGAGACACCCTACAGAATGGAAGAAAGTCTTTGTAGACTACACATCAAACTAGGGGCTAATATCCAGAGGATATAAGGAACTCAAACAACTCAACAGGAAAAAAAATAAAAATAAAAAATGGACAAAGGGCACCTCCAACCTCTAGTAACCATAGATTTTTGAACAGACATTCCTCAAAAGAAGACATAAAATTGGCCAGCAAGGCACATGACAAAAGGCTGAAAATCACTAATCATCAGGGAAATGCAAATTAAAACAACAATGAGATATCATCTCACTAAAGTTAGATTGACTCTTAACAACAAGACAGAAAATAACAAATGCTAGCAAGGATGTGAAGAAAAGGGAACCCTCCTGTATTGCTAGTGGGAATTTAAATTGGTACAGCCATTGTGGAAAACAGTATGGAGGTTCCTCAGAGAACTAAGAGTAGACCTACATTGTGATCTAGCTATCTGGCTACTGAATATATATCAGCAGTGAAATCAATATACCAAAAAGACACCTGCACTCTCATGTTCATTGCAATGCTATTCACAATAGCCAAGAGATGGAATCAACCTAAATGCCCATCAGCCAATGAATAGATAAAAAAACTGGTATATATACACAATCGGTTACTATCCAGCTATAACAAGTAATGATATCCTATCATTTGCAGCAGCATGGATGGAACTGGAAACCATCATGTTAAGTGAAGAAAGTCAGGCACCAAAAAACACATACATGATCTCACTTATATGTGGAATCCAAGAAAAAAAAAAAAAGTGGTTCTTGTAGAAGTAGAGAGCTGGGAGGAGAGAGAGCTGAAGGGAAGGAGAATTGGTGGACTGACAATCCAAAACTATGCCATCTACCCTAAATAAATCATTGTGCAGTATAGACATGAATTGATACAACATATTGTACCCCCCAAAATATGTGAAAGTAAATGTTAATATAAAAAATTGATGAAAAGAGAAAATATAGTTTATTAGACACCAATTACATACTCAATACCAAATACTGTGCACAAATGATCATTTTACATTCTAATAGACTATTTATGAAATGAGCATTATTATTCCTTTTTCCATTGGAAAACACAGCCTCAGATGATGAGGTAAGGTAACCAAAGTCAGCATTTAGTAAGAACCACTACTTGAATTGAGGCACATTTGAAGAGTACTGGTTGTTTTTCACTCTTTCCATAGATTATCCTGGAAATCTTGATACGTTTCTTTTGATAGAATTTTTTTTAAGGCTCTACAAATAGAAGATCCAGTTGTTGTGTTGACAATAAAATTAAAAATAACATTTAAAAGTTTTAAGTTTTCATTAATTCTCTCTAACCACTAAGCTAAAAATCCGTTCTATAGAACAACATATATTTAACCACTTATTGGTGCCATTAAAAAAAAAAAGAAAGAAAAAGAAAACAAGCTGAAAACACTGGTAATTACTTACAATGAATGGTGTTTTGTTATTATAGAAAATCTTTAATTTAAAAATAGTCTAAAATGTTTTGTCAAGGATATCTGTTAATGTGTAATTAAGATCTTTAACAGAAGAAAAATAAAATAAGTAAAAATGCAGGGTTGTCTTTTTCATAATGGCAAGTATTCATTTTTTTCATTATCTACAAAAACTTCACATTTTAAAATAAACAGTTTTATGCTATGTCCAGATTACAAGCTTTTGCAATGTAGTTATTTCATTAGCTGAATTATTTTAACAACACCTTTACTTTAAGGATAACTAGTTTGACAGTTGGTGAAAAGGCCCCAACAATTAATATTCAAAGTTAACTGAATTTCTTTTGTCCAAGTATGTTTTACCTTAATTGCAGAGGAATAGGAAGACCAGAAACAAGAATATTTAAGATCATTAAATTTTTAAAATTAACATTTGAACAGTAAAGTTAACAGGATTATTTAAATAGCATTCCAATTTTGCATTTGAGAAAAAAAAAAAAAAACTCACTTGAAAACTGAATTGCAAATCCAGATTTGCTGATATAAAAATCTGTGTCAAACTGGATGGTTACTATGTTGAGGGTGCTATGAATTCCTTCTGGAATGAGAGATCCACTAATTTCCTTTAAGAGCATCTCATTTTCTGGTGGGCCATCCCACACTCGGAGTATATCATGTGATGCTTCCGTATCAAAAGCCAGAAACTGCAGGCTGTGGGAGAACCATGTATCTCTGATTATTTTAAACAAAGATTCTATATTAAATAAAAAATGGAACAAATATGCACTGTGGCTTATTACATACTCCTTTTTATTCTATGAGATAAAATATAAATGATGTAAACAGCATACGTTACCTTAATATATTTTTCTTGAGCTGTATAATTTATTTCTTTAAAATATGATTAAATATACTATTACATCACCTTTGCAAATTACAGAAACTCCAGGTATAATTCTTCTCAGTATTCATGAATATTAACTGTGACAACAGCAAGTAACACAGAGAATCTTCTACATGCCAGGAACTTTGCAAAGTGCATTAATATATTTTCTTCGTTTAATTGTTATAATGGCCCCATGAAGCAGAAACACTTTTAATCTCAGTTTTACAAATGTGACAAATGGAGTTTAGATTAAATAATTGCCAAAGGGTGGCCGATTTTAAATTGAATTCAAGTTATCTGACTCCACAGTACATACTTTTACCACTCTTTCATGTTAAATCTTTTCTGCTTTATGTATAATCTAGACAAAATTAGCATCTAATACTTTTTGTACCTACTGTAAAAATTAGAAATCTAATTATATCAACATGCTCAACTTGATATATGTACAGAATATTCATGTTTGATGCATGAATTGTCATAGCATTAAATTTGGGTTGAAATATAATATCAAATACTGTTCTTTAATTTAAATAAATAATAAAATCAATAAGATTCTGGGATTTAAGTTTAATAATTCTAATATTAAAATAAAACAATGAATGATTTAGACTAAAAAATAATTAGCTGGGGATAGATCCAGTGCAGCCTATTTTGAGTTCTGCACATTGCCTTGTAAATGTGATATACCACTTTGTAATGCATCCAGGAGTGCATGGGAGTGTACCACATAGAAGCCTGTATGAAATTCTATTTACATCAAGTAGCCAGTAGGTTTTAAAGTTATTATTGTTTGTGAGCAATAAAACACTAACTAGCTCATGTGTCAAGGAGGATTTGATTATTTATCAATCCATTCCCAGTCAAAGCCATAACAGTAAAACTGGGACTGAGAGCATGTGATAGCTTTGGAAACCAGACTGGTGTTGATTTAGAAGGTGATGGTTCTATACTGATCTAAGGGACAGCAACATGAACCATTGTAAGCCGCCTAACAAAACTCACCAGGAAAGGGAAATCTAACACAATTAAAGGGGCAGAGAGCAGTTGCTTGAGAGATGTACCTAAGGCCATTGAAGACAGGAAATGCCATTCAGTCTCCTTCTGAATGTTAGTGAGGCTGCACTTATGATAGTGACCTGAACACTATATACCTATTTTTTAATACCTATTTCTATCCTTATCAAAATGGTAAATTCAGCATCTTGAATCATCACAAATTGAAGGAATAAAGTCCACAAAAAGCAGGAAAAATTCTCAATCTCTGTGCACTCTTATAACTATGAGAAACTTCCTTCTAAGGGGTAATATAAGGTACCACTGCAGCCCATAAGTCAATAAATCACACTAATACATATGTTTTTCATATTTTAAACACATCAAAACCAAGTTTTCCCTTGCCAAGGTTAAAAAATACTTTTAAATCTAGATATTGATTTATATTGCATACAGGGGCTAATCAGAAAATTCAGATTCCCTAGTAATTTTGAAAAAATGAAATCCATTTACCTGACAATGTTTCCTGGATCTACCTCAATCATCCAGATGCAACGCAAGTTATTGTCATATGGAAAGGGATAACCAGGAGATAAGATTCTTCCTGATGATTCTCCTTTAAAACGACCTCCACATTCAGCTAATAAAAAATAATAAAAATTTAGTCACAATTTAATGTTAGTCTTTTAAAACAATCTAAAATTTCTTGAGATTATATGTTTTTTACATTAAGGAAAATAAAGATTGATTTCCTGTCTTCTTAAAGTATACATCTGTATAAACTTTCTCAGATTAAGGTATTAATTGAAGAAAGAATATATTGCTCAATAAAATAATAAAGTCTCAAGTTAGATCACATAAAAGTCAATAAAATCCTAATTAGGGAATAAAAAAGGACATACTCAAAACCTCTGAGTCAGGCTGCTAAACATTTTTAAATGCGTTGTTAAATAGTGATAATTTAAAAACGGAAACAGATGGCGAGTTGCTCACTGCTAGCGAATAGCAGACTGAAATTCATCATCTTGCTACCCACCTCTCAGAAAAACTAATCTTTACTGCAGTCCCTCAGGCATTCTAGGTTTCATTGTCCCTTTATGTGATTCCCTTTAAATCACTCTAAACTCTTTCCTTTTAACCTCCGAAAAGTCAAAGTGGCACTTTTATTAGATTTCTTCAGTTAAATCTAGTTTGGTTTTGATTTAATGTAATCTCTAAATTTTATAAAATGTACAATTTAAAAATGTAAATATTGTAATGCAATATATTTAAATTTGTATTTGTGGGGGGATTCCCTCTCCATTTTAATATATTCAATACTGTATCTGCAGTGATATTACTTTGGTAAGCAGACAATCTAGAAAGAACTCTCTGTATTAGAGAAGAGAGGAACTAAGTATCTTAGTGTATTGTTCTACATTCCCAAACCTTAGAAACAAGAAAAACACAGTGTAACGCATTGTACATTTGAAAATTCTTTAGATTACTCTACCAAAAGATTTTTAAAAAATAAAAACATTTTACTTTTGGCTTAAATATTTGAAGATACTCTGATATTTTTTTTTCTTGTTCTCTGAAAGGTTTCTATCTTACTCATTAAATGACTGAATTAAACTTTTTTGTTTCTATTTGTTATTGTTATTAGACCAAAGAAGTTCAAATCCAGAAAGTTTTAGTATTTGGAAGAGACCTGATAACATTAGAATATAATGGTTCAAATGTGTAGGCTCCATAAATGTAAATTTGTTTAAAAGATTTTAGAAATTATATTGCACTACACTGTGATAGTTAGTTTTTTGTGTCAACTTGGCCAGGCTATATTATAGTTGTTAAATAATATTTGGTCCACTGTTAATCTAGGTGTGAAGTTATTTTATAAATGTGGTTAACATCTACAATCAGCTGACTTTAAGTAAAGGAAATTACCCTAAATTATGTGGAGTGGGCCTCATCCAGTCAGCTGGAAGCTTTAAGAGCAAAAACTGTTTTCCAGGAAAAGAAGAAAATCTTAGGCCAGGTGGTAAAGCTATTAGTTGTTTGCAATAGAGAATATCTTCTAAAATAGAATTTCGTCTTCTGTCACCATGGAAATCATTAGTATCACACACTATGTATCCAAATATTTATAGATGTTATAAACCTTGACCATTCATCATTAAAAAAAAAAAAATCATCATTTCCACGAAACCTTGTGCAGTATGAAGTCACTAAGTTTTAACTTGGGATATTTGTAAATATAAAATGCATTAATTTATTCTAAATATTAGCAAAATCTTTTTCTGTCCTCAGTCCAAATGTCCATTAATGTATATAAAATCTTTCCAGAAAATAGAGAATGTCTTCAGCTTGGTTGAACACACACAGAACATGTATAATTTTTAATGTATTGTTTTTATTTTTGTGATTTTAATTTTAAGAACTACACTGCATGTCAATATTTATAAGAATTTAGTTTTGTGCAATTAAAACCCTTAATACTTTTCTGAACATATTTCATATTCACATCAAAGACTACATCATCAGATAGAATTAATCAGTGATATGTTTTTCTTATAACCAATGCCAATGGGCTGATTGTTGGTCATATTACAGGTTCTCAAGCTTTTGGTAATTTAGGTTGATTATTATTTCAGGTTCAACCCTCATAGTCTATCCAAAATTCAGATGCCATCTGAAAAGAAAGGTCTGTGATTACATTTTGGTTAGAAAAAAAATTTGTTTTCTGTGTGAACCAATGTTTTAATAAAACAACAGACATCTCATGGCATCAGAAACACTGTGCAGTTAGTTGGAAGTCCTCTAATGATGAGAATTGACTTTTTTCTATTTTTGTTCTAGCAAGTTTTGTGGTGATTACTATGTTGACCATAGTAAATAGCAATGATAGAAATTTTCCACTTGTCTCAAAAGATTCAGATCTCTAAACAAATTATAAGCATTAAATATGTGCAGTGTTTATGTATATTAATTATACCTCAGTCAAGTTGTTTTTAAAAAAGTTTTGGGCCCCCACTGCCTGGCAGAAAGCAGGAGCACACCAAAAACATTGCTTCCATATGAATGGTATACCACAGCCACTGTCACAGCCACTGCCACCACAAGGCGGGCTCACCACCACAGTAGCAGTCACAGCCACTGTGCAGGCTGCCCACCACCCACTCAACTGCACTGACAAAAGGAGAGTCAACAGTGGAGACTGGAAAAAGAAGAGGAAGTCTCTCTCCTCAAAGCCCACTCCAGTACAATAGAAAAAGCGACTGCTCTATAAGATGACCAGACATCAACATACAGATATTATAAATATGAAAAACGAAGAAAATATGACACCTCTAAGGGAATACAGTAATTCTCAAACACCAAACTCCATAGATCAAGAAACCCTTGAAATGACTTAAAAGTAATTATGAGCAACAATTATAAGGAAACTCAATGAGACACAAGAAGACTCAGTTAGACAACATAATTAAATGAGAATAAAAAATCAGGATATGAAGGAAGAAATTTACAAAGAGAATTAATACCTTAAAAAAGAATGTAGCAGAATTCCTGGAACTGAAGGATTCATTCAACAACAACAACAACAACAACAACAACAACAACAACAACAAAAACTGAGAGCTTAAGCAGCAAGTTAAAGCAAGCAGAAGAAAGAATTTCTGACTTCAAAGATAGTGTTTTCAAATTAGCCCAGGCAGACAAAAATAACAACAACAAAAAAAAAAAAAAAGGAGAAGAAGAATTTTTAAAAATGAAGAAAATCTAAGAGAGCTAGCAGACAAATTAAAGCACACATACATCTGAATCACAGGTGTTACAGAAGGGCAGGAGAAAGGAAAAGGCATTGAAAGCCTATTCAATGAAATAGTAACAGAAAACGTCCCACGTACAGGGAGACACATGGACCTTCAGATCCAGGAGGCACAACAATCCCCAATCAGATTCAATCCTAAAAGATCTTCTCCTATAGACATTATAGTCAAACTGGCAAAGCTCAAAGACAGAGAATCCTAAGAGCAGCAAGAGAAAAGCATCAAGTCACCTATATGAGAGCCCAGGAGACTAACAGCAGACTTTTCAACAGAAACTCTACAGGCCAAAAGATATTGGGATGATATATTCAAAGTACTAAAAGGAAACACCTGCCAGCCAAGGATACTATACACAGCAAGGCTATCCTTTAGAAACGAGGGAGAAATAGTGTATTTCCCATACAAACAAAAACTGTGGGAGTTCACCACCACACTACCAGCCCTGTAAGATATCCTCAAGGGACTCTTGCTTCTGGAATTCAAAAAATGATAATCACTACCAAGAATACACGAGAAAGAACAAAACCCACTTGTAGAGTGATAATGCAAATAAGAGAAAGAAACTAAACCTTTCAACCTCAAAAAAAAAAGAAAAAAAAAAAAACCCAAGCATCAAAGATAAACAATAAAAGGGGCAGAAAGGAAGAAAAGAGATTTAAAACATCCAAATGAAAATTAATAAAATGCCAGGAGTAAGACAATACTTTTCAATAACATCCCTTAATGTAAATGGATTAAGAACCCCACACAAAACACAAAGACCAATTGGATTAAAAAGCTAGATCCAACAATATGCTGTCTTCAAGAGACTGAACTCACATGTAAAGACATACATAGAGTAATAGTGAAGAGATGGAAAATGATATGCCACACAAATTGAAAACAAAAATGAACAGGAGTAGCTATTTTATATCATATAAAATAGTTTAAACCAAAAACCATAAAAGGAGATGAGAAATGCCACTATACATAATGATAAAGGCATCTATCAAGCAAGAATACATAACAATCATAAATATATGTGTGCCCAACACTGGACTACCCAGATATATAAAGCAAACACTATTAGACCTAAGGAAAGAGATAGACCCTAATATGATAATAGTAGGGGACCTGAACACCCCTTTCTCAGCACTGGACTGACCATCTAGGCAACAAATCAACAGAAAAACACAGAATTTAAAATACACTTTAGACCAATTGAACCTGGCAGATATTTTGTCCAGCAACTACAGATTATACTACAGATGATTCTTCTCATCAGCACATGGAATATTTTCCAGGAGAGACCACATGTTAGGTCACAAATCAAGGGTCAACAAATTTTTAAAAAGTGAAATCATTTCAAGTACCTTTTCTTACCATAACAGATTAAAACTAGAAATCAATAACAAGTGAAGCTCTAAAAAGTATACATCCATGAAAATTAAATAGCATGCTCCTGAATGCCCTATGGGCCCAAGAAGAAATGAAACAGGAAATCAAAAAATTTCTTGAAACTATTGAAAATAAAGGCACATCATACCAAAAGCTGTGAAATATTCCAAAAGCAGTCCTAAGAGGGAAGTTTATTGTAATAAATATTTACATCCAAAGAATAGAAACATTTCTAATAAACAATCCAATACTACATCTCAAAGAACTAGAAAAACAAGAACATGTCAATCTCTAAATTAGTAGCTGGAAATAAATAATTAAGATCAGCACAGAATTAAATGAAATAGAGACCCACAAAATGATACAAAAGATCAATGAAACAAAAAGTTGGATTTTTTGAGAAGATAAAGTAAATAGACAAGAGAAGACCAAAATATTAAAAATCAGAAATAATAAAGGAAACATTATAGCCAATAGGACAGAAAAACAAAGAATCATTAGAAATTATTATAAACAAGCATATGCCAAACAACCTTGAAAACTGGAGGAGAAGGATAAATTTTGGGGCACATACAAACTACCAAGATTCGATAAAGAAGAAATAGAAAACCTGAACAGATGAATAACAAGCAATAAGACTGAATCAGTAATCATCATTCTCCCAACAAAGAAAAGCCAAGGACTGGATGGGTTTTCTGCTGAACATTTACAGAGGAATTAATACCAATTCTCTTCAGACTACTCCAAAACATCAAAACAGAGGCCATCCTCTTAAAGCCATGCTGTGAGCCCAGCATCATCACCCTGATACCAAAACCAGACAAAGATACAACAACAAAAAAAGAAAACTACAGGCCAACTTCTCTGACAAGCAAAAATATCAACAAAATATTAGCAATCAGAATACAGCAACACATCAAAAAAATTATACACCAAGATCAAATGGGATTCATCCCAGAGATACAAGGATGGGTCAACATACTCAAGTCAATAAATGTGATATATGACATCAACAGAATCAAGGACAAAAACCATATGATTATATCAATAGATGCAGAAAAAAGCATTTGACAAAATTCAACATTCCTTCATGGTAAAGACTCTCAGCAAATTAGGTAATGAAGGAATTATGTCAACACAGTGAATGTCATATACAACAAACCCACCACCAATATTATCCTGAATGGGGAAGCTTATGAACAGGAACAAGACAAGGAGGCCCACTCTCACCACTCCTGTTTAACATACTTTTAGAAGTACTAGCCAGAATAATCAGGCAAGAGAAAGAAATAAAGGGCATTATAAATTGGCAAAGATGAGACAAACTGTCCCTGTTTGCACATGACATGATCCTACATATAAAAAACAATCCTAAAGATTCCACCAAAAATCTCTTAGAGTTGATAAATGATTACAGTAAAGTTGCAGGATACACAATCAACATGGAAAAATCAGCAGCACTTTTATACTCCAACTATGAACTAGTAGAAAAAGAAAACAAGAAAGCAAGCCCATTTAGAAGAGTCACCAAAAAAATAAAATACCTAGGAATAAATTTAACCAAGGAGGTGAAAGATCTCTACAATGCAAACTACAAATCAATGCTGAATGGAATTAAAGAGGACACAAAAGATGGAAAGGCATTCCATGCTCTTCGATTAAAAGAATTTACATTGTGAAAATGTTCATACTACACCAAGCAATCTACATATTCAATGCAATCACCATCAAAATACTAATGGCATTCTTCACAGAAATAGATAAAAGAATGCTAATATTCATATGAAAAAACAAAACAACAACAACAAAAAATAAAACCCATATAGCCAAAGCAATCCTCAGCAAAAAAGTAAAGCTGGAAGCATTACACTACCTGACTTCGAATTATACCACAAAGGTGCAGTAACCAAAACAGCATGGTGCTGGCATAAAAATATACCCTTGGACCAGTGAAACAGAATAGAGAACCCAGAAATCAACTCACATACTTACAGTCAGCTGATATCTGAGAAGGGCAACAGGAGCATACACTGGAGAAAGGATTACTTCTTCAATAAATAGTGCTGGGAAAACTGGACATCAGTATGTAGAAAAATGAAAATAGACCTGTACCTCTCACCATATACCAAAATCAAGTCAAAATGGATTAAAGACTTATACATAAAACCTGAAACTGTGAAACCACTGAAAGAAAACATAGGGGAAGCACTTCAGAAAGTAGGACTGGTCAAAGACTTTATGAATAAGACCCCAAAACACAGGCAACAAAAGAAAAAAATAAACAAATGGGATTATATCAAACTAAAAAGCTTCTGCACAGCAAAAGAAACAGTTAACAGAGCAAAAAGCAATTCAAAGAATGGGAGAAAATATTTGCAAACTATGCATCCAACAAGGGATTAATATCCAGAATATATAAGGAATTCAAACTACGTAACAGTAAAATAAAAACAAGTAACCCATTTGCAAAATGGACAAAGAAGCTGAAATGGCATTTCTCAAAGGGAGATATACAAATTGCCAACAGACATGTGAAAAAATGCTCAACATCACTAATCATAAGGGAAATGCAAATTAAAACCTCACTTAGATATCATCTCACCCCAGTTAGACTGGCTATAATCAAAAAGACTGAGAATAACAAATGCTGGTGAGGATGTGGAGAAATTGGAACTCTCCTGCACTGTTGTTGGGACTGTAAATTAGTTTAGCCTTATGGAAATAAATATGGGGGTTCTCAAACAACTACAGATAGAACTACTACACGATCCAGTTATCCAACTTCTGGGCGTATACCCAAAGGAATGGAAATCATCATGTAGAGCTCTTATTGCAGCTCTAAGAGTTGGAGCCAAGCTAAATGTCCATTGATGGATGACTGAATAAGGAAAATGTGGTATATATACACACTCTGCCATAAAAAGGAATGAAATTCTACCATTTGCAGCAATGTGGATGGACTTAGAGAAAACTGCATTAAGTGGAAGAAGCCAGGTACAGAAAGAGAAACACTGCATGTCATCACTCATAAGTGAGAGCTAAAAAAAAAATAAAAAGAAAAGAAGAAAATTGACAGAGGAAGTCATTTCATAACTATTAAACCAATCAGAAGTTGCATGTAAAGACACAGATAGCAACATATAGAGCAACAGCTGGAAAACTACAGCCTAAAATCCCATCTAACCTTTTGTTGATCCCTGCTAATAATGGTGGTGAAACTGCTTATATAACAAAATCTCAAACTATGAATTGTCAGGTAATATATGCTACTTATACAAATTTTCTCAAACTTAAGAACTGATATATTTCATAGTAGTCTTATTTGGTTAGCCATTCAACGTGAAAAAAGTGTTTCATACATTATTTGGTGATAAAAATCTGTATCATTCCATTTTGCTAAAGGACATATTCTTTCATTTTTTTATGCTGTGCACCATAATTTACTTTCTATAGTTTGCAAGTGGACAAATATGAAAGAAAGATGTGTAGACAAAGTATCTGGAGGTAAAAAAGATGTAGAAATGAAAAACAATTATTGAACAGATCATTCTAATTGGTATTTAATTGGTATTGGTATTTTTGCTGTTATGGAACAAAGAAAATAGCCATCATCTATTATTTCAACAAAATTATGAGCCATCAAAGTTTTCAAAGGTATAACATTTCGACTAAGTGAGTGCATGAAGAAAAATCAAAGTAGCGGAAAGCTAGAACTCAGTAGAAATGTATTTGAAATCCAGAATCAGTATTTATAAGATAGATATATTCCAGGCTTATGCATAGTTGCTGATGAACAGCTGCATTCAAAGGATATTATTCAGATATACATATACATTCAAAACTAGGAAAATATGTAATAAAAATTTGTGTTTGCTATATTTGAATTCTTATTTAAATTGCTAACAGTTATTTTTCAACATCCCTTTATTCTTCCTTCTGTAAATTGTTTGTAAATTGATTTGAAAAGGAATAAAATCGATTCCCTTTTTTAAAAAAAGAAAAGTTCAAATCAATTTTATCCATATGGTCCTGACACAGAATGGATTTCTGCCCCTATAAATGCTATCAAGAAATAAGATTGGGTAAAGAACCACTGCATGTTTATTCCCTACTGGGGAGTCAGTGTTTTGTTAAAATGTTGTTTTCTTTTCTTGTCCTAGTATTCCAACCCGGTACCTACTTGATCTTTGGAGCAGGGGGAAAAAAAAAAAAAAGGAAAGAGGTCTCTATGACACTTGTCTATCTATCCTTCCACCACCACATATTCAGTAATTCTTCAACTGATATACAAGTCTATAGGAATAAAATTGTACCCTTGCTCTGCAAAGAGGAGGGAAAATGATCCTTCTCTAGCTTCATGTAGGCAATATTTATTATGTCACTGACTCTCACATGCCTTTTCATATTGAAATTGCTTATGCTGTGTACACATAGGAAAGCAAATGCACTATTTTAGATTTTTTAAAAAAGTATACATACAAACAATATCTTTGAAGTTATTGAGAATAGTTTGCTGTTTTTAAAATTCACCTTGATTCAGGGGTGGGCAATAATTTTGTAAACTAAAACAAATCTGGTCTATGTGAATCAATAAATGTATATGATTAAAAGTCATTATTTTTGTAGTGACAAATTTTATATCAAGATAGTGGAAATAAAATGACTTCATACAGACCATATTACCTAAAAATAACGTACATATTACATTGTAAAAAGGAATATCCTTTTGACAAATTTAAGCTATGAGTTCATTAATGTCTTGATTTAGGGTATGAGTTGTGTGTGGACAGACAGAATCACTTGGAAATGTAAAGTATATGTTGAAGCATTTCCATAGAAATATTTAATGAAAAGCTAAAAGAGTATCTTACCAATACAGGAAGGCAGAGGGTAGTCCCATGCCCTTCTCTCCCCTGTCATGCACTTGAGAAGGCTACTTCCGTGGAGAGTGTAGCCTGGATTACATCCATAAATGATAGTGCTACCAGCAAAGTGGCCTTGGTCACTGATCTTGTATCCAAACTGTGGAATGCCAGGATCTTCACAATGTGAAAGTTCAAAACCTGAGAAAAAATATAAATTGATTAAATGCAAAATTTAGCAGGAGGATTTTAAATTACACGTTTTTTTTTCCTTTATTATTTTTAAATATGCTTACATAGTTTTCCCTAGTTGTATTACTCTTGCCATATTTACTTTTGATAGTACACAATCATAGAGAGCTCTTTTTTTCTTGAAGATTAGAATTTGTTGTACTTTGGGCCGACCCCGTGGCTCACTCGGGAGAGTGAGGCGCTGGGAGCGCAGCGGCACTCCCGCCGCGGGTTCGGATCCTATATAGGGATGGCCGGTGCGCTCTCTGGCTGAGCGCGGTGCAGACGACTCCTGGCCAAGGGTTGCGATCCCCTTACCAGTCACAAAAACAAACAAAAAAAAAAAAAAAAAAAAGAATTTGTTGTACTTTTCAAGTTTATTAGTGATACCCCATGACCTATATATGACTATAACATAACTTGTAGTATTAAGCTTCCTGCCTGCGTCAAGTGATTTACAATTAATATTAGATTCTGACAGTGATATTGTGATAAGAAATTCATATTTGGTCTTTGCCCCTGGTTCATGGAACAGAGCTCCTAAAACTCTTGGAATTTCCTGACTGGCAGGGGTAAGAGAAGCATCTTTGGTCATTCATAATAAGCCTTTTCAACCATACTTGAATTTATGATAATGAGATGATTCTTGGAAAATGGGGGCTGGTTGCCAAAGAAACTAACCATGTGATTAGAGGATTGGAACTTTCATCCCCTCTACACACACATACACACACACCCAGGGGTGGAGAAGTGATGGAGGTTGAGTTAATCACCAATGGCCAATGATTTAATCATTCATACCTATGTAATGAAATCTCCATAAAAACCCTAGACAGAGGGGTCCTGAGAGCTTCCAGGTTGGTGAATGCATCCATGTGCTGGAAGGGTGGTGTAGCCCAACTCCATGGGTACAGAAGCTTCTGTACTTGGGATCCTTCTGGACCTCATAAATGTACCTCTTCTTTTGAATTTTCATTTGTATTCTTTATAATAAACCAGTAAATGTACGTAAATGTTTCTCTGCATTTTATGATCATCCGAGAAAATTACTGAACCCAAGGAAGGGGTTATGGGAACCCCCAGTTTATAACTGGTCAGTGAGAAGTACAGGAGTCCCAGACCTGTGATTGGCATCTGAAATGGGTCAGTCCTGTGGAACTAAGCTCTTAACCTGTGGGATCTGCACTAACTCATTAGTATTACAATTCAGTTGAACTGTTAGACACCAAGCAGAGAGTTGGAGAATTGATTGATGTGAGAAACACACACATCTGAGATCTGAAGTGTGAGAAGTAAAATGAGTTTTCCTTTACTGACCAACTTTACTATTAGGATCATATCATCAAAATTTAAAAATTCAGCCAAAATATGTGAAATCTTAACAGTCCTAGTAACAAATATGTCCACTGCAATATAACTTTAGACTATTTTATAATGTAGAAGAAAGTGGAATTGACTCACTTAAAATATATTTTATCAAGAGGTAATATAGTAATTAGCTTGATCAACTCTTAAGTTTTATATTCTACCTGCTCCAGAAAAAGTACATTCCTCAAAAATTCTCACAGGAAAAAAAAATAGAAGTTTTCTATTTTAGTAATCAAAATCTAAGCTTCCTGGCTATGTAGTTCTTATGTCTTTAATGTTTTACAAAATACAAGTTGTCCTTCTGGGGGGTAGAGAAAATATTTTTGTGTTTCTGCAGTTGGGGCTTTCTGCATGAATTTGCTGTGAACTGAGACTCAGAGTAACCTTTGAGAAGTTAATTTACAACTGAGTGAGTAGTGAGAGAACTCCAGAGAGATTTACCTATCTGTGGAGGAGGTTTATGTCTATGTTTCAAGGGAGCTTGAGGTCCAGAAACTTACAGACATCTCTGGGTTATAAAAGCTAGAGACACAGGAAGCTAATATGGTCCTTGGAGACCTGTATTTACATTCCAAAAGGTTAGAGTGAGAAACCATGATTCTTCCCATCCCATCTCCATGGAGCACAGGTTTTTCCCCCACCGTTCAGGAGAGGAAAGGGAGAAATCTGCCTAAAGCAGAAAAAGCCAATTTTTTTTCTCATCCCTTGCCTGTGGAGTCTCTGGCCACTTGCGTAAAACATTTTTTCATCAGGTTTTCATCATATTGCTACTGGGTTAAGAACTGGGTCAAAGAAGGACTGACAAAGACATCGTGTCATTATTATAATTATTATTACATATTTAATAATAACTTCTTTCTAAATCCAGAATACCTTATATGCATATTCAAAGTAAAATTAATAAAGGTGAATATTAAAAACCTGACAGTCACAGCCCAATTCACTGTTAAGATCCTGAGGGAATTAGAAAAGGACACTTCCTAATTTAAATCAAATATGATAATAGTAATCAAAATCTAAGCTCCCAGTGATGTATGTAGTTCTCCTGTCTTTATTGTTTTACAAAATACATATTCCTCTTGACTTATGATGGAGTTATGTCCTGATAAGCCCATTGTTAAGTTCAAAAATTTAAGTTGAACCATAAGTGGGGGGTCACCTATATATGGGTAGGATAACTGATATAATGAATACACCAAAGGTAATTAGGTGCAAAATTATATCAGTTACAGCTTCTGAGAATAGAGGACTATAAGAAATATTCTGGATAGCCTTATGAATGAGGGAAATCAGTTGTTTCAAGATAGAAATGTTGGAGAAAAAGAAATCTTTTATTTATGTCTTACATCATATGGTGACCAAAAAGAGATTTGCATCTCTTATATAGGCATATATCCTTGACTAATTAATCTAGATTGGAACTACAAAGCAAAAAAGCATATACCATATCAGCTCACTAGTGTCGAATCACTACTTTTCATCATTGAATTTTTAGCATGTCACAACATATATAAAATCACCAGAACTTTCATAGCTCCAAGTACTGAGTTTATTCTATAGTTTTGTGACTGAGAGAAACATTCTCTCTCAAATATCGTAGGGAGATCTTCTTAGTTTTTTCTAGATAATATTAATCGCACCTTCCTCATTAAACCGTAGAGTCATTTTGGATTTTAATTTATTTACAATCATTTGGGGGTTTTTTGTTTGTTTTCCTATAGGCTGAAATTATTTCATTTCTTCCCCCACTTTTCCACAGTGCCTACATAGCACAATTCTGTCCCATGGCAGATGTTCAATAATGCTCATGAATGAATGTGGATTCTTAGAAGCAATTATCTCTAGAACACAACTGAAAAATAAACTAAAATAATACTGATACGAAACTGAAATTTGAGATACAATTAAAAAAAGAAAGAAAGAAAGATTCAGGAAGTAGATCTGTTTGTAACATTCCCATTTGGATGAAAATGTGTTAAAATAAGGCAAATGCAAACAGCTTCAGAGACAGAGCCATATAAGAGTTAACAGTTGTTAACTAGAATTGTGGCACATATAATGAAATATAAAGGATACATGATCAAGCATGTCAGTCTTTCAAACACAGAAGAAACAGCAGAAATTATAACTTTAAATTTTCAGGACACATTACTTCACATGGACCTGCACTCTTAACACTACAGAGTGTCCTTGCTCACAAATTACAAGTTTGCACTCCTTCTTCCATAATATTCAGTTTATTATTCAAGATGCAACCACTTTTGAGTTTTACCATATATCATTTCTCAGATAAAAATGGAAATCAAGCTCTCTTTTCAAAGTTCATTACCAAATTCATCCTTCCTTAATTTGAATGTTCTGTAAATGTGGTTGGCAATTGCTGGTGATTAGGCAAAATGTAGATATTCTCTGTAAATTAAGATAATGTATAATGCCTTGCATTGTAGATGAAATGCAGAAGGACAATAGTGTATAAGCTAGAAGCACAACATAATTTAGTCCAATTTGGTGGAATTATTGATGCTTATTCATAAATATTCAAAACTCTCTTATCTTTATGAAAATGTTCAACTTCAAATCTTTTCACTGAAAAGCTCACATACTTGAAACTGAAAATAAAGACGCATATGAAAAGTCATATATACTACAATTATTTACCATTCCTTGTGAAATTTGACACTCTGCTGGAGTGAAAATTTCTAGAGCTCAAAATGAATTAAAAATCTCCATTACATAAATCCGTTTGACTTTCCGAATAACTTAATCTGAGATCTTATTTTTTTCTTGCCAACATGTAGTATATTTCTCTAAGGATTTCTAATTTATTTTCAAGTTATTATTTGGAACCTACAAAAGAGTGTAAAGGATAACAACAAACTCATCATCTGGCTCTATCAGATTCTCATATCATAGTTGTTTCAGATTTACAGGAATATTAATTCAGATTAGTATTCAGATTAACATTTATATAAGTTGATTTATTTTCACATTAATATTATTAAGCAATAAATTTTGCAATCAAATTAAAGCTCCTTTTGTATCTCTTTCCAATCTTCTTCCAGTCTTTCCCTTCTGAGAGCTATCAAATACTCTGACTTAATATGTTATTCTCACACATAGATTTTTACTACATGTCTATTTGTCTATGAGCAATATGTAGTATGTTCTGCAAATACTTATACATTTTATAAAAAATAAAGATATTTTAATTATTCTCCTGAGGCTTTATTTGTTGCCCAGTATTCTGTTTTTAACCCTTACATTTATGCACACGCACACAGACACACATTTTGTTCATTTTAACTATTCTGTAGTATACCATTGGAGACATATTTCAAAACCGATTTATTTATTTTCCAGCATTTATTTTGTTTTAATTTTTCACTGCTACAAAAAAGGCTATACTTCTGTGTATTCTTTTGCACATGTGCAAGTGTTTCTTTAGGACATGCATCATGTAAAGATCCAAAATTTATTTGGTCATCAAGATTCATTCAAAATCAGCTAATCTGCTACTTAACTTCTGCCTTGGCTTTCTGAAAAAAAAAAATAGTTAAATTCCATCTTCAACATAATTTCTCTCAATTTGTGCATTCTCATAAGATGATGTCATATCTCATCAGCAAAACACTACCAATAATACAAATAAAGCACATTGTTTAGAAATACAAGTGACACCTAAAATTCTCTTTTTAAATGTAAGTAAACACTTTTTAATGTTACTTAAAATATAAAGGTCCTTACAAGCTTTTTTTTTTGAAAAACAGTTAAAATACAATTATATGTTTAATATTATAAAAGTTAAATTCTACAATATTTAGTCGTCAATGAAGATATGTTAATTTTATGTACCAAAAGTAAGAACTTTCAAATAGCTAAATAAAAAGGGAAAGGGATTGTTAAAAAGGAATTGACTATGTATGTTAGCTAAATGCATTACAGAAATATGCTTTTTGAAACCATAAATGCTAATAAAAGTTGACATAATAATGCATGGAAACAAAGATTATTAGATTATTCTTCAATAGTTTTAATCTCTATAGAATTGTTTGGTGGACTTAATTCACAATATTAAGCAGACTATTCTTTAAGAACTATATTTAATATTTGGTTATTATATTCCATTTAGGCCATGAGTCTTGCAAGAAAAGGTCTTATTTTAGAATTCTTTATATTTAAATGAGGTATATAAAGCACAATGTCAACTTTGCTATCACAAAATTCATAAGCAGGAAATACTCCAGGAACATACACAGTAACCATGATAATCCTCTTTGGACCAGGGAAAACAAAGAACATAAAGGGAATAAAGAAATGTAGAAAGTGTTAAAGAATAATTAAGAAATCATTTTTTCCTCACTAATTAAACTAATCAAAAAATTTGATACACATATATTTATCACTAATCAAACCATATCAAACATCAAGCCTTGAAGCTACAACTATAAAAGAATACTTTAAGAAGACAATTTGTTATAGTCTCTAATCTATGAAAGTTAAAAATTTAAACAAAAAGCCTTGTGGAAATTCTTGCTATGAATTTTCACTTGCTTTCAAGAGATAATTGAATTTTTTTTTAATTGCCAGTGCTCTGAGTTCTATGTATCAAATATGTTAATGATAGACTTCTCTAAATTATAATCCATTGAGCATGAAAAAAATAAGGGATATTATTAAATCGCTACTTTGTGTCTTGTATATCATAAATATGTACCTCATTCTGGGGTGATGCTATTCAACTTTGTCTGAATATTAATTTGTTCAAACCATCAGCTATTCGGTATTTGACCAAAATGTATAATTGGCACACTCTAGATATATCTAGGAATGGAATTTTACTAAACATTGCCAAATTACTCCCTAGGTGACTTTACCAATTTACACTCCCCAAAGTTCATAAGAGTTTCAACCTCTGAAAATTGTCATCAGCACATGGTATAAAACAGCTTTTGTATTTTTGTCGACTTTATGAGTGTGCAATAGCAAATTATTTTCCTTTTATTTTTCATTTCTTAATATTAGGTTAGGCACTGTTTTTTGTTTTTTGGGTTTTTTTTTTTTTTTTTTCTTTTTCTTCTTGGCCTCCGAAGTTTCCACTACTATGAAATTGTTGTTTGCCCATATTTTTCTTTTAGGCTAGGTAGTGGATTGAACTATATCCTCCCAAAACTCATTAAAGCTTAAATTGTATCCCCCACGTTTTATGTATTAGAAACTTAGCCACCACTGTGACTGTTAAGAGGGTGGGAAATCCTATTATGGTAATTGTAAGTTGGGGCCTTGAAGAGGTGATTGGGTTGTAGGTCCATGCAGTAGTGAATGGATTAAAAATGGTGGCCAGGGGTGTGGTTCTGAGGGCTTTAAAAGAAAGGAGTCTGTCTGTCTGTCTGTCTGTCTCTTTCTCTCTCTTGCTCTCTCTGCTTCCACTATCTTGCAATGTGAGACCACTGGGTCACTGTTGCCACCACCAGAAGGTCCTTGGACTTCCCAGCCTCAGAAACTGTAAGCAATAAATTTCATTTTCTTTATAAAGCACCCAGTTCCATGTATTTTGTTATAAGCAACAAAAATGGACTAATACAGGCTATTACTTTTCTGATTACCTTGTAGGATTCTTTTATAGAGTGTATATTTTTCTGTTATATATAAACATCTTCTAAAATTTCTTATCTTTGTTCATAGTGTGATTTGCTACAGAGTTTTTTTCTTTTTTTTTTTATAGTTTTTTTTTTTTGTTTTTTTTTTTTAAGTTATTGTTTTCTTTTTTTGTTGTTGTTGTTGGTTTTTCGTGACCAGCACTGCACCGGTCATTCCTATATAGGATCCGAACCCGCGGCGGGAGTGTCGCGGTGCTCCCAGCGCAGCACCCTACCAAGTGCGCCACAGGCTCGGCCCTTGCTACAGAGTTTTTTATTTGTCTCTTTGTTTTTCTTTAATTTGATGATTAATAACCAGGACTTGGTCAGGAAAACGGAAGTTACATAGATACTGTGAGTAGCTAAGATTCAATACAAGGAATTAGAGGCTCTGAAAATTTTGGAAATGCAAAGGAAGTGAAGGTCAGAAGACCACTGTTGGTCTTCAGGAAATTCAGTTCAGCGATACTGCTGCCACATGCAATCATCTGCCAACACCACCCTCCTGCCTATACCTGCCGTTGGAAAATAATGACTTCTCCAGCAATTCCACCCATTAGCTCTCATAGGACTACCTTTAATTGACAGAATCTAAGCAGTCTTAGCTGGCAAGAGAATTTGGGAGATATAGTCTTCATACTTTAAGGAAGTTCTCAGAAGGGCAGAAATGCTATTGACTAGTGACAGATTTTTGCTTTGATATCCTGTTCTAGAGTCTTCCGCTATCTTAAGGACATAGCTATTCCAGGCCACATTTTTAAAAAATAAAGTTTTGATATTCACTTACAGGTCTTCAACTTGCTAAAAATTAATTTTATCTAACATGCAAATTAGTAAGTCCTCAGTTATTTAAGTTCAGATTTGTTAAACTTCTGCAATATGAAGGCTATGAAAATGATAATAGGTGTCATTCTAGTATGAAGAAATAATATTTGATATTGTTTATATAAATTATACAGAATTAAGAAACCTTTATTTAGTATTTTAGTCATAATACCTATTGACTGGTTAATTCCAAGATTTAAAGAATAAAAGGAATGCCAAATATATCTGTTAAGTGGTTTATAGGAAATGGAACCATATGCAGTAGCTTCATTGTCCCTTGGAATTTACTTATTTTCTACTTGCATTTGCATCCAATAAATTATATACTAAGAATAAAATTAGAGTCAGTAGGTCATCTGATTATTTTTCATAGTTAATATTGCCAACAACACACTGGTAACTACATTAAAGAGTTTAAATAGGGTAATTAATTGCACATTTACAAGGCTAGTATGCAAAAAAAGCATCATAAATTATAAAATATAAAATTTTAAATGGCTATGTCCCATGTAAATTATTGAATAATTTCAAGCAACAAAACTGTAAGGCTGAGAAGATCCAAATATTTTTGAAGTTTTCTCTTGGGATGATGAACATTTTTCCAGTGGATTTTTAGTAAATTAAATGTTCAGAGAAGATAACAAGATAACATCAGCCCAGAAGTACTGCTTAGTGGCTGAGCATTATGAATATTTACCAGATCAGCTTTTGAGAAGACAATACTACATTCCATCAAAAAGGTACGATTTAGTTCTGTAATGGATTATTTTTAAAAATACTCAATTCCTTTCTACTGAACCAAAGTGGGGTAACTACAAATGAATAGAGCTAAAACAATCTGTAATAAAACATACTCTCAAGAAATAGAGTTTAGAGACTTTCATGATAACATGAAGGATACTAGGACTAAGTTATTCCCTGATAGTAAATTTGTGTATTTTTTTTCCTTTGTTTTTTATTTGGCAGCTGACTGGTATAAGAATTCGAACCCCTGATCTTGGTGTTATAATATCCGATAGTAAATTTGACCATTTAGAATGCATTCAGATTTTCAAGCATAAAATGACAAGCTTCTATGAGAAGAACTGCATTAAAATTTAGATTTTTTTAATTTTACATTTATGTGGGCAATTTAAAAAAGACATTACATCCACAGAATTTTAAATATAAAATATGCAAAACTTTGGGTGGGAGATAGTATAGCATAGTGGCTTAAAAGCATTGATTCTAGAGGCAGAGACCCTCAGTTCAATTTCTGTGTCTACCCTTATTAGCTATGAGACCTTTGGCAAGTAAGGTAAGTTTTCCATGCTTCATATTTCCTCCTCCTCTCACTAGGGATAATATTAACACCTCCCTCATAAGGTTATACCTTGTACCAAGTAGGTGGTAGATAACTATTAAGTATCATTATTTTTAACTCTTACATTTAATGTTATGATAATGTTGGAGTCTCTGTACCTCTTAAATAAAATCTAACCCTCTTACTATATAGTCCACCTTGCCTTTGCCTAATTTCCAAATTTATGTCTCATTTTATCCCATTCTATTTTCTCATTTAGCTCCATTCATACAATTCAAGCACTCTTAGGCCTTTGCTAACCTCTCTGCCTAGAACCCTCCACCCCCATATCAATATGTGGTTTTCCTTTCTTCTCATTCAGGCATCAACTCAGATGACATCTCCTCTGAGATGGAGTCTCTGAACAACTTTGCTCCAGTAGTTCCATCTCCTGTACTATAAATTCCATTGCCCTATTTTAAATTATTATTTTCTTTATGTTTTGTTCATGTTTCTTTTCGGTCTTGGTCCACTAAAAAGTTAGTTCCTAATGGGCAGGTCTTATTCACTATTCTCTTTATCCTCAGAACATATAATATTCTACTGTGAAAAGGTAAAATTTAAACATATGATCAGATGAATAAATAATTTCAATAATAAATAAGATAGAAAGGTTCAGTAGAGGAGTAAAAGGGGTGATGTGACAGGTGAACAAATAGAAAGGATGTTCCTACAAATTAGCCTTTAGAGAGAGATTTAGTAAACCACACCAGACTTAGAAATGCATTATTGAAATGTTGAGAGGCTGATGGGATCTGGTTAGAGCATCCTATTGGGTTTTGCTGAGTTCTATGAAAGGGTTATCCACAGCAGAGTGATGCTTTAGGGAGGATACTGTATTATGATCTTGATTTCTGATCTGTTCTTCCAACTTTGGAAGGAAATGGTAATTTTTTCTCACCTTACTCCCCTGTACTCTCTGGGAAAGACAGCTATGCTTTTATGGGTTTCCTCACAGAGAAGTTAACAACTAATTTGTGTTATGTAAAGCACCTTAAAATATGCCTCATCTAGATCTTTATTTGGGGTGTTTCAGATTTATCAAGGAGCAGAGTAATTGAGAGTTACTGTTTTGAGAAAAACAAGAAAGAGTGGCTGACACAGTGAGGGAACTGGATTCTGGGAATTTGGAGGAATGGAAGAGACGGGGGATTCCCTAATGGTAGCCAAGTTCTGACCAAGTTTATCTCACACAGGTTTTATACTCAAGCAGCATAACTGTCTAATCAATATAGAGTTGAGTTGACTAAGAAACATATTTAGGAGAAGGGGATATCTGCTCCTGCAAAAGACTAAATGATATTTTTCTTGACAAATCTGAAGATGAAGACTAAACAAATTTAATCTTCTTTAGAAAGATAAAAGAATGAGACATTTTATTACTTTAAATGTGGTGTAGGATTTTCATACTAGGTATGTATAGAATTTATTTATTGATTGTAGGAAGGTGAGAAAAGCTCACTGTCCTGTTAGTATAGCAGAACTATTAATAATGGGTGAGCCAAATGCTTTCCCTTTCTGAGCACTCAAGAGTCTCTGGATTTCCATGACACCATTAATTATAGAAGCATGTATTAATTAAATATCTTTGAACTTATGATTTTTTGAGATATCTGTGACAGCTGTACATTATAATAAACACTGCAAGTTATCTTCACAGTATCTCTTCTTTCTCACTAATAAAACCCTGATTTTGTTCCCAGCTATAATTTAACCATACCAGGTAGTATACCATTATAGTTTAAAGCTAAACCAATTAGATAGTCTGCCAAATACTCAATTTTCCAGGTTGCCTTGCTGGAAAATTAAGGCATAGCCACATGTCCCAGTTTTGGACAAAGAGAGAAAAGGTATGTCTGACAGGAGCTCCTGGGAAAGATTCTGCATTCCTGATGAAAGGCGCATATGCAGTTGGCACTACCTGTCCTTCCTTTCTTCCTGCCTTGAACATGCCCACATGTCACAAAAAGCATGAGTACAAAAATGAACCCTCTAGGGATGCCACAGCAGAAAGATAGGGGCAGGATCCATGCTGACTTTGTTGAGCAGTTGAATCAAGACCTACCTATTTACTCTTCCTTCACTTTTTCTTATATGAACAAAATACATCCTGGATGTTCAAGCCATGGTTAGGTTTTCCATCACTTGAAGCCAAAACAACATCTCAACCACTATTTCCACTAGCCTAGTTTCTATACTTAGTGATTATATAATGAATGAACCAATAAGGACAGTCGGGAAAAAAAATACGACTTAAAGTTCTGTCCTAGCATATTTCTTCATTTTATCTCAGCTAAATGCAATTATGTTTACCTAAACTGAAAATAATTAGACAATAGCAAGTGTTAGTAAGTCAACAAATAGATAATTAGAGAGTAACGATTATTAAATATGGCAGGTGTCATTAGATAGAGTGGTCAAAAAAGAAATGTTTGTGCTGAGACAAGAGAAGAATCCAGGCATGTGGAGTTAATCTGAATGAATTTTTTGTCATGAATATGCTTAACATGTCCTTCCTGGTCTCTGTGTCTTTCCTCATCTTATTCTCTTTGCCTGAAATACTTCCCACCATTTCTTTCTGTGAGCCACCAATCCTACCTTTAATACCACCTCCTTCATGAAGCTTTATCTGATCCTTCCTAGCCAAATGTCCTCTCTCCTGTTCTGATTCTTTCAATGTAAATACTAGGACATCCTCTGCATTACTCAGGGTTCTCTCAGTTACATGTTTCAGAAACAAAGCTGGAATAATGTAGGGAAGATATATCACAAAATGGGCAGGGGTAGAGAGTTTGCATATGAATGAAAGGATACAGGAATTCAAACACAAAGACATGGTCTTTGTCATTTTTTCCATATGTTTGAACCCCTTTAGCAATTCCATCATGTTCAGCAATCTATTAATTACTGCTTCTAAGAATTTTGAGAATATTTCAAATATGTGGCCTAGTAAAACCTTCTTTTAGTATGACAAAAGCATTTTATAAAATCCATATTCAGACCACATCTTAATTTACCAAGAATATATAAAAAAGATGCAATCAAACTAAAACTGACTAACTAAAGACATTATTAAGATAAATGACCCCCTGAATAACTATGTACAGTATGTTTGCAAACAAGTATAACCACAATGCAATGTGATAACTGTTATATTAGTTGCATATGTAAACTGCTACAAAAGAAGTGTTGAAATGTTGGCTAACTACAGCTGAGAGAAACAGGGAAAGCATCCATAGGGAAATATTTGTGATGAATTTTGTATTAGTCCGTTTTTGTGTTGCTAAAACAGAATACCTGAGACTGGGTAATTTATATAGAAGAGGTTTATTTGGCTTATGATTCTGGAATAGCTGCATTTGGTGTAGGCCTCAGGCTGCTTCTACTCACTGTGGAAAGTAGCAGGCAGCCCACGGTACAAGCAGATCACATGTCAAGAGGAAACAGAGCAAGAGGGGAGGTGCCAGGGTCTTTTTAAGCAAGGAGCTCTCAGGGGAACTAATAGAGCAAGAACTCACTCATTAATCTCACCTCCCCCCAGGGAGAGCATTAATCCATTCATGAGGGATCTGCCCACATGACTCAAACAGCTTCCAACACTGCCACACTGGGGAGAAGATTTCCACATGAGTTCTGGGGAGGACAATATATCAGATCTTGAAGTTCAAGAGTTCAATTGGTGCCCAAGGTGCATAGGACTCGTCCAAAAGAGATTAGCCCGGTCACAAGTGCTATGGCAGGAAAACAGAGTACATAATACATGGAGAAAGGGAACAAATTTCTTTCGAAGTCTGGAAATCCGTAGTTAACTATTTAGATAACTGCAGATATGTAGAGAAGTTCCCACTTAAAAATCATAAATAATATTTAGGATCAAATATGATTAATAATTGATGTGTTACTATTTCTAGATCCTTCTCCAACAGAATACAGTTCAGAATACAGTTCTTGGTTTACAAAATTGTAGGATCATTTATTCATGATCTCCAGAGGCATCCTAGAAGTAGGCTATAAACATTTTAGTTCCAGATCTGAAACTGAAACATTTCAGTTTCAGTTCTGAGACTGAAAAATATTTATAGATGTACACCTGCCCTTTAAAAAAATAATTGCTTTTATACTACCTTCCCAATTTTGTAGCTTCTAATCTTCATAATGACATACACATCTTACAATGAACTAGAGTCATTAAGAAAGAAAGGGTGACTTCAAATATTTGCTTAAGTCTTCTCTTTTCTGACATCTTATAGTTCACACTAATGACAATAAAGTCAATTATTTTACTCATTCCAGACACCTGACTACCCCATACAATTTTAAACCTAGGTTTGTCCTACATTGCCAGTATATTTGCATTAACAATCCCAAATTATACAGATTTTATGTATCGGAAAAGGAAATCTAGGTTTCCTCTTTGAAACCCATAAACATTTTAGACAGGAAAAAATGCAAACTGATGCAGAACAGACTATTATGTAAACAATTCACCATTCACGGCAATATGACTTTATATCATCAGCAGCCCTCTTAGAAAACAGAGAAAGAGGAAGAAGAAAGCAGATTAAGAAAATATTTTCCTTCCTGAGAAGATGACACCAATAATATTTGGGCAATAATACTCAATACCACTACTTTTATTCCATCACACAGTAATACCTGTAAATACAATTTGCTTGGACTTTCATTTGACTTTGGGACGGCTTCATAAGAAATCACATTGTATATACAGCACTGAGGATTTAAAAATATATATTCAGCATTCATTTTGTTAATTTATGTTTAGCAAATGTAATGACGTAACAATTCTTACACAAGGAGAAAAAAACCTTGAAATAAACAAGTAGAAAAATTAATCTCTAAGTATTATGCACCAGACTGTTTTCATATGAGTCATTTGTATATTCCTGTGTCCTGTTTCTCATATTATTAAGAGAATTTTCACAGGTGATTATTTGATTCAAATTCTGTAAAAGCCCATGTGATTCTCTTTGATGCTGTAACCTTTTAAACTTCCCAGTTTCTATAATAGTTTTCATTCATCTTATTTCTTAAGAAAATTCACAGAGGTCAGAAGATTTTCTCAAATGTTCTATTAGTAAAGATTTCTGGAAATTGCTACTTAATTAATTTTTTATAGTATTAAATGTGTATTATGAACTTCTAAGAATCAATTTGATCTGATAAATTGTTAATTTATTAAACACACAGCCAGTAACTACCTATTGTACATGTGCCTTACTTAATACGGTGCCTCACACAGAGTAAAAACTCAATTAAAGTATTATTTAAGTTGAATTTGTTTTTCATTGATATAATTACGGTTTTTTCTTATGGTACTGGTAAAATAATGTGAATTTAATTTTATTTTATTTTTCAGATAATTTATTAGACATATGTTGGGTATAATAATTGTGCAGAATGTGTGTGGTTAGCTCAGGATAGTTAGCTTATTCAGCATTACAATATGCAATCATTCTTTGTGTCCGTTGACCAGTTCCTCATTAGTCCCTCCTCCTCACCTTCCCTTTTCCACCTCTAGTAACCACCCTTCTTTTCTCTCTTTGTAAAAGTTCAATGTACTACTGTGCTTGTTTCTTTCTTTCTTTCTGTCTGTCTCTATTGTTTATTTGGTAAAATAAATTGTTATTATAAATAAATGAGATGTAACTCACCTACCTATGATTCTCATTCTTTGAACTTCTACTTATGCAATTGTCAGAAGAGCTGACTTTATTATAATAAAATAGCTGTGCATAAATTTATTTTTTGCAAAAACAATTCAACAGAAGAGCACAACAAACTAAAAGTTTAGTAACATTTTAGTGTGCATTCACCTGAAACCATCCAGTTATTATTAATGACTACCCAACAATAATCACTAAAAAGGTATCTGTACAGATGGGAGCTCAAACATTGGATTTCCATCTGTTAAAAGCTTAATTATATTTCTTAAACATTAAATGGGGAGAACCCTGCTATTTAAAAATATGTAGAAGGGAGTTTTAAACTGAAAATTGATAATCAAATGTTAGATATTACTTCAACTGCTGCATTTGAATTTTTTAATAAATATTCAGCATCAGCGTTGACCATTTTATTCTTATGAAATACTTACTGGTATAGACAAGTTGAAAACCTTCATCTGTCCCTTCAGAATCAGAATTAAATTCTAGCCAGAGCTGATTTGAAGTACTACTGAGTGTCAGTCCTCGCATAGATGCACCAGTAAAAGCACCCAGTAGATGAGTCGTTTTATCTTTTCCATCATAAATCTGAAAAATATATTTATAATTAAAATGTAAATGTGCCAGTAATTACCAGCTCAGAGCATGTATTTATATCTATGAAGAAGGGGAAATTATTATACCCTTCCTAAATCAAGTCAATACATGTTTCCCAAGGACAAATACCCTTCCTAAATCAAGTCAATACATGTTTCCCAAGGACAATTAAATATATTAGTTCCTACAAATATCAGGTTAAGAGAGGTAGAAAACACATGGAAAATTTTTAAATTCTGAGCTTAGTAGACTCTAAGTAATACTCAAACTATGTCGTATAACTTTGTTCTCAGTATAAAAACAATGCTTTTTCATGGCAAGGAATTTAAAATTGAGAATACAAAAAGATTGGCTTCCAAGGTTGGTTGATTGTTTGGTTATTGTTTTGTAACCTTCTCATAGGGACCAAACACTTGCTTGTTCAATAACACCATTCATATAAAATATATTTGTTTCTACCACAATTTCTATAATTTATCCATGTTCCTTAACTTCTTTCATTTATGACATTTTAAAAATATTAACTTAAAAGAGTACTAAATGCTTTTAGAAACTAATTTAACAAGGTAAAAATATACAATGACAAAATTGATAAGCTCCTACACATCCCTCCAACATTCTCATTCTTCTGAAAGTACAACTTATTGCACTCTTTTTTAAATATATATTTTTTAATCAATGCATTATAGATGTCTCTTCAGGTCAGTGTATATAGATTCTTCCTTTTGAAAACTGTGTAGTGACACTACCATAATTACTCTTCCAGTCCCACATTAATGAGCCCAAGTGTTTTGCTATTATAAGTAATGCTGGAATAAATACTCTTACATATATCCTCATGTTTTTTGGTACTTGCATTTCAATAAGAAAGTTTCCAGAGTATTAGATTTGGGGGCTATCACGTTTATGTATGGCCAAACTACTTTCAAAAATGTGTGTAATATTTAAACTCAAGGTTTACCAAAAATGCCTATTACTACTCTTTTTCCTTTAAGGCATGCATTCTCAACATGGTTATTATTACCTCCAAGAGGGTGAAAATTGGTTGTGGTAGCAGTAACATTTTAGATGTTACAATGATTTGTGGTTCCCAAAGATCAACTCTACCTAATAAATCTTATTTTGTAGAGTGTAGCTTTATGGAGTTGGGGGGGGGAGCGCCGTAGGTGAATGATAATGACAAGAAAAAGTCGAGAAATTCTGCTCAAAGTTACTTGTCTCTTGCCTCAAATTGCGTTACTTACTTGTAACCTGGTATTAGAGTAAAAATAATGTCACTAGCCTCCTAATCCAGTTATCTAGCCATAGCGACAGTGTTCACCCAAAGTGGTACTCATTACATTGATGTCACCTCAGAGATGATTTTTAGGTGGTATACATATACAATAGAATGTTTTATTATGACTATATTAATCTGCATGATACATTTGTCTCGTGCTAAATTGTTGGTTTAATCTGATAATCTATAATGATTATCATTATAATCATTATATAATTTATATATAATTTATAAATAAAACTCATGTGTAATTTTTTTTTTCAAATTACCTTTATCAGATTTTAACAGTAAGGTTATGCCAAATTAATAAAATGAATTAGGTCATTTTCACTAATTTTTCTAATATCTATATTATTCAGATAAAACGGTGCACCTTTTCTATCTGCATGTTTACATTTTCTTAAAAGAAATGTTCCTGAGTTTTTGGTTATTTAATTACTCCTCATCTATTTGTTAGGTTTATTTTCCACCTAAAATGCCTATTATTTGCATATTCAGTCTCCAACACTATACTTCAACTCTCTTGTATTTTCTCATATGACATTTATCTCTGAATATTCCTGTGTACTGTAAACAATCTTCCACCCAATCTTGCATAGAAACAATTGGGTTTTCTGCAGGGACGAATCTCTTTTTAGGTCTTCTATTAAATTTTAAAATCATGGGTCAAGTTCTAGAAAGTCTTTTCATTGGTTCTCTAATTGCATTATCTTAAGATTTATCATTACTTTTAAAATTATTTTCAAATTTTAAATCTCTCTTTTAACTCTTCCATAGTCTGAATTTAATGCATATCACCTGTTTTAGATATATGTAAATTGGTCTTTCTCCCTCTGGTTACTGAAATTCCTTAAGTATGTGTTTATCATTAGCCAGTATTTTTTTTTTTTATGTTTTCTTATTACTGATACAGATTTAAATTCTATAAAGATAGCAAAGATTTTACTTAATGTGCTATACAAATGTAGTCCCCCCCACCCCCGGGCCCCAAGTATTCTCTTATAAGCACATTACTATAGACTTTTTCTACACAGAAATTCTGAAGTCTCCAGTGACAAGGCCCTTCCTTCTCTCCCCACTTGTGACTGATGGAATCTACAGCCTGATATGCAGCCTTTAGGTTCCTACACCTTATTTACTTGTTATTGTATCACCACAGAGAGGAAAGGTGGAAATAAGGGGGGGAAGTGAGAAAGTGAGAGTCTTAAACTCAAACCAACATGGTCAATGAATTCATAACAGCAAACATTATTACCTTCTCTCTTCTTTTTAAAAAGTCTTGCTGTAAATTTTTTTAAAAATGTGTTGACTCTTTAGAGTATTTGGGTACCAGATAGAGGACGGTACAAACAAATTTCCTAAAATTATAGAGGAATAACTTGATAAATCTAATTTATCATACAAATAATTTTCTGTTTTAGTTATAAGCAAGAATTTATCTGTCTTCAACAAAACTGAATCAAATGTTAAGGTTTGCTAGCTCAGGTATGCATATTTTCTGTTTGGTTACATCAGATTCGACTTTTTATTTCTTCAGAATAGTAGTCATCAGGGATAATTCAGATGCAGGGAAATATTGCTTGTAGTAAAACAACCCTTGTGTCTGTGAGTTTCAAATGTTCAACACTCTCAGAAGTCTGCTCCTGAATACATTTATTTTATGACTATATGTGTTATATACTATATAAATATCATATTTCAATCCACACATTCACAATCAAGCCATTTAACCAGTAGATCCAGTGGCCCTCATTAGTGATAATATTGTCAGGGTATTCCCAAAGAATATTTTCTTTTTATTCCCTTTACTTCTCACCAACATATAATTTTATTACTCTGTAAAATTTAAATATAAAAAAATATAAATAATTGTTTCTTGAATTAAACTAGCTCTCCATTCATGTGGGGATATACTGTAAAAACTTTTAGTTTGTCAAAACCAGTCAGATAAACAAGAAATATAAGCAAAACAAGTGATTGATGTAAGTAAAGAAATAAAAATTAGTTGGTGAAATTTGTTTTTTTTTTTTTTAATCTCTCAATGTTTTTTTCTCAAATTTTCAATGGTAATAAAAAGCAAAAGCTTAATGTTAAATAACAAAAGCCATTACACAAAGCAGTGTAAAAAGTAACAAAATAATTCATCACATATTTTTTCTTTTCCACACCTATGTTAGGTGCTGTGAATAAAATTTAATATATATATATATACATATACATATATATATATATATATATATATATATATATAGTAAGAGATAATTCTTAACCTCAGAAGATTTAAAAAAAAATAAATAACCCAAGATTGTTTGTCACAAGAGAGACATAATTTTATTCAATCTTTCTATATTTTTTAGGCTAGAAGATACTTTTCTCAAAAGAAATCTTAAGACATATTCTTAAAATTATTGAAAGAGAAGTCATGAAAAAAAGAATTTATATTTACAGAAAAAAATCATTATCTTAAACTTATTTGGGAGAATTTAATTTAGCACTAAAATCCACAAACTGCACATTATTTAATATTGTAGAATCAAAAAATAGAAAACAAATAATACAACGCTCCACTGTAATCATCAGAATGAAATAAAGTTTGATCATTCAACTACGAAATTTTGGAAGCTTGCACATATTTGCTAAATCCAAATGAAAAGCAAGTGTTAATTAGAAAGGCTTTTAAAAGAAAAAAGCTTTATAGTAATGACTAAGTCAATGCTATTTAACTTGTAAATAAAATCCTGCAAATGCATGCAATATGTGAAAACATAAAGGCAAGAAGGAAAGGAGCAATGAAAGGTCAGTGGAACCAAAGACAAATTACTTTTAAAGTAGCTCTGACTGCAAGCATAGAAGTGAGAAAACAAAACAAACAAAATGTACCTTTCATTCAAATATACTTTACAGTACAGAGGGAATTGGGTCTAATCAGAACCACATAGAACTTTTATTTGAGACTCTTACTCCTTACATATACATTCTAATTAAAATTAGGATCGTTAAGTATGTTTTTATTTGTTTTGGCCTATCTTCCCTTTTCTTTTTCTTTTTTTAAAAGTTTATTATTATTATTATTATGTTGACTTAAAATTAATGTCATGAGAGACACTGAGGGCTTCTCTCAGGTTCATGAAACACTTTCACAAGACAAGACTCTAATTCCTTAAAAGGTTGCAATTCATCTAGTTGTATTACATAACAAAGAGCTAGAACTTCACAACACCATGTTTTAATTATCAAGCCTACTGTAATTGGTCAGGGCCTGAAATTAGTTATGCTGTACAGACCCTCCTAAATCTGGCAGGTAAAACCCTATTGTGATAAACTGCTTATCAACATCCAAAACTCTTATGAAAGACAAATAAATGCTTGATTAGAAGCATTTATCTCATTTCTCTAATGAATTAGCAGGAAAGGCATTATCTGGATCAAGGAGTAGAAAGTAAAGAAAATAAATAAAATGAAAAAAGAAAACTTATACATGCACATAGGTATCTTCATACAAACCTCCAAAACTATTCCTCCTCCTAGATACCAGAATTTTCATTTTTGATCATTTGTTTTACAGGTTAATTTGGAAATTTAAATAAATTTTTATAAAAAGGTAAATTAGATATCAAATTTTGAATGAAAAAGAAAAAATAATTTTTACAGTGGTTAATCAAAAAGGGCTCTATTCAAAATCTTATTACATTTTCTCCAAAGATCATATGTAACAGAGCAGAGAACTTTTGCTTGTATTCAATTATTTAGGTTTTTGAAATAGCTATATAAAGTGCCCTCAATTATATGAGCTAGTATATTTTAGTGAGAGAGTTGGAATCATAATAAAGGATTGGCTTTTGGGGAGCATTAGCTTTTTGGTTATACAACAAAGTTGAAGTCCCAACTCTGCATTAATGTTCTATGGCTTGTCACAAATCAATTCATTTTTTCTGTCCCTTAGCATGGGAGAAGTGAATGGTTTTATGAGGCCTAACACAGTGGTCTATACAAACAGACATTTATTTAAATAGTGCTTTTGAGAGGACAGTTAATAAAGGATTACCAATATACAACAAGCAGAGATTGCAGATATGTGTGGTGGACATAAGAGATCACTGGTATGCTGGAAAATGTTTAGCAATCAGTTCTCAAACAAACAAAATTGGTGAGTGTGTTTGAGTATACCCATATTTATGTTTTTTTTAAAATAACTTTTATTGATATAGAGAGAGATTGACACTTTTCCTGAAAAAGGGTAGGTAAATGTCTTAGGCTTTGTGGGGCATACTATTTCTGTCACAACTACTCAATCCTGCCATTGTGGCACAAAGCCATAGAAAATATGTAAATGAATGGACATGACCTTCTCCCAATAACATTTTATTTCGAAAAACAGGTGTTAGGCTTAATTTGGCTCACAGACTGTTGTTTTTCAACCCTTGATTTTAGGAAGGTGTAGCATGAAATTTACAAATAGCAACAAAATATGAAATATTCATTACTATAAATTCCATATAGCTAATTGATTTTTACAGAACGCTTTCACAGTTTTCAAGAAACTTTTATATATGCAATTTATGATAGCAACTGACAATTAAGAATGGCTCCTAAATGAATATTGCTTGATTTTTTTATATTAACAAGTAAGAGGAAAGTAAAAAATCAAAAACATGATTATGTCAGAACTTCATTGGTTTGAAATGACACAAGTGATTTCTTTGCTAAATTGATTAATAGTTTTCAAATACTAGAAAAGATATTTCCTCAATATTTTGTGCTATTCACAATATTACGGCTACAGAAGAAACCCATTTCCACTTGTCTATATAATGAACAAAAAAATAAAGGCAGGATTTGTAATATTTGTTGATTTCGGAGGTGTAAATACTCCCACTATGGCCACTATCAAGCTATCAATGGACATCATTGAATGTGGAGTTAAAGAGATGTGAAGATATATAAATAACCTGAAAAGCATATCTAAAATAAAAGTAGTAAAATAATTAGGAAATTAAAAGTTGTATTTATCATTTTTGTTTTTAATTTAAATTGTAAGTTAATTCAATTGTAATTTAATTTCAATATAATTGTAATATAATTAACTTTAGTAATGGCTATGCTCAATAATCAGCTGTCAAAATTACTAAAGATTTAACAGTAGGCTCTCACAAGTAGTGCTCCCAAAACTCAAACATAGATGGGAAAGAAACTTGAAAATAATATCTTAGAAAGCAGCAACAACATGTTAATAACCTCCTTATCATATCTCTAAAAGAATGCTATTAATCAAGTCATTCAAGAATCTAATTTTTCATAAATATCTTATTTATCCTAACCCTTTCTCCCCCAGACTCTCAAAACAAATTTTGAGTAATTTTACTGGCTGTTCTCCATAATCATCCATTTACTCTATTTTTTGCATAAGAAATAAGTCTTTAAACTACACAATGCTAACTGTGGTAAAAAGATTGCCTTGATTTTTTCCCTTCCACATCCTTTTATCTAAACATAGTGCTTAGTCTTTATTTGAAAATAAAAACAAACATAGCAAGAACAAAAACAAAAATAGTATTTCTTGTTGGTATTCAGCCTTCATCCTATCAAGCTGACAATAGCAACTATTCATTTTTGATGGTTTGGAGCTTATATATAATAAACACCCCCATAAATGTTAATTGAAATAATTAATTAAGTTACTTACTACAAGTGAATATAAAGGAAGAAGTTCAATATTCTTGCCATATCCTATGCTTATTGAAAAGAAAAAAAAAAAAAATGTTCAGACTCCAATCAAAATAGATAAACATTCCTTAGATGAATTAAGAAGAGAACCAATGAGTTAAATTCTGATTTAGCTCTATAAAACTGGACTTTGCATCTTACCCATCTTGGGTGGAGAAAAGATAGAATCTCAAGAATCAGAGGACAGAGGGACTGGGTACTGACTTTCCATATGGAGCCCAAGAAACTAGCAAAACTTGAAGACTTTTACATGCTTACAGAAAAAAGGTAGGAAAGAAATAGCTATGTGTGGCTGTTGAGGCAATGAGGCCTGAACCAGCCACATGCAGTTCTGGTGTTAACTCATAATCGTACAGAGTAACTAAAAAGTGTTTCTCATGAGGTTGAAAATGGAGCAGAATACTAAGAACTGGTGGATGCAAACAGGTTTTTCAGTTGGAATAACTAGGACGTAGCAGTGGATGCTTAATTGTCCCAATGACTGCAGATCAAGTAGCCAGTGAGAAAGCTCAGTATCTGATGCCATGAACAGGTGATGCCCTAGGACACCTTCATGATGACCAAGGATGTGGCAGGCCTTGGACTGGCAAATGCAGAATTGACTGAGTTTATCCTGAATTGATATAGATTGATTTTTCCACTGCCCAGCAGAAAGGGAATTGAAGATACAAATTAGGTTATTTATAGAAAAATCTTAACAAGCTATGTTCTTTGTAAATTTGAATTCATCCTCTGAAATGTGATCCAACTATCCTAACACTCACCAAGCACTTCTAGGGACAGCACTTCTAAGTGTTTTATATGTATTATCTCATTTAGAAATGTCACCAAAAAGTAAAAATAAATAAATAAAAACATCAGCTAATTGAGTTATTACAACAATTCTGAGTGTAGGTTTTTATTATGATCACAGTGTTTCAGGTGAGGAAACTGAGGTTTAGAAATATTAGGTAATTTTTCAAAAATTATGTAACTATTAAGTGGCAGGTCTGAGATTTCAGCCTAGTTCTACCTGACCATCAAGCCCATTCTTAATGAAATAGGTGTTCGGAAAAATGAACCAGAGTATAGTATGTTTGCAAGGGTTAGAATAAATTTGCTCCATTAATTTATTGAGTAGAGATGTTCATCTAATAATATGCCACCAAATATAACCCTGAATTTTTGAAGGTATATTTGGAGAAATTAGCATAGCAGAGGAGGAAATATCTAAAAGTACCTATGTCATATAAAAATATATTCACATTTCCTAGATTAGAAACACTAACAATTGAAATTAAATAGAAAGGAAATATGTTTTTCTTACTTTACATAGAAAGCAGCTGAAATTGTTTAGTAAACTTGTTCTTTCCAAGAGAAAAAAATATTTATTGTTTACTATATGACACACATTGTGTGTGTTCTTAGGTGCTGGAGTTAAAATGGAGTTAAACAGGAAAAGTCCCTGCTGTTTTGTAGCATACATTCTATTGGCAAAGACAAAAAGTAAAGACATAAACTATGCATATATAATATATCGGGAGGGGGTTACTAATTTATAAAGGAGGGTCAACTGGAGACTTTCTGATATGATGACATATGAGCAGAGATCTGAAGGAAATGAGAGACACAGCCACATGGATATCGTGGGGAAGAACATTCAAGCAGAAGGGACAGCGTGAGCAAAGGCCTTGAGTTAGAGCATGCTTAGTGTATCTGAAGAACAGCAAGGTGACATGTATGTCTGGACTGGAGTGAGCTAGAGGAAGAATGGCAAGAGAAAGGGACAGAGAGATTAAAATTAGACTAAATCATAGGGTCATCTATGCCATTGTTAAGGACTTTATATTTTATTTATTTTAATGAGATCAGAAACATAAAAAAGTTTTGAGCCAACGAATAGCATGAAAAAGGGTCACATAGATTGTTGGATTAAAAATAGACTATAGGCTGTGCTATGGTCTGTTTTTTTGTGTCCCCCCCAAATTCATATCTTGAAATCCTAGCCCCCAAGGTGATGGTATTAGGAGGTAGACCCTTAGGAGGTGATTAGGTCATTAAGGCAGAGCTTTCATGAGTGGGATTAGTGCCCTTGTAAAGGAGATCCCCAAAGAGTTCATTTGCTCCTTCCAACATGTGAGATAAGAGTTAGAAAATGGTAATTTGGGAAAGAAGGCCCTCACCAGACACTGAAACTGCCAGCACCTTAATCTTGGAATTTTCAGCCTCCAGAACTGTGAGAAATAAGTTCCAGATGTTTATAAGCATGTCTGTAGCATTCTGTTATAACAGCTTGAATGGATTGAGACATGGTGGAAGCAGCATGACCAGTTGGAAACAATGTCATTGATCTAACTAAGTGAGTGAGGACAGTAGTTTAAAACCAAGCTAATTTACAGGGGTGAGAAGTGATTGGTTCTGGATATATTTTAAAGAAAAAGACTACAGAATTTTCTGGTGGACTCTATGCAAAGCATGAAAGAGAAAAAGGAAGCAAGGATGAATTCAAATTCATCCATGAGCAACTGATTTTTATTTACTGAAATTGAGAAAACTGAGTGGAAAGGAGATATGTGCTTTGAACAGGTGAACTTTGAAATGCCCATGAATCATTCAAGTGGCAATAGACCATTTAGATAGAGTCTGGATTTCAACATAGGTCAGAGCAGGAGATTTTGTACTGGTTGTGTTGCTCTGTTAACTTATTTCAAATCATGCATGTTTCAAAGTTTATTTTTAAAAACGTGAACGTTGAAAGGATTTTTTGTTTGTTTTAACAAAACGCAGTTTATGTTTTTTTGTATTTCTTCAAGCTGCAGTGTCAATTACAGTCCATCCAAACCTGCCTGTGGTGTGTCATTAAAGTTTCCAAATAAAGTAAGTGGTGTCTAAGAAAATCGTTGCTTAATCCACTTACTATTCATATACCTTAATAGTTGAAGGTATCCATAGTACAAATATTTTCTACATAATAATGCATAGAAGGTTGGATATTTGTCCTATCACCGTTATAAGAATACATACAATTAGCCAAGTGAATTGTTCATAGTGAACAGGGAGTACATTAAAATACCCATTAAGTAAGCAAATGGAAAAAAAAAGAGACATATTATGAAATGAATTTCTGCACCATTTTTGTTCAGTTCAGAGCAGATAAGGCGAAATTTCCTTTCCACTTTACACTTTAAGCTAAAATAATCAGCGGAAATTTTATTTCACTTAATAAATTATTATTGTTATTATTATTTTTTTTTTTTTTACTCCCTTCTCCTGCTTGCTTAAGGAGGATTTTTTTGGATTGTGTTTAAATTTATGATCTTCTGACAAATGATACAAATGTACAAGACAATTTTATCTAAAAATAATTCAATCTGATATTAAATGAATGATTCAAAATTATTTACTAATATTTAGGTCAATCTTTATTATTTAGATTAATAAATAGTTTGCCACTTCTGAAGCACTACAGGAAAATATTTTGAGGTTAAACTTTCTTTATTTAAATACTAGAACCAAAGAAGGATATATTTGTAATTTCAAAACTTCTGGTCACCATATAACCCAGGGAGCTTTATAAAAATTTATATTCTCAGGTACAGACCAACTGAATCAGAAAATATGGGAGTGGTGCCAGGAAACAAAACTTAAAAAAAAAAACAACCTAGAAGAGTCATATGACAGTCTATGCTTGGAACTCACTGATGTAAACTTCACCAGTGTGATTATAAACCACAAAAGTCATTTATAGAAACAAAGGAAGGGAGAGAGAGCAGCAGATGTGCAAGCGAGTGTCAGCCTGGACTGGGAGCTCTCAGAGAGAAAGGCTGTGCACGACTGTTTTCATGGATGTACATATAGACACACACATTTTTGTTGCTGTTGTTTTCATGTTTGTCAGAATCCAATACAGTGATGTCATATAGTAAATAAAGCCAGAAAAAATAGACCTCCTTCTGAACCTTATTCTCACATAAGGCTTAAAAGAGAATATCATTCCAAATAACATAACCAAACCCACCACATAAAGAAAAACAATTATTTTAAATTCTCTCAGTCAAGGGGGAGAGGGTTCTATAATGGGCTCCTTGTTTTTCTTACTTATTCTTATTTCCTAGTCTGAACTGAGGAAGAGAACTGACTTGACTAAGTTGAATACTGGAGCTGACTGGGGATGGGGATGGATTCTTATGGATTAATTTGAAGTTAGGCAAATAACCTGCCATCCTGAGATGACTTGGGGCTTTATGATCTTTAAGAATTAATCATGTGTCCTTTGTTTGTCTGTCTGACTGTGCATACCTAAGTGTGCCTATGCTAGTGGGTATCCTTCAACTAATAATTGTTCATTACTAATAGTTGCAATGGGAAGAATGAGGTAACATTAAGCATCTTATATCTTATACTGGTGGAAAGATTATGAAAAAGACAGACGTCAAGTGTAAAAGTCCACCCCAAATTGTGTCTATGGAGTGACTTGCCAAAGTTATTTTAAAGTAATAATTCTGAATAAATATCATAATCTCATAATAAATCTCATAAATAATAAAGGCTATTAGTAGGAAGTTAATTGAATTGCTGTGTTCTCTTGTAATATTTAGTATGTAATCTTTTTAACTTTAAGGAATGTACATTTACTCTAGAAAAATAACAAAAATCTTAAAAAAATTTTTGCAAATATAAATTTTCACCTTTCATTTATGAAAAAAAGAACTAATATATATAGAGAAATCCACTAAAGAGCCTTAAATTCAGTTTTTTTCTGCCTTCCTTCATCTCTACTCATCATATCTTCTCATGTTGTAACTTATTAGTGAGGTCCAGCCCTTCTCAAGGTAACACATATAACAACTGCATATGGCTTTACTCCAAGTAAGTAAGACCTTAGTTAGAAAGTACTCTGAAGAACACATTACGGCTATTTTATTATTAAAAGGTTTCACCTGTTATTCCAAATGAATTTTCCAAACAATAAGTAACATTCACTATAAACAAGTAATAAATAGATTTCAAGCATCATAGGGAAATAATTTAGGAAAGACAGTGTTAAGCATGTATGGTAGATGTGGGGAAGAATTTTCTGACTTTTAACTCATAAACGTGTATTATCGTTGCTTGTGCAGTATAGATTAGTGACTTAACTAGCTTATACACCTTATGTATGTGTTGATAGACTTTTTCTGCACAATTATCCTGGCCAAAAAAGCACTGTTTCAATTTTATATACAAGCATCCATTAATCTCAATGTTGTCTCCAATTTAGCAAACATAATTTATTTTTACAAGAAAATCCAAACAATGAACTAGAGATGGAGGAGTTTTATATAGCTAATTTTGTTGCCTGTTCAGGAAAAGTGTGGAAAATAGGAATGCATATAAGTGACCCTAAATTAATATTAATATTGTATACATCCAGGTGTTCTTAGGGAAATCTTTCCCCAAAATCTGTACACATCTAACAAGCATACAGTATTATTTGTTAGACAGCCATTGATGATCATCAAATGATAATTTTTATAAGAAGAAAATAACCAACAATCTTAAAATCACTGCTTAAACAAGAATCTCCCATCCCTGCCAACCTAGGATATCATAATTTTTCTCAAGATTTACTAAAACAGAAGTACATTAAATTTCAAACCTGGCTTAAGAAAATCTTGACAATTAGGAAAAATGTACATAATTATTTTAAAAATACTTAAATGTGATTTAATACAAGTGTATATTTTTATTCTAATAAAATGAATATAAACTATATTTACCAAAACATTACACTGCAACATATAAATCAGCAAACATGAAAATATTTGCCATTAATTTTATCTTTTAAAAAACTAGACTTTTGATTATTTCAAATTTTTAAAATAATAAATTTTACACCAACAAAGTGTATTTTTTTCTTAATTTATAGACCTTAACTTGTTGGTTTTATATGTACACGAAATTGATTTGTAGTCATAACTGCAAGGAATTCTTTATATATCAGGAGAAATAAATGTTACTTAATACATATCAAAATAAAAACAAAAACAAATCATCATTCTATTTGTTAGAGAAATGACTATTCATGTGTAAATTATGTTTTATATATAATATTTATTGGATAAGATATTTGTTGTAAAAGTTTTCTTATTTAGGTATTACAGAAACATTAAAATTTACATATCATAAAATAAAAATTTGTCTTACAAATAAACATTGAAAACAAAACATTCTATTTTAATGAAAATAACAATAGGAAAATGAGAATTAATGTATAATTTGAATGTATGAATGATGGAATCAACTTACGGTTGATTATAAATACATATATACATAGATATGTACATATATTATTTACTTAATGATCAAAATACATATCTGAGTTTACCTACCTTAAGAACATCTCCTTGTGCTAAATGAAATGTTCTGGCTGAAATATTGATTCCCTTTCCTGCTTGAACCTGAATACTATAAATGCATTCATGGTTGTTTTCATAGTTGAGTGGATAATTTGGAGAGAGCAAAATTCCTTCATTATTTGTCGCAGATGCACCACATTCAGCTGCAGGTAAAACAGAATATTGAAGTACAGTTTAATAGAAAGCATTATCATTTCCAAGTAATGTCACGTATGGAAGTGTAATGTATTTTATTTTACCTAGAGCCTAACAGGAAAATAATGTACAGAATGGCTATATGTTGTAGATGATTTATTCCCTTCTCATATAACATATGGGAAAAGGGAATCACTGCCCGTGGAGAGGACACTTACATATTAATGGAAATATTTAACAGTTTCAGTAATATTTCCCCTGGATGAAAGAATAGCGTGAGAATAGTTTGAAGGCAAAGATTTTTAGAGTGAATTTTGAGTTTATAGATCTCTGATTAATTTAAACATTTAAATTTATAATTTAACTATTTGAATGTATAATAAAAGGTGGAGAGATTAGTTTTACTTTAGAATGATTATAATTCGATCTTATTATTTTATCCTTTTTTTAAAAAATTGACCCATTTTCCTCCCAATACTCAGCATTACTCTCATACAGGAACTCAGTAACAAAAGGGAGCCAGCTACTACATTGTCTTTGAAAACTGATATCATTAAAACCCATTGGTTATAATAGTTAAACAATAATTGTAACAAATTGAGCATCTCTGATAATTGTGTCATCTTTCTCAGTTTAAAAGATAGACTAGATTAAAGCATTCTATTAATAAATATATGGTACTGCTAACCCTGCAAGACTAATATTGCAAAATTTGAGGAAGTTTCTAACCACTTATGGAGAACTGAGCTTTTCTCAACAAATTTGGTTCAAATTTAATTTTAATTTATTGACATTTTAAAAGCTTGTAGGAATATTGCAAAATCAAACAAGAAGTCCTTATAATTTTTTAATATGTTACAGAAACTCAATGAACTCAGTTTTCTATCTTATCTAATAACTTGCTTCATATTAGCAAACAATAGGGTAGGAAGATTTATATTTTCAAAGTCTAACTAAAAGGAAAAGAAAGCAAGTCATTATTTTACAGAAACAAGATTTTTTTAAAATGATTTATGGGAACAGTCATAGGAAATAGACAACAAGGTGAAGGACAATGTATTGTTTTACCTTTTAAATGCTTAAACATTAACAAAAATAGGGCAAAAGAAAAAAGCCTAATGAAGAAATAAAAATAATTAAAAGAAGCAGTCATTGTAATATCAATGCCATGTGAAATAATAAAAACTAATGGTGTGATGCTAAAAGTCAACCAGTCACATGAGGAAGTATCACTCAATAGAGGCTTCCTACAAATTCCTTTTAAAGTAAAATAAAGAAAAGAAAAACTCCCAGACTCCCAATACTGACAAATTATTTTTATTTCAATGTTACTTAAACATGTTCAAACGTGAAAATAGGTATGTACTTGCTTTTAGCTGTATACAATTATAATACCAAAATGAGTTTACAAATACAGAAACAAAATAACAAAAACAATAACATTTAAAATGGGAACATGTATCTAATGTGGCAAAGATTTTGTTTTCTGAAATTAAATCACCTTTGGCTATGTGGATTAGGAACCAGCTGCTAGAGGACAGGCTTTTGGAGTTTGCTACACCTTTAATTACGCTCTGCTGTATCATGAGTCAATTCTCTGAACTCCTAAGAAACTTTCATCTGTGTAGTATGACAAGATGCCATTCGTCCTTCACTTAATGTGAAAGAATCACTCACGTTTTAATTCTGCCTCATTTCTTCCTCACTAACCTATTCAGATCTAGGTATATTTGTGGGTGTATCAAGACAAATGTATCTGGATCACACTAATGATATAGAGCACACATATTTTTATCAGAATGTTTAGAAGAAATTGCAAAGAGTTTAAAGTCATTTGTTAGAATCACAAAGTTCTAAAAACATGTTCTTAGATGTCAGCTCACAAAATATTGATACATTAATTAAAAGCTCAGGCTTTAAAATTCAGAGATATAGGATAAGAATTAAGCTCTATTTCCTCCTAGCTTTACAGCTTTAGTAAGTTACTTATTTTCTCTAAGCCTCAATATTGTTACTGGAAATAATAAAACACTATTCACGGAAACTTTTGTGTGTATGTTGTGTGTGTGTGTGTGTGTGTGTGTGTGTGTGTGTGTGTGTGTGTGTGTGTGTGTGTGTGTGTGTGTGTGTGTGTGTTGGTAATACATGTAGATAATACATGTTGAGCATTTAGCACAGTGCTGGCAAACAACAAGAACTCAAAAAATTAAACTTATCCTTATGAATATTCTAAGTGTAAATACTAATGGTGACAACATGTTAAATATCCTAGAAAAATAAAAGATTAAAAAAAAAAAAGGTTGGGGTATCTACCTTGTCCCCAATGTGATGAAATCTATCCAGGTATAGAATGACATTTATCTGTGAAAAACCAGAGGACTCTTCCTAATTTGGAGAATTATTTTAACAACTTGTGTAATTTGAGCACTACACAATTCCCCCCCACACCCCTGAGAAAAAAAAACAAAGCCAAGTGATGGTTCTTCAATTGTCCTTTAAAACACACTAATAATTTATTGTTAAGTTCTCAACACATGAATGTGCCTTCTACCAGAAACATTATTGCATTCGTACTATATAATGTAAAGGAGATTTGCCTTTTATATTAAAAATAATGCTTTTTGTTATATTTTACTATTTCATTTTATTTAAATTGGCTGTAACTGATTTTCTACTTGGTGAAATAAAATCAGAATAAAAAATTTAAAAATTAAAAAAATAAAAAAATAAAATTTTTTAAAAACATGAAAAAAATCAAGCCTTAAGTCAGAATAAAGTAATTAAGGAAGATAATTTAGATTAAATTAGCACTTTTCTCATTTAATTAATACTGACTATATAAATCATGGGGCCCAGTATAAAATTAAAAAATGCACTGGCTCTGGCTGAAAAAGTATTAAGGATTTCAAGAGACCAATAGAGCATTAAACCAAAAGTGGGGACCTACTTAATATGGAGCCCTGTGCAACTGCACAGGTTTTATATCCATGAAGTTGACTCTGCATTTATTCCTCATGACAACTCTGTAAGGCAAAACTAAGTTTCTCCACATTTATAGATGAAGACACCAAAAGTGAGCTTTCTTGCCAAAATCAAAACCATAATGTGTATCAGAGATGGGATTTACACTGTCATCTATCATTGCCCCGTGGTATTAAAAGAGTGAATACATAATTTCAGATCAAAATACATTTTTAGTGAGAAAGGAGATACTATTAATAATTATCCCAGGCAACATATGTAAATTGCAACTATCCCAGTTAAACTGGTACATAAGAGCACATTTTCTTTATACTTTAACTGCTTCCCATACTAATTGAGGACATTCCCTTACAAATTAAGAGGATTATACAAGGGCTGGAGTGTGTCCCAGGGGTCAGTGAACATTTATCCCACATATAGTTTATAAATATATATTCTATTACACATAATTTTTAATGTTCAGTATGATTATCTAATATTAAGAGAAGATATTAAAGCATAGAAAATGAAAATCTATTCAGAATGTTCTGCATATATTTCCTGTAAATGTATCTACATACATTTCATATATATACATACACATACACATTCACATGAAAATTCACACATTTATTTTTTAATAAGTGTATTAATAAAATAAAATTTTCTACTAGCAGTAGGTGAAAGAGAAAATTATTTAAATATAATATAGTTCCAAACTCCAGGAGCTAGATAATTAATAAAGAATTTATTTTACATGGAATCTCATCTTTGATTTAATCTTTGAATTTAAAATATACCAAATACTGTCATGAGTACTCAACATAGGACTATCATTTGCCCAGTCCAAGCTCTCTTTTAGCACTTTAGTTAAAGCAGTCTTGCTTGCCAACTGGATTTGACCAAGGTCTAATGTTAAAATCAATAACAAACTTTGCACAATTTGACCATATGCCCAAGTCAAACAAATGAGTATGCTTCTAGCTCTTTTTCACAATAAGCTGACAATGGTATTTTTCAAATGCAAATCTGATCTTGCTCTTTCTGCTTAAAACATATGCATCAGCAGTAAATTAAAGTCCAGAGAATGTCATACAAGGCCATTTACAACCTGACCCAGTCAGCATTTCCAGCTATTACCCATCCTTCTCTCCCATGGACCTTGCAATTCGGCTATCATCCTGAGCTACTGACCCTTGGCCATAGTCTCATACTCTGAACCTTTGAACATGCTGTTTTCTCTGCATGTAAGAACCATTTCTGGTCCCAAGGGACGTGAATAAAGATCCAAATAAAGAAGAAAATGACTTTAAATGGAATTTTACTGCTACTGTTCTTCCCAGCATCAGGTGTCTGTTATGGTTGTTTTGGTGTAGGAAATAAGTAAAACAATGTCATGTCAAGTAGCAGAAATAATTTTCACAATTAATAGTGATGGCTATTGTCCAGCAAAAGAAAAAAAAAGTGTATACATATGTATATATATACGTATATGTGTATATGTATATGTATATGTATATATAGTCCAGCAAAAAAAATAATAATAATTTCAACATTTTAATTGTGTATGACATGAATAGCACAGTAAGTTTTCACAAAACATACTTAAAAATGATATAGTATTGGCAAACTGTGATTGAACATTCCTAAGATATGTTAAAATTAACTGAGAAGCAGAACTGGCAGCAGGACAGCTAACTCTAAGAAAGGAGAAGGGTGGTTAGTCGATCCTAGGATGATAAGGTTGTGTAACAGAATCTCAACTACATGGTAAGGAGACATTTGAGTAAAAGTCCTAGAAATTCAAGTGGCAAATGTGAGTTGAAATAGTTTTCATCTCCCAGTCATAGTGACATTTATAGACAGTATACACTTTCACTGAATAGTTATAAACTGTGAGTCACTATATCAAGGCAATGTCAAGGTTTTCCGGCAGGTGCTGTAAGAAACAGCACAAACGATGCAAGATATATATGTGAAAAATTTGTCACAGGAAAAATAAAGCTATAAGGTCATTTGTTTATCAGTAGGTGGGCATCTGGATTGCTTCATTTTTTAACTATTATGAGTAATGCTGCTATGAACATTCGTGTGTGGACTTATATTTTCAGTTCTTTGGGGTATATACCTAGGAGTGATATTGCTAAGTCATATGGTAATTTCACAATTAACATTTTCAGGAACTACCAACCTGTTATAAGGTCATTCTAATATAAACAATTTATTTGCTTAGCAGGGTACCTTGTCTAAGAATGTATCCTAAGACATTTGAAGTGGCTAGAGGCAGATAATAGAATACTCTGATTGGGAAAAACAAACTGATGGGTTAATTTAATAGATTTTTACTATGGCAATCCAATGTATTAGGCATGGGAATAGTTGAAGCCCTCACAGAACTTACTTTCCAGTGGAAAAGGCAGATATTTACCATATAATCATTCAAATAATCATGTCGTATGTGTAAGCCCTGACCTACTTTAGGTGGTCATAAAAGAAACACTCTGAAGGACTGAAATTTGAAAATGGACGAATGAATTAAAGGCATGGGAGAAGGTGGGTGAGGGGAAAGAATATTCCAAACAGAAAGAACATTTCTTTTTCTTTTTTTTTTTTTTTTTTTTTGTCTTTTTCGTGACTGGCACTCAGCCAGTGAGTGAGTGCACCGGCCATTCCCGCGGCGGAAGCGTCGCTGCGCTCCCAGCGCCGCACTCTCCCGAGTGGGCCACGGGCTCGGCCCAGAAAGAACATTTCTAAAAACATTGTAGGGGCTGAGGGAATTGTGACAGGTTCTGGGAATGGAAAGACTCAGAATGAAAGAAGTTTAATTTGTGCAAGGTTGAGCTAGAGGTAGGTCTCTCAGCATCAGAGCATCTATTGCTGTTTATCTGGTGTGGTAGGAAGAAAATGGTTTTTCTTGAGTGTGTAACAATTCAGATATCACTAGGTGTGAGCTGCTGTTGTTCTTGTGGTAGGGGAATACTTTTGTCTTTAAGGCTTGGAAAGTTCGTTGTGGAAGATGAATAGAGAAGAGTGAATAAAAGCTATGTTCATAAAATACATGTTTTTTAAATTCTGGGTCAGAAAACTATTGCTTCAGGGTTCAGTGGTTTAAATGTTTTCTGGAAGTGAGGTAAGCACATGCCCACCTACCTTAACAAAAACCCAGTCTCTGTTTGTCTCATGTTTTGGTATAGAATAAATTTTATGTTCTTGATAACTGATGTTACTAACTGATAAAGCCTAATTTTGCTAAAATGGACTTTCTATAAAATAATTAATGTTAACCTATTAATACTGTGATAGTGTCTCCTGTCTCTAATTTGAACCCATGGGGTTTTCTTTAAATCATAGGAACTAATAAAATGAAAACATTGTACAATTTAGCAGAGTGTTAGGAAAATAGTTTAGCAGAATGGGCCTGTGGTGCTCTTTATAGCATATAAATATTTTCTGTATATGATGATGCCTTTTGTAAAAAACAAATCCTATTCATATAAAAAACTTTAATTTAAACATACAGATTAAAGTTACCAATATAAGATTGTTTATAAATATAAAAACAATATGTTGCTAAATGTGTCCTCATTGGATTAGAGTAGGAGAGAGGAATGTGCTGGAATCTAGTGATAAGAGTCACTGCTGCAGTTAGGAATTCATTAGAGCAGGAATACCCATTGAATTTCAATTTTTTCTTATTTATTGAAAAACAGGCAAGCCCATGCATCATTAATCTCCATTACTGAAGTAAGAAAATCTGGTAGCATCTATTGTGTGCATGCAGTCATATATTTTCAGATAAACTGGTAAAATGCTTTTCAGTAATGTGGTTGGGAAATTTGAAAAATGTCTATGATCAGTAAAGTTTGTAGTTATTTTTAAAAATTTGCATTGTAATTGAATCTCTTCTTTCATGCTATATTTATAGCACCACAGGTTATTTTAAAACTATTTGGTGAAAGCAGTTAAAATAAACTTGACTTAGATTATTCAAAAAACTTAGAAAGCCTTCAAACATAAACATATGGTGTGGTAAGTTAAATAAAGTGTAGCATTAAGCAGAAATATATTCTCCAAATGTTTAATTATTACCAGAGGAAAAATAATGATAACACCTGATTTTGGTCATAGAGGAGCATGTGGGAATCAAATCCAAATCAACCATTTAATTTTGTATGTGAACCTATTTTTTTTTTTTTAGCACCTAAGTGAGCCTATTATGTTCCAAGTATAATTTCTATTGTATTTCATCAGATTAATACACTATAGATTATTAAGAGGCATGATTATTTTGTGTGTCTCTAAGAAAACAAAAAATGCTACCAATAAAATGTAATAGTCATTGACTGTGGGATTGTGGGATATATAATAATTTTATAAATGATATATTTTTTTGAAGGGGCATCTAACAAATTGTGAAATGTGGTAAATATGTTGATAAGATTGATTTTTTTTTTTTTAAGGAACACTTCTAATAGGTACAAATTAGTGCTTACTAAAGTTATTTACAATTCAAAAATTGTTTTAAATTATTTTTCTTGGAAGAATTTATTTTGAAATTTATTTTTCTCCTTAAAAATTTATTTTTAATGCATTTGTGATATGTATTTTTAACCGTGCAGAACCATGATCATAGTTATTACCATGCCCAATCTGTGTGTGTGAAAAAGCATAAGTTGAAAATAAATTTTTAGTCAAATATACAATTTTCTGTCAAAACTATGGAAGATTTCCTATAACTTGACATTGTTCTTTCATCTTTCCTTCTTTTTTAGACAACTATTGAAGGTCTACTATGCTTAGTTATTCATTTTAAATAACATTATCAATGATAATAACTTATGAATATACCTTTTACTATATCAGGTCTTGGGGATAAGGTCTCCTCCTCATGTGATATGTACTTTAGGAAAAAGACAAACAAGAAAATGGGTACATGCACTAATGTGTTATCTGTAGTATGATACCAGTTTGTGCAATGGGCTGGGATGGCAAAAATGAAGAAATAATACATTTTAAAGGAGCAGCAAGAAAATAATATTAGGGAAGTATTCATGACTAGGTTATCCTTTATTTGAGTCCAAAAAAAGTATTCAAAAAGCAATCAAAATGTGTGAAGCAGAGATTCCAGGCAGAGGGAACTGCTTGAATGAAAGCAGAAATGGGTAAACCAGATTAACATGGTTAAGAGAACCAGTAGTGCACATGCCATTCTAAAGCACTTGAACTTTATGATGTAGGCAATGAAGATCCACAGAAGAGTTTTCAGAAAAGAAAAACTTGATCAGCTTTGAGAAACCCCATTAGGGAAGCTCAATGGAGAATGGATTGTAGTCTTGGGTTACTAAAGGGAGAAAAACCTAGAGAAGATTGTTGTAGTGATTCAGACAAGAGATGGTGAGAGATTGAACTAAAGCAATAGAAGAAGAGGAGATAAGAAAGTAAAAGTTATAGAAGTAGGAGACTAGTTGTATGTGGGGGCACAAAAGAGAGGGAAAGGTAGAGATGAAAGGAGGACTAGTGACTTTGAATATAATGTTGATGAACTTTATTTTTGCGCATGATGAATTTCGTATACCTGTTGGATATCAGATAGAGAACTGTGCCAAAGAGCTAGATGTATTTGTACCCATGGAATTGATATTTCAAGCCACTGACTAAAGGATTTATCCAGAGAAAACATATAGGTTGAGAACGGAAGCAAACTAAGACCAGAGTACATGGAACATTTGAATTTAAGCAGTAGGCAAGGAGAACAGTCAAAGAAGGTGGTATCATGATCTTCCATGGGGAGGAGATAGTTTCAAGAAAAAATTGTCGGCAGTGTTAAATGTCAGAGAAAGTTTAATTAAAGTGAATACTAAGTTCAAAGCATCGAGTAATTTAGAGAAAAAGTGAGTAAGAAAATTACTTTAATGATATTGGCTGTAAAGGAAGGGAGACAGATCCATGACGCCAGGGGTGACACAGGTTTGAAGAAAGAATTTTTTGTTGTTTTTGCCTTGCTATTTGTTTGTTTTGTTTTTTGGTTAGTTTTGAATTTTAAAAATTTCAGGATGTTTATATTCTAAGCAAAGGGAGGAGTACACAGGTGGAGGCTAAGAGGGTTTTAAAAAGAAAAAATTTCCTGATTCTGAAGACCTAATAGTCTAGTATCCTAAAAGTAAGCTAAAAAGAAGTCACTTGGAAAAATATGTGTGATTTTTAAGGGTGATAAGTGAAGACGTGAATTTAAATTCCACATACACTATGATTACTACTATGGAATACGATTTATATAAGAAAAAAATACTACAGGAAAATGACAACAAATTCTACAGTAGTTTTTAAATAATGGCTTTATTTAAACTTTAGCAAAAAAATATAATTATTGTGCTCCAAATACATTATTTATTTTGTTTTTGTTATTTTTTGAATATTGTTTGTCGGATTGACATTATAATTTATAAAGACAAAACATTTGCAGCATATATGTTTACTCTGTGACTACCTCATTTAAATCAGCTGGTAAGAAGGGTATTCTAATAATTATTAGTGGTGTGTCAAAAATATTTGTGCACAAATTCTTCTACCCCTTTTAAGTACATTTTATCAATTGTTATGATGCAAAGAGAAAATAATCCTTTCTGCAATAGTATTGTTTTCATGTTTCATAGTGAGATATTTCAGTGACAAAAATCAAATTGTAGTGGTAAATATTCTGAGAGTAAGGCAACATCTAATAATATTTCTCATATGCCACAATTCTAATGTACTTTTCTAGACCCTGTGAAAGCCCAAGAAATAGTTAAATCAATAACGAGGAGGTAGACATACTAAGAAAAAGAGAGATTAGTTATTCTTAGAATAAAAGTATGAGAAGCAGTAATTGTAGAAAAGATGAACAAAATATACTTCTTTTATCTAACAGAATTTAATTACTCTGCATATATGCACTACTTATCTGAAAGGCATATAAGCAATAACAATAACTAATAGTACAAATTATTTTTAAGTGCCTACTATTTTAAATACTTTATATGCACTTCTTAGTGAAGTGGGCTTGTGTCTCTAAAGAGGAATTTGAAGATGGGAGTGGCTGAGTAAGCTGCCCAAGATCACAAAATGTGTGAACTTCAAACACAGATATGTCTGTCTCCAGACCCCAGACACTTTACCCCTACTTGATGTTTACACTCAGAGATGAAGATGATACAACCATGCAATCAAACAACTTCACTTTCACAAGGAAAATAGGAACTAATATAAATTACTATGCTACAATGTGGAAGGTGTAAAAGAAGAACTGACAGGGTTTACAGGCTTAGGAGGGAGAAATTGCTTCTTATGGAAAAATCAGAGAATGCTTCATCAAGAAGGTAGCATTTTGGTTGCACTTTGAAGGATGGGTGGAATTCTGATGGGCTAAGGAGGGAAGAAAGGATTCAGGGGGAAAGAAGACAATTCCATTTAAGAATAGTAAATTTCCTGGTATAGAGGAAGGAGGGAAAACCAAGAGTTACTTTTGATTTTACTTAGTCTAGCAGGTATTTTTATACAAGGTTCCTTCCAAGTTTAAAACAGCCTGGGCACCAGGAAAATCTGCTCTCTGCAATGAGTTCATTAAATACTTAAAATTGAACTTAATCTTAAACCATAGGTATTAGGAATGTTTGAAACAGGTTTCTTATTCATAGATTGAAATGAAAGCCTCAGATTAAGCATAAACATTTTAAAGTTCTCTAGAGAGGCAAGGGAAGAAGAAAAGTAAGAGGGAACAGAGAGCTTCTTTGTGCATTTTTCTTCTCATTTTCCTTTATTGCTTTGGAGTGAGTGCTGTCTCTCTAACATTTTTTAATGAAAAGATAAGACAGCAAATAATGCAAACAGTTTTTCTTTAAATATTAGGCTGATTTCCATGATATTGAGAGATCCCTAATATTAATTAAACGATCCAAATATTATAGTGAACAAAACTTTTAAAGCATACAAAAGAGTACATTTAAAGAGAGAAGTTTATAATATAATGAATGTGTAAGGATTATGTTAAAGCTAAGGCACTGATAACAAACAAAAAAATAAAGAACAAACAAACAAACAACAACAAAAAAACAAGCTAGAAGTTACTTCATGGGGAAAAAAAATGTACATTAAATAAATCCAGTCACATAATCAAGTCACTTGTTGATTCAGATTTTACTGCATACAGAGTAATAAAGTTTATTTTCAGCCTAAGATCATAGCCATTTATTTCTACTTAAACTCTTTAAGTCCAAGATTATTTAACTTATTTCAAACCATAATATGCAAACTTTCAGTTAAATAAAGTTGTTTTTTCAGGTGAGGGGTAAAGGTGTGAGGAGAGTTTTTTTTATGACATTTCACTTAGCAAATACTGAAAAAGTCCAGAAGCACTTAAGAACTGCTTCCAAGGCTCATCTCACATAAATATAATCATAATTAAGTTCACCACTTATCATAAAGAATTTCTAGCATGATCTGTCAGTCCTGCCCTTACCTCTAATAAGTTTATCCCTGTATAAGCAGAGGAATGGCTCTGCTTCTCACACTTAAACAAACACTGTAACTAATTACATGAGCAAGATGGCAAATAGGAGCTTTCTTCTATCATCTCGTGAAAAAGCATTGATTTAGACAAACATCCATGGACAAGAGTACCTTTGTGGGTGGGAGTCTGGGGCCCAGTGGAGAAGTTCCAACACACTATTGCGTCATAAAATCTCAAAACTGATTCATCAAAGAGAATAAGAAAAACAGGTTCATTTTACCTGTGTCATCCGTCTTCCAAAATGGCACAGCTGAATGCCGAGAGCAGCACTCTGAACTCATGGTTTCTTCCATGTGGAAATTAAGTGAATAGTGAGTGACTGCTTGGCTTCTCCAGCCATGCAGAACATTGTCCAAGATGCCCACTTCTTTCTTATCTCACCTAGTATTCTAGGCGAGATAAGATACTGAGGCTATCGACACTGCTGAGTGATTGGGAAAGACTGGGAGCGAGGAAAAAGGCTGCAGAACGTACTGACCACTCCACTGACTCCATCAGGGAGCCCACTCATGAGCCATATGGATGTCTTGCCTGCAGAACCCCAGATCATCCAGACAGAAAATAAGAAAACATTGTATGTGAACTACGCTATAGACCAAATAGGCCTAACAGACACATACAGAACATTCCATCCAACAGCAACAGAATGCACATCCTTCTCAAGTGTACATGGAACATTCTCCAGGATAGGTCATATGTCAGGCTACAAAACAAGCCTTAAAAATTTTATGAAGTTTGAAATCATATCAAGAACCTTTTTTGACCACAATGGTATGAAACTGGAAATCAAAAACAGGAGAAAACTGGAAAATTTACAAATATCTGGAAATTAAACAATATGTTTGTGAGCTACCAATGTATCAAAGAAGAAATTATAAAGAAAATTTAACAAGATATCTTGAGACAGACAAAAAAGAAAACACAACACACCAAAGTTCATGAGGATTCAGCACAGTTCTAGAGGAAGGTTTTTAGTGATAAATGCCTACATGAAGAAAAAGGAAAGAACTCAAAGAAAAATCTAACTTTGCCATTCAAAGAACTACAAAAGGAAGAAAAAACTAAACCCAAAGTTAGTATATGGAAGGAAATGACAATGAAATAAATAAAATAAACTAGAAAAACAATAAAAAGGATAAAAAAAAAACCCATAGAGTTGGCTTTTTGAAAAGATAAACAAAATGAACAAACTTTTAGCTAAGGAAAAAGGAGAGAAGCCTCAAATAAAAGAGGAGACATCACAACTAATAGCACAGAAATACAAAGAGACCACTATAAAAATTATATGTCAACAAACTGAATAACCTAGAATAAATGGATAAATTCCTGGAAACATAACCTACCAAGACTGAATTATGAAGAAGTACAAAATCTGAACAGACAAAGGACAAGCAAGGAGTTTGAATATTGTATTAGTCTGTTTCCATTGCTTATATCAAAATACTTGGAACTGGGTAATTATAAAGAGAATTAAATTTATTGCTTACAGTTTCTGAGGCTGAGAAGTCCAAAGTCCATCTAGTCGTGGAGATAGCAAGCCAGGGGTCTCACATTGCAAGATGGAAGCAGAGAGAACAAAGAGAGAGATTCTCTTCTCTCTTTTTTAAAGCCCTCAGAACCATGCCCCTGACCACCATTTTTTAATCCATTCATTACCACATGGTCTCACAATCCAGTCACCTCTTCAAGTCTCCACCTTTCAATTACCATAATAGGATTTCCCACCTACTTAACACCTAAGTCACAGTGGGGGCTAAATTTCTAATACATAAAACTTGGGGGACACAATTCAAACTTCAGGGAGTTTTGGGGGGACACAATTCAATCCACTACAAATATGGAATTAAAAAGCTCCCATCAAAGAAAAGCCCAGGATATAACAGTTTCACCATTGAATTTTATTGAACATTTAAAGAAAAATTGTGCCAATCCTTCTCAAACTCTTCCAAAAAATTGAAGGGGAAGAAGCTCCAACTTCATTTTAAGAGGCCAGTAAGCCAGACCAAAAGCCTGAGACCAAAGCCAGACAAGGACATTAGCAGAAAAGAAAACAACAAGGACACTACCAAAAAAGAAAAAGCCAGAGAAGGGCACTACCAGAAAATAAAAAAAAGAAAAAGAAAAAGATGAACATGGACTCAAAAATCCTCAACAAAATTCTAACAAACTGAATTCAACAGCACATTCATGATGATCAAGTTGGATTTATTCCTGGAATGCAAGGATGATTCACCATCAATAAATGTTATCCACCACATTAACAGAACAAAAGATAAAGTTAAGTGATCATCTCAATAGATGAAGTTTGACAAAATTTAACATCCTCTCATAATTAAAACCTCTCAACTAAATAGGGAGTAGAAGTAATATACCTCAACACAATAAAGGTTATATATCACAAGACAACAGCTAACATCAAACTCAATGATGAAGTGTTGAAAACTTTTCTTCTAGGATCAGGAACAAGACAATGATGCTGACTCTTGCCATTTCTATTCAACATAGCGCTGGAAGTCCTAGCTAGAGCAATTAGGCAAAAGAAAGAAATAAAAGGCATCTGAATCAGAAAGAAAGAAATGAAATTGTCTCTACAGAAGACATGATCCCATATATAGAAAACCGTAAAGACTCCACCAACCGTTAGAATAAATGAAGTCAGTAATGTCGCTAAATACAAAATTAACATACAACAGTCAGTTGTATTTCTATATATGAACATTGAACTTTATTGTTAAGAAAACAATCACATTTATAATAGCATCAAGAAGAATGAAACACTTAGGTATATATTTAACCAAGGACGTAAAAGGTACACTGAAAACTAAAACATAAATGAAAGAAATTGAAAACACAAATAAACTGAAAGATATCCTGTGTTCATGGATTGAAATAACTAATAATTATTAAAACATTCATACTTGTCAAAGCAATCTACATATTCAATTCAATCCCTGTAAAAATCCCAATGGCATTTTTCACAAAAATAGAAAAAACAATTCTAAAATTAGTATGGAATCACAAAAAACTTTAAATAAGTAAAGCAATCTTGAGCAAAAAGAATGAAGCTGGAGGCATCACACTCCCTAGCTTTTAAGTATATTACAAAATAATAATAATCAAAACAGGAAAGTGCTGGCATAAAAACAGACATGTAGACCAATGGAACAAAATAAAAAACCAAAAAATAAACCCATACATACACAGTAAACTAATTTTAGACAAAGCCTCCAAGAATACATAATGGGGAAAGGTGAGTCTCTTCAATTAATAGTGTTAGAAAAACTGGAAATGGACATGCAAAAAAATGAAATTGCATTATGTTACCCATACAGAAAAATCAGTTCATATGGCTTAAAGACTTAAACACGGACCTGAAACATAAAACTCCTAAAAGAAAACATGGTGACAATAGACAATAAAACTGTATTGTATATTAGAAACTTGATAAGAGAGCAGATCTTAAGTATTCTCATCACACACACATTAAAAGAGATGGTGGCTATGTTTATTAGCTTGATTGTGATAATCATTTCACAATGTGTATATATGTATATATCAAAACATCACATTATACATCTTGAATACATACAATTTTTATTTGTCAATTATACATCAATAAAGTTGAGATTAAAAAAAAGAAACACTGTTAGGGAGCCTCTGCAAAACAGTAAAAGAATATATTGGCCTCTTAGACTTCCTGTTCTTTGGGTAACATATAATTTCAATTCTCTGGTATTTTCTTAGTTTCCACTATCAAGTTTGAAATAGCAGTGGTCAAAATGAGACTTTGCCAGCTGTTTGAAACCCAAATTATTGCTGACATCACCACCTTCCCTTCTTACTGTTGATAAAGGAAACAATTGCATATGGTTTGATTAACTGATAAATAAGTGGCCAAAGGCTGTTTTGACTAGTGACTTTTGAGTTCTGCAGAAATCATGAAACATATTGCCCTACCTTCTTTAAAACAAAAAACGAGTAAGGAAACTCTGTATGTCTGATTAGGACCTCATCAGCTGAGAATTGTCTTCTGATTTCCATTTCTTAGCTGCTCTGTGGAAGCTGAAGGAAGTAGACTTCATGCCCTGAGAGTATACGGAGCCTGCAATGATATCCTTCCCTTTGGCCAATGTATGAAATGTCGCTATTTCAATTAAGGCAGAAGCCTCATGCTTTCCTCCTCTATGTCTTCAAACCATATTGAAATCCATCATGCAAAATACTCAATAATTATATCCATATACTGTAAAGCAAACTGTAGCTAACTCTTAGAAAATATGACATTTTAGATGAGTTTTTTAAATGTCAGAAGATTTACTATATACTGAAACTTTTCTGTAAATTAATTATAGGAACAGGATACAAAATCAATATGTGAACAATTTAATTATTTCTGAATAAATCTTCAGGATGGGAAATTTTAGCTAAACTTCTAAGGTTTTAAAGAGATTGAATGAATGAGAAATGCTACTTGTAATTCAGATAACCATTAACTTTATATCTGTGGACACAAAAATTAGTAGCTAGAGTTCCCACCCTAGACCATATATGTCAGTAGGTGCCTCTTCTGGTTGGTTAATATCTTCTCAAAAGCATTCCTTATATAAATTATGGGCAGTATTTACACTATCTGGGATGTACCAAATTAATCCAAGAAAATAACCATCTCAGGCTTTGTCAGTTTAATTTTACTAATTACTGTCTTCTTTATATTAATAAGCAAAAGAGATGGACAAAAATGCTCTCAGAATTGTTCAATGCTCAGTGGGCACTTAGGATTCCTATAATAAAAATTCCAGAAATTTAATAACTATTCAAATCATGAGAAGAGGATAGCAAAGTATTGGTAGTGCCAGCTGGTTGTTCTGTTCCACGAGATGATCACTAACAGGCAATTGGCTTTTGAGATAGTTTGCCATTCAAACTAGGTAAAAAATCATTGGTAGTAGTGTGGTATTTGTGCGTGGCAACAGCACATGTTGATCATTTTATATTTCCATTATGGATTCTAGCTAACGAAATTAAATTCAGAATGCGCTTTCTTTGTCTATTGGACAAGAAGACTGCATACAAAACAGACAATTTGCCAGTATAATAAAAAATAAATTAAGATTCCATTATATGACAGAAATCTAAGAATCAAAATATAGCACCCTGAATTAAGATGTTAAAGTTTAAACCTATGATAGATTAATAGAAATTTTATTATGTAGCAGGTCTTCTGATATTCACAGGGAGAAGAGAAGAATGAAATAAACAGGTAGATTAAATGATAGGTTGCTATGTGATGTGCTAAATGTTATAAAAACAAATATGAACAAGTTTGGTGATTGTGAATGGAATAACCAATTTTGCCTGTGGAAGTTAAGGAAAGTCCACAGAGAAAGAGAAACTTAATAAGTTCTTAAAGTCATAAAACAAAATCTGCTGAAAATTCTACAATGCCTTTGGTTTTCCTGAGAAATATGCCATTTCCTCATTTTTCTTATGTTCATAAGAGGCATTACCTATGAGATATTAGAGACATATAAACACTGAGTTTTTATTTTAGGGGATCTAAGGCCCCCATGGATGTTAAAAAAACTATTCCTTTCACTGTTTGTTCAGCATAGCAGCAGTTTCTCAGGAATAGTGGATGGGGTGGAAAATTCTTTGAGGATTTTCCACCTTATGTTGTAGCTGTATATTCTTTATATTGTATCTTAATGGGGTGTGACTAAGAAATCAAAAGATTTTAGAGAAGAGATTGCAGCATGAGGTGCAGGAGATTATAAATTATAGGATCAGCTGGAGAGTGGCAAGTAGCCCCTCCTGATTTCTCCACAGCAACACTAATGGTTCTAAAGTAGATAAGCTATGATCAGAGTTGGGGAACAGCATGCTTTTGAAGAAATTTATAATAGAAGGAAAAACATATTGTGATCCTGCATGCATATTTTTAGATAGTCCCAGTTACAAATATTGTATAAATTTAATCTTTAAAGAAAAGTCCATGTGCTATAAAATGACTGAGGAGAAAAATGTTCGCTATACACATGATTTGAGTGTCCTTTTAGCATATTGTCACTTATAGGTGTCTTTATTTTTCTTTTTCATTTATCAATATTTGCCAGGCCTATTTTTATTTCCTTGCTCTTATGTTCTCCTCTACTATCATTATTATGATAATAATAAAGTTCTTTGGTTTTATTTTGTTGCTTTACTTGCTTGCTTAAATTTCTTTGTAGAAAAAGTACTGCATAAAGCAAAAATTGAAAGAAGATTTCTGCTTCTTGTGGCAGATCATATCCATAGAGTTTTATTTCATATTAATTTGAATTATATAAATTTCAAATAGCTTAATAATTGAAATATTAATATTAATATATCCTTACTTTTCCTTAATGATTTTAATTTATGTATACACTCTAATCAAAAACTGTAAAGAATCACATAATTTCAAAGATGTGGAACAAATCATTCGTAAACCATGTTTATTTTGGAATGTCACATGGTCTTCCCCCTTTATTTTAACTGGAAACACCTGCCATCTTTTGGGGATATAGTGTCCCCAGGGAACCTATCATTGCCCTGGGGACACTATATCCCCATTGCTTAACACAGTGCTTGTTGCAGAGTGAATATCATTGAGCAGATATTCAATAAGTTCATATTCACTAAAATAGTACTGTAGAATATTAATCATTAAATTAGTTTCCATATTCTTTCAAGCTAGGTACAAATTTTAAAATATATACTTCATAAGACCAGTTGTTATTTTCTAGTCCTATGAGATGTGAATAGATATGTTTCCCTCTTTATGTTTATAATTATCCCAATCTGTAATGGATAAGTTTGGGAAATGCACTAACTCAACAACTTTAATTTTTATGATGTAATGTGGAAATAACAGTGGAATACTTCAAAAACTTAAATGTAAGCTTCTGAAAATTAACTGACCGTCATGTGTAAAATGTACTGTTTGTGTACTAAATTGGTTCTTAAAAGGTTTTTGTTTGTTTATTTATTTTTTTTATTTTATCATTACACAATGTAAACATTTTTTGTGGACCTTTACCAGTTTCACCCTAAGCTCCCCCCTCCTTTAAGAGGTTTTTTAAATACTCAAACTTTAATCCTGGTGACAAGCCTTTGAGAGGCACACAGGAAATTGGATTTATACTAAAAAAAAAAAAAAAAATTAAATATCTAACTTTATATAGTTTTGGTTTGAAATAAAATGCTTTATTTTAGAAGGAAATGGCTAGTTGTAATTCCAAAAAAGAAATTAAAAAAATGAAAAAGAGTTTAGTTGTCCATGGTACTGATACACAGGACCTCTGTAACAGAAGTGTTCAGTTCTCCCTGAAGTTGCTTGTTACTGTGTACATATTTGTGTGTTGGGGAAAGGAGCCTGGAGGAGGTAGACATTGGAAGCTCCCTCGTGACCTAGAAGAAATACACTTCAAAACTACTTATCTCATTTTACTCTGCTCTTAGATCACTGAGTTCCTTCTGATTACTGACTTGGTATCCCCAATACCCTCATGTAAGGAAGAACATGATAATAATCACAAATATTCAGATCATTGGAATCAAAGAAATCTCCTTTCTAATAAATTAATACACTTATATATTCAATTTTGTCTGTTATATGTATATATAACAGGCGGACTTCACAAAGTTGATTTTCACATCCTGTGATCTGGTTCTGAATTAGGGAAATTCACCAGGATAATGCTGTCTTTATTGATGGACACACTGACCAGCAAAGCTACACCTTCATGTGACAACTCTCTACATAGAGGGCATGGGTTTTGGAGTCAGACTGACCTGTTTTCAAAATGTAATTTTGCTACTTTCAAGCCAAGTGACTTTTGGAAAGTAACTTGACTTAGTGTCTCAATTTCCTTATCAGTGAATTAAGTAAAATAATTTCTTCTTCACTAGTGAGAATTAGAAAACATAAACTTAAAATGTCCAGAACCAGATTGGACATGTAGCAATTATTCAATAAATGAAAAGTAGTGGTAGAAGTACTAGCGATAGCCATCATAGTGTAACTTAGTAGTAATATTGCCTTTCTCTAATTGTAACACAATTTTCTTGTAAATATTGGCTAAATGCATTTTTCCAATCAAAATTATTGAAACCAAGCACATAAGCACTCATTGCCAGGTCCAAAATACAGTATAAATTAAGCTGTATTAGAATGATTAATGGACATTTAGAAATTGAATAAAACAAAAATAGCTCTCCAAAGCTTGATAGTATATGAAATTAATGAACTAATAGTCATTTGTATCATACATATAACCCCAATTAAATTGATAAGCATAAAACTGAAGAACTAAATGTCAATATATAATATTTTTATTTATTTATTTATTTATTTTTTACAATTAAGGACTTTCTAAGTTATGAGAACAATTACTTGACATCTTACTATTTTTTAAGAGCTCTAAATCAAAAAAGTAATTTAAAAATAATATTATATAAATATTTGTGAGATTTTTACCCTGCCATTTGGGAATTGAAAGTTATAATTTGAAGATACCTGTTTAAGTTTTTCTAGAGCATAGCATTCAGGTAAACCTCAGAGCATTCTATTTCATTAAATACACTGCAAATACACTATGTACTGATAATGTAGATAACCATAATTTTTATTATTTTAAAGTTCTCATGAATTATTTATTTTAGCTAATATTTTTTTTTTCTTTTATGTTTTGCAATGGCCAATGACCTATGACAAATTTCTAAAAAAAATAAAAAGTTTATATTTTCTGAATAAATTTTGAGCTAAACATTAAAAGTAATAAAATTGCCCTTTTTTTCCCTTATGTCATGCAAAATGTAGCATACTAAATTCTATCATAAAACACATGAACTTGGGGCTGGCCAGTTAGATCAGTTGGTTGGAGCGCAACATTGTACCACAAAGGTCATGGGTTCAGATCCCCATACTGGCCAGCTACCAAAAAAAGAAAAAAACAAAAACACGTGAACTTGAACTGTCAGAATCTATAGTGGATGAGATTAATTTAGGAGCTATGAGCCATGACAGTACAGCATTTGACAAAAGTTGAACAAAGATAAGCTTCTGTTACCAAGAGTTAACCAAGTGATAAAATCTGAACACATTTCCCTAAATGCCTCTTTAAATGACCACAGAAGTAGTCATGAAATTATCGAACCTGCAAATTTTAATTGAGAGTTTGTTGATCTTTCCCGATAGTCAAGATAACACAGAAATTGGGACCCAGATGCATGAAGAAAACTGCCTTAACCCAAAGCAATTAAAATATTTTTATAGTCACTTTGGACAAGATATAGAATATGCCTATATCATAAAATTTAATCAATAATGTAACTACTAATTGCAAAATCTGTAATAGGCTGTCACCAAACTTGGCTATTAAAGAAAGATAAAATTATAATCTATATGTTATTATAATCCATATGAAAAACAGTTCTGGTATTCTGGAGCAGTGTTGTGGGCATGTATCTATTATCACCAGGGATAGCAAAACTGCTATTGTCAAAAAAAATATATATATATATATAAAAACAGTAAAAATCATGTCATTTTGTTATATATATATTCCATTTGTACAAGAAAACAATTATGTGAACTAAGTATCAGTCATATTTTCACTGGAAGGCATTACAACTTATCATCTCTGGAATTGAGAAAATAAAATCCCATTCTTTGTTTAATTTTAGATGGAGATATTTCCATGAATAAGGCTGTGAAGTTTTTTTGCACCACCATTGAAATGGTAATGTCTAGAAACTTTACATTCATTAGCTGGAGGCACAATATAATAACTTATAGTAATTCAAAGTGACTCCAGAGTCAGAATACCTGGATTCTCATCTGGGCTCTACCTATGTGATCTAAAGCAAGTTACTGAATCTCATGTGTCTTCACCTGTAAAATGAGAGTAATTTTAATACTAAATTCATTGCTGTTGTGACAATTAAAGAAGTTAGCATGTATAATGGATTTGGAACAGCCATGTATCTGTTTAGCACTAAAAAATTATATCTATTTTTGTCTCAGCTTATCTTCGTATATGATATAGATATTTTTTAGTAGTGTTGCAATTTTAAAAATATGCAAACATATGTTTAATGATATTAACATATGCAGCTTAAAAATGTCAGTGTTAAATGTACTGTGCACTTCCCACTATACAGTATTCCTAGCATATAAGATTGTGGAGTATACTAACATTTATAAAGCAAATGTATTTCACAGGGCCTAGTTTCCAAAGCCGTGTAGTTTCCAGTTTAACCTAACTTTTTAAAATTACACATAGAAATGTTAACCTTGCAAAAAACTTACCACAGGCTAAAGTCTCTGTAACACAGCAAAGTTGCTAGCTCTCAAGGACAGATGCCCTTGAGAGCAGGTTAACCTACTAATTGATATATTAAGAAAGTTGCCTCATTATTATGTAAAAATACTGGGGAAACTGCTGTAAGAAAATACAGCATTTGCTAAGAACAAGCTTCTGTTGGTGGATCGACTTAACCTTTTGCAAATTGCGTTATGGAATGTCACTTTGCTTATTTTAATGATGTTACTAGTATTCCATTTGTTAGCCATAATTCTGCCGATATCCTTATGTTTTTGTAATAGTTAAATCAACTGAATTTTCTTGTAAAACTTCCTTGTCCTTACAATGAAAAGGAGAGGCTAACTTTAGGGGTGGCTGACACATTCAGTTTTGCCCCTCCTAATGAGGAAATTACTGAAGTGCAGTCCGTCCGGACCTCAATGCATACATAGTGCTTGAGTATTCCCATAATTATTTTCTTTGTATCCTTTACACAGGGAAAAAAGGTGTAGCATAAGATAAACAAGCTACAGGTATTTATTGAATGCTTGAATTTAGAACACTGCATTAATGGGTTATATCATTGTCATGTGTTCAACAGGCCCTCACCAACAATGTATTCAGCAGTCCCTCACCAGCAATGCAATGGCTAATAAAGCCACAAGGGTCCACCTGCAGCAAATAGATTGACTTGCCATTCTTCCATGGGTTTGTCTGGTAAGGTCACAGCAAATGGATTCAGACAGTTTATTACTTACACAGACAGGAAACACAAGATCAGCATAATGTCAGCTCCCTGCAGCCCTTGTCCCACAGGATGACACTAAACCAAAAAGGCCAGATGACAGATGGCACATGAAGAGGTATGCAAAGGAATGGTTCTGCCCAACTCTATTGGCAGCTGCAAGCATGTATGCTGAAGGGAAGAAAAGATCACTCTGCCGTTGAGGAACTAACTCTAAATTACAGCCAAGCAGTTTTAAAGGCTTATACAGAAGCCTGCGAATGTACACTAGGAGAGGAGAGGTGAAAAGTCCTGTGCCCAACTTCACTAGGGAGATGAATGAGAAATGGCCTGGTGGTAACTCTTCACCGGGCTGCTCATCTCCATTTATTAAAATGAGCAAGATTATCAAGGTGCTCTCTGCACAGTGGAGCTGTTTACCTATAGGCTTATCTTCCTCGAAAATTTTGAGAGTAAAGCATATGCAAAATCTTCACAACAAAATAATATAAACTATGTGTAGTTGGATGAGGAGTATACTAACATTATTGTGTATAAACTTGATCTTCATGTCCCAGCACAAGAAGAAAAAAATATTGCTTTAAACATTTTTGTTCTTCTTCAGATAAAATATTAGAGAATGTGCTATAATAGAAGCCAGATCATTTTATTTATTTTCATTAAAAAAAATAAATTATCACTTCTCAAAACATGCATACTTCCGGACCAGGCCATTATTAAAACAGTGTGGGGAAAAGTATGAATTAATGCTTAAAGCACAAGTAGAATATATGCAATTTGGGGTAGATTTTGTATAAATATGCCTAGGAGAAAACAACCTGCAATAGCTAAAAATATTCAGCTTCCTTAGGAAAGCATGTAGCAGTTTCAAATTTAATCATCTCGCTGAATGAAGAGGCTCTCCTGTTGTTCAAAAGGACATATTCCACATTTATTCTTGAAGGCAGAAAACTATAAGTTTTTGATTATGTTAAAACACAAATTCTATAGTCAGGGGTCATGCAGGTAACTTGTACTTTGCCTGGCTTATGTGAGTCAAATCCTAGGACCATTACCAGTCACTGCCCAGCTATTTTAATGATTATAATTTGTACTACCTATCCCAATGTATGTTAGGAATTCCACTCTTCTATTCCAAGGTTTCAGAATAATACATGATGCATGAAACAGGGATTCTCCAAGAAACTCACTCATGTCTGTGTGTTTATCAGGCCATTTCTGAGACTTCACCTCAGACAATGTAGGTTTAAAAAGAACCTGCAAAAGGAAAAACCTTTTATTTTCCTTCAATATACACATTGCAGCTGCCAATGGGTTTGGGCTGTACCACTCCTTTGTATACCTCTTTGCATCCATATATTTATATAGGAGCAAAAGAAACTGGGAGAAAAAGTAATGAAACCCGATAGCCATCAGTCCTCCATTCTGTCTGCCTTGGAGCCTGACACATTCAAAAATGTGCTTGATAAACTAGAGTAGTCCTAACTGAGGCCAGATTTCAGGAGGAAAAAATTCTGAACAACAACTCAACATGAGGTTAGAGAAGACAGAACCAGCAGGCTAGAGGCCTGAGGGGAGTGCTGAATTGGGGTACTATCTACTGCAGCAGCTGCCAGAACCCATCTGGCTTCAGCTACGCTGCAGCAATGGGAGCATCTTGGATAAAGTAGATACTTGTGAATCATAAGACAAAAGAGCTCTAACACTTAAGAGTTCAGCCAGATTATCTGTAAAATACTTCTGCCTGAGTCTTACACAAAGGTAAGCATTGCCTTCCCTCTGAAGGCAGAGTTTAGCAGAAAAAAATCATTCAGCTTTGTTTTGGAAGGAAGACTATGGCTTTGACTTTGGCTTTTCCCCAAAGCAGTTTAATGGAACTGCAGCTCTGTGGGAGCTTTACTTACAGTAAAATTTTCAAAGTTACCTGTATAAAATAACTAGCAAACCAAACATTCTTTTATTTTGCAGTATGCTTCCCCATACAGATTTCTCTCTTAATAACGTTATTCCCATCTCAATTTCAAGTTATTGAGGCCAGAGTACTAAGTGATTTATTCAAGACAGCAAAGGTAATAAATAGTAAATCAGTATTTAAATTCAGATCCTTTGACTTGAAATTCCGAGCTCTTTCTATTATGCTATTTATTCATAAGCAGGAGCATGAAGTGATTAAGAATCAGTAACTCAGGAAAGTAGCCAATGCATGGATTAGAACAATAAGAAAAAGAAGAAAGGTTTCTCAACAAAAGAGAGTTAAAGACCACAGAGGAAAATGCTCTGCATTAAGATGGAAGAGAGTCCTCCAGGTTTTTAGAAAGCAGCTTAAAAATACTTTTTCCCTGACTAAAATCATGACATACAATAAGATCAGACTATCAAAGAATGGTTTTAACAGCACAGGACTTTCACATTGCGAAAGAATTACACAGAAGGCTTCCTATTCTTATAGTCCTTAAATTATCTCAAATTGAGAAATAACAATCAGGAACAGAAATAGAAATATAAAGACGAATAGAAATATGATTATTAAGCCCTTGACAGGACAGAAGTCTTACATTTGAAGGACCAGCATTGCACTGTTGCAAAAGAAGAAACCACAACTTTTCTGCAATTAAGATACCAGCAGGAATCATCCCAAACCAGATTTACCAATGGAACTTGACCTCGGGGCCCTTCATATGTGCGGGTTCCTTCCAAGGCTCTGTGCCTAATTTTACATTCATTATTTTGTATTATTGTTCTTAGGAAGGGCTCCCAAATTATTTGAGCTTTTAGTGTCACAAAGCCTAGATCCACCTCCAAAAGCAACTAGTCCAGTCTGGACCATAATGGAGTATAGACACAGATGCTGTGGATTGGCAACAAAGAGCAAGGACCTTGAAGAAAGATGGGGATCCAGGCAGAAGCAAGGCATTAGCTGAAGTTACTCCTGACTAAAAGCTTTATCAATATCCTAGAAAGAAGTATTAGTACTGAAACCACTCTGTAATTGTGCCTGCATATATCACAAAATGTATACATGGTTAAATCTTATAACCAGTTCTTCTGGGGCTTAGTTCTATGAGTGTATCTTGATTTTGGTCTGGATAATCTTTATATAAAAAGTCGGCCCTGGAATCAGATCATGAGCTATGATTTCTGACTCCCCCACTTGTCAACTGCATGACATTTTACTTAAACTCTCTGTGCCTCAGCTTCTGAATCTATAAAAGGGGATTACAATAGCGCCTACATAGGATTGCTGTGAGGATGATACATGACATACGTAAAATCTTAGATCAATGCTTTTGTGTGTTAAGTGATCAGCAGTTGATGTTATTAATCTCATTGCTTTCTCTGCACTCTTCTCAAGTGGTGACTATTCACCCTCTCATATTCCATTTCCTACTGGGTTTGGAGGTGGAGTAGGATTGCTTATTGCTCGTCAGTACTGCTGGCCAGACCATATTCTTTCCCTCATTTTAGGCACAAGTCACATATTATCAGATTGTACCTGTCCTTTTTCAGTCATGTACTAATCCCTTCATTTCTTGACCAGATTTAAGCTCCTGGATCACTGTCATTCTTTAAAAATCCAACTTGTGTCCTATTTCTTGGTGTTTTCAATATTTCTTAATCCATCTCATCTCTAACTTTTTAATGACTCCTTCATACCTTCATTTCTCTTCTCAAAGATGCAGTGTCTCCTCCTTTACCCTTCCTTTCAGTTCATAATCCTGCTTCCTACTTTCCAGAGAAAATGACAATAATTGAAAAAGAACTTCTTACAAGTTCCAACAAGCACAGCACCACATCACCCACCTACTTGCTTCTGTGCACAAATTCTCTGTGGCTGTGGACTGAATGTCTCCCCAAACTCATTGAAGCTTCATCCCTGCTGCGACTATTGAGGGTGGGTGAGGGCCTTGAAGAGGTGATTAGGTTGTGAAGAACATGCCATAGTGAATGTATTAATCCATTTGATGGTTTAATGGTGGTCATGGGCATGGTTCTGTTGGCTTTAAAAGGAAAGTACATGAGAAGCTCTCTCTCCTTGCTTCTGCCTTTCTCACAATATAACACTCTGCTTTGGTGAAGTCACCATCAAAGAAGGCCCTCACCAGATGTGTTCCCTAGCCTTTGGACTTCCCAGCCTCCAAAACTGTAAGCAATAAATATTGTTTCTTTACAAATTAACCAGTTCCAGGTATTTTGTTACAAGCAACATAAACGGACTTCCTTGGATGGAACATCCCCTCAAAACTTAGCCCCCACTGTGACAGTGTTAAGAGGGTGGGAAATCCTATTATGGTAATTGAAAGGTGGGGCCTTGAAGAGGTGATTAGATTATAGGACCATGCTGTAGTGAATGGATTAAAAATAGTGGTCATGGGCCTGGTTTGGAGGGCTTTATAAAGAGAGCAAATGAGAAGATTAGTATTGCTCTCTCTGCTTCATCATTTTCTGCCATGTGAGACCTCTGTGTTGCTGTAAAGCCACCACCAAAGAAAGCCCTCACCATAAGTGTTCCCTGGACTTTGGACCTTACAGTTTGGACTCTGAAACTGTAAGCAATAAGTTGTGTTTTCTTTATAAATTCCCCAGTTCCAAGTATTTTTTTTATAAGCAACAGAAATGGACTAACACACCTGACTTCCACTTCTGTGATCCATCACTTGCATTCTTAAGGCTAGCCACCTTGTTTGCACTTCACTCTTGCCTACCCAAGGACATCAATCTACTAATTGTCTGTTCTCTTAAGTCATAAATTTCTCCTCTTCATTGGATCATTTTCATTAGCATGTGGTATTTCTCTCTTATCTTAAAAAGTCACTTCCAATCATGGGATCAAACAACATCCATAATAGTGAGACAGCTAGATATTATGTAATACCTAATGAGATGTAAAATGATATGCAAGCATCAACCATGAAGGATTATGGTAAAAAAAAAAAAAGGTTCAATGAGACTTCAATCAAGTGTTTAGACCTAACAGACTGATTATATAGTAAACAGTGAAGGATGAAAGTAGGGTGGGGGGGGGGTGTAACTGAAACAGTTAAATGTCACTACAAAAAAAAATTAGAAAAATTTAGCATGTCAAATTTTCTACATGATATTTGGCCCAGTCTCTTAAAAAAGTCATGTCATAGGAAAAAAGATAAAGAATCATAAAAAGCAAATACACTGATATACCTGTATCTTGATTTGGATCCTAGTTTGAAAAAAAAAGGAAAAAAAAGAAAAAAAACCAGCTATAAAAGACATTTGGGAAACATCTTTGGAAATTTCTATATGGTCTGGATGTTAAATGATTCCAGGTGTTGTAATGGTAATATGATGATGTTAGAGAATAGCCTTGTTTTTAGAAATGTATATTTAAATATTTTTTGGAATGAAATATCCGATGTCTGTAACATATTTTCAAATGCTGCAGAAAATATGAAATAAAAACAAATATGGCAAAACGTTAACAGTAGTTAAACCTAGATAGTACCTATATGGATGGACATCCTTTTCTTTCAACTTTGGAGCACATTTGACAAATTTTTTAATAAAATATTGGGGGAAATAACTCTCTTGATACAACAGTCCCCACCAGCTACCACTTCATTTCACAGACCTTCTTTTCCCCAAAAGTCCTCAAAAGAGTTTTCTGGATTCACTGTCTGTAACTCTCCTCCCATTTTCTCTGACACCAAAACAGCATTTGTCAAGGACATCAATGACTCCCACATTACTTTTTATATTTGCATCCCTCACCTTGCCAACCTTCCAGCAGCATTTGTGGCAGGGATTATTTTTTGCTCCTGGAAACCCTTTCCACTTAGCCTCTAGGACATCAGTTTCTAGTTTTTCTCCTATGTTACAGATTCCTCCTTCTCAGCCTCCATTGCTGATCCTTTTTTATATCCCAGATATCTCAACATGACTTGGTGAGCCCAAGGGCTTGGCATCTTCTTAGTCTACACTTGCTGCCTTGCTTATCTCATCCAACATTATGAATTTCAAGAACATCTATATGCTGATGACCTGTAATTTTTTCCTCCAGCCTGGACCTCTCTCTCATGATCTCCAGATTGTATTCATCTAGAATCCTCCTCTGCCTGGAACTTGGAGACCATACCACAGAATAGTGGGTGTTTTTCCTTATTTATTCTGTGTGGTCTACTCGAGAGGAGATTGGCTTTGGGAGAGTTCTGAGGTCTGACTATGAGATAAAGCAGTGGAAGTTCATATAAAAGAGAAGTTCTGTAAATTCTGATTGGGAAGCCAAATATCTGCCTCTGAATTGAAAATGTTGTACTAACTTGTTTGGGATCTTATTAGGCAACACCTTCTTCTGCATGTAACTTGGACAAATTAAGGAATTAGTAATCAAACATTCAGAAGATATGTAGCACAAATATTCTTCAGTTCTCAAAACTGCCCTCTCTGCAATTTAATGCTCTGTGGATATCTACAAGGTGTTGAAATCCCTTTCTAATGCGTTTCTCTAGCTTCGGTAAAGCAAACCGGAGATAGTGAAACCCAAATTTCTCATCTGCATATGTAACTGTCTGAAAGATGTTGTAAGATTTAAATTTGAACATATCATTCCTTTGCTTAAAATGCCTTAATGAATCTCCATTACTCCTTAACACAGCATACAAGATTCTCCAAAATTTAAACCCTGACTGCATCTCATTTTGTCCAGTCCTTTTCTTGTTGCACCAAACAATGATAAATGTTCTATTTTCAGCTTTAGGTTCCTTGAAGACAGAGTAGGCCTTCTAAATTGGTCTGTCTGTATGCAAAAGAATGAATTTAAGCTCATTCATCCTGAATTAACAGGGACTCTTTATAACAATGTAAAAGTCACTGAGCATTGTGTTATCTTGGGCAGATAGCCATTTAAGTGAAGTAACTTCTGTGTATCTCAGTGGTCTCATCTGCATAATGGAAATGGTAATGATAATTTTCTACATCATAAACTTGTTGAGAAAATTGAATGGGTTGGTACATGTAATTCATGTAGCACAGTGCCTAATCAATAAACTAAAGAAATTTTTATTGTATCCTCATTTTATAGATTGGGGTCAGAGGGGTTAAGCATCTTGTCCAAATTGCTATAACCTCTAAGTTGTGAAGCCAAGATCTGAACCTAGGGAATCTTTCTCCTTAATTCAGACTCTATACCACGTGAAATATCACAGGGCTGCTATTTATTATTGTATCAATTCTAATAAAACATATATTCAGGGTTCTGAACAACAGAAAAAATGTATGAGAAGTGAGAACTATCCATCACTATAGGAAATGTGGCCTTCATGAATTGATTAAAAAACAGGAAGAAGAAAGTGTTAGCTTCACATTGACTAGACTACACCTATGATTGAACTGAGGATTGAAACAACAACAACAAAACAGCAAACAAACAAACAAAAAAAACCACAAAGAAGCTACTCAAACCCCAGATTTGTAGACACATCAGTTTTACCTATTTTACTCGTGTTATTTCCTTTTACCTAGGATACCTTCTTCACCTTTTCTATTTGGAAAAATCTGGCTCATTTTCATAAATAGGTCATTTTTGAAAAGCTGTTTCCTATTCTTCCAGGAAAAACATCCCTCTTTCCTACATCATGTGTTTTATTTCTCTCATACTATGGTGGCATAATTAATTAGTCTTAGATATTTATTCCCCCTTAAAATATAGTAGAAGATGCTTGATGAGACTGTTTTATTCATTTTTACCTTTGCCACCCAAGTCAATGCTCACTAAATATTTGTTGCATTGGATTGATTTATTTTATTTTATTTTATTTTTTTTTGCTGAGTGGTGGGATAGATACAGTAAACCCATTAATGTGTCTTAATAAAGTAATTGCTAATGTCTAACTCATCTTTTTCATATCACCATTACTAGCACAGCATGCCAAACATAGTTGTTATAAATATTAACTTTGGTAAATTAGTGGATAGATGGATGAATAATGAATGAAGACTAAATTTCAAAGGACTGAGTTTAGAGTATACCAAAGCTAAGATGTCAGACAGCTTAATGAAAGATCCGCTATCTATTAATATTAACAACAATTATTCTTGAGAGTGGAGGAGATATATTCCTAAAAAAAAGAAAAAAAGAAGAATATAAGCAATACATATTAAAAGTTTTTGAAAGTTTTTAATGTTCCATCAGTATACATGTACAAAGAAAAGGATAATTCTAACCCTAGTTTAAAACATACTACAATATCCACTGAAATTTGATGTTTTATTTTTATTTGCATTTCTATGTACAATACATATAAATTGAATAATAAGTTATTAAAAGACTTCTAAATTGGGAATGAATTAAATGTTATAGAAATAGTTATCTTGAAAATTAAATAAACAGAATCAAGGAAAAAGGCAAACTCTAGAATGTTATTTTTACGTTTCAAATCACTCTGTTTTTTGTCCCCCTGAAGAAAATAAGACCAAAAAATGTTAACAGAAAGGTAATATGCTGTTTGAAATAGTCACGCTACTTGCCTCTGTATCATTATTGCAACTCTGGAAATATTCAAATAAACAAGTATGAAGTAAAGAATATGTACTATGAGATTTGGAAGATAGACAAATCTATTTACTTCTAGCTGGGACACTTAACATGAAATCACATCACCTATCTCAGCATCACTTTCCCAATATAAAAAGTCAAAGTTTAATTCCTACCTAATAAGATTACTGCAAGGAGTAAATGACAGAAAGACCATAAAGTACCAGGAGAGACACTTTTATGTAAATAAATGAATTTACTAGGCACTGTGCCATGCACATGGTAAGCATTCAACAATGTGACTTCACTTTTTTTCTCCTTTACAGTGGCAGACTCTCCTTGGCAGACTTCTCCTTGGCAGACTGCTAAAAGCCTGAAAATCCTTTAAATACATGGGTTATGATTTTCATATCTAGGGCATTTGGTTTTGACTAACCAATAATTCACAAATCCCTTGATGCTCATTAAGTCTCAGCAGCTTACAAGTCATCTTTATTCTTGCTTGATTCTTTTTAGGTATTTCTTTGTTCATTTATTCATTTGTTTTTACTGTTATAAGAAGGGCATTATGAGATCAATTAATACAATGATATCAAATGAGGATATTGCAGGGTAGGGGATCAGAAGAAAAAAAAAAGGAAACAAAACATGATAGTTAATGATGATATCCTTGAAACTGTAAATGAGAAAAAAACCTGTAATGACATGTTTTTTTCAAGGTCACAAGAAAATGTGACTGCAAGAAACATCAGTGTAGTTACTATAAAATTTTATTATATATTAATATTATTAATATATTATTCTCTTTATCAGTGGATATCAACCTTCTTCTTAACCCCACACACGATGGTTACACTTAGTCATTATGGATCATGGTCGACTATTGCAGTGGTCTCATTTCCTAGGAAATAGTAGTTGGGGTTGGGGGCAGTGACAGAAGCAGAGAGGCTCTTAGAAGGGGAGTGGAGAGTTTACAGTTTTATAAAATTTACCAGATAATTTTTATTTATCCTCATTTAGAACGAAAAAAGCAGGATTCCTGTTAAAATACCATGGCGTCAAAATTAATGAATATGTTAGACAAATAAAGGAATTTGGGAGAGAGTGACATGCCTCACACTGGACCCTGGGTGAGTTTGGCTAAAAATGTTCCAAGTTGAAAACAAGTATAGCCCAGTTTCACACAGATATGGGGCAATGATATAGTGGTGAAGCCCTAGTATAGAGTTTTACCCAGGCAAATTACATCAAGCCATCTGTAGTGGATTACATTATGTCCTTCCAAAACTCATAAAGCTTGAATTGTGTCCCCCAAGTATTATGTATTAGAAACTTGGTCCCCACTGTGACTATAAGAGGGTGGGAAATCCCATTATGGAAATTGAAAGGTGAAGCCCTGAAGAGGTGATTAGATTGTAGGGCCATGCCATAGTGAATGGATTAAAGATGATGATTAGGGGTGTGGCTCTAAGGCTTTAAGTGAAAAGAGAAGAGAGTCTCTCTCTCTCTGCTCTCCCTGCTTCACCATCTTGCAATGTGAGACCCCTGGGTCAGTGTGGCCACCACCAGATGGACTTTGGACATCCCAGCCTCAGAAACTGTAATTTTGTTCTTTATAAACAACCCAGTTTCAGATATTTTGTCAAAAGCAACAGAAATGGACTAATACAGAAAATTGGTACCGGAGAAGTGGGGTGTTGCTTTATAATAGATACTTGAAAATGTGGAAATGGCTTTGGAATTGGGTGTTGTGGAGAGATTGGAGGAGTTTGGAGGACTCAGAAGAAGACAAAAGAATGAGGGAAAGTTTGGACTGTCTTAGAGATTGGTTAGGTGGTGGTGAGCCAAATGCTGATAGAAATATGGACTGTAAAGACCCTTTTAAGGAGGTCTCAGATAGAAATAAGAAGGGGTTTATTGGAAACTGGGATAAAGATCACACTTGCTGTGAACTAGCAAGGAATTTGGCTGCATTCTGTCCATGCCCTAGGAGTTTGTGGAAGTTGGAACTTAGGAGTTGTGAACCACAGTACTTGGTGGAAGAAATATCTAAGCAGTAAAGCATAAGGAGGCTGCATGGCTGCTAGTAACAGCTTATGCTGAGTTATGGAGGCAAAGGCGTGATATAAAGCCAGAATTTAAAAGGGAAGCAGACTGTAAAGATTTGGGAAATTTGCAGCCTGGCCATATGGTAGAGAATCAGAGAGCATTTTCAGAAGAAAAATTCAATGGTACTGAGAAGATTAACACAAAAGAATGGGATTATCAAGAGAAGGGGGGAAAGGCCCTGAAGGAATTGCAAAAGCCTCTGGAGCCAACCCTTCCGTTTCAGGCCCAAAGGCCTAGGGAGACAGAATAGTCTTGGGGAACAGGCCTGAGGCACCCTCCACAGGTTGGCCGCTCAGGACCACCTCGGGAAAATGCTTCTAGCACCAGCACCCCAGCTGTTTGGCTGCTCCCGCCATGGCTAAATTGGCCCCAGGTGTGTCTGGACATGCAGCTTTGGGAAATACAAGCCAGAAGCCGTGGCAGCACTCACATTGTGCTAGGTCTGCAGGCTCACAGAATGCCAGAGCTATGGAGGCTTGGGAGCCTCTGCCCTGATTTCAAAGGATGTATGGAAAAGTCTAGGGGCCCAGGAAAAGATCTGTCTCAGGGGTGGAGTCACTGCAGATGGCCAGCACTAGAGCAATGCCAAGTGGAAAGGTGGAGTCAGAGTTGCGGAGGAGAAACCCCAACAGCACCATGCCTAGTGGAGCCATGAGAGTGGGACCTCCATGGAGACCCCAGACTTGTGGAGCTACTAGAGTGGAACACCAGCCTGGGAGAGCTGAAGTATGGCCTGAGACCAGGAAAGCCAGAGGAGCAGAGATGTCCAAGGACTTGGGACCCAAGACCCACATCAGCGTGCAGAGGAGAATGAACAAGGAGTTAAGGTACCCGATTTACCAGCTTTGAGATTTAATGCTGGGTTTCATACTTGTTTGGAACCTATTACTCCTTTCTTTTGGCCTACGTCTCCCTTTTTGAATCAGAATATGTACTCTATGCTTGTCTCACCATTATATCTTGGAAGTCGATAACTTGTATTGATTTCACATATGGGATTTTGAACTTTGGATTTTTGAGTTGAAATAAGACTTTGGGGATGAAATGAATGTATCTGCACATGAAAAGGACATGAGTTTTGGGAGGCCAGGGGCAGAATGTAGTGTATTGAATTATGTCCCCCAAAACTCACTGAAGCTTGAATTGTGTCCGCCAAGTTTTATGTATTAGAAACTTGGTCCCACTGCGACTGTTAAGAGGTTGGGAAATCCTATTACGGTGATTGAAAGGTGGAGCCTTGAAGAGGTGATTAGATTGTAGGACCCTGCAGTAGTGAATGGATTAGAAATGGTCAGGAGCATGGTTCTGAAGGCTTTAAGAGAAGAGAGAAGAGAGTCTGTCTTCCTGCTCTCTCTGCTTCCACCATCTTGCAATGTGAGACCCTTGGGTCACTGTAGCCACCACCAGATGGTCTTTGAACTTCCCAGCCTCAGAAACTGTAAGCAATAAATTTCATTTTTTTTGTCTTATAAATCACCCAGTTTCAGGTATTTTGTTATAAGCAACAGAAATAGACTAATACACCATCTCAAATACCATGATTCAACAAGTGGAAAATTATTTTACATTATCAGAAAATCAAAACAATGTCTGAAAAAAAATAAGAATAAAATGTTTTCCAGAACAAATTAGCCCCAGGATTTCTTTTAGAATATAAGGATCAGATTAAATTTAATTGTATATGTTAGGTAAGGGTTAATGTTTTATGCCTGTAGAACTCTATTGCCAAAAATAACAAAACATCGACTAGTGCAAACTCAGAAAGATATAGTAAAATATAGTGAAATAAAAGCTATCCATCACCTTTTGAAATACACTCTTTAAACTGATTTAAATATAGGAAGAGAAAAATGTTACCTACACATTGAATATATCAATAACTGAACAGAGATTCAGCAAGAGCTACAAAAGAGTACTTGGGTAAAATACAGTGATGTAGAAAAAATGGCTTATAGCCAGAAATTTAGTTCGAACGAAGTTAATAATACCTTGACTCCTTTTCTTTAACACACCTGCTTTAAGTGTAATATTTAAATCCTGAAAATAACTTCCTAACGCTCTAAGTTCATTTTTCTCTCTGTTTTCGCAGTAATTTACTGTGGCATTTTTTTATGATTTCCAAGGGTATTGTTTATTTAAATAAGCATGCTGTCTCTACCTGACCCATATGTCTCTTCTTGACTCTGGATTTAATTTATGATGCCTATTTTATAACATTATATTATTTCCATGGCAACTGTCTTGGTATAATAAACAGAAGAGAATGACTTCAGCTTCTTTATCCTTAAGTGAAGGAGCTGGATTTGAGAAGGGTAAGCTTGAGCTGAAGAGTAAATAGCTAAAAAGCAGAAATAGTGATAAAAAAAGAAATTCGTTTTATTTTATGCCCTTTATTAGAAACTGAATGGATTTACTAGGCAGAACAATCACAGTCCTACTCTCTTGAATCACCCTAAACCTACCCATATTAGTGCCATTGAACTCAAAGCTGATTGGTTCCTTAGTACAATGCCCTATTACTAATTGATATTCCCAGTTTGTTCCAATGCTCTTTTCTGTTTTCATGCCTTAGGTACATTTGAACATATCTTAGCTAAGTGCATTACCACATGACAAACAATAAATCCATTTATTAGGAATTAACCTCTGTAATAATGGCATACACATTTTCTTCTATTATTTTCAATATAATGAGACTAAAATGGAAAAAAAATCTATATAGACATATCACAAAACAAATAGACACATGGACTTTATAAAAGCATGAAGTTAGAAGTAATTTTAAAGTCTATTTGCTTAATGTGACAATGACCTTTTTTCCAGTTTCAAAAGGATTTTAGGTACTGTCAGTCTGTTGCAACTTCAGTTAAATCCTACCATCTCCTGAGACCTGGCATCAAGATCTAATTCAGTTACAAGTAGCAATAACATTTAATTATCTTCTTCAGTTATCTACACTGCCAAACGATAGTGTTCCTGAGAGTCACAGATGTCACTATTATAAACAAGGACCAGTCTGGGGATATATATATATACAGAATATCAGAACGGCACTGACTTATTTAATGCTTTTATTCATTATGGTTCATATTTACATATAGCAAAAATTTGCTCCCAATCTAATCTACTTTGAATAAAAATACTGTTAATATATTTTCCTAGGGAAAATTACTTAATCTCCCTGAGTAACAGTGCACTTATTCATACTTCATAAGACATGGCTAGCATATAGTAAACACACAGCAAATATACGCTTTTATTATTACATCAGATAAAACGTTTCTTACCTGGCACTAATGTGCTAGGGACCAGTAACCTAATTAAGTAAAGATATATTAAGCTAAAAACCAAAATTAGTTTGTCTGATGACAAGGTTTATGGATATCATGGCTTCTTGGTTAATATTACAACATTTATTATTCTTTAAAGCACTACTTAAAATTCTACTCTAATTCCCACCCCCCTTTTTCTTATTCCAGCGTATTTCATAATATGTCTAGATTAAGTTTCCTAAACGCAACTGAAGGAGAACTATGTTTTAGACATTTCTTGACTTGGGCATATTTCAAAACCAGGAAGAGGTCGCTCAGAGTTTATACAAAAGGCAAATTTTTCTGGTACTTTTGTGGTTCCTTTTGGTGTGAGACTCTCACTATTGCTATTGCTTCCAGGACATGACTCTGAAGCATAGATTTCAACAAATACCCTTGCCTCTCTTTTGTAACTCAAACTCTCTCTAAAAATGTCTGTGACCTCTATGTAATCCCCAAACCTTATTCATCTTCTTCTAACTTTCCAATTGGCAGACAGATTTTGGCTTGCAATAAGATTTATACTCAGAGCACGAGGACATATATGAGAAATGAAGTATTTTTAGGAGTGTGCTACTTTAAGTTCTCATAAAATACAAAAACTTTTTCCAAAGAAATTTGAGACTCCAATGCAATAGCATAAGAATCATTTTAATAAAAGTCTCCCCATGGGCAAATCATCATATGCATAGGTCAGAGTCCTATGCATATGACCCTGATGATCACCTGATGAATTAACTTCATACTGTTTTATACTCAGAATGAGCACCTGTAATATGACAGGTTTATGGTAGATATGCAGTAGGTACAAAGATAATTAAAATCCAGCCTTCATCTTCAGGGGGCTCACAGCTACCAGGTAAAACACCCTGATTTTATGTGCCAGCTACAGTGTAATAAAGTAGGTTCAGAAGCTTGTCCCTTTGTGGACTGGTTAGATTCTGAAAGGACGTCTGTAAATCCATTTGTTTATAAATCTGAAATGAATGAGACTGTTTTAAACTCACAGACTTCAATGCACTTCCATTAAATGAGAAATGTGCATTGGTTTCTCCCATTCTTGTGGATACTCAGCTTTCATCAGGTACATTTGTTTTTCTTCTTTTACATCTTGTTGAAAAAAAGTTGAGTCAGCTATTCTCCTTATTGAGCTCTGAATTTCATCACATATTATGGAAAGATTTATTACATCTACAGGTACAAAACATCATTTTCTCACCATATTCATTTTTTATAAATGTATCTTTTTGTTTCTATCATAACTATAAGCCTCTTCTTAGTAGTCTTTTTAGACTCCTTCATTGCTGGTGGGTTGGTTGGTTTACTTATTAGACTTGAGGGGTTGTGTGTAAATAACCACATAGCAAATGCATTATAGATGAAAGAACAGTGTGACATCCCAGGCTGAAACGGCAATTACAGTGCTTTATTGGTATTAGGCTGAATTGACTCTATTCTCCTCTGGAGTACAGCTTTGTTCATATAAATGAAAGTTAGTAAATTGAAAATGTAAAAGTAAAGGAGCTTTGTCTATGTTATATATTCATTTCTTTATCAACTCAACAAATTTTCTGAAAGCTTTCTATATGCTAAACACTTAGAAATAAAAAGGCAATTTAATATAGCATGGTGAGATGTAGAAAGGAAAAAAAAATACAGAAAAAGCTAATTCAACCTGTAGGAAGGACATCTAAAGGTTAAGGAGGGTTTATCAGAATGGGTAAATCACGTGGGTTTGAAGAATGAAAGTGTTAGACCAAATTATGGGTTGGGGTTGGGTTCTGGAGGGCAATGGAGAACAGTGGAAGAATTTTAACCAAGAGAGTAGCATCATCAAATTTGTATCAAAGGAGGTTCATTCTGACTCCACTATTTGGCTTAGGGGAAAGGACAAAAATGAATATTAAAGTTCTTTTTGGGCTATTACAATAATAAGGTAGATAATGATAGACAACTCTGCCTTGAACTATGGTAGAGATGGGTATGGAAGCTCAACAGACTAAAATGCAAAGGCTGCTTCAGCAATTGAACAATTCTTCCAGTGTTTTCTCACTGAACATTTTATTTGTATCCTTACAGAAATTATCGGTTTTCTTAGGCCAACACAAGTGAGAATTTGGTTATTTACATGCACTAGACCTCAACGTAGTTTTAACATCTTGAAATGCAGAAAGTGGTTGGCCTGTTTGGGAATGGCACATAACATGCTGTGGCGGTATTCCAGGAGGCATATAGGCACACAGAGGAATGACTGTAGAACAGGCCAATTTATGAAGGGACTTAAGAAACGTTGACTTTATCCAGTAGGCAATGGAAAATCACTTAGTGGTTTAAAAAGAAAATAGATGATCTGGTCTTTTTAAGGATAACTGATGTGGTGGACAGACTTTACGGTGAACCCCCAAGATACCCATTTCCTACTAATCATGCCTCCACATGAGTGTGAGCAGAACCTGTGACTTGCTCCTCATCACTCCCTGTGATTATGCAACATTCTATAAAACTATCTTTCTAGCAGACTCACTAGAGAGCCTCTCCTTGCTGGCTTGATGAAGTAAAGCTGCTATATTGGGGAAGCTCACATGTTAAGGAACTGTGGATCGAGCTGGGCAAAGAACTGAAGCAAATAACTCAACTCCACAAGTACAAGGAACTGATTGTTTCCAATATAACCATGTGAGTTTGGAAGAGGACTCTGAACCTCAGGTTTGAACTCAGCCCTGGTCACTACCTTTATTGCAGCCTGCGAGACACTAAAAAGAGGACCCAGCTAAACCATGTACAGACTCCCAACCCACAGAAACCATGAGAAAGTAAACGTGTTGTTTAAAGCCCCTAAGTTTGTGGTAATCTGGTATTCATCAATAAAAAGCTAACATAACTAGTAACAATATTAAAGATAACTTAGATGAGGGAGAGCTGGAAAGCGAAAGTCCAGCTATAGAAAGGAAGTAGTAATACAGTGAGATTACGCATGTAATTGCTAAAGAATGAACATTAGTCTAAAAGAGCCAGTTTCAAGCTTTTTATCAAGTTATATAATTAGTTACTTTACAAAATGGGATAATATCCTCTTGGTTGGTTTAAAAAAAGGAATATGCAAAGAGATACATACACACACACACAAGGGTACTTCAAAAATTTCATAGAAAGATCTGTATTATGTTTTAGTTCTATTTTTCCACACCTTTGTTTGTGTGTGTGTGTGTGTATGCACACGTGTATGGTTTGTACAACGCCTAGCATACATTATTGTTATTATGCCATTATGTTAATTTTATGAGAACCAATGAGAGCTGGGCAAGGATAATGGTAGTAAGAATGAAAATGGTGATAATTGTGGACAATAGTTTTAGGTGGTAAGTCACAGCAATGACTCCAATAGGGATATATATAGAGAGAGAGGAAGGGAGGGAGGGAGGGAGAGAGAGAGAGAGAGGAAGGAGTGAAAGATGACACAATTCTAGCTTGGATGATTGGATGAGACTATGCCATAAATGAAATGAAGAGTGCAGAAAGAAGAGCTGATTTGGCTGAGGAAATAATGAGCTCTGTTTTGGGACTATGAAGTCCATGTGCCTGTGGAAGGTCCATATGGAGAGTTTCAGTATACAGCTAGAAATGCAGACTTGGTACTCAAAAGAGATCTCGTTGTATGGATAGACTTGGAGATGTTTGAGAATTCTGCTAACCATGAACCACATTAGTATTCACACACACACACACACACACACACACACACACACACACACACACACACACACACACCCGAAATACTCCACACACATAGCCAAATACTCTTTCTGTTAAAACATGAGAAATTCTCTTAGTAATAAATAAATCAGGTATTTAATAAACAGAGTCCAAGATGAATAAGTAGAGAATGGGAGAAGGAACTTTCTTCGTTTGTTAAAGGATAAATAGCTAGTAAATTCCTAAATACGCCTGGGACATTTAAATTGAGTCAGCTAGGTAAGTGTGTTGCAGTGGTCAGGAAACTATGGTCCTAGGGCCACATCCACTATGTTTTTTGCTTTTGTAAATAAAGTTTTATTGGTACATAGCCATACCCTTTTATTTATGTATTGGGTATTGGTGCTTCCATAATACAATGGCAAAGTTCAGTAGTTGTAACTGAAACCATGTGGCCTGAAGAGCCCTAAATATTTGCTATGGGGCACTTTACAGAAAAAGTTTGCTTACACCTGGTCTACTGCATAAAAAATGGTAGTCTTCCAATTTCAAAATGGTACACCAGTAAATAAGGTAATCCTGGAATGTTACCTGGAACACACTGCACAACACTTGTCTAGTAATTACAAGACTTGGTTTCTGGCACAATCTTTCACTCATTTCTTGTAACTTTTTTGTGCCTGCATTTTCTCAACTGTCAAATAGAAATAACACCTTGTCTGCTTACTTCATAAGTTCGTGAGCAAGCAACTCTTTAAAAAACTTATAAAGCAGTAAACAAATATAAGGTAATATTATATATTTTTATATTGGTAAATTATTAAATCAATGAACCTCATCATCATAATGCAAGAAAAAATATAAGTATACATTTGTGTATGTAATTTATCACAGCACTTTCCTGTCTAATTTTTTCTTTTATCTTCACAAGAAACATTTGGGCTGATTAGAACTCATACTGGCATTATCCTTTCCAGAAAAGAGAAGCACAGAAAATTAAGACATTTGCTTAAAATCATCCAGTGAATTAATGGTAGAATCCAGGAGCAATTCAAGTCTCTTAATTCCAAATTTGCTTTCTACAGGGCCATATATCTGCAATGCTGAACAACCTGATATATCAGTCATATTTGATATACATGTATGAGTATCTGATTATATAATTTTAGTACAGAGAGTTTAGAGTCCGAGATGAAATGAACAGAATTTATTTAAAGATGTATTTCCTCTTCAAATGGATTTTATTCTTTCATTTTTGAATGTTTAATTTTTTTTAAGTTTAGAATAGTTTCAGATTTACAGAGGAATTCAATGATAGTACAGAGAGTTCCTATATACATTGCACACACAATTTTCCCTATTATTAACATTTATTCTTAAACTAAAAAATAAATAATGATCATCACATATCATCTAAAAGGTCAAAAACTGAGAAAAATATGCAGAGTTATAATTTTTCTCAATTGACTCATAATTAAAGCAAGATGTTACTTGTCCAAGTTCAGATAAAAAAATCAATAATACAATAAATTAGAAACAGAAGTAGGTGTGTTAAATGGGGGTTATAAGTATGAATGAATTAATATCTTTAAAGTGACTTCAAAATGTGTGGGCTTCTTAAAATGTGTGGAGTCCTGCCTAAAGACAAATCATTACTAATATTTAACTTGCTAATCTACTTTCCAAAACAACATGTTCGTTCATTAGCTCCTTATTTATTTGCAACATGGCCTGGCTTGGTTCCTGGTATATCTGGATGCTGAGTGAAGACTTGCAAGATTTCCCTGATTTAAAAAGATGGTAATGGAAATGCCACTGTGTTTTGTAATGTGAACTTTAGAAAAGGAAGTCAAGTACTTATTTTTTGATGAAAAACAGGACAGTGTTTGATATTTTAAAAGTAGTCAGCTTACATGTTCTTTTTTTAAAAAAAGTTTTGGACATTTGGTTGCCACTTGAAAAGGTGATAAGATATTCATTTCCTTAGAAGCATGATTCTCCAGGAAAATCACTTAAATATAAACTATCTTTACTGAAATATCATTTCCCCTGTTATTTTTATCTTTTCCAAAGTGTGAAGTATAATTACAGATATGTAGCTACGTATTTTAAGGGGTAAAATTTTCACCGTGATCACTAACCATTAAATGAGATTTCATGTATCAAGTACTTCTTAGCTGCTGAAAGAACACACACACAAAATACCAACAAAAACAAACACTTTTTCATCTCTCTTTTTCTTCCTCTGTCTCCATTACTATTTCCTGCTGGTTGGTGAAAAGTCACTCCTTACAGCTGTCGGTCTCCATGACACTTAGCAGAACTGGGTATATGGTGGTGGAGAGAGTTGGAGGCACAAAGAAAAAGGACTAATGTTTGTTGAGTGAATGTCATATGTTGAGCAGTTCATGAAGTGATTTACATGTCTTTTATTGCTTAGAGCTATAAGCTATCTTGCAATATGGATGTGATTATCCACATTTAACATTTGAGAAAATTTGGTGGGAAAGAGATTTAGACCACTTGCCAAAGGTCTCAAAACTTAGGAAGGACTGGAGTACAGACATGAACTTTGTGCATTCAATGGAGGTCACTGCTTGGGGAGAATAATACCTACCTCTGGGTGGTTGTTATGCTCTTGGTATCTATCAAGATTCTTCTCCTACCTCTACACATGTCCCTGCTCTGAAGTAACACCAGATAAATGGGCCTTGGTCAAAGAAGTTTTCCTCTGATTAAAATGGCAAGCATAAGGAGTTCCCTGAAGCCAAGTATAAACTATAATGAAGGCCATACATATTTCCTCCCAACTTTATCAGAGTCTCCAGTCAGAGACCGCAGTGTGCTCTTGTGGATCGAGCACAGGACTTGGACTCAAAACATCGTGATAGTCATGGTTTTGCCTCTAAGCTTGTGTGAAACCTTGAGTTTTTTATAGACTTCATCTCTTCACTGATAAAACAGTTCTGCTAAATCTACTTTCACAGCACTGGTGAGTTTTTGGAAGAAGATAGTACATGATAAAATCCTTCATATATGTAAAAGACCATATTATGGTATTATTATATTTTAATATTTTGCTAAAATATTACCTTAAAACATAAATGTAGAGGTTGTACAGGAAATTACTTAAAGGAAAATGTTATTTATTAGTAATCTAACATCCAGGTTTAACACAAATTTCACCAGATTTTAACAAAAGAAACTGCAAGACACCAATCTACCTATAGATTAAATATAGAACCAAATTAAGCATGCTTACACAAAAAGAAAGTTTCCAAAATTAGCTTTATCACTTGCCTTATTATTGTCCAAAGGGTCAGGTACCTTATATATCCAATGTATACATAAATCATTTTAGTAAATGTTAGTTTTGTACTTGACATGAAATTTAAAACCTCATCTGTGGTTTGTTCTGGGAATGTATCCATCATTTGCAACCTTGTGTCAGGGAAAGACTTTATATTCCAAATGACTGAAATGGAAACAAACTTTTGGAATGCAACCTACTGATAATTTGGCCATTATCTGTAATATAAGCTTTTTATAAGGTTTGCAATGTTGAGGACCAAACAATGGTTTTTAAGCAAGTATGGGATAGAGAGTTGGTGTTAGATACACATGAAGTGAAAATTAGAAAGAATTTAAGAAGAAATAAAAACAGTCCAAATAAAGTAGCATTGCTAAAATTGGGCATCTCATATGAATAGTTACAAATATTGTGCATTATGTGAATAAAGATTGAACTTTGAAAAGATAACAAAATAAGAAATATATACATATGCATATGAGGAACCAGAAATAGAAAAAGTAACACATTTGTTTTAAAACGTAGCCAAAGTAGTGAAGAAAAGTTCAAAGAAAATTGCAGAAGTAAAATTTCTAAAATACGTTCTATTTAAAGAAATATTTCTCCCCATTTTTTATCTTAAATGTGTACTTACAGTGCAGTTTACTAAGCTCAGTAGACTTAATTGTAAATTTCAATAAGCTTACAAGCAAGCACAGCTAATTTGAAAATGGGGGAAAATTCTCATGGCAATAATTTTGCTTTCTGAATTTGCCCACCAGGTGACTTTTTTTCATCTTTCCCATTACAGATTTAGGCACAAATAAACCCACTCTCAAAGAAATACTTTAATAAAACAAAACTAACTTGAAGTTACTTTTTTTGCAATTTCACATTTTCATAAGTCCATTTATTAGATCTATTGTAAATAGATTTATTAGATCTATGGTAAATTTAAAATAAACCTTAAAAATGTATATGTAAACGATTTTTTCTCAACCTATATAGCAGCCTAGTATGTATCTGGTTACTTACAGAGAAAATATTAATTCTATATGACTTCCAGTCACCTTTCCGTAGATGCTAGTGGGAAAAAGTTGGGGGTTGAGATGAGACAGATCTCTATACAAATCATAGTCCTACAATTTAACAAGCTTGGAAGCTATTTAACATGTCTAAGGCTCAGGTTCTTCTAATAAAAAATGAGGGAAATAATAGTATCAGAATTATAGTGAGAATTACATGAAATAACTACATATGAAAGAGCTTAGCAGATCCCTATAATGTTAAGGTTTTATAAAATGGAATTTCTGCATTCTATAATTGGCTTTATAAACTAGATTGATGGGTTAGAGAGAGAGCCGATCATACCCAATACAATGAGTTAAAATAACATCTAAATTCTGAATGCTTCCTATATTCCAGAGATTGTGCAAGGTGTCTGATTTACATGGCTAATCTCTTTTAATCCTCATAGCTAACTCATAACAATGAGTTAGGTACTACAGCTTTAACTATGTTAGAGATAAAAAAAAAAAAAAAAAAAAAAAAAAAAAAACCAGTTTAGAAAAGTGAATTGGCCCAATATTAAATGATCGGGCACTTTGTGACATCACTTGGACTTTTATTCTCAGGGTTCTTATTAACTGGCCTTTGAAAATAGTCATACATAACACAAATGGAAATGAAGATAATTCAGGAAAGAATGAGAATTTCAAATCTGGCAGCAGGAGGGAAAAATAAAAACAAAAAGAAAACCAAACCACCCAGAAGGACCGTACCCTATGTAGCTTCCTAGAAAAGATGTTCTGAGAGTGTTCTTATCACCTCCCAACTTCAAGCCTCTGTGGTTGATTGTGCCATTTCTATAAAAATCTGTGACTTTAAAAAGAATGTTCCTCTGTATATCAGCTCATCTTTTACATAACCCTATGGAATATTAAAAACAATCTCATCAATATAAAAAACTGAAGACCCACATTAACTTGGAAGATCATGTTTTGGTGGCTTGATTTGGGGCTCCACAGGAATTCCTATGTTCTATATATTGGACAACATACTGAAAAAGGCAAAGAGGGTATTCTCTTCTTTATTTTTATTTTTGTCTGTGTGGCATTTTGTATCCAGAGAAAAAGACAGAGGCTTGAACCACAGATCAAAACACTTCCAGTTTGCCTGATTTTGTAGCATATTATAACTTACACAGATCTGTGACACACAGTAAAATTTATAATTAAATCAAAATTAAATACTTGTGAGAATTTTCAATAGTTTTATGAAATAATTATAAAATAATCTTTTGCATCTTGTTCTAACATAAAAATAAGTACTGATAACCATTAAATGGCTGAGTCTAAATAATTTCTTGCTTCCATATTTTCTAATTTAAACAGAAAATAACTTAGTCCTAATGAAATAGCCCCTCATTTTTTCTACTAGGTTTTTTTTTTCCCCTTTATCAGTCAAAACATTCATTTCCAAAGGTTGATGTCATGGCTTCACAATTTCAATACTTAAATTATTGCTATTCTTTACTTCACAACATGGAATAAATAACCACCTTAATTTATCTATCATATACTGAGTCAATAAATGCTTTTATAGCCCTTAAATTAATTACCTATTCCTCATTTGACACATTTTCCCTTGTAATCATTTTCTATGCTTCTAATCATTTTTAGGCATGCTAATTTTAAGTTAAAAAATATTGTCAAAACTTCAGTCAGAATATCAGAATATACTATCAATAGGATACAAGAATTCTATCTAACTCTATCTAGCCTATCTATCTATTTCTCTATCTAATTCATTCCTTAGTACCCTCATCTGAAAACACCTTTAGAATCATGGTTGCTGAATGGAGAAGTAGGGAAGTAAATTGAGGTACACCAGATTGCCAAATTGAAAAAAAATTGAAATAACTAATATGAAATAAATGAAGAAGTTCAACAGATTATAAAAAACTAAGGGTGTGTAACCATGCAACTCCATGGACAGTGACTACACATACAAGCAAATGAAAGCAGCTGACCACGTACCCACACACCTTGGCAGAGGTGCACTCCACATTCGTCGGCCACCACCAAGACAGATGATCTCTGAGGTTCCTTCCAATCGATAACCCGACGAGCACGAGAAGGTCAGAGTGTCACCAACCCCAAAGCTGAACCCAATTCGGTTACCATATTGAGGAATTCCAGGATCTTCACAGGGTTCAAGGTTATATTCTGTAAATTGGGGAGAGGAGGGAATCCTCCTCAGAGGGGGGGAGGACAAAGAAAATGATAGTGGTCACTTTTAAAGGTATGTTCCTATTGTTTGCAAATTAGATATTTTTAGGGCCTAGTCAAATATTTAAACAATGACTATATGTATAACTAGGGGCATATGCTGATGGAACACATAATTTTCTTTTTTTGTGAAAGATCTAATAACTTAATGAATATTTTTATGTGTGAAATTCAATATAGATGAGAAAATGTCACCTTGTGAGTGATAAATTTAAAATGTAGCTATCTTGTATTCTTTTTTCTGCACTAGAAACATTTCCATTTCATAGATTTTTGATTTACAATAATGGCATAATAGATGCATAGTTTCAAACACAAAATAACATTTGGAATGAAATAATTTGCGCTTTTGAAATGTATCTTACATAATGGTTTTAATTTAAATTACAATGGCTCTTGTGTCTCTAGTGAAAAAAGGATTCAATTAATCCATATTCTGAAAAACACATGAGTTGAGATGCAAGGGTTTATGTAAAACTGAAGTGCCTACACTGAAAATTATTATATTAGAGATTTATACAGGAACTTTTCCCCAGGCAATGAATGAACATTATAATAATGAACAACTAAACAGTCTTTAGGGTATAAGAGAGTAGGGTTGATTAAGCAACATCATGATTTATATACAGTCCTAAGAAGAAGTAGCTTATCTAAAAATCCCAATAAAGCACAAGAGGGATGGTTTTATGTTGATTAGCTAATATTTCATTGTTTCAAAAATTTATTTGGACATATTTTTAACATTCTAGGTTAAAATTGATAATGCCCATTTACTATTCATTATAGAATATCATTTTTGCAGCCAAGTATTAGAATCCAAATACTAAAATAATACTTTAAGAACAAGGTTAGCATTTGTATCATTTATATATGTACACGTATATATATATATATATGTATATATGCATATGACAATTTTAATGTTAGCAAATTGGCATAAGATTTACTTATTAGTTTGTCTCTGTGTTAAGAAACAGCTATTTGTTTGACTATTTCATTCAACTAGAAAGTAGGACTCTAAATGGTAGGAGTAGTTTTTATTCTCTTTGGTCCATCTGTAAATAAGGGCATTCTAGAAGAAAAGTGTAGTTATGTTAGTTTGTTTCTATATCATCTAATTTCAAAAGAATAAATTGTTTATCTTAGGCTTGCCTTGTTAACTATGCTTTTTCCATGACACATAAAACTTGAATATCACTGATTTAATTCACGTTTTATTTTTTAGTCTAATTGAAATTTTAAAACATATACTTAAACTTTCATTTTAAGTTCACTAGGCATTTTAGCTAGTTTTTCCTTCTGTTAGAATTCCGCAGAAGTGTAAGTTACAGAAATGTAGTTATTGTTCTAGTAGATTTTTAGTGAACTAATTTACTTTTTGTTTTTGTTTATAAAGGTTAGCTTTAATTTACTTATTTTTAAATTTTTAAAATTTATTTTAATATTTACTTGTATATATTTTGGGAGTACAGTGTGTTGTTTCAATCCATGCATATACTGCACACTGATTCACTTAGGGTAGACAGCATAGTTTTGTATTCATTAATCTTCAAGGTATTTCAAACTTTCTTTAAATCTTATTGACAGATATTTCTTTGTTTTCTTCTTATTTTTTTATTTTTCTTCTTTTCTGCTATTTTCCCCTCTCTGTTTTGCCTTTAATTATGCTCATACTTTTAAAAACCTAATTTTTTTTTTAAGTTACTAAAGGAGCTCTTTTTGTTTCTATGTTTTTCTCACCAGAGAATGTAATGTTGAATCCTTCATATGATATTGAAAAATCTGAAATGAAGCGCAACTGAGCCCTAAAATTTCCATAGAGACCAGCATTGATTGTTGAAGGAAGTTCTGAACCAGTCAGACGTGCCAGTGGCTGAGTAAAACTACCGTTCTCTGTGATCAGCAAGTAGTCGTGATGGTCTTCCAAATGGAAAGTGTGGAAGTTGAATTGCACACCTATCAGGAAAAATAAGAAAATTAGACTTACAAGGTACCTCAGTAAAACACAGAGAGTTACTGTCAAACCAACTAAATCCAAGACTTTTCCTTAAAATTGATTTTTCTGAAAATAAACTGCACTGCTAAAAATAATTCAAGTGTATATTACAATATTATACTTCTTTTGTTCCTGTTTTTTTCTTCAGCTTCCTTGTAAGAGAAATAATGAGTCAGGTCTTGGAAACTGCTTGAAAATAAAATTTAAAAATGAATGCCTAAAAAAAAAACCATCTGAGTTTTCTGAAAATTTCAAGGAAAATACATAACTGTTGTTTGCAATATAGGGACAGCTTCCTGGCAAACATTTTACATGCTTCCTCCATTTCCTTTTCCAATTCCCTCAAACAACATAAAAACGGTAATTAATGATATAGTACCCAATTTCCAAAAAATGCATGTCTATTTTAGAAGAGAAAAATAAAGAAGTTTCGGGAGGTACTATTTGTTTAATAAATATAATAACACTTCATTTAATTATTTTTCACATATTTCCACCTGTGCATATATTATACTGAAAAATGCACATGTAAGTGTTCAGCTCATTGAATTTTCCTATACTGAACACTTGCAAAAGCACCCAAATCAATAGACAGAACATTACCTACACCCAGAGCCTTGTTCATTTAACTTTTCTGTCACTTCAGTTTGCCAAAGGTAAACCACTCACTCTACTTCCAATAGCACAGACTAGTTTTGCTTCTTTATATAAATGTTGGTGTAGTTTACATAATGGAATTATACGATATGTACTCTTTCAGGTCTTCTTTTTCTCAACATCAGGTGTGTAAGATTCATCTACGTTATTGCAGATAGTTGTGAATTTTTTATTTTAGGTGATGTATGGTATCACATTCCATTTTGTGAATATACTAAATTCATTTATCTGTTCAATTGTTGATGGTCATTTACATAGTTTGCATTCTATCACGGATATGGACAGTGTTGCTGTCAGCATTCACATATGTGTTTTGATGAATGCATGTGCTTATTTCTGTTGGGTAAATATCTAGGAATAGAATTCCTGGGTCCTGGGATAATAATATGTGTTCTGCTCTAACAGATACTGGTTTACAAGGTGGTTATGCTGATTTACATTTCTATAGTCAAATATGGTTGCTCTGAATCTTCACCCATACTTGAAAATTTGGGGGGTTTTCCTTCACTTCATCCTGGTCAATATGTAGTGGTCTCATGTTAGTTTTGAATGACATTGTCTAGAAAACACATAAAAGACTTACAATTGTACACATGTACACACACCACACACAAATACACACAACATACTGTCTGTAAGGTAGTGTGAGAAATAAAGGATGGCTCTCATAAGCATCCCTCTGAAGTACTGTTTTTCTTTCTGTTTTTTTTTTTTTTACTTGACCTAAAAATATCACCAAAATCTTTACTAAAGAAATCCAAAACCTCAGAGTAAGGTAAGTAACATGTTGTTTATTTACATTTTAGTTCCAAATGCTGGAAATTCCTGGAGCAAAGCTATGAAAAAACTAGTCAGACAATAGGGCAGTAGATGGAGAAATAATGAGAAAAAAAATTTATGTATGCAATTTTTATTTTTTAAGAAAAATGTGCTTCTTCTCATATACACTGAATTAAACTGTGAGAAAATTTAAAATTCCATTAAATAGTGGTGCTAAAAAAAGATTACAGTCAAGTAGTGCTTACCTTTCTGAGCCTCACTTTCCCCGTATGTAAAATGCAGTTCTAATAGGGTTGTCTTGCAGTTTAATTAAGATAACATAGGGGAATGACTTGGCACAATGCTGGCACAGAAGTTCTCAGCAACTGTTAGTTATCATTATTGTTCAATCCTCCAAAATGAGACCTAATATTTTTTATGTAAATTAACCCTGGCAAGCCTCTTTATAAAAGGAAGCTGCTATTTATCAAATTATAGATTAAATGATAAAATCTTCTTTCACGATTGCAAAACAACTTAAGACCTTCAAAGTTTTGCTAACGATCAATTAATCCAAATAAGAAAATGTTACTGAGAGCTTATTATATTCTAGGCATTGTGGAATATAAAGAGTTAGAAGATTGTAAATAACTCATGGTTTGTCTGAGGGAAAAGATACATAAATCAAAATTCCGAATCTTCTGCTAAATTCTATACAACTAGTTAATATAAGTCAATATAGAAGCATGAAAATAGAGGGAATTAATTTGTCAAAGGAGTCAGTGACCTTCAACAGTGAGAAATTCATGGAGGAGTAACCCTGGAATAAACATTTCAGGAAGGGGACGGCAGTCAATTCTAACAGTGAGATGAGAAAATGTCAGTGGCTTCGACATCATAGTGCCTCTTTCTTATCTCATAAGAATGATAATCCAAGGTGCCTATTAAGGCAATTTATGTTATACATATATATTAAAAGACTTAGACTTAAAATCAAAATAGCACTGATATCTAGATTTTTAGCTACAGTTATGCCACTAACTACAACTACGTCCTTGAGAATGTCATTAGACTCTTGTTTGTGTGTTTGTTTTTTATTATTATTCCCAATCTGTAAATTTACAGGCTTGGACTATGTTTTATTGAAGATCAGCCCAACTCTAAAAGTCTAAACTTTTTTAATGTAAATTATTTTTTCCTTGAAGTCTCTAGTAGACTACATGCAATTAGCATGCTGGTTTCTGTAATGTTTAAGGAAAATCTCTTATGGTGTCATGGTAAACAAGGAATAAGGCAGGCTGAATGATTGTAGTTAACTGAATTTGAAACTGTAGATCAATTGTATGCATTCAGACACCTTGACTTAATGTTAAGTGATGAAGAGATTATCGACTGTGCATTCAAAGTTTCTTATTTCTTACATATTTAGATGCTTAGATCTATGCTTGTCAAGATTCTTTATTATTTTTATTTTTATTTTTTATTTTTTTTTTGTCTTTTTCGTGACCGGTACTCAGCCAGTGAGCGCACCGGCCATTCCTATATAGGATCCGAATCCGCAGCGGGAGCGTCGCTGCGCTCCCAGCACCGCACTCTCCCGAGTAAGCCACAGGCTCGGCCAGTCAAGATTCTTTTAAACCCATAAGGTGTTGACAGTCATGCTGAATAAGAAAATTTTGACTATATAATGCAAATCTAAATGAAATGTAAATCCTTTCAAAATGATCTCACTTGAACTCTGAATTGAAACCAATATGACAAAATATAACAGGAGTAAATTTTAAAATGTGCATGAACATAGAAAAAAATATCAATTTCCTAATTATAGAATTTTAGAAATTGGGCTGAACTCTACTTTGAAGTCTGAATAATCTAAAAGGATGACTTAGATGACTACAAACTTTCACATATTTGTAGCAAAAAAGTTAATAAATGCAAATATAAGCTTCATTAATGGACATAATTTGTAGAGTTAGAATATGCCTGTATTAGGTCTAGAAAATCACATTGTTAGATATTGATATCCCTGGATATCAATAAGCTGAAACACATTAAGAGAAAGGCGATTAGCGTGGTGATTAAAATGAAAATATCATCTTATGATAAAGAATCGAGGGAACTGGGAGTGTTTTAGTTTGGGAAGAAAAGGCTTGGGATAAGGGGAACGAAGATAAAGGGGGTAGATGGCATAAATAACATGGTGCTCCCAGAACGGTGAGTTGGTGTGCTTGAGGAATTTTAGATTGGAACAGGGATTAGATTGTTTTTCTGCCTAACTCCAGAGAGGAAAAACAGGTGTAACAGTTGCAGAATAATTTGCTAACAAATCTGTACACTAATTGAGCAGGCTTTCTCAAGGAGTAAGCATTCCAGCAACAGAAGTATCTAAATCAGGCCAGTTTATCATGTTTCTAGAACACTGTAGAAAGAAATTGGTGTGCCAGGTGAGAAGTTAGACTATACTACCTTGATGATTTCTCCCAGCTCTAGGAGATTATCCTTCATATAACTTTGACTACACTTTGGAATAATTACAGTTCAAAGAAACTTTGTTGGCTCTTAAAAGAAAGCATCTAAATCTGCATTTCTTGCCATGTAAATACAGATTTAATTAACACTTGCAACCTGTGAAGATGCAAAACCTTAAGTGTTAATTAAACCTCTATTTACATAGCAAGCAGTATGTAGCCCTCCATTTTCTTGTATAATATCAGGTAGCTTATTTTAAACTCCATTAATCCACTGCACACTGGAATAATAGGATGCTTTGGTTAACTTCCAGCAAAGAGTTTTGTGTCATGGAAAACAACAAAAATCACTTTACAAAGTCTTCTACCTCACTCCTGCTGTTCAGTACCAGAAAACTTATTTTAACAGCATTTTTTTTCTCAATAAAATTTAATTCACTGTAGAAATCTAATGATAACAGTCCTTAGATAATTCTTATTTCCCAATAAAATAATGTATAATTTTTATCAAAGGCAAACTTCATTTGTGAAAACAAAATAAATTTAAATTTATTAAACACAGCTTTTATTTTTAAAATAAAAGTATTGGAACTATCTCTTCCAATACTCATTTGCCAATCAGCATCTTCTCATTGCTAGATTTTAGTTTTGATTTTTTTTAATTTCCTATAGTAAAATCAATAAGCACAATATAATAATAAAATCATTAATAACAATATAACTACAGAGATTAAAAAAAAACTTTCTCAAAAGCAGGTTTTAAAATAAATAAACTCTTTTTAAAAGATTGACACACAGAGATTTCCAGGTAAATATATTAGGATGATCAGTTTTCCATTGTTAAGTTGTCATCTTGATCAGTTATATTGCTAATTTACTAGTTTGGTTATATTGCATGAATGAACCATAGTTAGTACTACAGGGCTTTTCATTTACTTGTTTATTCGTAAAAGGACTTTTATTAACATCTATCATATGTCCATTGCAATTTTACACGCCTGTTTAACTATGTAAGTCATATCTGCAGCTCTGTACTAGAGAATTTGAGACACAAGTATTTATAGAATAGCTATACATTTATATGGAGAATATAATTCTATTAAATAAACATAAATACTTTATAAACAAGTGTACATAAACTTGTGCTATTTGCTTTACAATCAGCTCAACACTTGCATCTCTGTATTTCCCCCTGAACTTCTGAAAGCAACTTCTTACACTATGCCAGAGACAAAAGCCATCCTGTTTGAGGTTTTGTTGATTTAAAAAATTTCAAATAACAATGGTTTGACATAGCTAAAGAAAATAAATATCTCATTACCATTTTGGTAAAAACACAAGCACATTTTAATGCTATAGAAAAGTTAACATAATCCTCTGCTGCAGTTACTCAAATTAAATTTTGTTTTAGCATATTTTAGTACTGATCTTTTTCTATTTATGCAAGATGACATTGTAAATTACAATGAAATAAAAACAGATGCAAGGAAAATTCGAAAGATAGCCCAATTATTATTGCATGATGCAAATTACCTTTTCCATGGGTTACATCAACAGTCCATGTACAATTCAGAGAATTTGGATAAAATTCTGGGTAACCAGGTGATAAGATTGTTCCACTAGGCCCTCTAACATCTCCTCCACATAATGCTGAAAATACAAAGAAATGCAGTCATATGCTCAGTTACAGTTAGAGAGGCAGAGGCTGAACAAATCTCCTATCTCCTTTCTTGAAACGGATGAGTCCCATTATTTTTGCCTAATCTCCTTCCTGGTATTAACAGGAGTATGTAAAGACGTCTTCCAATACTAGGAAATCATTTCATTCATTGCAGCACTAGGGAAGAAAAAGGTACTTAATAGCCTCTGAGAATTAGTACTGGCCCCAAGAGAACATAGTTCAACTTCCCACATTTGAATTTGAAGTATGTACTTATGCATTTCCAATTATAAGCAATATTTGCATAAATTGGTGGTAAATTAAAGAGGAACAATTAATTGTTTAGCAGCCCCTGTTATTAAGCACTAAGAAAATCAATTGGTGATTATATTAAATTGTTTCTTACAGATTCCAAAAGGGATATGTGCCATTTTTCATAGGATTCCTTTTAAAACAGTGAAGTAAGTTGTGAAACGTTTGAAGTCTGCTTCTGTACGTCTGCATTTTTCTGGGAAATATCATTAACAAAAATGAATTTTTGAAGGGGCACAGATTTGTAAGAAAATATCCAAGAATAATAAAAATGAATAAATGAATGGAGGTCAAAGAAGTTAAAATTTAATTCAATATTCTTTTATTTGAGAATAAATCAGTTTACAATCTCATCTACCACATTCAAAAACCATCAGTGGGTTTGATATGCCAGACGATTTTACCAATATTAGTTAAAAATTGGAGGAGACAAAAAGGTAGCCTAATAAGAATTTGTATGTCAGTAGGAGCAGAGGAAGTGTTGACTCATTATTCTATTCCATTTAGGAACGCCAACTTTCTTAGACATAGGCAAGGGCAGTAAGAATCATGAATGCAGCAAACACCCTTATCTGCTTTGATCCTTGCCCAACATTCTCAGAACACTGAAAAAGTGGGTTTCGGCCTTGTTTCTTTCCATGATTTTTTCCAAGTAGCAATGCTGAGTATGAGGACAGGTGAGGCAATCTGGCTGTTGTCCTGCATTACCTGATTGGAAATAGTAAGTCTGTAGCTACTTGAACTATTTCAGCATGCACGCTTGGACTTTCATATTTATATAAAATTTAAAACCACTCCTCCCTTTGTTACTTCTTTTACTCCACTCAAGTTCTTGAACAGTACCTCTCTTGAACTTCTTACAGGTTGCCTTCTTGAAACTAAGAAAAGCTCATGCTTCCAAACACATTTATTATCAACATATTATAATAATATGCATAATTTGGTAGACTAGGCTACTGTTGAGAGACTTTTTAGACCTTCATTGGTAATTATTTTTAAGGAATTTCTCAATTTCCTTTCAATGTTTTAAAAAGCCACATTGTGCTTTTGTAATCAATGTAACAGCTGTGTGTACCATATCCATTATATCTGCTAATATTGGTGCTAAGTTGACCTATTTTTTTTTTCCTGTAACTCATTTCGCTTCTTGACAGAGAATCATTTATTTTTTATTAGATTATTTTTACATATGATCATTTATTCCTAATACGCTATATTTCATGTTATTATGCATTCTGAAAGTCTGACAAAAAACCAACAATACAACATGATATAAACTTATTGAGTGAAATATGATTAATGAAAATGCTCTACAGGATTAAAACCTACATAAAACATCTCAGTGAACAGAAAGATGAAAATTTAAGGAGTTAAATTAGGATAAAAAACACAAACAAGTAACAAAAAAGAGAGATACGAAACTTTTAGGAAGTTCATCAGCTATGTGCTCCTGTGCACGTGTGTGTGTGTGTGTGTGTGTGTGTGTGTGTGTGTGTGTGTGTGTGTGTGTGTGTGTGTGTGAGGAGTAGAGGAAAAGCTCTTCTGCACCTCAGTATTATTTGAAATAAAGCTACTTTGTCAAATATACTACTTTCTGTACTTGAAGAATTTCTTGGAAAGTTTCTGTCTGCAAGGTTCACCTACATACTTGCGTAGAAGGTGGGAAGTTGAAGGGACTTTCTGCAGGTAAATGAATAAAGTCACGTAACAAACACACTTAAAAAAATTGGGAGAAATTGTCAACAAGTAATATACTAATAATGAGCATTCATACTGTTACTTTGACTATAAGCAGATGGCAGACTCTAGCGTGCATTTTTATGACACAGAGGAGGTTTCTGTTATTTAGAAATAGTATCAGACACAGGCCTTGAAGGGAATTGACTTAAAGATAAAATTTCATAGTAAATAGTGAGGAAAGAATGTTCTTTAATTTTCTTTTTTTGAAAAATGAAACAAAAAATATGGATGAAAATTCATAAACTTTATTTTGTATCTAATAAAAATCAGGATAGAATAGCAATTACTGTATTCACTAATTCTTAGCAAAAACAATACTAAACACTTCCATCAAATTTACATTGTGACTGGCACTATTCTGAAGACTTTATTTATATTAACCCAATGAACCCTCACAATAATTATATAAATGTACTGTAACTATTTACAGTTTACAGATGAGAAAGCGATTACAGACAGAACTTGAGCAGTCTAGTTCTAGGGTCCATGATCTCAAGCAGACTCTTCTCTTGAATCAATTGATGATTTTTTTTTTTGCATATTACAAGTTATGTTTTTCAACAAAAATATATACTAGCAAGCTACAATGTTCTTCAGTTGCAAGCTATAATGTTCTTCAGTTAAGTTTGACTTTGTAGCATTTGCCTCAAGGATTAATCTATGTAAAAATCATTCGAGTACCATTTATTTTCTCAGAGATTCATTTGGGCCTTTCATGTTCAAATCATTCTTTTGAAGCACCTAACACCTAACATGTCAATATTCTTCTCTATGTGCTTTCATTGAACTATCTCTTCCAATACTCATTTGCCATTGGCTGTGTGATTGAAAGTTTTCCATCATCATCACCCACCTTATCATTTTATCAACATAAGGAAATCCTTCATCTTTTTTATGAGATTATTTTGCTTGCAAATATTTTGAACTGAATTTGTTTTAAATTGTTAGCTTTTTGAACAATTACAAGAGATTGCACAGCGAGAGATGCTAATGCCAAATACAACATCTGTTTGAGTTGGATTAATTTTAAAAGGGGTTAATTCATTACTGAATATTCTCTCCTAATGATGATGTTTGCTTCTCTAAAAAGGCCCTACTATTAAAATGATAAGAAAGTGTAAGAGGAAATCAATAGCTTATTAGAATCAATCATGAGAGACTTAAAATTTAAGTGAATAAAAGAAGATTTGTTTTTATATGTGATACTTTGTTCTTTATTTTCAGATAGAGAATGGAACTCAAATACATTATAACAGATATAGTGGTATAGAGGCTATTATGAAAATCTCCAAGAACAACTGATTAAAAGGGGGAATGCTGAGATTTAAGTCAATTCAAGAGAACGTATGGGCCATTTAAACAGTAAACTTCATTAGAACGAAAGTCTAAAAAAGATGCCCTGGATCTCCTGTTTTAACATGTATTACGTCTTCTAAAGGAATTCCAACTCATTCCAGCAACTTTGCTAACTGATGCCATATGTCTTTAGGAATATACACACTATTTTAACAGAAATAATAGGATTATATGTTCCTGTGCATGGGAAATAAACAAGTTGTACATTAAGTGAATTCCTAAAAAAACACAGAGAACTCAGGGAGTGATGACATATATATGAAAAAAAAAAAATGTTTGCTTTATGTACTAGCAAACAGCTGGCAAAGAAAAGCACCTGAAAGGATAAAGATCAGTGGCACAACAAACAGTCGTAGTGACAGTACCACATATGAGTTGAGAGCAATTAGCCAGACATACAGTAATCTTGGCTAGTAGATTTTTCCCCCGATTTTTGGCACATATGATCACTACTTTTTCACATAAGTATCCGTTAGAATTTTGAAATAGTGAAGTCTCCTCAAAAGCTAACCCTTTAAATGTAACTGCCCAGATTTGTAAATTTGCAGCTTGCCCTTGGTAGTAATACACACCTTGTCACTGCTAACCTGTCTATACCTAAAAGAGACAATTTATAGACCATCCAAGCACTTGATCCATCAAAACACTTTGAGTATTGCAGTGGATCATGGAAGTAGCCAACCATACTAGAAATCCTACTGTGGTATTTAGTTCATTAGTTGGTTTTTGATTTTTGTTTTTTGACGGCTGGCCAGTATGGGGATCTGAACCCTTGACCTTGGTGTCATCAACACTGCTCCCTAACCAACTGAGCTAATGGGCCAGCCCAGTTTGTTTGTTTTAAATCTCAATTCTGTTCTCTTCTTATTTCCAAGTCTCCCTACTTTAAACTCTATACCCTTATCAGAGACTGTTTATACTTGGGTTCTATGCACACTTGTTTATCTTGACCTCTTGGATCCTAAACCTTAATCCATGTGCTCTTTTGATACTTTAGCCTATGTCCTCAAATCCTGTAATCAGATAAAAGAAATAAGAGAAATGATGAGGTTTAAGTCCATTCAGTTCAATTTTGGGTTCTGCCTCTCATGACTTGGGTGATTCTGAATCACATAACCTGTTTAGTACTAAATTTCCCCCCAAATAAAATGGCCATATATCAAACAAAGTGGGATAATTTGAGGGTGAAATTGGGGTGCCAGGACAAAAGCTGAAAATAGGAACTGTCTTAGGCAAGTCAGGACATGTAATCCACCTACCCATCTATCAAATAGGGGAGCTATCTTAATAAACAATATCTAGTTCCTAAAAGGTTTCCTTATACCAAATATCTAACCTCAACCTCTTAGTACTCATGACAAGCTCATGGCCTCAGTGCATAGAAAACATTATTTATCTGTGACGTTTAGTATACTTCCTGCCCTTGAAAATTGACATGTTGGCCAATGCAGAATGCTGTCCTGGATTTTCTTGTCTGGCCTACCTTAGAGCCATTTGAATTTCAGTCTTATCAAAAACACTGAAGACATGTTCAAGAGCAAGCTCTAATCAAAGTAGCTAGTAAAAAGTGTTTTGTGTGTGTGTGTGTGTGTGTGTGTGTGTGTGTGTGTGTGTGTTTTATTCTAATCTGTTATATCTCATGGCATATATATTTTTTTTACCTTTGTGTTACCAACACCATGCTCTAACCAAGTGAGCTAAACAGCCAGACCAATAAGAGGGTATCTTTTAAAAATACATGTTAAGGGAACAAAAGGAACACATGGTTCTTGACCTCAAGAATGTAAGGAAAATTAGAAAATGAGTATAACTATTATTTATTCTACTAGCTCAAGGAGGACAAAGACACTGTTTGTTCATGCTAAACATTCTTTGCATAGTGCCTAGAGAGTATAATTAATAAATATTGACTTAGTGAATCAACAAATGGTCCTAAGGTAGCAAAAAATGCCATAATAAGTAGAGAACTTCAGAGTCTAGGAAAATTTGAGATTATGCCCAGTTGCTTTGTCCAGGGAAAGCATAATCAAGTCAACAACATTTAAAGGTTCACTGGGATTTTGATAAACATAGTTGAAGAAAGGGCTAGGACATTCCAGGGGGAAAGAACAACATTAATGAAGGCAAAGGGCAGAAAATATATATGGAAATTTAAAATATAGTAGTAAGGTATTTCCATAGGACTGGAATGTATCATTCATTCATTCTTCCATTCAACACAGATTTATAGAGCACCAAGTATTTGACAGAAACTCTTCCTGGCTCAGAGGATACAACAGAGAATATAGCAAAGTCCCTACATCATAAAACTAACGTTCCAATAAGGAAAGCGAACAATAAATACATAAAAATAATGTTAGAGAATGATAAATACTATGAAGAAAAATATAGTATAAAAGTGGCAGGATACAGGTTGCTCTTTTATATAGTATCTGAGATGACTTTTTGGAAAGTAGTGAGTGAAATTAGGAAGTGCACCTGTTTCAGGAAGAGAGAATAAAGGAGCGAGGGTTGGAGAGATGTAGTGAGAGCCATGGAGAAGTGGTTCTCATGTTGGAAAAGTTGCAAGGAAACACATATAGTTGGAGTGAAGTGGCATGAATGAGGGACAGAGTGGTGAGAGATGATGTGTAGGAGGTAGTCAGGGCCCAGATTACCTGGAAGCAGCTAGGTCATGCAAAAATCTTTAGATTTTATTCTGCCTGGGGAGGTTAAGTGCTAGAAGGTTCTTGACAGATGAGTACCCCGATCTACCCTAATATATAAAAGAATACTCTGGTTACTCGGTGGAAAGTAGACCTAAGAGGTCAAGAGAAGAAAAGAGACCCCTTAAGAAGCAAATGGTAAAAAACAAGTTCTTAAATTTAAAAAATAATGCAGAATTTAACTGATGAGTTCAAAGTTCCTTAATTAATAGTGAAAGAAGATGACTTTAGAATCAGTTTTTACTCCGAGACCCAAGTATACAGCAAATTGAACTGAATTCAAATTACTCATTTTATATGGTACAATTGATAGCAAAAAAGGGCAATATCTTATTTTTCTGTCGCCTATGTCAAGTAGTACAAAGTATGTATAAACTACTTAGATGGCTATATGCATTTTTTACACAAAATTTTTAAAATAAATATTTTCACTGAAAAAAGAATAACAAATCTGTAATTGATCTGTCATTTTAAAGATTTTTAGTACTTTATTATTGTGAAGAATGTAGGCAGGAGACAGTGCAGTAGTGAACTTGTACATAGGACCTGTGTCTAGGCTGCCTGGGTTTGAATTTTGACTCACCATTAACTAGTGGAGTGACACAGGGCAAGGTACTTAATCTTCCATTACTTTAGATTTCTCATCTGTAAGTGTTGACCATAATAGCACTTATCTCAAGAGTTATTCTGAAGATAAAATGAGTTAAATATATGTAAAGCACCAGTAGCAATACCAACACATGGTAAACACTCAATGCATATTAGCTAATTACCTAATACACGTTATTATTACCATAATGTCTTACTGTCTGGTTTGTTTTTTGAATCAGTTCAACATGGGCTGCAAAACACAAACTTATGTGTATTAGAGTGAAGCACAATGTACATGCCCTAATTATTAGGCAACTCTAGGCCAAACAAGGTTATATTCTTGAATCAGGGAAAAAAATTCAGCTTATTCATTTTTTACCCTTTTACCACAGGAAATTTAGATGAGTTAACTCTGGGGGAAAAGTTTAGATGGGATGAAATCCTTGATCAAATTAGTTTACAAGCTGATAGATAGTTGAGTTCAGTTTAAATGAATGGAAAATTGTTAGGTAACTGCTTTATACAAAACTCACACATTTTAAAAATGAATATAATTCATCCCATGTCCAGTTACACTCAGGGTGAAATGAGAATACAAAAGAGGAGGACAGATAAAAATGGAGGATCAAAGTAACATGATTTGATCTTTCAAAAAAAGATGCACTGTTGATGTAGGATGGAAACAGATTTGGAAAGGATGGAGTCCACATGGTTAAGGATCCTGAATTCCACGACTAGTAATTTGGACTTCTATCTCCAAGCAACATGAAAGGCATTAAATATTTTTGCCATAGCGTGTAACATAAAATAACCTTAGTGTAAAAGATGAAGGTTGTTTTGAAAAAGTCAGAAGCTGAATTTAAATTTGATTGCAGTTGCACTGGCTGGAGAGATGATGATGGCCTATGTTCTTCCTGGCAAAGGAAACTGGACATATGCACTTTAAGTATCAATAAAGTTTAAGTGTGTTGGTATCGTTGGACATTATTTTTTATCTTCCTGCTTCTTCTGATAGCATTGCCTCCATGCCTTTCTTTCTCAGTCTTTACTGATGCCAACCACACTGCATTATCAGGGCCTGGCAAACATGATAACTTTACTCAACCATCATTTGTCTCAACCGTAGGGATAAATGCACACAAGACGTGGATGAGGCCCAATCGTAATGGACCCTTCTCTTTTACTACAATAACTGTTATGGTCTGAGTCACTCAGACACCTTACTAGGATTTTTTGAATTTCAATAACATGGAAGAGCTCGCATTCTTCTCTGATCCCGAAGATACAAGGCTACAAACTTCCACCTTCCTGACAGTGTATTCTCTACTGCCAGTTCCTCACGTGGAAAAACCCTGGTTGCAATTAAAGAGAATTATGTGAATATACAGAGAAAAGTCTAGGTGGAAAATGGAAAGATCCTTGAAAAAGTTTGAATCCATTCTTATAATGAGCTGTGAGAAGTATAGCACTCGCCTTTTCTAAGATTTGAATAGCTGAATAGTAACTTCTGCTGTTATTTTTTAAAATCAATTAGAGTTGGGTTTCTGTCACTTACAATCACAAGCATGCTGACTATTACAAGTGGTATTGTACCAAATACAGGGAAGATGTGCTAATGATTCTTTTAAACCTTGTTATAAAAACAAATCGGCCTAAAGCTGTTCCTAAAAAATGATGCCGCTGACAAGCACTTGAAAATTTATTCATAAAACGACAAATGTGATTTTCCACCCTGAAAAAGGATAAGTACAGAAATTGAAAACAGTGCTGTAAATGAAAATTAAAGCTCAGAAATAAATAAAGCATAGATTTACTTTAAGTGTGTTTTTGGACAAAGCAAGTATGAAAAAACTTCCCAGACTTAGAGGAAGCAGTTTCTTCCCCTGTATTTTCATATGTGTTTCCTGAAAAATAGAGCATTTCTGACTTATTCTCATAGAAATAAAGCAGCAGCAAAGGACACTGGTTTCATATTTATTATATCTGGAAACTTGCCACCACAGGGTAGTCTGGTTAAATTGCTATGGTGTGTGTAGCCAGTTAGAATTTGGAAGGATAGGCTGAGCTTCTAACTGGACTAATACAGATGCTGTGTTCCCTTACTGCATTCATTTGACACCAATTTGGCATTTCAGTACCATTTGTCAAAGTTTCCACAATATGTACTTAAAATGGTTACATACACACATCAAAAAACACATATATTTATACGATACATATATAGAGAGAGAGAGGGAGAGAGAGAAAGAAAGAGAGAGAACATCTTTAGACATGGGGTAAGTTTGGCTGATTATCAACAACCTTATTTTATTAATGATTCGATAACATAAAATTGCCAAAATTCAAGATAATCTTTTAAAAATATGAAAGATTCACAGTAATGTTAAACCCTCCATTTTATAACAATTATACTAATTTCTTTTTGGTTTATTAATCACATATTTTGCACATGGAATGAGTTCTTACCATCACAGGTTGGGAGTGGATGACTCCACCAATGGTTTTTTTCACATAAAAGTGGCTCTTCATGGCTCAACCTGTATCCTGGATCACAGCTGAAAGAAACAGTTGATCCAATAGAGAAATCATGACCATAGCGACGGCCATGTACAGGTATGCCAGGGTCTAAGCAAGAATACGTGTTCACTGTAACACCTGGGAAACAGAGGGAATAGAACAAAGAGTAAGCTTTATGGGATTTAGATTTTCTGAAAATGATTCTTATTTCTTCAAACAATTGTGAGTGAAGCTATGTTCACTCACAAATAAATATACTCATAGCTTCATTTTAAAAAACAGCAATTTATATAATAAATTTGTTTTGCCATTTCCTACCAGTAAGAATCAAATTCAGGTCATTTAATTATATAAGACCTTGATGAAAATGCATAATTATCAATCAAAATTTGTATTGTTATAAATCTTGGGTGTGTATACACACACACGCACAAATATGTATAAAATAATTATCATAACGTAATTAGCATTTCTTGAGCACAGTTCCAAATATTGTGCAAAATCCTCTTTTAATCACTGAAAAGATATAAGGAAGAGTACAGGCATTTTGCAATATATAGAAGTATAAACACAAATACTTCTCTTAAGTAAAACCAAGCAGTACAGCTGCTCTGGTGGCTACTTGTTGGCGTTTTCAAGCCTGTAGTGTATTTTGATGTCTTCTGATGATAATCTTTCTTGTGATTTAGAAACCCTAGCTGAAATCACATCATGACAATGCTTTATCCTCAGTAAGACATGATATCTCAGCCTTGGCACTACTGACTTTTTGAACTGGATATATATATTTTTTTTTTTTTTTTTCTGAGGTGTCCTGTGCATTGAAACATATTTAGAAACTCCCCTGGCTTCTAGCTGCCAGATGCCAGTAGCACTTCTCCAATCATGACAATCAATCAAATGTCTCCAGATATTGCCACCTGTTCACTGGGGTACAAAAGTGCCCTCAGTTGAGAACCACTATTATAATGTATAATAAGTAATTATCTTATTCTTCCTAAATGGGAGATTCAAACAATAAATAGCTACAATTTCTATATTCCAAAAATATAGTAATTAGCATTTTTTTAAATTGTATAATTATATTGCATTATATTCACATGAGAAAATATTTATTTATATTAGCTACCCAATTTAAAAATGAACCTAAACAAAATACTACAAAATAGAAGTTTAATTCTAAAGAGGTAAATTTTATGTTTTAAGTATATTTATCAAGCACATTCATTTTATTTAAATGTTGTTGTTTTTAATGAGAAACTAAAATATAACAGATAATTTTATCTTCAACAAAACTACTTTTATCTGTTAGATTCCTCTTCTCAATGTGACCATTATTCTTCTAGGCATGCAAGTTTTTGAGCCTACTTTTTTTCCCTCTATAAAATATGCCTAAAATCCACTCTCACTGAAAAGCACAGTGTCATTTATTACTTCCCTATCCTTCCAAAGCCTTCATCACTTCAGGTCTATGAAACAATAAATACATCTGGCCTCTCTCTGTCATCTCCAATCTATTCCATATAAAATTTAGGATACACATGTCTCTTAAACATATTTCATTGCTTTTATACCTTACTGTTAATAACACCAAGTTCAAAGTCATCATGCTTAAATTCAAGATTCTTAAATTGGACTCTACTGTCCTTAATTTCCAATGTCTCCCAATGTTCGTTCTTCACACCAATCAAGTAAGTCTCCTCACTAGTTGCATGCTTTCATTCTCTTCCAAGAATAATTTCAGTCATCCCCTCAATGTACACTATCTTCTCAATCTTTAACAGAAAATCTTAGATTCCCTCTTCTTCAAGTCTTGATCTTCCTCTAATGTTCCAACTCACATAGTAGTTATATATTTAAAACTCTAACACTGCTGTGAAATCTTATGAAATCAGGGAAATGGGGGTTGAAGAGGTCATATACAACGTAAATTATGGTAAAATTTAATCATTCCAAAGTGATTTTAATGGTTTCAAAGAACAGGATTAATAATTTCATTTGTCCTTCTTGCATCTTCAATTGATGAATGAAGTAAGATCATGCTTTTCTGATAATGTCTCTCACTGTGCTGCGTAGATCTATGAGTCACAGAAAAAACCTAAAGAAATATTTCATAATTGATTGGCAAGCAAGTAACTGAAGGCATAACTCAAGGCAATGGAAATGTTGCAAAATTGAGAAAATAAAAAAGATCAAGATGGACAAATATCAGTATGATTTGTTAACTATTAGTTAACTATTAGTTAATAAATAGTCACTACTAAAAATTACAATGTAATTGGTAGTTAAATAGTTATAAAAGACTCTTAAATTTTGGCAATGTATATAATTTTCAGAAGTTTATGTGGCATTGTATCAAACGGCATTAACATTTTCTCATTTTTCTTATGATTTTATAAACTTGTTTTTTAAAAAGTAGAATCTCAAAATAAACTTTCTGCTTATTTATTTATTCTGTGTAATAAACATACTTGAACATTTTACGTTTTGTTTTCTCTTATTCTCCTCATGTCTATTGATAATAAACATAACAATTGTTAGTTAAATTGTACATTCTTTCAGATGTCTATCACTTTCCATAGTTAGAAAAAAGAACTATGTCTATACATTCAATTAAAAATATGTGTAAAAAGATGGATATCCATGTCTATAGGTTTGTTCTTTATCCATTTACAATTTTAAAGTTTTACATAATATTTAGATTTCCAAGAAGGCAATTGTATTGTATATCAAGCAATACAACATAATAAACAGAAGTGATTTTTCCTAGAGAAAAAACTGTACTGAAACAAAAAGGGACTATGTTCCTAAATTCTCCTCTATGTTTTTTATTACTTTCAATGAGTTTTGAAAAATATAAATAATCTTATCTTCTTGGTGCAGTTTTTGCAATTTCCCTGTTTTGAGAGGAAAATAGAGTGGGATAAAAAGTTCTTTGGGAAAAGGAATGCAATGAAAACTTGGAGTGCAAGCGGTGGTGGTATTGCAAGAAATCCTTTCCACTGGATTTTGTCTACTAGGGAAATCAAGTTTTTTTTTCTCTTTTAATGGATTTGATTAAAAAAATAGAAATTCACCAAACACTAAATATTATTTTTTTAAAATTTTTAAATTAGCAATCTATTGATTTTGAGGTTTGTGATTGATTCATCTGAAAATGATGGTTTAATTACCTTCAGCTTGGGAAATTTATTAAGAAAGTAACAATGAAGAAGAGTTTTGGTTTGTTTCCTAAGAAACGATTTGTGATGTTGGAGATTATTTCACTACAGTAAGTAAACCACAGACAAGCAGAATAAAAATTAGAGAAGGTGGTCTTTTGTAAACTCATTTAAATAGAAAGTTACTGCTCTCTGCCAGATTTGACCAAATCGGTATCAAGTGTTTCTCTCACCAACCTCAACCTCTCTCAGCTCTTAGCCTTCATTTTGCCTTTTCAGGCAATAACCCTTAATAATTACTTGGACTATGCCACAAGGGGCCTATAAATGACAAACTTGCTGACTGAAAGTATGCACTTGAGCTGGAATTCTCATTTTTATTTGTCATCTGTTTAGTTTTTATAGGAAAAATATAAGAGCCATCATTTAAGGAGAACTTATTGCATGCTAGCCATTGTGCTGATACTTTGCATGTGTGGTTTCATTTAATCTTTAAAATAGTTCTGTGTCTGACACATGATAAAGACCACATACCTTGGGTGAACTAAAATTGAATTTGATTTACTAAGCATAGGATACAACAGTGGCCTAAAAGAAAAGGTGTCTGCTTACTGATGTCAAGTAATTGCTAGTAAGAATTAATTTTGAAATAGATTTTTAAAATGACTGACTCAGCTTCCACCAATACATGTTAAATTAAAGTTCACTTGAATTCCCAAGTATGTGTGAATCCTCTTCTTGCATTTTACAATAATGTTTAGAAAATATACTTCCATGCCATAAAGCTCTAAATAAAAAGAAGTCAGTATAATTAAATAATACTGTGGATAAGAAGATTAAAAAGGAAAAAGCAATAAGTATATATTGATTGCAATTTTAAAAACCCATGATTCTATTGACCATACTTACTAAAGAGAGAGATGCCCAATAGCAAATACGAAGCTAGAAATTTCAAATGCATAAATATTTTCTTGACAGGGACAGTGGTCAAAGGAGACTTAAATATAAAAAATAAAATAAAATAAAATATCTTTATTTGAAATAAAGATATCTTGCAGTAACTCTAAGTGTGCTGTTAGAGCCATTTACCAAAACAGTTTTTTAGGCAAGAGTATATGACAGTGCATTTCATGATGAAAATGTGTGCATATGTGAGTTTGTATATGCATGTACACATGTATACATCATACTCAATACAACCACACACATATAAATATGCAAGATGTTTATAAATAAAAGCAGACTTGTTTTATGTAAATGCCAGCATCAAATTTGTTTTACAACAGGAATTTTTTTTTTACTTTTTAAACAAAACTATAAACTTTTAAATGGGATTATTATAAACCTATACAACACTTGAGACCAGCTATGTTAATCATATTTGAATATATATGTGTATATATTTTACTTTTCAATATCAATACAATTTTCAATCTTTTATAAAAATAATATAATTAAATATTTCAAATGAAAAACATGGAATTTTGAGTAAAATATTTAAAAAATTGAATTTGTGAAGTACATGCTGAAAGATTATATCATTGTTCATATATATTTTAGACTGACATTTACTGCCTATTGTTTGCTTCTTAGAACTATACACAAATAATTTATACATAAACTCATTTTTATAGAATTATTTGAGACTTCTGACTTTCCTTAGTACTTCCTTTCATATTGATTTTTGGTAAATATTGCTGGAAAAATCTATTGCAGAATTTACTGAAACACCCACCTCATAAACCATTAGCATTTTTACAGATCAAGGAAAGCTTTGATTTAAAATAAATAAATAAATAACTCTACTAGTTTTCTTAGTAATACAATGATAATAGCAAATGTAGGGTAAACAGAACAGGGAAATCAAAACATATTTTGTCATTACTTACTTTCATAATGAATCTTGAAACCATTATTGGAACGACTGTTGTCTGTTGTAAATAGAAGGTATATAAAGTTACTGCTACTAAATAAAAACTGGGGCACTTGGGTACCATTGTAAGATCCAAGCAAGGGTGACAGAAGATTTGGCCCATCATGAACTTCTAGAACATCATAATTCAGTTCAGTCTGAAATCTAAGATTAAGAGAGAAACACACAAAAACAATAAATAGAGACACATGTGAAAACATGTGTATTAGAATAACGCTATACAGGAAAATAATGTTTGAAATTGTTATTAAAATTTTTTTTAAATATTTACCATTTTGATATTATAATTATCTTTAGTTTATCTAATATCTAATATATCATTTAAGGCCCATCATTTGTGTATACCAAAATTATAAGCTCTCATTTTTATAAAAAATTATTGTTACAATGTATGTGTAATACTTTCATAAATAAGATTTCTTTCAAATGTTATGGATTATCCTCAGTAAATAAATGGCCTGTTAATTGACAAAGTATATTTTTGGAGTCACTTTGTTGCCTCCCTCATTTCTATGGAAAACTATATGATTTACATTTATTTCCAATAAGATAATTATATTCTAATATTAATGGTATATAGATTTCAAATCTGACACCTGCTTTATATGATTTTTTGATGAATCTATTTTGGCCATTAAAAATTTTTAATAGTTTGTATTTAAAAACAGCATTTCTAACTATAAGTAGGTGGTGATAAACAGCAGTTCTAATTATAAGAAAGTAATAACTAATGATGATGTATTTGATGCTAAATGCCTAAAGCTCTGCTAAATACTTTGTCTACATTAATTTCATTAATCCTTCCACTAACCCTGTAAGGTAGCTCCTATTGTTTTATCCACTCTGCAGGTGAGAAAACTGAGGTCTTCAGAACTTAAATACTATTATATTTTCTTAAATGGTAAAGGTAGACCTCAAAACCAAGTCTCTCTGGCCTTAACCACTATACTATGCTGGACAGTTTTATCATTAGATACTTGGTGGTGGTTTGATTGCTGTTGTAAATTTTTTTATCGTAGTATTATTTTACAAATTACAATAGCACAGAGCTACTTTTAACATGCATAACAGATATATTAATAAAATTTCATTTTGTATTCTTTCCTTGTACTTCAAGGCTATAGCACATTCCGAATCTTGATCAGAGATCAAGAAGAAACTTTACATAGACTCATGAAAAACTGAGCATCGTATTCCCATGCTAATGGTGATTCTGCAGCCCAGGAAATTATTTTCCTACTTTCACCAAGGTTTTCCTGTACATCCTTTAGTTTTAGCTTAAATATGCTGACAGGAAGACCTCTCCCAACCTCACAGTGTAGTTTAGTTCCTCTGCTATATTACCACATTTTATTGTGCTTTCTGTAATACTAATCACAGTTGTGTTTGCTTTTTTGACAAGTGTCTTCCTTAAGAGTCTATAAGTTCCATGAGGTCAGGCAGTGTCTTTGTCAATGCTTTACATACAGTACATAATGAAAATTCCTTGGATAAATAAAAAAAAAGAATGTTTTAAAGACAAAAATATCATTATTTTTCTGTAGGGTAGATACAACTTTACAAAAAAGTGCTCAATATAATTGGATGTTTCTTTATTAATCATGTATTTTCACCCATTGAAAATGCACCTTATAATACATTTTCAGTACTTTATTTCTCTAGTTATCTCCAGCACACTTTAAAAAATAACATTTAGTTTGAAATACCCACTAATTTTCAGAGCATAACTTTTGCTATCATACCTACCAGTATTTTCCAGTATTTAATACAAGATTAACCCACATTATTTCTCAAAACTCAAACAAACAAAACAAATAAAACTCAAACCTGGTCAAAAAATTCCTAGAATTAACTGAATAAATTAAAAAAATTAAAAACTTTATTTCAATCTATCATTGATATGATATATATATCATATGATAAATATTGATATGATCAGTTACATTACTGTGAACATGCCATTAAGAGTAGTCACAATTAAGTATACAATTTAATCCTATTTAAAAAGTACACTTGAAATATTATTTAATTTGTATCACTACAATATACTTACTAAACTACGAGTTTTGTAAGTTTATCTTACTTCTAATTTTGCAACCTGGAATATATTGCATTTGTCTAAAAATTTTTTTCAGTAATATAGTGTAGAGGAGGAAAGATATAGGAACACAGGAAGTCCTTTAAATAATTAGGCATTGCAAATCCATTATTTGGTTGCTTTTTAGTCAGTCTATTGTGAATATTGAAATTGGAGTTTCACTTTGATAGCTAGTTAGCTGATGACAGCCAAATTAAAATGCACAGAAGAGTCAGGGATTATTTTGAATTGAAACATAAAGAGATTTAATTCTTAATAGAGTAGCAACATTAACTTGTGATATAGAGAACATTGTTTAGAAGCAGTGAATCTTTGAAACGAAAACCATCACAGATTTGCCCTAAGGAGCTATAAAACTACATTATAATAAAAGGGGAAATGGGATAGGGTAACACAATAAATTGAATTTACTTTATTTTGTGTTTTAAAATAGTTGTATAAATTTCTCCTTAATTGCCTCAATCTAGTGTTTGTTCATGACATTAAATTTATTGCTTATGATAAATGAATATTATGGTACCACTAGGTAATATTAAAAACAAAATTGAATCTAGTCATTCAATTTTTGTTGTCTTTTAAAAACATTCTTGGTGTAATCCAAACTTGTTCTGACCAAGTGAAAATAGTCCTCATTAACTTAAAAATAGAAAAATGTATTCTCCAGAAGACCAATACTGAAAGCTGATGGTGAGGGAGCTGAGGACAGGAAAAAGAATTGAAAGACATGCTTTGGATGATTGATAGCAAAATGAGTTTGTCTCACCCAGAGTCAGAAGCTGTCACATATTGAGAAAATCTAGCAACTGTGGGAAGAAACAAGAACAATAATTTGTCTGCAGATCTGCAAATAAGATTTGCTATGTTTAGATATGCTAAGATGTAAATGGTGTTTTAAAAAAATCATGTATGTTTATTGGTATTTGTTTTCAATTTGATAGGAAATCATATTAAGATTTTATTGAATCAAGCTCTTGAGACAATCTTAAAAGACAACTAATGACTAATGCATTTGTAAATAATATTTTTTAGGTTTTTTATCTGCAGATCAATTCTAATTAATTGCTACATTTGAGAATATAAAAAAATCTGCAAAGTAGCTACGCCACCATCTTAATTACACTATCTGATTTTTTTAAAGTTTATTTTCAACCAATTTAAGTTACTCATGAATAGCTCATGAAAGCAAGTGACATACTTTGTAATAAATACATTTCATGACATGGAACCAACTTCTACAAAAATATTCTCAGAATGAGGGGAACTATTAAAGAGTTGGCAATCAGTATCTTTAAAAGATTTTGGCTGGAATTAGCTGAGTTTCAAGAGCATAGTATGCATTAGATACTTCAGAAAAGATATTCTGTTTCTCAAAACAATCTTTAGAGAAAAATAAAGCACCAGACATTATAAGGTCACTAAGCAAGAAAGTGGCAAACATACATATGCCTGATTTCAAAATGTCTATTTCATGCCACTAACCAAATGCATATTTTTTAACTTGATGAAAAACCTTGCTCATTCCTTTGCTACTGAATACTCCTCATCATGTGATAGCTTATACGGATTATGTCAAAGGAACCAATTTTCGCACAAAGCACATGGACTATGGACAGCCTTCAAGCAAAATCTCACATGCTTAAAAGGCCTTTATGAAAGAAGATATAGAAGAAGATATTCAAATAATTTTTCCATCAAATAGCTCCAGCTCAAGAATCTTATGGGCTTACATTGTGCGTGAGGGAAGGCCAGACAGAGGTCTCAAACTCAAAAAGAAAATTTCAGTTTAGAACATTTAAAAGAATTTGGGACTTTATTTCATTTATATAAAGTATTATTCAAAAGAACTATATTAACATGGCTGTGCTCAGTTTATTCTAAAATACTGAAAATCCCACTGATAAATTCTTAAGGCATTCTAATTCCTGATTCTTCCAATGTTTGGACTAATTAACAAGGAATAGTTTTAAAAAATAATTGATATAAAGGAGGTGAAGGCGCCATGAGGTAAGTAATTTACTTGAGTTGGTAATTTAGGGATGAAGAAATGAGGCAGAGTTGACAAATCTTGTAGAGAAGCCAAAATCTTTTTAATTTGGGAATCATTCCTTACTCCAGTCCTGTTCTGGTTCACCTACAGGACTGATTATTGTGACTGTGCATAAACTCTAGTATTGAAAATCACTTTTCAATTTGACTTTCTTGCTTCTAACCTAATTTAAAAGATTTGTGTCAAGATAAACAGATAAATCAACAATAAGAAAGTAGCAGAATAAAATGTACTAAGTAACTATATTTAGAGAAATTAATTTAGGTTTTTGTCTATTTAACATTTTACATCTCATAAAAATGGCTGGAGAAAGTTCATCTGGAAGGTAAATTTGAGAAGGTCTACCTCACAATATAGTCTGTACAGTACACGTAAATTTACTTTGGAGAATTCTAAAGATATCTAAAAAAGAAAGCTAAGCAGCAAAGAGGCCCTTGTTGGCCTGTTGGGAGGGACAGAAGATACATGTCTGGAATTTTAGACAGAGAAAATAGTGCCTTCGAGCAGAAGTCTAAACTCAAAAGTCAAAGTGTGGATGGTCTAACATGCAGGCATTGCTTTGTAATCAAAGTGCTTCTCAAAGGGGCAACTCGAAGTAGTTTACTGGGGGCTGAAAGATACCAGTTGTTTATTTAATGATGATTAAAGACTCTCCTTAGCAAACCAAGGGATGCTTTTTAACATAATAATGCTTTTTGTGTTCCTAAAGCTTAAACTAATTTTCTAGTAATATTATTTTAGGCTTATGTATTGTAAACTGAACATAAGAAAAGGAAAAGATAATGTTATTTTAAATGTTGCCCACATTTCTAGTCATCTGGAAGGTGGGGAAAGGGTGAATTCTTCATAAGAGAACAAAGCTTTTTGTTTTAGGTGGAAAAAAATCTTGATAAGCATGTTTGGAAAAATAGACAATATCCATGCCTGTTCTCCAACATCACCCAGTTGGGAGCTTGAGGAAACAATTAAATGGCTTTGCATAATAAAGTAACAGGTATTTTGAGACTTACCCTGCTATATAATGGAGGGGGGCACAAGGGAAGGGGGAACATGGGTTAAAGATCCTAGATGCTAAAGAGATTAAAGATAGACGAGGTTCTGAGATAAGAGAAGGGACCAGAGAGACACATGCAGGTATTCCTGTGATGAGGATTATCAGGAACATTTAGAACAGTGAAGGCTTATTCAATTTTAAGTTATACTGGACTGTGCAATAATCCTCTTGGGTTGTCCCTGGTTTTATGGTTTTTGTGAGAATGAAGGAAAATGATACAAATAAGAAGCAGAGAAATATTGAGAGAGAGGCAGAAGCCTCTCTCTCTCACAAGTGGGATTATTCTAGGAGCAGGATTCAGAGCCAGAAGTGTACTCCCAGAAATTCTCTGAAAATTTAAGGAGGGATTTGACTTCCCTCCATATGTGGGATGTGGCTCAAGTCTTTTTATTCATATACTGAAGGATAATGACTGGTGAGAACGATCTGGCTGACAGATGCTACAAACTATACAAATACAATAAAATGTGAAAATAACACATTTTTAATTACCTCCACATAATAATTCCTGATACAAAACCATGTTAAGTCCAAAACAGGAAATACTAAGATGATGTACTTGAATATAACATTTGTATTCATTAAAAATATACAATAGATGGACAAATATGCTTATCCTTCAGATGTAATGCTCTAAATATAGCAAATTTAAAAATATGAACTAAATCTCTGTTCTAGTTTCCCAAATCAATGTAATTTTTAAAAATTATTTAATGATATATTTGATTATAGTATGCTATAATGTGTATTCCAAACCTAACGAAATTCTGTTAAATAAATTAAGATTGGTTAATTTGGGTTCTACATTTATGAAGCAATGATATTTGATGAAGGTCTGATAATGAATAAATATGATGCTTTTCAAGCTTTCTAAAAATTGCTATGACAACACAAGCCATGTCAACCACTGAAGAGAGGATATTGGTTTTAACATAACAGCAAAACACCCCTGCTAAATTATTCTAAGTAAAAACTTTTTAAAAATGTGTAGATAATTACAGTGGGCTGAATGATGTCCCTAAAATTCATGTGTTGAAATCTTAACCCTCGGTAATTCAGAATGTGACTGTACTTAGAGAAAGGGCCTTTCAAGGGCTAATCAAGGTAAAATGAGGTCATATGGGAAAACCCTAATGGTATATGTCTGGTGTCCTTATAAGAGGAGGAGATTAGGATACAGACACACACAAACAGAAAACCATGTGAAGACAAATGGAGAAGACAGCCGTCTACGAGCCAAGAAGAGAGGCCAGAAGAAACAATCTTGTTAATACCTTGATCTCAGACTTCCAGTCTCCAGAACTGTGAAAAAATAAATGTGTGTTGTTCAAGCCACCTGGTCTGTGATACTTTGTTATGGCAGCTCTAGGAAACTAATACAGTCATAGTAAGGTTGTGTAGGTCATAGTAAGACAGGATTATCCCATATGATGTTTAATACTTTACACCTGTTTAAAATATAATCTATTTTCTTCCATGCAAATTTTAACATTAGCATGGATAAATTAATTCAATGAAGGACCTCTTGAGTTAGGGAAGAATCACGTTAGGCTTAATCATTAGGCCATAAATCAAAATATTCTGTTGTATTTATATAATTATTATATGTATCCAATGCTTAAAGTGGTTTTTAAAATTTGTTTGTTTTTTAAGAAAGGAGTTGGGAGATGAGGTGGGTAACAATATAATTTGGAAATTATGTAGGTAATTCTATTCCTATTTGTGAATAGGGATCCAATAATAAAGTAGAAATTTCACTTTTAACTTTTTAAATATTCAATATTACAGTCTTTCATGATATAGATTATTTGATCAGTAATACTAATTTTCCTAGAGGAAAAAAAAGTCACTGTCTAATCATTAATACACACTGACTTGACACAGCCATTTCAGAAAAACTTGTAGTATTGGTATACAGGTAGTGTGCATAAGTGCTTAGGCTGCAATACAGTATCCATTGGAACATGTTCACAGTACCTTTGCCTTTTTCAACCCAGCAGAGCAGAATCCACAAGCCCTTCAAAACATAGGACAACTAAATTCATTAAGTTAAAGGTCACATGTTCATATCTCAGTAGTGTACATATATATATAAAGCAAAAAGGTCGATCTTGCGTATTTCAATAGTACTGATACAGCATTAAACAAATAAAAAATTTACTTGAAAACGGGCTGTAAGGTTAAAAGGTGGCAAACAGTTTGAAGTCTATAAAGCACAACAATTGATGATTACAATAAAATTAGACATTGATTTGGTAAATTGAACTAAGAATGTCAACGATTTTTTTAAATAATATTTTCTGTAAAAGGTAGAAAAAATATTTGCAGAGACCTTTCAAATGTAATTTTGATAGAGTGTCCTGGTTCAGCCTCAATCACCCACTCACAATTCAAAGAATCTTTATAATATCCTGGCCATCCTGGCGAGAGAATCACTCCACTGGGAGCTGAAAAATGGCCACCACATGGAGCTGAAAAACAAGATCAGAGAACAAACAGGAACTAAACTTTTAGAATAAGTTACAGGAATTAATCTTATACTAACTATTATTTTTAAATGAGTCTCTGCATAAGCTTATTAAATGCTAGTTAATACTATTTTGGAAAGTAAAATGCTTCTGGTCAATTACTTCTGTTATTAAATGATTATTTTCCCAAAAGATGTAATTTACTTTAAAATACGACATAGCTACACTTAGCATATTAGATAATAAACTGATCATCCTCAAGTCTCCAAATGATATCCTTTAAATGTATTCTCTTGTCTCCATCGTCATCTTCATCTTCAAAGCTTGAAAAAATATATAAGTTGTTAGTTTTAATTTCTTTCTCTTTCATTTTCTGATTATGTCATCAAATCCTGCTAATGCATCCCACACCCGGTCTAAAACTGTGAGTTCCTTTTTTTCAGAATGGCTACTACAATTTAGGCCTTTATTGATTCAGTATGTTATTTCTCATCTGTTAATTTATCTCTTGCTTCAGTTCAGCTGTCAGAATAATGTCCTTCAAATTATAGTTTCATTATACTATTTCCTGGACATGTATTCCCTTTCCTAGACATGTATTTTGATCTCTTTTCTTTACAACATCAAATTTAAATTCTCTCCTTACCATTTCAAGTATTTCACCCTCTGTTTTTCCCTAAACTTACACACAATTCAAACCACAATGATAGCATTATAGTTCCAAGTTAAGTACTGAAGAGATCATTTTACTGTAAGCATCTCATTTTGGAGATGAGTAAACAAAGTTGCAGAGAGAGCAACTTGCCAAAGTTCACACGGCTTGAAAGTCTCAAAAGCAAGTTCAAGACAACTTTTGAAAAACAGAACCTCAAAACTGTTCTTCCATTATTTCTTGTATTGGTAAACAAAACCATCTTCCATCCACTTGCATAAACCAGAAAGCTAGAAGTATTTATTTTTCATACTTCCGTTATTCTTTCCATTTTCTCCCATATCCAACCCATTCTCAAGCTCAATTTTCTTAGCTCTGCAGCTTCCATCTTTGTTTTAATTACCATAATCTTATTCCTGGAGTATGAAAACACCCTCTAACTGGTCTTTGCATCTACACTAACTATCCTCCACACCGTAGTCAGAGTGATTTTTTTTTTTTTTCAATCCACACATCTTACTGTGCCCTTCAATGGCTTCTTTCTGTGTTGACAAATAAGGCCCTGCAAAATCTAGCTACCGTCTGCTCTGTAGTCTAAACTCGGAACTTCTCACATTCACTCTGCTGCCCAGCTACATTAGCCTGCTCTATGTTCAAGAAGTAAAAACAGAAAAAAAGAATTGAGCAAAGGGTATTTGAGATATTACAATTATTAGAAAAGAAAAAAAAAAAGATTACCTGTATATTAGATCAACTTTTCAGCACATTAGAGACTATTCCCAATGATCACTTCATATTTTTATGTTTTTAAATATTTCAATTTAAACTCTCTCCTATGTGTTTACATTTTTCTTTTCTAACTTGTTTCTTTCTGTTTTACAGAATTTCTAAAATTTGTTGCTCTGGACACTATTTTTACTTTTATTTATTTTTCAAATAACTTGATATAAACCAAATAAAATAGTAAATATTTATAAATTGGCCTAAGAATTAAGTATTACTATAAAATGTACATTTGTGTAAAATATATTCTATGTGAAATTGACAATAGTTATTTGTATGAGATAAAACTTTCATAAAAAACTAAATTTTCTTCTTTAGTAGAATTTAATTTTGTTTCCTAAAAAGCTTTCAAAGTAGGCCAGTTTCATGAGGGTTATTTACTCTTCCTAGTTATGATGATTCATAATTAGGTTTCCTGTGGGGTTATGTATTTCAAAAATAAAATTATGTGCATAATAGTTACTTAAATTACCATATTTTAAAAGACAGAGCTAAGGATTTTTGTGAGAGAAAGCCCTGAAAATATGGAGCATTTCTGACAGAAATCTTTATCAGGTCATCAATTCATATTGTTCCAGGAAAGTGTTTGTGCATTCAGGCTAATCATCATTAAAAGAGGTAATTAGTCATAAAATTAAAAATTGAGTAATGTGCCATAAAAGATTAAAAAATAAAGTACGGAGAGACATTTTGACTGGCTCCTCAGTCCAAGGGCCCTGCCTGAGGGAGGCAGGGTGAGGAGGGGGCATTAAAGATGTGGTCACTATCTGTGTCCTGAAAAGGCTTTCCTGAGTGGTGACACTTCTAAAAACTTGGTCTTCTACTTAGCTAGCAACATTTTCTGAAGTAGTTTCTTTCTCCCACTATAGGGTTGGGATACTCCAAAATTATTATTCCAAAAATATAGGAGCAGACTCCTCAGACGATAGGAAGCCTAAGCAGTGAGAGACACATGTTCATACGAGTCACTCAGAGAAAGCCTTACGATCAAAGTCACTATCAGACATGTGGCAGGAAAATGTGCACATGGAGAAGCCATGGTGTAGCCACAGAAGAGCATCAAGTGGACAAAATGCAGGAAAAAAGGAGAGACCAAGTATAGAGAAATATTCAAGATGAAAAAAAAAACTGCTGTAGAAATCTGCCCAAAGTAGATATCAGTATAAACATACACACATATATAAATGTGAGCTTTACAACAAATACCTAATAATAATATTAACAGAGATGGTGTTTGTAAAGAGACATCTGTCTGCAATATGAATAACAGTACAAGCAGAAAGACAAGTTAGTTGTCTAAGCCTTACAATTTTGCTCTTTCTATGTTTTGCCTATGTTATTTAATTAATAATTTTCTTTAAATATACACACTTTTATTTTAACTTAAATGACACCTCTTGACTTGTCATAAGCAAAAATATCCATTAAATTAGAGATTTCATGTACTAGTTATTTTTTCCCAAAATACCTGAAAATAAATATGTATCTATTGAAATTTAAGAAATGCTTATACATTTAACACCTGAAATAGGCTTGCATATCTCCAGGTGTAAAGGTACTACCCTTTAGGAAAGATTTCTCTAAAAGACAATAACTATCTCTGGCTGAAAAAGAAACTTGAAATACATAGAAAGCAAAAAGAAGACCAAGACCATAATTAGGTATTCTTAAAGTCCCATTAATTCATTCATTTATCATGTATTCATTCATTTTTCAGTTATTTAATACACAATTATGTGTCAGGTCTGTGTCCTGTGGCATTTGTACTACTTCTACTAAATAACATTGAATGTTTGCTATGTGTGAGGCACTGTGCTGAGAAGTCGCCTGGATTACATAATACTCAAAATAATCCAGCAAGTTTGGTACATTATTATAGATATAAATACCAATGCATAAATAATTTAAATAATTTGCATTTGAGCTACCAAGGATTTGAACTGAGGCAGTTTGACTCTAGAACCCTCTTTTCTAAAGTCATTAAGATACTCTTCCTTTCCTCATAGTGCCCATGGTGCAAAAAGAAAAGTGTAAACAAAAGCAAAAATGCCATATGTTCTATAACAAAGATATGTCCATGGTATAAGGGGCCTGAATAGGGCATGAATAAAGTTTTCATAAAAGATATTCTGTTTAATTTGAGTCTTCAGGGATGAGTTTCTATTCATGAGTTCACCAGGAGGAAAGGGAGAGAGGACATTGTAAATTGAAGCCACAACATGTTGGAAGACATAGAGAGTTCAGTTAGCACAATGTTTTTGAGTAGTACTGGTACCTTTTTTGGGAAACCAAGAAGTGATGGAAGATGAATGAAGAAGAGGAGAAAAGTGCTGGGCATTCTACACACTGTGTTCTGGAAAATGAACCAAAAACAACTGAAAAAATTGTAGACAAAAGATACATATACATATATAGACAAAGAATAAGATGTTCATTTAAACGGAACTTGCACATAAAAAGGATTAGGGGCAATGCACCTGGAGTTTGGAAGATCACTTAGGAGATTGTTACGATTACCTATGAAAGGCATAATCAGATTCCAAAATAAATTGTACCTGGGAGGGGCTGAATATGAGGGATATTTAGGAAGTAGACTCAAAAGCATTTAGTGATGACATGGAAGGAGTGAGCAAGAGGATGGAGTCTAAACTGCTCCATGGGCCCCTGGCATGTGCAAAGTAAAAAACACAAAACAGGAAGTCTTACGTGGAAAGTTAATGGGATTCGGCGCTGAGGCTGAAGGGTCTGTGAAATATCACCAGGAGAAATAGAAAATAAAATATGGAGTTCCTGGCTACCTTAGGAGTCATTTTCAACACAGGTTGGTGTTAAAGCTTCATTGTACATGGAAGGTAAAGGTGAATAGAGGGGGGGAGAAAAGGATGGTTGAATATGCAAACTTTTGAAAAAATTTTCTTAACTTAATAAAATTAAGTAGGTATTGACAAATGCCAGTATATCGCTATATTTGGGCAAAGGCTGGGATGAACTATTTCTATTTGAGTCTTCCTCTGTCTGATGTGTGCGAATTGGGATAATTGTAGCTTGTAAAATAAATTCCTAGATTTTAGTGGTGTAACAAAATAATTCATTTTCCACAGCCCTCAGCTTGACTGAACTTTAGACAGGATTCTTCCTGATTCTAGAGGCCCCTCTCTGCCTCTTTTCATAGCATTTGCTTTAGAAAATTTGTGAATTCTTTCTCTGCCATTTTGAGGTGTAAATCTCCCACTCTCTTGCTAGTTTTACATCCCAGGAATGTCTTTCTCAATGACCTGGGAGTCATCCCTCTGAAATGTAATCAATCACCCCTATTTCCCAGTTTCTGTGGGAGGGTAGAGGTCCAGTTTCAACAAGCTCATGGTAACCACAAATAACCTAATCATATTGGCCAACCTCCCTCCTAACATCCTCCTGTGTCACTTTTCTACTAGCTCACTCCAGTGCTTAAAAACCCTCCTTCCCTTTCAGAGTAGTTGAGTTCAATCATTCTTCCCTATTGCATTAATCTTAAATAAAGTCTTTCTTGTTTGTTTAACTCTGCTGGTGAAATTTTTCTTTGACAAGGTGAAACTTTTCTTTGACTACTCATGAAACAGTACAAAGAGGTGAACCTATTGGCAGAATAGTCTTCCTTCTAATCGCTCAAGACGTAAGATGGCAAAGCTGCTACTATTTTTAACATATGACTTCCTACATTGCCTTGGAGGATATTTCCAGTTCAACTAGGTTTTCTGAACGGCTAGCCATTTTTGCCATACCAACTAAGACAGTTATAGCACTTTGCAGTTTAGAGTGTGCTTCATATACATTATTTAATTTGGTTCTTTTAATTATCTTGTGGCATAAAAATGCTGTTTTTTTTTCTTTTGCCAGTATTGCAGATGAAGAAAAATCACGAAACATATGACCCAATCAGGAACACAGACTTAGGTAGTGGTAGAGCTGAGACTCTAATTCGAATAATTAGATTCCAAGTTAGAAACTATTTCTGTGATAGATTTATTGAATTACCTTTCCAGGAAGGACATTTATTTAAGCACTTCTTACTCTCCTTGGCACAGGTTTAGTGAAAACAGAGATAGATGGAAGGTTAAGGGGATAGACTATTCAGTCCAAAGAGTTTTAATATAAATTTGAGGTTCTAAACACCCCATTTTAAGTGCTTCCCTTATAGTAATTTATTTATGATTTATTTATTAATTTAATAAACATTTATTTAGTTTTCACTACATATAAAATACTGTGCTAGCTGATAAAAATTTTTTAAAAATCTATATGACATTATACCTGCCCTCAAGAGACATAGACTTTCTATAAGAAAAACACAGCTAACATACTTGAGTTGGGTAGGTTGCCTGGAAATATAGAGGAGGGACAGATAACATCCCAGGGAAATTTGGAAAACGTTCCTGATGGAAATGTTGCCAGAGGAGAGCTTAGATTAAAAAATGAATAGAATATAGGATTAGAGGGAGAGGGATAGAATGAGCAAAGGCAGGAAGTGAGAAATACTAATCTCTATGGGGTCAAGTGGTTTTTTGTTGCTACAATTTATAGTTAGTGGGAGAGTAATAAGGGGCAGTTCATGAAGACCTTTTGGTTTTCTGAAGTGATTACTGCTTGCAAAGATTTTCTAAATTTGGGGACCCCCGGGGAACATGTTAAAATGCAGATTCCTAGAATGCGTCTCTAGTAGTTGTAAGGTAGGACCCAGAAATCTGCTCAGTTAACAAAACTCCCCACCGGATCCTTCAGATCTTTTATTATTTAGGCCTGAAAACCACACTGATAAAATTTAAGAGGATGTGGGTGGTCTTTAGCTTCAAGATTCTTCTGGATAATCTCTCAGGTTTACGGGATAAGGAGGTGATTTGGGTATGTTTGTGAAATACAGGTTGCTGCTTCTCTTGCCCTCTTTTGTAGCAATGAAGACAGAGCCCATGAGAAATATAAAGTTGACATAGTTCATTTATCCAGTTTTATTTTTCTTTTTTTTTTCCTTTTATTTATTTATTTTTTTTTAATTTTATTTTGTCGATATACATTGTAGCTGATTATTGCTCCCCATCACCGAAACCTCCCTCCCTTCTCCCTCCCCCCCTCCCCCCCAACAATGTCCTTTCTGTTTGCTTGTTGTATCAACTTCAAATAGTTGTGGTTGTTATATCTTCTTCCCCCCCCCCCGGTTTGTGTGTGTGTGTGCGTGTGTGTGTGAATTTATATATTAATTTTTAGCTCCCTCCAATAAGTGAGAACATGTGGTATTTCTCTTTCTGTGCCTGACTTGTTTCACTTAATATAATTCTCTCAAGGTCCATCCATGTTGTTGCAAATGGCAGTATTTCATTCGTTTTTATAGCTGAGTAGTATTCCATTGTGTAGATGTACCACATTTTCCGTATCCACTCATCTGATGATGGGCATTTGGGCTGGTTCCAACTCTTGGCTATTGTAAAGAGTGCTGCGATGAACATTGGGGAACAGGTATACCTTCGACTTGATGATTTCCATTCCTCTGGGTATATTCCCAACAGTGGGATGGCTGGGTCGTATGGTAGATCTATTTGCAGTTGTTTAAGGAACCTCCATACCATTTTCCATAGAGGCTGCACCATTTTGCAGTCCCACCAACAATGTATGAGAGTTCCTTTTTCTCCGCAGCCTCGCCAGCATTTATCGTTCATAGTCTTTGGATTTTAGCCATCCTAACTGGGGTTAGATGGTATCTCAATGTGGTTTTGATTTGCATTTCCCGGATGCTGAGTGATGTTGAGCATTTTTTCATATGTCTGTTGGCCATTTGTATATCTCCAGTTTTATTTTTCTAAGTCCTGAAGACAGTCTGTTATAAATAATTTTATATTGGAATGCTGCCTCGTTTCTGTGTTACTTTAAGCGGAATGGACAAATTCAAAATACTCAGTGTTTTAAGACATGTATGAAAGAATCAGAAATACTTCAGACTGTATTCAAATAAGATTATCTTGAACAAAAATGCCAAGCACTTCTGCTGTCCTGCAGCAGAAGATGCTCTTCCATCTGAGAAGTGCCACTTAGGTGCTCAGAAGACAGTTGGAGACTATGATAGCTGGGTTTTCATCGCAAAGCGTTTGCAGTAAGTGAATTAAAGAAGCGAGCATTCTAGCATTTTGGTCTGATAGATGACCTTTGTGTGTAGTTGTGGCTGATAAAACCTAGATGCCACCTCAGGGATTATCAGACAATGATAATTCCATTTATTTCCTTTTTTAAAAAAAATTTGCTTTATGGTTCTGGGTGTGTTAAGTAATAACCAACTTTATCTAACCTCAGCACACTGGAAAATGATTCAAAGAAAATTATGGGAAACAAAACAGGCTTGTATCTAGGATAAAAAAAGAAAGGTAGAAACACAGGAAGTAAAGGAGCATAACTACAGAGAAAGACTAGGCACAGTTCTGCACCTCCTTCCAGTTCCATAATCTCTTCTTCCCCTTCTCCATACCCATGTCCACGGACTTTAGGAGCAAAACCCTGAAGATGGCTGTTAAATTAGTTTGCCTTATGGTAGTTCTCCAGCAGACCTGGAATTTAATACTACTTAAAAAAGTAACTAAAAGAGGGGTTTATTTTTAGATATGAATATGTATATGTATGTGAACATGCATTCTGTCTATGAAAACCAAAAATCAGTTCTGGTTTATACATCAGATTGTTACTCTCATTGCTCAATCAAAAGAACTCTCTGCAAAGAAAATGTAATGTCTGAAAACAAGAAAGGCTTCCTTTCCTCTGAGGCTAACTGAGATTCAAGAAAAAACTCCTCATCTTCAAAGGGAAAGTTCATCAGGCATGAAAGTCCAGCCTTGTCTCCAAGCAGCTCTCCAGGGACTTCAGTCCCATCCTATTCACTCAAAGAATTCTCTCAGATTCTCCATTAGGGAGTAGGGAGGCTCATAAGCCGTAGTGACACGGTGAGTCCTCTGCTGAGGGCAAGGAAGTCCCTGCTCGAGTGAGCATTTTATGTAACATTCTGACATCAGCAGAGCAAAAACCGATGATCCATCCCTCCTTCCTTCCTTTCTTCTTTTCTCTCTTTATTTCTCTCTTTCTTAATTACTGCCTTCAAATATGCACTGCCAAATCTTCCTCTCTTTAAAAAACAGGTTTGGCAGATCCTCTTCCTTATCACTTTCAGTATTAAAAACCTTTGTCCAGTCTAAATTTAAACATTTCTCTCATTCCCTCCACCCACCTACCAAGATGCCTCTTTGTGTAGTGGCCAGAGAGACACGCAGGATGGGGAGGAGCGAGCAGAGGACATCTGGTGCTTGCTGATGCACTCGCCAATCACTTCAGCACTTGGAGTTGAGGTAAGGTCTCCTCTTTCCCACTTGTGATGGTAAACTTTAGGTGTTAACTTGACTGTATTGAAAAGTACCACGAAACCTGGGAATGCATTATTTTTGGGTGTGTCCATGCAAGTGTTTCCAGAGGAGATTAACATGTGTGCCTGGGTGGACTGAGTGGGGAAGATCTGCCCTCCATATGAGCAGGCACCATTCAATCCACAGGGGACCCAGAGAGAGCAAAAACAGATGAAAAGGTTGATCTCTCTATCTGTTAGAGCTGGAATATACTCTTCTCTCCTGTCCATGGACACCAGAACTCCAGGGTCTTCAGCCTTTGGGTTCCAGGACTCACACCAGCAGCAGTTCCCAGCTCTCGGGTCTTTGGCCTCGGACTGAGAATTGTATCATTGGCTTCCCTGGTTCTGAAGCTGTTGGACTTAAACTGAGCTATGCTACCAGCATCCCAGGGTCTCCAGCTTGTGGAGGACATATCACTGGACTTCTCAGCATTCATAACTGCATGATCCAATTCCCCTAATAAATTCCCTCTCATATATCTAAGTGCATAGTCTATTAGTTCTGTCTCTCTGGAGAGCCCTGAGTAATATAACACCTCATCCCCTTTCTTTCCCTTTTAGGTCCTTTTTTCTGTGGTGAGTTAGGGCTGGGGTGAGGTAGATCATGCTGACATAGTTCTTTCCTGGCTGTTGCTGTTTCCCTTGCTGAGAAACAGTGCCTTCCACTTGTCAGGTATTAAAAATGTATGTTCTCCCATGAGCAGAATGAACGAGTTGTTTGGAAAGGCCAGGTGTGGAGAGGGGTGGCCTCTCACTCGACGTTTTCCTCATTACAAGAGAATTTCAGCCTTTCTCAGTCACCTCCCTGCTCCCACCACGGGCAGTACATCCTATGGTCTCTTGCTGCATTTCCTTTACCTGGTGGCCAAGCCTGAGTACCTTCTTTGGTATTCACCTGATGCATAAGAAACTCACATTCTTCTTGACTAGCCAGATTGTTTGAACTAGACATCTCTCCTTCTCTCCAACCTGTTTGCTTTTCACCAATTTATTTTTCCTTATTCAACAGGCATGAAAGGGAGATCACCAAGTCTGCCGAGTAAGCAAATATCCACTTGGGGATTCTAGACTCTCTTTCACACAGGCACCTCCATTCTCTATGAGCCCGTCTCCTCTACTTGGCTTGAAGATAAGGAGACTAACATCCTTCTTCCCATAGGGAGATGAATAAAATGCTGAACAACTCTTGACTCCAACAGTTACAGATCGATAGATAGATAGAACAATAGATAGAAAGATTTATAGATCTCCTTTACTTTCCTTTTGCTGCTTATACAAATTGGGAATGGCATAACTGAAGTTATGACTGAGGTAGAAGAGTCAGGTAAGACACTCTTAAGCTCCTGAGGGGCTCTCTGGACTTCAATTATTGATGGAGGGAAACATTAGTACTTTTTTCTTTTTAGATGGGGGGGTCTAAGTTGCCAAGTCCAAAGCAGCAGGAAAACCTGTCTCTACACCTTTTTAGTCACGCATTTGTTCCTATGGTTTTCCTTATCAAGAAGGCTGCAATGATAACAATTTTTGAAATTATTGTGACGCTCCACTAGACAGGCGTGAATTTTCTTTGTCAGTCTTCACTCTGTATTTGAATTAAATCATCAGCTTTGAGCCAATATCATTCACCTGACTCTTCCAATGTATTTCATTAAATGTAATCCTCTTTATCTATAAAGCAGTCCAGTGAATGTGTTACATCCTAATCATATTCAAGAACATGATCATGTAATCCAGAAGGCCAATATTCCATTTCCATTTTTGTTGGGGAGATTGCCTAAGATCAATGGGGGCGTTGCTGGCTACAGTGTAATGGGCATGGGAGGCAGAGAGCCAGGTAAAAAGGAAGACAGAAGAAGTTAGCATATATGCATCAGAGCCTTCTGACACCCAGAGGAGAAATGATTATGAAGAAACTAATGGGTAAGCACAGGTGAACTGAAATATAAGCCATTTCTAAATTTAAATTACACATCACAGCATCTGCATGAGATTTGGGAGGGAAAGGCAAGGTACTACTTAGGGGAATACTACTGGGACCAAGTCTTTTTAGAGAAGAGTGGTATAGCACTTTGGCTGCTATGTTGAGAATAGAACTGCACAGGAAAAAGGGCAGAAGCAGTGAGACCAAACAGGAGGATTTTGCAGTAATTAAAGCCAGAGAAAATGGTTGCTGGATCAGAATGTCAGCGGTAGAGACAGTAAGAAGTTGTTGGGTTCTGAACATATTTCAAAGGTAGAACGAACCTTTTTTTTTTTTCTGATGCATTGTGCATGGTTTTGATAGAAAGACAGGAGTAAGGAATGACTCAGAGTTCCGGCCTGAGTTATGGAAACAATGAAGTTGTTATTAATAATGATGCAGAAACTCTGTGACAGTCATTGGTTTGGAGTGAACTGGGGGAGACCAGATCAGTTTTGGACAGGTTAAGTTTGCAATGCCTATTAAACATCTAAGTAGAGATATTGAGTAGGAAGTTGAATATATGAGTCTGGAAATCAGGGTAGAGAACTAGTCTGGAGTTGTACATTTGAGAGACAGCAGCATATATATGTTATTTAAAGTTAGAAACTGGATGAAAATCATGAACAGAATGAATGAAATAGAGTGGAGAAAATATTCAAGATCTAGCTCTGGGACACTCAAACAGAGATCACAGAGATGAAGAGAAGCCAGGAAGAGATTACTAAATGAGCCTGAGTAGTATATTTACTAAAATTAAATTTAATAAAATATATAATTTTTAGACTTGTCTAACTTATTTTTCCATGAACAGTGAAATAATTTTATACCTTGAAACTATTGAGAAAAATTTGATCTTAAAAAGTAATAACATGGATTTCAAATTTTATAACTAAACAATAACTACATTTTAACCCAACTCTCTTTCTTGGTCTGCAAATAAACTTCTGATCTTTTAGTCTACATGAATATAGTTCAATAGCATTTCTTTTTTAAAAAAATGGCATTGATCAGTGAATAATAAATTCTCATACTCAGGAACTGTTTCCTTCTGTGGCTGCAATAGAGATAGAAGACTTAATTTATGTCCAATTGTCTTTATGTTTAAAACAGATAATTCTAGATGACTTAGTGCTCACTGCTTGACACTTAGAAAAAGAACTTTCTTGTTTTATCCTAAGTCTCATGACATTGTATCTCTTTCAAGTTCTTTTGGGATGTGTTGGCTGGTTTATTACAGGTACAGGCAAGCATAAAAGTAAACATTTATATAGAAGAAATGCAACTCACAGAGTAATTTGAAAAGATATGCAAAAAAAAATTATCTCTTTTTTAAACAAGATTTTTTTGTTGTTTTTGGTGGCTGGCTGGTACAGGGAAATGCTTATTTTTGTATAAAGTAGAAAATGTGTTTACCAAGCTTCCAACAAGACAGAATTTCAACTGAAAACCATTAGAAAGGGAGGAACCAATCTTTCCTGGTGTCAGAGTATAGTAGAGTGGGTCTTCTTTTAATGTGAGTGTTACATATGGGGCAGAGAGGCTGAATACAAGTGAGCAAAAGTACACCTGTATACTGGAACTGGGAAAGAGAAAATAGTAGGGGAGAGAAGAAAAGCTTAGTGATGAGAGAACTGTGTGTGTAAATATAGGGAAAGAGAGGAGAAGAGAAATGATAATGATGATGATAAGTTTTACATGTAACAGCTACGTTGAATGGTGGGGAAGATATTTGAAAACATTTTCTGTCTATTTAACTGTGCAAAATTTGGAATGATGACATATAGATGGCAGAATAGATGATATGCAGTGTGGCTCCTCCCACCACTGATCAACTTACAACTGTTAATATTAATATTAATATCAACTTACAACTATTAATATTAAACAATTATTAAAAACTGCCATCTTGAGATCACTGGAGCTCAGGGAAAGAGTAGGAGAGACCTGTGGAGTTCACGAAGGTGTGCATGGCTATGGCAAGAGGGAGGAGGGATCACTCTAACCATTCCAAGCCCTGGCTGCTTACAGGGCTGGCATGGTACAAGGCAAGCAGCAGCTGGAAGCACACAGAGCAGTTACCAAGAGATTAACAATCCACAGCAATAACCTTTGCATGAAGCTACTTGGAATCTTCAGGAGAGAAGGGTGCTTCAGGGTGCACCATCCCATTTCCCAGGAGAGCGAAGCTACTAGCAAGCTTCGCCTGGATGAACATAATAGTGAGGAGCCACAGAGGGGAGGATGGAACACCCCAGAGGTTGGTGAGTCTTCACAAGGGACTCATACATGTCCTGTCCCAAAGGAAGCTTCTAGAGTACCAGGGAAGTGGGGTGGTTGAACCACCAGGGGTGCAGCACAGGCAACTGATCTGCTTTTAGATCAGTGGAGACCAGTCAGGGCAATAGAACTGCAAAAGGTGCAATTTGTGAGAAAGACTTAGTCCTGGGCTGGAATTTCCACACAGTCCAGTTGTGTTTGTGGTAACCTCACAAGATCCAGAAGTGACTAAAAGGCTGATAATTAAAATATGATCTACACACAGAAAGATTTCCCCAGTTTGAGAAACAGCAGCAAAACAGCAATTTAGCTCAAGTACAGAGCTCAAGTCCCAGTTCCCCAATTTGGAAGCTTCCCCCAAATTGGGAATTAACTATAGGACAGCAAATCAGTTCTAGTGTAGAGTTTAAGTGGTGGTGGTTACTATTAATCATCACAGTATGGAAAACAAACAAACAAACAAACAAAAAATCCCACAGACCAGAGACAAAATGCTGATATTAACTAGTAAAGGTCTAATACCACCAAAGAACACCTATAAAACCTAGAAGAGGAAGCCATTTCCTCAAATGGCCAGGCATTAACATAAAGATAAAAAGATTGAGAAAGAACAGAGAAATATGATACCACCAAAGGAAACAAATTACCAGCAATGGATCCCAAGGAACAGTGAATTTATGAAATGTCTTACAAGGAATTCAGAATAGCCTGTTAAGGATGTTTATGGAGTCACAAAAAAATACAGATAGAAAATTAAATGATACTTGGAAAATAACTCAGGAGGAGAACAAGAAACATGAAGAGAAATAGAATTGATTAAAAAAAACAGAAATTCTAGAAATAAAGAATACATTATCTGAAAGGAAAAACTCAATAGAAAGCTGCAACAGCAGACTTGATCAGAGGAAAGAATTAGTGAGCTCAAATGTGGGACTTATGAAATCATTGAATCATGGGAGCAAAAAGAAAAGAAAATAAGGAAAAATGAAAAAGAAATGCAGCAATTATGGGAATCCCTCAAGCAAAATAACCTCTGCATAATTGGCATACTAGAATGAAACAAAAAAGATAGAGACCTACAAAACATCTTTAAAGAAATAATGACTGAAAAATTTTCAAATATCAAGAAAGATGATAGTATCTAGGTACTGGAAGCTCAGAGATCACCAATCAAATTCAATCCAAAGAGGAACACCCCAAGGAATATAATCAAATTATTAAAAACCACAAGCAATGAGAGAATACTGAAAGTAGTGAGAGAAAATATACACATAACATTTAATGGAGCCCCAATATGTCTCTCAGGGGACTTCTCAGTAAAAACTGAACAGGCTAGAAGAGAATGGATGGTGTATTCAAATTGCTAAAGGAAAAATGCTGTCAGTGAAGAATTTTGTAGCCAGCCAAACTAATTTTCAAGTATAAAGGAAAATAAAGTCTTTCCCTGACAAACAAAAAATAAGGGAATACATCAATAGCAGACCTGCCTTACAATAAATGCTAAAGGGAATTTTCAATCTGAAAGAATAGCAAAAAAGAAAAGAGGGAGGGAGGCAGGGAGAGAGAGAGAGAGAGAAGAAAATTTAAAAAGTAAATCAATAAAACCAAAAACAACAAACAAAAAGATAGAAAAAAAACCCAAAACATTCAGAGGTACAAAACTCACTGGTAAAGTAAGTACACAGACAACCTCAGAATACTCCAATGTAGTAAGGATGGTGAATAAATCACATACATCTTTAGTATGAAGACTAAAGGACAAACCTAACAAGGAAATAACAAACACAGCAGCTATGTAAGAGATAGGGAATATTAAAAGATGTAATTTGAAACAACAAAATGTCAAAAAGCATTGTGTGGGGGGCGGGAATGATGTCCTAGCATAGAGTTGGCTCTGTTTTTTTTCTTTTGTCTTAGATGTTGAAGTTAAGTTGTTAATCTAAAATAATCTTTTATAACTATAATGTGTATTTTGTGAGACTCATGATAACCATAACACAAAAACTTGAGACATACTAAAATTAAATAGCAAGAAATTAAAATATACTGCTAGAAAAAAACACTGAACCACAAAGACAGTAAGACCAGAAAAAAGAAAAAAAAAAAAAAGATCTACAAAGCAACCTGAAAAAATATAACAAAATGGCAGTAGCAAGTATATAAATATCAATAACAGCTCTCTATATAAATAACAACTAAATGTAAGTGAATTAAGTTCCTCAATTAAAAGACACAAAGTGGCTCAATGGATTATAAAACAAAAACCAACAATACGCTGCTTATAAGAAACTCACTTCTGGAGTTCTCGTCAGGATGGCAGAATAGACGGTCCCCAGCGTCACTCTCTCATACAAATCAATCAATTTACAACTGTACAAATGTAACAACAGCCAAGCTGGGGCCGTTGGAGCTCAGGGGAAGAGGAGGAGAGACCTGCAGAGTCCATGAAGAGGAAGAAACCATGACGAGAGAAAGTAAAAACTACTTGGAGCATTTCAGGCCACAGCTGCTTTAAGGCTGGAGCTGCTGAGCGCATGGAGCAGGACCCAGCAGAAGCTGCAGCTATGCCATTTGGATGGAGTTGCTTGGAGGCATCAGGGGAGAAGCTGGCCTTGGTGGCCCCTGGGACAGCAAGACCACTAATAGGTTTCCAGTGGACCCACTCAGGAGTGAGGGGCCAGAGCAGCTACAAAAGGGGAGCCATTCAGAGGCCAGTGAGTCACAGCAAGGGACTGGAACAGGGCCTGTCCCATGGGAAGTGTTTGAAGCATGGGCAGTGGAAGAAACAGGTGGTGAGGGAGACAGGTCCACCAGGAGAACAATGGGACACAGCAAGGACAGCCGATCCACCCCACAATCAGCACAGGACCACTCAGATGAGACTGGTTGGGAATGCAGAATTGCATAGAGTGCAGTTTGATGAAAAGACTCAGGCCCAGATCAGAGTTTCTACACAACCCAGGTGCACTGGGTCTCTGGAGAGCTAGAAGTATCTCTAAGGTCAACCATTAAACCCTGAAATGCACAAAAAATCTTCCCTAGGGATATAGCAGCAAAACAGCAATTTAGCTCAAACACAGAGCTCAAGTACTGGTTCTCACAGGAAGTTCCCCCATTTTAAAAGTAAGCAAAGGACAAAAAATTAAATGAAAATGAAAACACTGTATAAAGGTTTTGCATCCAACTTAAAGAAAATCAAAGTAAAAATCTGTCATTTATCAGTGCTTCTTGAATACTTAGTAACAGTTCCTGAGTCTGCCTGAATCAAATCATACTAGACAATCGAGGCACCACCAGTGCCTCAGGGCCCACCACAGGACCTGAGACATGGAGCCAGGGATCAAACCACACACCCACAACTATGCACACTGCCAGCACCTCGGGGTGCACCCAGGGACCTAAAGCTTGTAGCCGAGGACTGGACCCCCACCCACATCCAGGCACACCACCAGCACCTCAGGGACCCGCCCAGGGGCCTAGGGCATCAAGCTGGGACAGTACCCCTTGCCCACAACCAGGCACACTACCAGCACCTTAGGGACCCACCCAGGGCATCGAGCCAGGGACCAGAACCCCACCCACAACTAGGCACACCACCGGCACCAAGAAGCATGCCAAAAACATCATCTCCATGGGGGTAGCCCACCACAGCCACCACGGTAATCACAGCTGCCATGAAAGTGGCTAGACATCACAACTGCTACGCAGATGGTCTGCCTGCCACTGGAGTGTTGACACAAGGAGAGTCACCAGCACAGACCAAAGAAAAGAATGGAATGTCTCTCTTCACAAAGCCCATTCCAGAGTGACAGAAGGAGCATTTACTCTATGATAATATTGGGGGACCTGAACACACCTTTCAGCATTGGACAGATCATCTAGGCAACAAATCAACAGAATAACCATTACTCTTTCAGAGGGAGAGAAGAAATCTGGGGTTATCAGTGGTGGCAGAGAGGGGAATAGGGAGAAATCAGCCAAGGGGCATAAAGAATAAGTACAATTTGTAACAATAAATATACTAGCAATATTGATTTGATCAACATGTTGACATTGAATCCCCAAAATATGTATAATCAATTATGATTCAATAAAAATTTTTTTTAAATTAAAATAAAAATAAATAATAATTCCTAATAAAAAAAATAAAATAAATTCAGTGTGGTTAGAACATACACACACGCACATACAAAAGAAACTCACTTCCTCTATAAAGACATACATTGTCTCAAAGTAAAGGGATGGAGAAGATATTTCATGCAAATGGAAGCCAAAAAAGAGGAGGAACAGCTATATTCATATCAGATAAAATAGACTTATAGCCAAGGAAAGAAAAAAAAAAAAAAAAGATAAGGAAGGTCATTATATGATGATAAAGAGATCAATTCAACAAGAGGATATAACAATTCTAAATGTGTACACACTCAACAACAGAGCACTAAGATATATAAAGCAATTATTATCACACCTACTGGGAGAGATAGAGTCCAATACAATAGTAGTTAAGAACTCTGGTACTCCACTTTCAGCAAAGGACATACCATCCAGACAGAAAATTAGCCTAGAAACATCAGAACTAATCTGTACTCTAGGCTGATTGGATCTCATGGACATTTACAGAACATTTTATCCAACAGTTGCAGAATACACATTCTTTGCAGCAACACATGGAACATTCTCTAGAACAGACCTTATGTTAGGTCACAAAACAAGTCTCAACAAGTTTAAAAAAACTGAAATTCTATCAACTATCTTCTGACCACAACAGAGTAAAACTAGAAATCAACAACAAAAGGAACACTGGAAATTTTACAATATGCTCCTAAACAATGAATGGTTCAAAAAAAAAATCAAAACGGAAATTAAACAATTCCTGGAGACAAATGAAAGTGAAAACACTGTATAGAAGTTTCGCATCCAACTTAAAGAAAATCAAAGTAAAAATCTGTCATTTATCAGTGCTTCTTGAATACTTAGTAACAGTTCCTGAGTCTGCCTGAATCAAATCATACTAGACAATTGAGCTATATTAGCAAGTAAATTGTTAGCAAAATTCTAGTGCCAAATGGTTAAAAAATAATAAACATGAACAAAATATCATTAACAGAAAGGGAAAAGGACATTGTAAAGACTATTATTTGAATAACGATTTAGCAGAGAATGCACAATTTAAGATAGAATGTTTCAGCTAGACTCTAGGTGCTAGAGGAATGGACTTAAGCAGTGTTACACAACTTCAAAAAAAGGAGGAACTCAAGAAACTTCTTTATGAAATAACTACTCTGGAAAATGGTGCTTAAGTAGGTCCAAAAGATGCCGAATTTCTTGAGATATATTGTGCTTTTTGAGAAGAGAGAGAGGTTGGTGGACGACATATGGCTTCTGAACACGCCCTGAGGGATTCATTACTGATCTTGGATTTCCACTATGGGTTCAAGACATTTCTATCTAGGAAGCTGCCATTTTCTAATGTTGATGAAAGGACTGTATAAGAGAATGGAAACACTGTTGTCAGTTGTCAATAATGTCATTCTTGTTTTGCTTATTATTATTGGTGTTGGTGTTATTAAGCAGAGAGATATTTATCTGGAACCATGTCTCTGTAAAACGTGGGAAAACCCACCTGACCCGTAAAAGGATAACCTGTTTCATCTAGCCTACCTAGTTCATTGCCATTATTTCCTTGCTCCTGTAAGCATTTGAGGTCATGATTCATACTGCCTTGGGCATTAGGTGCTATTTGTGAATTCCGATCCATCACTACCGCCATCTCGTGGCAGTTGGATTAGCCATCACGGAGGACATAAATACCCAGATGAAGTTCAACAGAGTGCAAATGTTGGAAAGAAATGTTCTGGCTATGTATCAAACTCATAGAAAAGGTTAAAAGCAAGATATCCACCGATGTATAAAAAGATTGGAAGATGAGAAGCACCTGCAACAAGTTCATGGAGAGTGACTTATAGACAATTTACCAAATAATCACAGACTAAATCCCCAATACAAAGGGGGTCTCATGAATCTGATGAAGCAAATCAGAGCGGAGAAAAAAAAGTTAATTATGGCTGTATTTAAGAAAGAAGGCCAGATGATGATAATGATATAATGATGCTCAGATTATTTGAAGTATGAATGATGAGGCAGCTGGCCTTCTTGGCTGGCCTCTTGGAGTTGGCCCTCAGATGGGTCTCCCAAAGCTCAACAGGTAATCTTTCTGATGAGTCAAATATTAAACCCTAACATTTGCCTTCTGTGTAATAGTATTGGTCACAAGGAAAATTCCGGTGACTAGACATCCTCTGGGATTTTACTGGTTGATTAAAGTTTCTAGGATTTGAGGGTCAAGGATGGCTCCAGTTTGCACTGCTTAGCATAGTAAAGAAAATCTAGTGGCCCAGTGCTCCCTTGAAATAAATAAATAAATAAAAGCATTATCTTACGTATGTTTCAGGAGACGCAAACACACATGCTTAGATGAAGAGAGAAATGAAAATATAATTATGTCATGAACTTTTCCCTTTTCCAAATTTCTTAGCACTTAACACTGGTAGAAGAGACTTTAAAGGACCTGATATAGATGAGCCTAGCAAATGCTTTCAGAGGCCCCAGAAAGGAATTTTGATCATACTACAGGAACAAAAATGTAGGTTTAGGGTTTGGGAAGAAAATTCCAAGGGAGAAGTTTCTTATGAGGAAACTGAATTTTAGGAGGGCTAAACTTAGTGAGGAGGTTCACAGATAGCCAATGGGGGTTGTGGACTGTGCAGAACAGAAAAATGAGCGAATGTGGGGGCAGCAGGGCTGTGAGGGTAGTGCAGGGCAAGAGAGGGAAAACTGTTTAAGCAGCTTCTGTGAGTGGGAAATTTTGGCAGAGAGAGAGGTAGAGGATTGTTAAGAAGTTTTCTATGTGACACATTATGAAAGTCCCTATGCCCGCCCATTAAAGGGATCTACAATAATCATCTGCAATATTCTTCATGGCTTTAGGATGTTTCTTTGAAGGAGACACATGCAGAGACTGGCTGCAGATAAACCCAGTCACATTCAGGTTGTACTCTCAGTGTGGGTGGAGGAGTCACCGACTGTCATTAAACTGAGTTAAGATGACAGTTTGTGGGATTCAAAGTGAAATAACTTCAATGCTGACTGCAGTAACTAATGCATTGTGTTTTCCATTAGCAGAACTGAAAGATCGCAAGGTTTTAAAAGGCATCTAATCTTTCTTCCTCATGGTGAGATTGAATCAGCCCGTTCTAGAGAAAGAAGTTCAAATTTTCAGATAGCCCAAATCTGTCCTTAGTTAATGCATCAGTGTTGAACTTCAGGTCAGTATATAAAATGTATAACCCAATTCTGTACAACAATTGTATTTAAGCTATCTAAAGTGAATCTAAATTCAGCTGTGAGATCACAGAATGGGAACACATTATGATATCATTTCTTCCTTTTGATCTGACAATCCTTATTTAACAACTATGGTGGATGAAAAGTTTCCTTTCACTTTTCTCAAAGATTTTCTACAGTTTTAGGATTGAGGACTGATTACCAGGAGTGGATCACTAATTTGCCAGTGTTTTGTGTGAAGCGAATAAAACACATGTAGAGAGTTAGTTGGATTAATCTATTAATCAGACCATGTAAATGTGCACATTTAAAAATTTCTTCTAAATGAAATGTTTAATATAAAGATAATAAAAAAGTTTTAGAGAAAGTATTAAGCATGTGTTAGAGGCTGTGATAGTGTCCTAAAAGATGAACTATGAGAAATAATGAGCAAAATTATTTTATCAAAATATGGAATGTTTAGAGAACAGGCAGAGAGGGCTCCCACCACAGTTCTCTATGTAAGTGGGAGTGGCTGTGTGACAGCTTGAGGATTGGTAGGAAGAGGGGGAAGATTGAAAAAAATTTAGGAAAAGAAAAATAAGCTTTGCTCAGCTAGACTCAGGCTTTCGTTGTTGTTCCCTAGTAGAACTGAGGCAAAACTAAAGGAAATCAATACAAACCTTAATTAGAGTCTAAGAAATCAAATCCACTCAAGTTAGTTATAACAGGAATGGACTGCAGTCTGCTTTGTTGGGTAGGAACTGGCTCAGCGTGGCCTGGGACACTGTGGGTAACCTGGAGCGTGCCACTCTAAGATTGCTTCTGGCCCACTCTGATCTTGCCTTCCTTGGCTCCAAAGTCATCCTTAGTGATGCGCCCACATTGGTACTGAATCCACAAACAGCTAGGTAAGCCAACTGCATGTCATTTTACTCAATGACACACATTTTCCTTTTCTTTAGAAACTTCCTAAAAGTTCTCTTTGGGATGTTTGGAGGGCCTACCGGCCTGTGCCTACCACATTAGAGTTCTGAATATTTTGTCTTACTTATTTTTAAAAGTTAAATACCATTCATTTTTCTCAGACAGTAGAAAAATCTCACTGAAAAATTGCTCCTTCTAACTAAGCAGTGATTCATAAAATTATCTGTTGATATCAGGCTCATTTTTATCTCTGCATGCAGCTAGGCATCAGGCAGCTCCAAAACCAACACCCAAGTTAGGCAAGCGAGGAAATTCAACAATTACCTGGAGGTAGTCTCTGTGTCTGTCCACTGAGATTGAAAACAACTTCCAGTGCAGAGGAGAGAGAGGCTCATATGTCACTTCCCAGCTGAAATGGCTCCCCACCAGCCATGGGATAACTTTGAAACTACTTAATGTTATTTGCAAAGCATTTAAAAATGCTCTGGACCCCTCCAGCCATTCATCAGACCCATGTGTCTCTGTCCTCCACTCTAGTCACACTGAACTCGTGCTGTTCCTTCTGTCTGAAACAAACTTTTCTCCTATCTCCTACTTTTCTTTCAAATACGAATATAGGCTTTCCTGACTGGTTTCCCAAGTCTGGGTCAAGAACTATGTTAAAAGAATAAATGGGCCCAGGCACAAAGTATGATGGAAAAATTGAACATTACTTTTCTTTTTTCTCTTTTTATTTCAGTTCTTTATAGTGCAACTCCATTATTATTATTATTATTTTAAAAAAATTCTCATTGTTGTAATTATTGTCAGAGGAACCCCTACTGAATTCATAACATTTGAAGTTTCGAAAAGAACATTAAAGTCGTCTAGTTGTGCCCCCTGATATTACAAATGAGAAAGTGATGAGAAGTCAGGAGGAGGGAGGTACTAACAAAAGGGGCCACCAAGAAAACATAGTTACCTGCTCTGGGATTACTTCATTATGAGACGTTATGAAAATATTCAATCTAATGAAAGTCACCAATTTATAGGTAATGTTTGTATTCTATAATTACGTTCGCTATACTTTAGAAAAACTGTACAGATGGTCCCTGGTTTTCAGTGGCTCAAGTTAAGATTTTTTGACTCTACAAGTGGTATGAAAACTATGTGCATTCAGTAGAAACCGTATACTTTAAGTACTCATACAACCATTGTTTTTCACTTTTGGTACAGTTTTTAATAAATTACATGAGATATTCAACACTGTTTAAAAATGAGCTTTGTGTTGGATGATTTTGCACAACTGTAGGCTAATGTAGGAGTTCTAAGCATGTTTAAGGTAGGCTAGGCTATGATGTTCAGTAGTGTAGGTGTATTAAATACATTTTCAACTAAGAATATCTTCAACTCAGAATATTTCAACTTTATTGGGGCATAATCCCATCATAAGTCAAGAAGCATCTATATATTAAAAATTCTCGATTTATCAGTTAGAAATTGAGATAACAAAAGTTTCCACTGTCAGTTTGAGCACAGGTAAGCAGAAAAACTGGGGAAGCAAGAAGAAACTATTTTTAAAAAAATGATCCCCCAATTATTATGTGTGATCAACTAAAGGGTGTTTCATGGTTCTACTTTATTTATTTCTTAGTAAAAGTTCAACTGTGTGCTTTTACAGAAATAGATATGTATTCTTAGATACTGGAGTAGAAGGAGAAATTAGAATTTAGAATGTCATTCCTACTGTGGCAATTCTAAATAATGCCCCTCCCCTTACATTTCCGTAGATTCTAAATTGATACACTACATAATTCATATGTTGCATTTTTAAGTAGAATTAACCTTCCTTCCTACCAACAAAATTTGAGATTTTATCTGAGTGTATATATATAAAAATATATATTTCCAAACATTGTATACATATCACACATATATGTATTGTCCTGAAATTTCTTGGCTATATTTTATGGAGAAAATAAACATTAAAAATAAATTTAGCAAACAATGTGTAATTTTTGTAGGCAAAATTAAAATAAAATTTTAAATGTGTAAAAAATTAAATAAATGTGTACCATGAATCACTAAAATGCCAAGAAAAATATAAATGGAAACTGTAAACTAAACTGTAACTATGAAGTGTGCTAAAGATTTTACACATGCAACCCATATTTACCATTTATTAACGTACATCATTTAGTAAGAGCTCTTTTCGGGCTGGCTGGTTATTGGTTATCTCACTTGGTTAGAGCATGGTGCTGATAACAGCAAGGTCAAGGGTTCTGATCCCCGTTCTGGTCAGCCACCAAAAAACAAAACAAAACAAAACAAAACAAAACAAAATGAAAGAGCTCTATTTATTTATCTATCTATTTATTTATTTTTTGCAGCTGGCCTGAATGGAGATCCAAACCTTTGACCTTGGTGTTATAACACCAAGCTCTAACCAACTGAGCAAACCGGCAAGCCCAAGAGCTCTTTTCAAAAGGGCATAAAAAAAAATAATTTTAACATGAAAAATTAACTATATACATATTATGTGTAATGCTAGCTAATATTTCAAGATAAAGATTACAAAAGTCCTAGTAGATCAATGCTTCTCCTGTTATGGTTTCTAGTGCATAATGATGATGGGGTTGTATTTCACACTCACCTCCACATCTTGGAATTGGTCCGCTCCACATTACTTTTCCATCCATAAGGATACATGTAATCGTTTCTGTTCCCTGGGTTTTAATGAATCCTTCTTCACAAATAACCGAAATTGAACTTCCTAATTGAAAGTTGTCCCCAAACCGTCGTGCATTGATTGGTATTCCAGGATCAGGGCATTCATTATGTCCAAATGCTTTAGCATTGACAAACAAACAAAAACACACAAACAGGTAGCATGAGCACAGGAGAGAGAGTCTTTCATGTTTTGGATGAGAAAAAGTGAGGTTTAGATGTGTTTAATTCCAGAGAAGCTTTTTGTTTATTTATATTTTAAAAATTTGGAGGCTCTCCTCTGACTGTACATGTTTGACTGAGAGATGTAATGGGTGTGATTTCTTTAAAATATTAATTACACTTTAACATTATCAAATTTAAAAATAGAATTGTTTCTGCTTATTTTTGGAGATCATTAGGCTTAGCCTATGCAAAAATTTCCAATATAAGCTGGTAAGAATTCCAGTTAAAATGAATACAGAGCAAGTTAACTCTATCTCCCTGGAAACTTTTCTTCTGATTCACTCTATTGGGAATGAAGAGATAATTTCATTGTGAGAATTAAAATGAAATGTTTCAATCTAGTGTGAAAGTCTTTCAATTACTTTATAATTTTCCATGACATTTGCTTTCTGCTATCTAGGAAAAGAGAAGAGAATTAACTCTTTTGCAATTATTATGTTCTAGGCATTGTGATATCTTACTATCTGATTTAACATTTAGAACAGCCTAATGAGGAAAATATCACCATCTACTGTAAAGAGTAATGTTAGACTCAGAAAAAGTTAAGTAGGTTGCTTCAGGTCATAGAAATAGGAATTGATAGGATGGAAATGTATCCCCCAGCCTGGCTATCACTTTTTTCTCAACAACCTGCTGTATCTTGGGTTGTCTGTCTCATCTTTCAGGAGAATGTGAGTTCTTGAGCTAAGGGCCACTATCTTATTTTATCTTGTGTCTCCTACTGTGTATATTTAATCCAGTCACAGCAAACAGTAGAAGAGTAATAACAATGTGTTTATTTTATTTTTCATAGATTATAGATTACATGAACCACCCAAATTTTTCACTTTATTCAGAATACCTGCATGACCAAATGTAAACAGAAGAATATTTAAAGTAGCAAAGTCTAAACATGTAAAATATATTTTATGAGGTGTTTACAATTTAATTTTGTATTCATACTTCATGAATACATATAGTTATTTTAAATTTTCTTACTAATCACTTGGGTGATATTCATAAATTGCATAATTTTATTATCCATTCTCATTTTTAAGTTAAGCAGTAAAAAAGAATATTAAGGTAAATTCTAAAATACATACAATATGTTTTGTAGGTACGTTTATTTATAATCATTACTTTTTCTTGTTCTTAAAAAAAAAAAAAACTCAATTTTGATGAAGCTTGTTTGCTCCAATATACAGGAGTACTTTTAAAAGGTCATGGAAAAAATAGAATTAAAAAATAGTACAAATCTCTCTATGACATTTTGAAGTACCCTCATATAGTGTTTGACTGATATTTTTTCAGAAAAAATAAATCTCAGTAGTAAGCATTAAATATAAGAATTTGCATATGATCAATTAAATTATTTACTATACAAACAGAACAAGAAACACAGAAGCATATCTACATAATACCCTGAAGTTACCATATTCATTAATGTTAAAAATATTATGCAGTTAAGACAAAGTAAAAATGTAAATAAATAGATGCATATAAATATCTATCTTTATACACATACATAAAATATTTCAAATGGATTTTCAGATAAAGCAGCCATTTTATACAGCAAGTCTCTATGACACATGTCACATCTAATTTATCTTTAATGATGTGCAATTACATGTTGACAACTTATTAGTAACAGTATTCACCACTAGTGTCACTTTGAAAAGACAATAACTGTTCTTTGTTACTAATTGCCTAAGCTCAGCATTGAATAGGCAAGAGTGGAGCAACGGTGGAACTTCTTTTTAACAAAGGACTTGAAATCAAATCCTATTGTTCTATGACACAAATATTAACCATTAATGTTAGTCAATATCTGACAGAGGATGGAAGCTTCAAGGAAAAGTGATAAAAATCATTAGTATTCTATGGCTTCGGATAGAACTTTTGCAAACAGAAGTACTAGTATGTAAATTAACCCAGTAAGATTTGTTCTTCTTTCTGTGATTCATCTTTTTGCTACAGTTATAAGCATTTTTTGGATAAATAATATTCAATCTTTTGAAATATGAAAAGGCTGAAATATGAAATATTCAACCTTTTGAAAAAAAGAATATGGGTGATAGACAATAGCTAAAAAACACCAAAGCCATCACAAATCTAGAGAAATATAACACAACAACGTAATACGTCCAGGTAATAGTTCAAAAGCTAGCAAAAAAAATAGTAGCTAATGTTTATTGAGCATTTACTCGGTACCATGAGTCTATGGTACGCATCTCCTAATTTTTTCCTTACAACAACCCAATGTATTTTTACTGATGTAGACACTGTGGCTCTGTTATAAAAAATAAAAACGCACCAAAGCCAAGATCTGAAGTTGTATGGTTTAACTTTAAAACTGATGTTCTTAATCACTAAGGTATTTTTTCCCCATAGTGGCTTTGCTAAGTCAGTTCACTGCCCCAAAGATAACGATCTTCTTCACTGTGATGCTTCTGTATCCTTGTGGCTTTTTTCTTTGGAATTATGACTCTGTGCTGTCATTATTTGTTTAGTCTTCTGTTGGCTTGAAGGAAATATCTATTTCCCTTTTATGCTTGCATGAAAATAACAGAGCAAAGTATTGATGTATAGTAGGTTTGAGTTTATACTGATTTAATATAATAAGCTAATATTTGGGCTTATATAATAATGATATTTGAAACATATTTCTTTAATACGAAGCCTCTCACAAAGAGAAATGACACAATAGAGAGTAAAATGAATATGAAAGTTGAAAATCAAGGATAAATGACCGTCCTTGCCACAAACACGTCTATGGCTTGCTCAAGTTTCCTTATCTGCGAAACAAGAAAACAGGCTTGCATGATCCCTTTCCAGCTCTAATTTGTATAAATATATTATATAGAAAAACACATAAAAAATAACTTACTGTTGTAGGTGATGTTAAAGCCACGTCCTGACATGGAATGGTCAGCTTGAAATTCTAATCGCAGTATATGACTGTTACTTGTAAGATGAGAGGGCACCTCAGCCCCAGTAAAGGTTCCAAGAATTGGGGAGTCTGGAGAGTCACCATCTTTAACAGCGAGGAAGTCAAACTGGGATTCCAGATCAAAGTCATTGAAAGAAAGATGTATCCTGCTCCCTGGATCAGAGATTATTGTCCAGATGCAATTTAAATTATTTCCATACCCTTCTGGGTAATCAGGAGAAAGAACTGTTCCCATGGGTGCAGTGAAGTTAGAGAGGCAAGGAACTGATGAAATAGAAAGATTATAAAATACGTAAATTTTCAAAAGTAATATTTTACCTTATTTTGTCATATTCCGCAATGATGATAATCAATTAGCAGTTTGATAAAATAATATTCAGCGATGTAAATTATCTTATAAAACTGAAAGAAAATGTGACCATTTCTGCGTATTAGAAAAGACAACTAGCACTTTGGATGAACTTAAGACGATATACTTAAATATGTACAAAAATATAATTGAAGGAATAGCAGGATTCCCCCCCACACACACACATTTATCATGTTGTATTACAGTGCGATGAAAAGTTTTAGTTTCTGTGCTTAAAGAAATATATCGGAGAAAAGCATAGAGGTTCCCTTTGAAAGTAATAAGGCTCATGAACTGATTGAAAACAAAAAACGTTATGTGGATATTAACAAAATTAGGATCCTGTAGCTCAGAGAAAACTCAGGGTAGAAGTGTTGACTAGGTGAGTTTCATTCTTAACATGGCCATGAGGTGTTCTGATAGTTTATGACACGAGTTAAGGAGATGAATTAATTTTTATAATAGACATTACTGGTGGCTAACACTTAATGAACAGCTAAACTGGAGATCTAACACTACTAAAATGGAATCGTCCTCCTCCGCATTTTTTTTTGTTTGTTTGTTTGTTTTTAAAAACATCTGATTTAAAGCTTCATATCGATTATTTGGAAAGCAGGAAAAGGATAGAGAAACAAAAGAAAATAACCTTTAAAAAATCAAAGTTAAAAATTGATATATTTTCTTCCAGTGTTTTCTATTACGTATGGTTTTAAAACTGAATTCATATAATTTTGAACCAAATTCTATTTTCCTTATATTTAATATGTGAATTTTGAAGTCATTAAGCATAATTTATATTGATTTAAAACCACTCATCCCATTCATTTATATGAATGTGAAAAAATTAATATGACTATTCTTCTGTATGACATTTAGAATTGTTTTTTTTAAATGTTTTTGAAATATAAGTAACATTAATCTTCTATTTGAAGAAAGCTTTCATTGCTGTTAGTTATTGCCTTGGGATATATTTTTTTTTTAAAAAAAGAAAGAAATTAGAATGACACAGAGCATGAACTGTAAGCCTCAAAACATTTTGCTAAATTTCTGCTTAGAAAAGTTACATCAAATTGTACTGAAATATAACAGAAACATATTACAGAATACAACATCCCTGCCAGCATAAAATCTTATGATTATTCTACTTTTCTTAACTTGACTTAAAAAAATGGCATCTCGTTTTAATTTGCATTTCTTTGACTACTAGTAAAGTTGAAGATTTCTCATATGCTTATTAAACATTTGTACTTTCTCTTTTTTGGAATTATATGCTCATGAACCTTAATCATTTAAGATTATGACCTCTTAGTTTATGCTATTCATTCAACTGTTTCCCATTATTTTGTTATTTTAATAATATTTTGGTATGAAGAATTTGTTTTGAGTTTTAAAAATAATCCTTTGCAATTTTATATATTGCTTTTAAGGTCAGATATCTATCTTTTTACCTATCCATGAAAATATAAAGACATAGATATAGATATCTCTCTATATAATTTTTATCATTTTAAAAATATTTGTACCTTAAATTTGTTTTTTTCTGTGTGGAATGATTATAACAGTTAAAACCAGGGCTTGCAAATTGACAGCTATTGGGCTGAATCCAGATTGCAAAGGTGTATGATTTGATTATTTTTACTTCTGTCTCCCCCAAAATTTGAAATCACATTTTAAAATCATCATATTTCACATCTAAGGGAAAGAAGACAGTATTTGTAGTTCTAGCTTCTCTTGAAAAGTTAATGTACCCCAGTTCACTACCACTTTCAAAATGGATGCACATATACTTACTTCTGTTTCTTTTACACTCTTCTACCTGCCTGCATCCTGTAATCATTTGATTCATTAACCCTTGAACTAAATTAGGGGTCAAAAAACTCTTTCTATAAAGGAGCAGGTAGTAAATGTTTTGGCTTTGAAAGCCATCTGATCTCTTTTACAACTACTTAATTCTGTCATTGTAACAGGAAGGCAGCCATGGACAATTGGTAAATAAAAGTGCATTGTTAGGTTCCAATAAAACTGTATTTACAAATCCAGGCAGCAGGCTGGATTTGGCCCATAGACTCAGTTTGCCAACTCTTGATCTCAATAATCCCCTCCTAGAACAAGAGCTGACCAAAGTCACCACCTTAATCACCCTTATCAGAAAGATAGATAGGCATTTCTACCATACTTTAAATCCTTAATTATATCAGATGCAGTTTTTATGTAACTTCCTTCGACTTGGTGTTACACTTTTGTTAGTACCACACTAATTTTATAACTTTATATTTTGTTTTAGCATCTACATAAAATACTTTGCTTGTATAAAATTCTCATATCTATTTTTTTTTTTTTTTTTTTTTTTTACTTAGCTATATAAAATAATAGTAGGTCAAGTTCCCCAATGAACTATGCTAGGTTTTTGGTTAAAACTGAAAAGCAATTTTTTGTATAATTCACATATTTAATATAATGTCTTCTCATTTCAGGCACATGGCATCTATCTCTACTTTATTCTCATAAGATTTTCTTATCTTATTAAATTTTATAATTTTATTTTTATAAGTTATTTGGACTTATGTGACAATTATTTATATGTATTTTATATTTTTTTAAGTAAAAAAAAAAAATTGGCATCTGGCCAGAATGGGGTTATCAAGCCTTAACATTGGTGTTCTACCATCATATTCTAACCAACTCAGCTAAACAGCCAGCCCTATAATTTTTTTCTGAATAAATTCTCTTTCAAATACATTTTAAAATTAAGTATTGCTTGTATATATGAACACTATTAATTGCTACCTACATTTTTATTATATATCAGGATACTGTGCTTAATTGTTTTTAAAGTAATAAGAAATGTTTTGTCGATTTTCAAGAAGTTTTTAAAATTGGTTTTAGCCAGCAATAGTTTAAATACTTACATTAAATGCATTTTGGAATCTATTAAAATGCTTTTAAAAATATTTTCATTTTTGATGTGATATATTATATTAATAGATTCTCCAGTAGTATACCAACATTGTCTTCCTGGGAGAACACTTAGAATTAAAGGTCTCTAATCAAAGTCTTTTGTAGTATTGATAAGCTTTAGATGATGTGAATAGAATCAAATCAGACTTTCCTAAAGTATTTTATTTTCTCAGGACAAGAACTTCATAAGGTGATCTTGGTTAGGGATGAGCTCTGGCTATAAACTAAAAGGGTTCTATTAAGGGTGTCTGTGCACTCTTCTTCTCATAGGCTTCCTGAAGAGCAAACAAATATACTGTAATTAGGGAAATTTCTCCCAGATGTTAAAAATACCTACTTTGTTGTAATGAAGACAAAATTTAATTGAATCTAAAAATGCATTGATAAGTAATACAAATTATATTTTTGTTGTAGTTAAACCAGAATGTATTAATGTATTTGGGGAAATATATCCTATTAACCCAAGCATGTTGTATATTATAAACATTAATGAGTTTTAGTTTGTGCAATATAAATAAATGGTACCTCATGCATTAGTGTGAGTATCTACAAGCAAAAATAAGTTAATTAATTATACATAGAATATAAGCTTTAAATATTTAAGTGTTTTTGGTTATAAATAAGCATATACTATCTTGTAAAAATAAATGAGTCAATTAGAATTAGTTCAGATGTAGAATTCCCATAAGAACTATGCTATTTATAAAGTATAAAATGCCACCAAATAAAGTGTGCTAAGAACACATGTAATATACATTTTGCAATTACCAAGTAAACTATGTTAACTTTATTTAAATCTATAATGAAATTTATAATTTGGCATAAGCACACTTGTTAAAGATAGTATCACAAAGTGTTACTCATTCAAAAATAATTACATGGCTCCAGCTCTTTGCAATTAATTACAAAAGCAATTATATGCAAGGACAGGGTAACATACGCTGTCTGGAAGCAAAGCATTTGGTACTCACAGATACAGATGGGTATGTTTGCAGACCATTGGTTATTCTCTTGACAAACAATGGATTTCTCTCCAATTAATTCAAACCCAAACTGGCATTCAAACCTTAAAACATCACGATTAGAAAACCCATCGCCTTCTCTAATTCCATATAAGGGTGTACCAGGATCGCCACAACTTTCTTTTTCAATTTCTGCAAAAAATAAGGAAAAAGTCACCTTCAAGGGTTGCAGACATATGATACCCATGCCTTAACTTTAGTAGATATACTCTCCTGCAGAGATATTTCAGAACAAAAGATGAATTTATTCTCCAAACTTAATTTTTTTTCTTTTGTCAGTCTTATAGACATGATTCAATGAAGTGATCTTTAGAGAACATTTAGCATATTTCTCTCACTTTGTAAATGGGAAATCTGAGGTCATCAGAGCTAATGAGGTTACCAGCAGCCATATACCTAACAGATCAATTACTACAAGATCTCAGATTGTCTGTCTGTGCTATATACAAGTGTACATACATACATACATACATACACTTACGTAATATATATATTCCCCCAAATCCCAAAGACTTTTCGTATTCTTGCAATCTGTATATAACACAGTAAATCCTTAGATTGTGACCAGGACATGAGGGAACATTTTCTGTCTGTGCTCCTATACCAATCAATGGATGCCTGTAACTCCACATTCATTGTGCTGTCTGGTGCTTATTGGTTAAATTACTTCCCCAGCTAGATTAAAAAAAAAAAGAAAAAAGAAAAAGGAAAAAGGCCAAAAAACAGAGAAAACAAAACAAAACAAAAAATCTGTTCAAGGGCAGGAATCAATTTTTCATTCCAAATTACCCAGCTATGTTCCTTGATATGTGTTTATTGAGTGAATTGAAGGAGACTGAAAAAAAAAAATTCTTTTAAAATCACCATTAAAACACCTTTTTGAGGCGTATCCAAAGAAACTCCAAATATTTGGGATTGCCATTGGGAAGCTACGAATGTCAGCAGTAGATGATTGTGATGGTTGTTTGATGTTTAAGTCACATGAAATTCCATTAATACATTTGTCTTTAAATAAACAATAGAAAAAATAAACATTCAAAAACTAAAACTCAAATGAAGTTATAGCTTCATCTAACATTCTAACATTTACACATTCCTGCTTCCTCTGTAATCGGCCGACACCAACTTGGTGTCTATCTATCTTCTCAGTTTTTTCCCCCATGCTTTTATAATTATGCATGGACATATATAATATGTAATACAATAAACATCTGTATTTGTATGAATATAAACATTCTCCCCACAAAAAACTATGTGGTACTGTTTCATATATTTACCATACTTTAACTTTTTTTATACTGCCAATATTATTCTCTAACTTGGTCTTTTTAAACCTAACAATATGTTTTAGAGATATTTTTGAACACCCTTTTACCCTTAGCAGAAACCATAGGTGGTTGTGATGATGATTTCTTTAAAACACTGGATTTGGTTTGATATTTTATTTAGACATTTTTAATCTATGTGGTAAGTGGCATTGGTCTATGACATTTTTCTTGTGCTGTTCCCATCTAGTTTTAATATCAAGGAAAGAGGTTGGTAATTTTTCATATTTTAATAATCTTTAGGTTAGTTTGGATAAAAGGAAAATTTTGATTCTTGAATGTTAGAACTCTCCCAAAAAAGCTGGCTGAGTCTGGTATAATTTTGAGGTAGCCAACTGATTATTATTTCAATTTCTTTTAAGGTTATTTTCCTAGTCAAGTGTTTTTTTGTTTGTTTTGTTTGTTTTTGTTTTTGTTTTTTGGACCAATATGTATTGGCAATTAACATACACTAGAGAAGTGATGACATTCTCTCATCACTTAGTGGTTAGTAGTTGAGTAGTAGTATATTGTTACAGGATTTAAAATATCGTCATTACAAATATGTCATAAATCTTTCTCTCTCCTAAAGGTATTTATTTTTGTTAACCCTCCCAATTTTCTTTATTCGTATTGTACCTACAAAGGGTTGTCAGATTTTAATAAATGTTCACAGAACTAGCTTTTGCTTTTGCTGATGAATCTATTGCTTTGATCTTAAACATCTTTTCTTTATCTTTTTAGATTCCATCTTCATGTCTCTTTTACATAGTTTATTGTTCTTTTCTACGATCTTGAGTTGATGTCTTAGGACTTTCTATTAGTTTGTTTATTTTCGGTCTTTCTTGTTTCCTAAAAATAAAACAAATTTAGGTTGCTAAATTTTCTGCAGGGTACTGCTTTGATATGGAGAGCTTTTATTGTTCACTTTTAAATAGTTTGTAGTTTCCATTTTGATTTCTTCTTTAACTCATAAATAATTTCACTGTTTTTAAATTTATGGGTTGGGGCTATCATTTTGTTGCTGATTTCTAACATTATTGCTTTAGTATTCAGTATATGCATATCCAGATCTCAGAGTGGATAAATCAGTAAATTATATTCAATTCAATTTGTTATATTTGTCAAGTTAAAATTGTTTATGCTCTTAATTATTTTTTGTCTACTTGCACAGACACTTTCTAACAGAAGTGTGTTAAAGTTTCAAACTGAATGTGGATTTTACCACATTTCCTTACAGGTGTATAAAGTTCACTCCACATATTTTTAAACCATCATTCAGTTATTCCATTTATGCAGCAAACATTTACTTGAGAACTTTATATTTATATGTCCTAAATGCTGTTCTAGGTATTCGAGATACACCAATGAATATACAGACAATGGTGCCTGCTCTATAGGAGTATACATATATTCATGGGTTACAAACAATAAACAATAAATAAATAACATCTTACTTTAGAAAGTGATGCATGCTGTGGGGGGAAAAACTTACGTAGGGAATAGAGGCAGTAAAGTGCTGGATGATGGGGGGGTGACACTGTTGCTAGGCTAGGCTCACCAAGTTTTATTACACTTATACCTTCTTATGTAAATTGTTTCTGTTATTGAAAGAATAGATCTTTCTTCATCTGAAAATGTCTTTATTTTGTTCTCACCATCAAATGATAGTTGGTAAGGTATAGAATTTTAATTAAAAATTATTTTCCCTCAGTATTTTGAAGATAATTTTCCCTGATCTTTCTTTTATCCATTCAGTATTCCTGATGAGAAATATGATATAAAGCTGATTTTAATTCTCTTGTAATGAATTCTCTTGTAATGTTCCTTGCTGCCTCTCCTCCTTTCCTGTAAGAGTTAGAATTCCTCTTTAGACTTGCTCTTTTAAATGTATTGGTTTTTAAATCTATTTTTTCTACTAGGTGCTTGACAAATTTCTTTTGTCAAATAACTTTTTTTTTTCTGTTCAAGGAAATTGTTATTATTATTTCTTTAAAAATGTTGTTTCTTATATGCTCTTACCTCCTTGGAACTCATTTACTTTGAATGTTGGAAATTGGGGATTTAGCCTTCATGTTGCTTAATGTCTCAGTTTCATTTTTTAATTCACTACTCTGCATTCTAGAAAATTCCATAATCATAATATATTCACACATATGTGTATTTATATACATTCGTATATTATAATTTCCAGTTTACTAATTCACTGTGCAGTTTTATCCAATCTCCATAAACCTATGTATTGAAAAATCGTGTTGTCATTTCCTAAATATTTAATAACTATTTACATCTTGTTTCACAACCTCCTGTTATTTTTTCTTAAATACAATTTCCCCCTTTATTTTTGTGAGGATATCTAAGATAATTATTTAATCATTGCTGTTTTAACTGTTTCCTTGGGTATAAGGAGCAGTGTACTTAGCGAGTAGCAGAGTGAATTTTCTTCTGAAGTAGAGTATTTGGAAATATATTCAGTGAATCATGATGGTTGTTAAACTTATGATGAAAAGGTACAGGAGGAAGTAGCTTAGAGGACTACTGTTGTATTTGAGCAAGTTGTCAAATAAATGTTTTCATTTGCTTACTTCTCTACAGCTATGTAGGTCTTGCAAACCCTTGTTTGCCTTCAACCTCTTCTACCTTCAGGCTATTTGCTCTAGTATCGGAATAGCGTTGTACTTCTGGGTGTAAGTTCTTCCTTGTATTGATTGATGGTGTGGTCTACTTTTATGGTATTCATCCTGACTTGGAGAGGCTTTTCTCTTGATAAATGCATTGGATTTCCATTTCATATCTGGGCATTTGGCACTATAGCTGAAATATTTCTCTGTGGCGATTTCTGCAGTTTCTCAGTATCACCAGTGACTTCCTTCCTGGAGGTTTCTGGCCCCAGTGTACGGCTTCCTATGTAGAAGCTGCAGCAACAGTCTCCCGTGGTGACATTGGTTTATGAAATTCTCAGTTTACATCTATTTTCCATATATACCTTTATATGTTTATTTATATTTATTTATCTCAGGGATCTTCTACAGTCTCGTAAAAACTGAGATTTTTCTCTTCTAATGCTTAAGCATTACTACATTTTTTTTTATGTTTCCTAACATCTTTGTGTGATGGTTGAGAATGAGTGCTTAATCTACTATTTCAAAACCACATTTTTTTCTTTGCTCCTTTAATACATCATTCTTTAAAATGAAGGATATATATATTTTAAAAAGGTGTAATATTGAAGGTGAAATACTTCTAACATAGACTGAAAAACAATATGCAATAAGTAAAATAAACATACACCTATTATGGATCACTAGCTTTGAAATTTTTTTCTACCCAGGAGGCAAGACTGATATGTGAACAAATAAATAATATGGAATATATAAGGGCTATAGTAGGGAAATGCACAAAGAACAATTATAAATAACAGCTGTCATTTATTGAGCATTGAAACTGTACTAGTACTATGAAAATATGTTTTTAATATTTTTTATATAGCTTAATTTTCTTAACAGTCCTATGAAGGAACTATTTTCACCTCCATTTATAGATGAGAAATCTGAAGTTAAAGGAAGTTAAGTAATTTGCCCAATTTCACACGTCTAATAAATCGGAGAGTTTAGGTCTGTCTAAATTCAGTCTTAATCACCATGTTGTTGTGGAGGAATTTTCATTCACTAGCTACCAATTTATGAAACCTTTATTTAGTTTCTAGTATGTATCAAAAATAATACCAGGCACTAGGGATATAAAGACAAGATGTGGCCTCTGTCCTTAACTGAAGGCATGAAGGAGATATTAGCAAAATCTCTATGGAGCTGGAGGTTGGCAAATAGGTAAAGTCCTCACAGTGGAGGTGAGTAACACTTGAGCTGCCTTCAGAGTTGTCCCACGGAGTAAACTGGGAAAGACAAAAGAGGGAAAGGATATCCCAGGTAGAGGAAGCATGATCAAAGAAGGCATGACGTTTTTGCCCTTCCCTTCCTTAGGCAGTGGCACAATTGGAGTTAGGTGGCAGTGACGATGGCACCAGGAGTTGAAGAGACAGTAGGGTCGAGTAGGTTGGGGTGTGGCTGAGAGCCCAACAAGTAGAAGAAGAGCCAAGGAGGCATCCGGTGAAAATGGTAGATTAAGTACACGTGGAGGGTGGTGTGAATCTGAAACATACTGAAGAGAAGGGTAGCCAGACGTCTCACTGTCAAAACGGGTATTAACAAATGTGGAAATGGAAGGCTACAAAGAATCCTAAAGAGTCGAACTGCTATTGGAGAAACTGGTGTGAACTCATGTTTAAAATGTAGATATAGATAAATATGAATGTGTGTATGCATGTATATCATATGTTACACATATGCACATATTATATATGCACACATATTTTCTATCTCTATCCACTGAGAATACTAAAAACATGAATCCCTTTAGCTACAGGCACAGAGAACCAAGATCTTGGTTTCTACATACCATCCTTTGCTATAAGGAACCAAGGAGGCTGATTCCATGGCTGGGCAAGGAAAAGGACAAGATGAGTCTGGAACACCTTGCTATGTCAACAAACAAACAAACAAACAAAAAGGAAGTACAGTTGTTCCTCTCCGTATCCATGGGTTCCACACTGGTGGATTCAGCCAACACAGATCAAAAAATATTCAGAAAAAAAATTGTGTCTGTATTGAGCACGCATAAACTTTTTTTTTTTTTTTTGCCATTATTCCCTAAGCAATACAGTATAGCAAGTATTTACACAGCATTTACATTGTACTAGGTATTATAAATAATCTAGAGATGATTTGAAAGAGAGGATGTGTGCAGGTTAATGAAAATGCTACGCCATTTTATCATTTTATGTCAAGGACTTGTGCCTCCATGGATTTTGGTATCCAGGGAAGATCCTGAAACCAATTCCCATGATACTGAGGAACTACTGTACTTACAGAATGATGATGGGTATATACCAAAAGAACAAAAAGGCCCACTTGAAGGGGCTCCACCTTCACATTCTAGGGCAGTTTAACCACCCAAACAACAGTTACATTGACAGATTACAACCCACCAAATAAAATTTAAATGCGTAAATCCATACTTATATAAATAAATGAATAAATAGAAGGGACAGAAAGGAAAACTTTCCATGTGGAATGACAGTTAATAAATAGAGAATGAGTGAAAAAAGTCAACATTTGTCAACCATCGTGGTGGTGTCAATTCTGGTGTTGCAAATGTTTGATTAAAAACAAATATTATCTATCCATAACATTTATACCAATCACAACGACGAAAATGGTTATGTTACTGTGGAAAAACCTGGAAGACACCAATTTTAGTAGGTGATCAATTATCACATAACCAGTGTGGAATTCATTGACATCATTGGCCCCCTGATGAGATGCACTGAGGAGATGAGCATGATTTTTGTGGTCTTCTTGTCATGAATGCAGGGCCTAATTCCAGTTATGAGAAAAGACTGGACAGACCCAGATTCAGGGATATACGACAGAATGAAAGTCCCCTACTCTTTAAAGCTATTGAGGTCATGACAGGGAAATATTGAGGAACTCATCTAGATGGAAGGAAATGAAAGAGACATAACAACAATGCAAGGCAAGTTCTTGGGTTGAATCCTGGACAAGGAAGGAAAAAGAGGCATTTTTTTGGATAGATAGTGACATTTGAATGACATCTTTTCATTATTTGGCAGTGTTATATTAACAGTGATGTTCTCATTAGGGTGGTTGTTTTGTGGTTATGTAAAAGAGAATCTTGTTTTGGTGAAATTCAAACCGAGTATTTAGAAGCGATGAGCATTATGTCTGCAACTTGTTCGCAAATGGTTCAGTGGTGGTTTTAAAACATGTTTTGCAAATTCTTTGATGCTCCTCCTATCAAAAAGTGAAATCAAATTCTCCTCCCTTTGATTATTGGCCAATATTGATTAGCTCTTCATGAACAGAATATGACAGAAGTGACATTCATAACCACTTCTTTCATCTCCTCTCCTAAGGCCACCAGTTGTCTCAGGCTCCTGCAGGTTTGAGGAATGGAGCAACCATTGGCACAATCACTTTTATCTTGTCCATCGCAGCAAACACTATTGTAGCTTCAGTACCCAGATTTGACCCCACAGGATAACAGGAAGCTTGATTTTTCCCAAAAGCTTCCCTGAAAGGCTAGACAACAACCTGGCATTGTGGGGAATGCCAGAATTATGAAGTTTGACCCCTAAGGGACAGGAGATGGGAAGGAGACCAGTATGTAAGGTGCTCACACCTCTCCCAAAACAGGTGGTTCCAACACACAGCTAGTCCACAAGGCCCACATAACCAAACATTCAGCTGTGTTTCTTGTGAGGCTGTGGCCAGCTCAGTAACATACCCATGTTATATTGCATTCCCTATTTCCCTTTTTATAATTCTTGCTGTCTTGTAATTATCACCCTCTCCCAAATCTCCTAATAAAGGATTAGTCCATAACTTTCACCTCAGCCTCTGTTTTCTAGGGAACGAAAGAGAAGTCAAGTGAGTTATCAGTGACAAACAAATTAATAGACAAGGTAGGGTACTGGAGGAGTATTTCAATGTTGTAAACATAGATGTAATTTCCAGAAAGATAAGAATATTAACTGCCATTACTGAGTAGCTATTATTTGACAGTGTGTTGCTAAATACTGTAATTATTTTAACTTATGTAATTCTTATTGCAACTCTGTTAGTTAGGCAGTATTATCCAGCTCGATAGATTTTAAAAAATGAGGTTCTGAGAGGCTAGCCGAAGTTAAATACATAGAAATAGCTCAACTGAGATTCTACTCAACATTTATCACACTCTTCAAATTCCCACTTTCAAATTCCCACACTCTTTTGCACTGTTTCATGCTGCTTGGGAGAAAGAGTGGAGAAAACACTGTGGGCCAAGTGCTGGAGTAACTGAGGAAAACAGCAGGATAACTTGAGTCCAGTACTGGAAGGGAAAGGATGGTAACATTATTTTTAAGAGAGGTTTTTGTCTTTAATGCATTAACGCACTAATCCCAGCTCTGCACAGCATGAGGGTGATTTTAGAATTATTCAGAACTCTTTAAATTCCTTACCATGAAAGGCCCTTCATGATCTCAACATTTCCTGCCTCTTCAGTCCTGTCTCTCACCATTTTCCCACAAGCAACCTAAATGTCAGACATGTTGGGACACTTGCCACTATCCACACCTCCATGCCCTAAGGCATACCATTATCTACCTGGAAAGAAAGTATCTCTCATTATGTAAAACCTGGAAAAATTCCTATTTATCTCTCAAGGTCAACCTATACCTTTCCCATGAAGACTTTGCTGAGCTTGCAAGCACAATTAGTTGCTAATTTCTCTGGGCTTCTATAGGTCTTGGAACATACCTTTGTTGGTGCATATATTTTATTATAATTTCTTATTTACTCATCTGTCTCTTCCCGTGGGCTTTTATTCACTTTTGCATTTCAAGTGTTTATGTACATGGTGATAACAAACATTTATAAATCATTTAAATGTCAGGCAAAGTTCTAAGCTTTTATATTTAAACCTGACACAGCCCTATGAGGATTCAAAAAGGTAAAGTAAATTGTCTAAGACTACACAGATTGTAAGTGGCAGAGCTGGGATGCAAACCCAGTCAGTGTCATTACAGATAATGAGTTTTTAAGCACTATTCTCTCCCTCAGAGGCTAATATTCAAGAAATAGTTGTGGAATATATAAAGAAGGAAAAAAGGCAATAGAGAGCATACAAAAGTATGTGATTCTATTCATAAATAATATAAGCAATCACAAAATCCCATAGTTATAGAGAAGCCACATTTATAGAAAATCATAGGGTGATACGTATTCCAGTTGTCTTCTGAATAATTTAAAATTTATAGTCTTCTGGTATTGAAGGATATGAATTCTGGATATATTCTGTTTAACCAACCATCAAGAACCTTTCTCCACTCTTGTCTGTCCTACCTTTTGCCCCACCTCCTCCAGGGTGAGGTAAAAGGTGACCCACACAGACTCATAATAATCAGGATCCTGTGCTACCCGGCTTTCTGTAGGTAGGGGGATGGTAGAATGTCAGGCAACAGGCGGCACTTTAGCAGGGGGATGAGGAGGTGGGGGGGGAGACTGCAGTAGGATAATTCCAACTCCTTCTGCACCTGATAACTATGTGATGGCTTTGTCCCTTTATTGAAAGCCAAGTTTATATTATGCAGCCCTCTCCATACAGCTGTCTTCCAAGTGTTGTGGTTAGCATCCCTGCATTCCTAAAGGTGATAATGGCTCCCTGCTGTCACTAGCTAGTGCTATTGTACAACCCTTTGTTAGTTTCCTTGAGCTCTGCCCACACACACCTAGTAAGAATGTGCCATTTGTTTCCTGTAGAGTCCCTTACTGATAAAATATAATTTTCCACCGAAATCCCAATTCAACAAAAAAAGAATTTAGTTAGCATCCCACTGATATTTTATTTTATTATCTTATAATAATTTTGTCTCTCAGCATATAAAATGGCGTTTGGATTTTTCTAGCAAATGTTGCCTCCACTGGGAGTTAGCTAAATATCTGTGCATCACCCACAACTAAATTTGGAAGATACAAAGTGAGTATACATCCCCAGAGTCAAAGATTAGCAGCCATGGCGTAGCACCTGGTTCTGCTTTTTTGTCCTCCCTGCTGTGGAGGCAAAGAAATCAGAAGCAGGGGAAGAGGTGCTGAAGTAAAATGAGGATGGGAGGCCAGAGGAAATATACGCAGAACACTCGGAATGATCTCATGCAGTGAGTTGAAAGCAGTATTGGAAATGTAGGTTTAAACAGCAGTGACTGAAATTTGTAGAAACAGGGCTCTTTCAACACCTTTTTTTAGTAACCGAGTAACTTTGATCCTTGATGCCTAAAGTAATAAACCCTAATTTTAAATGCAATCAGATTTCCAGCCAAAGCATAGCATCTGGCCTTAAAGTGACATAGAACTACTCATTGATCAATCTCTGACTTGACAACAGTTGACACTGTAATTCAAATACTTCACAGAGGAACAGTGTAGGTTAAAAGAAAGTGATCTGTAAAACTTGCAGTGTTGGTGATTCTTAATGTTAAAAAGCCTCTTGAGAATTTCATTACCTCAGCAATGGGCTTACAAAGGTTGTGAAATATAGAATCTGCAGCTAGAAAAGACCTTGTGAGTTAAACTAGGTCTCACCTTCAAGCATCTCAGACAAATGAGACTATAGTCAACACTTAAAGAGATTTTGAGAAGGAAATCCATAACTGACCAAGGAAAGTAATGGAGGACAATATCTGCAGTAATAAATGTGTAAAGCGTTTTACAATCATGATGGAAACACTAACATTTTAAATGCCTTGGATTAGGTATGTAACAGGCTGAACAGAAGTGACTCCATTTTAGTAAACTCCTAAATTAAAAAGTTTTTTTTCTTACTCTTGTAACCCATACCACATAGCTTGCAGCTGGACATTAGAATATAATGGTTCTTGTTCACATGATTTCTAGAACATAATGACTTTTGCTCATATTGTACACAGAATAACTAGAAGAAATTATTAACCCAAGTGGCCATTCTTTACTAGCTTAATAACTATATCTTTTTGAGGTTAATAGGAGCTGAGTCCATGACCTGACTTCATGGAGGATGGTTACCATGGATCAGCTCCCACCCCAGAAGTTCCTTGATGTTTAACTGAAATTTTATGATTATGCCTGCACGTCTCTGCTCAGGTCACCGTGAATCATTCCCCTACCACCTGTCCCTATAAAACCCTTTGGCAAGCCTGGGAAAAGTGGAGATGGTCTTTGAGACATAAGTCCACAATTTCTCTGGGCTGCCAGCTTCCTTATTAAAGGCTAAAATTCCTTACACCAACACTCATTCTCAATTATTGGCAACTAAGCAATGAGCAAACAGACCTATGGGGTTTCAGTAACAGGTACAATTTAATTAAAAAAAAAAAGATGCAAATGGTGGAAAAGATATCCTAAGACAAGGTTTACCTTTTTGCACAGACCTGTGTAGAACATCTGTAGGTGATAGTTGCATCACACAGTCTTTTGAGATACAGCAAATAAAGGTCACCTAAAAAAATACTCAATTCTGAATCACCTTAAAAAAAATTAATGAATATCTTAACATGGTTAGTAAAATTAGAAACTTTGTTTTTAATTTTTAAAATTTATTGAAACATATTTATGGGGTACAGAGTCACATTTAAATATATCATAGAATGTGTGATTATCAAATCAGGGTAATTAGCATATTCATCATTGCAAAATTTAATCATCTTTTTTGTGATGTGAATATTTGATCTCCTTCCTTCTAGTCATTTGATAGCATGCAGTAAGTTACTGTTAATAATAGATGCCTGGCTCAACTGTACACCAACAGGACTTATTTTTCCTATCTTGCTGTAATTTTGTGTCCATTAACCAGCCAGTCACTATCTCCCCTTTCCTCTCCTGTCCCCTTCTCTCTAGTAATCACATTTTTTTCTCCTTCTAAAAGTTCAACTTATGGGCCGGCATCATGGATCACTTGGCGAGTGTGGCGCTGGTAGCACTGAGGCCACGGGTTCGGATCCTGTATAGGGATGGCCGGTGCGCTCCCGGTGCAGACCACACCATGCTGGGGGGTTGTGATCCCCTTACCGGTCAAAAAAAAAAAAAAAAAAAGATAAAAGTTCAACTTCTTATTTATTTATTTGTTATTTATCTGTGATAAAATAATGTGTCTTTCTTTTGTTCTAAATATGATGTTGTTACTTGACATATCATTAATTTGGAGTTGTTTTTATGTTGTATTAATGTATTTATGACAAACCATTTATATTCTGTCACCTTGGTGTCCAGATCACAAATTTTAGAGAATGACTGGAGGAACTGCAGGTATTGTCTGTGGACACAGACAGCAAGTTTGCCAGCCTTCATAGGAATGGAACCTATGAATTTGGATCTTTTAACATTTTGTTCCAATTTAGTAATAATCAGATTTTTTTCTGACTGTGAGTTTCCTGGGGTTTTATGCAATAATTAAAACTCCATCTTCTTTCTTTTTCTCTCAAGAGAACATGTTGGAATGCAAGAGTGTGGAACTAAGATTATTTTTATGGATAAGACTAAGTATTCTCTAACTTAATTAAAAAGAAATAAATTTACAAATATAGGTACTTCAAGTATTATTAGTAACATGTTTATTGAACACAATACTTTAGAACACACCACAGTGTGGTAAGTTCTCTACCTTATAAATTTATTTCATACTGAAAACAACTTAATGAGATGTGGTTGGAATCAGTCTTTTAAAGAAAAACATGCTTCTTGATGATAATAAGTGCTTTAGTTCAGGGAATTGAAAGGCTAGTCTCATCAACTTAAAAGTATGCTCAGTTCATTTCAGTTCAATATTTACTGAACATTCACTGCGTATAAGGAATTGTGCTAAAACTGTGACCACTGAAGGAGTTAGGACATGCCATCCCAGAACATGCCACTTTGGTGTATTGACTATTTTGAGCTAAAGGCACCTGAGAAACAGCAGACGCAGAAGGGATTTTGACCTCCCCTTTCCTACCTAAAAACAGGCCATAAAATTTCCTGTGAGAAAGACATACCAGGAAGAGAAGAATATCCTTATCACTGGAGAGTAGGAGCTGATACTGAAATGAATTGGTAAAACAAATTTACTAAAATACCTATTATCTGCCACTAGTTTTCCTCAGTATATGTCTTAGTCACTTCCCCAGTATTTACTGCCCCTAGCCCAAACCACTTTGTCTTATCATATCTTCACAAATTTATCATTTCTTTGTCTGAAATGTATATAAGCTTTTTGCTCTGGTCACTGCTGCAGATCCTCTTTTCTTGAGGATTCTCAAGTACGTGCCAAATTTTAATAAAGCTTTTATGTTTTTCTCCTGTTGATTTGTCTTATGTCCATTTAATTCCTAGGCCCAGCCAGAGATCCCAAGAGGGTAGAGGAGAAATTTTTTCAGGATATATTTTTAAATTCCTTGGCACACATTTTTGTGGTTGTTGTTGTTGTTGTTATTGCTTTTGGCTACTGGCCAGTATGGGGATCCAAAGCCCTGACCTTGGCATTATAACACCATGCTCTAACTAGCTGAAGTAACTGGTCAGCTTCCTTGGTACACATTCTTAAGAGAAAAAAATGGACAGTACTCTGGTCAACACCTTTGCTACAAAATGCAAGTGTTTTAAAACTGAGATGATTTCAGTTTAGTGCATTTCCTATGCATTCTGACTTGGGGGGTATGTTATGGTTTAGACTATTAAAGATGACACATCAAGTGATAAGCAAATCCTCCTCTCAGGCTTGCCCTGAGGTAGTATCCTTAAACTCCACTCATTGTTTATGTACTTAAAATCTGTCAAAGAAACTATTTCTCACATTTGCCTTCACTTTGGAACCAGGTACTGCATCTGTGACAAATGTGGCAGGATGATTGAGGTTAGCAAACCCAGAAATATGCTCACGGTCACTTTCATTGTAAAAAAATTAGGATTAGTAGAGGCCATCATCCAATAAGTCAGCTAATTATAGATAACTTCATTATGAATTTTTCAGATATGATGACCTTTCTCATTTATACATTCATTCATTTATTCATCTACTCATTTAATCATCTATTATCATCCAAGAAAAATGTCTTAGAATTGTACTATGTCCTAAATGTTGGGAATATAAAGGTGAGTAAGACTTAATCTATTATTTTCTACTAGAAAAAGACAAGCATACAAATATATAAATGTAAGATAAATAACATATTTTTAGAATAAGATGTAGTGAAGACACAGAACAGAAAATGAACAATTCTGCTTAGGAGTGAAAAAGCAAAAAAGATTGAATAAAGAAAAACATGGTCTAAAATTTGGCAGATTTACATGGATATGTGTTTATTGGGGGTAGGGTGGTGGTAGTTTGTAACATTTCAGGAAGAGGGAGCTGTTTGACCAAAGGAATGAATGTGAATGAAAACATGCATTTGGAGAAATTTAAGTAGCTCAGTATGGATGGAGCTTGGGTGCAAAGAAATGAGATAAGAAATTAGGTTGGGGAGAAGTAGGGCTATCCTTGTGTGCGTTGTGAAGGGCCTTTGACTTTATTCTAAGCAGAGAGAAGCCTTTGATAAAGCACCCTGCCACTGCACACAGAACAAATACTTCATACACAGCAACAGTCACACTAATTTTGTGTAAAATGAGCTAAACATGATTTAGAGCCGATTAAAGAGACATGATACTACTTCCTTAGGAGCTCATAGTCTAATAACAGAGCAGTAAAATAAAAGTATTAGGAAAACTGCCTTTTATAAGAAGACTCAACACATCATTGTTCACTAGCAACCTCACTTAACCTGTCTATTTTTTAAACATTTTCCTTAGAAATACCTTGAATGAAAGAACAAAGTGAAATATAGATTTTTGTCTAAAACTCTGCAGCTACCTGTTTAAAAGAGTTTGCAAGCAAGGATAGATCAATATTTTTTGAACTAAAATAGCAATCAAAGTAAATGGATTTTTCTTTCAAAAGAACCATATCTGCTAGCAGCCCAGGAGCCGCCATCAAAAACTTCAAAACATTAAGGCTTTTACTGTATTTACCAAATGGTAAAAGGACTTATAATTGAGATATAACTTTGTGAATCTATAAAGCAAGTAAAAAGAATCTACTACTCTTTCTTACGATATAAAAGCCAGATTTCAACAAATGAGCAGAATATGCATTTTGCTTTAAAAATAATCATGTTAATACAGTGTTAGCCCTTTATGGAATTAAGTCCTTGGACTATCAACACGACCCCTTTCAATCTAATAAACAAATACTGTGATCCCATATGTGCTGAGCTAGTCATTGGTGGAGGCACGAGTGGAGGGGTAGGGTGGTCCTAGATGAAATGGACTAGGGGTTTGCTCAAGCCAATAAATATAACAATCAAGCATTCTGGAGCACTGGTGATGGATGTGGAAATAACACATTAATAAAATAGCAGGTTAGTAGGTATTTCCCATTTCAAGTTAGGTCTCTAAGGGCTATTGTGATAACCACTTCTCCATTGTCTTTGTATGTCTTTCAGGCTCCTGTGGACTCTGTGTCCAGTAAAAATCTATGTTCAGCAGAGGACTCTATATCAATCATCTAGACTTTAGTTTCAATTTGAATTATCGTGTAACTTCTTGCAATTTTCTGCTTTTTAACTCTTCTCAAATTCAAAAAGAATGACAATAATTTTAAAAGAATATCAAGTTGTATTTGGGGTATACTGTTTGCAAACTGTGGAGAATAGATAAAAAGTCAAGTGTTTGGTTTTATGCATTCAACAACATATTAAGTGCAATACATAGTATTTTGGACTGTGAAGGTTAAAAAGTTCACTAAAGTACAGATTCTGTACATAAAGACAGAAAAACTATTATTTATATACTACAGATACAAATAATTTAAACATAAGACAATATATGACAAGTCCAGTGCTATTTATTCAAGGTGTTTTAGAAATTCAGAGGAAGAAATGATTATTTCCATGTTGGAAGTGTGGGAATATAGGGACAATAAGAGGCTGTTTCAAAGAAGTTGAATTTCATATGGTCCTTAATGAATGAAAATAAATTTTGTAGATGGAAATTAGTAAATACACTACAGAAGGATAAAAAAGAATATCAAAATGTGGGAAGGAAAAACCTTTCAAGATATGAGTGTAAGCATGGAGAAGACACTAAAAATTTTGGAGTAAAGAAGTAACAGAGCTAAAACTAACCTGGAATCTATGAGAGCAGCAGATTCAAGAAAGGGCCTGGAGTTAGCTATTAGAATAATTCAAGAAAAGCAAAATAAAGGAAATTAGAATCGTGACCAAAACAGAGGTGATAAATTCTGGTACAAAACAAATAATACAACTTGCAACTTATTTGAAGTGGGAAGCGCAGAAGGAAGATTAAAAGTTAAAAACGAATATGAACATATTTCCCAAAGTAACATAAGTTCCATGGGTTGTTAAAAGGGATTCTTTTTTTACTTTTTAATCTGAAGGACTAAATACACACACGGACAATGGCCAGACCATATATAACAATAGAATTCTGACCCACATAAGAAGTTCAGGGAGCCAACATCCAACTTCTGTAGCAATCGAGAGCAAGGATGGTCAGACGTGGTGAAGGATAACAAATTTCCTTCATTTTTCTCCTCAATTCCAATCAGGATCAATTAAGAAAGCCGAACATGCTGCCCAAACTAATTAGATAAAGATGCTCCAGCTACCCTACCTCCAGTTTCCCCACACCAACAACCTGTAAACAGAGCATAACTGGAGTCATTCCTTCTTTTTTAACTATAAAGTTTTCCCACTCCCCTGACTGCCTTTGAGTCTCTGCCAAGGACAAGTGATGGGGGCTGGCTCCCTTGCTGGAGCAATTTCTAAATAAGTAGCTTTGGTTTATTCTGATTTGCATGAGTTTGTTTATTTCTAACAATTCTGGTAATAAATAACTGCAAAATTTATTTCATAGATCAATGTATAACCCCATAAGTGTATTATAAACTATGGCCTCTGAAATTTTCTATTCCATTTTATTTCATTATATTCATAAAAAAATGCTAATTCCAACCTGTTAAAATTATTTAATGGAAAACTCATCTTACAACTTTTATAATGAAAAACAATTGTACACGGATTTTCTAAGGCTTATTTGACCTCAGAGTCATCTGTTCACAGAGTATATCTTAGGACTTGTTTCCACACAACACCCCTGGAGAAGACTGCATGCATTTTGAGTAGGGATTATTGGGAGAATGGGGATGTGATTAACAAACAAGAAAATTAGAGTAAAGACTTAGTTTTTAATGAAGGGTATTTAGTTCAATTTAAAGCATATCAGTGTAGAAATTACACAGTTCAGAGAAACAGAAAGAAAAAAAATATTAAAATCAAGAAAGAAAAAATTTCATAAAATTCTAGTTTTCTTCTGAAGCTTATTTAAAGGTCATTTAGTTTAGCTTTCCTCTCAAGCAACAATTTTGTTTTCCTGTCCTAGCACCCGTTATGAAAATGGGACCATGCATGGGGCAGAGGGATTTTAAATAAAGAGAGAACCCCATTCTATTAGAAACTGAGGGGACAGCGAAAGAGCAAATACACATTAAATAAAGGCTTAATTTTCCAGGTTGAAAATAAGAGGAGACTCCCTCTCAGCTCCCTTTACCTCACTTTGGAAAACTTGTAATTGTCAGTTCTTTCTGTCTTTTTCAAATGAATATAAATCTTTTCAAGTGCTGTATAGGCCTCTTGTTCTCAACATTTAGAAATGTTTTCTCACAAATCTGTATGCCATCTCTTTAAACTATAATCTTCTGGGCAGACAGCACCAGATCTCCCAGTTTCTGTGGGAAGGCAGGAGCCTAACTCACACCAAGTTGCAAAAACTACCTCCTGTCATAAAGATACAAGGTTTCTTTTTCCTATGGATAAAGCCAATTAGCTAACACAAATGGTCACCCGATCACAGTAAATTTAGGATAAATTGTGTGTGACAAAGAGCGGCATCAAGGTCTCTTACTTGAGGATGAGTTATCATTTATCTTGTGAGAACATATATGTAATAGGGTTGTATCTGCTTAGCTATTTAAAAAGGTAAAATGCCTTTCTTTCTTTGCAATCTCTTTAGCAGATTAGCTAAGCTGCACATCTCATTCTGTTTTAATGCTTACCTAATAATAAGACAATTTCTTTCTATGCTACTTTTGTGGAGAGTCTTTCTGAGTTGGCAGAAGATTATGTTTTTAATTATATTATCCCACCAACAGCCACATGTGGAAATTATATATTTTTTTCTTGTTGGAAAAGATTTTTATTTTTTAAAATTTCACTTTGTTTTTGTGTTAAGGCTTGGAGTTAAAAGAATTGGATGTAAGGGAACGATAAGTCTGAGAAAGATGTAGTGGACTACAGCATAAAGGAGGCAAAGCCTAAAAGATCTCTCACTTCGTGAGTTTTTGTGCATTATACAACATTTAAAAAAATGTGATTTCTTGCTTGGGGTGGGTACAGCAAAGTTCTTTATTTTTTGACATAGGCTATATAAGCCATAAGTTCCAATAAGACTTCCTCTGAGAGCTTTTTGATAAAAGCTGTGTACTTTGTAAGAAGTATTGCACATTCTGCTTTCTCTTCTGGGACTCTTGCCATTTGCTGCTGCAAGGATGAGAAGAGACCTATAGAGCAGACCTGAATTAGAATCATTTTCTGGTGTCTAACCCAACCAGCCAACAGACTGAATGAAGCAGAGCCCCACAGACTAGTTCACTAGATCAGCCTAATTGCCATTGACCTGAAGAAAAATGAGCAGTCAATAAATAAATACTTCTTTTATGGTATGGTGGACATATTGGCAGCATTATTGCAGCAGTAGAAACTGACATAGGTGTTTATACATGAAAATAACCTAACAATAGATACACCCTAATTAGATGAAAGATAAAACGGTTTTTATGATAGTTATAGTCTCTATTTCCATAAGAAGGAAAAACCTTTACCTGGGTGATTTCAGACCTCACAAAGAGATTTTCCCTGAAATGCCCTGTAACAGACCAGAAGGTCCAAAATGGAGGTCAAGGCAGTATTGAGGGTATAAAGTATTGAAGTTTACACAAAAATCAAAGCTCTGCGAAAGCAGAAGCTGCAGAAAAAAATAACATGAGGGGGGAAATGTAGGAGTAGTTGAAATACTTCAATGGATTACGGAGTCCTTAAGGAGTAAACATTTCTAAATTGTTTTCATATGCCTAGCACCCAGCAAAATGGGAAACGACATGTATGTTACTTTCTGTTTTTTTATTTTCATAAATCGTAAGGGATATCAGAGGTAGAAAAATTGGAATTCAAAGCTAATCCTCATTAGGAACCTTAATCTAGATTAATTAGTTAGAGTGATCTGGATTTGTGAATTGTTACTATATGAGGATTTGATTTACTGAGAATCCTTCTAAACAATAGTATTTCCTAAATCAATACCATTAAAAATTTTAAAATAATTGTTTACTACTTGTATATCTTGATTTTCTAAAATAACTCTAGTTAGGGCCGCTAACCTACTGGTGGTTTGTGGACTTCTTGATATAGAAGACAACAGGGGCGAAGGAGAGAAAAATTGTGTGCATGGCCTGAGGGGAGAGATAGGACAGACAGGATTATTGAGAAACTGACTCTGGCCCTTTGCAGGCCTGTGAGAGTGATTCTGAGCTCAGATAAAGAATCAAGTTGGGGTTAGAATGCAAAATTGATGAGACTGATGGTACAAATCAGTGATGCTATAGACCTCAGATGAAAAGGTACGGGAAAATTTGTTCTCTCCTGCAGTGTTATGCCACTCACATCACCACCACAGACATTATCGGGGTTTAAACTATGATCTCAAAGTGACCAACAGTGAAGGGTGGTTTTGTTTCAAAAAGCAGACAAATATTTTGATTAAACAAACAAACAAACAAACAGAAAAACACCTTGCCTTTTGGGGGGAAACACCAAAATTTTACTTGAATTTGGTAAATGTAATTTGATTCAATAATTTAAGTAATCTCTTTGGGTAACAGATTCTATAAAACAGATCTCCAGTTTAAGTGGTTGATCCACGTAAAATTCTTCACCTTCTCCTGTTCCTCTTCAAATGGCTGCATAAGAGGTGGGTTCATGGGACATCAAGGAAACTAGCAGAACAGTGGGGCCCAGTAACTGAATGTCTTCTGGTTTTACTGTCACTGTTGATGTAGATATTAAGCTGGCTTAATATCTTCCTTGCTCTGATGAGTATTCAAGTGTAGTTATTCTGGTCTGGACCTTTGGGCTAATTTGGGCATCCAAAGGATCTGGCCATTTGTTCTCAAGGTACTTGTGCTTTGTAGCCTTTTAATCTTGAGTTTCTGCTGATCCATAAGTCTTACAAGTAACTCTGCATCTAATCATCAGGGTAAGTAAGAGTTACTGCATTCTCATGACATGCCAAACAATGTGGAACCGGAAAAAAAAAAAAAAAGGGAGCCTGAAGTTTCTCCTGTGCCATGCTGAATGGAGAACTGAATTCACTTAGGACCTGCAGACCTCCCCATCCAACTCAACACTTGGGGAAGCTGGTTATTAGTCTGTCCTTAAGGAACAGACTCCAGTGAGAGTACAGAAGTAACTACCACTGTGTTACTTCCTTCTATAATCCTCAGGCTCATGGTCATGCTGGCTACAGACCTTTTGTAGTGTTTTGTTTTGTTTGTGGCTGACCATAGGGATCGAACCCTGGACCTTGATGTTATCAGCATCATGCTCTAACCAGCTGAGGCCACAGGCTTTTTTGCCTCTACTTTCATATTCTTCTACTCCTCTACTGTAGTGAGACTGAAGACTTAACTTGCACAGGTAGAAAGAGCATCTCTTCCATGCACTATGGAAAAAATTCTATGATGTGGGTCCTCTGGACTTGATAGGTTTCCTAGGAAGTAAAGAATTTAGAAAATTCATTTTTCTTTCTGAGAAAGCTTGGCTTTCAAGACTCTTAACTCAACTCAAAATCATAGTTTTGTAGTCAAATTGCTACTTTAACAATTCCTGTCCCAATGCCTTTGAGGCATATGGACTTGGTGACCTAGGATGATAGTTATATACATAGCAATGCAAGAAAGAAAAGTATTATATAACAAAACTTTCTTTCATTTTACATATTTATAATTCAGACTTTCTACTAATTCACCTTGAAAATACCTATTTATCCTTTAGGACTTATCCAAGATGTCATATTCTCAGACAGCTTTTACTGTACCCCAATTTCTAGCAAATAATTTCTGCTTGCTCTAAATGCTGTGAGCATATATTCAAATAATCTATTTATATGCACCTGTCCCCATTTTTCTGAAAGTTTGTGAGTATATGAACCTCAACTATTTTATCTTCTCAGCCTTATACCCTAACACAGTACTTGGGACACAGTAGGCAATTTAAAAAAAAAAATTCCTAAAGGCAAATTAAATCTATTTATAAGATTAGGATTAGTACTCTTCTCTGTTTGAAAGATTTAAAACTGGACACCTCACAATACAGCAGAAAGCATTTTCTGTCTAAATTCACTCTGAATTTGTTGAAGATATTATCCAGATATCAAAATAAACGGAACAAATCAAATAATCAAATTGATAGCCATATTATCAAACTTCATGTGAAGAAGAAAAGTTTCATTAAGTACAACATAAACAAAAGATCTTAAAGATATATAAATACTATACATCGCTGCCATGAGTAATAGCAAGAGAATTGGAAGTCTGATTAGGAAACTGAGTAAAAAATTATGCTATTTTCCAGAAAGGCAGATTAGAATTTGAGGTAGAAAGGTTAGTAATGTAGCGAGGCCCCAAAGAAAACAATGAAAGAATAAGAGTAAGTGTATTTATTCACCTTGTGCTGCTATACCAAAATACCTTAGGCTGGGTTGCTTAAACAAGAAATTTATTTCTCCAGTTATGAGGTTGAGAAGTCCAAGATGAAGATGCCAGCAGATTTCATTGCTGGTGAAGGCTCTCTTCCTGGCTTGCAGACTGCTTCCTTACTAATGTATCCTTACATGGCAAACAGAGAGAAAAAAAAAATCTCTCTCATGTGTCTTTTCATAAAGGTACTAATCCCATCCCAAGAGTCTCACTGTCATGACCTAATTACCGCTAAAAAACCCCATCTCCAAATGCCATCACACTGGGGAGTTGGGCTTTAACATATGAATTTTGTGGGAGACAAAATTCAGTCCATAGTAGTAGGTAAAAAGACTAAAATAGTACATTTTAGTAATATAAAATAATTAATGATAAAACAGAGAAAGCTATTAGGGAAGATCCTTGTTTATAACAGGTGAGGTAATTATAAGGGATTAGTATTCAACAGTCATTCCAAACCTCATTTGATGTACTTCCATTACTAAAAAGAAATTAAAGGAACAAATAAGCAAAGAAACAACAGAACTTTTCTTAAACATCCTTGCAGCTAGCATTCTAACTATGGATTAGATGTAATCTCATTCAGGTGAGATTTGAAAAGTGGGAGAGACATAGAAGCCATCTTCCTCATCTTCGCTGTGCTTTTGTTCATGAAGGCATGCATGGTTACTGGGTTTCTCTGAAGACAAACTCCATTGTCCATTTGTGACTTGATGGGCACCAACCCTTGAATGGAAGACTTTGTTGACATCAACATCAACCTCTTGATTTAGTACTTGTGGAATATACTATAAAGCATATGTACTTCACAGGGCCTGGTTTTCCAAAGCTTTGCAGTTTCAAATATTGACCTTGCAAGGACAGGAAATTCTCCTCAGGCTGTAAGTCTCTGGTGTAAGATAAACATTTGTGGCACAGCAGGTTGATGGCTCAAAGACAGACTAGTTACTGGTTGTTAGGCAAAGATACTGAAAAATTGCTATAAGAAGGAATGTTTGCTAAGTCAAGCTTGTGCTGATAAGACCACTTAATTGCCTTACTGGAATGTCATCTGGCTTGTTTCACTGAAAGTTACCAGCCTATACTGTTAAACTATAACCCCATCTTTGTTCTCTTTCTGTAACTTCCTGGTCTGGAAAATAAACGCAGGAAGAGAACCCCAATTCAGCATTAATTTCCCAAAGGAAGGAATGCCTCTCTATTGAGGGTTCCAGAGGAGATAAACCACTTTGGGGCCTCTCACTGTTTGGAAGAGATGGGCTTTGAGTAATCCTTTGTATCTTCATTGCCCAGGGGAAGAGGGGTGACAAATCAGTGGGGGTGAAGCAATGTAAAGCAACACCTACTGACCTAACTGTGGCAGAGGTACCACTCATTCGGCAGTTTGTTTCTTGCTGTTCTTGTAGTCTCCCTGGAAACTTGATCTACAACCTGCTCTTCTAACCACTCCAACAATTTTGTAAAAACAAATTGTCTGAATTTAATTCCCTTTCTACTTAAAATGGCTATAGAATTTTCTTTTGCTTTCAACTGTAACCCTGACTGATACAACAGGTTAGAAAGATGTGACATTAAACAAATTATTTTGGAACAATGTAGGGATTCTATCTAAATTATTCCTCCTAAGATATTAAAAGCCAAGAGCTACACAGTTCACCTATAAAATGGTCATTTTCCAAAACCTCATACTTTAAAGAGTCCTAAGCTGTATGGCACCTACATAAATATACAGAATTATATCCATCTCTATGTACAGCTAGGAACAAGCTCTAAACTGAGATGGTGGTAGTTCACTGCGCAGCTCAGTCCCTATCCAGAATGTGATTAGTTTATTCAACAAGCATTCACTAAAACTTTCTATGTGCCAAGCACAGTGCAAGATTCTGGTAATATGAAAAACAAATGCTGTTAATCCTAAAAGCGTTCACAGTCTAGATTTCAGACAGACAATATTAAGAATACAGTAATACTCTAGGAGAAGTTTACACGTATTTCTATTTATCCATATGTCCATATTTTCATTAAATACTATTGAAGTAGAAAGAGAGAGTAATGTTCAAGGATGCCTACATGATTTCTTAATATTCTGAAATTATCAGTTTGGAATGGGTTTTTATCCCCCATTTTGACTGTTTGTATTGTTCCACATTCTACAGAATCTAGTTTAGATCCCAATTCATCTGTTATGCTACAGTGTTTTAACACCAGAACAGAGTATGTAAAAAAGTTAGTCTCCATATATACGGTTAAATGCCAACACTAGGTTAGAATGGTCAGCTCAATAGCCCAATGCCTTATCTGCAGTAGATATCACTCTTACCAATTACAGAATGTATATTTGACTTGTTCATAATCTGAAATAATCTGACAGCTCTGATATGTGAAAAAACAGAAAAATCTCCAGAAAAAACAGAATTTATGTGGCTTCTTTGAACTTAGTAACACATGAAATATGTTAAAATGTCAAATATGTGGTAGAATAGATTCTGTGGAGTTGGGCTGTATAGAATTAATAAATAAAATGTGAGAAGAGCAAGTATTTATTAGCGTTAATAATTTCTTTCATATGCTCTATCTTTGATCTAGCAAAATTACGTTGTCTAGCTTTTATTAATACATTGTTCCTTGATACATTCTTGCTTTACCTGCTTTTGGCACTATTTGATAGCAAAGAGAGGAAACTTCTAGCGAAGCCCTAGAACTGTTTTCGTTTTAATGTTTCTTGACCCTCGATGCCATTTATTAGCCTCACAAATACCATCACCATTTTTGAAGGGGTGATATCACTATATTTGGTGTGTGAGGTAGAATACATATGGAAATTTCTCAGTATTAAACAACAAATAACATTACAAATACAAGAATATGACTTGCTCAAGATGCAAGGATCTTGCATTGTTTACATGCATATACTTTGAAACTTAAAATCCTCATATTTGAAATCTGACTCTGCAACTTGCTAAATGTATACATTTGGAGATTTCCTTCACCTTTTGTGAGATTCAATTTTATTATATGAAAAATGGGAAATGTAGGACTGTGTTGGACATTATACTAAATAATTCATATAATAATAAGTGTTCTGTATGAGTCATTATTGAGAATATCTTCAAGGAAACTGGTATTGATTCTACTAAAAATTTAGTAGAAGAAAAACAACAAAGGCAAGAAAACTGTTCCAGAGAAAAAGAGACTGAAGAAACACAACAACCAAAGCAATGAGTGAAACTTATTTAATCTTCGATTTTTATAAAAACCTGCTCAAGATCTTTTTGGGCCAACTGGAGATATTGAAAATGAATTTTATTGGTGAATGAATGTTAATTTTCTTAAAGTAATATTGATGTTATCGCTATACAAGGGAAGGTTGTTATCATTAGAAGGTGCTAGGTATTTAGGGTTGTAGTAGCATTATGTCCGTGATTTGCTTTCGAATGGTTCAGTGAAAAAAAAAAACAAATAAATAAGTCAGTGCGTGTGCGTGTGTGTGTGTGTGCGTGTGTGTGCTTGCGTGTGCCCATGTAAGTGGTAAAGAGAGAAAGAGACAGAAGGTTCCAATGTGGCAAAATCTTAAAAACTGACGAATCTAGGTGAGGAGTATACAAGTGTCCCTTTTATAATTCTTTCAATTTTTTTGAAAGTTTTTAAATTTTCAAAACAAAACCAAACAATAAATGACTCACCTAAAATAAGTCATAATTCATAAGCTACAGAAAATAATATTAGTGTAAATAATGATGATAATGGTAACAATAATAAAACATACTATGTGTCATAATTTAAGTGGGAGTATCAAGATGATTCACTTGTAACTGAAGATCAAAAATCACATAAATGTTTCTTTATTATGTTTTCTTGAATATAAAACATATAATAGGCTAAAACAGAAGCACAAGTTAGCACTTTAGATATACTCAGATTACATATTTTAGTGAGTAACAAGCAGGTCACATTAACCATTTGCTGATGAGTAGTGAAAAATAACTTATCCATTAATGTACCTATAAAAAGTAAGAGTTAAATTTCAAAAATCTGAAAGTTAGAAATGTAATAATCATTTACTTAACCATGTAGAACCACTTGCACAGCTTGGAGGAGATATTAACACAGAGAGAAAGAAAAGCCAACGCTGATATTACAGATTTCTTAATTAAAAATGACGACTACTCGTCTTCTCATGAATTTTCTTGCCAACAGTGACAGAATATGTGTAACCCCTGTTTCCTAAGGAAGAAACTATTCTGATACTGTGTGACTTATAGGTGAAAATAGTTTTGTGCATTCCTCACAAGCATTTCAATCTATATTTGTCAGTGCTTGTGGTGAGTTTATTAGACTTGACATGTCACATCTTACACTCATGAAGGCAGCAAATGGCTTAGTTGATGTATTTCATTAAAGTGTAAAATACATTTTAAACATCAAATGTCATCAACAATGATTTTTCATTCTTGTCAGGAAGTGGGTCTATTAATTTCCATGAGAAGCATTAGAAACATTATTTTCAGAGTTCAACCTACTTTGCTATATAGGTTTCAGTTGCGATAATGAGCTAATGTTCAGACAGGAAGCAGTAGGGATTAGGAGCACAGGATTTGGAGTCAAATTACCCAGATTTAAATCCCATCTTTGCTATTACTTACTGTGTAATGTTGGGCACATTGCTTAAAATTGGCAAGTTTCAGTTTCATCATCCCTACCACAGAGAACATAAATAATCACCACCTCATTGAATTCTTGGAAAGATTAAATGAGGTAATCAACACAGCCCATTGCCTGGTACATACTAAGCACAAAAATTCAGTTATTCAATAAATATGCACTGAGTACCCACTCGAAGCCAGGTATTACTGTAGGCACTCAGAAAATAGCAGTAAATGACAGAGAACCACCCCACCCTTCCCCCAGAAAAAAGGAAAAAGCAAAATAACCATCTTTTTGGAGTTTAGATTCTAGTAGAGGGAGACAGACAATACAAAATAGGCATGATAAAATTATATAGTATGTTAGAAAGTGGTAAGAGCTATGGATGAAAAATGAAACAGGATAGGGAAACTGTGGAGAGGTAAATGGGTTCCAATTTTTAATATAGATATTAGGGTAAGTTCTCTTGGAAAATGACATTTGAATTGAGACTAGAAAAGGATGAGAGGGTTAGTCATCCCTATGAATGTATAAGGGAAACAGCCCCAAGAAAGCAGTATTCTTGGGTGTTTTAAGAAGCAAAAAGCTCACATTATGACTAAGTTTTGAAAGGATGACTTTGGAGGCCTGGCACTTGGTAGAGTGTGGTGTTGGTAACACCAGGGTCAAGGCTTTGAATCCTCATACTGATCAGCTGCAATACATATATGAAGATCACTTTGGCTACTGGGTTTAGGAAGAAGGAGAGAGGTTGGAAACAGAGAAATCCATTAGAAAATTATTGCTGTAATCCCGGTGATTGATGACAGTGGGTTGGCCATGATGTTAGTAGTGGAGGTGGTGATAAGGGACTGAATTCTGGATATGTTTTCAAAGTAAAGCTAAGGGGATTTTCTGATAGATGAGATGAGAGGATAACAGAAAGAGGTAAATCAAATATGTCTCCAATAATTTTCATCTCAGCAACTGAAAGGACAAAACTTCCACTAATTGAAATTGAGAAGACTGTAGGTAAAGCATTTTCTTAGAAAATCAGTTCAGATGATTTTGGACAGTCCATTAGGTATCCAAGTGGAGATGTCAAGAAAGCAGTTTTGTATCTAGAGCTCCAGGAGGACATTTGGGCTGGCAATATACATGTGAGTTGACACATAAATGGTATCTAAAATCATGTAACTAGATAAAATCACTGAGGAGTGAGTTAGAGAAGAAGAGACAACAAAGGATTATCAATATTAAGCAATCGGGAAGAAGAAGGGAAAACAGTGTGGCAGGAGGAAAACTCAGAGAGTGTAACGTCCTGAACACCAGTGAATAAAAGTAACGAGAAAAACTGAGCATTTAATGCTGAGATAAATGCTGCTGATCTGTCAACTAAGATACATTTAGAGAATTGACTATTAGACTTAGCAATGCAGAATAAATTTTTGACTCTGACAGGAGAACTTTTTGTTCCACAGAGGTAGTAAAAGCCTGTTTGGAACAATGGGGTTAAGAGACTATGGGAAAAAGGCAAATCAAAAGCAACAAAAAAGGATGGAGAAATAAATCCATGGAAATGATCCCATAGAGAGAAAACATGATTAAGCAGGAGAAAGTGGGAGGCTGGCTAGAGCAATGTTGTGGAGTAAGCCAAAGGCAGTGGAATTTGGTGTACTAGTGAAAAGAATGGCTTTAGATAGAAGCATTGCTATTTCATGTATAGAAACAGGCAGGAAGGCACCATAAATAGGTGAAGATTTTCATATCTGTGTAAATCTGATAGAAGGTATAGCATGTAATTTCATCTAAAATAAGATGGACTATAAAGTAAATATGTGAATATTAATTAGTTCCTTTAATTCATCCCATAGTAGTTCAAACAGAAGTTGATTCAATCCAAATTGATGAAATCTAAATCATGGTTGTACAACAAATTTATAAAAATGAGTTTCAAACACAAACTGAAATACATTTGGCTTTTTTTCTTTTTTGGTATATAAAAAGATAAAAATGACGATTCATCGTTAATTAAAAGGTGGTAATGGGCTTGCTTTTACTATTGATCTGGCCATCACATCTTGGGCACAAGTGGAGAGAGTCAGTTTTGTACTCCATGAATATTCATAACCAATACAAAAATGTAAAAAAATAAAAATAAAAGGAGAATTGACCAGCCACTGCTTTTATTTGCTTTTATAATATCAAGATACAGTGACTCAGAACATGTTGCCTAATTTAGAACAAAGAGAAAAAGATCTAAAACATTTCTTTCCAATTAACTGTCATTCAAATATGTTATGAAGTTTGAGTTAATTTAAATTTCAATCCATAAAGTGTTTATTTCTTATTAAGTTTTTATTAGTGAAATGAGACATACGCATGAGAGAAGAAATATGAAATTGTAACCTGTGTATGATTGTTCTGAGCATGAAAGCTGCTGCTTTACATTAAGAGGTATTAATAGTTATGTAATTATTTATTGTTTGGGTAGGCTAGGCCAATGATATTAATTAATGAAACACCTATGCTTCCTCCTAGGCTTACAATGCATTCCAAGTATTTAGTAATGCTCTATATGTGGCCAATAGTCAAGATAACTTTATAAAGATTAAGAAAAGCAATCGCAAAGCAAGGGGAGGTATAACTGAGGAAGGTGCAAGTATTAAAGAAATGGTCATATATTTTTGTAAGCTTGTTATTGAGAAGAGTGTATGGTGCATAGTATACTGACAGCAATGTTTGTTGATTAAATGTGGATCTTATAGTTCAGATTGTATTTTGGAAGAGAGAGTATTACTCATCCAATGGACAGGATTTTATTTTTTCCTATTTTGAAATTCTATTTCTCATAACTTTATTCACATAATTAAGACAATAAAGTGACTGAAGACAATCCAAGTATTATAGATGCCTCATTAAATAAAAAAAATACAAAGAAAAGGATGATTTGATAATTGATGTATGGTATTAAATTTAATGCTTAATAACACTAAGCAACAAAATAATACCACATTAAATGAATAAAGATAAGATCCAATGGGAATGTGATTCAAGGAAAAAATCACCGATTAAAGCTCACTTTCTTCCTCAGTTTAGGTGATGACCAAGTAAAGAAATAAAGAAATTAAAGATAAAAATGACTATTCTCCTTTAATTTGTTTAGCATCTTTGTTCAGATACTTATTTCTTATCTCCCCCCAGCACAGACTGTACTAAGAAATCTCCTATGTTGTTAAAATCTATGGTTTTCTTCATTCAAAATCCAAGCTGAAATTATGAAATTGTATAGGTGTTTTCAATATTATAGAATTTTCCTGATATATAGCATGTTATACACAGTAAGTTTTTCATATATTATATTAAGGCAAGAGGTGATGTGGTATAAACACATCCCCCACAACAATTCATTAAAGAGATAAATTGTAAACTACATCTGATTTCCTACCAACTGAGTATGATATAATGAACTGGTTGTAGTGCTATAGATATGAGATTACGAGCAAAGCAACGTGAACATAAAGGATCTCTTTTATGAAGTAATCAGAATCTTCCATGGCTTCTTCGCAACTCTGTTTACTGTGTGAGCAAGATATTTTATGCTGAAATAAACTAACAAAGGGGTTGATCGAGTATTTAAACTCTAAGGACTATTCTTAGAGGGTGTGTTACACATTGCTTCAAGATTCTCAATGACTCTAGTGGAAATGGCATAATTTTCCTTCCCAGTTTGAAAATTGGCTTTTAAAAAACTGTTTACGTTCAGCCAATGTATATAATTAAAAAGAAAAGAATCAAAACTTAATTGTTTCATTTTTATATTGATGCCACTGTATAATATCTGTGATTTTATAGCATATGGTTATTGAGATTTATAATTGATTATATAGCACTAGTTTAATTTATTTTACTCTTCTGAAATAAGTACATTTCACCTAAATCTTATTAAAAATAAAATGGAACAGAAAAATCTTGTAAGATTCTAAATGGCATTTTTAAATTGCTTAAACTGTGAAGTGATTTCACTAACCACAAAATACAGTGATTTTGAAAAAGTCAGATAATTAAATCTTATTATTGAAAGTTTGACTTATATTTTCTAGATTGTAAACCCTTGTGTTGGATTGACATGAATTTGAAATTATCTGGTGTAGTACTAATTTTATTTTCTGACAAGCATTTTCTTGTTGTTTATCATAATAAACAAAAGACACTAACCCTGTAGTTAATTGGGGGTAGTCATGTGATAGAAAACACAGATCATTTGGAAGCATTAAAGCTTTGTCAGCCAGAGCCCTAATTCTCCTCCATTGAGTTAGATAAAGTTCTCTCAAGACAATAAACTGATTATGACAACCTAATAGTACGAGTAAATTTATTAGATAAATGGCTTCAGAAATTGGACAATAAAAACAGAGGTAATGTAAAGACCCAAATCACCGAAAAAAAAAAAAAAATGAGTTAGATGTATTTTATCTGCTTATATTAACCTTACTAAAAATAATTTTAAAATTTACATAAATTTTATTTTTAGACATCTGTAAATGTCAATAGTGGTGAATTGTTAAAAACAAAAGTGAACAGACATTTACAAAGCCAAATCTCCCTCCTATATTCCCACTTTTTATGGAACACAGTTTGTTTTATTTCTTCAGATCTAGCTTTATTCATATATACATACTTTGTTGTTTTAAACAAAAATTTGTCATGTGATAAGTTCTGCTTCTGCTACTTGTTTGATTCTTTCAGCAGTCATGGACTCTTCCATGTTTACATGTACAAAGTATCCTAATTTTTTTAACTAAAATAAATTTGACAAATTGCATTCTATATTATAAATCACATTAAAGTAATTTAAGAGTTAAATTTTAGTTTGGGTTTTTATATCTTACAAGTAATGGTTCAAACAACTGGCTTATATTTTTATTTCTGTGAAGCTGAATATTTCTGCAGCACAGGTTTATAGACGTAAAATTTCAGGTCAAAAGTCAGGCGCTCTTTTGTTTGTCATGAGGAGCTGCAAGACTACACCCCCAAATGATTTTGTGAAGCTACACTTTCACTGACAGCAAATGAGAGTGCAGGATTGGAAAGGCAGGAGGGCATGAGATCCAGAGCATAAGAACAGGAATTGATCCTGGAGCAGGGGCCTGGGAACCGGAGTCATTCTTTCATTTAACAGGAAGGACAAGCCATAAGAAGGGTGGTGATACCACCAGTTGTATAGATCTGGTGGTGGGAAGCTGAGATATTCTTGACTGATAGTTGCTATTTTCCTAAGACAATAGAAAGATTATCAGGTGCTTTTGAGTGGAGAGAGCCAAATGGAGTTTGAGAAATTTGGAGTTTTAGAAGAAAATATGAAACGGTGGTCTTAAATAGTGGAAAAGAAGGATTTTAACTGTAATAGGCCAAAATATGGTCTCCTAAAATATATCCATGCCATATCTCTGGAACTTGTTAATGTTACCTTTTTTGGAAAAAGGGTCTTTGCAGATATAATTATATTAAGAAACTGAGATGTGGAGATTACCATGAATTATCTGGACGAGGCCTAAATGCCATCATAAGTGTCCTTATAAGAGAGAGGCAGAAGGAGACAATGCACACACATGGAGGAGAAGACAACGTGAAGATGGAGATAGAGAGTGGAGTGATGTGGCCACAAGGACAGAAATGCTGGGGCAGCCACTGGAAGCTGGAAGTATGGAGTAAATTGCCCCCTTTATACAGTATAACCACCAGAGGGAGAGCAGCTCTGTCGATTTTGGGCCTTTGGCTCCAGAGCTCTGAGAAAATAAATTTCTGTTGCTTTAAATCAACAAGTTTGTGGAAATTTGTTACACTAGGAAACTAGCACACCCAGGAAACTAATATACTATTCAAGTAAATTAGCCTTTGAGGTTTGTAGTTATAAATCTGATGTACAATTAAGTGGTGGAGAGAAAGAAGTTACTTGCTTTCAACCATGGTTGGAATGTTTCTGGATGAATATGGTAGTACAGATATCATGGGAGGTAAAAAAGGCAATTTTATGTTTTTTGTTTTGGGAATTTTGTTTTTAAGAGATTAATTATCATAAAGAACTAAGAAAGAATCTAAACTGGAAACAAAACAGAAGGGGATGGGGATAAATAGTAAAAAAACATAGGGCTTATCAATTGCACTTCTCAAAAAATTGGAGTATATATACTGTGAAGTGCTAAAATAATGATGGGTAATGATAAAGATTGTCACCGTTTCTTATGTGGCTGAGGTAGCATGATGAAAAAATGGTTGGAAGTGAGTAGATAAAGGAAATAGATATTAGAGTTTTAATATAAGTCATCCTTACCTATGTCAGTAGCATGTATTTAATTATACAGCCTGGAATTATTTGACGGTTTTAAGTTTTGAAGTTTGATGTTTCAATGTGTAATGGATATTTACTTTTGTTTTGACTTTTTTTTTAATCTTCCTAGCATTGATTCCCCTGATGTTGATATAGGAAAACCACTTTCTATCATATTGTTCATGATATTCAGATGAAGCTGACTGCACTGCCCTCCTGTCTACCCCTGCCAGCCCAAATGTACACCTGCTAATGGGGCTAAACCAATCAGTATTTCCTGTTCTGGTTGATAGGGGTTTACCTGTTAGCAATAAACCATCAAAGACTTAAAAATTAATAATAACACCATTTATACAACTACATTTTAAATAAATGAAGGTTTAAAAGTTCCTATTGGATCACATCTTTGTATATTGTACTGGTTACAATCTTCTTTTGTAACTCTTCTGAATGTACATCTACATCCTGCTCATTTTTTATAGTCCTGTAAGGTAATATTGAATGCTAAGTCCCATTGCATTTGCTACAGCATATCCCACGGCTTGTTAAGCCATGTTCACTAGAGATTTTTGTTTCAGAAAAATATTCCTGTCCTACTCTGTTAGGTAACAATTTGCAGTAGTATGCACAGTGAGTTTTTGTTCTTTAAATTGAATTGAATTATTAAGATTAAATGTAGTTACATAATATAAAGTATATCTACAAGATACGTTATTGAAAAAAATTTTCAGTCTTTTAATATATATTTATCAACAGTAGGAGTCGATTCTATAAAAAGGACTAATAGGATGATGTCTCAAAACTTGTCTAAATCATGTCCATAAAGTCATAGACATGAATTTATAAAACAGGTAAGAATGTATTTGGGATGTTTCCTCTTCTATTCCAATGCCACTATAATTCTATAATTCCAGGGCCAGTACATGGAAGGGCCAGTCACATTGATTAATTTAAAAGGCATTTTACTGGTGTAGTGATGACAAGAGCAGAAACAACAGAAATATTGCTCCTCTATTTCTTCCAGGTGGCATTGATATTCAGGTATACTCTGAGACTACATTACTTCAACAGAAACAAGAAATAATTTATTATTCTTTACATCAAGATGCTAAAAGAGTAAACTTGCATCAGCATAAACTGATTTAACACAGAGACAGCCACACAATCAGTTAAGTTTTCCCTAAGATGGTTATGTAGTGGGAAAATGTATATGTTAAAATGGTTAGTGTTTACTAACTTTAGTGATTTTTTTTCATTCGTAATTGTTTAGTTAGATTAATTTGAGATGATATAAACTGAGAATAGACATTGTCCCAATAGACTTATTTTAAAGGCCTGTATGCCAAACAAAAATTATTCCCACAAATTATTATAATTCAATCTTCACTTAATACAGTAATGGTTAACTCTATAAAGTTTGGTGAACAAAGGAGATATTAAAACTCATCAGTGCGGGCCGGCCTGTGTCTCACTCAGGAGAGTGTGGTGCTGATAACACCAAGGCCCCGGGTTCGGATCCCATATAGGGATGGCCAGTTAGCTCACTGGGTGAGCGTGGTGCTAACAACACCAAATCAAGGGTTAAGATCCCCTTACCGGTCATCTTTAAAAAAAAAAAAAAAAACTCATCAGTGTACCTAATATGTGGTTAATAAGAATTACTAAAATTTTTATCTCACAATAGACTAAATGCATATTAAAAGATAATACAATTTATTTTAACTCAAACTGGACCAAGTAAAGGGCAGGATTTCTTTTAAAATGTATTTTTAAAATATTCAATAATTTTTGGGCCGGCCCCGTGGCTCACTTGGGAGAGTGCGGCACTGGGAGCGCAGCAGTGCTCCCGCTGCGGGTTCGGATCCTATATAATGATGGCCGGTGCGCTCACTGGCTGAGCGCAGTGCGGCCGGTCAGAAAAAGACAAAAAAAAAAAAAAAAAATTCAATAATTTTTATGTTAACCTCTTTCAATTTAGATTATGTTTGACCTTTTAAATTTCACCAAGTAGCCCTCTAGAAGTATGAACCCACCTCCCTATTATGAAATATATTTAGAAAGTAGCCACAGAAAACAATATTTTGTCCTAATAAAATAATAGTAGTTCTTCCTCTAACAATATATGGTGGTCTTCCCCTTTACTCAACAAAAAATGTAGTATAAAAAAAAATAAATATAATCACACGCCAGGTTGATTGTCATTAAGTTGATGCATACTTTATTTCACTATTTAAAAATGTATTTATATTTCTGTTTTGGCTAAATAAATTAGAATTTGAAGGTACCAGCTTTTCACATAAGTGCTTATTAGTTTTTTAAAATATGATCATGAAGTAAAGTCTTTAATGAAGAAAGATCATCTATGTAATATCAATAAAACTGCTAATTAGCAAATACAATATTTGTAAATATAGACTGGACAATTAAAAATAAGGATAAAGCTTAATTGTGCAAAAATAGGTTGAACAACTTTAATAAGAAAAAGTAGAGATATAAATAAAAAGTTCAGTAATTTGAAAGTTACAAGGTAATTGATATTGAAATAATTTTTAAAAACTATGATTACCTGCATTTACTACCATCATAAACATCATATTTTGAAAAAAGCTTTCAGTCATATGATAAAATTGTTAGTTTTATTGAGAGAGAGAAATATCACCAGTGAGAGACATAATAGCAAAAGAAGAGTATTGATTTTAAACAATATTAATTAAATGCTAATCTCAATATGAAACTAACACTTTTCTTTGACTTGTGGCAAAATGTTAGTGTCTGTGTTGAGATTTACACATATAAAATGCAGATAGTAATAACAGCTCAGAGGGGTGCTGTGAGGCTTAATTAATTTCTCTAGAGTGCTATGGACATGAGAAAATGTATGCAGTCTGGGCATTTAATCACTATTACTCTTCTAGGAGTTTTCTTTTGATATTGCCTAGGGAGGCTGGATGGAAGACTGCCAAGTTACTGAACCCCTAGAAGAAGCCTTGTATTGAACAGTAAAACAAATGAATTAAAAGCTAGATTTTAGGAAAAAACCTTAAACAAATGAAAAAGTTGGCCAGTTGATGGTGGCAGAGGTGATCAAATTAATTACCATTATAGTTTACAGATTAAACACAAAGTAAATATATATATGAGCTGAAGATCCTGAAAGAGAAAGAAGACGGTGAAGGAAAAAAGAGAGGGAAAAAAAGGAGAGAAAGAGAGAGGAAGAGAGGAGAGAAACAGATGATAAATATTATTTTTTAATAGGTGAAGAAAAGAAAAGGAAGTAAGAAGGTAATATGTAGGGGAGGGCAGGCAGATGGAGTGGGTGTTGGTTATCATTGTTAAATACTAGCAAATTGGAAAAAATCAGTTCAGAAGATTATGAAATTTTAAAATGTTTGGATAGCTGTCATATCTCAAAAATCAAAAAGAAAGATTTCTGCAGCAGAGTCAAATCTTTGTGAGTTATTGGTCTCAGAGAAATGATGTATGTCAGTTCTTCTAATCAAGGCTGAATTCACAAGGTTTTGTGAGGGTATGCTGAAAATAAGAAGGGTGCTTAGCAGGTAAGTGTACAATAAATTTTTAGGAATTACCATTATTCAGATTATAATGATGCCTAATCTAAAGTTGCACTGCTACATAAGTTTCTTGCTGCATCATTTTTTCTCATTGATATTAAATATTTTATTTTTAACTTATTAACTGTAAATGCCTGACACTTTAAGAGCATCCTTAAATCATGGTTTGAGTGATTCAGAGGTTTTCTAAATCATTTTGGAAATCAGAACAAACTTTCCCCCCTCAAAATCAATAATCCATATTAAATGTGGTTTGTTCCAGAAGAAGTAGATATTTTGAAAAATAGGTAACAGAAAATAATTTATTAATCAGATATTGGTTGAGCAACTACTTTATGCTAGTTATTTGTGAGGTACTATATCAGGAAAAAAGAACAGTAGAAGTTGGTTTAACACAGCTTACTATTTAGTAGAGAGAGAATTCAGACACATAAATATGTGAATAAATTACAATTGATAAACACTATACAAGAATAAATGCCAAGTGATATGAGATTTCTGAGGATATAATTATATTTGCAATGAAAATCCATGAGAAAAAACATCTATAATAAAGTACTTCCTTCTATCATATACATTCCTCTGTACCTTTTACAGCCTCCCAGGCAAAAGGCAGCATGGGGAACGGTCCCTGCATTTATAAAAATGGGAAAAAGTAGTAGGAAGAGCTCATTGGACAGTCCTTTTTTTATTATTTGCAATTTGTTTTAAAAGTCCCTCTGCTGGCGGCAGAGAACACGAATTTGAAAAACAATATCCAAAGGAATGTTCTTTGGGACAAAAGCATCCTACTTTGACAGAAATACTCAAGTGAAATAATAAAAATAATAATAATTTCTATTTAAAGCTCCCAATTACTCACCCAATCTGGCTTGTCATATATATTTAGATATGAGCTTAATTTTATTAGATCATGATTATTTAATGACTGCTGAGAATCAATACAAACATATGAAAAATCCTAGAGAAGTTAGCAGAGCACAATAAGAGTGGAACAAAAGATTAGATATAAGTTTGCCCTTTCTTACCCCAAAACAACCCAGCAGAAAATGTGAGTATATCAGATCCCAATGGGAGTTCCTGATCTTGCTAATGATGAAAAAGATTTAGGAACAGAGGTTCCCATATAAGTATTAATTGAAATTATTCTATATTCATATCTCAGATATCCATTTATTTTAGTTTTATTTGACAAACATTTATAATTCTATGTTCTAGCACTGTGTCCTAGACTGAAAATACAATGATAAATATTCATAATTATATCTGACAAGACGCTTATAGTGCAGGTGAAAGAGGACATGTAAACCAATACTCGCGGAAATCTGTAGCTTGCTAAAAAGTGCTCACAGCTTCAATCCGCTATCTCCTTACATGAGAGGTCTGGGTCTTTCGGACCAATGTCATTTGCTGTGGATTTAATGTACCCACAAAACTTAACCCCACTGTGACAATGTTAAGAAGGTGGGAAATCCTGTTATGGTAATTAAAAAGTGGGGCCTTGAAGAGGTGATTAGATTGTGAAGACCATGCCCTAGTGAATGGATTAATAAATTGACAGTTTATTGGTGGTCATGGGTGTGGTTCTGAGGGCTTTGAAAGGAGAACACATGAGGAGGTTAGTCTCTGTCTTGCTTCTGCCTTCCTTGCAATGTGATACCATGCGCCATTGAAATCACCATTAAAGAAAGCCCTGAACTTTGTTCCCTGAAATTTGGACTTCTCAGCCTCTGAAACTGTAAGCAATAAATATTGTTTCTTCATAAATTATCCAGTTCCAGGTGTCTAAACAACAGAAACAGACTAATAAACCATTTTAAGAAAATATATATTTCAGGCACAGCCACCCTAATGTTGATCATTGTCACACTCTCACCTTTTGAAGAAATCTGCCACGAACAACATAACACTTTTTACTGTTTTTACTGATTTGTCATCTATCTTCAATTCTTTGGACAGGAATAATTTGTGGGCTAAGATGGAGGAGTTTAAAGTAAACCCTCATCCATGAATCAGTATCATTAAAATCTAAAATTTTTTATTATGTCTCTCAAGAACCAGGTTAGGCAGGAAGCAGAAACCCTATCTCAATTCTAAGTTTTATGAGAAAAGAGCTGTGTTCAAATCTACTATTTAAATCATACATTGGTAGCCTAATTCATATTTAGCGTTAGAAGGCTGTGTTCAAACCAACTGAGCCAGCCCTAATTTATGTTCGGATGTATATCAGCTAGGGCAGTATTTGGCATCTAAATAGAGTCACACACTGAGTAACGATGTTTCAGTCAACGACAGAACGTGTACATGATGGTGGTCCCATAAGATTATAATGGAGCTGAAAAATTCCTATCACCTAGTGACATTGCAGCTGTTGTAATTTTGGAGCACAACACATTATCTTTTCTGTTTATATATGTTTAGATATACAAATACTTACCATTGTGTTACAATTGCTTACAGTATTCAGTACAGTACATGCTGTACAGGTTTGTAGCCTAGGAGCAATAGTCTGTGCCATACAGCCTAGGTGTGTAGTAGGCTACACCATCTAGGTTTGTGTAAGTACACCCTATGATGTTCACACAACGATGCAATCGCCTAATGACATGTTTCTCAGAATGTATCACAGTCATTAAGTGACGCAGGACTATATACATTACATTCAGAATGAATAAATACATGGTCTCATTATTGCTTTGGATGAATTAAATTCCAACTTCCTTGTCACTGATGGACTTCCATTAGGCCCTCAACATTTTCTCTCATGTTTCTACAAATATTTCTTACATTGCTAACAGAGTTAGCTTTCTAGGTTAAAATCTAATTATAACTATTCTTCAAAAATACCTTTGTTAGTTCCTGTTAACTCTTACTTAAAAACCCCTTTTGGTGTTAGGTCCTCTCACCCTCCATCTTACCTGCCTTGACTGGCTGTCTCACCACAGGATGGGCTCCTGGCATTCTACTCACTTGCAACTATCCACAGCCTCCTGAATGCTACATTCTTCTCTGTGCCTTCACGCTGTTATGTGAACTCCCCTAGCCTGTGGTATCATTTCTCAGCTTGGCAAATGCTCACTCATACTTCAGGATTCCACTGATTCATGAGCTCTGTGAAGCTTTTCCCGAAGCTCTGTGTTCTTCTCTTTGCTGTTCTGGAGTTTTAGTTAACTCTATCATATTGCAATTCCCTGTATGTATATTTATCTTTCCTGCTGACTATGAAATAGAAACTATGTCTTTTTACATTTTGTATTTCTAGTGCAGTGTTGGACTATAACAAACTCTGTTGAATAAATGAATGAATGAATGAATTAACATATTTTTGTTAGGAAAGAATGGGAGGAAAGCCCTGGACTCATGCTAGCATCCATTCCCTTGATAGAAGTTAGAATTTTTTCATCTAATTAACTCACAGAAATAGCTGAGCAAGCATGGTGAAATTTTACTGCTTTGCTATTTTAATTGTTTTTTTCTCTTTAAAATTTTTGAAAGTACTCTAATATTGTTACTATTTACCTCTTCTGCTCACTTTTAGAGAAGTTGAGGCAAACTTAAAATCTGGGATAAAGATGAGATTAGAGGTAAGGCAGAAATAACTAATTGGATGAGCCATCAGGTGGCTTTCTGTACCTAGCACAATTTGCTTGAAAGGAAGGACTGGGTAAATGTAAATAAAAGAAAACAATGTATATAACACAACATATTATCTCTGGAAACTAGATGGGATACCAAATTTAGTAAAGGTGAAGTAGCACGCATTTAATTAGCACCATTTAAAAGTACAGCACTTCTCTGGATGATGTTTAGAAGGATCTAAACTACAAGCTTCACCTCTTTAATTTAAGGCTTTAATCTTTTGTTAAAAATGTTAAGACTTTCCACAGAGATATCTTTTGATTACCTACTCATATTTCACATTTTAAAGCGATCAATAGCTAAAGGCAGATTTTCCTGAAAGATAAAGGACAGCGCTTCTTGGCACAGAAAGCACTGTGATGAGTTACCATAAGTCCTGATTTGCCCTGGACAATTCCAGTTTATGCCTATTGTGTCACTGTAGTTATTAATAGCATCCCATATCATTCTCAGCAGTGTCCTGGTTTGAACAATAAATCATATTGTCAACTTAACAATAAGAAAGAAGAAAAACGGGTATGATAAGATCACAAAAAAGCTTCTGGAAGTGCCAAAAACAAATTCAGATAACATAACGGCTGACCCTGATACTTTAGGACTAATACCTACAATTCTAAGAGAAGCTTTACCTGCATATCTCATTTATGCAATTCAGGAATGTAGTAATCACGAAGAAAAACGTTTCTTGACCTTTCCAAGTTATGAGTTAATGAATCCATTACTGTAGCTTACATTTCCACCCATGAAGATCTCTATGGCAAATTAAAACACTTAATGTCTGAAGTAGATTATTAATGTAAATCATTTTCTAAACTCATCTCCTATTCTTAGAACTGTGATTATATTCTGATGATAGTTTGATTGATAGCTAGGTGAAAAATAATCTTGATTAGTAATGAACATGTAAACATACAGTGATCTAGCCTGACCTTGGTTTATAGATTGTAGTATCATTACTGCAGATAAAAGTGGGGATTGGAAGGAGTATTAGCCCACTGATCCACAGAATGAATATATTGCATTCTGACTGCTCTTTTGTGGTAGAAAAATCAACTAATATTTAAAATGACTAATCACGGCTGTCTGGTTAGCTCAGTTGGTTAGAGCATGGTGTTGATAATACCACGGTCCAGGGTTCAATCCCTGTACCAGCCAACTGCCAAAAATAAAAAAAAGAAAGAAAAAAATGATTAATTAATCATCCATTTTATAAAATTTAAGTTTGCCTCTCAAACATTGAATGATTGAATAAATAATCCTTTCAAAGTGGTGAAATGTCAAAAAAATGTAGCTGTTTCATCTAATTATTCAGGGAGATTGCTGAGGATTAAATGTCTCCCCCAAATTCACTGGAGCTTAATTCCTATTATAACAGTATAAAGATGGTGGGAAAGCTGGTTATCATATTTAGAGGTGGGGCCCTTAAGAAGTGATTGGATTGTGAGGACTATGCCCTCATAAATGGATTAATCCACTTATGAAGTAATGAGTTAATGGTTTAATGGGTTATCCTCAGGGTAGACTGGTGGCTTTGTAAGGAGAGCACATGGTAGAGCTCTTGTCATCCTTGTCATATGATTGCCTGCATCACCCTGGGGCCCTGTAGAGCATTCCCACCAAGAAAAAGGCCTTCACCGGATGTACCCCTGGACCATGGACTTCCCATCCTTTAAAACTGTAAGAAATAAATTTTATTCCTTTATAAATTACCCAGTTTCAGGTGTTCTGTTATCAGCAACAGAAAATGAACTAAAACAGAGGTCTTTGGTACAAAAGTGTTTAATAATAATCTCCACATAATAAAATAATATCATAATAAGAAATTATTCACTAATGAACTGGCTACTTACTTAATTATTATTGTGCAAATAGACCAATACTTTTAACACTAGAAAATAATTCCTTTAGTGTAGATATTTGCAAATGAAATTTTGCAAAACTTACAAAAGAAAGAGGACATGCTAGGCACTTCAGAAGAAAAATATTTGGATTTTAAATATTTGAGATATCCTTGGGAAATATGAGGAAACCCTTGAACATTTTTTTGCAGAAATGTTTCTCAGTATAATCACACCTTGCAAGTCAAGTATGAGGTGAAGGATATTGTATTTCCCTTAGTGTAATCTTGTAAAAAAAATGCCCAAAAAGCAAATCAGCACCAGACTCATTCTTGTGTATTTTAAGAACTATTACACCATTGCAATTAAAGCCTAAATTTTCTCTAAAATAGAAGACAAATTTATTTTAGTAATTTTATTTGCAAGATAAAATCTTGTGTAGTTCATTTCATTCAGTAGTTATTGGAGAAATTTGGACAGTTTTCAATGGAAGAAATATAAATGGATTTTTCTCTAATGTCAATTATCTTCAAGTATCAGGACTTCCTACAATTTCATCCTTCACTTACTGAATGCACAGTAATTGAATATTCATCTAGAAATAGTTTTATATCAGGAGCTTATAATAGTTCAGGAAAAAAAGTTATTAAAAATCCAGCTAAACATATCTAATCAAAATAAAAATGAGTAAATGTTAAAAGTATCCAGTGTTAAAGTAAAAGGTTAACAAATTAAGGAATTCTTTAAACATGAATGTTAAGGAAGTATGAAATTTGGAACAGAAAACCCACTCTTCTTGAAATGCTGTATATTTTTAAAATAGATCAACAGTTCTAATGTACTCCCAAATATCTTGTGTTTTCTTGAGTTTTCATACATAATTTTCCAGGTTCTTATTCTTCCATAATGCTTCATTTTCTGTAGCATTTTTTTTAATGAAAACTGCATATAACCTCAAATCCGCTTTTTCTCTCCTCAATTAGTCATTGATGAATGCCAGCCAACCTCTTTATTAAGACCATAAACCTAAAGCACATTGTGCATTCTCTACTTTGTTATGTTCACAAGTCCTATTTACCAGTACTTTTTAAATACATGTATCTTGTAAGATTCATTGATTGTGGAGAAAGAAACTTTGTGACATAATGGGGGGAAATTCAATTTGTCATTTCAAGACTAATTCCAATAAAATCTGTGTGACCTCAAAGAAGTCTCTCAACCTCTCAATACTAATTTCTCACATACAAGGTAGAAAGGCTGGAAGTGGTTACTGTCTTCTAACTTTAAGATTCTATGTACACCAGTAAAGTTAAGCCACATTTATAATTGTCAAAAAAAAAATAAGGAAAAAAGTTGAAGAAAAACCAGTCATGAACAAACTATCTGTAATAATATTGTACACAGTTTTTTCTCTCTCATAATATAAATATATATTTTATTGAATATCTGAATATTAAGTGTTAACCATCTAATTTCAATACGTGTTTTGTGCTTTCCAGAATATTTGTGATCTCTCCTATAATTTCGATGTCATGAATATTAGCACTAAACTCTCACATAATTACATATTGTAGGGAAAAGGGATACCACAAGAACTTCATTAAAGGAAATGCAATCTGAATCTCATTCAGCATTATTGCCAAGTCTGTTACCAATTATTACAAAGAATTCCTTGAAATTTTCATTGGTAACAGAAGATGTAGGTTGGACATTTTCAAAATAACTGTGAACAAATTTTTTTTATTTTGTATTCTCATCTCAGAAATTTTGGTACTACTTGCTTATGGTATGTCATTATGAAACAAAAATTAAAAGACTTTTAAAATATTTATTTCTTTCAAAATGCACTGGGAAGTCTATCTCTAACTATCCCACAGAAATACAAAGAATCATTAGAGACTATTATAAACAACTGTATGACAACAAATATGAAAACCTGGAAGATACAGAAGTTTCTGGACACATACACACTACCCAGACTAAACCAAGAAGAGATAGGAAACCTGAACAGACTAATAACAAGCAATGAGACTGAAGCTGTAATCAGCAGTCTTCCAACAAAGAAAAGCCCAGGTCCAGATGGCATTACAGTTGAATTCTATCAAATGTTTAAAGACGAATTAATACCAATTCTACTCAAACTATTCCAAAAAATTGAAACAGAAGCCACTGTCCCAAACTCATTCTATGAGTCCAACATAACTCTGATACCAAAATCAGATAAAGACTGAACAAAAAAAGAAAATTACAGGGCAATATCCTTGATGAACAGCGATGCAAAAATCCTCAGCAAAATATTAGCAATCAGAATACAGCAACACATTAAAAAAAGAAATTATACAGCATGATCAAGTGGGATTCATCCCTGGGATGCAAGGATGGTTCAAGTCAATAAATGTGATACATCCCATCAAAAAACTCAAGGATGCCCACTCTCACCACTTCTATTAAACATATTACTGGAGGTACTAGCCAGAGCAATCAGATGAGAGAAAGAAATAAACGGCATCCAGATTGGAAATGATGATGTCCCTATTTGCAGATGACATGATACTATATACAGAAAAACCTAAAGACTCTATCAAAAAACTCCTAGAGCTAGTTAATAATTTCAGTAATGTTGCAGGATAAAAAACAAATGCCCCCAAATCAGTTGCATTTATATTCTCTGATAATGAACTAACAGAAAGAAAAATCAAGCAAGTACCTATCTTATTTCCATTTCTAAGTAGCTTCTCTTATGAACTTTTAACCATTTTTTGATGAAGAACTAATAATTTTGAGAAATATTTCTATTTTATAATATAATGCTTTAATATTTTCTGTTTTGCTTTTTTCACTTAAATATCACAATCCCAGAAATCCCTTCTTGTCATTCATATTTATCTTTCTCATTCTTTTTTTTTTTTATAGCTGAAGCATTAAAGATTCAAACATAAGTGAAACATAATTTCCTCAAAGTGTCTAGTGAGGACGATACACACATAAATGAAAAATACTTAACAACATATTAAAACAGAGTTAGTGAAGATGTGCACTCTTTTAAGATTCAAAAAGAAGGGTTCACTTACTTTTCCTGAGGAAGTCTGTTTGAGATTTATGGAGCAGGTAATGTTTGAACTGAATAGGAGGGTAGGGATTATCCAGGATGAAAAGTTTGCTGAAGCACATGGTAGACAGAGTGAGCAGCATGCACAAAAGCTAGACTAAATGTCTATATGTCTGTCTTTATACCAGTACCGTACTGTATTAACAAGCAACAAAATAAAAAGTAAACAAGTTGAATTGTTCCAAATTTAAAAGCTTCTGTTCTGCAAGGAAACTATCAACAGAATGAAAAGACAATTTATAGGGTATGAGAAAATATTTGCAACCCATCATATCTGATAAGGAGTTAATAGCCAAAATATATAAGGAACTCCTACAACTCAATATCAAAACAAAATACAACAAAACAAATGAACAAAGGACTTGAATAGACATTTTCTTCAACGAACACATACAAATGGCCAGCAGGTCTATCAAAAGATGCTCAACAACACTAATTATCAAGGAAATGCAAATCAAAACCATCATGTGCTATCCCCTTACACCATTTAGAATGGCTATTAGAAAAACAAAACAAACAAAAACCCATAAGATAACAAGTGTTGGCGAGGATGTAAAATGGTGAAGCTATTATGAAAAACAATATGGAGATTCCTCAAAACATTATCGTATGATCCATCAATCCTACTTCTGGGTATTTTATTCAACAGAATTGAAATGAGGATCTTGAAGACATACATGCACTCCCTCAAACAGGAGTTTCTCTGCCTCAGAGAAGAAAGAAAAAAAGCCTTTTAGATAGATGACACACATTCCTGCTGCTGAGTGGTCTTGGCTATAATACAGCCTGCGTTACCTCTTGCTTTTCCAACTCTACCCACTCCACACTCACCTACCGCAATCAACACATACAAAAGCTAATGTAGATGTGATTGAGGAAGACCTAGGTTTCTAGTAAAATTGCAGCATTATTCACAATAGCCAAGCCTTGGAAACAACCTAAATGTTCATTAATACAGGAATGGATAAAGAGAACGTGGTACATACATACAATGGAATCTTAGCCATAATAAAGAAAAGCCTACAATGCATGACCAGGATGAACTGGGATGACATTACGCTAAGTAAAATAAGCCAGTCACAAAAGGACAAATACTGCATAATTACACTTATATGAAGTATCTAAAGTAGTCAGACTCATAGAAGGAGAAAGTAGAATGGTGGTTGCCAGGGGCTGAGGACAGAGGGAAAGGGGGAGTTGCTGTTCACTGGTATAAGGTGTCAGTTATACAAGATGAACAAGTTCTAGAGACCTGCTGTACACCTTTATGCTTATAGTCAACAATACTGTACTGTCTTAGTCCATTCAGGCTGCTGTGACAAAAGACTTTAAACTGGGTAGCTTATCAGCAAAAGAAATTTATTTCAACAGTTCTGGAAGCTAGGAAGTCCAACATCAAGGTGAATTCGGTGTCTGGTGAGGGTCCACTTTCTGAGTCATAGACGGCATCTTCTTACTGTGTCCTCAAATGATAAAAGGGGAAAATGAACTTGTCTGGGCATCTTTTATAATGGCACCGATTCCATTCATAGGGCTCTGTCCTCATTAAAAAATCAACTCCCAAAGGCCTCACCTCCTAATACCCTCACTTTGGGGTTAGGGTTTCAACATATGAAATTTGAGGGGATACAACATTCAGACCATAGCATGAACACTTAAAATATTATTAAGAGGATAGATATCTTGTTATCTGTTCTTACCAAAATAATAAATAAAACAGGCAGAGAAAAAAGAAAAAAGGAGCAGTTTAGGCAATGTATAGAGAGCACTTAAAATTTATCTCTAGCTATAGTGGGTTAAGGAATAAATAGGAATAAAAATAAAAGTAGCCAGTAAAAAAATTTAAAGATGTATGTGAAATAGGAGAAAACTAATACAGGGTGGTTCCAGAGGGGAAAAAAGAGCAGTGGAATCAACAGAATTGATAAAAAGAGAAATAACTCTTACTCAGAGATAGGAAGGAAAAGGCCTTTCAGATGACACATGTTGCTGCTGTTGAGAGGTTCAGGGCATAAGACAGACTATGTCACCACTTACTTTTCCACCTCCACTCCCTCCACACTCACCCCCCGCAACCAGCACAACAAAATCTGATGTAGACCTGATAGAAGAGGACACAAATTGCTGATAAATTTATTTTAAAATTATAAAATACCATGTTACTAACATCTTCACATTGAAACTACTTCTGCATAGACTTATAATATCATAAGCCTATTATAAAACAGTCGTACGATATGACATTTCAAATTAGTGCCTCCTTTTCCATTATCAGCAGAGATCAAAAATCTTTGATGGGATATTCTTGATGCAAATAGGAAATACGCTACCAATCTATTTAGGAAATCTACACTTACGTCATTAGGTTAGAGTTTACTCCTCACACCCCTCACACCCTGTGGAAAGCTGTAAGCACTTTTCTTCCCATGAGAGTATAGTCTGTACAATGTGTTGAAAGTACAGTTTGGATATTGCACTTTAAGAAGTAGACTTTTTTTGTCTGTCACTTTGTTGTGTTATACTCTAGAGATTCATAGGTGAGAAAAGTTATTTAAGATTTGGATCCAAAGACAATTTGATTTTATTATGCCCAGTTCACGGAACAGAAACATGTACTAGTCTTGAGGGTTATAAAAATATATGTTCTATAGCTATACCTGAACATGAAGGAACATTAATAGCAGTAACTGGTATTTTATTACTATTTGTCCTTGTTATATATAACTGATTCAATTCCAAAGAAATGAAGAAGGCTCACTACTTAGTAGGATTATACAATTTTCCTGTAGAGAATATGTAAAGCTAGGCTTGTTTAGTGGCTGTGTGGCCTGTACAGTCATACAGGGCCCCACTCTCAGAAAGATGTCACATTTGATTTAGTGCTTTTCTATTGCCATCTTGAAATTCTTAATAATTTTGAACAAGTGATCTGACATTTTCATTTTAAACTGGGCCCCACAAATTATACAGCTTGTGCTAGTGGACATACTACTTATTGCATATTCTTAAGTGTGTGGGTGCACACGTGTGCATGTACTTGTGTGTGAGTGCATGCTTAATTGTACATATGGTTTAAAGAAAAAACAAAAATGGTATTGAAAATAATGGGAAATTAAATCTTAAAAAACAAAAGCAATTAGGTTTGCAGTAGAAAATAATTTAAAATAAAATAAGAATATGGCAAAATCATTAAAGCTTAAATTCTTTTTTTTTTTTTTTTAAGTTTTATTTTGTCGATATACATTGTGGCTGATTATTGCTCCCCATCACCAAAACCTCCCTCCCTTCTCCCTCCCCCCTCCCCCCAACAATGTCCTTTCTGTTTGCTTGTCATATCAACTTCAAGAAAGCTTAAATTCTAACAGGAAACAACAGCAATGAGCAATGAGCAATAATTTCTAACTTTTAAAGGGGATGACCTGAAGATGAAGTTCTCTCAGCTAATGACTAGTTTTACTTATTAGAAAGAACACATCAGTTTTAATGAAGAATCATTCCTTTTCACTTTAAAATAAATTTTCAATAAGGAAAACATGTAATAACATATCAGTCACCAGGACTACTATTTCTTTGTGACTATGTATATTTGTGATTATGTACATTTGATTATGTACATTTATATATATATTTTTGGAAATAACAGAATGGATATTATCTTAATTTTAATATATTATGTGTTCTTTTTCTTTTGATTTTTAGAAAAGATAGAATTATAGAGGCTCTTTAGTAATGGGAAAGTTCACTTAACATTAAAAATGTAAATTGGGCTTTAAAAAATGTGTTTCTTTAAAAGGAAAAAATAGTCTTTACCATATGCTTTTTCTTCAAAATGCTTGTATCATATAAATAATATCACTGTGATAAACACTTGGTTCAATTTTTTCAATTTTGCATACCTCATGAAATATGCCAAGTAAAACAGTCCCTGTCCTTTGTGCCAAGATATTCATTAAAAACAAATGATTAAACAAGATAATATAAATAGATAAACAAGCAATCAAATTTGATATAACTGCCAGGTAAAATCATTTCCTGAAGAGACTCTTAAATCTATGAAATGGTCTGTTAGGCAACATTATTATACACAGTGTACTAAACTTAATCTTTATGGCAAGGCCGTCAGATAAAAGGAAAAAACTACAAAGGAATGGGAATTTTAAAAATTTGTCTCTTACGTACTTTTGGAAATTTCAGAGTGTTAAAAACACTGCAACAATATGTCCATAGCACAGACAGCTCTGTCTCTGGATATTGAAGAATTATTATTGAAAGAATATCATTGACAGCCTAAACTGAATCTAAGAACTTGTAAACCAGAAGGAAATTTATAAATATCAGTAGACTTTGAAGAATAATGTCTTACATTCAATAATTCCCATGACATTTCTGGATATAGTAGATTAATGCATAGATATATAATAACAATATGATTTGAACTAAATAATTGATATTTTCTCATTTTTAATTTATTTTTTAGACGAAGAACATAGGATAGTTTCTTGTTATTAAGATATAACATTTATCTTTTAGTAAATACATTTACTAATTTAAAATACCTTTCTATTTTTAATTGATTAGATAATTGTAATTATTTATAAAACTCATGTAAATCATGATTTCAAATGGAGGATTAAAAGGGAGAAAAGACCTGTCCTTAGTATATGAATTATTTTTTTTTCTAGTACTCTCTTATTTAGTTGGTTATTTATTTATTTTTAATTATCAAATAAAATGAAGAGATGACCTTGGCCATAGGTGATGAGAGAAAACCTAATAAAACTGGGTGATTTAAAGGGTGAAGAGGTGTTGGTTAAATAAGAAAAAAGACAACTTTCCAAGTGCAGACAGCATCACAAACCTAAAAACAGAGTCGGGAATGAGTAAGGTGTGTTTCATGAAAGATGTGCAGACTGGTGTGGCTAGAGAAGATGGTTCAGGGGTCACAGATTTATTATTAAGGAGTTCCAGCTTTATTCCGGGCATACCGTGAAGCTATTCAGGGTTCGTAAGCCGGGAAATGCCTTGGCCACATCTCCAATTTAGAAACATAAGTCTGCAGATGGTATGTTTCAGGGGACAAAAGTGCATGAGTGCAGATAGTTGGAACAAAATGAGCATAGCAGTTACACAGGTAAGCCTGTCAGCTGTGCAAAACAGGTCAGGTACAAACTGTAAATTGGATTATTTGATAGTATGCTTAGAAGTGAGCATGGGAAAAATTCTGATAGTGTGGACCTAACACTATTGAGGGGTTTCCATAGTGTCCAGGTAGTAATAGTAATTTGCAATTGTGAGAAGAATAAATCTTCTTGTCAGGGCTCAATTAAAACTCGTGTAGGTCCTAGGTTTTCTTACATTTGAAGGATGCACCCCATATTGTATCAAGCATATATCTTTCTTCAAAAGAAAAAAATAGTCTAATATATACTATATGTTCCAAATTATAACAATAATACAAAATAATATATCTTATGAACTTTTTCAGTAAAAGGTAAAGTTTGCATAACATTGCTTTTTATTTTTTTTTAATACTGTACATTTTACTGGCAATTGGCTATGGTTTCTGCACAATTATTGTGCATACTCAGTAATACTTGGGAATTAAAGAAAATGACCAACATTGATTTCATAGGAATAAACTTTTCTTGAATATTAAGTTCAACAATTGATGAAGTTATAAAATGAGTTTAAGTGGATATTCAAATAAAAATTTACAAGCGTCAACTCTCAGTTTTCTTTTTTGTTTTTTGGAGTTGCTTTTACGTTTTATAGTCCTCAAATATTTTCATATACTGCTGAAAGTTTGTAGCCCTTAGGAAATATGCTTATAATTATTAACAAGCAAAATGCCCCTACATAATATAGTATATTTATTTTAAAATAGATTCTTTAAATGCTTTAATATGACTTCTAAGAACATGTTTATTTCCAAAATCACAATAGGAAAATGAGGAGAAAATAAGAACTACAGAAAAATTTTGCTATTTTTTTCTTAATAATTATATTGCTTCCCCCAGGAAAAATGAATCAATGTGAGATATCGTCAAATGGCACTCAACATTTATTCCCACAAACTTCTAATTCACCCATTCAGTACAGCAGGATCAGAATGCTAAAAACTGTATCAGATTCCTTTGCAACTATAGTTCTGTAGCTAATTAGAATATACCAATTAGATGTATCCTCAAGGTATTTGGAAGAGATAAGAGATCAATCTCCTAATGCTTTTGGCTGTTTTTTTTTTTTTGTTTGTTTGTTTTGTTTTGTTTTGTTTTGTTTTTCCTGTAGGCATGTAAGATTGTAGAGATGTGGGTTCCTGCCTGCCTTTCTCAGCATTATTACAGGAATCACTTTTCTGCTTCAGTGATGTTGGAAAAGCAGTTGCAATGGAAATAACTTTCTGGTTTTGGTGTCCTGGTTCCTAGATCTTAGCTATAGCAGTATGTCTTTGCCTTTAGAGATTCCAGAGAGGCCACTTAATTTTTCACCTTCTTGATTGTGGTAGAGTTAGGAAATCCACATGTGGCATTCTGAGACTCATCTCTAAAGGACCATCTTCCAGCCTGTTTCTCCAACCTGTCTACAAATTCTGAAAGCACCTAGTTTACTTATTAAAATCTTTTCTCCTTAAAATATATAGTGTTGCTCTTTCTTACACTGAACCTGTCTGATATAATTAGTGTCTTTCTATATGCATGCTTCATTAATGATCTAACAGAATAATCATATATATTATTTATATATTATTTAGTTTTGAATCATTTCTCTCTATTATATTTACATATTTACATTCTATTGTTCTTGCATCTTTTGCGAATATGCTGTAAAAAAAAAAAAAAACTACCTAAAGATAGCCCATCTGCCCTTGGTGTTTGTGTCTGCAAAACATGAATCAACAGAAAACCTCATACTATGCTGTCCTGGGGTTAAAAGGAGGGAGGGAGATACTTGGCAGGGTAGAGATTCCTTTGCAGCACATGGCATTGCTCCTACCACCAGCTTCTCCACTGTGTTGTCATTATCAAGTCTCCATTAACCTGTCATCTTCCTGTCTTTTTTCGCCAATACGTCTCCAATCATCTTTCAAGGTGATTTCAATATTCGTGTGGACATCCTCTGCAAGAACCTTTCACTTAACTCCTCACTTCCAAGGAATCTCCTCCACCTCAGTCTTTCAAATCCATGGTCAAATGTAAGACTGTTGTTACCAATAAATGCACTACCTCTAAAATTTCAGTTTCATCATTCTACTCTCTGAAGATCATTTCTCATCTTTCTAGCTCATTTCCTCTAGCCCATCATCTCCACAATGTTCTCTCACTTCCTTCATTTCACATCCATCATTAGTACCATTTCTTTGCACACTTCCTCAACTTCTTTTTCTAGGAGGAAAGTGTTAGTTCAAGAGTTTTTTCCAAGTGGCTTCCCTTTCCAACAATGTGCATACTAAAGTATACACACTTTAATTTAAAAAAAAATTCAACTTCTTTTTCTGCTTCTCGCTCCATTGTTTTTTTCTGGAAAAATACTAGCCCTGGTTAAATTCAAATTTCAATATACTTCAAGAGTGGACCTACTCAGCTAAATGTGGCTGGAGACAAACCTTAAATTATACAAATTTCTTCAGTTTATAACCAATAAATACAAGAGAGTTACTAGCACTGCCAGGCAATCACACATTTTCCTACGCTGTTCAATTTCTCATCCTCAGTCCTTACCTAGCTCCTCTCTCCTCAGATTTTCTATACCTTCTCAGTTTCTCACTCACAGACAATGATTTTTCTTTTCTTGCTGAGCAAACAGCAATAAACACAAGGCAGATACACTACTACAAGGCTAGGAGAACGGGAAGAAGTCTTTTCCTATTGCAGGCAGTTGCTTAAAACAGGAGCTGGCAAACTATGGCCCATGGACTAAATCTGACCTGCTGCCTATATTTTAATTGAGAAGCAGACATACTTGTTTATTCACATATTGCCAAAAAGCCTAAAATCCTATCTGGCTATTTACATAAGATGTTTGTCAACCTCTGTTTCAGAACTTACACCAAAGTTTAATTATATACATATATATGTGTATAAAGATATAAAGATATATTTTCTTTTCTAGCAGTATTGTTTTTTCACTGACATTGTTTAAACTGCCAAAACTTGGTGAAATTAAATTTAAAAAAAAAACAAACCAACTTTCAGTTGGATTTATTGTTTTTAAATGTTTTGACAATGCCAATACCACTGTCGCTTCCACTAGTCCGACCTTGGTATGCCACTACTAGAAAGTAACTTCTGCATGTGCCTGTCACCATGTCTATCAACTTACTTGCATCTGTCCCCATTTACTCTCCCTTCCTTCCTTTTGGATAGATAAATTGGCCCTGTTTTTACCTGAGACCAATCACTCAGCCTGCATATGGAATCACATTTCTTGTCACTTTCTCAAGGACATCATTTCAGGAATTTTACTTCTCTCTAGTGCATTATCAATTCTTCATGATGGATTGGACATGGAGTGTGAAAGGAAGAGAAGAGTCAGCAATCATTTCAGGAAGTCTGGCCTGGGCAACAGCAGAAGTGAAGCAAGTTCGGAATGAAAAAAAAAAAAAAAAAAGATTGTTCAGTTTGGATAATGAATGATAAAGAGAAACCTATTAGATGCCAAAGTGAAGACGCTCAGTGGGGAGTCGGACATGTAAGTCTGTATTGCAGGGGGAAGATTGGGACTGGAGATAAATATTTGGAGTTTAACAACCAATACATAGTATTTAATAGTACTAGATAAATAATACAGAGAAAAGGAAAACTCTGGCGTGCTAGATAAATAATACAGAGAAAAGGAAAATTCGGGGGAGGAGGGCCTCCCTTATTATAAGTTGAAAAGAAGTTTCCATAGAGAGAAACTGAAGAGGGCTGTCAGTAAGATTGCAAGAACATTGGGAAAGTTCCTAGAAACAAAATGCAATGTAACAATTTAGAAGCAATATTTTAAAAAGTATTTCAAGAAAGAAGGAAATATCAATAGTGGCAAATGGTGCTGAGAGGACAAATAAAACAAAGACTGACAAATTACAGCTGGATTTGGCAACAGGACGATCAACGGTGTATTTGAAGGAATCAGTTTCATTGGAGTAGTGAGGGAAGAAATCTTAATTAGAATAAGGGAAGGGAATGTGGTGACATCAAATACAGACAGTCTCCCTTCCCCCCACCATCAAAGAGTTTTTCTGTAAATGGGAACTGGAAAGTAGTGCAACTGATCCTGAGGAGAGACATTCTATCAAGGATGTTTTCAGAACCATAAAGATGTAACTAGATCTCAGAGGAAATGGTACGTGGCATACTTATGGGAGCACAACTGTCTCTGCTCAAAGCATGGTATTAAGGCTATATTCTGCTACAAGTGATCATGTTGGCTTATGTAACAAACATATTAATAGTGACCACAACATGTGGAATAAATCCAGGTTGCCCACTGCATATATTCTACACCAAGAAAGCTTTTCAGTATCTTCACACAACCCTGAGAAGGATGGAACAAAAGAGAGAAAGAATGCTTAATGAGGAGAAATTGAATTTTTTGGCAATTCATCAGGTAAAGATGCTGAAGTAGATGCAATTTGACTTTTTGAAAGTAATATAACATTTCCATACACAAGTTTGTGCTGTAAAATTTATACTGAGTATAATAAAATGTCAGTTTCTTTGCACCTTTATTAAATAAATGTTGAAAAAATATTTTAAAATTATCTACTTGAATGACTGCAACTACATTAGCATGTCCAGGACTCCAATATATTTTTGTCCAGCCCAGATAGTAAAGCTCCATTTAAGAAAAACACTTGAGTGGTTGCCATGGAAATGAAAAAGCATAGAGAAAATGTGAAGCATTATAAAAGCAGAATAATAGTCATTGATTAATATAAAAGAAAGGGATAGACTAAAGATTTCTTAAAGTTTAAACTTGAATGGAAGAATAAACAAAACAAATATCAAATGGGAGTCAGTTTACCCATACCATTAATTATCCATCTATCAAATGAATCCTTCTGTTCCTCTAAATTTCTACATGTAGTCATATGGATCTAATTTTAGGACAATAATTACCTATTTGGTAGGGGTGTAAATAAATTTTTTTTAAAATTTCAACTTACTTACCTAAAACAGAGTAATTTTTTTTAATAATATAAAAAAGGATGTAATTTTGTTTCTCTATCAGAAACCAGAGAATAATTAATCATCTTATTAATAATTAGAATAATAATACTAGAATAAATAAGTAGTCATCAAAATATTTTCTTCCGAAGTTTTTATAATTTGCATGCATATATACTTTAATATTTTTTTGAAAGGCAGTTGTCTAAAAATTTAACCATTTGTCCTTCTACCTTCTATAATTTTTGTTTTAGCAATTTAGCATCCATTTCCAATTTATCAATGAAGTCCATAATAAAGGAAAAAACCCACAGCTGAATTTTGCATGGATTTTTTTTACATACTTTTTCATAATGCAACTAAAAACAGTGCTCTTTGAGAATAGCATGTTATTGACTATGTATCTATCAACCAACAATATATACTATATAATAATAATAATGGTAATAATACTCCTATACTCATTTTTCTTAAGAACCTTGCTATGTATTTTTATAGTAATTAGGTCATTCTGTCTTTATAACAACCCTGTGTAAAAGATCTTATTTTACCCAGTTTTAAAACTGAAAGAATTGAGGTTTACATTGATCTTTCATAAGATTAGACAGCTAGTAGAAGTTAATCAAGAATAGAACATGAGCCACCCGTCTATGTAGTACTACTGCACCTTAGCTACACTGCTAACTTAGTGAGTTTGCTACATATGGGCACTACCTTTTCTGTACCGTAGTAACATTTTATAAATAAATAAAGTGACAAAATATGTTCAATCATTTTTATTAATAGCAAGCATTGCAAGTAAAATAAAACATATTAGCTTCACAGGAGAATAGAAAAAAAATGTTGTCCCATTGGGAGAAAATATTTCAAATAGTTTCCCACTTAAAAAAAAAAAATTATTCAATAGGCTGAGTGCTATTAAGAGAAAGACTGAATATTCTCTTGCAATCTAAATTCTAAGTGTGGCCAGCAGCACTGTGAACAGTTCAAAGTATAAAGTCTCCAGCCTGAAGAATCATAATTTGTTTATCATAATTCAGTAGGGACAAATATATATCAACAATGATATTCTGATATAATATAACATCACTGGGTCATAATGATGTAAAATGAAGAGCAATGTAAATTTCAGGTCTTGATTTTTCTCCTCAAAAAATTCTGTTCTCTTGAATAGACCTATATTTTAGGTTTGTACACAAAAATAAAACTTTAGACATAAAAATATTTGGCATTTGCCAGTCAGATAATATTTTAATTCAATATGATTCATGATTTATTAAATATTTAAAGCTATTTTGCATGTATCTATCTTCCAACTGAAAGGATTAATAGAAATAGGTTCATTTTTGTTGGTATTTAACTTATTTAATTGTCTCTACTTGGTTACATAGAGAAACAGATTTCTAAAAATTTCTTTCTCAGTTGTTAGGCCCAAGAACAATTTTTTAGACTATTTTTAGACATGTTTTCATGATTTATCAGACACAATATTAAATATAAATCTTGGATATTCCAATCCAACCCCATCTTTTTAAAGAAAAGGAAATTAAGACTCAGAGTGCTAAGTCCACACAGAAAATTATTTGTTCAATGAACATTTACTGACTAGCTATTATAGGCCAGGTATTATTATATGATAACAAGACAAATTCCCAGGCCTTGTTGAATATAATTTCTAATAGACTATACCTGAATTAATGGAAAAACTGGGGCAGACTAAAACTTTGCAATCTTTTAACTAAAAATAAATAGGGAAAAAAATCCTTTCAAAACAGTTCTTAGTTTGCTTTGAAAAAAAAATTAATCTTTAAGAAAATCATAAATTAATTGAATAGGTTAAAATACTTTATTAATAAAATGCACTGGGGTCGATACTGGGGTTGATATTGAAGCCAAATAGTACATTCTGGATGGACTTCTGATGAGTTTGTGAGTTAATTAATTAAGTTACTAATATTTAGTAAATATTGAGAAAGAAATTGTTTATTAACAAGTTTTTATATTTTTTATAAAGTTGTTTATTAAATAGTTTATTAAAGTATTTTATGGATTATGTTTTAAACAAAAATTGCTTTCCCTTCCCTAATTTGCAGATAAAAATGACATAAATATGCTTCAATAAATAAAACTTGAACAGAGTTAAATATATGTTGGTCTTTATGGCATGTGAGATGAAGGGGTCATCTATTTCTATCAATCATAGGAAGATAAATAAATACTAATTATATTATTACACCATCAAAACTAAACAGTAACATAAATATAGTGATGGCTACAGAGGAGGGGTATAACATACATGTTCTCTTTGAGGTTGTTTTTTTGTAGAAATTATTGCAAATAAAAAGAAGAAAATAATTAAACCCCAATCCAAAATCAGCCCTAGAAATTGGAGGCCTTCACTCTCCTCTAGTTCTTTTCCCATAAGTAGGAGTCCTGAAGGTTTTTGGAACCACAGTAAAAGCAACAATAACCTCCATACCATTTTCCATAGAGGCTGCACCATTTTGCAGTCCCACCAACAATGTATGAGAGTTCCTTTTTCTTTGCAGATAGATCTACCATACGACCCAGCTATCCCACTGTTGGGAATATACCCAGAGGAATGGAAATCATCAAGTCGAAGGTATACCTGTTCCCCAATGTTCATTGCAGCACTCTTTACAATAGCCAAGAGTTGGAACCAGCCCAAATGTCCATCATCAGAGGAGTGGATACGGAAAATGTGGTACATCTACACAATGGAATACTACTCAGCTATAAAAACAAATGAAATACTGCCATTTGCAACAACATGGATGGACCTTGAGAGAATTATATTAAGTGAAACAAGTCAGGCACAGAAAGAGAAATACCACATGTTCTCACTTATTGGTGGGAGCTAAAAATTAATATATAAATTCACACACACACACACACACACAAAAAAAAAAAACGGAGGGGGAAGAAGATATAACAACCACAATTACTTGAAGTTGATACGACAAGCAAACAGAAAAGACATTGTTGGGGGGGGAGGGAGAAGCGAGGGAGGTTTTGGTGATGGGGAGCAATAATCAGCCACAATGTATATTGACAAAATAAAATTTTTAAAAAAAAGCAACAATAACAATAATAAGAAAATGTTTTAAAACTTAGAATTAGTCCTTTGGACACAAAGAACACTCCAGTACTAATTTTATTCAATAAATGAATGTTATGGCAGCACTGTAGCCTAAGTGATAGATGAACAGTGATATGCTTCAATAGCTGAAGCTAGGGGAAATGGTGAGTTGTTTTACATGTACATTTGAAGTTTTGTGCTCTCTTTGTTTGATTCAAACATGGGGATGGATAGGTTTATTCACAGCTCTGACTATTAAAAACTGAGATTCCACCAGAAAGTTTTATTTTTTTGATAAAAAGACAACTAAAATCCTTCTCTTATATCACAGAGAAGTATTGCAGAATGCTGCACAAAGAAAATTAGAGTACTCTCAGTGCAGAGGGTTTGGCAATAAGCTACATTGCATCAGAACAGAAAAGAAAGAAGATATCCAGTAATAATTATTCACAAGCCATTTGTAAGTATGTTGAATGAAACAAACCTCCTGGCAATACAATTCATAAAAAAGATACTAAAACTGAGCTTTCTGCAAGCACATGAGAAGATGCACAGTATGGTCTCTGTTACAAAAAAAGAACAAAATCCCATCATAGACTAGCATGGCACAAGAACAGCTTTGTGGGATGTTAAGAAAACAATTAGTAGTTGTTGAGTGAATTTGCCAGAAATCATGATAAAAAGCCTCTGAGTACTTAAGTGTTTTTTAATTTGATGATTTTATTGAATTTATAATTCTGTAATTCTATAATTTTATTGAATATCAACTATGGGTGAGCCCCATTGGTGCTGGGGATACAGCAGTGAATCAAAAAGACTAAAATCCCTACCTTCATATATTCGTATGGGAGGAGAAAGATTTTATACCAATAAATAAGTGAAACATATAATATCTTGATGGTGATAAGTTCTATAGAGTAAAATAATGCAATAAAAAAAAAAGTAAAGGTGCTTTGAATGTAATAGTCAGTAAAAATTTTAACAGTATGAGCACATGAAACGTAAGTGTTTTTGCAGGTTGAAAGACTAGGTACAAATCCTTACGGCAGTCAGGTGCCTGGCATACTCATGGAACAGCAAAGAGTCAGTGTCAATGAAACAGAATAATCCAGTGGTAAAGCAGTAAGAGATATGGTCAGAAGGGCAGTGGCAGGGTTCAGATCATACAGTGTAAAACAATTCAATTTCTTGTATTGCAAAGACAAGTTTAGAAACATGTTCTTTTGATAGAAGGCCAACAAAAATAGTAGCGTTGCATAAGAAAAATAATTATTCTGATGTGTATTAAACAGTTTCTATCTTTCTGATGGAGGTTTCTGAAACAACTACAAATAGAACTACCATACGATCCATCAATCTCACTACTGAGTATATACCCAAAGGAACAGAAATCATCATGTAGAAGGGGTACCTGCACATTCATGTTTATAGTAGCTCTATTTATAATAACCAAGAAAACCAACCTAAATGTCCATTGACAGACAACTGGATAAGGAAAATGTGGTATATATATTCACAGTGGAATGCTACTCAGCCATAAAAAAGAATGAAATTCTGTCATTTGCAGCAACATGGATGAGACTGGAGAAAATTATGTTAAGTGAAATAAGCCAGACACAGAAAGAAATATCGCAGGTCCTCACTCATAAGTGGGTGCTAAGAAGGAAGGAAAGAAGGAAGGAAGGAAAGAAGGAAGGAAGGAAGGACCACAACAATATGCTGAACTTTCAGAAGGAGAAAACAAATCTATAGTTACTAGGGGTTGGAGGAAGGGATGGGGCCTGGGGAAAGATTGGGTAAGGGGCACAAAGAATAATTATGCTGTGTAATAATGAACATGCTAATATTGATTTGATCATCACATTGTACACAGGCGATGGTAGTCACCATTGTATCCCCAAAACATGTATAATCAATTATTCTTCAATTAAAAACAAAAACATTCTAATCTCTCTCCACAACTCTAACCTTCAGTGATAAATTCTTTCAAATTCAATATAAATTCTTTGTCCTTATCTCATTGTCCTAAAATGTTATTTAACCCTGGTGAGTATCCTCTCCTCCTTGATATACGTTCTTTACTTGGCTTCCAGGGCACTATACTCTCTAGGTTTTTCTCCTACCTCACTGGTCTCTCCTTCTGTCACTTTTCTGGAGTTAATATCAGAGTACCCAGTCTAAGCCCTTGGCCCTCTTTCTATTTCCAGTGTATACTCACTTCCTAGGCAATCTCATTAAATACCATCCATATGCTGAATGACTCCCAAATTTATATCTTTCTCCCAAATGTCTAACTCCAGACTCTTATATCTAACTGATTAGTTAATGGCTTGACAATAAGAAGGTTAAAATGTAGCTGACAGAAAAACTGGGTTGTGAATCAGAAACAAATGATGGAGAAAAGGGTAGAGGAAACAATAACATTACGTTGCAAACTGGGGAATCATTAAACGCTATCCAAATTTGTTGGAATCTTAAACTGAGGTCTTAAATATGCATTCTAAAGTTATGAAGCTAACAATTAAAAAAAATAAACAACATTAATAGGAGAGAAAAAGAAAAAAGACAAGGTGAGCGAAGTTCTATTTTTTTAAGTCCATATATATGGTCTAAAAATAGATTTAAAAAACAGAAGTATATGTTTATTACCCAGAGTTGTTGAAGCAACCAAAAGGACTGAAAATGAAAACAGTTTATAAATGTTCCCATTAGTGTAAGAAGAGATTATTTCTCTTTTTTTCTAAGCTCTTTAGTACTTGCTACCATGCATATTTATTCCTTCATAAAATTAAGTTTAAAAATAAATATTTAATTACCATAACTAATTAAAAAAAACTAAAAATATTCACAAACTTAATTTGGAAAGTGTATCAGTGAGGATATAGATGAGAATTTAATGTAAATATACTAATTCCATAATTTTCATTGCTTATATCAAAGGAGATTGCCTAACTTTGATAATTCAATGCCAAGCAGAGATGTGGGTACACGAGTTATGGTGATATTATAAAAAATAAAAATGGAAAATTATAAAACATTATGTTTGGGCAAAGAGTTAGAGATGAATAGGGGGCACACATACTTTCCTGTTCAATTTTTATTTTCTATGCTACATATATTGCTTTTATAATCAAAATAATTCATTTTTACAAAGAAGGGCTAAATAAAAATTAACATATGTTATAGAAGAAATAAATTCCCCCTCATATTTCTGGAAAGAATGAACATAATTGTGTGTCAGGATCATGGCTGCTAGTTAGGCAATGCTGTTAAATTAAATTGGGAAGAAAAGTTCTCATTGTAAATACGTGAAAAAAGTGGTGAGCAGAAACAGCTCAAGAGCATCTGTATACCAGGAATTCTTCCTGAATGTCTAACATGTTTTAAATGATTTTATAAGTGACCTTTTAGTGGAAAGAACATCTAGGAAGGATTAGAGGAGATCTATACAGAGTGTGAGCAGAGCTGTTAAATTGCTGTTAGGAGTTATCATAGGAAATGCCTGTACAAGCTCCACACATCATCAGCTTTATGCAGTACCAGCAAAGAGTTTGTTCACCAAATGTATGAGGAGCTTTAAGGACACTGAGCCTCAGAGTCCCGTTTCTTATTCCATCTTTCTTTGTGCTTACAAGTCATCTAGTTTTTTAATTGGCTGAATTGCTTGTCTTTGTGATCTTCATGAAGAAAAGTGAATGTAAATTGCCAAAATTTATCTTGAAGTATTAAAGAAGTTTGGGAAAGAAGAATGGGCCTGTGTGGCTGGAAAAGGGCTGAAAAGGATAAAAGTTTGATGAATCATGCAAGGTGCACGTCAGGATGTACAGCAATCTTGATAGAAAGCTGTTAGGATGTAGGCCAGACACAAGCAATGGGACGTAAACATTCTGGTATATTACAGACTGTATAAGAACTGAGGATCTTTCACTCACTCTGATAGTACAAGTACAAAGAGGTTGAGGGACCTGATTCAAAAAGAGAGAGAGAGAGAGAGAGGGAGAGAGAGAAAAGAGCTGAACGAAGCTGTATGTAAGGATGTAATAAACTCCATTTCTCATGGTGAAAGCTATTGTATTAGGAAAGATAAAAGTCACTTACTGGTCTCCTTTCAAAATACACAAATCTCAAATTTTATCCAAAACATGGGGAGAAGCTGAATTTTTAGGGATATGAAGTATGTTAAAAAGAGAACCCAAACCTTGGTTTGGAGAAAACCATCAGAGCTTTCTTTTTTCTCAGAGAAGTAATTTCAAGTATTTGTTAAGAGAGATTATAGTAATCTCCCTACACCCCTCCATATTAGACAGAGTTGTAACAGAAAATCAGAAATGTGTCTGTCAGGGCGGACCCTGTGGCTCACTCGGGAGAGTGGGGCGCTGGTGAGCGCGCACCCGCCGCGGGTTCGGATCCTATATAGGGATAGCCGGTGCGCTCACTGGCTGAGCGCGGTGCGGGAGACACCAAGCCAAGGGTTACGATCCTCTTACCGGTCACAAAAAAAAAAAAAAAAAAAAGTGTCCGTCAGTTAGGCAAGAAGGATTAATATAGGAAACTAGATGTTTACAAGCCAGGGAACAGCTGGAAAAGTGATGGTCAGGGCAAGGAAGTGGCTTCCAGCATTCACGAAATCAGGAAGTCTAAAGATCATGGGGAATTAATTGCTGCTGATAATATTGACTGCATGTAATTTCAAGGTAGGCAGTTTGCAAGGAAAAGTCCCTGAAACTTCTGGCAAAACCACATTACCTGCCATTTGTTGAAGCCCTTAAAGCTGTCCCTGCTATTGAGGAACAGAGTCTTTTGTTTCTCTTTCTTTCCCATCGGAGAAATTGATACTGAACTCTGCTGGCAGAGAAGTGTGCCTTTGCACAGGCAAAGAAATGTTTTCCCCTTCACCGCTAGGAGAGCACACATTCCCACCAATTACTGTTAGTTCCCATCACCTAGTTCAGTCTCAATCCCTCTTGACATCCTCTAAGTTAAAGACTTTATGAGAAGGCTAATCACCACCAACATGCCTTACATTAAAAAGTGGAGGAAGAGGACAGGAAAGAACACAAAGAAATTGGTATATAAACTTGTGTATGTGTGTGTGTGTATATACATATATGTTTAATTATATATTTAATTTGTGTTCATGTATATGCACACACACAAATTTAACCATACTAAAACAAGGAAGAAAATAGTAATAATTGTTACATTTTTTTCTGCAACTGATCATAAGATAGAAATTTCTTTGAAGGACAATCTTAGCCTCAAGGAAAATAGAATTGTTACATATCCTGGTGGAATCTTTGCTTCTTTAGGAATTAAGATCGCTAAACTACCAAAGTTGTGGAGATTAGAAACTAACATCTTGTGAATAGGCTATTTGAAGTAATAGTGAGGGATGTCACTTCCACTTTCAACACTTGGTTTCCAGGACTATGTGTTCTGGCTGTATGAAAAAAAAGGTGTAAAATATGTTAGTCATTCACTCAAATATGTACTTAATGCATGTTTTAGAACAGCCCATCAAACTCACAAGAACTGACTCCAAAACGGTGCTTGGACAGCTGCAGAGTATTTTCTTTCTCTGGTAACCAAAAGAAATTAATAACAACTTATAACCATCTTCAGGTGTTCCTATTAGGAATATTTTAAAGATTAGCTTGTTAACCATTAGAATAAATCTGCAATAGCAGAATTTCGCTGGCAATGTTATGGACACAGGAAGATATTTCTCTTCTCTCACGTGACTTGACACAGGATCCCTTTGATTAAATCTGTTTTAATTTTCCTTCATGGAAGAATACTCTCCAGAAATAGAAAGTGTAAGAAAAATTCCAAATAATATCATTTATTTTACTCTGCTTTTCTTAGAAAACAATTGGTTAACAACATAACTGCCCCGGTACTATGTTCTGAGTTGTACATATTCTACATTAGAATGCAAAATTCAGTTTGTTACAAATTAGGGGTGACTTAAAGCATTTTTTCCCCACTTTTTTTACATTTGCATTTTGGAAGCATCTTATGCTTGGAGTTCCATTAAAAAAAAATCTTAATACTTTATTTCAACTTCAAAAATTTAGCAATATTTTAGTACATTAACACAATGGATAATTATAAAGCCACACGACTATACCCGTTGGGTTACAGTAATAGCTACGCTAATTTTCTGGTTAAAGCAATTCATAACTAAAGACAAAACTTTTCATTATTTTGGTTATACTAAGTTCCCATTTGTATTGTCAGGGCTAGGGCTCAGATCCTTCAAACCCATTGTACAGAGTGGGTCACCAGACCCCTCACATGCCAGGCTGGGTCACCAGACCTCTCACATGCAGGTCCATGCTAGGTAATTGGGAAAGATCTCAGGAGACATTGGCACATGACACGAGCTCAGTTCTCAGCAGAAGCAGCAGCAGTGGCCTCCCGGAGGGGGGGGGGCCCTGACCATTTTCCTTCACTTTCCCAACAATAATAACGAAACACACTAGTCTACAAAAGATCTTTTTTAGTGTCCCAAGGAGTTTTTTGCTTATTTTTATCTAACAAAGTTTAAGAGATAATTCTTGACTTATGAAGATTATTATAGAAGGACTTGTTACTTCAGCTGCACATGATTCTTGTGGAAACATCTATGTGTAAAAATATAAAGTATATAAGAAGTCTCTTGTACTATCTTATTTTGTTCCTTTCAGTGAAAAAATATGATATGAAGAGAAGCTCCCATAGTCATTATGGGATAATTATTTCATCTGGATTGTTCTTTGAGATACATCTATCAAAATAAGAGATTTTCTTAATTTTGGAGGGAACAGTTTGGCATCTGATGGATCAAAGAAGAGCTGTTGATTTTCTGTTTGTTCAGCTTTTTTTCTTGTTGTGTGCATAGAAGAGGTGATTTCCAAGCTCCTTACATGCCAGACCGAAAAACAGAAGTCTCTAAATAAGAGATTTTCAACACTGATTTTTTGCATCTAAGACATTATACAATTTTTAAAGTTCAATCCCCAAATTTTTAAATGTTTCTAGCATAAAATTAATTTTACTTCACCACATTCCTAACATACATTATGTCATGAAGTATTCTTAAGAGCTGGCAGAATATAGTTAACATTAAGTCTTTGGTCTAATCTTGGCATGACCTTGGTTCGTGCAAGTTCCATTTCTTATTGTGTATTTAAGTGAGAAATGGCCCAACTTGAAAAACTGACCTGGTGAGAACAAAATTGTGAAATATAAAATTTGAAGTTACACTGGTTGAGCTCAAATCCTTGATCATCAACGTCTTAGCAATAAGGTATTTCCTAAGGTACGTATGTTATATAAGCCTTATTTTCTCATATGCTAAACAGAGAAGAATAAAAATTTCTCTCTCATAGGACAATTGTAAAGTTTAAGAGAAATGATGCATGTTAAGCTTTTAAAATGGTAATACACACACAAAAAAATAAAAACAAATAAAATGGTAATACATATCAGAAGTGCTTGATAATTACTAGTTTTTAATGGGATGGTATTTATTTTATTAATAAACTTAACAAGCTGTGATTTGCATTGATAAGATTTAAAAATGAATATATAATATAATTTTTGTTTCTTATTTGTGTTTGTGTTTTGAGCCAAGATTATGTAAATGGTTTGTAAAATTATTATATGAAATAATAATTCAAAGACAGAATTTAATTTATAACTCTGGAAATACCTTTTTTAATTAAAATAATGCAGATTTCTAACAGGGTAATAGTGTTATTAGGTTTATATTGTTGCATTACTCCATTACACAAACTTTGGTTTATTTACGGCAAGTTAGCAATAGAAGGCCTAAATGTACAACTGAAGAAATTAACCAAAATCCCTGTTGATTCTGATTTTCAGAAAGGAGAATAGGATTAATGAAGTAACCAGCTGTGAGAAAAAGGAGGCTCTTCCCCTTATATTAAATGACACAGATGTCACATGTCTTTGATGGTCCATCCTGCAAAAAATTCTGTATTACCAAAAGGTCAGTAGTATCTTCATGACAATTAACTTTAATATTCCATCAAAGTTCTCTACAAGGATCAGAACTCAGGCTTTAGACTGATAAAGAAAGCCCCAGTGGTAAATTCATAAAATTTACCTTGCATTGAATTATATAGAAGTAATCTTTAAAATTCTATTTAGTTTTTACTACATGATTAAATCTTTGGTGGCAACATTTAAAGAGCAGCTACTGGATAGCAATTGCATATGGTGACAGAACATAATATTTTGATAGAATACTCATTCTGTTTTTGATTAATGTATAGAGTACCATATGCTATTCAATTTCCAAACTATAAATTGATTTTATTTTCAAACTATTATTGTAAAATACGTTATTTATTCGGCATTTTAATAATGTTTCTGCTATTCACTGTAATTTTCTTTGTCAGAATACAATCTTAACTCAAAGAAATCCTATTTTTGAGCAAGATTATGTCTTGTAGCAGTAATTACCATTCTGAGAATAATAGCTATTACTTAGTGTTGTATGTGTCAGGCACTTTTCTAAGTACGTTAAATGTGTTCCTCTTAACAATGCTGTATGATACTGTTATTAACCACATTTTACAGGTAAGGAAGGTGAGTAAAGTAACATTCCAAGGTCACAATGCTAATAAGTATAGAAATCCAAATTGAAACCAGACCTTCTGACTCCATTCACTGCTTTCCCACAAATAATACCCCTAACCCTCCAAAGACACTATTCTATAATCACCCTTGTCCAAAATTCTCAGAATATGACATTGCCACAAATAACAATCAATACAGCATGGAAACTTTAGTTCAAAACTTTCAGGAGTAAATCCTTGTCATCTACCAAAGGTAGAGGAATTAAGTCTTCAGTCAGTAGAGGGGGCTAGGAGAATGGGGAAGGGTAGTATTTCTCACTTTCCTCTATACGAATAGAGCAAGATGACCTCAGTCAGGCACTGGATTTCAGTTATTTATTGGGAAAACATGAAATATTTCAGTGAAAAAAAAAGTTTGTTTTCATTTTCTTTTCTTTGTTTATCCTTAGCACTATACCTAAATGTTAAATTTTCAATAAATCAAAATCTTACTCCATAACTCCTTTTAAAAGCTGTTACATATCAATGTAGATGATGCATTAACATAAAGGATTTTAAATATTTCCTAATGGAAATTGAGGCCCACTAAATTAATAGCGTGTATTGCTTTGTGTGGGAGGCCAAACAAGGTATTGTACAAATAAAATATTGTTATTGTCACATTTCTTCTCGAACTTCAATGAATTTTAAAATCAATTTGTAATAAGAGGTGTTTTTACATTTGGTGGGCTTATTACCACCAAAATCTCCAGCAGCAATCTCCAATTAAAGCAGAAATAGCTGGGCCAGTGCTGCTGCTTTTGGTGTATGGCTCAGCAGATCTCCCAAGGTGTTCTAAGTCTAATGTATTCTGGTTTGAGTTAAAAGTCTTGTGAGGCATTGCCAATAATATGTTTCTGGAAAAACTTCTTCTTTTTAAAACAATAGTACAGAACACTATTCCCCTTTGTGAGGATGTAATTATTCAAATAAACATCTCCCCATAGCTGTGCCCTCTGCAAGTGGTCTTTGTTGTACAGGAATGTCCATAAGAAAAAGTGGAGGACTGATTAAGAGGTCACCCATATCCTTTTGTAAAGAAGCAGATGCAATTTCTGTTTCAATTTACCATGGGATACCTTCAAATTACCTTGTCGATTTTTCTAATTTATTTACTAACATAGAGTCAACTTGAGATTTACTTACTGGTGGGATCATGCCATAGTTTCATTTATTTCTCATTAAGCACACTGCTGAATAGAAATGCCTCACGCATTCACTCTCAAAAAAAGGAGAACCACCAATGGAATTCTTGAATAAATTGATTTTAGTTTGACTTGAAATACACTGCTACAATATTACAAATATGTTGTGAAATATAAATACATATAGGTATAAAAACTATGTAAAACATATTTTCACATTACTTAGCTAATTTGGTCTTTTAGACCCCTTTTCTTTTACAGCCTGACTTTAAAATCCCACAATATTTTGGTTTCAAATTAAACTACTGACATCTAAACCAGAGACAAAATCTCCAGAAAATATTTTTCATTATGAGTGCTACCTCTCTTTTATGCTCCTAGCCAAGCATAAATCAAGACATTGATATTTGCCAAAATTCTGGCTCTTGTACTTTTGCATTAAAGCAACTTAAAAAGTTGTTAATCACACTTACAAAAAAGTTGTGCTTTTTTTAAAAAAAATTCTGTGCTTAATTCATATATTTAAAACCGTAGTACATAAACATTTTTGATTATACACTTCTGTTGGAGAAACATTTTTGTGCATACACCGTATTTACTTATCATTTGTATACAGGTGCTTCTGCATTAACACATCATGTTCCATATATGTGTGTATATGTTTTTACGTGTGTGTATATATGTGCATATGGAAGTTACAGTCAATGCAGTTGGCTTGATTGTATTGCCAGTGGACCCCTACTTGACTGCAGTCAAATATCTTGAAGGTGAATGTTTTAGTTTACAAGGTGAACTATGTGAACAATAGAATATTTATAATTTTTCATCTTTAATATGATCTAGCATGCTTGAAAAGCCGTATTATCAAACTCAACCTTCCGGTTTACCTTCTGTAAGCAGTAGAGGTCATTTAATATAGCTTCTTTGCGTAAGTCACCACCAGATGGCAATCTCGTGTCTTTGATCATGCACTCTTCATTTCTGAACTAAGAACTACTTTATTAAGTGAAGTCCTTGTTAATAAAAATTTATCTGCCTCATCTTTTTAATTATGAGAAAGAGGCAGCAGATACATTACCTTGCTAAAAGATACCTGAGTGTCAATTCTGGTTCCTTTACGTACTTTGGGCAAATTCTTTTACTTCTCAATGTATTTGTGTTTTCATATATGAATAAAGGATATTGGACTAGGTGGCTCAATTCAAATACATATTATCAAACAACTGTTCTGTCTATGGCACTGTGTTAAATGTGTTGGGGGCTATAGCAGTTATTTGTCAATGCCTTTAACTAGTTGCAATTAGGAAATAAATAGTAGATCTCTTTACCTGATTTCTATTTAATTAAACTGCCAAATTTACTGTTGCTTTCCATTTCTTCACAAACACACTGAAAATAAGTGGTGAGCAGATTATAAAAGATCCAATATGGCATACGAAGAAGTTTATACTTTATTATAGTTTATGTGAAATAAACCACTTAAAGTTATCAAAGTTTTTTGTTGATAGTTGTTGGTTAACCTTTGACTGGTTTGTATTAATGAAGCAGGGAACTGCATCATCAAATCTGTGTTTGATAAAGATAAATTTGGAATGAAGAAAGCATGTACTAGGGATAGAGAAACCAGTTAAAAGGCTATAATAATTCATGTAAGAAATAACAGAGAGACAAATACTGCATATGTCACTGATACGTAGAATCTAAAAAAGTGGATCTCATAGAAGCAGCAAGCAGAACAGTGGTTACCAGGAGCAGGGCAGAGGGCGGCGATAGGGAGATACAAAGTTTTGGTTAGATAGGAGAAATAAGTTCACGAGATCTATTGCACTGCATGGTGACTACAGTTAATAACAGTATATTGAATTCTTGAAAAATTCTGAGTAGATTTTCATTGTTCTCACCAAAAAAAAGATAATAATTTTGTGAGATAATGTGTATGTGAACCAACTAAATTTAGCAATTCCACTATATATATTTCAAAATATTATGTTTCACATGATAGATACAATTTTATCTGTTAATTTAAAAACAATAAAGACCTTGGTGTCTGCTCCAAAAACCAACCAACAAACATGAAAACAATTGCGAATTCAAATAATAAAATTTTTTAAATGGCTGAAATAAAGATGTTTCTCTCTGAGAGAAAGTTATTTCAATAAAAATAAATAACATAAGAAGAATTCATGCTAAAAGGTTATTACATAAAAATGAATGAGAGGTAGAGTGGTAGATAATTGTGAAGTTTCTATTTTAGATGACAAAGTAAATGGTGAGATGCTATCAGAGGGGAAAAAAGAGAAGACAAAAATAAGGTTTTAGTGAAATGTAAGAAGTTTGATTTGGACATGCTGAGCTTAAAAATCTGTTGCACACCCTGATGAAAATATTAATAGAGCTCAAGAGAGGTGACGGATATAGATTACAGAGAAAATTCCTATAAAATATGATAATAAAAATTAACAGTAAACATCCTCCCAATTTGTTTTATTAATACCACAAAGATTATTTGAAATTTAATATAGTAGCATCATCATTTTATTAAAATAATAATGTATGATCTACTATAACTCCTCAGATCCACATGCTAAAATACTTCATCTTGGGTTAAAAATAAGAACTTTTACTTCTATATTTAGTCCTAAGAAATTATGTCTTATATGTTAGTTATTTTGTGTTAAAAGAAAAAGGAAATGTTTGTTATTATAATTTTTTTTGCATTATTTATTGAACACTGCTCTAAATAAATCGAAATTTATTTAACACTACAACTTTTAGTGTAGAGAATAATCCTCTGTTTCACGTGGGAACTACATTACTTTCAAACGTTGCAGTAATATATATTAGACAGGATTATAAAGCATAAATGCTTCTCTGAAATTTCACAACACTTGAAATTCTTTAGCTTTCTTTCTTGCCAGCAGACCCATATCTAGGAAATCCCAATTAAGCCCTTTCCTTCTAATTTATAGGTAGCTTAAAATATTGAATTTCCCTAAAGGTTTAATTTTTTTTTCTATTTTCAAAATGAATTCATTAATGGTCCAACATAATATCTTACTTTTTCTACATGTTTATTTAAAAGAACCTCTTCCAACAGGAATAACACGAGTGACATTTCAGCAAGTTCTATGCTATTGAACTAAGAAATGGAAATTTTAATGGGAAAGAAACTGTCTTTTAGAAATACGTCTGTGGCTTCCATTGTTATATTTGCCTACTAGGAGAAATTTAAAAATTTGGCTGAATAAATGGAGAAAAAGAACATTTTCATTTATAAGCAGAACTTTAAATATTTTCTGTTTCTGATTTTATTAAAATTAAAATACATTTCTTTGGAGTTTTAATAAAAATACCAAAATTAGACCAAGGAAGAAAATAAATAAATAAAAGTAGTCCAAGGTTTTCAGATCAAGAAATAATTACTTATTTACAAAAATTGGTGAGCTTACATTCTGATTAAAAGTAATTGAGCCTAATTTTACCATACTCTCAAAATATAAGATGTGTGTTTCAAATATTCTTTAAAATTCCAATTTACCAGATTGAGGCTAAATGATAAATTTTGGAGGTAAGTAAATGTACATAGTTCAAAAACTTTTTATTTTGTTTGTTGGAGCTCAGAGAACAATACCCCTAAACATGGTGCGTTGATATGGTGAGCTAAAGAAACAGCCTCAAGGTGTCTCTCTGACCTTCCCCCTCTCCCTGTCTGTCTGATCCTCTCTTTGTTAAAGGGGTTATCTCTGGAATTTCCTTATCTGACTAAAAAAAACTCCTTTCCAAAAGAAATGCAATTGTCTTAAGACCCTGTCCCTAGAAATTTCATCAAATAAATGGGGAAAATTAACCACAGGAGAAGAAAAGACAGCCCAAAGCCAGACTTTTTATCTACAGTCATGCTTCACTTAATGACAGAAACACATTCTTAGAAACGTGTCCTTACGCAATTTCATCTTTGTGCAAACATCATAGGGTGTACTTATACAAACACAGATTGTACAGCCTACAGCACACCTAGGCTATGTGGTATAGCTGTCATGGCTACATCACCAGCTCCATTGTAATCTTACAGAACTACTGTCATACATGTAGTCATTGTTAACAAATTGTATGGGGTATGACTGTATTCTTCTGAGAGCAGCTTTGACAGACTACCCAGGGGGACTTTACACAATAAGACCACCTTTGTTTGCAGTGAAGTTCCGTATCTTGCCTTCCCGCCACAGCCCCCAGAGCTCAGAGGAACTTTGTCCCAGGACATTGTTTTGGGGGCTTGTTCATTTCCCCAGAAAATCATTTACTCCTACAGCCCCCATTGAAAGGTATATAAACATTATTGGGTTATTGGGCAATCGTTCTCTTACAGTTCTCTTGTGCTATGGATGTTAAATAAATCTAAGCTTGTTCTAACATTAACCTGTCTTTCATCAATTCATTTTCAGGAAACCTTCAGAGAGAAGAGGGAAAGCTATTCCTTGGCCCCTATATGCAATTTCTCCCACAAAGCAATGGCTAAGTAGTTACAATTGAATGAGTTTTCATCTTATTGTTAGAAATTAGAATATACGAGTGTGCTTCAAAAAGTTCATGGAAAAACAGAATTAAAAGATACACAAATTCTTCCATGAACTTTTTGAAGACCCCTTGTATAATTCAATTTTTATACTTGTATTGGTTTTTTGATGAAGTAAAATGTAATAAACATATTAGCACTGGCCCCTACTGCCTTTACTTCTGAGTCTGTGCCACACTACAGTATTCTTACATTTGAAAAATGTAAATGGTAGTTGTCCGAGGTATTAAATAAGTGAAAGATGATATTTTGTATATACTGTTGTACAATGGTGATTTTTCCAGAAAAGATAAATGTTGACATGATTAACAATGACAAATAAAAACTAGTAAAAAATTTATTGCTATTTATAAATTGTGAAAAGAAAACATTTTGTGAAATATAGCCCAATTCATTATCTTTTTAACAATTAAAGGAAAAATCAGTACTGTTAAACTTTTGAACATAATTTTTGATATTCTGTATGCTCAAAACAAATAATTTTAAAACATTTTCTGTTAGTAATGATAAGGTAGGAAGTTAAAGTGTCTTAAATGAGGTTAGCAAACAATTTTGTGGAGAAGAATTTATATATGTGTATAGCTGGTACACATAGTGAATAATGGGTAATGGGGAAAATGAGGAAAAGAGGTGGGTAGGGACATAAGATCTGATCATGGAGAGCCTTTAATCCCTTGATAATGATATTGAATTTCACCCAAGAGATAAAAAGGAGTCACTAAAGGTAAGACAAAGGAGAAGAAACAGGGTTGGATTTATATCTCAGATTTTATTGTGAGCAATGAAAAGGATGTTTTAAAGAAAACATAAAAAACACATGGGAAGATATTTTCATTTTCAGGCAAGAAATGGTAAGGTCCTAAGTCATTGGCTGAGAAACTACTAATAACAGCATAGGTTTGGATTTGAGATATATATAAAAGTTCGTGGCAGAAGGAATTAGTAAGAGTAGATGTGGGGACTAAAAAAAGTGAGGGGTTTAGGATGATACCAAAGTGAACATGATCATTAGGTGGTTCAATGCACGAGATCAAATTTTTTGATCAAGTACTGAGTCAAGACACTTTGTTTATTGGACAGTGAAAAAATGACTTGCTGTAATATAGCATGCAGAAGGTGATTAGGTGTGCCCTTCCATACAAGCATCAGGCTGCAATTTCCTAACCTAATTTTTATTCCATGTGTCTAATCTGTCGCTTGACTATACATTCATCATTATTCACTCAATAAGCATTTTCAAAGAGCATGCCATGGCTGAGTACTTATTTGCTGGCTTTTCCCCCTATGTCCCTGCTTCCAAATTTCTATTTCAATTTCTCTTTTGGAAACCTTTGCTAGTTCATGTCTTCTCCTTTCTTCGCATATTGACCTTAACTCTCTGTCCTTTATTTCTACTCAGATAGACCTCCCAGATATAATTTTTCAGATGCTCATCGAATATCAGGAACTATTGCAAGCTTCACTTGGCTTCAATAGCTAATAATTTTTGGATGGCAACTAGTGGAAAGTCTAGAGTTCTCTATTGCCTATAAGATTTGGTGACTGTGGCCACTAACTTTTCCCTAAAGTATTTTATTTCCTTTATATCACTGTGCTAGCTCTCCCCATACTGCTCTCACTTCCTTTGGCCTTCCCCTTACTGAATTTCTTATGGGTGAAAAACTTTCTGCACGATCAACTATTATATTGAAGAAAAGTTCTCATCTCTATCTATAATCCACCAGGAGGAGAGAAGTGAGGGACACAGATTTGCTGTGAGAAAAAAAGAAAAAAAATCACTCACGTTAAACGAGGTAACATACAAAAATTTAACCTATCTGACTTGAATCTCATTCATTTTACTCCACACTGGGAAGGTTAATGGCAATTAAATTGTGCAGAAGAAGAGATACTCTTGCAGTATTTTTTTGGTTAGAAGTTATAAAGGCAGATGAAACGTAACAATTAGAATAGAACAGAGGACTCTCTCTAAATCAAGGATCAAAATCAATTTCTCTTTTATGCTTTCCTATGTTTTCTATTCTTTTTGTCTTCAAAGAACTTGAATTTGTTAAGTTATACAATATATTAGATAATGAAAAATACATATATTCATAAAGTATGAACAAATTGCTGCATCTTTATACATGTCTCAGCAACTCATACCTGGCAAAATTTACTAATGAGGGTAATGCTGCCAATTTTTTAAAAAATCAGCATTTTTACTAGTTATGTAGCTATTATATAGTGGACAGTAAATGGTAAAGGCAAAACTCTGAGAAAGCATTTCTGCTATTACTCATGGCCCCAGGGGTAAAAGAGCTGATTTCCTTTGATAGTTGGCCATTTTGCTATGTCCAGGGACAATTTAGTGCAAAAGGAAAGCAGCACCAGAGAGACAGAATTTATGTTATAACTTTGGAGATCAGTCTTTCTAATGGCACTGCAAACTGCAGTTGTTAAGAACTCTGGAATTAGAACAGGGTGGTTTAAATCCCAGCTCAACCACTTATTTGATTCGCAACGTTGGGAAATATAGGGAGATTCTAAAACCACTGCAAAATGTAAATAATGCCTTGGCATGCAAGCTTTTTGTAAAGACTAAGGAGGTCAGAAATAACAGACAATTAATTAGGGACTTGCTTGTAGGAATGCACAATCAATGGTAGAGCGATCATTGATAATTTGTTTTCAGTAGTAAAACCTGGGATTCCTGAAGTAAAAATAAAGTAGAAAAGTAAAATGTGCAGGAAAAGAAATTATAGAAAAATAGAGATTATGAAGCTGTTTATGAAGACAGAATGGAAGAGGAAAATTGAGAAGCAAATGAACCTTATAAGGATTTATAGCAAAAGATGGCAATGCATAAGAAATGATATTATAATAATTTGACACAGGACTACTTCTAGAGAGAGAGTGGTTAATTTGGGCAGCAGAAATGCATGAAGGCAGTGTACAGCAACACAAGCTAGGGCAATGAATCAATTAAACAGAACTGGGATATGGGTTAATACATCAAACTAGTCAAGTCAGAAGATGACCATAAATTCCTTAGAGAGGAGTTGTTTAGGTGTTTAGGACATGGACACTGAAATAATATAACATGGGTCCAAGTTCTGGCTTGGCTACTTACAAGTTATGTGTCCATGTGTAATTTACTAAACTTTTCTGTGCCTCAGTTTCCTCATGTTTAAAAACTGGTTAGTAAAAATATCTACCCCAGTAGGACATTTTGAGTTTAAATGAGCTAATATAAGTAAAACACTAGTTTCATGCTTTATACCTACTAATTGCATTATAAGTATGGCTATTATTATTAATTTAAATAATGCCCAATTGATATTTTCCTTGAAGATGTCCAAATTGTTTTCATATGTTTACTTACTTATGTATCCACTCATATTTTTATAAAAAATATAAATTTAAATTATTATAAATAAGCTTTCTGTTTAATGTCCATTGAATGAAGCTATTTATTTACAAGTCCTTTTCCATCTGCTAGATTGTTAATTCCTTGAGTTCACTGAGCAAGCCTTTTATATCTGCAAATCCTTAGTAAAGGAGTTCCCAAACCTGACTGCACATTAGAATCCCCTGGGGAAACTTAAGAATGCTAGTCTCTGAATCCACTTTAGATGAATAAAATCAGATTCTCTGGAGGAGGACATATATTTTTAAAGTGTCCCAGGTGATTTTAATGTGCAGCCATGGGCGAGAATCCAGTGTTTTGCAAGAAATTCAACATATACAGTAGTTTATGTTCTTCTTTTTTTCAAACTCAAATTTATATTATTTACAAAGTTACATATATATGTATAATATAAACAATAAATATGGATGAATATACATAAATATGTAAAAATATATACATAATAACAAAAGAATTTGACACAGAGAAGCCATTAATAAATATTTGACAGATATACCAGTCAGAATCCTCTCCAGAGACAAATGGCACTGTAAAACTGGGTGTGGGTAGAATTTGATAAAACTAACAAAAAATAGTGTAGTTCCTCAGGGCTAGAAACAGCAGGAAGTTGCTATCACTTTCTATACCTAGCCCTTTTCTCTCTTGCTTCAACTATTTTCTTGTTACCACTACTCTGACAACACTAAAGGTAAGTAAGTCACACCATATGCTTGTTCCTAATCTTTTACAACATAAGGACTTTACCCAGAATTTAAGTCTACTATGTCCTTAAAGATACTGTCTAATTCATCTGACAATATTTTTTTTTTCTTTTTCATAGTAAGGCTTTGTGAATATAAGAAGTGGTACTTTGATTTACATTCTGGCACAAACTCATTATTGCTTGCTGGGTGGCTCACATACAGTTTATGGACCAGGATATTGAGTACCAATGTACTAGATTATCCACATCAGTATGAGAATTTGCTGTATATCACTCATACCAAAATATAAAAACAAAAACCTCCTTTTGCCCCACATTTTCTTCCAGCTATTATGGTTTTATAGAGTTGTTTGTAATTTCTCTTTTACCAGTCACTCATAAAGCCTTCCCAGTCTGGCTTTGTCAAGATAGCCTATTCTGCCAAATAAGTAGTTAATTTTCAGTCTTCATCTTTCTTGACTTCTCAGTAGGATATAACACAGTAGATCATCTGTGGCAACCTCTACCCTAAACCAATGATTCATGTATCCAACTACCTACTCCATATGCCTACTTGGAGACAAGCAGGCATCTCAAACTTAGCATATGTAAAACAGATTTTTTAATTTTTGTCCCTGAACCTATTTTCCCACAGTCTTACCTCTTCTCATGCTACCACCTTGTTCCAAGCCACAATGATCTCTCACTTAGACTCTTGGAATAGCCGTTTAACAACTGTCTCTGTTTCTGTGCTTGCTTTCCTTAATGTATATTCTCAACACATCAGTCAGAGTGATCTTGGAAAATATAAAACACATGATCACTCTTAGACTTGAAAACTTCCAATGACTTCTCAATTCCCAGTAAAATCCAAACCCTTCGAAGACCTTTATGATCTATACAAGGCTCCCCTTATCTTTGCTACTATCTCTCTGAGCTCATCTACCCTTGTCACTTTCAGACACTTGTAGAGGATTCATGAAACAAATGTCCTTCACAGGGCCTGGTTTTCCAAAGCCTTGCAGTTTCAAATATTGACCTTGCAAAGGACAAGAAATTTTCCTCAGGCTATAAAGTCTCTGGTGTAAGATAAAGATTTATAACACAGCAAGTTTGCTGGCTCAAAGGCAGACTAGTTACTGATTGATATGTAAAGATACTGGAAAAATGCTGTAAGAAAGGAAGTTTTTGTTGGTGGATCACTTAAATTGTCTTATGGAATGTCATCTGACTTGTTTCACTGAAGGTTACCAGCCTATATTATTAAACTATAACCCCACCTATGTCTCTTCCTGCAATTTCCTGGGCTGGAGAATAAATGCAGGAAGAGAACCCCAATTCAGGGTTAATCTCCCAAGGAAGGAATGTCTCTCGCTTGAGGGTCCTGGGGGAGATTAACCACTTCAGGGCTTCTCAGTGCTCAGAAGAGATGGGCTTTGAGTAATTCTTTGTGGCTCAGTCACCCAGGAGAAGGGGGGTGACAAATCCATGTGGGGCAAAGCAACAGACACTGTTGAGTCTCTAGAGGCCAGTTTGGTAATCTATGGAAACACTTTGATATTAGCCACATTTCACGGAAGCTTAAAAAGTAATTATATTTCAAATTTCAAATTTTCATCATAATTAAAAATGAAGTGTTCAATTTTACATCTTATGAAGATTACAGAAATATTAAGAATGATTTGAATATTATATTTATAATTTCTGTTTGTAATCTTCATCAGACATAATTGGCAAATAATATTTTGAATGAGTTGTTCCTCAGATATCATACTTTTAGATGACATTCCATTTAATCAGATATTTTGGCTGTCTTTTAAAGAGTCTTCACTTGACTTTTTCAGAATAGGTAAATTTTTTTCTTTTGACTAGAATAAGAATTATATTAAAAATTACATGACATTTCTCACAATTCATGGAAAAATCATGCGACAATAAAAACTGTAAAATGTTTGTATATATTGTATTGGTCCATTTCTGATGCTTATAACTGAAACTGGGCACTTTATAAAGAAACAATATTTATTGCTGAGAGTTTCAGAAACTGGGACATCCAAAGTCTAGGGAACACATCTGATAAGAGTCTTACTGGTCCACAGTGACTCTTCACAGAAAAGCAGAGAGACACATGGAGGATGGCAGAAGCAGAAAGAGAGAAAGCTTTTCATGTGTTCGCCTTTTTAAGCCATCAGAGCCACTCCGTGACCACCATTAAACCATCAAGGGATCAACCCATTTACTAGGGTATGGTTTCACAATCTAATCACCTCTTCAAGGCCCACCTTTCAACCACCATATTAGGATTTTCCACCCTCTTAACATTGCCATTGGTGATTAAGCTTCTAATATATAAAACATGGGACACCATTGAATCCATGTCACATATACATACACATATATTTACATATATATGTATATATATACTTTTTATTTACACATAATTTGCATTTCTTAAACTTCCACAGATAATGATCATCTCACTAAACTAAAGAGCATATTGACACTGGAAACCTAGAAATCAATTCATAATACTGTAAACATATTACTCTCATGTTCAACTGAACACTAGAATAAATCAAAATTAAATTAGTTTTCTACCAAAAGTAAGTACTACATTAAAGATAAATAATGAAGAGAAGACAGTTTTATTAATAATAACTTAGCATATAAGCACAGTTATAGTTTTCAAATTATTGCAAATATTATTGAAATACAAAACTATCTGTCTTTCCATTCTCAAAATATTTTAGGTACATTAAATATTCAAAAAACAAAAAAAAACAAAAAAAATCTTCTTGGCTCCTTCAAGTAAACTATTGCTGTTGTTTGAATGATTGTGTTGCCAAAACTCATGTTGAAAATTAACTGCCAATGTAACTGTATTTGGAGGTGGAGCCTTTAAGAGGTGATTAAGCCATCAGGGCTCCACACTATGGGTGGGTTTAATGCCTTCATGAAAGGGCTCATGGGAGTGGCCTCTTTTTCTTGGCTTTTATATCTTTTGCCATATAGGGATCCAGGATTCCTCATCTTCAGAGGATGTAGGGTTCCAGGTGCCATTTTGGAAGCTGATACTGGACCCTAACCAGACACCAAAACTGCCAGTGCCTTAATCTTGAACTTTCCAGCTCCAGACTGTTAGAAATAAATATTCTTTTTTAATAAATTACTCAGTCTTAGCTTTTCTATTATACCAGCATAAAATTAACTAAGAAATATATATTATAGGTTCATTGGGTGTTGCCTGGTTCACTTATTGTAAAACATACTGAAAATATTTATTCAAGCAGTTTCAAATATCAATCATTATTTTGTTACTCAGTTATGACTTTGATCATTTATCATATTAAGTATAATAGGAAAAGCAAAAATTATTGATTTGCATTTAACTTTCATAAAGAATACAGCATACTGAGAAAAGATTGGGACTCAGAGTAAGAAAACCCAGAGTGTAGTCAAATTCTACATGTAACAGATATTTGACTCTGATCTATTCACCTAATTTCCATAGCCTTCTGTTTCTTTATCTGTAAGCCAGAGTTTTCAAATAAACTGATGAACTGTAAGTTCTGTGTCAACTCTAAATGTCAAGATTATATGAGTATATTTGGAGAAAATGGTGGCTGACTGATTCTGACTGCCCACATTCCCCTAAAAAACTACATAAATAAACAGTGGTGAAAATAAAACTGTGCATGACCTATGCTTTCGGTATTAATGGGAGAAAGAGAATACTGCACCACTACTTATATGTAAATAGAGAACAAAAAATTCCCAGATTCCACCGTGTGACCGTGAATATTGAAAGTTTAGGAGGGGAAGTGTAAGGTCTGTGAAAAATTGAGTAAGAAGGCAAACAGAGGACATAAACACAGCACAGGCAAACCCACCTTCAGACAGAGAAAGTTGAATATTAACTGACAAAATATCAAACACAATTGTGTTTGGTACTCACAACACTGATTAAATGGAGGAGATTTTAATTGTGTTGTACTAGAATTAGTAGCCTCACACAGAATTAATTATGAGGTAGTAGCACATATATGTAGAAAGGGTAGTACTCATTAGAAAAAAGTACAAAAGAAAAATAATAATAAAAAAACAGGAAAAAAAAAAAGAATCCCAAAGAAATGAGAGAGAAACAAGTAACGCCTTTTACCCCCATCAATAAACATACATAAAAAGAATGTATATGAGTAAATGTTCAACATCACTAATCATCAGGGAAATGCAAATCAAAACCACAATGAGCTATTATCTCACTTCACTTGGAATGGCTATTATCAAAAAGACAAAAAATAACAAATGCTGGTGAGGACATGGAACAATGGGAACTCTTATACACTGTGTGTGGGAGAGTAAATTAGTACAGCCACTATGGAAAACAGTATTAAGATTTCTAAAAAACTAAAAATAGAACTCCCATGTGATCCAGCAATCCCACTGCTGGGAGTATATCCAAAGGAAATGAAATCAGCATATCAAAGAGATATCTTCACATCCATATTTATTACAGCATTATTCACAATAGCCAAGATCTGGAATCAATGTAAGAGTCCATCAGCAGATGAATGGATAAAAAATGTGGAATATATACACAATGGAATATTATTCAGCCATAAAAAGGATAAAATTTTATAATTTGCAGTAGAATTAATAGAATTGGAGGTCATTATGTTAAGTGAAATAATCCAGGCACAGAAAGACAAATACCACATGATCTCACTAACTTGTGAAATTTTAAAAAGTTGGCCTCACAGAAATAAAGAGGAGAGTTGTGGTTGCCAGCAGCTAGAAGTGGGAGAAAGAAAAGAGAATGGAGACAGGTTGGTCAATGGTACAAAGTAACAGACAGATAGGAGAACTTAGTTCTGGTACTCCAATACATAGAAGGGTGGCTATGGTTAACAACAATATATTGCACATTTCTACATAGCAAGAAGAGAGGATTTTGAAAGTTCTGCCAATTATAGGTATTGAAACATCACAGTATACCCCATAAATATGTGCAATTCTTATGTTTCAAATACAAATTAAAAAAAAATAAAAAATTAGCTAAGAGTACAGAAGAGGGAATTTTCAATAGGAACATTGTCCATGAAATGAATAGGGACAGGAAAAAGCCAACCACATCTATACAATGTTACTGTAGTGAATCAGAAATGGGAATCAATACATTTCTGATGATAAAAATTCACCCCCTGAAAACAACCACAGAGTGAATAAAATTGTAATACAACACCCCAAGCTAAATTAAATATAATAAAACAAGCAACTGGGTTATACAAACCTCCTTGAATCAGAAATATAAACACTAGAACTATGAAAGGTTATAAATCTGTTTTAATGAAACAAAAGCTGCTTAATTCAAGAAAGAGGAGAAAATGATAAAACCATATCAGAAATTAAGATAAATTACAATGCACCCAAAGAAGAAAAATTCAAACAAAAATTTAATAAAATCATTCAATAAGAGCAGGCAAAAAAACTAACAGAATAAAAATGAGGTAAAGAATAACTAAAACAGATCAGAAAATAGTTGAAATGCAAGAGAGATAAATAACATACATTTATTTAGTATTATTGAAGAAGAAAATCAAAATGGTGGAACAGAACTAATGTTTACAAGTATAATCTATGAAAATTTCCAAAGATAAGAGAAGCCTCAAGTCTAGACCTGAAAGGGCCTCCTGGGAGTTGAAGAAAACTGACCTAGTACAGCTACCTCTGAGACAAATTCTAATTACACTTTTAGTTAAAAAATGAAAAAAATTCTTCAGGATTTCTAGGTAATGAGTTGAAATAACTCACAAAAGCACAAGAATTAGACTGGTATCAGATGTTCCAAAATAACATGCAAAGAAAGGCAACAGTGAAGAGGTATTTTTTAAAATACTTAACAAAATATAGTTTACACCAAGGATATTATGTTCATTTAAGCTGTCCTTTGAGTAAAACTGCTATAGAAAAACTCTTGAATATGAAGAACAAATGGAATACTGTACAGATGTGAGCTTCATCCCACCTAGAGATGACTGGGAAAGATTTGGCAAAAGAACTGAGAGTGAGAAATTCATATTTTTATTTTAGAACTAAAATAAAATAATGGGTCTGGTCATGGATAGAATAAAAATATACTAACATCAAATTTTTCACATAAGTAGAGAGAGTGCAACAAAAAGGGTGGGAGGATTTTGTTTGAGTTTTCAGGGAAGCAAGACATAGTTTTTCTTGCTGCCTTTAGACCTGAGGCATCGTGAGGCTAGAGCAATTATATCTATCTTGGTGCTCTCTTTATCCCATTGTTCTTGCTGTTTTGGCTGAGAAGCTGCTTGGCCGAGAATCTGCTTGGCAGGAAGGTGCTTGGTCAACCTGAGCAGCTGTACATGCCATGGCTAAGCTGAGGTAGGACCTTTCATCCCATAGAAACGGAGTTGTGGCTGAGCTGAGACACCTGATCTAGTGACTACTTTAGTACTCTGCTTTCCTGGAGCTGTACTATTACTCTAGAGACTAAGCTGCTGAGATTTCCCTTTCCTCAGGGAGTGAAGTCAGCACTGTGTTACTCCATTTCCCCCAAAGCCCTAACAACATGCAATGCTAGGAGGGACTCAGCTGCAGTTCCTGATGCTCTGGGCTATTCACATTCAATCCTGCTACAGAGAGTGAAGCTGCATCCCAACACATGGGTGCCACAGTAGTTTGCAAGATACTGAGCCCAGGATCCCAGTAGCCCTCATAAGCACCTTGGACAGCTACCATTCTCATCACTGTGGACCCTGGCATTTCTCACAGGTACTAAGCCCAATTGAGAGAGCTTCCTGGAGTCCACACAGTCATGATCCCTCAAAGGAACTGACACTGCCCCATCCTCTGTGGCTCACATGGCTACCGTGTCATCTTGGAACCAGAATTATGCTGGAGAGTATCTTACCTGGGGGTGAGTGATAGCCTCTCATCCCAAGACTAATCTGCCATTGAACTGTCTAAACCACTGGATCTACATGGAAACAGAGCCACCATACCATTTTCAACCAGCACTCTATGACCCAAATGTGGACAAAAGACATACACATAGACTTTCTGTCTGTGAAAGACACTGTAAAGTTTGGAAGAGGCAATTATTTCAGTAGGTGCAGATATCAATGCAGGGACACCCCCCCACACACACACACCCACCCCCCACCCCACCCCACACACCTACACATTTAAAAACAAGGAAATAGGATACCACTAAAGGAACACATTAAATGCCAGTGACAGGCCACAAAGAAAATAAAATTAATGGAGCACCAAAAAAGAAATTCAAAATAATGCTCTTGATAAAATTCAACAAGTGGAAGAAAATACAGATAGACAATTCAGTGAAATCAGGAAAAGTATTCCTGATATGAATGAGAAATTTAACAAAGAGATAGACATCATAAAGAACCAGACAGAAATCCTTCAGCTGAAGTATTCAATAAATGAAAAATAAAATACAATAGAGAGCTTCAACATCAGACTACAGCAAGCAGAAGAAAGAACTCTGAACCCAAATATAGGACATTTGAAATTACAAAATCAGAGAGAGAGGGAAAAAAAATTTAGAAAGTGAAGAAAGCCTACAGGAACTATGGGACACTATTAAGTGATCAAATATTCAAATTATGGGTGTTCTTGAAGAAAAAGAGAATGAAAAAGGCATAAAAAACCTATTTAATAAAATAATAGCTGAAAATGTTCCAAGTCTTGATAGAGATGTGGTTTTACAGATCCAGGAAGCTCAAAGGTCCCCAAATAGATTCAACCCCTAAAGAGCCTGTCCAAGGAACATTATAGTAAAAGTGTCAAAAGTCAAAGACAAGAATTCTAAACAGCAAGAGAAAAATGTTGGGTCAAATATAAGGGAATCCCTATTACATTAACAACTGATTTCTTAGCAGAAATGACACAGGCAAGGAGACAATGGGATGATGTATTCAAGGTGCTGAAAGAAAAAAAAAAAAAATTCCAGCCAAGAATACTATATACAGCAAAGCTGCTCTTGAGGAATGAAGGAGAAATAGTCTTTCACAGACAAGCAAAAACTGAAGGAGTTCATCAACACTAGAATGGCCTTACAAGAAATGCTCAAATAAATCATCCACGTGCAAGTGAAAGGAAGATAACCACCATCAAGAAAACATGCAAAAAGATAAAATTCTCTGGTAAACCAGGTACCCAAACAGGAAAGAAAAAGGAATCAAACCTAATCAATACAGAAAAATGCCAAATTGCAATGATAAACAATAAATGAATGAGAAAGGAACAAAAAATATATGAAATAAACAGAAAACTATCAGCAGTAGGTCCTCATCTAGTATAATAACCTTGACTGTAAATGGACTAAATTTCCCAATTTAATGTTGTAGAGTGGCTCAATGGATTTAAAAATTAATGCACAGCTATATGCTGCCTTAAAGAAACTCATGTCACTTGTAAAGACACACACAGACTGAAAGTGAAGGCATGGAAAAACATTCCATGAAAATCAAAATCAAAAGCAAGCAGGAGTAGCTATATTAATATTAGATAAAATAAACTTTGAGTCAAAAACCATAAAAAGAGACAAAGAATGTCATTATATAATGTTAAAGGGGTCAGTTCAGTAAGATGATATAACAATTGTTAATGTTGGTGTACTCAGCATTGGAGCACCCAGATATATAAATCAAATCAATATTATTAGATCTAAAGGGAGAGATAGATGCCAACACAATAGTAGTTGGGGACTTCAGCACCTACTCTCAGCATGGAACAGATCATCTAGACAGAAAACTGTCAGGCCTTAAAAACTAATGCCTCCTTAAGTGACATTACAAGCAGTGCCTTTATGGGCCCACAAGGGCGTATTAACGTGGCAGCCTAAGACGGCGCCGGGAGGAAGTAGGGTGGGAGTGTCTGGGGGAACCTTGCCTTAGCACTCATTGGCCAAATACGCACTTCCGCCCTCGTAAACACTGCACGATTGCAATAGCTAGGCATTGACACAGGAAGCATGCTCTCGTAACGTTTAAACTGATTGGAGGATGTAAAAACCTCCCGTCCCCATTTGCCTTTAAAAGCAAGTGCTTGTGTGATAATAAACTGAACTGCTCGACAGCACCCCCGCCACGTCTGAGTGTTCTTTAGCGGGCTAGTTGGGGCCGGTGGCTGTGCTCACCTCTCTTCACAGCTCTCTTCCCCTGTCTCCTCCCAACAGGACCGGAGGGAAAGAGGAATCCAGGCCATTCTCTCGCTCACCAAGGGAGAGACTGATAACAGGGCTAGGGCTATTTGGGTCGGCCGGCGGTGGACCCGACAGAGCGGTGCCCCATGTGAGGTGTTTTTTAAAACTCATGGGTGAAAGGCGAGCGAGTGAGGCCCCCAGCTGCTTGGTCCTGAAAGAAGGTCGAAGAAGGGTGATCAACCAATGGAGTGGCCCCCGCAACTGCAGTAGTCGCCATGAAGTAATCTGCCTGTGTGTCAGGGTGAGTACCATAACAGGGGGAAGTCCCTGCACTTCTCTGCCCTGTTGCTCCCTTTGTCCCTTCCTCATGGGGCAATATGGGAGGCATGTGTGGAAAGAATGACGAGACAGCCTGCAAGGCTCTAAAGTACATGTTAAAAAGCAGAGGCCTAGAAATATCTGACTCCACGGCCATCAATGCCTGGCGTCATGTGGTGCAGGTGGCCTCTTGGGTACCTTCGTCCAACTTGTTCTCGTATGAGACTTGGGACCAGGTTCAGACCCTGGCCAGAAAGAACGAGATTAGTCACGGGCTAGACCCCCCCCTTAGGGTTCTACCCAACCATCTCTGCCCTAAAGCTTTGCTTCCATCCTGAGCATCAGAAAGGGGCAGAAACAGATTGGGTGCAGTTCGATGAGGAGAGAAAAAAGGAAACAAAGCTGCCAATGGAAGGCCCTGAGCCATTGAGTGATACCTATGCCCCTACCCTGTACCCTGCTCTCCCAGCATACTTACTCCGCCAAAGTTTAGCTGAAGGAGAAAAAGCAGCACCTGAAGAAGTGGAGGAGGCTAGCCCACCTTTAAAAACACCCCCGGCAGAGCTGCAGGTTTTTCCTGTTATGGCTCGCTGGGAACCCCTAGCCATCCGCAGCCTGTGGAAAATGCTTTGTAAGGCTGTACTCCCCCCAAACTTGTTTATCAAGTTCTGTGCCTTCTTTAAAGAAGAGTGCCATGTGGAGGCAGAGATAAATCAAGCAGTAGCGTTGCCCAATGCCACTCTGCTAGGTGTAAACGCTAGCCAACGTGTACGTAACCACAACAAAACCAACCCCGGACTCACCTTCCCATGGGTCCTTGGCAAAGGTTCCTGCGTAGGTGCCAACAAACCCTTTTGCAGCACTGTGGCAAATCTCACCACCCCCAAAACCCGAAATAAGTGGACCCAAAACAAGTGGGCTGCAGGGGCAGCTGCAATGGCCATCAGAAACATTGGATTTAAATTGCACTACAGACCAAATGGACCTTACAAGCACTTACAGAACATTTCATTCAACAGCCAAAGAATACACCTTCTTCTCATCAGCATATGCAATATTAACCAGGATTGACCATACATTAGGTCCAAAAACAGGTCTTAACAAACTTACAAAAACTGAAATCACATCAAGTATGTTCTCTGATCATAATGGAATAAAACTGGAAGTCAGTCAACACTGTATAAATACATGGAAGCTAAACAACATGCTCTTGAACAATCAATTGGTCAAAGAAAAAATAAAGAAGATTAAAACATTTACTGAAAGAAAGAAAAACAGAAACACAGTGAACCAAAACCTATGGGATACAGCCAAAGCAGTACTATGAAGAAATTTTAAAGCAATACCTACATCAAAAAAGTAGACAAATTTTAAATAAATAACCAAACATGCATTTTAAGGAACTAGAAAAGCAAAAACAAACCAAATCCAAAATTAGCCAAAGAAAATAAATAATATTAGAGCAGATATTAATAAAATTGATACCAAAAAAATTATAAAACAAAATGCTGATTTTTGAAAACATAAACAAAATTGAAAAGACATTAGCTAGACTAACGAAGAAATAAAGAGAAAAGACTCAAATAACAAAATCAGAAAAGAAAAAGGATACATCACAACTGAAACTACAGAAATACAGAGAATATTAGAGATTATTATGAAAAACTATATGCCAACAAATTGGAAAACCTAGAGGAAAAAGATAAATTTCTGGATTCATATAGTCTACTAAGATTGAACTATAAAAAACAGAAAACCTGAAGAGACTAATTAGGAGTAATAGGATTGAATCAGTAATAAAATTTCTTCCATTAAGGAAAAGCCCAGAACTGGATGGCTTCACTGCCAAATTCTACCACAAATTTTAAAAAAAAATTAATACCAATTATTCTCAAACATTTAAAAAAACTGAAGAGGAGGAAACTCTTCCAAACTCATTCTACAAGGCCAGCATGGCACTTATGCCAAAAGCAGACAAGGACACAACAAAAAAAGAAAACTATAGGCCAACATTTTTCAACAAAATACTAGCAAACCAAAATCACAGCATATTAAAAAGCTCACTCACCATGATGATGTGGGATTTATCCTGGACATGCAAAGTTGGCTCAACATACACAAATCAATAAATGTAGTTTATTACATTAACAGAATGGATATCATATTAATGTATGATAATTTCAATGGGCACAGAACAGGATTTGATAAAATTCAACATCCCTTCCTGATAAAAATATCCATCAATATAATAGGCATAGAAGAATTATACCTCAATACGAAAAAGGGCATATAAGATGAATCAACAGCTAGCATCATACTGAATAAGGAAAGGCTGAAAGCTCTTCCTGTAAGAACTGAAACAGGACAAGAATGACCACTCCCTCCTTTCTTATTCAACATAGTACGGGAAGTCCTAGGCAGAGTACAATTAGGAAAGAGAAAGAAATAAAGGGCATTAAAATTGGGAAAGAGAAAATCTATTGTCCCTGTTTGCAGATGACATGATGTTAAACACAGGAAAACCTAAACGCTTCACCAAAAAACTCTTGGAACTGATAGACAAACTCAGTAAAATTGCAGAATACAAAACCAATATACAATAATCGGTAGCATTTTTATACACCAATAACAAGCAAGATGAAAAAGAAATCAATAAAGCAATGACATGTCCAAAAGCTACCGATAAAGACAACAACAACAACAAAACACTAGAAATTAATTCAACCAAGAAGGTGAAAGATTTCTACATGAAAATCTATAAAACAGTGATGAAAAAAAATTGTAGAGGATGCAAAGAAATGGAAAGACATTCTATATTTGGGAATTGGAAAAAGTAATATTGTGAAAATGACCATGCTACCAAAACAGATCTACAGATTCAATGCAATCCCAAACAAAATACCAATGACATTCCTCACAGAAATAGGAAAAACAACACTGAAATTCATACGGAGCCATGAAAGACCCTGAACAGCCAAGGAAATCCTGAGCAAAAAGAACATTGCTGAAACTATCACACTACCTGACTTCAAAATATACTACAAAGTTATAGTAACCTAAACAGCATGGTACTGGTATAAAAACAGACACATGGACTAATGAAACAGAACATAAAAAACATAAATAAAGCCATATATGTACAGACAACTGATTTTCAATAAAGATGCAAAGATGGTGCTGGGAGCGCAGCAGCGCTCCCGCCGTGGGTTCGGATCCTATATAGGGATGGCCGATGCACTCACTGGCTGTGCGCAGTGTGGCTGTTCACAAAAAAAGACAAAAATAAATAAATAAATAAATAAAGATGCAAAGAGTATTCAATGGCGAAAGGTCAGTCTCTTCAGTAAATGGTTCTGGGAAAACTGGATATCCACATGCAGAAGAGTGAAACTAGACCTCTATCTCTCATCATATACAAAAATCAACTCAAAATGGATCAAAGTTCTAAATATAGAAACTTTTAAAGTTTGGTTCTAAAACCCAAAACTTTAAAACTTCTAAAAAAAAAAATAGGAAAATCACTGCATGAAATTGGAGTGGGCCGCACTTTTTTGAACAAGACTACAAAGGCACAGACAACTAAAGCGAAAAAAAAAAAAAAAAAAGAACAAATGGGGCTATATCAAATTAAAATGCTTCTGGACAGCAAAAGACATAGTCAACAAAGTGAAGAGATAGCCTACTGAATGTGGGAAAGTGTTTGCAAACTACACTTCAGACAAGGGGCTAATGTTCAGAATATATAAGAAACTCAGACAACTCAACCAGAAAAAATCAAATAACACAATTTAAAAATGAGCAAAGGATCTGAACAGATATTCCTCAAAAGAAGACATACAGATGGCCAACAGACACATAAAAAAAATGCTCAATGTCACTAATCATCAGGTAAATGCAAGTTAAAACCACAGTGAGATATCACCTTACTCCAGTTAGAATGGCTGTTATCAACAAGGCAGAAAATAACAAATGCTGGCAAGGACCTGGAGAAAATGCAACTCTCCTACATTGCCAGTATAATGTCAATTGGTTCACCCATTGTAGAAAACAGTAGGGAGTCTACTCAGAGAACTAAAAATTAAACTACCCTATGACCCAGCAATCCTACCTCTTGATATGTAACCAAAGAAAATGAAATTAATATATCAAAAGAGATACTTGAAGTCCTGTGTTCATCACAATACTATTTACAAAAGCCAAGACTTGGAATCAAGAGATTCCATAAATGCCCATCAAGAGATGAATGGATAAAAAAAACTGTGGTATATGTACACAATTGTATACTATTCAACTGGAAGAAAGACGAAGGAAGGAAGGAAGGAAGGAAGGAAGGAAGGAAGGAAGGAAGGAAGGAAAGAAGGAAGGAAGACTGCCATTTGCAGTGACACTGATGGAATCAGAGATCATCGTGTTATGTGAAGTAAGCCAGTCAAATACTGCACAGCTTCATTTTAATGTAGAAGCTAAAAAAAAAAAGAAAAAGAAAAAGAAAAAAGAAAAAGAAAAAGAAAAAGAAATGATTTTCATAGAAGTAAAGAGTAGAATAATAATTTACCCAAGACTAGACTGGAAGCAGGTGGGTTGGGGATGTGACATAGTAGATTAAAGCGTTCAAAGCTTTGCTATCTACCCAAAGTGAATCAATGTATAGTATATGCATGTATTTTAGCAACACACTGTACACCACAATATGCACAAATAAATGTTAAAATAACAACAAAAAAATCATACTGACATGCATTATGATCATCCCATTTTAGCTGATACTACCTAGTAGTTTGTCAAAACTTCCTATGAGAATCTCCCATACAATACTTCTAGGTTTCCCAAATAAAGAGACCAAATCTCTTTCTTGAGTTCCAGCTGCATATTAACAATTCCAATTTGATGTCTCACAGTGATATTACACGCAATGAGTCTAAATCTACTTTATTTCCCTACTTTCACACCTGATCTTCCTTCCCTACAAGATTCTTCCTTAATGTCACAGCTGTTCACCTTGTCACTCAAGCAAAAAACTGGGCTTTATTTTTGATTATACTGTACTTCAACTATTCTCACAGCATCTGTCTGGATGTTAGAGACTGCTAATTTGTCTTTTAAAGGTCTCCAGATTTTATTGTTCTCTTACAACTCAACTGACAATATCTTGGGTTAGGGCTTCTTTATCTCCTTTCTGTATAATTATAATAGCCTCTTAATTCATATTTCCCCTTTGATTCACCTCTATATAATTGCCAGACTTATCTTATCCAAATACTAACCATGAAATACTATTGACTACTTAAATCCCTTCATAGGCTCCCTATGGTTTAAAACCACGTTTCCAGTGTCATCGGCTGGTGCTCCCTCCTTCTTACCACTACGCTTCAGAAATAACTACTTGACATTAGCCCCTTGGAGTCGGGCTTCTCAGGATTCTCTGTCTTTGTCTATGCTCTTTGTCCTAAGATTCATACTCCTTATAGCTCCGCCTTTGCTGACCTGATATCACTTATCTGAAGCCTGCCCCGGTACCTTGTCCCATTGTCAAATTTAATTATCTGTACTCTTTTCTCTGTGCTACCATTATAATTAGTTAAAACTTCTATTTTTACATTCATGACAAAGCATTTTTTTTTTTTTTGTCTTTTTTTTTGTGACCAGGAAGGGGATCGCAACCCTTGGCTTGATGTCGCCCAAACCGCGCTCAGCCAGTGAGCACACCGGCCAGTCCTATATAGGATCCAAACCCGCGGCGGGAGCGCCACCGCGCTCCCAAGGGCCGCACTCTCCCGAGTGCGCCACGGGGCCGGCCCATGACAAAGCATTTTTATTTATTTATGTCTATGTACAGATCTTGTCTGACAGGGCAGGGATTGCCTTAAAAGAAGAACTCATGCTCACTGCATCTGTCACAGTGTAAGTCCATAAACTAGAGGTATTTAATAATTGTTAGTTGAATGAATACATGAATGAAGAATACAAACTGTAATTGGTATTTTTTTAGGTTTTTGGGGGGGCTTTTTGCAGCTGGCCAGTAAGGAGATCTAAACCCATGACTTTGGAATTATAAAGCTGGCCTCTCACCAACTGAGCTAACTGCCGAGCCCTGAATTGTGATTTAAAGTGTCACAATTGTTTTGAATTGCTTAGTTTTACTTACATCCTATAAGAATAATTTATAAACTAGTGTGGTTTTTTTCTTTACTAAGTGAAGTTAAAACCATTGTCTTTCATATTTAAAATTATATTTATAAATTATTTTAATAAATATTTTTTGTGAATAAATTAATATATTTAAATATTCACATAGACCTTCTCCCTATAGAACTAGTTAGAAGCAGGTAAAATACAATGGATTATTATTCACAACTGGGTAGGTCTCAAAGTCATATGATTATTTAAATGTGACACTTGACAAACTGAAAATAAAAATGTGTCTTTATTGTCACAGATCTATTCTCACTCACTTTACCAATCTTGTTTCTTCATGATATAACATTTTTTTCAATCTTAAGCATCTACTGTATGTTGTAACTATCTCTCATCTTTGTCTAAAATATACATACTTAGAAAATGCTTCCATTTTCACAATAACATTTTTAAATTGAACCCTAAATATTATGAATAACTTTTATCAATATCTAGAAAGTTACGTTTGTTAGCTACAGTTTAAATAATTCACTCAGTATCCGTCGGGATTATGAAACTTACCCTATGACTTTTTTGTATATGCAAATATCAGATGAGAGAACACATTACAGCTACTAGCATGATGCCTGATATACAATTGGTGAGCAAATAATGTTAGTTACTGCCTCTTTCCTGACAATTCCAAATAAGTCACACATGGAGAGAGTAGATTTTTAGAGGTTCGCACTTATCTTTTAGAGAATAATAGAGTCTTATTTGCATTTCCAATGGACTCATTATTTAAACTATGGGAGACATAATACCACCAACTGTGTATGTACAATGACCATATCCTTCTAATTTACACTGTCAAAGGAAATTCACTGGATACAACAAAATAGGGTTATTACCCAAAGTGGGTGTTCTTTTATCATTATGCATTTTTCTCCTTTATTGATTCATATTTGTTAGCTTTTTAATAGGGTCCAAAGTAAACCACCCTATCAAATAAACCAACAAATTATTTTTCTTAGGAAAATAAACCATCATCTTATAAATATAAACCTCAACTTGACTAAGATTCAAGTGACAATAAGTTGAACTGTCAAAAAGACAATCTATTTACTTTCATTTACTTTTGGTATGCTGCTGTCTAAATCCTATTTTCTTGGCTTAGGTCAGCTTTTCAAATCTCTTTGCAGAAGCATATTTTGTAGTATGTCATGCATTTCTCCGCACTGTTGGCCCTTGATCTCCTATCTTCAGATCTAATGGTGATAGGAAAATACCCTTAAGACACACTGTGAAGTACTAAATGTCCTGATATGATTACTACACACACAGTGTGAGTGTACCGAAATAGCATGTACTCCATGAATGTATAGGATTATCATGGGTCAATTAAGAAAAAAAAATCGAAAAGAGAAAAAACAAAAGAAAAGAAAGAGTATAGAATAGAGGTTACTAGAGGCGGTGAGGGGGGGGGCGGTGATGGGGAAAGGTTGGAAGGCCAACGCGAAGTTACAAAGTTACATTTAGGGGAATAGTGGGAAGTTGGCAGACTATAGAAATCTAGGATGCGTTTCTCTGACAAATGAAGACCAGAACAGGCCCACCACTACCAATGGTGCACTCACATTGTCAGGACCCAGGACCATCGCCTGCCTTCCCACTGTGATTTTCTCCCCACCCTCACGCTGCTGTCACCTGCAGCATGGCTCCAGTCACTGCTGCTGAGTGTAGCCATCAAAACCAGTGCTAAGCTCCAACCAGCCAAGCTGCACACAGGATCCCGGCCCATACTACTGCACCAGTCAGGCTGACCATGTGTGGGACTCTTGCCACAGCCACCTGCAGTGCAGTGACCATTGTTAGCGACTGTCTATGCCTCCTCACCAGCCAGACCAGCCACGCTTGGTATCCCCACCCAAGCTGCCTCAACAGCCAACTCAGCTAATTGTGGGTCCCCCCGTTGTACTGTGTGAAGTACAGGTGCTGCTGCCATAGCCATTGCACCAGCTGAACCGGCTGAGTGTGGTACGCCCTGCCAATGCTGAAGCAGTAGCCTGTCTGGGGGTGAGACCTTCTGCTGCCACCACCTGCAATGTTGTGGCCAGCACCGGGGGCTGTCCATGCCACCTTATCAGCCAGACCAGCTACATGGGACCCCTGCTCAAGCCACCTCACCAGCCAGCCCTTCTATACACAGGACCCACACCACAATTGTGTCAGTGTGGCTGTTGCTGCCATAGCCATTGCACCAGCTGGATTGACTGGGCACAGCACCCCCACCCACACCACTGTATCAGTAAGACTGGCAGCAGGTGGGACACCCTGCCAATGCTGAAGCAGTAACTAGCCCAGCTGGGTGGGGGACCCTAGCTGTTATAACCTGCACCATTTCTTCCACTGCTGCCACCACCAGCAATCACACACTCCGCTACTACCACTGCTGCACCAGTCAGCCTGGCTGATGACAAGACCCACCACTGCCACCACATATTGACACAAGAAGGGTCAGAACAGACATACCAGAAGGAGTAAGCCAGCATAGACTCACACCCCAGTGACACAATTCACAAGGGGAATTTCACCCTGTGTGTAGTGAGCATGACTGCTGTCACTCAGGGAGAGTCACAAACAGACAACATGGAGAATACAGAAACCCAGGATAGCCAACCAGTATACAAAAGAAAATTCCCAGCCACCACCAATCCATCTCCCAAACAAGAGAAGCAAGGACCTGGAGAAGCCTTAGCCTACAGGAAAAAGGAAAGAGAAATCTTGCTCAGAGTCACCCATTCAATATGAGGAGATCCAGTATACCCCAGTGTACCCATCAAGTATCTCTTTTGATATATTAATTTCATTTCCTTTGGTTACATATCAAGAGGTAGGATTGCTGGGTCATAGGGTAGTTTAATTTTTAGTTCTCTGAGTAGACGCTCTACTGTTTTCTACAATGGGTGAACCAATTGACATTATACTGGCAATGTAGGAGAGTTGCATTTTCTCCAGGTCCTTGCCAGCATTTGTTATTTTCTGCCTTGTTGATAACAGCCATTCTAACTGGAGTAAGGTGATATCTCACTGTGGTTTTAATTTGCATTTACCTGATGATTAGTGACATTGAGCATTTTTTTTATGTGTCTGTTGGCCATCTGTATGTCTTCTTTTGAGGAATATCTGTTCAGATCCTTTGCTCATTTTTAAATTGTGTTATTTGATTTTTTCTGGTTGAGTTGTCTGAGTTTCTTATATATTCTGAACATTAGCCCCTTGTCTGAAGTGTAGTTTGCAAACACTTTCTCACATTCAGTAGGTTATCTCTTCACTTTGTTGACTGTGTCTTTTGCTGTCCAGAAGCATTTTAGTTTGATATAGTCCCATTTGGTTTTTTGGGTTTTTTTTTTTTTTGCTTTAGTTGTCTGTGTCTTTGCAGTCTTGTTCAAAAAAGTGCTGCCCACTCCCATTTCATGCAGTGTTTTTCCTGTGGATTCTCTATTCTGTCTCATTGGTCCATGTGTCTGTTTTTATACCAGTACCATGCTCTATTTACAGTAGCCAAGAGTTGGACTCAACCTAAATGTGGTATATATACTCAATGGAATAATACTCTCCCTTAAAAAAAAAATGAAATTCTCCCATTTGCAGCAATCTGGATGAGCTTGGAGAAAATTATGTTAAGTGAAATAAACTAGGCACAGAAAGAGAAGTACAGCATGTCCTCACTTGTTAGTGGGAGCTAAAAGAGGGGGATAGGGAGAGAGAGAAGAAGATGGAGAGGGAGAAAAAAAGAAAGAATCACAATAATACAATGAACTTTCAGAAAAAAAAGAGAGAACAGAACTGTGGTTTATTAAAGGTGGGAAAGGGGGAGGGTGAAGGGGTTAGCAAGAAATTTCAATTAAGGCTCACAAAGATTTGATTACATTTCTTAAACATGAGTATACTAATTATTCTGATTTGATCACCACATAGTTTACACGTGTGTGTGTGTGTGTATATATATATATATATAATCATTTACGTTTGGATAAATGAATGTCAAATAATAACAAAAAAAAAGGTTGCATTTAGATAGGAAAACTAAGTTCTGGTACTCTAGGGTGACAACAGTGATTGATAATTGTATTGCATATTTCAAGATAGCCAGAAAAACGGATCTTTAATGTTACAACAAAGAAATGGAAAATGTTTAGGTGATAGATATGTTAAGTATTCTTATTGGATTATACAACATATGCATGTACTGAAACAACAAACTGTACCCCATAAACACGTACAATGAAAAATAAAGGAAAGACACATTGTGAGCAATAAGTTCAAGGCTGTGTGAGCTTGAGCAAATATCCTATTACATATTCCTGGATGTTAATGAATATTTAAATTAATTTAAAAATTGTGCTTCAGTCCTAAAGCAATGAGTATTATATTGTTTCATTGCATTTTCCTCAGAAGTTTTTGCCTACTAATTCTATATCATGGCTGTTTGAAAAACACACCCTAGGGTAAGGATTTTTAGTTGATTCATTGGTGTAAAGACTAAAGACAAAAATGTAATTTAATTTCTTTCAAATCTCATCATACATTTTTACTGACCATCCCACAAACTATTTTGTAAAAGGATTCTAAACATAACTGTTGTTTTGGATCTGATGATTTAGCCTGTGAACATTTTTTGCACATTTATTGGTATTTTATTTTTACACTTTCCTTTTCTTCCTTGAAGCTCAAAGAATCAGATTTTCAGAAGTTTATGCATTTTTTCTGACCAAAATTTGGAAATTCTGTGCCCCAAAAGAAAAGACATGCTAAGACCATGATCATGTAACATCCTTTTAAACACATGTTAAAAGTCAGCAAACTTTCCCAGGCTTTGCTAGATACTTTCCTTAAGTAGAAGCATAATGAGATTTTCCTTCTCAGATAATTTCCCAGCACACAAATCATGAACAGAAAAAAAAATTATGCCTAATGTAAATATATATTCACCATGAATGTAATTCTTTATTTTATACTATATTTTGCTACAGCGTATGTGTTGTTTTAATTTTTATATTTGTATGAGGCACCTTTATCCTGTTTTAAGGTGTCCATTTAATGTATCGAACAGTTTTACATAAAGAAGGATGCTTAGTAAGCGTCAGATGTTGATGACGTTATTTATGAATCATAAAATACTGCCAGCACGTGTAGACAACATGATTATTTTAAAAGGTGTAAATAAAGACATTTATAAAATATAATTTAATCCAAGTTTCTATTGTTCTTCTAAGGAACAAAAGAAAATGATTATCTTATATTTAAGGAATTAATTTGAAAATGTTACAACATGGTGACCATTGCATTTGGTTTCTCAACTGAATTAATAGGGTGACATATCTTTACTGCTACCAGGGGTATATCAAACAGAAAATAAAAACATTATTATTTTGGTTTTGGATGGATTTTCCAAGTCAGTTTGAGTTAAAGTTTTCCTCTGAAAGAAACTTAATGTAGTCTGAAATGTTGTGAAAACTAGAATCAATATGAATGGCAGGTGAGGGTGAGGGCCATAATATACTCCTTACTGATGCCCTCAGAATTTTTTTGTTTTTTTAACCTGGAAAGGGCCATGGAAATTGAGCAGTAAACTAAATCAGAAAACTATATTAAACATATCAGTAGCAGCATCCACCTGAAGCTTTCAAATGCTTCTATTAATATAGAAAACAAACATTTTACAACTATTTTGGACACCTTTGGGAATAGTACATTGGCTTCTATCTTTTATTATGTTTTTAATTAAGGAACTTTACTTTTTAGAGCAGTTTTGGGTTCACAGCAAAACTAAACAGAAAATACAGAGTTCCTATACATTTTCTGCCCCCACACATGCACAGCCTCCTCCACTATCGACACCCTGCACTACAGTGGTACGTTTGTTGCAATCAGTGAACCTACATTGACACATCATTATCACCCAAAGTCCATAATTTACATTAGAGTTTACTCTTCATGTTGTGCATTCTATGGGTTTCAACAAGTGTATAATGATATGTATCCACCATTGTCATATCACACAGAATAGTTTTACTGTCCTAAAAATCATCTTTGGAACAGAACTGAGGTTACCACAGTGGGAAAGGGGTTGGGGAGTGGGCTACTGAGAAACTGATAAAGGGCCACAAAAAGTGATTACATTGTGTCCAGAACGTCATATAGTTAAAATCATACCCTTTCCAGATTGGTTTCTTTCACTTAGTTAAATGCTTTTAAGTTTCCTCCATGTCTTTTCATGGCTTGATATAGATAATTTCTTTTTAGTGCTGCATGTACCACAGTTTATTTAACCATTCACCTACTGAAGGATATCTTATTTGCTTCCAAGTTATGACAATTATGAATAAAGCTGCTATAAACATTCATGTGCATGTTTTTGTGTGGGCATAAGTTTTCAGTTGATTTGGGTAAGTACCAAGGAGTGTGATTGCTGGATTGTATGGTAAGAGTATATGCACTTTTGTAAGAAACTGCCCAACTATTTTCCAAAATGTACCATTTCACATTCCCAGAAATGAATCAGAGTTTCTATTGCTCCACATCATCGCCAGCATTGGTTGTTGTCAGTTTTCTGCATTTTGGCCATTCTAATAGGTGTGTAGTACCTCAGTGTTTTAATTTGTAATTCCATAATGACATACGATGCTGAACATTTTTTCACATGCTTACATGCCACCTGTATATCTTTTCTGGTGAGGTTTCTGTTCACGTCATTTGCCCATTTTTTTTTTATTGTTAAGTTTCAGGTGTTTTTTGTATACTTGGATAACAGTTCTTTATTAGATGTCTTGCAAATATTTTCTTTTAGTCTGCAGCTTGTTTTCTCATTCTCTTAACATTGTCTTTCACAGAGTGGAAGTATTTAATGTTAATGAAACACAGGTTATCAATTATTTATTTAATAAATTAGGCGTTTAGTGTTGCATCTAAAAAATCACCACCATATCCAAGGTCATCTAGGAGTTTTATAGTTTTGTGTTTTACATTTAGGTCTATGATCCACGTTGGGTTACTTTTTGTGAAAGATATAAGATCTGTGTGTAGACTAGATTCATTTTTTTTTCTTTGCTTGTGGGTGTTCGAGTGTTCTGGCATCATTTGTTGAAAAATCTATCTTTGCTCCATTTTATTTCCTTTGCTCCTTTGTCAAGATTGGTTAACTGTATTTATTTGAGACATACTTCTGGGTACTCTATTCCATTTCATTGATCTACTTGTCTATTCTGTTGACAATACCACACTGTCTTCATTACTGGAGCTTAATAGTAAGGCTTGATGTCAGGCATGCCAGCCCAGGTAGTGTTAGTCCTCCTATTTTGTTCTTTTTCTTCACTGTTGAGTTGGCTCCTGAGTCTTTTGTCTCTCCATATAAACTTTCGAATTAGTTTATTGATATCTCTAAAATAACTTGCTGATATTTTGTTTAGAATTTCATTGAATTTATAGATTAAGTAAAGAAGAACTGATATCTTGACAATATGGAGTCTTCTTTCTTATCATGAATATGGGATATCTCTCCCTTTATTTGGTTCTTCTTTGATATCTTTCATGACAGTTTTGTTATTTTCCTCATATAGATCTTATAAATATTTGGTAGGTTTGTGCCTAAATGTTTTATACATGCATTCATATATATATATATATACACATATGCACATACATAATTTTTGGGTGCTAATTTAAATGGCAGCATGTTTTTAATTTCAAATTCCACTAGTTAATTTTTGGTTGGGTTCTAATTTAATCACACTAAAATATTCTCCCATATTTGGTTTTTTACAAACTAAATAAAAGTATGTTTCACTTTCCAGAATATGATAGAAACGTTTTAAAATAATTCATACATTTGAAATAAATCTGTTGCCCCTTCTACAGCTTCCCTTTGGCCTGTTTTGAGCCAGCCAGATTGGGGAAGTGGGGTAGAACCCCCTCTCCTCTGCCTAAGTATGTCTTTGTATGTCAGCTGGAATCATACAAAGGGCAGGGGAAGCAAATACACTCCCAGAACTCTTTCGCTGGTCAGAGATTCCCTGAGTGTCTGTCCTCACCCAACCCTGTTCCACGTGTCTGTGTTGTGAAACTTGGGACTCTGGAGAGAAATGGGGTGGAAGGAGGAGTAAATGTTGCCCTAAGAATGCTTATCATTCTTCTGTTCTTCTTGGGATCTGTTCATGGGGAGGGTGGAGGTTAGGGCAAGCTTGGCCTTGCGTCTTTGTCAATAAACTCTCATTTACACAAAGTGAAAAAAAAAAAAAGAAACTTTGTATAATGCAGAATTTTATGTAGCTACACAATGGATATATTTTCTTGTGATGATGATGATAATAATAACATAAGGGTTTTAAAGGCTTTAAATGCATTTTCTCATAAATTCTCACAACATTCAAGTAATGTAAAAAATGCTGTTGTTCTCATTTATAGATGAGGAAACTGAGATCACGAAAGCTTAAGACAGTTGTCCAAGGTCTCCAGTGAGCAAGTAACGGAGCTGGATTCAATGCCACGTTTGACTCAAAGTCTATACTTTTAACACCTGAATGATACTACTTTGCTATTAAATGTGGGAAATGTCCTAGTACTCAACGTTTATTTGGTATATTTTGCCAAAATCTTTCTGTTATTTTCTTCCAATAGAAAGCCTCTAAATTTCTTCGAGTTGTTCTAGTCCCTCTTACATTATTGCTGAAACTCTACAGGATATGATGATACTGTGGGAGTTAAGTGTTTAAATTCTGCAAACCTGCAGGATATTTACAGTGAGGAAAGATACACACAATAACATTGAAATATATTCCTTGCCAAAATATATTCTTTAGGCTTTAATTATTATGAAGATCTCCATTTATATACAAGGGTATTTCAAAAAGTTCATGGAAAAATTGAATTAAAAATAGTACAAATTATTCCTTGAACTTTCTGAAGACCTCTCATATATATGCATGTATGATTGCTATATTTCCTTCATCTACTGTCAGTCACTAAATTTTGTCTTCTTTTCCCCTTTTTTAGAGAAAACTCTTCACTCCAATCCCCACTCCATTCTTTCCTTTCCATTTCAGAAGTTATCTCCCTAGTCCAGTTCTATGTAATCTTTCTTAGATCACTGTAGCAGTCAGCCTCTCTGATTGTGTTCAAACTAGACTATTCTCTTCTTCAGGGCAGAATATGTGCAAGTGCACGTGTATTTAACATTGATCTCAGTTGTAGCTCAATCAAAGCTTTTCATTAATATGTGGGTTAGTCCTTGTGACAAACTAGATTATTGTCAAAAAAGTTGACTCGTCCCCCACTTTTGTGATTAGAATTCACTTTCCTGCCTATTACATCTGGGCTTGGTAATGTGAACTGATTTGGCCAACAGATTTTGGCAGAAAAACTGCAATCAGAGATTTTAAAATAGCCATACACTTATTTTTTTTTTTCCTATATACCTTTGCCATTGTCAAGAAAAGACCATATTTGGGCCACAGGACCCAGGAAAATAAATGACTCATGAATCCAAACTCAGTCTTTGAAGTTCTACCCATCTTCAATCCATCCACAGATCCATAGACTTGTTAAAATAATTGCTGTTTAAAGCTCTGAATTTGGGGGTGGTTACCATTATCATTGTATCATCAAATGATACAATCCCATATTTAGAAAACAATCAGTTTATATAAATAGATACCTCTTTGAACATCATCAGATTGTCCTTATTTCAAAATCTTGAATTAAAATATCAAGATTTCTTTCTCACTTGAGATAAGTGAAAATCACATTGAGATTTTATTTAATTAAATGAAGAATAACTCTCATCTCCTCTGCCATTAACAAATCATGTTCTGAAAACTTAAATACTTAATTCCTATCTTCTACATATTACAGATAAGAAATAACATTTTAGTCTCCAATGTTTCTGCTACTTGCATTTGTACTTCTTTTTGATTTAGAATTTCTTCCCCAATTAAGATTGATAGAATAAATAATCAACAATATAGCATATTTAAAATTAAATGGTTACTGGAATTGAGGGGAGAAAACATTATTTTCATCCACAATTGTGATGACTGTAGATTATTTGGCAAAGTTCATTTACAACCACAACAGCGTATTTGTCAACCAGCCAATTTTATTTATACCCTGGATCCACGGAGAAATACAAAGGACGAAGCAATACAGTGCATTGGATAGTGACCCGCTCAAAAGCAATTACTTGTGGATCCACTTTGGCTCAGGCACTTCTTATAATGACAGGAAAAATCAATCAACTCTTCTGAGCCTTAATTTCCTCGTCTTAGAGAAAATGAGTATATTTCACAAAATTACTTCAAAAGTCTCTTTTTAGCTCCTATGATCCATGATTCCATTATTTTAATAAATACTGGTCTTTATCCTCAGGGGAAAATTTGGGATCCAGCTTACTTGGGAAGGGGAGGAGTGATCTTTTGCTTTTGTCGGGGAAATGGAAATCCTTCATCCTTACCGATTCATACATAACTCCTGCACCAAATCATGGCATGTTCTTTTCCATGACTTCAGCTTTATCTAGGACTATTCTGATTATCCTCTCTTTCCATTCCTGTCACACATCCTAGAATTCCATCAGCTCCTCCAGTTGGGCTTGTTATCTGCACTCATTGGTCATGCTGCCCAGCTCCTACATCAGTAATTCCTACTCAGCCTCAGGTCTCATTCCAAGTTTACTCCTCAGGAAAGCTTTCCTCGAAGCTCACATTAGGTCCCTTGTTATAGTTTCTAAAAAACACATTCTGTTTTCATTCTTAGCATTCATCATACTTAAAACTATTTAAGTGTCAGTCTTTGTCCCACTAAATTGAAAGCAATAACTAAGTCCCTCTCTCTTTTTTTTTTTTATTTTTTTTTTTTGCTATGTACCCTATCTCCTTTGCGATGCTTGGCACATAGTCTAAACTCAATGAGTATTTAAAAATTGGCATAATTTTTAGGGCCAGCCCGTGGCTCACTCCGTAGAGTGCGGTGCTGAAAAATTGGCATAACTTTTAATATTCTACTGCCACTCATTCTGATACTGGGGGTGGAGAAACAAAAGTCTTAGTTCTCACAGCAGGTTGAGACAAACAAATATAAATTGGATATTTTAGGAGCAATAGTTTTCTGAAGGAACTTAATGTATTGAATGTAAAATAAAATAAACCTCTAAGCCAATAAAGGGAAAGAACAGAAAGATATTATTCAAATACAAACGTTTTTATGAGTCATGCTTAAAAGCCCTCTTTATTTAGAGGTAGATTAAAATGTTATCATCAAAATCCCACACAAAATATAACGTGTGATTTTGAAATTTTTCCTGGGCAAGAGAAACAACTTTTTACAGACTACAGGATTTCAACAAAGAAAATTAATATGATACAGAGAGAGGAGATATCTCAAAAGGCGTAAGAATGGGCAAACCAAAACGGGCTCACTGGCTCAATGCTAAGAGACCATCACCAGACAGTAAGGTATTAAATCTGGAGTAGATCCTCAGGGAGAGATTTTTTTTTTTTTTTTAATCCTTTTTTCTCCAAGGGAGAGATTTATCTCAGAATGCATACAAAGAATGTCCTACTAAAGGTATCTCAGTTTACTACAATGAATAAATATTGAGTGTAATATCATTGGATAGTACAATAAATATATCAGTATTTAACTTATCAGATCTAATAAGAGGATGTTAAAACTCTAAGCATATGCAGAAACTATTTAGTCTGAGCTCCTTGTTTTAAAGATAAGGAAACTGTCCTACAGAAAATATTAAATCAATGATGCAAATGGAACACCCTAGAGGAAAACAGTTATTTACATAAATGAATTTGGACTCCAATCTAATTGTATAAACATTGAAATATGAGTATATAACTGTAACATGCTAATATTATGTTAGTATATGACAAATAATTTAGTTCCTAAGAAACTGGAAATTTCAGTTTAACTTTCTATAAAATTAAACATTGCTTTGGTTATTGACAGAATATTCTTTTAAGAGACTCAAATCATCATCTAAGCATGTTCTATAGATGACTTTGATCTTGTTAAATTAAATTTTACTTGAGTTAAGAAAAAACAGGATATGGGGATATATAAAATGTTTGTAAAGTAAGAAGAAACAATGATATAACTATGCCTTACATAATTTTATTTCACTAATTTGATCTTATAGCACTAGAAAACTAAGGAATACATGGAAAGATTGGCGGAATCATAAATTTCAAATTTTTGAAATATCTTCATTCATTATTAGCTTTCTGCTTTAATGCATATTTTAAAATTAAAAATTTAAGAATCAACTTTTAATAATACAGTAATTATTTAATATTAAAAGCCATTTTGGTTTTATATTAATCTATTGAGCTCTTTAGCAGATTACAGATTGGTAGATTTATTGGGCCATCCTTTTGAATTGTGTCAAGTATTGTGCGGGTGCAACGATAGCTAGCATAGGATCTCTGTTTAGATGTACTAACTAAAAAGACAAGTATACACGCAAGTAACTCTTTTTCCAGACGTCATCATTTCTCCATTATACAAATAGGTAAAAACATTTTTTTTTTTAACTACTTCTTATCAGGAATATAACAAGGCTCAATCTGGGGATGATACAAATGGCAGAACTTCTTGAGAAATACTCTAATTAAGAGGTGGAAACAAATTATATAAATGGAGCAAAAATGAAAAAAAATGATATGGAGTTAAAGGAGACTGTTTCCAGTTTCAATAAGAATCAGTTCCTCACATGGTCAAGTTAGGTATTTCTTAGGTATGTACCAGCAGAATTAAGAGGTAAGAGGTTGATTGTAATACATTTTTACTCTGTATGACCTTGCATAAACATAAGAGTGTTTGAAAGGAAAATGGAAAAGTGAATGAAACTTTCAGCCTTTCATTTGTTACTTGGGTATAAATTTTCCCAACCATAATCTCCATTATATCTTTGACACTCTTGTTTGTAATAGATTTAACCAACTGAGAAAAATACAAGCAAACTTGAATTTTGCAGAGTATAACCACTTCAGCATTTAGAAAGTAAATTCTGAGAATATATTATTCTTTTCTACTTAAATCATTTGAATGAAATATTGTTCTTGCTCTTTTAATTGTTAAAAAATTGTCAAAACATTATGCTCATAATCTTTTTAAAATTTTCTCAAAAAATACCATTAATATAATGCAGCCTACGTTAGAATTTAGTTCAAAACATTAACTGGTAATATTAACACAGAAATTTTTGTACAGCTTCACTGAGGTATGATGAACAATAAATTGCTCACATTTAAAGTGCACAGTTTGATGAATTTAAACATGTGTATACACTGGTGAAACCATCAACACCATGGTCAAGATAACGAACATATCTATCACCAACAGTAGGTTTCTCCAGTCTATTGGTAATTTATCACTCCCTTCATCACAGTGCCCAGACAACAAATAATCTGCTTTCAGTCACTGTGGATTTTAATTAGCATTTTCTAGTAGACTCATTTTTGGTTTGGTTTATTTCACTTGGCATACTGATTTTGATTTTTATCTATGTTGAATGTCTTAATAGTTTTATTTATTAATGAGTAGTATTCCATTGTTTAGACCTATGTATTTTCTTTACATACTCACCTATGGATGGACATTTGGATTGTTTCCAGTTTAGGGAGATTTAAAAAATACTCTGCTACGTACACTATTATACAAGTCTTTGTAGGATCGTTTGATTTCATTTCTCTTGGGAACATGTCTGGGAATAAAATGACTAGGTTGTATCATAAGCATATGTGTAACTTTAAAAAATTGCCAAGTTGTTTTCAAAAATGTATAAACCATTTATCTTCTTTCCAACAGTGTATGAGAATTTCAGTTGTTCCACTTTATCACCACACCTGTAATTTCGAATCTGTACCATTCTAGTGAAAGGATAGTGATGTTTTCTTGCAGTTTTAATTTACATTACCTTAATGACAATGGTGGTGAGCATTTTTTCATATGTTTTTAGCCATCTGTATCTCTTCTTTGTGACCTGTCTAGTCAATTCTTTAAGCACTTTTAAATTGATTTGTTTGCTTTATTTTATTATTGACTTCTTAAAATTCATTATATATTTTGGATACAGGTTCTTTATTATATGTTTTTGCAAATATTTTCTTCTGGTCTGTGATTGCTTTTTCATTTTCTTAACAGTGTCTTTTGATGATCAAACACTGAATTTTGATAAAGTCCAATTTATTAATTTATTTCTTCTAAAATGTCTTAGTTTGCTCTGATGCTATTACAAAGGGCCATGGACTTGGTGGCTTAAAAAACAAAAATTTATTTCTCACAGTCTGGAGGTTGAGAAGTCGAAGATCAGATGCCAGCATATTTGAATTCTGGTGAGGGATCTTTTCCTGGCTTGCAGAAGCTGTCTTCTTCCTGTGCCCTCACATGGTAGGAAGAGAGAGAGAACAAGCTCTCTGGTGTCTTTTCTTATAAGGGAACTAATCTCATCAAAGGATCCCACTCTTATGATCTCATTTAAATCTAATTATCTCCTAATGACCATATCTCCAAATACCATCACACGGGGGGTAGGGCTTCAACATATATATGAATTTAGGGGTAAGGACACAAATATTTAGTCCACAAATTTTACCACGCTTTTGGTCTCCTATCTAAGAAAACTTTCCCTAAACTGAAGTAACTAGGCTTTTATTCTATTCTATGTTTACTTCCAAAAGTTTTATAGCTTTAGCTCTTATATTTAGGTCTATAATGTATTTCAAGTTGATTTTTGTATATTGTGAAATAAGGGTTAATTTTTTTTTTTTTTTTTTTTTTTGGCCTGTGATTATCCCATTGTTTCATTGCCATTAAAAAAAAAAAAAAAAGAATATCTTTCCTCATTGAATTCCTTAGTATCTTTGTTGCAAATAAATTGGCCAGGTATATGTGGGTCTATTTCTGGATTATCCATAACAGAAATCTTAAAGGAGAAAAAGGAATCAAAAACATTTACACAAATTTTTTCTATTACCTCCACAATTTGATTTGAGTAATAATTAAACAATGTGTCTCAGGGTCATAATTAATCATATAAGAACCAAGAAATGGATGCTACTTTCAAAACATCTCAATCTAATGATTTAAAGACAAAACTAAGGGGGACCATAACTTAGTTCATAAATAATGGTATTAAGACACAGGTGCTAAGATTAATGACATATATTTTTAATAGAAGACAATTACAGAACTCTCATGTTTCTATGTTTCCTTTCCTGAAAAAAAAGTAAAGACCATATTGAGTATTAATTAATTCAAATATAACATTGCCTTTCTATGAGTACAAACCCTTCCTTGGGCCTATTTGTAGTATATTTCCAAGCTAATACATTTTAAAAATAAAAGAGTATATCTAAAAACATTAAAATATAATATAGATCTTCCTTTCTTATCATGTTGAGAGAAATAAACAAAGAGATAAGTGTGTTAATCAGGGCTCATTTTGTTGGCAGATTCATTTAGTGACAGAAAACAGAAACTGAACTCATCATGGCTTAAATAAGGAAAAGTTTATAGCCTCACACAATTGGAAGACCAAGGTCTAGTGTTCCTTTCAGGAATGGCTAAATTTAGGAGTTCAATTATGTCTACAATACCATGTTGTTGTTGTTGTTGCTGTTTTTTCTTTCTATTTGCTGGTTCTGCCTTGCCTCTGTTTGGAACTTATTGACATAAGATAACAAAAGTTGACTCCAGTAGCACCAAGTGAAATAAACCTTAGAGTTTACAACCTCAGAAAAGAGATTTTTTTTTCACCCAAGATCTGTGTCAATTGCCCCAGATCCTGGACTAATAATTATATCAAAGGAACTTCTGGTTAGTTCAAGCCAAACCTATAGAGCCATGTAGAACTGAGAAAGATAATGTTCATCAAAGCCTAGAAGTTCAGTCACTAGAACAAAGAGAAAAGATTGCTGAACAGGAAAAAAGTAGATACAGGAAAACAGAGAGAGAAAACAAAATTTACCCATTGAAATTAACATACACTTATAAATATACTATCAGGACAGAGTATCCTTATTACTTTTTTAAAGTAATTTTAATTTTTTTTAAAAAGAAATAATTTTAAAATGTAGATGGAAGATAAATGTACAAGAATTGTCATGATAATTTTGAAATAGAAGAATAATTGGAGGGAACTTTGCCCACAAGATGTTTAAAAATGAAAACTTTCAAAACTAATAAAATTAAAACAACATAGTTTCAGGGAAAAAAAGTTAAAATATTGAAGTGTGTATAAAAAACGTATTATGTGATAAATGCAACATTCCAATTCTGTGGGAAAATAATGACCGAAATAATAATGCTGTTGGCAAAATTACCTTTGCATCTAGAAGAAAACAGCCAGTGAAAATGTAAAAGTAAACTCCAGATAGTGTACAGAGTAAAATGTAGAAAAGAAAAAAAGAAAATATATTGTAAATTTGACAAAATCTTTAAAAACAGTGCAACTCATACACCAATCCAGATGCTATAAAAAAATAATAAATTTGATTAGAACAAAAACAAGCAAAAAACTTGGTTTGAAAATTACATAGAATCAATATAGACTGGAAGAAAATATTTGCAATATACATGATAAAGTCAGGGATAATACTCTTTGTGTGTGAGAAGTACTTATAATTTTGTAAGAATAAAAAGACCAGCCAAAAGAAAATTGGCAAAAAGTAGACAGAATGACGTTGTGTAACAATCAGAATACACTAGGTTATGCCAGGATACCATATCAACCCAGAAATCCTAGAAACTTAAATCAAAGGCTTACTTGTTGCTCATGTTGACATGCTACATAGTTGAGGAAGCGAGGTGCAGTGGGCAGCTGTGCTTACTATAGTCCCTACGGACAAAAGTTGAAGGAAGAAGCACCGCTTTTAGCTGTACCACCTGGAAGACATGACCTCTTTGCTCGTTTTAGAAGAGAACATCAGTAATTAATTCAATGCATGGCTTGGGAGTGATTACAGTCACTTTTATTTACATTTTATGATCACATGGCCATGCTTCAAGGGGATAGGGAAATACAATTCTCTGTTCACCCAGAATTAGAGGAAAAGTAGATAAACTGAGACCATTAATAATGTCTTCCACAGAACATAAAACTGAAAAATTTCAAACAGGATGAAATTCAGGTGGTTAATAAGTCTAGGAATATATGTTCAACAACCAGTAGCTATTAAATACAATAACATGGTATTTAAATCACATCAGATTGTCAATCACATAAAAGATTTATAGCATTCTGTGTTAAGATGTAGGAAAGAGTACCACTTCTGGGGTGAGTAAAAATAAAAATTTAGGAAATAATTATTTGGAATACTCAACCTATTTAAATATTCATACTATTTTCAGAATTTGCTTCCCCATTTTAAAAAAAAAGCATTGCATGGGTATTTATGCAAGAATATTTATTTCAACATTTCAATATCATAATAAGGTAATAACCTAAATGAGTTGATACATGTTAAATTGTGGTGTGTTCATTTTGTGAAATATTGTATAGTCATTTAGAAGAATGCCACCTATACATATGTATTGACTGGAATGATTGTCATAATATATTGACAAATGAAAAGACAGCTTGAGAGTAATATGTACAGAGGTATCTCATACAAAAATAAAAGCAAAAGAAAGAAGAAGAGGACAGAGGAAAGAAGAGAGGAAGAGAGAAAAGAAGTGAGAAAAATGAAAAGAATGAAAAATATATGATGTGTGCTTCCATAACACAAAAGTATAAAATCTGCATGTCTAAGTTTTATTTTTCACTGTACAAATTATTATTTAAAAAATCACCAGAAAGTGCTTATAAAATGTTCCAATCAACCTCCAAAAAACATTATTTGATGAGTAACAGAAATAACACCTCCATAATTAAATAGACATTTTAAAAAAGCTAAGATTTTTAATTGCATTAAAACTTTGGGCCAAACACTGTGAATAATTGTTTGATTATCAAAATTTTGGTATCAATCCATCTTATCTCTGCCATATGTCCTAATTACTACATTAAAGACATGAATTTGGGCAAATAACAATTTCTATTCATCAGCCCTAAGAAGAAGGAAAGGACTCTGCGTTCACTTTAAATCTTAAAAATTAATTATTCTAAATATTTAAGAAAAATTATTACCCTTCATGAAAATTTCCCATTTCAAAATTATGTAGGTAATCCCATAAAACCAGATGCTTCATCAAAATTTTAAACTCTAGACATGTATTTTAGTTGAGAGCTATTCCAAATGTAAATGTCTAGATGAATTTAAATTTCCCCTAAGATCTAGGGAAATAATATGAAGTTTCTTAAAGGCAGCAGTCTAAAAACCACAGAATTTAGGGTGAAATTATGCCACTTACAAGCCATGTGATCTTAAACAAATTAGCTAATCTGATGTGCTCAATTATTTATGGTGCCTCAATTATTTCATCTGTATAGTAGGGATGATATTATTGCCTATCTCATAGAGTTATTGCAGTAATCAAATGAGACCATATGTGTGCTTATAAAAGCGCCTGGCATTAGTAACCACTCAGTGTTATTTACGAATATTGTGTTGTTGAGGATGCACAGTTTCATACAACTGAAAGTTAATCAAACAATTATAGTGTTCAATTTCTAAAAAGAGAAGATAGTATCCCTTTTAGAATTCTATAAAGGCTGAGAATTTTTCTTTGTGTGCCTCTGCCATGGATTTTTAAGCTTTCTTACTAAATATTCTAAAAGAATACCAAGAAACTACACGGAAATTAATGGGCACCTTCTATTTGAAATCAGGTGGTTTTTGTCATGTCATGTGTGGGTGTGTGTGTGTTTGTGTGCATGCATGTGCATATGTTTTATTTTCATGTGCAGCTGATGAAACAATGGGAGCTCAGTAATTTAACTCAATCCTTTGGTGTCCTCATGCTCTTCACACTTATTAGAGTCTCCAGCTTATGCTTCTGAAAATCCCTCCAAATCACCTTGGATGTAATATTGCATAATGGAAAAACAGAATGAAGTCAACAAATTTGCATTTATGTTCTGCAGTAAGCTAATGATCTAACACTCATGTTCAGCCTTTCATTCATACATTCCACACATATTTATTGAGAGTTTACTATACTCATAGGTTAAGCACCGTGCTAAGTTCTGGGAATACAGCAGTGAACCAAACAAGCCAAACTTCCTATCATCACAGTGCTTATATCCTAGTCAGTTTTCTCATCTCTAAAAATGAGTACTAATTCTTACCTCTTGAAGTTCTAATGAAATTTAATGAGTTAATATAGGCAAAATTATTGGAATATACAAACTCTTAGTTATTACTAATTATTCCTTTAGTTTTCCTTAGGCTTTCTAAGATAAAGATGAAAATATATCCAAAAAACCGTGCACTATTAATACATGCTACTGGGTCCACTGGAAAGAACTATTTTCCTTTTTGCTTCTTTTCTGGTTAATATGCATTTGAAATAACTACAATATAAAAACAAACAAATAAAACTAATGTGTCTGAAAGAAATGGGCAAGGTGAATGACTAGACCTTTGCTTCCTTTTTCATCAAGAACATCCAGTGTTACATTTTGAATCATAGGTTTAGCAAACATAAATCTCCTGTGAATTGGATGGCCATGACATTTTTATACCCAATTTGTATATTACTTGATTTTAACAAGTTAGGAATATCATTAACTTCTCAAGAGTCCAGTATTACTTTATTCATTTCTGCTCTTTTACATGCAAAAGTACTTCAAAAAGCTCATGAAAAATAGAATTAAAAGACAATATAAATCTTTCCATGAATTTTCTGAAGTACCCTCATAGTAACTAGCACATTGCCATGCGCAGAATAAACATTAAATAAATCCTCATTGAATAAAAATTGATTGTCTTTAAGGTAAAGGACAATTTTCTTGATTTGCAACATTGTTGCCTTTTTATATTTTAAGATAGGCATTGTCCAAACTATATAGAAAAAAGCATTGATACTTCCCCAGATTAAAGCTGCAGTTCTAAAGTTAATGACAACTTAGGCAATTATGTGTTATTTGATATTTGTAGATAAATTTTTGTCTATCAGTCAATAAAATAGTCTTAGAACGGTCATTTTCAAGCTATGTGTTTTGAGGCCCTAAGGTACCTCCGCTACTTGGAGAAGGAGAAGCAGTCTGACCAACTGAGGGTATAAAGTATTCTTCCCTTGCCCATTCCACCAGAGCAGCCCAGGTTTTAATCTTTTGTTAGTTTGGGTTTCTAACAGGAGATTTCATTTGAAAACTCATTTCCTTTAAAATCAAGTTTCAAAAATACTCTCTTAGGTAGTTAGCTAAACACAATTTAATGATCAAAATATATTGCAGAAAATAAGGTTTAAGATACATATTTTAGTCACTATGTTTAAAATTTTAACAATGTAGGAGACAAACTATATAATAAAAATATATTTAATTGAGAGGGGATCTACATTTAATGGCATCTCACGCAAAATCTACAGAGGACAAAAAAAGAAGGTATCTTCAGATCAAATCTGGAAAGGTTTTCAGCAGGTGTTCCATTTAGAACCAACATACTACTCAACAGAGAGCATGGTAATTATGAAAATTATTTTTAGTAGGCAAAGTTGCAGAATCTTTCTGCACATCAAAATTTGAAACTTCTCAAAATGAACCCTCCTTCAACTTTGAGCTCAGGTTTTAAATTACGGAGAATACAAAAAAATATATATATATGATTTTCACAACAGAAAAACAATCATGGTGAACTAAACTTTTGATTACATATTTTACCTTGCATTGCCTTATTTATACAGTACAAGTCATTTGTTCAGCTTAATTGAGCAAATAATTAATTACCTATGCTGATATAGCAGGAAGGTAACTAGCAGAAATAAAAAGACAAGACTTATTTCCCATCTGGTTGTACAGTATATATGTTACAGAGTTGATAAAACAGAGGAAGTGATCTTCTGTGATTGGTAGACTTAATGAAGCCTTCACAGAAAAAGAAATATTTAAACTTTGTCTTGAAGAATGGGTGAGGCAGTGCTGAGTTAAAAGAAAAATAAAAATCCAGATAGAATTTACTGAATGTCCAAAGAAGCAGAGGTATGAAACAACTTGCTGGATTCAGAGAATTATAGATAATTTGATAAAATTGGAGTTTAGGAAAAAATACAAAAACAGGATGCAGAAAGCTGGAGGATAGATCTGTGGAGGTTTTGGACTTTAGGCAATGAAAAGTTAGAGAAACATTTTAAGCTTGAGTGTAATATGATCACCTGTCTGATCCTGAAAGATCACCATTAGTAATGTGTACTTGAGATTGGAAGAGACAACATGGAAGGAAGGGAGAAAAATAAGGTCATTTTTTACTTAGAATCTCCTGGGTTGGTTTCAAATATCTCAGCTCTGTGGATATTTGTATATGAATACTTGTGTATATTTTATTCTCTATCACTTTATTATAATCTTCCTGGGAGATACAGTATCTCGATGTTATTTCTATATTCAACAATTTATTCAGTACCTGTCACATAAGCAGGTCCTTAGGAATTTTTTTTTAATACTATTGTTGAAAACTGAGCAGGAAGAGAACAAAATAGTGTTTAATTGTGCTAGTTTACAGTGTACTTTCAGTTCTTGCACTACGGCAGAGGGGAGAGCTGAGGAAATATTTTCAGAACTCCCCTGCTGTTTCAAACTGTTCATGAGTTTTAATAACTGCTTTTCTTTTTGAAGCATTGTCATTAATGATTAATATAGTTTCTAAGGTTTAAATAACTATAGATTTTCTGACAGGTAACCTTCATAGACTAAAGAAAATAATAAAAATGAGATGAAGAGAAGAATGCCAGGTTCATTTAACCATTTAGAAAGGGAAAGAAAAAAAAAAAGTAGATATGTCACAATAAAAGCTGATCATTCTTTAAATTTTGTAACCTTGTTTTATTTAGTGGTTAAATAGAGAAGGAATATATTTAAAACTGTAATCAGGCTAACCTTTAAAAAAAAATCCTGACATTAATACAGATTTCCTGAACTACTGAAATTAATACAGTACCAGATTTAGTCACAAGTAAAAAACTGAATGAACGTGCCCTGTCTCCCTGACAACATCATGCATTAATTTCCATGTGTCCAGACACAAAGGCATAGCACTGTGTGAAAGATGAAATTCTGATTAAAAATTATTATTATGTAATGAAGAGAATTTTCAAGGCCATTGTTTAATTGATAAGATAAAGAATAATGATTTTAACACAATAGTAATAATAACTTCAAGCAACATAACATTCTGATGGTCTCTTCTACATTTCCAGTTTTTAAAGCATAGATTTTAATTGAATTTATTAAAATTTACATATTTTCAGTCAGAATTGCAAAACTGCATTTCTAATATGTATGCTATGTGTGTAAGTTTATATGGGCTTCAATCAAGGTTCAATATGTGTCAAAGATATGCACGATTTCATAATGCTTGCATCTATGAGGTTGCTTCACAAAACTCATGGAAAAATAGAATAGAAAGGTAATAGGACTCTTTCCATGAAACTTCAGAATATCTTAAAAATGAAACTAGAACAAAATACTTTGTTATACACATGTAATCATTCATTTGTATCATTAATCATTAGTTTGTATCTCTACCAACACTGGGATGGACAGTAGCAATTTAAGAAATAGGAGTGAATAATCTCAACACTAACACTGTATATTTGATCTCACAGAATCACTGATAGATTACAAACAAAATTGGTACTCTGGAATATTTGGGGGAATTAAGTGCTTTACAATTACATAGAAGAATTTAATAATTAGTAGATTTTATGCCAGGCAAATTTTTTAAAGTATATAAAATTGCATGGTCTATTCTGGGAAAGGCTAGGAGTCCAGAGTGACTGTTGTACAGGGATAGTAAAATGGACTGGAAGATAGATAAGACATATGAAATAGACATATTTTCAAAGAAAAACTAATTTTATTTAAATATAAGTGGAATCAGTGTTTACAGTTAGATTAAAGAGGAACTGATTTTGTTGAAATGTATTCTTGATTGTGTTCTGCAAAGCTTTTATTTTGTAGATGCAATTAAGTTCAAATTTGAAAGTATTCTCTGGTGGAATTGAGATAACAGACTTCTCACAGTAGCAATTCATCATTACCTTTGTAGTTAACCTTGAAGCCAACAGATCCAACACTTTCATCTGTTTGAAGGTGCAGCCACATTTGGCTACTCATGCTCACTATCAAGTCTGGTACAAAGCTTCCAGTCAGCCTAAAAGAGATGGACAAAGAAGGGACAGATGAGTTATTAAAATATCCTCTGCATGCAAATTATGAGACGGATGTGTTTCTCTATATTTTCTCTGCTGGAAGAAAACAACTGTCATATAAATTTACAGGGCTACATGTTGATGTAACAGAAGAGACAAACTACACAATTTAGTGATTAGGGTTTCTTATAAAAAATACTATTTTATGTGTTTAATTGGGTTAGATCTTTCATCTCACTGAGGCATGGTTACTAAGTTTTAGACCATCAGAGAGTTACATACACCCTTTTATACTGAAAAAAGAAAATCATATAAATCTTCAAGTATTTTTTAACTCCAAGAATATCACATTTTAATCTTTGAAGTTTCACAGAACTTTATTCTAAGGAAATATTGTAAAAAATATTCAAATACTAAGCAAAACAATAAAATGGCAAGGAGTATAATCTAACCCTTTGCAATTCTGATATTGAACACATGAGCCTTAAAATATAGCTCTCCACATTATAGACTACTCATGTCATATATATTTTACTGTAAATAGTTTAATTTAAAGGGACACACTGGTAATTTGATGTGGCATGACTGAATCTATGCATTAATAAGCTCTTATTTAGTAATGCACAATCTTTTAACTATAACAAGGGAAATTACTTCATGTTTCCTCTGTTATTAATAATGTTGTAGTCACATATTTGAACTGAAGCCAAAGGTCATACAAAGGATGAAAGCAAATGAGTAAATAAGACCTGGAGGGGAAAAGTCTGTCAAGAATAGAAAGAGGAAAAAAATAGACTCACTGCAGAGTAAATGGCATATTGGTAGGGAATTCTAAATTATATACTAAAAAGATAGGTTTCTAGAAGAAGAAATTACTGAGCATTCATCTACTTTATTGCTAAAACCACTAGGACTGCTGAAAACTTACACCCAGAAAGAAAGTATAACATTTCCTTTCATAATAAAAAGGTTACCTTAAGAGAACATTAAAAAAAATTCTCCTGGATAGTGGATGCACTATGATTGTTCCAGAGGGCAGCATGGATGACCATATATTGAAGTGACAATGGCAACAAAATGCCCTGGTCACTAGGTAAGCACCAAACTGTAAAAATGACATTAGAAAACTGCATTAGCAGTACAGATAGATAACCAGTGCTCAGTGTTCCAGAATTTATGGGAATCTATCACCAAGAAACTAAGTAAATTATTATGATTTAATTATGGGATTATTCATAATATTGAGGAAAATTGTGAGATATCAAGATAATATAAGATACGATAAAACTTTATATTTATTTTCTTCCTGCCAAAGCAAATTTAAATTTTTTATAATATTAAAACACACATATTCATCACCGATTGATATGCACATAAACACACACACTATCTTGAAACATCTTTTAATTAAACTTTGTGGCACGTGAGCTTTCAAATTGTTGAATTCTAGGTACTAGTCTTTTGAGAGAAAGATGTAGGTTTAAGGGCAAAAGTGAGGACTCAAGATGGAGGCATGAGAGAGTAAAGTAAACCCATTATGAAATGGGCATGAAAGCTCAAGTTTATAGGATGTGCATCGTCTACACTTGTCAAACATGCCAATAATCTAACTCACAGTAAATACTAAAAGTTGTTTTTCTGGGAAAATTTAATGATTGCTCTTTATTGCATCCTCTTATATCAGTCCTGAACTGTTTTACCAACCTGAAAGTTCTAGAATGGTATTTGATCTGTTCATAAACAACTAACACATGCAGGCTAAATTGCTCCTTTTCTCTCTTGTTCTGTTAACACTGACTTTACCTAGTTCCCAACTCATTACTGGTGTAAAGCTATATAAAAATCTAAAAAAAAATTAAATTAAATTAAAATTTTCGCTGATGCCAAAATAAATAAAAAATAAACTTCCCCGGATTTGCTTTATCATTTCCTTTAGAAAACTTGAAATTATAAGCTGTTTCTTTCAGACATATGTAAATCTTTTAAAAGCTAAATAACTCTCTTGCAAGTTTTTCATCCCAAGAATGGTTTTCTTGGAGGCCTTGGAGCCATTTCCTTCAAATGTGAACATACAAGGAGGCTGATGCCTGTCTCTCTGTTTCTGTGGGAGTTTAAGCCTAGGCATCTGGTTCCAAGATTTAGCTTCCTTTTTGTCATAAAGACAGTAGAAGTAGTATTATTCCCTTTGATAAAGACATTTAAAATGTACGTAATGCATTGCTTTTGCCTGTCTATATGAAAAGGTGAGATTTATTTCTCTTTTTTGCAACCTCCTTTGTAGATTCCTTCCGATGCACATCACAGTCTGGTTTAATCCTAATTAAATAGAAAAACTATTTCATTTTTTTTTCCTCCATTTTGTGGAGAAGATTCACTAGGTTGGCAGATTTTATTTTTAGTCATATTTCCCCAACTACTTGGTGATAATGATAGGATATGATAACAGTTCCTGACTTGAGTGGACAAATTGAAGGTCCTTTGGCTACACAGAAGTAAGTCATAGAAGAGACCCTACATTATCAAAAGTCTACATTCCAGTGATTTGCTCTTTTGGAATAGTGGCTGGATGAACCACCCTCTCCAAATTCGAATTTTATTTATAAGTAAGCATGAGTAATTTGGGCCCTAAAATCCTATCAGGATCACAATTAGCTTTGATGGTGGAAAATCAGAAGAAGCTGGGAATATTGCCTGCAGTTCTTTCTCTTACACAGCTAACATCTCTGTCACATTTGGAATACGTATGAGTACCTAGTCTTTTACGATTTGTTAGGTTTCTTAGTCCTCATCCTAAGGAAATAAATTGCTGGTATTTATTGGATGAATATAATTCTAAGAGGAAAGTCAAAAATTATTTGCATAGTCAGAAGGGAAGATAGAAAAGAATGAAAGAGGAAATGTGAAAATTAAAGGCACTTTCTCTTTCGCAGAACCCAATTTTTTTTCTTTTTCTGCTGTCTCTGTTCCCTCTACTCTCCCTGTATCTCTTTATTCTTCTTTGCCTCAAATAGACTCCTGGGAAAAGAGAAGCAATAGTCCTTTAAACATGTGGTTCTCTTTGTTAGTGGATTTCCCCATAAAGAAGGACGAGGGCACAACTTCTTTAGCTGATAATGAATTACCTGCCTTTTTTGAGTACAAATGTTTGTGTGCCTTGTGCACTAACCTTGAACCGACTCAATGTCTTAGCACAGATTCTACCTCAAAAAGTCCTTTACCATCTATATACCATGTATCTAGACAAGCAGAAATTATAAAGGGACATGATTAGAAATTAACTAAGAACTTGTGTAAAAGACTGTATTCCTATACAAAGGTGACAAGAGGTAGAGGCGTTTCACTACTTACTTGGAAAAAGACAAAAAACAAAAAACAAACAAAAAAAATGTTAGGCTGATAAATACCAACAAGGAAAAGAAGCCAAAGAGCTACATTTTTCAAATCAGAATGTGAGGCAAACCAGCTCTTTTTAGGTGACCTGATGCCATTAAGGAGCTGTCCTCCCTTCTAGCTGATATTACTCATATCAAAGCTCCTTTTCCTTGATTCCCAGAAGTGCCCTCTGCAACACTTTTCAGTTTACATCCCCACGCATGGCTACAGTGTGGAATTCTGCAACCAGCAGACGTTACTCATTTAATGGAGCAAGCACATTGGAGACCAGAAGATGACCCACTGCATCAAGGGTTAGACAACTCTCCATCACCCTCACAACCAAGGGAGAACAAAGAAGTTTGGGACCCATTGAAAGGGATTGCTCACAGTTGTACTTGAAGCCTTTTCCCTGAAAAAAAAAAGAGGTCAGCCCATTTTACAGATGAAATCCCTTGATGTAAAAAACAATTTAGATAACTTTGGGGACTAGTAGGATATTGTAGACAGTGGATTCTAGCTCTTGCAGAGTGAGCAAAACTATGATGGAAAAATTGAATGATAATTCCTCAGATCTTCTAATTTGATTGGTAGAATCTGAAGAGGAATTTAAATTAAAATTGGCTATAGTCTCATCTTTGAGAGTTCTGAATTTTGAAAAGCCTTTCTGTTTATTTTGTCATGAAAATAAAGGTTTTACTTTCACAGTTTTAACTCAAAAGTTGGGATTAGAAAACACAGGAATAATGAATTTCTCAGTTTCTTTAGATGCAGTAGCACCATGGCTGAGAGGATGCTATGTTAGTAGCAGAAACACTTTTTAAGGGGCTCAGGCCCTTACCTTTAGTCACTTATTTGCATGTCCCACATGCAATGATAGCTATCTTACAAATGCAAGATATCCAGAATTTGTAGCTGTGCCATCAAACCAGTTATGAACAAGCATTAATACTGATATTGTGTTTAGGAGATGCAATATTGCAAATCATGTTACTCTTTTACCAGATCCTGATCAAATAGATGATCATGATTGTAGTACAATGGTAATAGAAGAAGACACTAGGCTCTGACTTGATTTGTCTGATATTCTTGTTCATAATGCCAACTTAATGTTTACTGATGGATCATGCACTCAGGATATAAATCGCCAATTTAAGGCTTAGGATACTATGGTGACTTCTTATAACATTTTATTTTTTAATTTATTTTTTATTTTATTTTATTTTATTTTATTTTAACTTCTCAATATACATTGTAGTTGATTTTTGTGTCCCTTTACCCGTTCCTCTTTTCCTCCTCCTTCTTTCCCCTCCCCTCTAACTACATCATATCTGCTCACTTTGCCTAGAATTAAGCTGGCACAAGCAGCCTAGTTGATAGCAGTTTCTAGAGCTGCAATTCCAGATAGACAGACAGACAGACAGACAGACAGACAGACAGACAGACAGACAGATAGATAGATAGATAGATAGATAGATAGACAGACAGGCAGACAGATAATAGATTGATAAATACACAGACATACATACACAGAAAGAAAGAAAATATGTGTTTGGTGTCTGTCATATAACAGAGCAAATTGGAAAAATAGAGGCTTCTTGACTGTGAAGGAAAGTAAAATATCTCATAGACAATTGATAGCTGATTTATTAGGGGTTGCACAACTGCCCATTCAGATAAGTAACCTATTGCAGAGCTCACACAGGGCAGAATGAGAAACATTTTAAAGTAATGATTTTGTTGACAAAGCTACAAAAGCCACTGTTAAAATATGAGGTTCCAAACTGGGAAACCACATTTTCAATACAAGAAAATTCCATTAATTTTCAAAAATATGCTTTACAAAATGAAATTGAGAAATGGATTGAAAAGGCGGCTAATTTTTTTTGAGTGAACTACATGAATTGCCTAACAAAATAATTCCTGTACCAAAGTCCTTATTTGCTTGATTAATAATGTTTTGCCATCGACATACTCATCTATGTAAATCAGGGATTTTAAAGATACTAGACTATTACTATGCCTGCCTAAAAGCTGGAATTATTTAAAACATGTAAATATATGACTTATTTGTTGCAAGAATTATTTATAGGCTACACTTGAGGTACATGTGGCAGTTTTACCAGAAACTTGGTAGCAATTGGATTTCATAGAATCAATGGCTGAAGACAGAGATTTTGTCTAATTACGGTGTATATGATGTTTGAATGTCCTGAAATATTTTCCTTTTCAAATGTCTATGCTCAGGCAGTGATACAGTCTCTCTTGGTACCCATGATTTCCACTTTTGGGATACTAAAGCATATTGAATTACAGAGAGGAAGTCATCTTATTTCCACAGTCATCTAGTAATTATGCAATTATTTACAGATTTCTATAAGATGAATGGAACTCATTTGCAGAGATTTAGCAATATACTGGATTAAAATGGTTTAGAACTTCATTACTAGCCTCGTCAAAAATTAGAACAATCCCTGTAAGGAAGCATGGTATTTTTCCCTTTGAACTAATGTTTGCCAGGCCTATGAATTTGGGTCAGAGATCATATCCTGTGCTTTATTTAACTGAATCCTCTCATAACCATGTTCAGTACTTCAAAGGGCTTCTCTCTTTGAATAAGCTGACACATAATAGCTGAGACATAAAGTCATAAGGACCTTAAAGGACTTGCGAGAAAAAGTGTGACCTTCATTGACCAGATGTGGTCTACTTAAAAATGTTCCAGAGGGAAGATGGAATGTCCCTGTTCTAGAGTGACCCTATCAAGTGCTGCCTGTTCATCCATATGGCTAACAAAATGAAAGTAAATCTCAGACAGCTTCATGCTTGCCATATAGAGCCAGTATCTCAAAAGGACTGGATAGAGGTCCCACAAAGGACTTGAAACTTAAGTTTTCTAGAGTAATTGATATTGACACTGAACTCAACTGAAAGATTGTATTCTACAGAGTTTATTATTCTCATAGACTGCCTTACTGTACTAGTCACAGTAGTTTATTTCAATTATTTTAAGAATCACATATTATTAGAAAATAAACATGTTATTTGTTACACTACTTTTTCTTTCTGTACTCCCGGTAAAGTTCCTACAATCACATACTTCCAAATAGATCTAAAGTGCACTTCCAGTGATCAAGATGGCCTTAATGTTCCCCTCAGCTTAACTAAACTTTAAAAAATTTTAAATAGGTTTCTTCCTAACAATAGTCTCCTGACCTCCTTTTTCTTAGAGCATTGACTTTTAGAAAACTTGCAATTGTAAATTCTTTCTCTGCCCCTTTAAGATCTAAATATTCTACAACCCAGGACTGTCTTTCTCAAAGACTCAGGAGCCATCCCTTTCAAACTGAATCATTTTAGGAGATAACACCTCTGTTTCCCCATTTCTGTGGTAGGAACTTATCATCAATTACTGACAATTAGCAAACACAGTTGGCCTAATATCACATTGACTAATCTCCCATCTAAAGCTCTCCAGCAATTTTTCACTAACTCACCCCAGTGCTTAAAAACCCACCTTTTGTTTCAACAGAGCTGAGTTAAATTTCTCTCCCCTATTGCAATCATCTCGAACCCTATTGGAATAATCTTGAATAAAGTATGCCTTGCCTATTTAACTTGTTGGTGCAATTTTTCCTTTACACCAGTATAGACATAACCTGGACTTATAATTCCAATAATCCCTTATAATTTCTGCTTGCCTAGATACATGGTATATAGATGATAAAGGACTTTTTGAGGTAGAATCTGTGCTAAGACATTGAGTCGGCTTGATCAACTCTGGGATACAAGTTCTCTCCAGTCCAAGTATGGACAGATAAACTAAGGGTGGAGATTTGTTTGACTGTTATAATAACCATACTATTGACTTGGACTGATGTGAAACCCATAGGCTGGGTTTGTTCTCAAGAGTTAAAACAATAAAAGCCATGAACATTAAACACTGGACATTCAAACTGTACCCTTCAACAGTGGCCTCATAATGATAGTAGATAATAGCTATAGGTATCTTTGTGTTTTCCACCTGCAAAAAATTATTGGAAAAATAGAATAATCACTGAACGACCTAAACTATCTTGTAAATGTAAAGTTACCTATATGATTGATGATAATTTAGAAGAAGGTTTTTGGACCCTCCAAGAAAAACTCCTAGTTAAACATTTAGATTATCAGAATCTGGTGTTAAGCCACTGCTTAGGCATGGATTTGGAAAGATTTTTTAAGAAACTACAAAATAATATTTGATTAGTTAATCATTTGAAACTGCAAGAAATCTAGATATCATAACAGTCTGTAAAATTCATGTATGACAAATTTTGTCTGTTGCTGATCAAGAATCTGTTTTAACTATTCACCATTGGTATAACATATTTAAAGATTATTCTTCCCAAGCTAGTAATGTGCTACATTTTGAAATTAATTGCATTGTATTGCTGATAATTCCTTTGTTTTGTATTTCACTATGGGTTTTCTTATTTTAGATAACTGTGAACAGCTCCGCGAAAAGTAAAAACAGCAATAGAGAAAATTAGAAAATTATAATGTTGTTATAAAATAGTAACAAAAAGAGAAAATGTATGTGTAAATACAAATCTTAAAAAAAAATGTTTATTTTATTATTTTTTTTTCTGATACCATAAAGGTAAGAAAACTGTCCTCAACTCCACTTCTCTTTAGCCTTTCCTTTACTTGAAATTGTAAACACTTTTTCTTTTTCTTTTAGATATGTAAATGTCTTAAAAGCTAAATATACCTCTTACCAGTTTTTCATTCCAAGAATGCCTTTCTTGGAGGCCTTGAAGCCATCCTTCTGAAATACGAACATCAAGGAAGATAGTGCCCACCTCCCTGTTTCACTGACAGTTAAAACCAAGGCATTGGCTCCCATACGTAGCTTCCTGCTTGTCATAAAAATGCGAATTTATTTATTTTTTCTTGTGACAAGGACAATGAACAGGTATGTAATGGATTATGTCTGCCTAGTTTTATAAAAGGATGAGATTTATTCCTACATTTTGCACTCTTCTTAGCAGATTACATATGATGCACATCATAGTCTGTTTTAATCCTTATTCAAAAGAAAAAACTGTTTCATTCTTTAGTATATTTTGTGGAAAGGATTCACTGATTATAGGTAATTTTATTTTAAATTATATTTTTTCAACACTGGATATCTCATTGAAAACTCTGCTCTTTGCATGCTGCTTCAACAGCTAATTTCTCTTGACTATCTCTCAGAAACATTGGTTTAGATTCAAATGGTAGCATCTACCTGCTTTGGACAAGCTTGTACTCAACCTTCATCTATGACAGTAAAAGATGCTTTTGGGCTACAGAGGCAGAAGTCTCAGCTCATTCTCATAACACTCTCAAATGAGTCTTCAAATGGTTTTAACATCTTCTTAATTTATTATTTGTGAATTAAAAAATACTTCTTTAATACATGTTTATTTATAGACTGATTATAATGCATTATAATCTTCCTAGTTAATCCCTTTACACTAAAATAAAAGAGTAAAAATCCTAATTAAATGCACTCAAAAGTCTTTCTCAAGGACTGAAATAGAATATGAAATAAAGGGCAAGATGTATTAAGTTTCTAATAGGCTCAGTGCCTAATTTTTTAAATATTTACTTAAGGTATATGGATAAATCCGTTAAGGATAACAACTATAGTTCTGTGTTCCAGCATATTTTTTATATTATACAAATATGTAATTTTTGGTTTTTATAAAAATGCATTTACTATTTTTTCTTCCAATGCAATGCTATCAAAAATGATATATATGTTTATTTTGGAGTACATGCTATTCACTAAGAATGTGTTGAATATACTAATTATCTTGATTTGAGCATCACATATTATACACAGGTGTTGATATTCAATACTGTAACCTGCGGATATATACAATCAATTACGTTTTAATAAAACAAAATTTTTAAAAAACAATAAAATGAAAAGTGTGTCATATTACCTGTAAAAGCAATCAATAAAAAAATAAAAATAAAAAACAAAAACAAAGCTTCCCATGTTTGCTGTATACAGATTAAAAGTAAGACAGCTGGAAAAGCATAGGAGACTAAGAATATGATGAATATGAATTGATAAAATATTTGACTCCTTAATTAGTGATATTGGTCACTAATCACTGAGATTCTCATGTCACTTTAATAAAGACTGACAACAAAGTTCACTGAAATGTTGAGATAAAGTCTCCTAAATGATTTTTAGAGGTCAAAATTGAAATATTTTTCTTAAAAAACAAAAGCACTACACACACACATACAAAATGACAATGGCTGAAAAAAATTAGGTTAAAAAAAAACAACAACCCTCAAACATCATAGTAGGGTGACACTTCAGAAGGTAAATCAACATAATCTACAATATATAGTTCTTGCAGAGGGAGAGAACATACCTAGGGATACAAAGTGGAGTGGGGAAAGGGGGATGGGGAGGGAGGTTGGGGATAATTTGGGGGATAATTGGGTGGGGGACACGGGGTATAATCACAATCCGTCATAATGGACATGCTGCCAATATGGATCTAGCCATCACATCTTAGGCATGAGTGGTGACAATTTGCTTTGTACCACATGAATCTTCATAACCAGTAAAAACAAAACATAAATAAATAAATAAATGAAAATATATAAAGTGGCATGGAATGATGGGATGACATAAATGTTAGCTCACTTAGTCAACAATTGTGGCTTCAACTTCATTTATGGGAATGGGCTTCGGAAGTTTTAATTTATTGGCTAATTCAAAAGCAAAATGTATATGAGTGTGTTTGTCATGGTTCTTATTACATTTAAAAATAGATGTCTATATGGAAATTTGTTTCTAGATAATTGAATTTGGAAGCCAAGATTTCAGCACATAAATCTTTGCATTCACCTATGGCTACTATATATAGCACTCTAACAAATCCTGCCTTATAATTCTTAGTATTTCTGAGAGTAAATCTGGCTTATTTATATATTTTTTCCATATTTTGAAGAAATTTCCATAATTTCTTCTTTTGTAACCACTTTTCAAATTCCTATCACATTATAAATATTATTGATCAAAAGGGAAAAATACAAGCTAAAATTAACTCTTTTAGTTTATTTTAGACAATTCAGTGCATGTAAAACCAAATATATACATAAAAACAAACCAAAGCAAAACACAATTTCCTTTTTTTCAGTGAACCCATCAATGTCTTCCCAATGGACAGAGGCAGTAATAATCCCAATTAAGACATAATGAAGAATAATGAAGAATCACAGAGAATAAACTGTCTTCTATATTTAATAATTTGTCGTCAATAATCAAAATGTCACAGAAATTATTTCCATATTGTGGCCTAAAGTAATTCTGAGTTCTAAGAGCATATATTTATATTGCCCAACAGCAGGTTACTTGCATGACTACATGTCAAAACCCATCCACCTGATGGAATAATTACTGCTGTCAGTTTGATTGTGTTTCCTGGATGTGGTATCAGTGAGTGTTGAAATCCTCAGGTAGGCCTACAGAGCTCTACAGCTCATGCCATGTCCATGATTAATGTTTGCAAGATATCTTTTCTAGCAACATGTCTCAGTAGTTGTGTCTTGGTGCAGATTAATTTTTCCTCTTCTACTATAATTTGTGTCAGTACAGTATTAACACAAAGCTCTGTGTTAGGTATTTTGGGAGCTCCAAGATGAGTAGAAGATGGCCCTTGCCCTTAACGAATGAGCAAGTGTGTGTGTGTGTGTGTGTGTGTGTGTGTAGGGAAGAGAAAACGAAGACAACATTTATTTTTCTTGTTTTTTTTTATAACTCTAACACAAGGGGTAAAGGATTTTTCCACTGGTCATTTCTGTAAGGCCTTTTTAAACTGCAGTCATTAATCTCTAAAAATATCATCTTGTTGTGTCTAGAATAACCCCTTCTTTCAATGCCAATGGTGTTTATTGGCATTTAGCAAAGTCAAGAGCAAAGCTGGGAAGGTATAACTCTCTCCTCGTGCATGAAGGAGAGTTTGTTCAAGGCAAGCATGATGTATGATACCAAAAAGAATGGAGCTTCGATTTTGAAAGAGTGAATTGTTGAGTAGTTAAAAAAGAAAGATAATGTTTTTAACCAAGCAGTTTGTCAACATATATGGCTCAATTAACAGAGAGCAATAATATAATCTATTTCTAAGCCAAATGAAAAAGTTATCTTTTCTATAGGGCTGGTAAGAATATTATTTATTAAAATATTATTTTAAATATTTTTAAAATAATCTTATTAACACAGAAGAATTTGTGTGAGTATGTGTGCGTACATTTAAAATAAAAAGAATTCCTAGGGAAGAGTGTTGTTAGCCTATATTTACATGTACCTGAAAATGAGATTTTACATCATACTAACTTTTCCATGAGAAACTGAAATTTCAGTGATAGAATAAAAACATATTTGGATATCCAAACCAGCATTTTTCACCTTCTTCAAGATGTTTGTTCACACAGAATGTCATCCAACATTAGTGCATAATCAAAATATTCAGAGGTGTCTTGAGAATAGAATGTATTTTTTATCTTTTATTTTGAAAGTTTTCACTTAATTAATCTTTACAGATTTACCATGAATCTAATAGTGAATCATGCAAGAGAAAAGATAGAAAAAGAAAGGATTCTCACATGCCTAGTAGAATTCATTTCTATTTAGAAATGCAGTCTGCTGCTAAACAAGTGATAAAGGGGAAGTCAACATCTTCTCACCTCTCCGTGCAGATGAAATGAGGGCTGGAAGTGACCTCAATGCCAGGAAATGTACCACCATCACTGTTAGATCTCTCAATCAAATAATATCCATTTCCACTATCAGATGAATTTATATGTAAGTGTGAAAATAGCACACGGAAAACAATTTTTGAAAAAGGTAACGTTCATTTGACAGCCTTTAAAAGATAATAGTGTGATTGTTCAAATTCATTATCTGAATTATTATCAAATGATCAAGTTCATGTTCTGATTTCTACTGACATTTGTCACTACACCACCATGAAGTTGCCAGGAATAAAAAATGCTATTTCAAACTTGGAGGAAAAAAATGCCCTCCAAGTAACTCCATTAGAATGAAAATGAACACTGAGTTACAGATAGAGACAGTACTAGAAAGAGAAAGGGAGAGACAGAGAGAGAGAGGATATAAATGGGCCTCGCTATGATATGCAACAAATGACAGAAACAAAAAATTCTCTGGATTGCGGTTTTAAATTTGCAGTTTACATTTGAATTATTTTAGGAATTTCCATCTGATAAAACTATAAGAAGAGCTCAGCACTGTGCATGATGTCTAATTACAATCCTTTTCCTATTACTAAATAATTTTAATACTCGTAAATTTGTCATTAGTGTTTCTTTAGAGCCAAAGCTTCAAGGCACAGAAATGTAGCACACTTAAATTATTTTTAAGTTACTGAATTACAAAATATATATGGTTTGTACTTCAGAGAAAATAAATTTTTATATGAATTATTTTTAAATACTTCATAATTCATTTTTTGCAGGATTATTTTAGTAGTTTAACATGTTATGACTTTATGGACTACTTTTTTATGTAACATAATAAGTAATTGACTTTATCTTTTAGAACCTAAATATTGAAAGAAAATAAAAAACTAAAACACTGCATTTTCAACACTTAATTCCATCTTATGATCTAAATAGAATAGGTTAGAATTTTCCATATCTAGTTAAACATGCATCAAATTGAAGCATCCTGTGTTTCTTAAATTATGTAGAACATATAAAATTAAACATAGGCTGAAGTAATCCTCCTATAAAAGACTTTCAAATATTTTGATTTGAGATGGCTTGCTGTTAAATGAACATAGTTTTCATTTTTGACAGTTTTTTTCTTACTTTCAGTTATTTTATCTTTTAAAATGAATTTATTTTATTTTATTTTATTTATTTTTTTTAAGAAATAGGAACAGTGTGAAATAATGAACGATTTTTTATTATTTTTATTTTTATTTATTTATTTATTTTTGTCTTTTTCGTGACCGACACTCAGCCAGTGAGTGCACCGGCCATTCCCATATAGGATCCGAACCCGCGGCGGGAGCATCGCTGCGCTCCCAGAGCCGCACTCTCCCAGGTGCGCCACGGGCTCGGCCCAAAATGAATTTATTTTAAAAGATAATTTTGATGCCAAAAATTAACTCTCTAGCACATGGATCAAACTTAAGCAGAAACAAAAAAGAATTCACAGATGAGTAAACAGATTGCTAAATAAAATGTTTAAATGGAGACTAGATTTGCTTGTTAGAAAGGCATTATTTAAAATAAATTTCCTTCAACTGGAGTTTTTAAATATGTTCTTGCAAATTTACTATGCCACATATGCAATATTGTTTTTAAATATGGGCAAGATGGGCCCCTTCCCTGATTCTTTCCCTGAAGAGGGTCCTGCTCTCTGCCCTTTCTCTAGTCCAGCGCTTGCCGCGGGATGTGCCTGCCTTGCTGGAGCCTACATCTCTTTAACCTCCCCTCCAGATCCTAGACTAGTTTCCAGCCCACCACATGATAAGTACGGACATTGATAGGAAACCTTTAAAACTTTAGAGCAATTTGAAAGAACTTCATTAAAAAAAAAAAAAAAAAAAAGGAAATGTATTTATGTGTGTTTTTACTTCATTTTTCTAGTAATTTATTTTTCTTTCACATTACAAATGTATCAGTACAAGAGGGATTGGAAATGAAAACAAATCTATTTTGTCATTTATTTAACAAGCACTTTTCTACAACACAGTGGTTGCTGGGATTCTGGAATTCCCTGCCATCTGGATAGCATGGGCCTCTTTTCCAGGCCCATATTCCCAAGGCTGGAACATACAACCCACATGCACACCCCTAAACCCATTGAGAGGCTGTTGCACGGGGCATGGGCAGTTTGAACTTGCAGGCTGGGGTGTCCTCATGTGTTGTGATGGATGGAGCTGAGGTTGAAAACAGAGGGTGTCCAGCTTCAGGCTGGGACTGGGGGCCAGACTTTTCAATGTCTCCTCATCCCAACAAGGAAATTATGCAAATCCTAATATTCAAATTTCAGACTTGTCCTTTCAGGTCATTATGAAAGTGCATTTGTCAAGGCAGGAGAATGAAACATATTGTATTCAACAGTTTGTAGCTTGATTTATAATTTTTAATACTTAGATACTTGATATGTGAATTTCTACTTGCATTCTTGCTCTGGGCTCTGCAAATGCCATGGATGGGCCTGCAATTGGAAAAGTTAAACACAGAAATATGCTTTGGGTTCACTCAAATTTACATCAGCTTCTTTGGTGAATACAAATCCAGTAACTTCTGTTATCACAGAGTTTTAGAGTTCAAAGGACTTTTGATCTAATCCCAAATCTGTATAGTCTCTGTTAGCTAGACAGCCGGCTTCCATTTGAACACCACTAGGAGGTGAGTACTAGCTGAGTCCTGCTGTAGTCATATTTATAAAAGGAAAAGAGAGTTATATTTTCAGAGAAGTATAATTTTGTTTATGAGGGAGAAGAGCAAGTTTGAGAAACAAATTCTCTGGTGATAGAGGATTAGAAAACAAAATTAGGAGTCTTAAATTTTTCAAAATTAATATTAACTTCTCAGAGTGAGGGAGACACAAGTGATAAAGTAGATGTACTGCCCAAGCTAAGGGCAATATGACAATAGCAATGTGAGAATAGGAAAAATGTAACACTGACTTCTTTTATTCTTCTAATAGCAGCAGAAGAAAACTCAGCTTTAGTCTGTGAAATATAGCCATTTCCACTTAACTATTCCCTTGAGGTTTAAGGGCACTTCACATCAACATACTGTCTTTCTGGTCTTATGTTTTCTTGCTAACTCTGGTATCACCGTCTTCAAAAATGTCAGTTTGCAGTCCTATTTCTTTCGCTTCTCACCTCATCTGCTACCTGAACTCATTCATTCAAAATAAGATTTTAAAAATTCATTTTAAAATATCCCCACTTCTGTCCTCTAATATAGAAGGAAATAGGGGCATCGTCTGTACTTGATAATGAGGACTTTTAAAAGGACGGCAAAACCACTGATAAAAAATTTAGTAGATTTATTTGAGGCAATTGAGGTCAAATGAGAATGGATCCAAAATTCTCTAAGAAGTAGGTATAAAGAAAGTGAAGAAAAACTTTTTTTTTTGGCAGCTTGCTGGTAAGGACTTTTCTGTATGAATAAAAATAATCCCAACACAATTAATTATATAATCTATCTTATAACTAATATTTTTAATTAGCTTCATAGAGATATAACTTACATAATAATAAAGTTCAATTTTCCATGTACAATTTGCAAGTATTGACAAATGCAGGTGGTCATGTAACTGTAACAGTAGCTCTAAGACCCCATCCCTGAGGAAGCACTAATTGGCTTCTGTCACTATGTTTCTTCTCTTTTTAGAAATTCACATAAATGGAATCATAAAGAAGGTATCATATATGTCTGGCTTCCTATACTTAACATAATGCTGTTGATATCCACCCATTCATGTAGTTGTTTTGTATTAGTAGTTCATTTCTTTTTATCGTTAAGTAGAAATAATTGTACGGACATACCATATTTTTAAAGCAACTTTTAAACCAGTTGATGAACATTTGGTTCCTTTCCAGTTTTTAACTATTATGAATAAAGTTGCTGTTATGATTATTCAGAAAGAAAGAAAGTGAAGGATCGTGGCATGTTCACACAGTTCCTTTGATTAAGGAAGAGTTTGGTTTTTAGATAATAAATGGCTATATTTGAAATATATAAGGGGTTTCCTCTCACTATTTCAAGATTGTATGGTAAAGACCATTGCCCTATCTCTTTTGATTTTGATTTTCTGAAAAAGAAATTAATGTATATTCATAATAAGTTCTGAATCTAAATACATTTGTCTGTATGCGTGTATGCTAGTCTCATAGTCTTATGACTATTTAAATATAATAGTTTTTTTTTCTTTCTCTTTCTTAGGTTTTCCACACTCTCACTAAGGGGCCAATTTAGATCTATTGAATGAACAGTCTAAAAGCTAATGGCACAGGATGAAGCTTTAATTTTTAATCCCCACTGGAGATGCAGTGCTCACTGGAAACTTTGAATTTTACAGTGTAGGGGACCACATTTGAGTACTTGGTATTCTTTTCAAAAATAATATTTAATGGCTATCCTATGTTATAGTACAATAATTTGCTCTGTAAAAAAGATATCAACTGGTATATCAGAATGCATGATTGTCTTTATAAAATTTTTATAACATTCAAATAGAATAAAATATATGGTTCAAAAATATTATTTTAATGTTTTTTTTTAACATCAGGAATTGTACAGGTAACTGCTTAATCCCAATAAATATATTCTTTTATATATTAACAGTTCTAATGGCTGAATATTTAATATAGTTGTGACATCTTCCTTGTGTGTCTTATTGGATTACTGTAAAGATATATGTCTTTATAATCATCTCACCTATAATTGTGTGATATTAATTTGCTCAAAGACTTTTTTTTTTTTAAGGCAATGACTAAATAATACTGCATTTATGATCTGGGATGCTAGTTGTACACGACGACTTCTAATATTTGATGCAAAGCTGAGATACTAAGTTTTGTTTTGTGGCAGACATGTGGAAAAAGCCTCTTAAGAAAAATTTCCTGTCCATGTTTTGAAGAATGTAAACCTGAAATCCAGTCCTCTGTCTTAAGCAGAAAAAGGAAAACACATTCCATCACATACATGTTTTACAATTTCATTTCTGAAGTGCATGTGATGCGATCTATCAAACACGGAGAGAGAGAGAGACAGAGGCAGAGAGAGAGATCTCAAATGCATGAAGATCAATCACCAAATTTACTACATATTATTAATGTTCAAGAAACTTCAACTTTTATAAAGTATCAGATAAAGAAATAGACATGTTTTTATTTGCAAAACAAACAAATTTAAGGATAAAGCAGTACAAATTATAAGGTGTATCAGGTGTCACATATCTAAATGGCTATGGGCCCAGGTAGGCAAAGCAAAGGAAATTAGAAGCTCAAGCATAAACAATACAGGAATTAATGGCTATGGAAAACCTACGCCCTCTCCAAAGGTGGTAAAAGATAGTTCCAGCCAATTTTTTGCTCCGTGAACATCCAGGCCTCTTGTCGCCAGTTTGTCAAAAGAAGGTATAAAACCACAAGGAGATCTAAGAAGAACTGAAGATTATTTCTGGAAGATATCAGTCTTATGTGGTGATATGCCTAACAGGCTCAATATGCTGACAAAAATGCTGATAATTTTTAGGAGGGGAAGTGTTAATGATGAAGTTTCAAAAAATTCAAGCAACGTAACTGAACATTGTAGAGCATGTAAAATACTGCCCACTTTTTTTAGGAAGCACAAAATGGAACTGTAGTAGAACAGAGACAGAAAACCAAATTCTGTTATCAATGTTATCTATGTTGCAGAAGTGAATTTGAAGTTGAGATCAAGAGTTCATGAAGATAAGTGAGAAGTGTAGGCTTTGTTTTTGTTTTTTGTCTTTTGTTTTCCTGGAAAGGTAAGAACTAGGAGGCAATATCAGGGCCTATAATATACTATGTGTATCTATGATGTTAACCCAAGGCTTTATTACAGGATTCTGTAATAATAGTACTAGGAGACCTTTTTGTAAAATAAGAAAGAAAAGAAGAGAAAAGGGGAGAAGAGAAAACTAAACAAAAAGAAAGAAAAGAAAAAATATTCGCTTTCCTTTAGTCAATTTACACAGTAAGATGTACATACATGACAAGGGCATTACTTTTAGGAGTATGTCAAAAATAATTTTAAAAAACATATCAGTAGTTCTCACTGTTTGGTGTACATAAAAATCATCTCATTAGTCCGTTAAAATGTTGATTTTGGGGTCTAAATCGCAGAGATGATGATTTAGTAAATCGGGTTTAGGAGTCCAGAAATCCACATTTTTAAAGTTGCCAGGTACTTGTGATGCATTAGTTATGCAGAAAGATCCTATTTTGAGAAACATCAGGTTAGGTAATAACAAGCCCTCACTAGACACCAGATCTGCTGGTACCTTGATCTTGAACTTCTCAGGCTCTAGAAATGTAAGAAATAAATTTCTGTTGTTTATAAACCACCCAGTGTAGTGTATTTTGTTATAGCAGCCCGAATGGACTAAGACAGAAAGTACCTTAAGCCTCATCGAAGGACTAACAGATTACATGCAGATTGGTGATAATAACTAAGTTACCACGCTGCTTCTGTTGGTAGTACTGGGAGGGATCAATGTAAAAACATAATAATTTGAGAGTAAAATTTCATAAATACTTGATAGGCTAAGGCAAAAATAAAACATTCAGAGCTTACACTTGAAGCACTGTCCTTGGGTCTCCAACTTCACCCCCATCACCAATTGTCAAGGTATCGTAGCCAATCTCCAGATCAAATTCTTCAAAATTTATCTGGATAACCTAGCAGTAAACAGAAAGACAGACTTTGAATGTATTTCATTATGTAATAAAAACAAAAAGAAAGCAATAGCAAAAAACCATTCAAAATGTACACTGAATTATATATATAAAATTCACATATATATGAATTTTATAGCATTGCAGGAAATCATGTCAGAGTATTCCTAAAATTCAATCATATCTTCATATTGTTTTTACTTGCTGTATGATACCTTCTGTGTTAAGTTTTCAATGAAACGGCAAGGCTTCTGTTTATAGAATACTCTTATTTGAAGCATTTCAAGCATGATTAATGCAAATCTACTTTGAGAAGGCTTTATAAAAAGTACGTGTAGGTGGAGAGTGGTTTTCCACACATTTGCATGTATTTTTTATAAAGTTAACGTGGAGAAACAGAGTGTGCTATTTCCATTAATAAAGCTTTAAAAATGTTAGAGGTAAATTTGAATCCAGATCACTAGATTTAATGGTATCAGGTTTATTTTTGTATGTCCTTTGGTAACGGACTTCCTCAAATTAAAATGTTCTGGCAAAACTGGGAGCACAGTACTTTGAGAGATATATTATACCGTAATATATAGTTTAGCATTATTTCTTACTAAAATACATTCATGTATTTATACATTGTTTATACACCTATGCAAAAAGTCAAATTTAGTTAAATTGTAATTTTTAAATTGGGTACTTTATAATATTAAAGAATAATATTAAGAATCAGTAATTAAGAATCAGTTCAGAAGTAAATACATAAATACTGTACTATATACAATCATGTCTTGAGCAAAAAATAATTTATAAGAAAGTATTATTCATCACCTCAGAAGGAAAATGAATGCCTGAGGTCACGAATATTACTAGAAAATAAATGAAGAAGATATCTTTTTAGTAATATTCATAACTATTCATTACTTTTTTAAAAATTACAAAAAATGAAAGCTTTTTTATGCTGGCTTTCTTGAGCTATATGACAAAGTCAATTTCTTATTATGCTTATTTCTTATTTTTTTAATATTTTTATGTTGGCATCCATTTAAAGCAATTGTTTTGGCCAAGTTTAAATACAACATATGTTAAAGAACATTAAATTATACATTTTACATGGTTATAATTAAAAAATATTATTTCTTTGTTCTACTTAGATATAAATACTTTCAATTAATAATTGAATATAAATAATTAAACATAAATATAAATATTTTCAATTAATAATTGCCTGTCAGTTTATTTCCCATTTTCTTTTCCTAGTATAAGCAACATTGTTATAAGCAATATTAAGTATCTTCTGGTTCACGTTTTCAAGCATATCTGTAGGTGATATACTTGGTAGGTAAAAAAGCAGAAATTCATGTAATAACATTGTGAATATGGTTTTCTAAAATTTTTACCGGTTTACATGTTCACAATTCTGTACACTAGATTTTGTTATTTCTATAAATCTAGTGGATGTAAAAAGTGATCTTTTTCCATTTTCTTTAATTCTACTTGAGTTGCATTTTAAAAAATACATCGATTTTCCATTTATGTTGTCTTTTCTGTAACACTGCCAGTGTGGATTAAATGTTCCCCCAAAACTAATTGAAACTTGCCATCATTTTAAGAATGTTAAAAGGGTGGGAAATCCGATTATGGCATTTGAAAGGTGGGGCCTTTTGGAGTTGATTGGTTTATGAGGGATCCGCACTTGTGAATAGATTAATCCATTAATGGCTTAGTGGTTTAATGAACTATCAGAGAGTAGTTCTCACGGCTTTATAGGGAGAGCAAGTGAGCTTTCTTGCTTACGCTGTTCTTGCTATGTGATTGCCTGTGTTACCATGGAAATCTGTAGAGAGGTCCCAGAACAGAAGGTGGCCTCACCAGATGTTTTCCCTGGACCTTGGACTTTTCAGTTTCCAGAACTAAATTTATTTAAGAAATAAATTTTATTTTCTTTATTTATTACCCACTTTCAGGTATTCTGCAACAAGCAACAGAAATGGACTGATACAACTATTAAACACTACTATTTGTATTTTAGCAATTTTTCTCCTGGACTTCTTGTCTGCCTGTTATTGATTGAACTAATTCTTTATATCAGTGATTCCCAACAGTTTTTCATTATAGCAGACATTTAACAGAACAATATTTGTAAGAAACAGTGAGGTAAACAGATGAGGCTGCAAGCAATGGAAGTTTTTTTGTTTGTTTTTACTTGCACGTTTGTTTGCCAAGGCTCTGTCCTGCCACACAGAGACCAGTGTCTTAGTTCTACCTATAACTCACTCATAATACACTACTAGGCCTGGGTCACTAGCTGAAATAACCTTTATACCTTTATATATTATGGATACTAATCCATTACATTATATGTGTTGCAATACTTTCTTCAAGTTTACATTTTGTTTTTTGTTTTTGTTTTTGTTTTAGTTTTCTGTGTTAGATCATTTGATATGAAGAAATCATTAATTTTACCAGAATAGGACTTGCTAATCTATTATTTTATGAGTAGCACATTTCCCCTGCTTATGACCCAAGGTCATAAAGATATTTTTTTCAAAACTTTACTTTTTGGGGAATTGACTTTTACAGAATCTGTGAAGTAGGTATGTAAAGCAGGCAGAATTTTAATATGGCTTACAAGATTCTAACCCTGTGGTGTAGATGGCCTGCATAATTCTATCCCCTTGAGTGTGGGCAAAACTTGTGAATATAATGGAATATTAATACCATGATTAGGTTATATTATATGGAAAATGGAAAGGGATGTAATTAAGTTCTCTAATCAGTTGACTTTAAGTTAATCAAAAGGAAAATTCACCTGCTTGGGCCTGACTAATTCAGGGGAGCCCTTTAAAAGAAGGTCGAGAAGTGAGAAACGAAATAAATCAGAAGAGACACTCTCTTGTTGGCCTTGAAGATACACACTGTCCTGCTATGGAGAGGCACATGTAACAAGGAACAGTAGGTGGCCTTTAGGAGCTGAAGGCCTCAGTTCTACAGCCACAGGAATTGAATTCTGCCAACAGCAAGTGAGCTTAGGAGAGGTCCCACAGTCTCCAGTGAGATCACAGCCCTGGGCAGCACGTTGACTTCACCCTGGGAAAGCCTTGAGAAGAGGCTCCAGCTAACCCATGCCTAGACTCCTTCCCTGTGGAAACTGTAAGGTAATACTTTGATGTTGCTTCATGCTGCTAATTTTTGGTAATTTGTTACACAGCAATGGAAAACTAGCACAGCATTCCTTTATTGTTTTTTTCCCCCTCCAATATGAACAACCAGTTATCTCAGTATGTTTTATTGAATAAATGGTCCTTCTTTTCCCAGTGATCTGTATGGAAAACTCTGGTACATGTTAACATTCTATATATGAGTGTGTTCGTTTGGGGGTTCTAGATCCTATTCTCTTGATCAGTTTGTATGTCCCAGAACTACCACAAATTGGCTTAACTATTAATGCCATAAAATAAGTCAGATACTTAACCCACCCTATCCTCTTATTCTTTGGGAGTATTTTTCCTATTAGATGATTTCATATGGGCTTTTGATTGGAATTGCATTGAATTTATAGATTGATTTGGTGAGAATTGACATCTTTAAGGCATTGAGTTTTCCTATACAGAAGCCTGCTTATCTCTTCATTTATTTAAATCTCGGTCTTTTAATAAAGATTTTTTTTTCCTATGTTATATCTTGAAACTTTTTGTTATGGTAAGTGGTATATATCTTTGTATTTTCAACTGTGTTTTGTTGGTATTTAATTTTTTTTTTTTTGGATATTCATCTCATATCTAGACAACTGGATAAAACTTCCATATTATTTAAAAAACATTTGTAAATTATTTTTAGTTTCTATGTAACAAACATATCTTCTATAAACAACAAATAAGGTTCTTTCTTTCCAACCTTATGCTTATTTTTCTTAACTGCCTTGGATTTCTGGTACAGTGTTTACTAGAATAAGTGATAGCTGGCCTCATTAAACTGCATCTAATGTAAAAGGGAGTGCTTTGAATGTTTCACCATTAAGAACATTACTGAAGTAGGTACTTTATGAAGCTAAGGAAGTTTTCTTCTCTGGTTTTCTTTGCTGGTTTAGTATCAAATCTTACTTGCAACACCAAAGAAGTAGACAAGTGTATGCTTTGACTGGAAGAACTTCTATAGTTTGAGAGTAATTTATTTTTGGAAGGTAAGTAGAAATATCTTGTAAAAACATCTGAGCCTTTTTCTAGGGAGTAGGGATTGACTGTCTATTATTTAATTTATTTTATAGTTATAGAACTAATTGGCCTTTTTTTTTTCTCGAGGCAGTTTAGATTAGTTTTATTTTTCTAGAAACATTTCAGTGTCATGTATGTTTTTAAATTCATCGTCATAAAGTTATTCATTTTCTATTAGTCTATCCTGGTCTGTACTTTTGTACTGTTTTTCATTACTAATAGTATTTATATGTGTCTTCTATATTTTTAGTTATTTTTTAATTGATATGTATTAATCGCATATATTTATGGGATACATAGTTATTCTTCAATACATGTATACAATGTGTGATGATCAAATCAGGGTGATTAACATATCCATCATGTCAAAAAGTTACCATTTCTTTACCATGAGAGCAGTCAGTCTCCTCTCTTCTAGCCGTTTGAAAACATACAGTAAAGTATTGTTAATTATAGATGTCTAGAACTTACACACTAGAACTCTGGAACTTATTTTACCTATCTAGCTTTTATTTAGGTAAATATACAAAACATAAAATTTTCAATTTTAACATTTGTTAAGTGTACAGTTCACTGGCATTAATCCAATTTACAATGTTGTGTGACCTATGTATTGCCATGGTCTGTTTCCAAAAGTTTTCATCGCATCAAACCAAAACCCTGTTACCATTAAACATTTCTCTCTCCCCAAGCCCTTGAAAACTTCCAGCCTACTTTGTGTCTATAAATTTTCCTATTCTAGCTGTTTCATGTAAGTGGAATTATATAATATTTTTCTTGTCATGTCTGGTTTATTTAACTTAGCATTAAGATTTCAGGATTCATCCATATTATAGCATGTATCAGAACTTCACTCCTTTTAATGGCAAATGTACATATCACGTTTTGTTTAACCATTTATCTGCTGATTGACACGGGTTTTTTCCATCTTTTGGCTATTGTGAACACGGACGATATGAACACTTGTATACAAGTATCTGTTTGAGCCTGTGTTTTCAATTATTTTGGATATGTACCTAGAAGTGTAATTTCTGGGTCATATACTAATTATATACCTAACTTTTTGAGGAACTGCCAATCGATTTTCCACAGTTGCTCCCAAATTTTATGTTCCAACCAGCAAAGTATAAGGGTACTAATTTCTCATATATATATATATATATATATATATATATATATATATATATATATATATATATATATATATATGCATATTTATAAATATTTATCCAATATATACACAAACACACATCCTAGCAGGGGTGAAGTGGTATCTTATTTTGGTTTTGATTTGCATTTCTCTAATGTCTAAGAATATTGAGTATCTTTTCATGTGCTTATTGCATTTGCCTATCTTTTTTTTTGGAAAATTGTTTATTCAAGTTCTTTATCCATTATTTAACTAGGTAGTTTGTTTTTATTTGTTGTTGCAGTGTAAGAGTCTTTATGTATTCTGGATATTAATCCCTTATCAGATATATGATTTGCAAATATTTTGTCCCTTTGTGTGGATTGTCTTTCTACTCTCCTGATAGTGTCCTTTGATGGCCAAATGTTTTTATCTTAACAAAACCCAATTTCTCTATTTTTTGCTTTTGTGGCCTATGCTTTTGTTGTCATATTTAACAAACCACCTCCGAATACAAGGCCATGCAGATTTTCTCCTATGTTTTCTTCTAAGAGTTTTACATTTGAAGTTTTTAAAGTTACGGTATTTGATCCATTCTAAGTTATTTGTTGTATGTGGTGCAAGTAAGGATTCGACTTTATTCTTTTGCATGTAACTATCCAATTTCTCCAGCACCATATGTTCGAATGACTATTCATTCCCCATTGAATGGTCTTGGCACATTTTTAAAAACTTAATTGATTATGGATGTGAGGGTTTATTTCTGTGCTCCCTTAGCTTTTGTTTATCTGGAAATATCTTAATTTCTACTTCATTCTTGAAAGATAGTCTTACCAATATAAAACTAGTAGCTGACTTTTTTTCCTTTCATTCCTTAAAAATGTTATTCTACTGCCTTCTGGCTTCTGTGGTTTTTTATTAGAAATCAGCAGTTAATCTTATTAAGGACCTCTTTTACACAAGGAATTACTTCTCTCCTGATGTTTCAAGATTCTCTTTGTCTTTCTTTACTTTTCAACAATTTGACTATGATGTCTTTTTACTTTCTGCTCCTCAGCTTGGATAATTTCAGTTTTCTTAACTTCATATTTACGGATTCTTTCTTTTGCCTGATCAAATCTGCTACTGAAGTCCTCTAATTAATTTTTCATTTCAGTTATTTCCATTTGGTTCCTTTTTATAAGTTATATATCTGATATTTTATTTTGATCATACATAACTTCCTTGTTCTCTTTAGTTCTTTGTCCAATGATTTCTTTAGACTTTCCTTTGAGTATACTTAATATGACAGATTCAAAATCTATGTCTAGTAAGTTGAACATCTGAGCTTCTTCAAGGATAGTTTTCATCAATTTATTTTGCTTATTTGAATGTACCATACTTTCCTGTTTCTTTGTATACCTTACAATTTTTTTTCTTTTGAAAACTTGACATTTGAATATTATAATGTAGTTATTCTGAAAATCAGAATCTCTCCCTTCCCAGGGTTTGTGGTTCTTGATCATTGAAGGCTTATCTTGTGTTCCTCCAATGTTTCGACTACAATTTCCTTGAACTCAAAGAGCTTAAAAAACAAAAATAGAAACAGAACAAACACACATACACACATACACAAAATCACTCCTCCCTGTCTTTGAAGATTGTGTCAGACTATTTAACATTTAGCCTTCATTTGTGGCTTGTGCTGAGCCAATGGATCAGCCAGTGGTGAAAGCTTAGGGTCTCCTCAGGTCTTTTCTGAGCATGTGTCTTGTTATGGGCATGCATGTGACTTTATAAATTCCACTGTATGTAAGAGGGCTTTTGAATGCCCTGCTTTCCCAAAGAATCTGTCTCCCTAGCTTTTCTCTTGATTTTATATGTTCTATTGTAATTACCTTCTGTAATCTTTGGCCCCATGAGACTGAACGCTTTTAAGTCACTTTAAAATGTTTTTGAGCAATGCTCACTGCTTTTTGTCCTGAGTAGGCTCTGGATTAAGTGAAACAGAAAAGAGTACCTTGCATCAGTCCTTGAAGTTGCATCCAGACAGGTTAGAATAAACAGACACAATATTTTGTGTAAGTCCTTCTTTGTGCCCTTCAGGACCAGGTGCCAGGGTCCTGCAGTAGGAGACTAGACTGCCATCCTGAAGACTGCAGTCTAGTAAGGGATGGGGCGAGCCAAGGGCAAGTGAAATGCCACAAAATCTTTCTTAGTATTTTTACGGTGCTTTTTTGTGATTCAGAATTTGCTTGGTTTCTGTAAACCTCAGACTGTTTTTTAGTCTAACAAAGTTGGTTCTGACAGTTTCTGATTGTCTTTTCAATGTTTCATTGAAGGAAATGGAGTCTGTTGCTGCTTATTTCTGCTATTGTGCTAACATCTATGTTTAAATATTCAATCTTATCAGAAAAATATTTATTCAAGAATTTTTTCTAAGAACACATTTTGCATTATTGACAATTGATATGGTATTGCTTGCGGATATCCTGTTGGTCATATAAATTTGCATATTTAGCTCATTAATTTTCTGCTTTTCTTTTCTAAACTAAGCATTTATAGTAATCAATATTCCTCTGTATACCATTTTAAGGCATTCACAACTTTCACCATATATAGTATATTTACTACCAGAGATTTCTAAGTATTTTTTAAGTTTCCTGTATTATTTCTTTTTTTGATCGATGAAATATATAACATGTGCTAGTTATTTTCAAAAAATGAAATTTTACAATTATCTTTTTCTTACTGACTTCCAATCAAATGTTATTGGGTCAGAAAACAAGTTTGTATAATAATAATTCTTTGAAATTTGTTGAGATTTTATCCTCAGTATATGGCCATATTTTATAAACATTCCATGCATGTTTAAGAGTGTGCAGTCTCTAATTGTTAGATACAGTGTTCTATATAAATCTGTCAAATAAACTTCTTAAATTCATTGCTCTGTTTTATGTCTCTGGAAATGTTTTATTTGCCTAATATTTCAACGATTGAGAAATCTCCCAATGGTGAATTTGTAAATTTCATTTTTTCTTTATATCAAATCCTGTTCTATTTATTTTGAAGTTTCAAAATTTTTCTATCTTTATTTGAAAGTAAAATAATGGAACAAGGTAAACTAGACAAATACTAAAAGTACGTCTGAAATATATTAATACAGGCAAAATACAATGAAAAACACAGTCCTTTCCTTTTTTTTTTTTTTTTAATTTGAGAAACAGCCTACAGACATTTAATGTAGATATACTTGTGATAAACTCACTTTTTGTTTACCTGAAAATGTCTTTCTTTTACTCTTTTTCTTGCTGGTTAGTTTTGTCAGTTACACAATTTTGGGCTACCAATTATTTTCTCCAAATATTTTGCAGATCTCTTTCTATTGTCACCTGACTTTTAGTGTTGCTATTGTAAATCCTACGATTAGACTTTTTATCATTTGTTTGTAGTTGACTTCTGTTTTCTCTGCTTCTTTTAAGATTTTACCTTTTTCTTTGGTGTTTTCTGTACACTATGGAATATCTAGCTGCACATATACGAATATTCTGCTTGATATAACTATACTTTTTAGTCCTCTAAATTAATTATGGAAAATCAGTTATTATTACTTCAAGTAGTGACTATTCTTCATTCTCTCTCTTTTATCCCTCTGGGAATCTAAATTGATTTAAATTAGATATCCTAATCTCATCTTCTATGTTTAATAACCAATCTTTCATAATTTTCATTTTCTTATTTCTCTGTGTTTACAGCTGCATAATTTCTTGAGATCTAACTTTGCTTCTTTACTTTTTTTTTCTTTATTAACACATCCACTGATTTGTTTCCATTTAAAATATTATATTTTTATTTTTTAAAAAATCTATTTTATTCTTTTTAAAATGACTAGACATTTTTGATCATTTACTATCCTTGATCAGTTCTTAAAATTTTAGTTTTTGTATTCAAACACTTCATAGGTTTGTATTTCTTTTTAAAAATAAAATAAGTATTCTATGTTGTATATATTTAAGGTGTACAACATGATGATATAATAGTCATACACATGGTTACTGCAATATAAATTCACATATCCACCATTTCACATAGCTATTGTTTTTGTCTGTTTTCTTATAGTAAGAGTACCTAAATATACTCTCAGCAAATTTCAGTATACCATACAATATTATTAACTATAGTCATCATGTTGTACATTAGGTCTCTAGACTTATTCACTCAATGAATTGCACCTTTGCACCCTTTGACCTGTATCTCCCCATTTTCTCTATCCCCTCCCCTCCCTATTCCTAATAAACACCTTTCTAATCTCTGATTCTATGTATTTTTTTTTCTCTTAGATCCCATATTTAAGTGAGATCATGCAGTATATTCCTCTCTCTGTAAATGAAAAGATGCTAATCATCTCACTAATCATCAGGGAAATGCAAATCAAAACCAAAATGAGTGAGATCTCACCTCACACCTGTCAGGTTGGCTATTATTAAAAAGACGAGAGATAACAAGTATTAGGGTGTGGAGAAAAGCCCATGTTCCCTGTCAGTAGATTTATGCAGCCGTTGTAGAAAACAGTATGGAGCTTCCTAAATAAATTAAAAATAGAACTACCATATGATCCAGCAGTTCTTCTTCTGGGCTTGTACATGGAAAAGAAATAAAATCACTACTTCAAAAAGATATCTACACTCCCAGGTTCACTGTAGCATTATTAACAGTAGCCAAAATATGGAAACAACCTAAGTTTCCATTGATAGATGAATGAATAAAGACATTGTTATGTATATACACACACACATAAATGGATATATAATGGATATGTAATGGAATATTATTCAGATTTTAAAAAGATATCCTGCTACTTGTGACAACATGAATGAACCTACACTGATATTTCATATTCTATATTTAATTATTCTAATATTTGATGTCTTTTAGTGTCTGAATCTGTTTGTTATTGCAAGTGACTTATTTATGATAGCTTGCTTCCCTCTGTGGTTAATTTTATTTGATAGTGAACACATATTAAGCTAAACTGAAACTTTGACAATCCTGGAGGCCTAAACTGAGTATAATTTCTTTAATGGCATGGTCCACACCATGGCAGGATCCTAAAGGAGTCAGCTTGGGCTGCCCTCTCCGAGTTGGCAGGACTGCCGGAGGGAGAGCTGTTGGCAAGGCCGCAGCTACGAGCACTTGCTTTTGCTGTAAAGATCTCTGCCTTGGCATAGTGCTACTGCTTTTACTCTCTTTTTTGATATTTTGGTTAGCGTGGCATTTCTCTAAATTCCCAAAAGATTATAAAAATAACACAAATAATTATGCGGTCATTGAACTAAACATTCCCACAGAGGATCCGAGTAAATTGGACAATTTAAAATTATCCCCTTATGATAAATTGACCACACCAATATATATTCCAAAAGCACTGCTCATGACTAAATATGAGCTGTAGCCTAATGTAAGTTGGCAAACATCATTTACTGGAGATTATATTAATGGCAAGAGAATGGTTGGTATTAATGGGAAATTATATGATTGGGATAAATTAAGTATATGGGAATGAAACCACAGAATTCCCTTTACTTGGTGGTATCCAGTTTTAAATAAATCATTAAGAATCAGGTATTGGGATAAAAATATATGCTGTAAAATTATTAAACCTGCAAAATTAGATCTTAGAAAAATAAGAGAGTGCAACTGGTTTTGTGAGGGATGGTGCTGTGCACAGTGACACTGACATTTAGATCAAGATTACAGGGCCACAGCCAATGCATAACCTTAAAATGTGCATGATAATGCTGCTCAAATATCCACTGTTCTTTTTACATTTGGCTCCCACCCTGTTAACAGGGTGGATATTAACCACAGCTTGCTAACAGAAAAAGGTCACATGATAACTTCAAGACAATGAAGGGATGGTTTGAATCTGATAACCTGATTCCAGAAAAAAGAAGCATGAGTTGATCACCTAAGACGAGCTGACCTCTAAAAAAGTTTCCTCCCTGCTTTTTGGATTATTGACTTGCTGATACAATAGAAATAGTACCCAAAACCCCCCTGCAGAGAAAAATCTAAATAAAAGGCATTGTCTCATGCTCTACTGGGCTCCAGCTGCAACACGCTGACATCCCACAGAGAGAGAACATGCATATTGATGCATTGAGGTCTCCGTCTGTGTTTGTTATTTTCACCGACCCTCTCTCTCCCTTTTCGGGTGCCCACCCCTCGCCCAAGCTGGACTTCGGCACTTTAATATCCTGCTAACAAGATCTCAGGGTTACTACCAAGCTGGAGCAAATTTAGTGTCCTTTGATGGTCTTGGCTTAATGTTAAAGTTTCAAGTTCAGCTTCTTTATCCATTGATCCAAGGAGACTAAGCCTAAATCTTAATCTACTATTCCAGAAATTTATTGCCATCTGCTCCAAGAAAAACCAAGCTTTTTCTCAATTTCATCTCCTGTTTTTATTTCAGCTCACTGTTATTTTCAGGTATATATGTACATATGTATGTGTATGTGTGTTTGTATGGTATGTATGCATATTCTTGTTTATTTTCTTTGCTTTCTTGTGAACCAGGAATGCATTGAAAAATATGTTTCTTGTATTTGAGTGGGAGCACCTCTCACAGTACCTTATCTGTCATCCTGTCAAAAGAATAAATCCCATGATCTATTTTACCCCAACTTATTTCACAATAGATCCATGAGGGCACTGCAATTAAATTAGGGAATGTCTCCTTTCATATGGCTTTAAAAGGCTACCAGATACAAGTTAGGTGTCTAATAAATGACTGACTGATTGATTGCTAGTTTTATGCCAAACTCTTATTATGCACTATTATACAATCACATCCTAAAGATTTTGGACACCCATTTAATGGTAGATTTTATTTTGCTTTAATTGTAACTGAGATTCATGCATGTATGTATGCAACAAAGAGAACTCTACCACATTTTAAATGAAGTGATGAATTAATTACTAACTAATCCATATATTTTTAAGATGAGCCTTAACCACTGAGCTGTCATGGAAATTTTAGACACTTTCAATTCTAGAACACTTTTAATGACCCACAACTACAGAGAAACTAGAATAGCTTAATTGAATTTGTAGAACACATCCATTTTAATTTAATTCATTTATGCTTAGTTTTAACATTATTACTGGAATAGTTTCATAGGAGTAAAATCTATGGATTAAAGGAATAAAAACAAACTTTGCCTCAACTGGAGTCATTAATATAAGTAAAGCATTATAGAAAAAAACAAAAAATAGTATATTGAGATAGTTTCAAAAGAAAAACAATCTTTTAATAGATTGTATAAAGGACATTTGGAGAAACAAAAACAAAACAGTAAAACATTCATAATATAATGTAATAAATAACATCTCGAGTTTGGTGTGAAATTTTCCTTCTTTATGGATTCTTCTATAATATGAAAATGACCAAATAGCCATTTTCTATCCATTTATCTTTATATTATGGGAAAATATAATGAAATGTTGATACGAAAACTAACAAATAGTCATGAGTTTAATATAAATGCTTTTTCTACATATTTATTTGGTAGTAGGACTGAAACATTTAGTAGAGAATTAGAAAGAATATCATGCATTTTAGTATAGAAAGAATACCACACATTTTGCCTATCATTCTTGTTCCTAATCATTTGTGTGCTGCTTATTGAGGGTTATGTTAAACCTTTTAAACTACTAATGTAATCAATTAAAAATAGCATCATGCATTTTAACACTGATTTTCTATAAGTGAGAAATATGTAAATGGCATTAAATATTAAATGCCTAGTAGATCCACTTTCTACAAGGTTCAAGGCATGGGTTTTCCTAGGGCATTTTGTTAAAAGTCATAGGGTATAGAAGCTATGTCTCATGCACAGAGGGTTTAAAGCCATGACTTCTACATCATTATATTTCATGAAGTCATGTAGAGCTCCCACTTAATATCTGTTACCAGTGAAATTTTTTAAAATGGAAAATATTTATATTGTGTGAATTACTGGGTTTAGAACTATGCTTGCATTGCCTTATTTTAACTGTAAGAGTATATGTAGTATACATTTGTACATTATTTTGTCCACCTAGCACCTGGCTATCTTTTTGTTAGGGGAATAAGGAGCCTTGGTAGGAAGCACAGCATACCTCCCAATATCGTCACATTCTCTATTTTCCATCATTCATTGCATCCAGAGTGCAGGCATGAGACCCACGCTTCCCCTTTCAATCAGTCACATTTTATGTGTCTGAACTAGGAAAAAGAGACTGGATTTTGTCAAAGGGTGGCAAGAGCAGCAGAAATATCCAGTTTCAGAGTCAATAGTGTTTGTAATACATAAAGGCACTGAAGGTCTAGAGCAGCATTGTGTCCAACAGACAAAAAAGAAAAAAAGAAAAATCTCCCCAGTAGTCAGAACCAACCAGAAGCTTTAGAACACGAGGTAAAATTCTGCAGAGATGAAATGGTTCTGTTACATTCTAGGCTTATTCAGGAACTTCTTTCACTTCCAGAGAAGCTTCTCTTCATCAGCCTCCCGCAGGAGGATATGATATTGTTCTGTGAACCACTGACCACTGTGTAGTTTTAATTCCCTTTTCTGAATGGGAGTTTTTATGGCAGTTACCCTGTTTGTTTTCTATGATTTTATATTAGATGTTGTGAGATTCTGTCCTTTGGCCACAGATCTTTAGACAATGGGGAACTATATGTTGATATAATGTAGAAGCTAGTGCCTCACTTAGGGATTCTGGACTTGTCCTTGTATGTAGTAAATGTCTAAAATTTGGAATTTTTTTCTATTAATGCAGATAGAAAATACATTTCGTGTAAGTGTTTTTCAAAGTGAATGCAGAGGAAGAATGAGGTGTCTGGATAGATATTTGATAAACAGATGAAAGGACTGTGGCAGACACTATTGATTTACTAATCAACAGTCATTCTCTGTCCACCCTTGACCTTTTTCTTAACAGGACATTGATTTTGCTCAGCTACATATCCTCCTCTGAGGATGAGACACATTCTCATGCTTCAGGGACTTCTGGTCCCATACCGAGATCCATGAGATGGGACCTAATCAGTCTATGCCAATCTTAGCAGTCCCATTCCATTTGCCAGTGATTGTATATGTATGTGTATCTGTAAATGATTTGTTTTCCTACTATTCAAGTCATATGATTTTAATGTATTCTAATGGATAAATAGGTATAATTAATTTTTTTGTTTAAAAAAAATGTTTTGTCCAAATAATTTGCCTATGTTTAGCTGGCCAATAATAATGGATCTAAATTTCAACCTCAGGTTTGCCTGATGCCAGAGTCCAGGGCTTAAAGATCACGCTATTCTGCATTTTCCCCCATAGTAAAGTTCTGCAGTTTAGGAAATACTTTCCGTGTCTCACAAATACCTGATATATAGTAACATAATTTATAAATATATTCTTTGATGTAGGGCATATACCTCATGTATTAAATAGTGATGGCAGGGGACGATACTTTCTAAAATCTAATAGCTAATAAATATGTTAATTCCTTGGGAAAAATAGGAAGGATCTTCTGGTATAAGCTATTTTACATTTCATGGTGAAGTCTGTATTTTTTTCTTTTCAAAATAAATCTGAAAGCTGATGATATTTTTTCAATAATTCTCTACCATCTGACCCTTATATCAGATATTTTGTATTTATGTAATAAATATTTAGCATTCAAATTAACCTTTGATGATGTTTAACTGAACAAATTAATGACGTTTTAATATTAATGGCAAGCTATAGTCATTAGTGAGATAGGATAATGTAGTTAAGACCACAGGAAAAGCCTAAAGTTTAAGTCTCATGTCTGTCACAAAATGTTATACTGCTTTGGGCAATTGATTATGTGAAATACATAAAAGAGTACTTATAATTCATACTTTCTAAGGTTGAAGTAGGTTTTACATTAAACAAGGTTTGTAAAGCAACACATAAAATGTTTTATAGTAGACCCTCAATAAATGGCAGCTATTATTAGCTAAGTTAAATATCCTAAAATAGGTGTTCATATATGTTCATAATCTTTTTTTAAAAAAAAATTAATTTATTTTTTCATTGTACATGTTTCCAAATACAATTTGTTTTTTAAATACATGTGTATATTATATAACACTTTGATCAGAATTGTTAGCGTTTATATCATCTAAACATGTATCATTTCTTTGTGGTTATAATATTCAAGATCCTCTTTCCTGGGTATCTTGATATATAAAATACAATATTACTAGCTATCATCACCCTAGAGCGCCAGAACTCATTCTCCTATCTAACTGTAACATTATAAATTTGTACCAATCTACCAACCTCTCTCTGGTCTCCATTCCCCCATCCCTTTCCCTGCTTCTAGTAACCACTATTCTACTCTCTTTTTTCTCTCTTTTTAATTTATTTTTCTTAATTGACCCATAACAATTGTATATATTTATGGAGTAAAATATGATATTTGGGTATATTCATACTGTGTGCAGTAACCATGTAAGGGTGCTTAGTATATCCATTGCCTCAAACACCTACCACTTTTTTGTGTTAGGAACATTCAACATCATCTTGATTATTCAAAGATACACAGCACTTTGTTGTGAACTGTAGTCTCCCTATAGTACTATAGAACATTAGATCCCATTCTTATCTCTCTAATATTTTGTATTCACTGACCACTGCCTCTCCATTTCTCCTTTCCCTTCCTCCCGTCAGTCTCGAGTAAACACTATTCTACTTTTTACTTCTATGAGATCAACATTTTTAGCATCAACACATGAGTGAGAACATGTGGTATTTCTCTCTGTGTACTGGTCTTGTTTCACTTAACATAATTTTGTCCAAGCTCATCCATGTTGCTGCAAATGGCAGAATGTTATTCTTTTTTTATGGCTGAGTAGCATTCCATTGTATATATATATACCACGTTTTCTTTATCCACTCATCCATTTTAGGGCATTTAGATTGGTTCCAACTCTTGGTTATGGTTAATAGAGCTGCGATAAACAAGAGAGTGAAGTTGACCCTTCAACTTCTTGATTTCTGTTCCTTTGGATGTATACCCAAGGTGGGATTGCTAGATCATGTGGTAGTTCTATCTGTAGTTTGAGAAATCTCCATACTGTTTTCCATAGTGCTTATACTAATTTACATTCCCGCTAATAATGTATAAGAGTTCCCATTTCTCTGCATCCTGGCTGGAATTTGTTATTTTCTTTCTTTTTGATAATAGCCATTCTAACTGGGGTGAGATGATACTTCATTGTGGTTTTGATTTGCATTTCCCTATGATTAGCTATGTTGAGCATTTTTTCATATACCTGTTGACCAGTTGAAAGTCTTCTTTTGAAAAATGTCTATTCAGTTCCTTTGCCCATTTTCTAATCACATTATTTGTTTTCTTGCTCTTGAGTTGTTTGAATTCTTTATATAATCTGGATATTAATCCCTTGTCAGATCCATGGTTTGCAAATACTTTCTCCCATTCTACAGGTTGTCTTTTCTCTTTGTTGATTGTTTCCTCTACTGCGCAGAAGCTTTTTAGTTGGATATAATCCCATTTGTTAATTTTTGCTTTTGTTCCCTGTGTTTCTGAAGGATTATTAATAAAGACTTTGCTCAAATCTATGTCCTGAAGTGTTTCCCCTGTTTTCTTCTAGAGTTTTTATAATTTGGGGTCTTACATTTAAGTCTTTATATCCATTTTGAGTAGATTTTGGTACATGGTGAGAGATAGGAGTCTAGTTTCATTCTTCTGCATATGGATCTCCAATGGATCTTGAGGACAAAATATTTTTTTTCGCCAATCTCACTGTGATTCAAACAGAAGAGTTTCTTCCCCAAACTCTATGCTGCTAAAAATGTCTCTTTTCTGAAAATTAAAATGTCTCTTTTCTTCATTATGTTTGTTTCTTAAAGGCAATAAGTCATTCTAATATTAACAACTATTTTTGATACAAGATGAGGAAATCCAGAAAATATATGCATAATTACAAAATATACAAATTTTAATTAAGCTTAAGTTATGGAGTGGCATGTTATACAATCAACTTGACATCTCATAAAAGCATTTCTTTCTTCATATTCTTTCCAGTACAATGATGGAGATAAGACATGAACAAGATGAATACAACACCCTGTGTTGAGTGTTTTGCGTTATGGACACACAGGGTTATATGGGAGCTGCCCAGTCCCATTGGACAATAAAAAGGAAAGAATTCCTCAAGGAGAAAATCCTTAGGCAGTGCAAAGGAAGGTAGAGGTGGAAACTGTGAAAGAACATTCAAGGGGAGAGCATGAAAAATGGCAGAGTAGAAAGAAATATTCATTTTGTTTCTGAAACATAAACTGTGAGACCAGTGATGAGAAGAAAGGCTACATATGGAGGCAGGAAAGAGATCATGTTAAGGACTTTGAACTTTATTTTATATAAGATAAGCAGCAAATGATGAGTTTTGAGCAGTGTTAACAGGGTTATATTTGCTTTTTTTAATGTTCACTTTGGAAGCAGAAACAATGTGGATTTGAAGTTAAATAAGGCAGGGCTATAAAGATCAAGGACCTAAACCTGGGCCATGGAAGAAGAAATGGAGAAGAGTGAACTCAGTCAGTATTTCTTCACTCAAATAATAATAATAATTATTATTATTATTTTAATTTATTTTATTTATTGAATCAAAATCGATTACACATATTTTGGGGGTTGAACATTGAGATATGTTGATTAAATCAATATTACTAGCATATATATTGTTACAAATCGTAATTATTCTTTATGCCCCTTGTCCAACCTCTCCCCTTCCCCCATTACCTCCTCCTCCCCCCTCTAATTGCCCTAGATTTCTTCTCCCCTTCTGAAAGAATAATGGTTGTTAACTTGTTGTCTAGATGATCTGTCAAATAATAATTATAATCATTTTTTCCTTTTTTCTTTTTTCACACATATTAAAGCATTATTCAAAGGCCCACACAAAAACCTATGCCTCACAGTCCTATTTTATCAAAAGTTATTGCCAATAAATGTCTAATTCAGACAGAGCAGAATATGTAGTACATTTATTAAAAAATTATATAGTTTAGAATAATCCTAAAATATGACTGCTTTTGTGATAAGTATTGTAAGTGATTGGTATTTCATATGTATACGGAAAATTAGTGTTGATAATAAATGTTTAATAATCATCCTAAATTGCTTATCTTTTTAAAAAATAAATATACAAAGGTAAACTTACACGAAATTTGTGAAATAGGTCAATGTACAATATAAAAGGTTTAATGCATGACATATGCAAAACCATCATTTATTCCTTTAAAAGTAAACTAATTTCAGGGGAAATAATTAATATCATATTCTAGAAGGATTATACACTGTAATATTACAGTGAGATGTTTTATTACAGAAGATTTAATCCAAGACTGTGGGCTTTCCCATTCAAAAATGAGAAGTGCCAACTCAGGGAATTCTCTAGTTTTATTCACTTTGCTGCCAGCATCAGGTTAATAGTTTCAGTTCTTACAAGGGCTCATATTTTAGAAACAAGGGAGGAGAGTCTGGGGACACAAGGAGATATTGATGGAATGATAAAAGCTTTTAGCTTCATTTTATTTTTCTGTGCCTTTTGTATCTGTACACTATTGTTCTCCTTTAGGGGATTGCTGGTATGTAACAATGACAGATTAAATAAGGCACTACAAATGTTTCGCTAAGGGAAGAAAGCACATAAAGTGAAAAATGCATCAAATATTAAATCTATAACACAACAGTACAAAACTGTTGGTTCTTTCCCATCATTTATTCATGCTTAGCTACTGGAGGATATAATTGAATTTCTTTTTTTATAATTGAAATTTTATAATACATATAAAGGATCACCTAGAATTTACAGATTTTGAAGAAAATACTTTCAGATAAAATTCTTGGTTTTAGGAAGATATTGATCACAAATTTGTATAGGTTAGGTTGTACATATCAAAAACTTTTTGAAAAAGTAAAAGGCATGAAGCTCATTAAAGTTAATCTGATGAGAAGGGCTCTTTTCCTGATTTTGTCCCTCATTAATAATGGAGTCATCCTGGCCCAGGATATGTAGTTCACCATGTGTCTATCTACATGTGTCTATTATTATACAAAGAATATTTAAATCCAGGCTTTACTGAGAAAATGAAATATTTGTTCAAAGTTATTAAACACACAAACATGGTAGTGAGAATCATATACTACATACTTTTGTATATAACCATGCAGTAGGTTCTACTTTCAGTCCTCAGTTTATCTTTATTATCTTTCTCATGACACCAAATGGGAAAGATGCAAGGTACTAGCTTCCCAATTTATGGTTTTTGTTAATTTTATTTTTGTTTATGTAATTTCTTTAAGCATAGTCATTATGTAGTAGATATTTATCAGTCTATATCTGTGGAAAGCCTGTTGACCTGCAAAATTATCTTCCTAAACAAGCAATTTAGATAGGAGTCCATAAAGTTAGGGTATAAGAGAAATTATTTGCTACAAAATCCATTGCCTACCACAGCTATCCAGGGAGAAAGTTTCCTAGTGCATGAATACTCTTTGGGGACAGTGGTTGGGGTAAGAGTAGGCAGAGGCAGTTATATTACTGTTTCCTATTTTCGGAACCACAGTTAAATTAGCAAGCCTCTATTTTAAGTTTTTGGATGTTAAGTTAAAACACAAATCAGATAATATAACTCCCTTACCTAAAAACTCTTAATTTCTTTAAGTCATTTTGTAAATATTTTCTTAAGAGCCTACTCTCTATCAGGCATTGTTCTAGTGCTGGGGATACAGACAAACTTTCCTTCCTTCACTGGGAAGAAATACAATAAGCAAAAAAGGAACATATAATTTTATACAATATAAAGCCTTCAAACACTCATATGTGTTATGAAATGTTATAAAGAAAAATAAAGCAAAGTAAGGTGATGGAAAGTAATGGAACTGGTCAGTGATAAAGGAAGTGAGGAGGTGACATTTGAGAGAAATCTGAATGAAATTAGAGCGCATCCATTTAGATATCGTGCTTACCGATGGTTTCTTGCTCCATTTTTGCATGATTGCCAAAGAGTCCTGGGCCTCATTTAGCTCTACAGCCTTAACATTGTCCATTTTCCTTTCCCACTGTGCCTCAGGACACCTGTCATCCTTTTAGTTTCTAGGAGACTTCAGAATCATCATGGGCCTTTACAAGCACTTTCCGTCTGTCCCAGACTCTCTCCTCTCTGCGTTGCTACTTCATTGTCATCTTCCACGATTGGTTTAAATATCTCCTGCTCAGAAAGGTCTCCACTGACAATTCTGCATAGGCTCCCTCTTCATTCCACCCAGTATTTTCTTCAAATTGTGGCTGTTTATTTCTATGTTTACCTTTTATTATCCATTTAAACTACTAGCTAGGAACTTCCTGAAGGCAGGAAGTTTGTCTTTTTTTAAATCTGTTGTAGACCCAGATTCTATACAGTAAAAATGTATGATTTCCCAGGTGAAGTGTGGGATTTATAATATTGGTATTCATCTGACTATTTCATAATATATGAAATTTTTAATGCTTGCTCTTGGATGCTAGAAATCATCACAGACAGAGTTTATAAGGAGGATATGAAAGAGGTCCTAACAGAAAAAGAGCACAACTACCACAGTCTGTTTCTGCAGATGTTGCTCCCTTCTGTCTGTCCTTTTCCATGGTATAATACAATGTGGGTGGTTGTGCTGTTAAGTCAGGAGAAGCTGGACTTCAAAGAAGAGAGGTAATGCTGAGCAAAGGATTGGACCGAATTGTACACTTTGATGATATGTATCCTATGTGACTCTGGCTGTATGGGGATAATAAAATCATCCAAGTGATTCTTCTCCACAATGGTTAGAGATTATAGGGGCTCAGAGAACTGTAATACTAAGAAGGGCAAGTGCTTGTAACACAGGTACAACTTCAGGTACAATATTGTACTCCTCCTCTCTCTTCACGACCTAGCTGTGGCTCTTGGTGAGCTGCTAGGTAGCTGGAGTAGAAAACCATGTTCTGGGAATGTTGAGCATGGTCCCCATGAACCCTAAGGTTGTTTTAAGATAACCTTCAATTCTGCAGTGAAATATTTCAGTAGCAAGAAGCAAAACTTTGCAGCTTTCCCCAGTTCCTTCAGACTCTCTTGGCAGCAGCCTATTCTGACTTATTAGAAGCATCTGCTGATGGCTTCTGATGACTAATATCAGCAGGGAGTTTTTGCAAGGATATTCCAAGTTCTGAACTGTGTGACAGCATGTTTTTTCCACACATTAGGCAGCTAAGTTCAAATACTGATGGGCAGATTTTACCTTAGTACAGAGAAATGCAACATCAGAAGGACTAGACCCACCTTTGCTGGATTTGGAGATGGAGAAAGAATACTGGGAATGGCCCTCAACTGAAAGCCAGCAAAAACACTGGGGACCTTGGTCCCACAACCACAGGGAACTGAATTTTACAAAAACCGTAAATGAACAGGAAGCATTTCTTCCCTAGAGCTTCCAGAAAGGAACAGAGCCTGCTGACACCTTAATTATATTGTGGTGAGACCCATGCTGGACTACTGACCTACACAGCCGTAAGATAATAAGTGTTTATTTTTCAGGCCACTAAGTTTATGGTAAATTGTTAGAGGAACAATAAAACAATCATCTTCATAACACCATCCAACCATTATAATTCTTATTTTCTTTAATATGGCCACTGGCTCACCTTCCAAATCAAATATCTTTTCAGATCACAAAAGAATAAAACTAGAAACCAATGAAAAGCAAAACATTGGAAACTGTACAAATACATGCAAATTAAACAACAAGCTCCTGAATTATCAATGGGTCAATGAAGAAATTAAGCAGGAAATAAAAATATTTATTGAAACAAATAAAAATAGAAGCACAGAATCCCAAAACCTATTAGATAGTGAAAAGGCAGCATTAAGCAGGAATTTTATTGCAATAAGTGCTTAAAAAAAAAAGTAGAAAAGTATCAAATGAACAACCTAACATTTCAACTCAAGGGACTAGAAAAACAAGAACAATCCAATTGCTAAATTAGTAGATGAAAAGAAATATTGAAGATCAGAGTGGGACTACGTGGAATATAGACCAAAATATAGATACATAAAATTGGTGAAATGAAAAATTTTCCTTTTTTTATTTGAAATGATGAATAAAACTGACAAACCATTAGCTAGACTAAGTAAAAAGGAGAGAAGAGCCAAATAACAAAAATCAGAAATAAAAAAGGAGATATTATAAAAGATACCACAAAAGTATGATGGGTCATTATAGACTGTTACGAACAACCACACACCAACAAATCAGAAAATCTGGAGGAAATGGGTAAATTTTTGGACACACACAATCTAACAAAGTGCACCAAGAACAAATGCAAAACCTGAACAGATGAATAAAGAGTAACAAGATTTAATCAGTAATCAGCAGTCTCCCAACAAAGAAAAGTCCAGGACTGAATAGCTTCACTGCTGAATTCTACCAAACTTTCAAAGAAGAATTAACATCAGTTCTTCTCAAACTACTCCAAAAATATCAAAGCAAAGGGTATTCTCCCAAACTCATTAAATGAGACCAGCATCACCCTGATACCCAAATCAGACAAAGACTCGAGAACAAAAGAAAACTATAGGATAGTATCTCTGATGAACATAGATGTAAAAATTCTCAACAAAATACTAGCAAACAAAATTCAACAGCAGATCACAAAAACTACACATTATAATCAAGTGGGATTTATCCCAGAGGTTCAAAGATGCTTCAATATACACATATCAATAAATACAATACACCTCCTCAACAAAATGAAAGACAAAAAACAAATGATCATCTCACTAGATGCAGAAAAGAATTTGATGAAAGTCAACATCCCTTTATGATAAAAACTCTCAACAAATTGGATACAGATAGAAAGTATTGTGACACAATAAAATCCATATAAGATAAACTCACAGCGAACATAATCCTGAATGGTGAAAAGTTGGAAGCTTTTCTCCTAAGAGCAGGAACAGACAAGAATGCCCACTCCCACCAGTCTGATTTAACATAGTACAGGAAGATCTAGCCAGAGGAATTAGGAAAGAGAAAGAAAGAAAGGGCATGCAAATTGGAAAAGAGGAAGTGAAATTATCTCTGTTCGCAGATGACATGATCTTATATATCAAAAAACCTAAAGACAGCACCAAAAAACTCTTAGAACTGATACATGAATTCATTAAAGTTGCAGGATACAAAATCAATATACAGAAATCAGTAGCATTTATATACACCAACAATAAACTAGCTGAAAAAGAAATCAAGAAAGCAATCCCATTTGCAATGCAATAGTTACCAAAAAAATAAAAATAAATAATAATAATAATAAAATACTTAGGAATAAGTTTAACTAAGGAGGTGAAAGATCTTACAATGAGAAGTACAAAATAATGATGAAAGAAATTAAAGAGAACACAGACACACAAAAATGGAAAGATATTTCATGTTCATGGATCACAAGAATTAATATTGTTAAAATCACCATACTATTCAAAGTGGCCTACAGATTCAGTACAATCTATTAAAATGCCAATGACATTCTTCACAGAAATAGAAAAAAATTATCCTAAAATTCATATGAAACCACAAAAGACCCCAAATACTCGAAGGAATTTTGAGGAAAAAGAACAAAGCTAGAGACATTACTCTACCTGACTTCAAGATATATTACAAATTTACAGTAATCAAAACAGCATGGTACTGGCATAAAAAAAGACACATGGACTAATGGAACAGAACGAAGTACCCAGAAATAAATCCACTTATTTACAGCCAGATGATTTTTGACAATGGAACCAAGAAAATACATTGGGGAAAGGACAGCCTCTTCAATAAATGGTGCTGGAAAAACTAGATATCCACATGCAAAAGAATTAAACTGGACCCTTATCAACACCATACTCAAAAATTAACTTGAAATTTATTAAAGACTGCATGTATAATCTGAAATTATAAAACTACTAGAAGCAAACATAGGAGAAACACTCCAAGACATGGGTCTGGGCAAAAATTTTATGGGGAAAACTTCTGAAGCACTCACAACAACAAAAAATAGGTGGATGAGATAATGGCAAGCTAAAAAGATTCTGCACAGAAAAGGAAACTATCAACAGAGCAAAAAGACAACCTACAGACTATGAGAAAATATTTACAAACTATTCATCCAAAAGGGAATTAATATCCAGACTATACAGGGAACATAAATAGCTTACCTCCAAAAAAAAAAATAAATAAATAATAATAATCCAATTAAAAAATTGGCAAATGAGCTAAACAGACCTTTCTCAAAAAGAAGACATACAAATGGCCAACAGGCATATGAAAAAATGTTCGACTCCACTAATCATCAGGAAAGAAAATCAAAACCTCAATGAGATATCATCTCACCCTAGTTAGAAAAATAATAAATTGGACTTTTAGAGGTAGAGGGTAGAATTCTGGTTTCTAGAAGCTGGGAAGGGGAGAGGGCAGAAGGGATAGGGGAAGATTGGTTAATGGACACAATATTATAGCTAGATAGGAAAAATAAGTTCTAGTCATGTACAGTAGTGCTAGGCATCTGTAATTAAGAATAATTTATTGGATGCTCTCAAATGGCTAGAAGAGAATAGCTAAAATGTTCTCATAACAAAGAAATGGTAAATTTTTGTGATGATGAATATGCTGAATACTCTGATTTGACCATCACACATTGTATACAGGTAGGTATCAAAATACAACTCTGTACCCCACAAATATGTACAATCAATGTTTCAATTAAAAAATAAATAAATCCCTTTAAAAATTTTGCCATTAGAAAATATCATTTTAAGCCATTTTCAGGACATAATGGAATTACCATAAAAACATATTGCCTGAAACATATTATGTATGCAATAATTCTTTTTTGAATGAATAAAAAAATTATCTCAGTTACTTTCCTACTTTCCTGAATCATAAAAGTCATGTGTATTTGCAAATGAAAAAAATCAAACAATAAGGACATGTATATGTGGGGGAAAAAAAGAAGTATAAATGCTAACAGAATGTTTGTGATCCATTGTGCACTAATTTTAGACAGTGCTCTATCAAAGTGCCTAATAATTTCCTCACATATTCCATATGTACTACTTATCCCTATTTATTATTTTATTTATACAACAAATGTTAACTGGGTATGCACTATGAGCTAGGTACAATTCTTATGCTCAAACTTTCTTGATTACTCAACATATCTAAACATACGTATTATGGTCTATTTAATGATATCATTCATCTAAAATCATCTTTAGAATAAGGGATGGTATAAATAATAAGCATATGTCATGCCTTAAATTTACAAGATAACTTCCAAAGTGCTCTGGGTTTACTAACTTGAATAACCCTTCAATACCCCTATGACATGGCGGTTCAGAGAAGATTATTCCTGATTTCTCATCTTTAAGATGAGAACACAGATTCAATGAGGAGATATGACCTGGCACAAGAATTTAGGTCTTTTTATTCTCAGATCCAAACTCTGTCCATGCATTATTCCAAAGAAGGAAGTTCTTCATAAATAGGTCAGGAAGCTCGAGAGTTTTTAAATACATACATGTAAAACCATGCCCATTCCTTAATCTTCTTCACAAATTCACCTAGGTCATAGTAAACTATATTCTCGAAATCATTAAGATGTCAGTGTAAGCCAAATTTAGAAACACAATAAATATTCATAGTCTTGGAATATCAAAAATATGCACTTTTAGCTAGTGTTACCCAACATTTTTTAAAATCCATAGGCAATCCTCATTCTTTTGAAGACCTATTTTATTTCTTCTGACACTTAAGGCTTTTGATAAACTAGTGAGTTATAATGTGAAGTTGACTTTGTGTGCCTGTCTTTTCTATGCTGTTAATTTAATCTTTCATTACTAACATCCCAATGTATTATATTTTCTTAGTTATGAGATTTGCTGATGTCCTGGAAATGTCAGCATTATCCACATAACCATCATTCAATGTGTATAAAAGTGCATTACATTTAAAATGAGAACAGGAACTGGTCAAAAAGCCATAAAGAATTCTGTTCCTCTACATTTTCAGCTTAGTTCTTTACATTATATGGAAAAAAATGTTTAATTAAAAAACATTTTGACTTTATTCTAATTTATACATTTATAGTGGTAGACCTCTTCTCAAAATACTATTGGAAACTTAAGACATTAAAGTAAAGGTAGCCAACACTACCACATATTTTAAAGAGCTAGATTCCTCCCACCAAGATATAGATATGGATAGAGGAAATAAGCATATTATCAACTTGCAGGATACGGTAAAACATATCAGAGAATCACTCTGAGAGAGAGCAAACTGGGGTGCTAAACATTGTCATAGACCCCTTTTATACTGGATCAGGAGGAAACAATAAAAATTGTGACTATAACATTAACTCCCTGCCTCAGGGTTCCTTGGTGACAAGTAACAGAAAGCTATTTTGGCTGACTTAAGCAAAATACATTTTTTTAAGATATGGGGTGGGTCATGGAAGTACAGAAAAACAAAAATTTCACATTGAAGAAAGGAGAGGCATCTAGCGTGACTTTGGGTTCTATATAGCAGGAAAGAATTGGTGATCACTGCAAGAGACAGAGTACCAAATTTTGAATCCTGGTTCTTAAGATTACGTTGTAGCCATGGGCAAATTACTTTATCTCTCTGACTCTGTTTTCTCATATGAAAAATGTGGATAATCATTGTACCTATTTATTAGGGTTGTTGTAAAGCTCAAGTTAAATATTTTATGCAAAGGGTTTAAAAATATCCTTTTATTATAGTAAGCATTCACTGCACATTACCTATTATAATTTACAATGCTTATTAAAAATGTACTGATATAAAGGATCTGAAACACAATTTACAAATAATGACAATTATGAAATATTCTTGATTATAATTCCTACGTAGCCAATTGTTTCTCATAGAGTGCTTTTGTAGCTGTTGCCAAATGTTTGTATTTGTAGCTAACTTATGGTTGGAATTGATGGAAGAGTGACTGTAGTTCTTACATAAATGTCAGTTTGTTGGTTGATACCTCAGTTATGTTAATGAGTAAAACACAATTGTGAAAGTGAAAATATATGTCAGAACATCATTTGTCAATGATGTGAATGATTTTATTTTTGAATCCGATAATAGTTTTTGAATACTGGAAAAACACTTCCTCAATTTTTTAGCTGTTCACAATATGATAACTACAGACATAATACATATTGAAATTTAATCTTCATTATTAAAATTTTTCTATCACTTTCTATATATCTATACAATGAACAATAGTTCTGCTATCTAGTGTTTGCTGCTTTCTACAACATAAATTCTCCCACCATGTCCAATTTCAAGCTGCCAAGGAGACTGAATGCAGAGTGTGGAAAAGATGCACAGTAGCACATCATTTTATAGTAGCCTTATCATATGAACAAAATAAATGCAGATAACTTCAAGATCAAAGCTAATAAAGTGTAATAAAGTATTATGGAATGATGAGTCTTCAGGACTTACAATCTTTGCTTTTAATATAGTTTATTAAATGTAATGTTTAGATAATTTAAATTTTAATAATGGGTATGCTTAACAACCAGCTTGTTACTTTCTTGCTAATTTAGCAATCAGCTCCCAAGAGCTGTTAAAAGTTAATTCCAGCTTACCACTGTATGATATCTTCTTGGCAGATGGTGGTGGAAGAGTTAGATAGGGTTCTTTGATTGAAGTCCTCTCTAAGACCACCCAGAATGGGGGAAGAGTAGTTCCACAGATTTTTTAAAGCATGGGGGAACAGACGGATGCTGTGTAAGCTAAAACCTAACAAGTCCCAGTCTACTAAAGACCCAGTCCCCCACTGCCTCTGCCTTTTTTTTTTATCCCTTCCTATACTATCTCCTGTGTAAAATAGCCACTCACACTTCATACTTCCTAAGCCCCCTATTCTGCTAAATTATTTACCATAGCAATTATACCCCCTAACATATTGCTTATGTATCTTTGTTTGTGACTCCTAACTACAACCCCATGAGAGAAAGAACTGTGTCATGTTTTATTCACCTTTGAGTCTTCAGCATTAAGAACTACAGCTGATATTAGTAGCTACTCAATATATATTTGTTTGAATAAATAAACAAGAATTCCCCAGCAGAAAATCTCAGATGATAGAAGCAGTCGTAAAATTTGGAAGGACACCAACTAGAAAATGTCAACAAATAGATGGCAATAAAGCAAGAGGAATATTATGTGTAGAAGGATGGTTCAATGGCCAACAGAATGATGAGGGGGCCAGGAACAGGCAATCAGCTAATTTGTTCAGAGAAGCTCCAGACAAGAGATTATGAATCAGCAATAGGACTCCAAACCCTAAAAAAGAGACTAGCAATGCCAAGGGAGGATCTCAGCCTAGCAAACTAAAGATAATAGAACAGACACAGAGACAGGAAAGAAGACGTTTCCAATGTTTGGGATAAATGGCCGGAACCAGAATTAGAGGTAGACACTCAAGATTAAATCCCAAACTTAATTATCAGTATAGGATGTAAGAGATTAGAATTAAGGGTGTTTTCATACTGAGTCCTAAAATAATTAGTTTTTTTTTTCCTTTTCCTACAAACGTTAAGATTTGTATTTAATTGGAATAAAGTAAATGATATGGTAAGAAAGCTTGGACAGAACATAAGAGAGGGCTGCCCATACTCTTCTTATTGGATTGTTCTTTCCATTTTTAAAGGCTAATAAACTTGAGCAACACTGATTGCTGCATTTTATTTTAATCAGTGCTTCCCAACTATGAATATGGTGAGTGTTTTTTTTGATATGAAGGAAAAAATTGATGGGACTCTCACATGAGACAGAGTTGTTCATTTATTATCAACTAAGAAAAATGCCTAAATAGCCAATGTTGTTATGAATATATTAATACTACAAATCTATTTCCTAATTTTTAATACTAACATTACATATTTACAATAAAATAATAGGACAAGTATGCTTGAGGCATTAACTGTGAGTTCTTCCATAATATTTGGATCATGGGTTGGGAATGGGCTGTCTTCAATGACATAAAAATTTAACATAAGAAGCAAAATACACAAAAATACAAATATATTTTCAAATAGGCACCCTACTAATTAGCCTTTACCAGTTATTCATTCAGTGTTTATTATAACTTTGGGTTTCCTCCTAATACTTAACTCACACTTTGAGATCTCATTCAGTCCCAGGGCTTCAAATAATATTGATAGGTAACAACTTGCAAATTTATATCTTCATCCCTATCTTTTTTTTATCTTCACATTGTATATACAACTTGTTATTCAATCTGAGACTTCACACTTAAAGACAAGCTTTTTTTACTCTGAATCTAGCTCCACCTGCAGCATTTCTCATACTACTTGACAGCAATTCTGTGCTAATTATTTATATGCTATCTCTTAGCTCAAAGCCAATCCTTCTATATTCTGCTCTTTGATATATATTTCAGATTCTTTTTCCAGTTTACATTAGGGTCTGCCTAAACCTGCAGACTCACACCCTTTCCTCAGAGGTCTGAGCACTAACCATGGGTTATCTCCTCTTTTGAAATTTGAGCAACAGTCCTACAAACCCCTTCCTGCAGACTCTTAGATTCTGGAAATACCACATTTTCCTTTTCTTTTTCCAGCTCTAAGGATGGTGACCTGTCTATAAAGTTATTGCTTCTGTGTTAATTTTTGCTCTTTATGCATTACAATACCTGTATAACAATTTTCCAAATTAAATTCCATTCATTTTCAGTAACTAATGCAGATTATATTTACCTGACTAGAACTTGATTAATGTAGCCCTTTGAATCAAGAGTAGCCCAAGAAACAGACCCTCAAAGATGGGATTTTGAAGAGTGGTATGATTATTTTTTAGCCTTGACAGAGCTGAGTTCCTGGTTAGTAGAAAATGGCATACACAGCTATTTATTTCTTAATATTGGGCTAAAACACAAATTGAAGGCAAAATTTGCAAAGGTGGGGGCAAGGGGATGCTGCACTTGATCACAAACATACTTAAGACTACAAGGATGATGGAGGGGGGTGGCTATTGATGACTGTAATGGCATCAGAAAGAAACAAAATTACAGCTCAAGTTATGGTCAGAGAACAAAAGACATTCTACGGAGATCCTGTAGCACAGGGAAGATATGGCTAAAAATTATAAACAAAATTTAATTATGCAAATTAAGTAATTATAATGAAAGGTGAGCATATAGACTCACAAAGTTTCAAATGTAAAAAATAGGGCACTAATTGAGAGGAAATTGGATCCTGAAATTTGAAATAGGCACATTTGAGCGATTCGCAATAAAGCTGTGAATCTTAAGACCCCATCTTCCTGAGTCATTTTGCCAATGGGAACATTTCCATTCCCCTTCCCTTGAAGTCTCTGTAAAAAACTTCACCTGAGGCAATTATCTTGCAATGAGGCATTTATTCTCCTCAATACCCACCACCATCACCTCTCGGGGAGGCCAGAGCAATTCAATAGAACTCTCTGTAGTGGTGGAAATGTCCAACATGGTAACCATTAGCAACATGTGGCTACAGAGCACTTGAAATAAGGCTAGTCTGAATTGAGTTGTGCTGAAAGTGTTATATACACTCTAGATTTAAAAGGTTAAGAATACAAAAATGTTCTTGTTCTTTTTAATAATGACCACTCTAACTGGGCTGAGATGATATCTCATTGTGGTTTTGGTTTTCATTTTGATGATGACTGGTGATGGTGAGCATTTTTTCATATACCAGTAGGCCATTTGTATGTCTTCCTTTGAAGAGCTGTCAAGGATGCAGGGAAACGGGAACTCTTCTACACTGTTGGTGGGACTGTAAATTAGTAGAGCCACTGTGGGAAATAGTATGGAGGTTCCTCAGACAATTGCAGATAGAAGTACCATACTATCCAGCAATCCCATTACTGGGCGTATATCTAAAGGAATAGAAATCTTCGTGTCGAAGGGATACCCGCACTCCCATGTTCATTGCAGCTCTATTTACAATAGCCAAAATATGAAACCAACCTAAATGTCCATCGATGGACAACTGAATAAAGAAAATGTGGTATATGTACACAATGGAATACTAGTCAGCCATAAAAAAAAATGAAATTCTGCCATTTGAAGCAACATGGATGAGTCTGGAGAAAATTATGCAGAAGGAATAAGCCAGAAAAGGAAAGAGAAGTACAACATGTTCTCACTTATAATTGGGTGGAGAGAGAGAGAGACAGAGAGAGAGAGAGAGAGAGAGAAAAGACCTAAATAATTCCTGAACTTACAGAATACTAGAGATGGGGGTGAGCTTGGGAAGGAGGTGTTGGGGAGGGATAGGTTGGGTAAAGGGCATAAAGAAAAAATCACAATTTGTAACAATAATATGCTTATAATAAATAGTATTTAAAAAGAATACAAAAAATGGTGCTAAGTTACTGCATTATTTTACACCATTTACCTGTTAAAATTATAATATTTGGGGTAAAAAATATAGAATTAAAATATTTCATCCTTTTTAAAATGTGGCTGCTAGAAAATTTAAAATTAAATATGTGATTCACATTGTGTTTCTATTGGACAATGATGATCTAGACCAATAGCCATCAAACTTTTGCTCACACAAACCAAAGAATTTTGAAAACTGTACTTTCCGCTATAATTTTTAAATGTCATCTATTCTTTTCAATTCTAAGTGTGAATAGCTGCAAGGAATGCAATTCTGTCATATTCTAATTTCAAAAATACCTTAAATACAGTTTCCTCAAATTCTTGCACATTAGTTCACTCAATTTAGGGAAAATATCTACTATATCTTATGGATGGAAAAACTGTAAAATCAACTGGACAGATCCAAATTTTTTTTCTGTTGAAAGAAATCAGACTTTGTATTCTATTTTAAATTAGCCTGTATTATTCTTCTATGTATTATGAATTCTATATTAAGGTGGAAAAAGATATTGATAGATGAAAAAGAGGTAGATGGATGGATGATAGACAGGTAGATGACTGAGACAGATACATAGATAGGTAGATAGAGACATGGTATTTCTATGTTTTTTTTTTTTTTTTGCACGGATCAAATAAGGTATTGCTCATTTCAAATATTTCTTAGTGAAGCTCTCTTTTTGCTTGTTCTCAAGAAATCTCCCTCAGGAGCTATGAATCTGACATTTCCTACTCTTATTCCTCAGAGTTTTATTTACACTCAAACAATATACATATTAATATTCCAATTGGGAAAATAATATATGCATTTCTTTTGAAACTGGGAAGAGTAATTTTAAAAGGGAAAATGATAAAGATAAAACAGACACAGGTGGGTCTGCAGGTCTTTATTTCACAAATGGAGCTAATGTTAAATGCATACCTTAATGTAAGAACAATTAATTCAATGACCAGGTAAGTTTAAATTGCCAGTTCTAATATTTTATCTTGCTATTACAAAGAAACCTTCAATTATATTAATCATTCAAATGCTATAATTAAAGGAAACATTCCCTTATAGAAGCTTGTGGAAGAGGCTTGAAGTAACATCAAAAATGTATATTATCTTAAGGTTTTAATGCTCAGCCGTTATATTTTATTTGTAGGGAACTTAATTGCAATGTTTGTAAACTGATCAGTAAATGACTATGATATGATAGGTAGATGATAGACAGGTAGATGATTCTTAGAAAGCCACAGGGACCTATAAATTATTCAATCATATAAACAAATATGAAAGAAAATATGTAATAATTTTTTGCATTAATACATAACTTAAGTCAAACAAATAACTGAAGAGAAGCATGTTTCTTGATGAGATAGCAACATTTGGCAGCGATATTAGGTATCATTTGAAGTGATCCTAATTTGTGTCAGGAATTTTGCATTTTCATTATATAATCAGTACAATGACCTTCTGATTTTTATTATTTTTTTAATTATAATCTCTACTACATGAGAAAGCAAAAAGCTGTGGTTCACAAGACTCACTGATCATGCCTAATATTGTGTAGCTAGCAAGAGCAACAGCCCAGATTTGAAACCAGTTCCATTGGTTTTGTACAATTTCAAAACTCAGGTTTTTCCCTATGTCCCATGTATTTGGGACATTGAAGACACCATGATTGCTTTTAAAGTTATCAAATGTAAAGAAAAGCATGAGCAGTAATTATTGAAGAAAATTAATGGACATTGAGGGATTAAGCACCTTGGTTAATTGGGTTTTAAATTAACTAGTAGAACTGTGTGCTTATGGAATATGCTGGAAAGTAGCTTCTGAAAAGGGTTCCAAGGTAGTAATCTATGAAAGCAAAGTCTTTCACAGTATTTTTTTAAACTATGTGCTATAACTTGTTAGTGCATCATGAAATTGATTTAGTGGGGCATGGACAATATTTAGAAATTAAATTACAATAGATTAGAATAGAAAACACAGAAGTGCATTCATGTAGTTAGAAAGATTGTTCTATATGGGTAGAATACTGTGTGTGTGTGTGTGTGTGTGTGTGTGTGTGTGTGTGTGTGTGTGTGTGTGTGTGTGTGTGTGTTTGAACTGGACTGAAATGTAAAATGTAATTCTTAAGGTAGGTCATAGTTAAAAATTATTAAAAACCAATTCTTACAGGACATAGTAAAATAGAGATAAACCAACAGATCAACAATTAATGTCTACATTCAGTTATTTGATAAAAATAGCAAAGAAGTGAAAGTAATCATGTCCTCTTTAGAAAATAAATTTAATTTAATTTTGGGGGGAGAAAAAGAAGAGATAAAAGTTCAGCAGGTTAGGTAAGATAAACAAGTAGAAATGTGAGGACTTCTGTGAAACTTCAGGTAATGAGAATGATGCAACCGTAGCAAAGTAGATACAGTATAGAACATGAGATAATACTACATTTTTATGACAACTATAGATAATTGCCATGACACAAAAATATTTCCATCTTTATGCAAGATTAATACAATGTATTTGTTCCATACTTGATAATGGATTTAATTCATGCTTTTCTTAGTAAAATATATTTATATCTTACTGTGAGGTATTTTTTCACACATACACATACAAAGTACACAGCTCTGACCTTTGCTAGCTATATGATCTTAGGCAAGCTATTTAGGGTTTCTCTTACATACACACAATAAAAGTATCTTTTCCTCACAGGAATCTTATGAGGATCAAATAAGTCATAAAAAGTTCTGGGAAAAAAGTGCTAAGAATAGTATCCAGCATATTGCTAAGTAGTCAACAAATGTTATTTTATTTTCCAAGAACTTTATGTTTTTTTTTTATTTCTAAACAACCTATGATTTGCAAAGAAAAGGTATTCAATAAATATTTGCTGCATTGAATTGAACTTATGACACAGGTAGGGAGGATAAAATTATTTCCTTTATGTAGGTAAGGGGTTTGATTTAGTGATTTTTCCCATAGTTTGGGGCAGAGTAGGTTTCTATCTAGTTCTTCTTATTCATTAATTAGGGCTCTCCTATGAAGCAAATGTAATTAACCACTGAGTTGATTTTTAAGCTAACACTGTTGCTTTTAGGGTTAGATTTCAAGAACCTGGTAGAGATCACAGACATTCCTGGGAGGGAGCATATATTTTATCTAATAACAATGAATTAATGTATTTCAACTACTTAGTAACCCTGCTAACCATTCTGTATTCATTGTCTTACTTCTTTCTCCAAATGACACTGTGAAATGCATGCTCTTATTATTAACATTTCATAAATGAAGAAACTGAACTTCAAAGAGGTTAAATACAGTTATCAGTAGATTATAAGTCAGTATTTGAACCACATCCTGACCCAATTTTATGGGCTCTACCATCAAGCTTTCTTTAATCTAACCCAGAGAAGATATCACATGATCTGAGGATAAATTCCGATTTTCTCTATTTAGGTCCTCTCTTTTGGTATAAAAGTGCAGTTTATAAGGAGAAGCAGGAAGCTAGAGGGGGAAAGGAAAACTAGCTCATTTGTCAGCTGCTCTTGCATTCATTCAGTGTTATACTTTTGTTTGAAGTATAGTGGCACATACATATTTAACTGTATTTATTCATCTTAGAATCTCATAGAATGACAATCCAACCTTTTAAGATATGCATAATATGAATCCTCTATTAGTGCAAAGCACATTAAACTTCCTATTTTTAACAAATAACAATATGCAGCACATATATACATTGCAATTATATACCTATAGCAACAGCGAAACATTGAAATGAAAGTCTGCTATATATAAAAACATGACATACCTGAATGTTGTGTAAAGCAGAAAAGATATAAAGTGAAAAGCCATTTTTCATGGCTTCTTTTTTTTTAAAAAAAAAAAAAGAAGAAATATCAGGATTTGTAAGAATGAATATGCTAACAATAAATTTTAAAATTTAATAAAATACTTTAAAAAATAAATTAAAAAAATATATACTTACAACCTTCAAAAATGTATCTCAGAAATCATTTATAATTTTAATGTGTTATCATTTATATGTTAGTAACTGGGAGTAGAGCTGTATTATACTTATTTGATTCTTTCTAAATTTCTGAGATAATTTTTTTTCAGATGGATAAGTAGAAACTATTGCTGCGATCATACTTTAGTTATATATTTTCTATACAGAACTTTCATCCTGATCTCTTTGCCTTTGTCTTTATGATTATGCTTATTTTAAACCACAGATGGTCTTCCCTTACCTTATTTGTATTCACTGCTGTGATGACCCAGACACATTGTGCATTGCTGTCATACTGGAATGGAAAGTTGGGAGACGTAAAAGTACCGCTTGGTCCTTGAAGATTAGAGCCACATGTCTTCACTAAAAGAGAAATTGCATTTTAAAAGATGGGGACATAAGACATGTAAAATCATGGAAATAAAATACATTGCAAGTAGACATTAAATTCAAAATCACACAATTATAAGCTCATTGAAATATATATTACAGCATTCTAATGTCACTTATCAAAACGAGAGTGTTTTATACTTTGAGATTCACCCCTCAATATTTTTAACATTCATCAAAAACTAATTATGAATAATAAAATTGTGGGGCAGGATAAATTGTCCTCTGACTGTAAATAGGCTAGTTTAATCAGAGAGAGGTATATTTACCCAATATTGTCCTAACAGAAAATCTACAAAGAAAAAGAAGCAAAGCCTTGGGTTAATTAAGCAATCTAAAAAGTATTTTTATTTCTATTTATTAAGTACCCTAGTACTCATAATAGCACAGTTGAGAGACATCCGTATTAAAGCTACTCATTTCTGTTCTTATAACTGTGAAGTAGACCATCAAGACTATAAAAGAGCTACATTAAAATAATTTTAATGAGTTCCCACAAAAGTTTTAAGTTGTAATATTTCCTCAGTTTTCTAACTCTTCTTTCTTCTACTTAATACAAAAGCTAATGACCACACTGCATCTGTTTAGTAACTTCCTTCTTGACCACTACCAAGCTCCTAGGTGTCATTACTTTTGATTTGCATCTCTTTGCCCCATTCCATGAAAACCCTGCTCTGTTATCCTTGTCTTATACATCAGTAATAATCCACTGTATTTTTAAATGATGTACAGCTAAATATATATTTTCACATGCACTTAAGTCTTTATGTAGTTATTATCATCACCACTTTGAATATCAGTTTATGGTGGTCCCAAAAGTTTGTGTGACTTGGCCAAGGTCATTCTGCTAGTAATTTGAGTTCAGGGTTCTACTGACTCCAAGTCTTATCCCAAAAAGCATGTCTCCCCTTATTTTAGCATAAGTCCATCCCAGATAGCTTTCCTTCAACTTGAAAGTTGTATCATATGGTGATTTCATAGTTACTTTTAATTTTCTTTTATGTGTGCATGATTTCTATATTTTAATTAATAAAATCATGTTATTTTGTAATGAGGAGAAAATAACAAATGGTATTTTTCTTCCTTTAATATCAGTTACCATTTAATTTGTTTTCCCATTTACTATCTAACTTCTTGGAAGTCTTCTATGCTCACTACTCCGTTTTCTTTTTCTCCATTCACTTTTTAAAGTATTTCAGTTTGATTCCTGCTATCATTGTAGTGTTAAAATTTCTTTCTCAATGCCAGCAATGACCTCCTAATCACTAAATCTAATAGTATCTCTTCATTTTTATACATACTTGCCATCTCAGCAGTAATGGGAAGTATTGACAAGCTTTGTTTGAAATTCTGTTTTTCTTCACAAAGTATCAAACTCTCTTGAGTGTTTGCCTACATGTTGTAAATAGTTCTGTTCCACCATATTGTTTGTTCTAGTTCTTTTTTTCCCATATGACTCTAAAGTAGCATAATTCTAAATTGATTTCATAGTATCTTTTCTATTGATTCAGTGGTCTCTTTGAATAGTTAAATAATTCACAGCCATGACTTGGATGGTCATTTCTGTGTCAATAGCTCTCAAATCTACATCACTTACTTTGACATCTCTCTTGATCTCTAGATTAATTTCAAGGTCAGTACATGTACCAGGGTGCTTCAAAAAATTCACAGAAAAATGGGATTAAAAGATAATATAAATCTTTCCATGAACTTTCTGAAGACCACTTCATTGATTCATTCCATATATTTTAACAGTCCAAATAGTAGCTGACAGAAGTATTGTAAATTTCTGACAGACTTCCACTATGAGAATAGTACGTGATGATTAGGGAATTTCCTTAATCCCAGGGTAGGAAATAAGAAGACATGTAGAACAGACCTGTTATTTGAGCAGAGTTGCAGTAGTTCACCCAAAGCAACCAACATAGGATGTCATTGAATAGAAAAATTACTTACTGTTGTATGCCACTGAAATCTTGTGGTTGTTTGTTTTCACATACTAGTGAAAGTTTGTTTCTATTTCTTTTTAGTTATAAAACATAATACATTAATAAAAATCTTGGTACCTATATCTTTATACTTGTGCTATCATTACACTAGTGTTATAATTGTTGGATGACTTTTAGAAGAAAGATTACTTAGTCACAGTATGTGAGTATTTTAAAATTTGATAAATATGTCTAAATTACTTTCCAAAAGTTTGCTCAGCATACTTTCAAAAACAGTATAAGAAAGAGAACAGTTTCCCACACTCTCACCAAAATAATAGTATCAACCACTTATGCTTTTGTCATTCTGTTAACTATGTCAATATGTTTTAATTTCAAATTCTCTGCTACATTATTTGTATGATTTAATGGAAGTTTTTAAAATTGTTCTAATTCTTTTGCTCTGATTTTTATTAGTATAATTTTCTTGGTTTTATTTGTTCTTTTCTTACTGATTTATAGGAGCTTTCTGTATATTATCAATAATAACTATTTTTATGTATGCTGCAAATATTTTCATATAGTCTTTTGTTTTTAATTTTTTAACTTTTTAAAACTTCCCTTTAAATTATTTTTTTCTACAAACTCTTTATTTAGTGTGTGTAATCCTGTCATTATTTTCTTTTAGGTCCTGTGTATTACATCTTCCTTAGGAAAAGTTTCTTCAAACCTAATGTTGAAATATTATCTTTATTTAATTCTCATACTCTCATGCTTTTATTTTGCCATATTTAAACTTTTTATTTACCTGGAAATTATTTTTGTGTGATTTAGGTAGGGGAACATTTGTAGTAAACTCTATCTTATTCACCACTGATTAAAATGTCCCTTATATCTATAAATACATATATGTATAGATATATGCATAAACGTCTGTGTATATGTACAAATATGTAAGTGATACCCATACATGAATTTGAACCTTTATTTTCTATGTTAATTCACTGATCTATGATTGTTCCTCTGCCAGTACCAAACAATTTAATAATTTTTAACACATGGAACAAATCTCCCATTGTTGTTCAGTTTCATAATTTTCCTGATTATTCTTGAATACTAATTTTTCATGAACTTTAGATGTGTTAGTTTGTAAAGATAAAAATAATGGCATTTTTATTGAACTATACTGAGTTCATGCATTATTTAGATAACAAATTTTCTTCCTCAATGTAACCTTTAATAATTCAAAGGAGAAAGTAAAAGTGATTATAGTAGATGTACTACAGTAAAGTAGTACATTTGATAAATTAAGCCAAAATTCCTGATTTAAATGCTAATGACAATAGTAATAGTAGAAAAAGGAGAAAACTGTCAAAATATAACAACAAAGGCATGAAATCAAAACAAGTATTAGCTTATACAATAAAATATAAAAAATTTCCCATTAAAGGTTAGAACAAAACATGGATGTCCACAATTAGTGACACCATTCAACATTGTCTTAGAGATTTTAGGCAAGGCAATAAATTTAAAAATTTTTTAAAAAGCTTACAGAATCTGAAAAAGCAACAAAAGTATCATCATTCACATGGAATATGACTTCTGCCTATTTAAATTCAGGATATTTAATAACTTATCTCTCTACAATATACTGTTCTATGTAAGTGTCCCATAAGTTAGCTTTGAATAAGATATACATATGAAAATGTATAGTTTTCTCTTATAACAACAATAATTAGCCACTGGAATGGGAAGACCCAATTCATATAAGCAGTGTGTGTGTGTGTGTGTGTGTGTGTGTGTGTGTGTGTGTGTGTGTGTGTGTGTGTGTGTGTGTGTGTGTGTGTATAAAACCTTGAAAAATATATTTAGGAAAAATGTACAAGATCTCTATGAAGAGAACCATTAAAAAAAAAACTGAAGGATATTAAATAAAACTTGTAAAAATAGAAAGATAGTCCACCTTCTGGTTAGCTTATTATCACAAAGTTATTAACACCCTGATTTAAGCAGTTTATAGTGAATTAATAGATTAGCTAATTTTTACAAATTGTGTATATCTATGATTATCTTAACTCTGAGTGCCTTAGACAGAGTTGGTATTTTACAATATTCTGCTTGTTTTATTCACATGTCACCTATGTTTTTAAAGAGGAAGATAAAAATGGGCACCTTACCCATTTTACGGTTTTGTTTGTGGAATAAAATGAACCAATATATGCAGAGATATCATGATAGACTGTTAAAAGTATTACGCACTTTCAGGAAAATTTGATATAAGTGTAGAAGCCATAGCCAAAAAAATTATTCCTAGCCTCTCTATCAATATATTCCTATTTTTTCCTCAGGTGAAACATATACAGTAAACTATGCTTTAGTTAAATACAATGAAATATATTTTGCCTCAACTGTAACCTTCAAGCACTTAGATTTATGCTACATGTAATATTTCAACTACACAAGTAAGCCAAGCTGACATTTTATTCTTTTGGCTGAGTAAGGATACGATTCACAGCTTAAGGATTCTTTTTGCACTGAATATACAATTTTTATAGTTGTCTCTGGTTCCATTGTTCTCTGAACTACCCTCTTTCACTCTCTCTTTCCAGAAATTCATACATTTTTTATAATATTGAAGAATTTTTGTGATCATGTTCCAGTAGATTCTCAGGATTTGAAAATTCTATGAAGCTCTTTCCACCCACTTACTTGTCATACCTTAAGCACACTGAGAATGTTTCCGCTTGAAGACCTTAGAACTTGCTATTTTTCTCACCTTGTATGGGATTCTGTTCAAAAAGTATTTCATAAGTGGGATATTTTGACTAATATATCTAAACTTCAGTTTCTTAAATATCACCTTCACACAAAGATATACATATATGCACACAACTTTATACATGTATGTATGTATATACACATATATTCACACACATACATACACACATATATGGTTGTGTATTGTCAGTTTCCTTTATTAGAATGTCAGCATCATGAAAGCAAGATCTTGGTTTTATTCAGCATGGTAACTCCAGTGATTGGAATAGTGTCTGCCACATGGAAGACACTCCATGAATGAGTGAGCAAATGATTAAAATGCTGAGAGTTACAACAGAGATATGTTTTTGTCTCTAGTTTATATCCTTCAGTGTTTTTTTTCCTTTGTATTTAGTGACAAACCAGCTTCCACCCTTTGTTGAACATTATCCAATGCTGGGTGAAAAAGTAAGTCCTATTTCTCATTGTTTATGGCTATGTATTAGGGTTGTTGGAAGATTGCTGTCAAGGAACTTTTCTTGGTTATGAAGAGATAGTCTATGTTTTTAAAAGAGTTGGGATAAAGTCAAACAGTGTTAGTTCTTGTATCTCCAAATACCCCTGTATCTTCGATTTGGTGTTTGCACTTGAGAATATCCAAACCATCTGGACCTGTTTCTTTACTTGTATATCACTATAGTCTCTGATACCCCTAAAATGATTACATGAGTATATCATGCAGTTGTCTATGTGCTCTGAATGGATTCTCCAAAGAGAGACAATGAAGTTGCTAGAGCCGAGAAGTTATATCATTGTCGAATGAGGCCCTTACTATCTCAGAGAAATGGCATTATTATTATTATTAAAGCTGGTTACTGACATATGCAACATGGAAAGTAATAGATTCATTACAACAATCAATTTGAATTCAAATATATTTGTGACACTTCCTTTTTATTTTATTTTATTTTATTTTTGTTCATTTGTGACTTAGGAAGCATTGTAGTCTTGTCCCTAGTAGAAGTAATTCCATTCCTATTTTTCAATATCTATAGTGACTTTTTCTTTGCTCACTAGCCAAGAATGAGGAAAAAGATTCATAGTCTCAGAAGTAACTTGGCATTGACAGTGGAATAACCTATGCTTCTTCTGATGCACAAGATATGGTAGATAAAGCAGGCAATATTAATATTATTTCAATGGTTTCTATTGTTTCTAGAAACTCTAACTTTTATTTTGGAAAATTAGATATTGTAATAGGTATAACTACGTAACAATGTATAAGTATGTATAGCTAAAATCCTGTGTAGTGTACCAAGTCAGAATAGCCCACACCATGAAAGATGTAGCAACAAAAGACTTAAAGACTTATTTAAGGGTTTCAGATGGGCCCTATGAAGCAAAACAATAAATACTCTTAGTGGTAAATATGAAATGACTGGAAATGGATAAGTGTTGGTATCTAAAGATGGAAAACATTAAGCAGTCAGTGGTATTTAGACATGGAGAGAAATGGTGTGGCTGCATTCTAGTCAGGAGAGGAAACTACCCCCGATCTCACAGAGGAAGTCCTGGGCGAGTGCTATCCACAAGCTTCCTGTTTCTTTCTAATCCTTCTTTGCCCAGCTACCACTAGTGGTGTCTGAACTTAATCCTTACCATCCAACTTTGTAACAAGAGAGACAGCCTGAGTTTCTATTGTGGAATCCAACCCACCCTCAAAATAGCCAAAGCAATGTTAAGAAAGAACAAAGCTGGAGGCATCACCTCCTATTTCAAACTAGATTGCAAAGCTGTAGTAATTTAAACAATATAGTACCGTCTTTTTCTGTGGTATGTTTGTATGCATATTCGTATATATGTTTTGTAGGTATGTTTATATATTTGTATGTTTTGTGTGTATGTTTGTTTTGTTTTGTTTTGTAGGTATGTATATTTTGTATGTTTTTTATGTATAAGCATGTTTGTATATATGGCTTTTTGTGTGACATGGTTTTCATAAATAAACACATAGACCAATGGAACAAAATAGAGAGCCGAGAAATAAATCCATGCATATGTGGTCAACTAATCTTTGACAAGGGTGCCATAAATACACAATAGAAAAAGAATAGTCTCTTCAATAAATGGTGCTGGAAAAACTAGATGTCCACATGTAAAAGAATAAAACTGGACTCTTGTCTTATACCACATACAAAAATTAACTTGAGATGGACTAAAGACTTAAATGTGAGATCTGAAGCCATAAAACTTCCAGAAGGATACATTTAAAAAAAAAAAAAAAAAACTGACATTGGTCTTTGCAATGTGAAGGAGTTTGGGATGTAACACTAAAAGCATAGGCAAAAAAAGTAAAAATAAACAGGTGGGTCTAGTGTGATATTTGGCAGGTACAGAGATGTGGCTTTTGATGGATTGATTTTAGTTATTTACTTTCTTACAAATAAATAATTAAAGGCAAAAGACTGTCTCTTGGAACTAAGCCCCAGGACAGAAAAAAGAGTGGCGACAGGTTGTTTAGCTATTGAATTTTAATTTAAGAAATGTAAATATATTTTGTATTCCAAGTGATGGAGTTTGGATGTGTTGTCCCCTCCAAAACTCATGTGGAAATTTGATCCGCAATGTAGCAGTGTTGGAAACTGATTGAGTCATGGGGGCGGATCCCTCATGAATGGATTAATGGTCTCCCTAGGTGGGGGGAATAATGAGTGAGTTCTCGTTATGTTAGTTCCTGCAAGAGCTATTTGTTTTAAACCCCGGCACCCCCTCTCTCTCTCTCTTGCTTGCTCTCGCCAAGTGATCTGCTTGTACCCGCTGGCTGCCTGCCACTTTCCGCCATGAGTAGAAGCAGCCTGAGGCCCACGCCAGATGCAGCTGTCCCAGAAAGGTAAGCCAAATAAACCTCTGTTCTTTATAAATTACCCAATCTCAGGTATTTCAATTATAGCAACACTAATACACCAAGCTAGTGAAGTAAGCACATTATCTACTATAGATGAGAAATATTCAATGTTGATTGAAAGGATTAGACTTATAATAATTACGTAATCTTCAATAAAAGTCTAGCACTTTAAAGTGTCTATATCTATGTTATAAGCTGATATTAAGCAGTTATATCACAGCAATATATAATTAATGCCCCAAAGAAAAACTAATATTTTCATTATATATTGATCAAATATTTTCTGAGTCTAGAAATAAATATAATCTCATGGGTAAGAACTTTTATTTAGTGAAATATTAAAACAAAATTTTCATTGAAAAAAATGAACATTCATATTTCACAACTACTGTAATTTTTCAGATAAATTATTAAAATAGCAGGTAAGGTTGGATTTACAAGAGGCTGCAGGAGTAAAAGACAGATCAAAAAAGGCCATTCTTGGGAAGTGACGTAAAAAGTAAATTGTTATATGTATATGTTTTATTTTTCTCTAGTACCTTGGGAGTCTTTCTCCTGTGATTCTTGTGGAAAACTTATAAAGAAGCAACTCATTCTAACCAAATCAGGTAAACTGTACACAATACAAGGTGTCAATTTTAATGTTAACGTTTCATGGGACATTATCTTTTAAAATTAATATGTGATCATTATCATTAAAATGGTTAAATTGAAATACTTCAGGAACATTCTAAGAAAATGTATCCCCATGTTGGAAGATGTATATGCTTTGAATATAAAAAAATACATTGATGAAAAATTGACATTGAGAATATAAAATGGCTCAGGATATGAACTAATTTTTCAGATAGAAATTTTAGGAAATACAAAGGCTATATTCTATCAAACAGAAAATAAATACTTCCAAAGTTATGAAAAAATATTTAACAAATCAAAGTACAATACTTTTTTTTTTTCTTTTTTTTTGTCTTTTTGTGACCGGCGTATCACGCTCAGCCAGTGAGCGCACCGGCCATCCTTATATAGGATCCCAACCCGGGGCAGGAGCACTGCTGCGCCCCCAGCGCCGCACTCTCCCGAGTGCGCCACGGGGTCAGCCCAAAGTACAATACTTTTAATGAAGGAATTAGTAACCCAAAAAGAAAGAAATATCTAGCAAAAGAAAAGGGTTTGGGGCTTAATATTCAACCAAGCTCATAAAAGATTTGTTATAAAAAAATGGAAGAAACATGGTAGAAATATATTATTTTAAAAAAAAAAACAAGAAAATAGGTAAAGTGAGAAGACCACTACCAGAAAGAGAGCACCATTTTTTTTAATGGATACAAGTAAGAATTTTGGAGGGAAAAAAAAAAAGAAAAAGAAAAAGAAAAAAACATGAATAAAAGAAAAGGAAAGAGCAAACAACCTCATAAAAGAAGTTTTCACACAGAAAATAGAACTTCATTAAATAAGATACAGATTTTTGGTGAGCGTCAAGATTTTAGTCTTTCTGCATAATATTTGGTGTATACTTTGAAGGACTATGTTCAAACACACTGTTTTTCTCCTCCACTTCCTTTCTGGGAAGGAAACTCTTAATAGTGCACAGGAAGGAAACTCATACACAGTTACTTTTTCTGGTGAAAATGAAATCCTACATTGTATTTATTCCATAACAATCTGGATGCAAAGTGGGGATTTAAATAATGTCTAGTAATATGGATACAACATTCTTCATGTGTCAGAATTTTTTGTTCTTATTTTCCTTTAATTTTAAAATATACTATATTATACAATCTCTCTGAAAAAAATGCTGACTTACCTAAATATCAGAGGTCCATTATAGAAACTGTTCTCTGAATCAATTAGAATTCTCAGACATACACACACACACACACATACATCTGAGGGAGAAGGAACCTATTTAAATCAGTGTCTGAAACTATCTATTAGTAGTTCAGTTAGATCACATTTAATTGGACATCCCAATGTCTATGTTTTCATGAGAAACTGATAAACTGTAAGAAGTGGAGTAATAATTAGGACTAATCTTCAAATACATCGGAGTGTCTTCTGCATAAAAATGGGAGCCTAATCCATGTCTTCACTGAAAGGAAGCATATAAATGTGGAATAATAATGAAATGAACCCAAAGCGGGAAACTGGAAATCAGAAAAGATAACTATGAAAGTAACAGAATTAAAATCAGCAAGAAGCAGACTGCAGAGGATCAGATAAAGTTGATTAAAACTCAGAAAATGAAATTCTCATTAAAGATGAGAAATATAATGTACAGATTTTTCAAGGCAAAAATAAAATAAATAAATAAAAATAGCAAGCAAGTTCCCCCTCCCCCGGTTCTTGGTTGTGAGTAATTTAACTTAGTCATGAATGTCATGTTTATATACACTGCTGCCTCTCCTTGCTTGCTTCTTTGAATCATCCCCTTAGTATTAGGCTGAGAACACATATGACATTAAATCACTAAAAAGTGATTTGTATCAATTACTGATTCATTATTCTTTTGGTAAAAGAAAATCCAACCTACTTTATTTTTGCCAGTGAGAAAATGAAACAAATTAGATGGTGAGATAGGATGAGATGAATTACTATATACAACATATTTAGAAAGTGTAGTGTTCTTGGGGCTCTCCAGGAGGAAAGGAGTGTGGAAAAGAGATGGAAAGTAAGAAGAGAAAGGAGTAAGAAGATGATATTTAGTGAAGATGTCAGGCAAGAACCTCAAACAGCTGGCTGGAAAAAGGATTTAACAAATAGGAATGTGTAATATTGTTTCACGTTATTTGCTACCTTTAATGTGGACTGCCCTTATCCTTTCCCAAGTTATCCAGAAGATTAATCAAGCAAGTTATCACCTGCACATTTAAAATGCTTTTGTTTGTTTAAATGAAATTGGGGCAATGTCTACCTGAACTTATGCAAAATTGACATAATCCGAATAATCGAAAAGCAAGAATTTGGAATTAGAATTAACCATTACACATTAAGTCTCCATTCACTAGCTCAAGAAATTCACGGAAATTTTCTGGAAGACTTTGGACCACCCCAGAATTTAGGATTGGGGGTTAGATTAACTGATCTATACCTGCAAAGGCAGGAAACCTCGGTTGACAATTTGTAATTTCAAAATGTACTTCCCAAAATTACTTCCATACTTTTTCACATGTTCTTTCCTTCCTCTGGGATATTCCCTTTTAGTTCTTTACCTGCTACCTAAAATTTATTCTTTCAAGTCCTTACTTCTATTATTCCATTAATACTCTATTTTAATTATCTGATTTACCCACTGAACTCTTTTATATCAGCAACTATGTTTTTTACCTCCTAGTGACAAGAAGTAGGCTTAGTGCATAACACCAGAGTAAATGCTCAAAATAGCGTAACATTTTTAATTAATCACTAAATGAAGTGAAATAGACCAAAATATAAGAAATAAAAAAGGCCAAAGTTTACAATTTAAATGCTTCAATTAAAATGCAATAAAAAAGGCAATTCATCAAAGAAGCATCTCAGGGTAATATGGTTATTACTTGTACTTCTGGACAATCTTTCTTCCTAGAAAAAAAGTTGAATAATATTTGATGATGATCTGCTATAACTCCTTTATGGAGACATTCATTCAACACAAAATACTGACTAAGAATGTTTCAATGCAAAAATCAATAAGATAGGATCCCATCCTTAAGGAGTTTTCAGTCTTTAATGAATACAAACAGATCACTATAGTAATGGGTTGTAAGGATTAAGATAAAGGTAAGTAGGTGCTATTGAAACATAATAGAGTGGACATCACTACAGTTTTGGAGTTTATAATTCTGAAGGTGATATCAGAGTGAAATGTGAAAAGAGAGGGCACATGAACTTAGAGTAGGGATGGGTTTCTAGGCAGGGAAAAAAACTCTAAATAGCACATTGTATATAGGAAAATTTTCAGAACATCTAAGGTTGCTGGGGTTTGGCAAAATTCTTTAGATGGCACTAGAGAAGTAAATAAATGCCTATTCAAGGAGGGCCATATATGATATGCTAACATAGTTGTTGATCTTTGTTTTTTGTCAAAGATAAGGAAATACTTTGAAGGTATCAGAAGGGCACTTGACTTTACCATGTCTATCCGTAAGTTAATCAGTCCAGCTGTCAAATGCAGGATAGATTTAAGAGAGTAAAAACAGTAGGCCTGGAGACAGGAAAGAAAAAGTCATCTTATAATTTTTCCCATATACTTTAAAAATCTTTTAAAATGTGGCTTTATTTCATTTCTATTTATTTATTTATTCATTCATTCATTTAACTGTCAAGTAAAAATTGTATATATTTATTTTGTACAACATGTTTGGAAATATCTATTTAGTTTTAAATGCAGGTACACAACATATTTATTTATTTATTCAGTCATTCATTCAACAAATACTATATATTAAAGAACTATGATGCACTGGACCGTATGAGAATTTGTGATCACACACTTGTAAACCAGGACCTGACTTCCCACACCTCACATCACTGGGAGAGAGACAAGCATGAAATAGCCCATTACATGTTCATTATAAAATCATAAAAAGCAGTACAAAGGAAAAGTACAGGGTGCCCTGAGTATACACAAGAATACTTTAAAAAGTTTGTGGAAAAATGGAATTAAAAGATAATACAAACTTTTTCCATGAACTTTTTGAAGACCTCTCATATTTGTTAGACTTACTGTAGCATAAAGAGTTAGGTTAGGAAGCACTCTTCTTTAAAAAGCTTAAAGGCTCATTAATACAAGATAACTTAAGGTATGGTAAATGAAACGAAGCAGGTAAAAAAAATCTTGATTAAATAACATTTTTTAAAGAAATAAAATTGTATTTCTTTCAGGTGTATTCAACAATGAAACTAAGTGCTAACATTTTCTTACAATCCTTCCATGAATCATTAGGAATTATTGTGAACAGCTTGCAGCACTTCACATGGAAATGATGCTGCTAAGCAATTATTACCTTGTATCTCTATGCAGTTTGTTTTTAGGTAGGCTTCCTATCTTCTGCCCTCCGATCTTTATGTTTATACTAATAGGCTTTATACATATTTGGTGATGTGATGGCAGCATAATGGCAAACCATTTCTTAAAATAATGAGGTTTCATTAGAAACTTTTTCCCGTTTAACAGCAAGTAGAATATTCCCCTATTTGGCATCCAAGAGCTATAAATAGGGACAAGAGAAAAAGAATAAAAAAAGAAAAAAAAATAGAGAGAGAGACTAGGAGATTACCTCTAGGAATTGGGTCAGTGAATCCTAGGATATGAGAAACACTGCATATGGGAAAGTCTATTTCTCCATGCAAAAAAATAATATTTAAAACAATTATTATTGATTAATTAAAGAAACAAAATAAGATTTTGCAGAATTCTGACTTTCAAGATGATTTGTTGAGTTTATAGTACTCATTCCTATTTCTGGGAGACTGTCAGATAGGAAGACATTATCATATAAATCTAAGAAAAAGTTCTGAAAATTAAAAAAATGAATCGAAATAGAGAAAACAGTACAAAGCTACCACTCAGCACAATATAAAACAAATAAATTGGTCCCAAATTACGTAGACATTGGATGGAAAAAGAAAATGAATCCATCCATTATCTGCCATACTGAAACAAACTGGGTGAAACTTAGAAAATTTTGATCCCCATAGACAGATTAAAAAGATTTCGTAAATGGAATTCTAGGCAATAATTTCTTCATCCTGACTTGTTGACAGGAAAATTATATTAACTAAATCTCTCGAAATTTTAAATGAGTAACAATACAAAAAGTTCAAATTTACTTGAAATTTAAAAGTGAAATATATGTGTCAAAGTGAGATATTTCATGCTCAAAGGTGTACAGATGACTCACCACCTGGTAAATGGGATGGGAGCGGGGAATCAAAGGAAGAAGTTATATGGCCATCTGGCAAGCACACGGCCAGGATGGACACCCTTACTCAAAATGTTTAAACCTATCTGAACCTTGAGCCAAGTTTTGCCAGATCTTCCAATTTCCCATAAGAAGTTGGGAATTTGGAGGTTTATGTGAAATCTTCGATTTTTCAAATGTTGACAAATCATTTTAAATATATCAACCTATAAAAGCCAAGTAAATATGAGCTACATGTGGACTACAAATCGGTGGTTTTTAATGTCTGATCCACATATTCATTGTGATGTAAAATTAAAATAAGTAGATTATGATTTCAATGAAATAAGAATTAGAAAACATAATTGAAAACTGATATTTGAGTTATAGGATTACAATATATTGCTTTAGTGCTAATTTACAAGTGGATTTTTTAAAAATACCTTACAAATAAGCTTATTACAAATAATTAATAATTATTTGTAATTATTATCCACTTCAATATTGTTTTAAGAAATAAAATTTTTGGTTTGTTTGGAATAATTTTAAATTCACAGAAAAGTTATAAAGATTGAACAGAGAGTTCCCTATAATGGCTACTCATCACCTTGCTCCCTGGAATGTTAATATCTTACATAACCATGGTACATGTGTCTAAACTAATAAATTATCATTGGTATACCACTATTAACTGAATTTCAGACTTCATTCGAATTTCATCAATTTTATGAATTTTTTTAACTAATGTTATTTTCTGTTCCAGGTTCCAATCTAAGATACCATATTGCAATTATTTGTCTTGTCTCTTTAGTATCCTCCCTCCATGCCATTTTAAATTAATATTTTGCCAATTGTCTTTTTTTTTTTTTGTATGAGAGTTCAGTATTGAACATCAGTTCCCCTAAATATAATCAACCAAGGAACAAAGTTGATGATGAGTTTCTGAGCTGGCAAAGCCTGGGCAGGTTGATGTCATTAAGGCATGACACAGGAGTCCTTGTTTAAACCTGTCTCCATCACCATATAAGCATCTTTGTAGCCAGAATTCTTACACATTCCTTTTCAAGGCTATAGTTAGCAAGTTAAAAAAAAAAAAAAAATGCCTCAGAGCGTTTTAACCTGGACACAGAAATTCAACTTAGTGCCTCAGAAGTGGGTAGATAGAAACTGCACTGAGCTATTTAAGATGCCATGGAATCTCCTTGCCAGGAAATCTTTTAAAATAATATAGAAACCTTATTCTCTGAGCAAAATACAGGATATGAGAGCATTGCTCTCAGCTTTAGAAATAACCACTAGCCTGTTAGTTTCAACCTAGGTAGTGATAAAAAGTAGTGAACTTCCTACTTTTGCTTCTTCTGTGCCTCTCGGCAAACTAACATAAACTAGATATTGACACGTTTGTGTTTATGCATAACTTTCAATACCAGTTTAGGGCAGGGCCTTTCAGCTCCACACTTCTGACATTTTGAACTAGATAACTACCTGTTTTGTTATAAGGGCTGCCTTACACATTGCAGCAAGCTTAGCAGCATCCTAATCTTCTACCCACTACATGACAGTAGCATCTGAATTCTAACCCATGCTCCAATTTGTGACGATCAAAAATTGTCCCTAGACATTCCCAAATGTCCCCCAGTATCAAAATCTAGCCCCCTCCCATTCAGAATTACTGACTTGGTGGGCTTTTTATCTACCTAATCTCTTTGATTTTTACTCATCTGTTTTGCTTTCTTTTATTCCGTGCTTTACCAAGAAGTTTTGGTAAAAGAGAATTATGGGAAGAAGGCATAAACTTGAGCTTCCATTAGAGTTGGAAGCTATCATATTGAAGCCAGTTAATAGAAGATTGTTTTGACACTCAAGAAAGAAGTATAAACCTTAATTCAGACTAAATTAAATACCCTTCTTCCCAGGTCCTTTCCCGTCATTTATCTAACTCCTCATTTTTTAGGATTTCATTTAACATGTCTCTAGGAAGCTGTCCCTGACAGATACACTCTCAGTCCATTCTGAGTAGGGTGCTCCTGTGTGAATTCCCATTTCATTTGTCTTTATTAGCTATCTTATTAAATACAATTATATAACTTTCTACTACTGCCTTTTGTTCCTCAGCATACTGTGGGTTCCTTGAGAACAATTATAGCTTATTATTGATTGATCTTGATTTGTTCTGTAGGCAATCAATAAGTGTTTACTGAATGAATGACACCCATAGGAAATGTAGACTTGATTGAAACACCAAACTATGAGATCTGAGATGCCAAGCAGGAAAATGAGAGTAGTGGGCATGTGGAGATGAAGGAAGGAAGGAAAGGAGCCACATGAAAGTGACTGGAGTACAATATATCTGGAGCTGGCAGTATGTCTATGTTTTAAATGTTTACTCTGAGGAATTAATGTAAATCACAAAATAGAATATAGCAAAATATTTAAGGTAATGCTATAAGACTTGCCGCTGGAAAAGTTGTCAAGCACTTGATTCCTCCTCACTAATACTTCTCCTGACCTCATGTTTTCTAGTGGATATGAGATTCAAATCCTCTCTATCTGAGGCCAGACTCTAAGCTCTTAAAAACACTATGCAATAAAGGATTGCTGTATAACCACAATTAATGACAACAGTGCTGTTTTTGTTTGATTTTTACCGTGTTGATTTCTTCTCAATAGTTTTCATAGTCTCCATATCTATTCAGTTGTACAGCTCGTGCCAAGAAATAGAATGGCATTTTGAACGTTCCTTTGTGGTCATATGACTGGAGAAACAAATTTCTTACTTGTAAGCGCATCTCATAATGAAAAGCTCCCTATATATTCATCTTCCTAAGAAGACAGAGTTTCATTAAGTCTAAGCTGTTGTTACCCTAAAAAAAATGGTCAGTGATGAATGCTTTCAGCTAAGCAGTCACTTCTATACGAATACCTTAGGGTATTGAAATAATTGTTACTAAATATTTTTAGAAGAATTTCTACTGTTTCCATTTATAAAATGCTAAACTTTCTATACCAATCAAGAGGACGTAACTTCTATATTTTTCACATATTAGGGTTCTGTGGGTTTTGCTTCTTTGTTTTTTTCTGATGTTGATTTAGAATAAATATCAAGAGTAACCGCAAATTTTTTTTTAATATATATATCATAGAAGTTTAGCTCTAAAACTAAATTGTTTAGTCAAAAAAACTGAGTATGACATTGCATTTGTGTATATGTAACCTTTATTTATCCTTTTAATCCCCTACTCAATATACATTTTTTTTTTTTTTTTTTTTTTTTTTTTTGTGACCGGCACTCAGCCAGTGAGTGCACCAGTCATTCTTATATAGGATCCAAACCCACGGCGGGAGCGTTGCCGCGCTCCCAGCGCAGCACTCTACCAAGTGCGCCACGGGCTCGGCCCCTCAATATACATATTAAAAATATTTTTGCCTTGAACTAGGTAGTAGTTTTAGCCCTGACCGTGAGTGCACTGGAATGCTGCTTCTGGTTCTCATCCCCCTCCCCCTTTTTTTCTTTTTCCCAAAGGAAAAGGAGCAGATCTTCAAAATCTGAAGAAGCCTAGATCAGTTAACTTGAAATATGTTCCTGTTTTGCCTTGTGGTATAGGATCTTTTACTTTTAAAACAATTCCTATCCTGGGAGATTAGCTAAGCTTGTTCAATGCCACAGTGGAAATCAATGGTGCTATCCTTACAGCTGACAGCAAACACAAGTAACAGCAACCTTATAGTGAGGGTGTACTATGTACCAGGAATTGTGTGGGGAGCTTTACTTATTTCATAGTATTTAATGACTTAGAACATATCCGAGCAACAAAACATAGCATCCATGAGATTAGTATTATTTTGATAACTATAGATCAGATAGTGGAACTTGACTGCAAGGTTCAAGTTCTGGCTCTACTATCAAGTTGATCAGGATGAGTCACTGAATCACTTTGTTCCTCAGTTTCCTCACTGTAAAAGGGAAATAACCATATAGCTCCTCATAGGTTTGTTGAGAAGATTAAGTTAATTGATATAGTTAAAGCTTGCCCAGCATATAGTGAGAACTGTGTGTCAGTCACTAAAATTATTTGTTATTATATGAATAATACAAAGTATGTAACCAGGATTAAAGAAGTTAAATAACTCACCCAAGTTCATTTAAACCCAGGGAAGCTACATGCCAAAGTCTAAAATCTTATTTAGTATGCTATAAATATTCATTAGAGTCATCTTACCCTGTCTTTTCATGCTTCTTGTATCTCTGTGTTGATATCTGGGCATCTGGTGGTGTAGTAGTTTCTTTTAATTTTAGGAGTAGTTTTTGAAGGGAGAGACTCTTTCCTGTAGAATTTTTTTACATTGACAGTGGGGTTTGGCATTTTAAGTTTGGATATGGATGAGTGTGGTAGTACAACCTCAAGTGACTTCTTCACCTTCATTCGATCTTGGAGTTGTCCGTGGGTGTCTCTGTGGCCAAGACTATGGGGTTCTGGAAGTTTCTTGTTGGGGTGGGTGTCCCTGGAAAAGGTAGTTGTGTCTCTGGGCCTGGAGTCATGCAGAGACCTGCTTTGGAGGGTCTAAGCCCCTTCTTTATCCACTGTCAGTGAGCAGGTGTACACTGGCGTAGCAGGTCCTGAAAGCTCTAATAGAAGGCCACCAGATCAGCTGCTGGGCCTGGAGCAAGCCTGCCTGGATGCAGCAGGATGCCACATCTCTCTAGAGACATGCTGTGGGGAGGGAAGGCTGCTAACAAATCAGCTCTTGGTCCAGGAGTAGGTTTGCACAGGTGCCAGAGGGCATGGCAGCACTTCAGGTAGCTGCCTGATCAGCTGTTGAGCCTGCCTGCAAGGGTGCAGCCAAGCCCAACAGCTCTGTAGAGGTGAGTCAAATTCCCATCCCCATCTGTTGACAGTATGGAAGCAGGTATACAGTAACACAACAGGTCCCACAAGCTCTGTACGAGGCCACTGGATATACTATTGAGCCTGTAGCAAACCTGCAAAGAAGCAGCAGGACCTGAAAACCACAGGCCGATAACCTTGATTTTAAAAAAAGCCAAAATCCTTAACAAAATATTAGCAAGCAGAATACAACAGCACAACTAAAATATTATACATGATGATTAAGTGAGATTCATTGCAGGGATGCAAGGATGGTTCCACATATGCAAATCAATAAAAGAGATATACCACATCAAAAAAAATCAAAGACAAAAATCATATGATCACTTCAATAGGTGCAGAAAAAGTATTTAACAAATTCAACATTGCTTCATGATACAGACTCTCAATAAATTAGGTACAGAAGGAAAGTATCTCAACACAATTAAAATCATACATGACTAACCACTGCCAACATCATCGTGAATGGGAAAGAGCTGAAAGCATTTCCTTTAAGAATAGGAACAAGATAAGGATGCCCACTCACATCACTCCTACTTAACATAGCATTGGAAGTAATAGCAAGAGCTATCATGCAAGAGAAAGAAATAAGGGAATCCAGATTGGAAAAGATGAAGTCAAACTGTCCCTGTTTGCAGATGACATGATCCTATATATAGAAAAACCTACAGACTCAAAAAAAAAAAAAAAAAAACACCTCTCTAGCTGATAAATGATTTTAGTAAAGCTGCAATATACAAAGTCAATACAGAAAAATCAGTAGCATTTTTATACACCAGCAACAACCTAGCAGAAAATGAAATCAAGAAAGCAAGCCCATTTGCAATAGCTACCTCCAAAATAAAATACCCAGGAATAAATTTAACTAAGAAGGTGAAAGAGACAATGAGAACAGCAAAACGGTGTTTAAAGAAATTAAAGAGGACAAAAAATATCAAAAGACATTCCAATGTCATGGGTTGGAAAAATTAATGCTGTCAAAATGTCCATGGTACCCAGAACGATGTGTAGGTTCAACACAATCCTCATCAAAATACTAATGACATTTTTCACAGGTATAGAAAAACCAATCCCAGCATTCACATGGAATGACAAAAGACCCCAAAGAGCCACAGCAATCCTGTAAATAAATAAATAAATAAAAATAGAGGCATTACACTACCTGACTTCAAATTATATGACAAAGCTATAGTAACCAAAACAGCATGGTACTGGCATAAAAATAGACACATGGACCAAAGAAACAGAATAGAGATTGCAGAAATCCACCCATGTACTTAAAGCCAAATGATATTCCCAGAGGCACCAACATACATTGGAGAAAGGACAGTGTCTTCTGCAAATGGTGTTGGGAAAACTGGATATCAATGTGTAGAAGAATAAAACTAGACCTATACATTTTACCATATACAAAAATCAATTCAAAATGTATTAAAAACTTAAATGTAAGAACTGAAACTATAAAACTTTTAGAAGAATACATAAAAGAAACATTTCAGGATCTAAGACAGGGAAGGGAAGGGAAGAGAAGGGAAGGGAAGGGAAGGGAATGGAAGGGAAGGGAAGGGAAGGGAAGGGAAGGGAAGGGAAGGGAAGGGAAGGGAAGGGAAGGGAGGGGAGCGGAGGGGAGGGGAGGAGAGGGGAGGGGAGGGGAGGGGAGGGGAGGGGAGGGAGGGGAGGAAGAAAGGAAGGAAGAATCACAATGATGCTTTGGACTTTCAGAAGGAGGGAACAGAACTGTGATTACTAGAGGTTGGAAAGGGGAAGGGAGGACCAGTAAGAAATTGATTAATGGACACAAATGCATAATTACATTTTGATTGATGAACATGCTAATTATCTTGATTTGTTCATCATACACTGTACACAGATATTGATATTCAACTCTACCCCACAAATATGTATAATCAATTATTTTTCAGTAAAAAAAAGAAAAACCTGTTAGATTTTTGTCAGTTGTGATTTATTTTTGATGTAATGTCATAGAGTATTATTGAAAAAATATTATATTAGTTATTGTAGATCTTTTTATTTGCATACACTAATACATATTAATATAAATACTATTATACTACTACTTACACAGGTTTATAGTATATAATTTTTTTACATTTGAATATATGAAAATATTTCTTATTAATATGCTTTTTACACCAATATTTAGACACACTTTTTAATTCCACAGTACTTAAAGACTAAAGCCTGATAAATATGAAATGCAAAACTCTTTCCATGTTTTTATTTATTTATTTATTTATTTTTTAATTTTATTTTGTCGATATACATTGTAGCTGATTAATGCTCCCCGTCACCAAAACCTCCCTCCCTTCTCCCTCCCCCCCTCCCCCCCAACAATGTCCTTTCTGTTTGTTTGTTGTATCAACTTCAAATAATTGTGGTTGTTATATCTTCTTCCCCCCCCCCCCCGGTTTGTGTGTGTGTGTGTGTGTGTGTGTGTGTGTGAATTTATATATTAATTTTTAGCTCCCTCCAATAAGTGAGAACATGTGGTACTTCTCTTTCTGTGCCTGACTTGTTTCACTTAATATAATTCTCTCAAGGTCCATCCATGTTGTTGCAAATGGCAGTATTTCATTCGTTTTTATAGCTGAGTAGTATAAAAAAAAATAAATAAAAATAAATAAATAAATAAATAATAAAATCCATTGGTATAATTAAAAAAAAAACAACAACAACAACAACAAAAAACTCTTTCCATGTTTAATGTGTATTATTTTTATACTATGGACAGTTCATTTAATAAAATTTGAAAGATCATGCAACCTGCAAAAGACAAATAGTTGATTACCTAATAAGCTGTTTGATAAAAATCTTTATGTAGAAAAATAGCCTCATGATCCAAAAACTCAGGATTGTCAGGAATTTCCCATAGCATTTAGACCTTCACCAAAAAGACTGCACTAATAAAATGATATATTTAGTGCATAAATCAGTTCAAACCATTAGTATTCTATTTGGTAATGAAATCCTGTTAATGAAAAATATTTACATAATGCCTTCCTGAGTGGAAAGCTGTGGCCACAGCAAATTGTTTAAGCAACTGCTATTTTTCCTTATGCACATAAGAGAGTACTTCAAAAGTTCATGGCAATATTTGTATTATCTTTTAGTTCTATTTTTCCATGAAGTTTTTGGAAGTACCCATGTATAGAATAGAAACAGCTACAAATCTTGGAAGAAATTACCTTCAACATCTCTTCCCTAGAAACACGTCAATGATCTGACCATTCCAAGGAGATTAGCACAAACACTGCCCATGTGGGTTAGGGAAGTTATGTGAATTCCTTTTAGAGATTGCAGCCATACACAGAATCAGGGAGAAATAAAACACAAGTTGTCAGGCTGGGTCACAGGCCCTTCAAAACGGTTGTGGAGGCTGGGTCATAGACCCCTCATATGTAGACTGGGTCTGTAGGGAAAGTGAAAGTAAGTCAGCAGGGTCCCTCAGATGTTCAGAATCTTGCTGAGCATTTGATGTAAATGATAACTGTGCATGTGCAAGCGTGTGTTCCTTGGCTATTGTCTGATGTAAATGTGTGTGGGCACCAAGGTGTTCCTGGGTTATTGAACTTAAGTATAAAGGACAAATGGCTCTGACCCCAGTGCCCACCCCGCCCCTGTCACAGGATGCCCCAGGGGTGGGCAGGAGGAGGCCACTACTGCTGCTGGAAGCTGTTGCCACAAGCTGTTGCTGTCAGGGCCCCTGGGATGTTCCAATAGGCCACCTCTGCTGCTGCTGCTGCTGCTGCTGCTGCTGCTGCTGCTGCTGCTGCTGCTGCTGCTGCTGCTGCTGCTGCTGCTGCTGCTGCTGCTGCTGCTGCTGCTGCTGCTGCTGCTGCTGCTGCTGCTGAAGTTGAGGACTGAGCTTGCATTGGAATGAACCCTGCTGCTGCTGCTACTGCTGCTGCTGCTGCTGCTGCTGAGGAAGTTGAGGACTGAGCTTGCATTGGAATGAACCTGTCAACTCTGTCAAAGACTCCCGGGGTCTTTTCCTATTACCTAGCTCATGACCTGTATGTGAGGGTTCTGTGACTCAGCTGGCACGTGAGGGGTCTGGTGACTCAGTATTGGGAAAATATAGGAAAATGGTCAGGGCCCCTCAGATGCTCAGAATCTTGCCAAACATTTGATGTAAATACGTACGTGCACCCAGGTGTTCCTTGGCTATTGACTAATGTAACTGAGTGTATGGGCCCAGATGTCCTGGGTTATGGACTTAAGTATAAAAGACTAGTGGCTCTGACCCACGCTGCCCACCTCTCTGCCCACGGGGGGAGGGTGGCCTGTGGGGAAGCTGCTGCTACTACTGCTGCTAGAGACTGTTGCTCCAAGCTGTTGCTGTCAATGCCCACAGCATGCCCCAAGAGGCCACCACCACTGCTGCTTCTGCTGTTACTGCTGCTGCTGCAAGCTGCTGCTGCTGAGGACTGAGCTCATGTCGTCTGCCAACGGCTCCCGAGATCTTTCCCTATTATCTAGCATGGACCTGCGTGTGAGCGGTCTGGGAACCCAGTCTATACAATGGGTTTGAAGGGCCTGAGCCCTAGCCCTGACAATACAAATGGAAACTTAGTATAACTAAAATAGTGAAATGTTTTGGCTTTAGTTATGATTTGCCTTACTCAACAACTGGCATAGTCATGTAGCTTTACACCCAGCCTGGCACGTGAGGGGTCTGTGACCCAGTCTGTACAATAAGTTTGAAGGGTCTGAGCCCTAGCCCCACAAGGTCACAGACCCCTCATATGTAGATTGTAAGCTAGGTAATTGGAAAGATCCTGAGAGCCACTGGCAAGGCTAACCTGCTTTATTTGGATGCGAGCTAAGCCCCCAGCCTCCTCAGAATCAACACCCCTCTGATGGCTTCCTGGGGCATCCCAGGGAAACCCTGTGGATCAGAGCCATTTGTCCTTTATACATAAGTCAGATAACCATGGGATACCTGGGTGCAAGTCGGATAACCAAAGAACACATGGCTGCACATGCACAATTACATCAAACAATAGCCCAGGAACACCTGGGCACAGTTAACATATTTATGTCAAACAGGCTAGGTCATGCTTGGCAACATTTCGAACAGCTGAGAGACCCTGACTGTTTTTCATTTTCCCTATGCAAGTGCTTGCTATCCTTGAATTTTCTGTAGGATTATTCTCTGGATATAAATAGATATAAATTTCTGAATATTTCTGATTACCCCAAGCGTGAGTAATCTAATTATATGCCTCCAAGCAAAAGGTTAAGTGGAGATTGATAGAAACAACTAATGTAGACGGAAGACCAAAGGGGTGCTAGAGTGGACCCCCTGTCTTAGCCTTATGTTACCCAGAAACTCTGCCTGAGACAAAGGGTTATCTGTGAGAGATTTTATTAGTAATATGGTTTCAGGGAGCAGAAATGAGGAACAGGAGGGAATGAAACAGGCCTGGCATGCAGGAAAGCCAATGCAAGGATGCGTCATCCAATTCGATACCACTCTAGGAAACTGTTAGTTGAACCTATCGAAACTTCAGATAAAACTTGTAAAATGCCTTTCAGTAAAGCAGAGGCAACTGCAGAAGAAAGCGGGGTGCATTTATTCATTTGCTCCTATCTCCTTATAGATAAACAATCGACTCATAAAATATTAGCACCTGTGTAATTTCTGTTAGCACCTGTGTAAAGATCAAGCAAGTTCACATGCCTCCTGTCCCAGATGTCAGGCAGGCCACAGGGCAGGAAGCAAGATGCAAAAGAAGAGGCTCAATGAGGTGCATCTGCACAAAACTTAACTGGTCACCACAGCAGTACAGAGATAAGAGATGAGGCCTGGAGGATTTATGGAGTATACAAATGGTTTTGGACATATTGCATCCCTCATTAATATCCTAACATTAAGACAACCAATTAACAAAAATTAACTCCACTGTATATTTTTAGAAAGTTAAGTCATTTAGAAAACGGTTTGTTTTAAAACTGAAAGCAAATCTCTGGTTTGCAATATTGTCTTCTCTAATGGGAAAAAGGAAAGATAAGTGCACCCTGGGTTTCTCACCAAAAATTTCCCCTCACTGCCCCTACATTTTTCTCATTTTTCTTCTAATTCTAATAATTGAAATGCGAGGAAAATCCCCTGCTCTATTTCTGTCCCAAATAATAGATTTAGAGAGCAATGTGATACCATCATTACCCTGATGATATTCAGCTGTGCCATTCATTTCCTCCAGACTCAGATGGCACCTAGCCTCACACTCCCTTCAGCAGCCAAGTCCAAAGGAGAGATTGAGCTGGCATTCTTCCAAATCATTAAAGACAGAGAGACCTGGCTGGTATGCTTGAGAAACACCAAGCGACTTGACAAGAGGAAGTTTGGGCTTTCTCAAATGAGGTGACTCATAGAGATCAACCTAGTGTCAGTCTATTTCTAGATCTCAATCGGCCCAAGTATTTCTAAGTGGCACCTATGGAAATGTGTGCCTTTTGTCTTCTTGCATTTAACTTAAACCTTGCAAACCTTATTGAATGATTTCATTGTTTCCTGGGAAACCTTCATACTGACTTACGAGCAGATGAACTAAACCTGTGTGTTGGTTATGCTGGTCCTGTGAAACAGAAAACTTGGAATTCCTTAAAAGAAAAAAAGAAAGAGGTATGTCTAAAATATTAATTATAGCTCTGAAGTCTCTATCAACTGCTTTTTAAAATAAGTGATATTAAACTAGAATACAGTGAACTGAGGTCTTACTGACTCTATCCTCCCTATCTTCAGACAGTCTTGTAAGAGGATATATTTAAAGACAGGTACAAAGGATAGTGTTGGGCTAGGGCTCCGACCCTTCAAACCTGTTGTATAGATTGGGTCAGAGATCCCTCATGTACCAGGCTGGGTCACCAGAATCCTCACAAGCCAGTCTGGGTCACTAGACCCCTCACGTGCCAGTCTGGGTCACCAAACCCCTCACATACAGGTCACGAGCTAGGTAATTGGGAAAAGACCCTGGGAGCTGTTGGTAGAGTTGACAGGTGCATTCCAAGGGGAGTTCAGTCCTTAACTTCCTCAGCAGCAGCAGCAGCAGCAGCAGCTTACAGCAGCCTTCAGCAGATCCGGCGGCAGCAGCGGTGGCCTACTGGGGATACTTGGGTCCCTTGGCAACAGCAACTTGCAGCAACAGCCTCTAGCAGCAGTAGTGGCCTCCCATCCCCCCCAACCCCTGTCATCCCGGGCACGGGGGCAGGTGCACTGTGGATCAGAACCACTCGTCCTTTACACTTAAGTGAGATAACCCAGGAATACCTGGGTGGATTCAGACAACCAAAGAACACCTGGGCGCACATGCACAATTACGGACAATAACCAAGGAACACCTGAGTGCATGTGCACAGTTAACATGTACATTAAACAGGCTAGGTCATGCCCCACTAGATTCCTAATCACCCCGAGGGATCCTAACCATTTACTTTCACTTTCCCTACAGATAGAAATCCTTGTAATTGGTCTTGAGTGTTCCTGTGTAAGACGATCTTTTGATATGCCCTGACAAGCAATCAAATCATCACTGCTGAAGAAACAGAGAAGTAATCTTCACCATGTATTTTTAAGTGTGCAATTTATGTGAAATTAGCATAGTATTAAAAAACACACACAAGAAAGAAAGCACTTGTCAATTTTTAAATGCACAATTTTTTAATATCGTAGATGTATACTGTAGTCAGTTTTGGCACTAATAGTTTATTTTCCCATTAAAATTCTTGGGAGAAATAAAACATCAGTAACATTCTTTCCATCAAAATGCACCAAGTGACAATAGCATTTTACCATGTGATAAAATTGCCATTATCTATGATAGATGATAGTTCTTTCAATGATTGCCAGCACTTCTTTTAGAGGCGATGACAATGTCTTTGCTATAAGTATCTGGCATAGAGAGGAATAAAATCTTGATACAAAGACAGCCATTTTAGAAACATGAAGTAACATTACTTTTTTTCCTAACCTATAATAGATACAGTTTCCTCATGATGCCAGAAACAATGCCAAGAAAAATTCTTTTTATTAAATGATTTCCCATTGTAGGGCAAAGATATAATGAGAAGTTGATACTCGGGATAAGCCCATGCTACTGTGGGAGGCTCCTAAATTCAAGATGGTACTCAATTTCCTGAAATACCTGGAATTTCTACAAATCAACTTTTTAAAAGCCATGTCATCTTTCAAACTTTTATCATTTTCCATTTAAAAAAGCATGTACTAAAGCATAAAAAATTCATTTTAATTAAAAGATGACATTCTTAAATGTTCAAAAACTATTTTGCTGAAAAACAACAACTGAATCATATCTTGTTTTCTTATCTCCAATCTTATTTAATAGGTGTGTTTATTTGGGGGGAAGGACTGTGGAAAGAAGGAAGTAGAAAAGATATAGTACAAAAGGAGCATTCAGTTAATGCCTCGTTACTGAAGATTTCTGAGAGCTAAGGGGTACTACAGTATCTCGTTATTTACTCAGATAGTTAAAGAGATATATTTGCATTTAAAATATTGCAGTTTAAATGAGCTCTCTCTCTCCATCTCCATATACATAGGTATATATTTCATATATCTGTATATGAAATATCTTAGTCACATTACAGCAGAGAAGAGAGCAGGATAAGTATGACTATTCCCATTTTCACATCAGGAAACACACAACATATCTCTTAGGACTTCTACCTTCTGATCCAATAATCTTTCCTCTAGTCTTGCTAAGTATGATCTGCAGCAGCAGCAGCAGCAGCAGCAGCGGCATCACCTGAAAGCCTTTTAGAAATGCAGACTCCAGGCTCTAAACCACACCTAGTAAGTCAGAACCTCCCTTTATTGAGTTCTCCATTGAAACTTGAGCAACACTGCTGCTATGGGTGAAACGCGTCCCCCCAAAAGTTCATGTATTGAAAGCTTGACCTCCATTGTAACAATATTAAAAGAGTGGGAAATCCAATTACATTATTTAAAAGGATCCATTACATTATATAAAAAAGATCTTTAAGAAGTGATTAGATTTTGAAGAGTGTGTCCTCATGAAAGGATCTATCCATTTGTGGAGTAATGGGTGTGGTTCCAATGGTTTTAAAAGGAGAAAAAGAGAGAAGTTTAGCTCTCTTGCTCAGCCCATTCTTGCCATGTGACACCATGGTTGCCACAGGACCCTGTAGAGAGTCCTTACCCAATGAAGGGCCTCATCAGATGCTCTCCTTGGACCACAGACTTCCCAGCCTCCCAAACTGTAACACATAAATTTTATCCTTTTATAATTACCCAGTTGTATTAGTCCATTTATTTTGCTTATAACAAAATACACAGAACTGGGTAATTTGTAAGAGAATGAAATTTATTGCTTACAGTTTCAGAGGCTGGGAAGTTCAAAGTCCAGGGAACACGTCTAGTGAAAATCTTGTCCTGGTGTTGACTACAGCACTTCAGGGTATCACATGGTAAATATGGTGGAGGAGAGAGACAGAGACTCATAAACTCTCCTTTAAAGCCCTCAGAACCATGCCCATGGCTGCCATTATTGATCCATTCACTAGGACATGGTCCTCAGAATCTAATCACCTCTTCAAAGCCCTACCTTTCAATTGCCATAATAGGATTTCTCACCTTCGATAGTTACAATGGGAATTAACCTCCTAATATATGGACTTTGTAGGACACAATTCAATAAACCCACAGCATCTGTGAAAACAAAATCCATTTCTCTAAGTATTTTCCCATTAATTTTATACTTGTCATTCCTCTGAATATATTATTTTGTTGTGGTTGAATAAATATAATAAATATAATAAATAAAATAAATGTAAATAAAAATAAATAAAATATAAATATAAATAAAAATATACATAAAATATAATAGATATAAATAAATATAATAAATATAATATAAATGTAATATAAATATAATCAAAGGTCCAGGATATTTTCAAATATTTGCTGATAGGTGAAAATATAATTACTATTATGAACATCTAGTAAAAAAGACTGTTCCATTTCTTCAAAGATTGTATATTTCAGTAACTCTAGAAAAAGATGAATTTATAACTTTGTCTTTTAATTCCAACTTTGCTACACATTATGGGATCCTAACACAGCACTAAAAATTAATGAATCTCACTGCCCATTTCTGTAAAATAGGGTATAATTGTGCCTTGCTGATAACTAATTTACTGTGATATCAAAAGAACAAATGAGATTACATGTATGAAATTTTACTGTCATTCAATAAAAGGAAAAATATAGGTGGATTTTTAAAACCAGATATAAACAGAAAATTTAATTTATATGTTATGAGAAACATCAATAACCTAATGTCAGCACCTTTGTACTTGCTTTTCTTACTGCTTAGGCTTTGTTTTCCTCAGATATGTGCATATTTTCCACCTTCAATTCAGGATACAGCCTAAATGGCATCTCAGAGAAAGCTTTCCTGACCATCACATCCAAAATAGCAAGCAGGCTGTCATTCTCTTAGTTCTACATGTTACTTATCTCACTGTTATTATCTATCACTATTTCTGTATTTGTTTATTTTGTGTTACCTACCCTAGAATGTGAGTTCTATAAGAATAGGAGTTTTGGCTGCTTTGTTAACCTTTCTATCTCCAGAGCCCAGAACAGTGGCTGGAAAATAGCAGATTTCAGAGCAATTGTTTGTTGAATAAATAAATGGATGAACTAAGTCATAGGTAAAGGATTAATAATAGTGGCACTATTAGTACTACTGGTACTACTACTATTATCAGCTTACATACTGGGTTCTTACTACATACCGGTCATTATATGCATTACCTTAACAAACTCTGTCAACAACCTGTGGGAGTAGATAGCATTATCTACATTTTCCAGATATGAAAATTAAAGTTTAGGACAGACTAGATGAAGTCATTGACTCTCAATCATGGCTGCACATTGGAATTACCAGTAAGCTTTGGAAAATATTGGTCCTAACCTCAGAGTTCTGATTTAAGTGCAACCCTTATGCTAAGGAAATTAAATTAAAATCTCTAGGGGTGGGGGAAGGATATCAGTATTTTTTTAAAGCTCCCATGTGTTTCTAAAGTATGGTTATCATTGAGAACCACCACTCACTGGCTTAAAGAAATAACTTCCCTTAGGTCACTTGATTAGGAAGTAGTGGAGCAGAGATTTCATCCCTGTTTTTCTTACTTCTTCGCAATGCTTCTTCCATATTTTCACATTCACTGAACCAGAATATCTGGCATTTTTAGGACCTTGACAACTGTGACTTTAAGATAATATGGTTTTATATCTAATAGAATGATTTTAAAATCTGTGCTCTTCCTACATTCAGTTTAGTTCTCTTATAGGCAAGAACAAGACAGCAATGATTGCTCCTGTTCCTATGTACCGTTCAGGTGGGTTTAAAGAGTAACATACAGGAAGAAAACCAGATTCCTTTTTCAATATAGATGAAACGTCCAACCCTAAAAACTGTCCCTTTAAATATCATAATTTTTAAAAGAGCAGAAATGGGTTACAGAAGCACTGTGCTGTGCCTTGATAAAACCAAATGAGGGAGATTTCCAATGCCAAATACATTACACTTCAAGCCATGTCTGAATACCAGAAAATAAGAAAAGAAACAAAAATGAGATAGGGTTTCCATAATATAAAACTTGGATTGTTTAGAAAATAGATTATTTCATAAGTTTGTACTTACTATGATAAGTTCCAAGAGATCATAATATCTCCAAGAGTGAAAATGCTTTTCAGGATCATAGCTTCAATAGTGACAGATGTGTTTGTGTGAGCATGAATTTCAGCTAGATTTATAGACCCTGATATCACTGAGATGCTGCATTATATAGTGGTAAATAATGCAGGCTCTGAAGTGAGGAAAATTGGGACTTGAAACTCAGTCCTGCCACTTTTAGCTGTGTGCCACAGGGCAAGCACTCTAAACTCTCTGAAGCTCATGTGTTTTCTCACTAACAAAACAGGAATGAAATTAATCATCACCCCAACTGATTAGTATGAGGATAAAAGAAATAATATAAACAGAAATATTAGTATAGTGTCTGATTCATACAAACTATTCAATATTTGATTGTTTTTATAAGTCACTAAATGCACAATTTTCTAGAATTAAAAAGGATTTAGGTGCATTGGATAAATTCATATCAAATAAATCCATACAGGTATAAATCCATTCATATCAGTTACCTTTAATATTGTCTTAATTGCTTGGAAAATAACTAAGAATTTGAAGAGTTTAAAACTTAGTATGACAAGTAAAGGATATAAATGAGAATTGAATAAAAACTACAAGGTAATGCATTAAAAGTATTTAGCACAGATCAGCAATCACCAACACTGGAATTGATAATAAATGCCAGTGGAGGTTGGAACAGAAGGTGATGACTTCTAGCTACAATAAAAAAGATGGATATATACCCAAAAGAATGGAAATCATGTGGAAGGGATACATTCATGGAAATCGTGTGAAGGAATACCCCCATGTTCATTGCAGCTCTACTTACAATAGCCAAGACATTGAACCAACCTAAGATGTTTGTCAATGAATGACTGGATAAAGAAAACGTGGTATATACACATAATGGAATGCTGCTCAACCATAAAAAAAGAATGCAATTCTGCCATTTGCAGCAACATGGGTAGCTTGGAGAAAATGATGTTAGGTGAAATAAGCCAGGCACAGAAAGAGAAATACCACATGTTCTCACTCATAAGTGGTAGCTAAGAAACAAACGAGAGAGAGAGAGAGAGAGAGAGAGAGAGAGAGAGAGAGAGAGAGAGAGAGAGAGAGAGAGAATAAAGACCATAAGAAAACGTCAAACTTTCAGGAGAGAACAGACCTATAATTACCAGAGCTGGTAAAGGGGGAGGGAGGGGTAGGGAGGGAGGGAGTAATTGGGTAAGGGACACCAAGAATAATTATGATTCGTAGTGATGAACATACTGATAATATTGATCTGATCATCATATTCTGTACACAAATACTAATAGTCAACTGTATCTCATAAATATATATAATCAAGTATGTTTCAATTCAAAAAATAAATTAAAAATAAATAAGTAAAAACTACATGGAAACATTAAAAAAAAAGAAAAAAAGAAAAGAAAAGAAAAGCTTCATGGATGAGAAGACCACTAAGAAGGCTATAGAAATAGTAATGCCTCACTTTCCATTTACTTATCCCTTAATTTATTCAGTAAAATTGTGTTTAATGTTTACTATTCATCATTGCCTCTGAGATACTCTGCTGGTATAAAAGTAAAAAATCTCATATCATGTCTGATCATATGGAGCTTACATCTTAATGAGACATTAACAAAAAACAATACCCTCTACATATTTTTTAAAAAACATTGTTTTTGATAATAATGTGTTGCATGAAAAAGAATTTTAAAAGAATGAAGAGAATAATTAGAATGGGGAGATATTTCAGCACTGGTGGTCAGTGGAGCCTGAACAGAGAAATGAATGAATCATAATAGAAACCTGACATGTAAATATGTTCCTGGGAAAATTGTTACAAATGGGGAAAAGCCTAAGAGCAAAATCCTGAGAAGATAATGAGCTGATTTATTCCAGGATCACCAGAAAAACATCACTTGTTCAGAATATTGTGAGTAAGGCAGAAAAGGAATGAAAAAGAAAGCTTAAAGAAAAGAAAATAATGAATAGGTGTATGTAAGGTGGCAGTCAAAGATGGACTTGATCATACCTGGGATTGGTGCTGAGGAAGACATATCAAAAATAAATCCAAGAGATTGAACAAAAATGATTTCTCCATTAACTGAAAAGATTTCACAAAAAGTAGCAATTTTGAGGAAAAATAAAGTGTTTGATTTTGACAACTTAAATTGAAGATGATGTTGAGACATCCTAGGGGCAACAGGCCACTGAAGATACAAGTACTTAGATGAGGAGTCAAGATTAGATAGCTCACAAGTGATAGACAAAGTCCTGACAAAGCAGAAGATGCAAAACAGATGCTTAAAGAGTAAACAAAAACAGGAGAAGAAAAAATATTTTTTTCCAAACCTAGTCTTTTTCTAATGTTTCCTCTCTCAGTAGTGGGACCATCTTCCATTGAGTTATTTGTGCTGGTTTTAAACAGGTCCATAAATTCATTGACACTCCTCCCCTTGATTATAGGCTACCTTTATTGACTTGTTTCCATATGATATAGGTGATGCTCAATGATTTCCAAGGTGGTCATAAAAGACTCTAGAGCTTCGGTTTGGCGCTCTCTCTGTCAGAGAGTCTGCCCTTGAAAACCCAGCGACTATGCTGTAAAGAAGTCAAAGACCTGGCCACAGCTCTAACATATCCCAGCAATAGCCAGCGTCAACCCCAGACACATGAATAAGGGAAACTTCCGATGATTCTAGCTCCCAGCCTTTGAACTGACCAGCAGACATGAAGTGATTAAAAAGATGAGCTGTCCCTGCCAAGCCTTGCCCAAACTGCAGATATCTAAGCAAAATAAATATCACTGATGTTTAACCTACCAAGTTTTGGGGTGCTTTTACATATCCATAGATAACTGGAACATAAAGTCAGAAATTCTGAACTCATTTATGATACTGAATTCTCTTTCACTCAGTATCCCCTTACTTAATCTGCCACCAAATGTTATGGGTTTTTCCTCCTACAAAATCTCTGAAATTCATTCTCTCCATTTTCACCAGTACTACAACAATCCAAGTTATTACAATTTCTTTCCCGGACAACTTTTGGTTCCATTCTCTATACTCCATACAGTATATTTTCAAAATGCAAATCTGATTTCACATTCACCCAGCCTCTAAAACAAGCAATGACTTCCCATTGCTCTTATGAGGAAAACACATTCTTTAATGTGGCCTATAAAAAGCTGCCGAATCTGGCCCCTTCTTGCCTCTGCAGGCTATTTCAAAGCAATCCTTCCTTTAATCTTTATTGTCTAGCTACTCTGGCCGTCTAATTTCTTCACCTATGTTCCCTTCAGCCACATTTTTCTCTCCCTGCTTTTTATGAACTTTAATCATCTTTTGGGTGTCATTTTAGTCATTATTTGTTCAGATAAATCTACTTATTTCTAAGCAAATCACCCTATTTAATTTTTTTAAGAAAGCCAAATGCTGCTGGTCCTTAGGACTTCACTATTGTTATAAAGTTAAACGTAGGTGTATATTCATGTGGGCTTGTTTTTTCCCTCCACATGTCAGTAAGTTCAGTGAGGGAAAAGAACACGTCCATTATTGATCAATGTTTTATTCCCAGAACCTACTTTAGTTCCCAACATATAGAATGCACACAATAAATACTTGTAGAATAAATTAATTGAGAATATATGTAAAGACATTTTAGTCAGCATTATAGGAGGAACTTATGATGGTAAGAGTTAAGGAAGGGAAGAGAGAAGAGGAATAGGCTAGATACTTATCTGTAAGGCTCTGTTTGTCACTGCCATACTGATCACATTCCTGACTGACTAATCTTGAGTCTCATCTGATAAGGAACTCATAAAATTGGTCAATATGATAAATCATCTGCCAAATTAATTTGAACATAGGTATTAATGGGTTGAAATGTTACTCTCCAGGAAAAGAGGAGTTTAATAGAGAACTCCTGAAGATACAATTCCTGTGTGTGTAGGGGAAGTTGGGGCATGACAAAATACAAGAGTGAAGGGGGCAGGCACAGAGAGACAGTAAAAGAGAGAGAGAACACTGTCTAATTTTAAACACAACATAAAAGGATTAATTAGTAGATGTAGTTAGAAATTTTATTTCTCCTATTATCTAATTATTGTTGCTTTTAAAAAGGCTAACAGAACAGGTTTTGAGGGATCCCCTTTTCAGTGATTTATTTACAAATAACAAGATGGAGATATCCTCATATTTGTAAGCCAAATCATTTGTTATCCATATACAGATATTTTTATGAGTATAAACTATCTTTTTCTTACTGCTGTGCCCAAATGACATTACAATAATATTTTAAGCAACCTTCAATGTTAAATAGCTTCATACGTGTCTAATAAAAACCAACCATAGAAAAGTATAAAGGATACTAGTCACATCCCTTTTTAGTGCTTGAAGATGATGATATTGGTAAATTGATTTCAAAGAAAATGCTTTGTTCTGCTTGAAGAATTCAATTTTCCTGACAATAATATAACTATGCTTAGCTTGCTGATGGCATTGGATTTCTGTTGTTTATTAATAAAGTTATTAATAAAGTTTTATTACACAGTATGCATTAATTTTTTTCATTTGTAATTGTAATTCTTAAACCCAATTTTTATGTTAAATGTGAATAAAAGATTTTTGTTACATATTAGTACTCAGTGATTTTTCTGCTTTTTAGCAACGGGACACAATACTTAAACTTCCTTTATTTCTGATTCTACATAATTTGAATGATAGAGTTTAAAAGTAATGCAGTAACAATAAAATGATACTTAGCAGTAGTGTTCATTTTAACATAGTATACAAATTTGACATTGGGCTGAAACATTAAAGTAAAAGAAAATTGAATAAAACTTAAAACATACATATAAGCATACATATACATAAGCACATTATCATGCATACATACATATATTAAGTTGGCAACTGCATACAAAATTACAGAAATAAAGAATATTTTGTTATTAAAATCTCTGCATGTTTTATCTTTAATCACATGTGAGTTTTTAATATGATCATTATAACAAAATATATTGCATTTTCTTCTATGTCATTAATCATTCACCATTTAGTTGCTGGACAACATTGTGGCAAGTCACAGAAGACATAAAACATTAAACTCTGTTTTTATTTTATTTTTTTTAGTTATTTTTACTAGCATATTCATTGTTACAAATCACACTTATTCTTATGCCCCTAACTCAATCTTCCCCCTCCTACCCCTCCCCCCTCTAATAACCATAGATTTGTTCTCTCCATCTGATAGATTAACTGTTCCTCTGTTGTTTTGTTGCCTAGATGATCGGTCCATTACTGAGACAGGTGTGATCAAGTCCTCCCCTATTACCATAAATCACATGCTTCTTCTATTACTCTGGAGTGTGCTTTGTGGAGAGAGAGGAACTCTTCTTTTTTGTTTGTTTATTTTGGTCTCTGTTGGTGTCTCTCCTTGTGTCGAAACAGTTGAGAGTCTGGTGTGCCATCTGTACAGTGGCTGTGACTGCTTCTATAGAGACTAGCCACTTTTGCAGTAGCCATGGCAACTGTGGTGGTTATGGTGGGCTACCTGCGTGGAAATGGTGGGCTACCTGCGTGGAAATGGTATTTTTGCTGTGCTCTTTACCTGGTTGCAGCTGGGTTCGGCTTCCACCAGCTCCATGCCTCATTCTAAGATATTGTTGCAGAGCAGTTGTAGGGAAGGGGGGGAGAGGGAGGGAAATAGTGGGGAAATAAGAGGAAGGAGGGGGAGCAAGATCAGAGCCCATGGCACCCCCCTTATTTTGGGAAGGAAGAGCAGGGGGGTTCCAGCAGCTGCTTGGTCATTGCTGGACTGGTTGTAGATGTCAGCAGGGTGTGGCTGAGGCCCTCTACCCTCCTCCCAACCCAGCTTGGGAGCCTGAAGGGCTTCCAGTCCTTCTATGTTTAATAGGTGTTCTTTAATGGTGTTAGACCTTTACTAGTTAATACCAAATTTTGTCTCCGATCTGTGGGTATTTCATTTTTTCTTTCAGGTCTGTGTTGGATTATTTGCTGTTCCCACCACTTAAACTCTGCACTGGAACTAATTTGTTATCCTTTGCTTACTTCCAAAATGGAGGAACTTCCTGTGGGGACCAGCACCTGAGCCCTGTAGTTGAGCTAATCTAAATTGCTTCATTGCTGCTGATTCCTTGGGGAATGCCTTTTGTGCAGCTCAGTTTTAATTGTTGACCTCGTGTGTAATTCTAGGTCTCATGTGGTCTGGTACATCGGGGTTGTATGGAAACTCTGGTCTGGGCCTGAGTCTTTTCAGCAAGCTGAATCCCCTGCAGTTCTATACTCCTGAACAGTCTCCAATGAGTGGTCCTGCACTGATTGGAGGGCAGATCAGCTGTCCATGCTGTGCCCCAGTTCCCACAGTGGGCCTGTCTCCCCCATTGCCTGCACTCCAAACACTTCCCATGGGATGGGCCATGTGCCAGTCCCTTGTGATGACTCACCAGCCTCTGAGTGCTTCTTTTTTCTGTTGTCTGTGGCTCCTTACTCCTATGTGGGTCCACAGGAACCCTGGTAGTGGTCTTGCTGGCCTGAGGTCCACCAAGGCCCTCTTTTCCCCTGGCACCTCTAAGCAACTTCATACGAAGCGCACAGCTGCAGCTTTTGCCAGCTCTTGCTCCACGTGCTCACCAGGGCCAGCCTTGAAGCAGCCTGGACTTGAAATGGTGGGAGCGTTCCTTTTTTCTCTAATTGTGGCTTCTCCTGCCTTCATGAACTCCTTAGGTCTATCCACCTCTTCCCCTGAGCTCTAGTGGTCCCAGCTTGGCATCATTGCTTTTTAATAGTTGTAAATTGGTTGATTTCTGGGAGAGAGTGATGCTGGGTCCATTCTGCCATCTTGCCTGGAAGCTGAAACTCTGTTTTTAATGGCTTGTATTATTCTTACTGTGTAAACTGCAAGGTTTAGATTACTAATTCTTCAAATAATTCAACTTGGTAAAGTGAACAGAACCTGGTCTTGAAAAAGTGAGAACATATAAATAAATATCTGAGCTTAATTTTAGTTTTATATATAAATAAACCATAATTTGGACATACAACATGCAACTTTCTTTAAAATATTATAGGAGTGCAAAAGTTTTGAATCCTTAATTCTAATTCATTATATGGTTTAAATCTATTTTCACTTTAGCACTCCCACTTATTCTCTAATAACCTGAACACTAATCTTACAACTGTCCCAGAATATGCAGAACCTAAGATTTTTGTCTCTTTATTTACCAGTTAGTGGGGCAGAAAAATGCCATTCTTGGTCCTATCCTTGCCAAATTTGAGTCATCAGAACTAAACTGTGAATTTATCATATTGCTATATGTCTCTTGAGAAAATAATGAATCAGATTGGCCAAAATCATGTGCATAGAAACCTATTTTCACACTGATATTTTAAAAAATTATCCTACTTTTAAACATTTTAGTTTTTAAAATTCTAAAGAATTCACTAATGATTCAGTGAATTTATTATTTTATATAATATATAGTATTTATTAAAACACTATATATTTTTCTTATCCATGCACACCTAACTCAAAGTTTTGCTTGTATATTTTATATATGAGGGTACTTCAAAAAGTTCACGGAATAACAGAATTAAAAGACAAATATTTCCATGAACTTTTGTAATATATAAATACATACTTACATATGTGTACCTATACACACATACATATATCTTCTGATCGGCTTTAGTACTTAAAATAATTATTGTCTGACATTTACTTTATTGGTTAGAATAAAGTACATTCAATATGGAACATTTTATAATGTTTACTAAAATAAAGTATACTGACTTCATATTTGTAATTCATTTTCTCTCACTTGCTACAAGTGGACACATTTTCCCAATCCTTGTATTAGTAATAGTATCTCTGTTCTCATGGATGGGAAAAAGGTCAATCACCTTTGGAGTCATTTTTGCCGTTACGGCCCGTGGAGCCACAGCAGGCTACCTAGGAGGAATTTTGTGTCCTCAGCATAAATTAAATTATTTCTAAGCTCTTGGGAGACAATTCTCTATGGCTCTTTTACGTGTATGAATTCCTTGTATGCAGAGCTATTTGTTCTGGACTATTTTTTCAAGAATATTTGCATAGCAAACAGCCTTAGAGAAGACAGATAGTATTTCCTTCTAGAGCAAATGACAGACTTGGTTACAATTTTGGAAGATAGGATGTATTTCCCTCCAGAGCAATGGGACAGACATAATTACCATCCTTAATAAAAGATTAGGATTTATGTAACTCAGTGTTCCTCTCCTGTAATGCATAGCATGTGTAGCTGATACCTTGTTCTCTTCATGTAGTCCTGTGGGAACTGGGACTCAAGAAAGTGATGCAAAAGCTGATACTCTAGCTACAACTAGTGTTGTGAGTAGTGAACTACAACCCAAGCATCTTCTGGCTTCTTTCAGCATCCATAAAACTGCGGCAGTCTAACTTGTTAACTTGCAAGTGTGATAAAACCTCAGACCTTTCACAGTTCTTGACAATTTTGGTTATGAGAATGGGATGCTGACAAAAGACTTTTTAGAAGAGGCAGAATGATGGTGTCACAGACCAATGAATGGAATTTGAGAAATGTCTTTGAAAATCAGTGGCAAACACATTGACCAAATTGAATAGCCAACCAGGCAATGAATAGTCCTCCCAAGTATTGCCTGGTAATGAGGAGACACTGGGGAGGAGGCTTCAGGATGAAAGACAGCTGCCCTCACAGGTATGCTAACTCTCTCCACTTAGAGACATTTCTCAACAATCTAACAGTTCCAGGTGCATACCATAGTTAAAAACTAGTATTAAGAAGGGCAGAAGTTTCTACCCACTTTCAGACAAGTTATAGAGATGATCACCTACACTAAGAATTAAATAAGGAAAATCAATGACCTCTATGGGAAGAAAACAGGCATTGTTAGATTGAGAGACAGGGAGATTAATACTTGATAAGGAAGAATGACAATAGCAGGGTCATCTATGACCCAGAACCTTTTGCAGTGTGTGATGCCAACCATAGATCCACTTGGAGACAATATTAAAAGGCCTTAGCATTTTTGGCAGTGGGTCCTGGCTGCTAGAAGGGAGCTCTGGCCCTCTTTGGGAGATTATACTGAGATGATTTCTATAAAACCATAAATAAAACATTCACTAATACTCATGATTTTTCTGCCCCAGAATGAGTTTATAATACTGACAGAACTGAGCTACAGAAGGAGGAAAAAATATCTCAAGATACTGGAAAAATTCTTGAAATTAGCCACTGTTCAAAACTGAAAGTAAGCATATTTCACATACTGGCATAAAGCCATTCTTTCCCTCCATATTTCCTGATTTATTCCTTCCCCACTAACCTGATCTCATTTGCTTTAGAGACAAGAATGATTAGAGGTGGAACTGAAGTCTCTCTGGTCCTCAGTGGGGACCAAAGACCATAATCAGCTGTCCAAACATGCTGGAGAATTGAGGACACAGGAGGGTTCAACTTCTTATGACTCTGTTGGATACAGGCACCTCAGTCACCATTCTACCCAATCCTGTGGGATACTGGATGCACAAATCAAACTGATGGGATTTGGGTAGAGTTCACAGCAGGGAACCAAAGTTAATGTGACCTTGTGGGCAGGGCCCTTTAGGCAAATTCACTGTGTTCTTGTTGAGGATTCTACTGTTCAATATATAATCAGTAATATGGGTTACATGGGTATATTGTGAATGCCCACAAAATGCCAAAGGGTGTTCTCCCAACTGGGAAAATCATTATGTAGAGTAATACTATTATCTTTCTAGCCCCATAACCTTAATGACTCATTTAAACTACAAGTGTCTGTGACGAAAGATTTTGTTGATTGAGCTTCTGGGAAAAGGAGGCCACCTCCATCAAGGTGCCCCGAACTTGTTGATCTCAAGACTGCCAGGTACACTCCTTTTGAAATGCAGCTATTACTTTTCTACTGGTCTCTTATCAAATCTGAATGCCTGATCCACGAAGTTCTTGATATTCCCATTTTGGGTGTGTCAACTTGGATTAATTGGTTAACAAGCTGAGGAGGACCCTCACATTGCTTGTCAAATGGAAATGGCATTTTCAAGAATGCATCCAGTCCCCAGGGATATCTCAGCCTTACATGAAAAAAAAAAATGGCACATTTTTCTTTTGGGTAAAATTTATCCTCTACTCCACCGTGTCAAGCACAGCTTCTAGCTCAGAGGACTTTTAATTCGCAGAGATTCCTAAATATGCAAACCTGATTCAAAGATGGTACCCACTGGTCTGCTGTGGCTGTTCAAACTTAGCCTTATTCATGCAAAATCTAAAATGGACATGGTCACTCTGCTCATTGAGAGGAATTTAAAGCCATTCTCATAACTCTGGTAAATACTCCCCTTGATGAGCTTATATATTTACTGCCTCTTGGATTGTTGTCAATAGCTAGATATTTAGTCTGTCACTTGGAAAACTACAGATCGAATATGGTCTGAAAGTGGATGACCTATTGGCACAAAAGCCATTAAAAAATGGGCTGATAATCAAAGTATCTCACGGACCTTCCACGTTCTCCATCATCTCCATCATTTAACCTCACCCTCTTCTCTTGATAAACAAGCCTTTGTAAGGCAGTATGGTTGTTGAATGAGACCATCTTCAGAGGGGGATCATTGCTTCTCAGGTACTTCCTGGGTAATGACGGAAGTGCTGGAGCATATATAGACCTATTTTACAAATTTAAAATACCTCCTTGAACATTCCTGAGCATAACGTATCTTTCTTTCCCTAACAGCAACCATAGCCATTCTTAGTATACCCTCTGGGTGGCAGTCTGGTGTGTGGGGGGGAGAAGCCTAAGGGATCCAAATCTAACTCTGCATTAGTGACCTAGATTCTCCTGCTGTACTGATGGATTCCTAGATCCCAAGGATAATAGTCACTTGGTTGAGTACACACTGATTGTTGGGCTCCTCTACAGTAGTACACATGGGCCAAATTAGAAGACATAACGTCTTTATAAGTTTTTCAAAAATTCCCCTGTTCTCCTAATATATTTGGATAAAATGTCTGAATAAGAGTATAGGATGACTGGAGAAAGGGTGGAGTTATTGCTATTAAAACGGAACACATTGATTTTGTGGTGGTGAAGAGGGAGTAACAACCCTAGTGTAGGGAGAGGGGGCTACCTTAAGACCTCAGGAAGTATCAGGTATGAGAGAGAGGGGAACATTAATAATCTTTGTTTTTCAGAATTCCCCCGGAGACATTTTAAAGAAGAAAAACACCCTATTGTGGCATTCCTAAACTTTTTAAACACTGTAAATTTAACTTACTGATAGATCTGCCATCCCCTGCCGGACGTCTCTGACAATGATTTGACCACAATTGTCCTTAACCTCACCAAGAAATCTATGGGAAACAGCAGGAGATACACTAACTTCCATTCCTCTGAGGTAAAACATTTGTTCACACTTCTAGATATTTTCCCTACCTCTATTCCTGTAGCTGTCACTCTGTCATTCCATTGGGTGGACAAATGCCAACCTTCTGGTTGGATGGACACATAGGACAAAAAGTCCCTATAAAAATAAGAACAAAATTTATTTATTCAAATTGAACCAGGAAACCTAAGGTTTATCAGCCATTTGAGAGGCACTTTGAATGCACTGTCAATCCAATTCCCCTGGCTGATGTAGTTCCCTATTGGGTGTGGGGGTCTGCAATTTTAAACATTTAAACTACACTTCTTTCCAAAGGTACATTGTGTACTCTGGGGACTATTCCTTTGTAGAAAATAGGTATTAATTAGACACCCTCCCCAAAATATAGTGGCATCCACCTTAGGAGTGTTAATAAGAGACATTCAAGATTTATTGTACAGTGTGGTGATTGTAATTAATGACAATACATTGCATTCTTTAAAAATGCTAAAAGAGTGAATGTTAACTGTTTTCATCACAAAAATGATAATTATGTGAAATAATCCATATTTTAATTAGCTAAATTTAACCATTCTACAATATATTTATTTGTGTATTTCAAAACATCATGTTGTTTGTGATACACACAATTTTACATCAGTTTAAAATAAATAAATAAATAAATTTGGAAAAAGGAGTTTAAGGAAACACTACCTATAGGTCATTTAGCCATTAGATGGCTATGGAGATATGAGGCTACTCTGCTTACCTGGGGAGCCCCGAGGACAGTTATCCTATGATAATGGGAATCATTGAACTAGAAAAGGTGGTATAAAATTAGTCCCTGACTTTAGCTGAAATGATCAATAATACCTCCTTGTTTCTGTAAGGCATTTAGGTCAGCCTCAACTTATTGGCCAGGGTAGTTATAAATTGTAGAATCGCCCTAGACTTTCATCATTTGGGACAAGACGATTGTTAATGCATCCTAAAGTAACTGGGTTAATGCCTTGGGACAAGTGTAAAGATCAGTACAGAAACTAAAAGAGAAATCTACCTGGCTCTCTAAAGTCAACACTGATGGTTGATGTGATGTGTTCTGCAAGTTGAGTCTGGGTCCCTGGAGACTGGCCTCATCCTGCAGTTTAGAGTCCTGCTGATAATGATCTTAATTAAATGCTGTATGATGAAAATTGAATGGATTTGGTCCCAGCCTCTGGCATTCAGATTAATCAGAGTATCTGACTAATGGGAATTCTCATGGGAAAATGCAGCAGGAATCAAGATGTTGTAGAAATGAGGGGTGGATATTATCAGGACACAACTCTGCATGTGTCTCTTGTGGTTGTACACATCTTGCAAGCAAAGGCATTGACTGCCTTTTTTCTGGGACATCCTTTTAAGGTTGTTTGTATATCAAATAGCCTTGGGAGACAGAGACAATGGCACTATCCAGAGCAAAAGACATTTTTATAATCTTGGAAGAGAGGTAGAGTCTCCCTCCATAGCAAAGGCATAGGTATGCTTATTACCAATTATAAAACATTTAGACTATCTATGCTCGGGGTTCCTTTCCTATCATGCAACTCACTACATGAACAGCTGTTACCTGTTCCTATTCATGTTGCCCTGTAAGAACCAGCCAAGGCTCAGCAAAGTGACACCAATGCTAATATTATGGCTACTACTCTGGTTGTGAGTAGTAAGGTATTCTTCGTCTCTGACCTGGGGGTCTCTTGACTTCTGCTTGCATCCTTGAAAGTGTGACAAGCTGTTATAGACTGAATGTTTGCATACCCCCAAAATTCATATGTTAATATTAAATACCCAACATGATAGTATTTGGAAGTGGGACATTTGGGAGGTAATTAGGGCATGGGGGAAAAGCCCACATGACTGGGATTAATGACCTTATAAGAGGCCAGAGAACTCGTTCACATTCTTTCTGCTATGTGGGGAAACAAGAAGACAGCTGTCTGCAACTTGGAACAGGGCCTTCACCAGAACGCAACCATGCTGGCACCCTGATTGCACTTCCAGCCTTCAGAACTGTGACAAATATATGTTTATCATTAAAGCCACCCAGTCAATGGTATTTTGTTTTAGTATTCCCAACTGACTAAGGCACAAGGTAATTTATTAACTTTCAAGTTTGGTAAATACAGCTCTAGATACATGTCTGACAATCATATGAAGTGTTTACAGAGTAAACAAGGCTTAAAAATGTGATTACTGTTTATGCCACAAGAGCTCCCAATAGGCAGTGCATCAAAAGACTTACCAAAAGCACAACCCACATATCTTCCCACGTTTTAATGAAATCAAGCCTCTTTTATAGCTGAGAATTCTCAACTTCCTCATTTGAAAAGAAAAAGCATCTAATAATTAGAAAAGGAGAAAACTAGCCTTCATTTTTATCACCTATTTTTCCCTAGCCACTGTAAACTACTAGGGTCAACTGTTAAGGTTTGGGGCATTGGGATAAGGTAGGAAATTTACATGGCAGCAACACAAACAATTTAAGGTTAAACATTAGATCCTCTTCTTCTCATAAGTCTTTTCTTCATCTTACCCAAGAATTTCTCACTAGCTACCTTCTAAAAAGGTTTCTTCCTCTTTCCATATTACTCAATATTCCACCAACTTTTGGGATTTTTCCTCTGTTCTTCATCCTCCACATCCAAATTTGTCTTTCCCTGAACAATATTTTTTGTTTCCCTTTAGTCTTTCAGATTATGGGCATAGGGTCTGAACATCCATATCTAAACTTGCCTGTTTCTTTCAAATCTAGTCAATGTGTGGATTGAGAGTAACATCAAGCTTACTAGTGCACATTACTGAAGTATATAAGAATGCCAATGTTTATCATAACATTTTATTATGAAGAAAATAAAAGATGAAACTCTGAATACTTACCTGCAAAGCAGGTTGATGATATTTTAGAATTTGGTGATGAATTATTAGTTTTTAAAAGGAAGAGAAACTTTTCAAAGGAACAACTCAGAGGAGATGCACCAGAAAAGGGAAAAGTTAATTCAGAAAACTTCCTTGGACAAAAATTCATAAGCACTGCTGAGCCAGGGTTTAGGTGACACAGAAAAGAACAGTTCCCATCTTAGAAGGCCAAAAGTTTTATACTCGCTGGAAATAAGAACTAGTCTCATTTGCAAGTAATTTCATAAGAGCCCAAACATTATGTGAATTTTTGCAAGCTGAACTGAAAGTCATCATGTTCATAGTTTCTATATACTGCACTTGCAGCATTTTGTGCTCCTTGATTCAGTATGGTGTAGTGAAAACAACAAAACTTGGAAATCGAACACACCTAGGCTTGAATCCTGGCTCCAGTTCTTAAGAGCTGTGTTCTCTCAAGAAATTTACTTCACATGTTTTTCATCTATATAAGATTAATTACAGATAATATATATAAAGTAGTCAGCGCAGTTCCTGTTAAGAAATTTAAGGCAATGTTGATATGTACTCGTATTATCACCATAATCATACAGTGGAGGATATTGAACCCAGGTCCTCTGCCTCTAAGTCTGGATCTTTTCACTAAAGGAATATATTGGAAGGAAATATTGGTTATGGTCATATCTACCTGCTAAGAATATCATTTATGATTGGGAATAAGAAGAAATAAAGATGATAAAAAGGTTAGGGTCAGTTTTTGGAGGCTCCAAAATGCCAGGTTAAGGAATTTGACTTGAATTGTAAAACAATGAATTATCTGCAGAATGGAGTGGCATAATGAAAGCAGTGTTTTAGTAAGAGTACACTACCAGTAATATGTAAAGCAAATACGTATAGAGAGAAAGAGGGAGATTGAGGTAGCACATAAAAGAACTTATTTTCCTTGCTTAATGTAAATAAAAGTTTTTAAAATCATTATTTTTTAGCATATTTCACATTTCTAACCCTTGTAGGCATTAGGTAGCTTGACAATGTTCTCACAAGTGTATATCAATTTTTTAATATTAAATCTTGGTCATATGTACCTACATCCATTCCTTTTTTTGAATCAGAGTTCCTCTGCTAAGACTCTATACTGCCACTTCAGACATCTTCCCCTGCAAAGTCTTTAGCACCTGAAAGCAAGAGTGACCAGTAATATCTTTATAAGTTTATAGCTGCAATTCAATCTTTCTTATGCTTTTGAAATTATATATATATTTTAATTCTAAATACACTCTTTGACAATGACCATCATTTTCTTTCTTAGTTATTATAATTTTAAGGTAAGTTAATAACAGTTCTCCCAAGTTTCAACTAAGGTAGTTTTGCCTTACTGGAAAAAATATATGTATACATTCACAATAGCCAGTATTGTCATTACTTCCTGGGAGTTGAAATAATGAAAAGAATAAGTAAAAAAAAAAAAAAAAAATCAAATATGGCCTATGGTGTTTACAGTTCATGATAAATGCTGCTGTGTGTAATTAATAAATATTTTTATGGTCACAAAAATTAAGGAAGCTAGAATTCTTTAATGACCTCACAAAACTTTTTTCAACAACATGGTCTTTATGATGTTTTAAATTTCTTTTAAAAATATTGTATTCTAAACAGGTAGAAAAAATACTGTATGCCATCTTTGCATAATTTAGAAGAAAATTTTATGCATAAAAAACATAATAAATGTAAACAATGGTAAATGAGAAGATTTCAGAAGGCATTCCTTACGGCCTTATAGAAAATCACATTTGACTCTGGGGAAGGAGATTTAGAAAAGTAATACAAAGTTTCTAATCTCTTTTGCTTTATATTTTTTAATATCAAAGATTTTGCTGTCTTTTTTCCTTAGAATTTAGTAGAAAAATCCAGGGAGCTGTGAGTTGTACCAAAGGTTATTAGAAGTAACAATGTGAGAACACTCAAAGTGTCTATTTTCATAATTAATATATAATCGTATATTCTACTAAGAATTAATATTTATCTTACAACCATTAAAATAAAGGTTAGATAAAGCAAAAGACCCAGAAACTTGTATTAACTTTAAATAGGTTCAGAGCATCATTTTTAAAAATGAGGAACACATTAAACCATCCAAGATGTCTTTTTTGTCCCAGAACTGCGAAAATAATTTTCTAGCAAAAACAGCAATCAGCAAAAAATCGGTCATAAATATTGACCGTAACAATATAATAGAAATGTGAAATTTTGAATAAATATTTGTTTTTTTAAAATCAAATAATGGAAATGGTAAGCCAGTAAAGCAAATGCTGTGTAAATTGGATTATCAATACACAACCGTAAACAAGAAAAGGAATAGCAAAAGTAATGCACATGTTGAGATGTTGGCACTTTCGACAAACTTTTAAAAGAATTCGTGTTTCGTAAAGGCATATTTGATTATTTAATTTTCTTCTCAAAATTATTTCCATGCTGCAAACCTACATCGGTCTTGTCTTTTTCCCTTGGAATAAATAAGCTAAAGGTGGCTGAAAGAGACAGCAGGAGTGCAAATGAAGTGCAGCTCGTTTAGTTCTGACCCCATTTCATTTCTTCCCCAAGAACACTTATCTCAAAGGTAAATCGGTGCCATTTCCAGCTGGTAATACACGATAAGTAAGAAAATGACATTTAACATGCAAATTTATATTGCTTTCAGTATCTAGATATGTCCAGTGAGAAGAGGAAGCGGTGCGCTGCTGCTGTGGCTGGCTGACCTGAATGCATCATACATCCAGTGTGCCACTCTGTAGAACAGGAATATGATATGTGTAACTAAGTGTTCCAACCAGCCTGCCAGTGAGTACAATACTCCCCGGGAATCAAGGAGAGACTTCCTAAGAAAATAGGCTATCATTTCAAGTTGTTTTCTGAGTTCTCAATGCAGTTAAACTGACCAATTTGTCACAGAGAGGGATGTATTAACTGAATCAGTCCCTAGAGACTTTGATTTAATTGGTCTGGGGTGGGACCCAGGCATGGGTTTTTACTTTAAAAGCTCTTCAGGTGATTCTAACGTGCAGCCAGGGATGAGGACCACTGGGCTAAGTGAAACCCTCAGGTTATGACTGTGTTTCTCAGAGGCTGACTGCTTGGTGACCTTTCCCATCTCCCTATTTATTTCAATTTCATTTTCAGTTTCAACCACCTTCATCACAGAACTGCTAGATTTCTTCCTTTCCTCAGACAAACTCACCTACTCTACCAAAAAATAGGGGTTCTGCGGGCGGGGTTCTACCTTTTGAGAATAATGCCTTTTTCTGCTTTCCACCTGTGAAATCATCCGTGCCTTTGCCAATTCCTTCCTCATGGTCTCTCACCACAAAGGACCCCTATCCATCCCCTCTAATCTGAATCCCAGACCCATCACATCCCGGGTCTGTAGTCTTCTAATTGGCCCAGCTCTCTCCTGTATCTTCAACCTCCCACAAGCACTGTGCTTTTGTCCTTATTATTTAAGCCTCTCACATTTTAAACCCAGTCTTTCCTCAACTGCATGTTCCTCTCTGTCTACTAACCTAGCTCTTGCCTTTGCTTCATAGTCAGTTTCTCCTTCTCACTTTAAGAATCAATTTACTCACCTCATTAGTCCTCAACTATAGCCATGTGGCTTCCTCATCAATAATTCCAATGAAAACGACTTCACTGGTGACCTCATAGGTGTTGAATTCAATGAGTTATTTTTTTGACCCCTTTGCAGCATTTAACAATGCTAACCACATCTCATTTATAAAATCTTTCCTCACTGTGGTGTCATTACACCATTCTCTCCTGTTATTCATCTATTTATAGCTAATTCTTTTTTAGTCTCTTCCACAGGCTTAACTTTCTTCTCTTATCCCTTATGTCAGTGTCCCCTCAGTTTATTTCTGTCCTAACCCCTTCTCTGCATTTCTCTTATCACTAACTTGGATCTAAAGACATACTGCTTTTTATCTAAATTATTGTAATAGCCTCCAAACTGGATCCTACACCTTCAGTGTTGCCTCTCTTTGTTGATACTCCATTTTCTTTCTTATGTTATTTTATGTTATTTTATTTTATTTGTTTATTTAAAAAAAATTTTCCCAGCCTTACTAAGGTATAATTGACAAATTTGGATATTTGATATTTTGATATAAGTCTGCATTATGAAAAGATTAAATCAAACTAATTAACTAATCAAACCAATTTAAAAGATTAAATCAAACTAATTAACATACCCATTACCTCACATACTTATTACTTATGAGGTGAGAACACTTAAAATCTATACTCAATAATTTTCAAGTATATGATACATTATCATTAAACATTTTCTTTATCCGTTCATCCTTTGATGGACACTTAAGTTGATTCCATATTTTCGCTATTGTGAATATCGTGGCAATGAACATGAGAGTGCAGATATATCTTTGGCATACTGGTTTTCTTTTGGATATATACCCAGTAGTGGAATTGCTGGATCATATGGTAGTTCTATTTTTAATTTTCTGAGGGACCTACAAACTGTCTCTATTTTTCTATAATGGTTGTACTAATTTACATTCCCACTAACAGTACACAAGGGTTTCCTTTTTCAACACTTCTCTCTTGTCTTTTTGATAACAAGTTTAAAAGGTGTGAAGTGATATCTCTTCAATAATTGGTACAGGAAAAACTGGATACCCATACGCAGAAAAAAGACATTGAACCCTTATTTCATACTATATACAAAAATCAACTCAAAAAGGATTAAATACTTAACTGCAAGACCTGAAACTGTAAAATTGCTAGAAGAAAAGATAAGGAAAAAGCTTTCTGACATTAGTCTATGCAATGATTTTTTGATCCTCAAAGCACAGCCAACAAAAGCAAAAATAAACAATTGCATCAAACTAAAAAGCTTCTTCAGAGCAAAGGAGGCAATCAAGAGTGAAGAGACATGAACTGAGAGAAAATATTTGCAAACCATCTATCTAATAAGGGCTTAATATAAAAAATATACAAGAAATTCAGACAACTGAATAGCAAGAAAACAAATAACTCAATTAAAAACTGGGCACAGAACCCAAATAGACATTTCTCAAAGGGAGACATAAAAATGGTCAACATACATGTGAAAAAGTGTTTATACTTCATGTCCTAAAACATACTGGGTCCTGATGTTTTATGTCTTTGCCTGTGTGGCTCCTTCAGTCTAGTGTGCTCTTCACATCCATCGCTGCTCTCCTTATTAGGCTTGTCTACTACGTCTTCAAGGTTCAGCTCAGGTATTCTCTCCTTTGGGAAGCCTTTCCTACAATCTGCTGATCCCTAGGGCACTCACCTTTTATATAGCTGTAGCAAGGGATTTACAATAAAGTTCTGTGGTTGTATATTAACTTTGCAATGTCCTACTAGCCTCCACCATTGACAGTAAACTCATTGCAGGTAGGGATTTTGTCTCAGTTACCTTTTCATCCCAGTGCCTAGCACAGTGTCTTACTGGCCCATAATCATCAATCCATACATGCTTGTTCAATATGTTAAATTAACACACTATACTGTTTTTTTTTAAATAAAGCAAAAAGCTCTTTTTCTCTATTCACACAAGATAAAACCCAATATTGACCTTGGCATATAAGACCCTTCATGATCAGATACATCTGTCTAACCACATATATCATTATATCTCTCAATTTTTTCCACCTTTAATAAGAGACAATCTACTTGCAATTGTCTCTCTGTACCATACGGGCCTATTGCATGACCCTGCAGCTTTATGTACAGTTTTTGCTATCCTGAATGTCTTTCTATTTCTCAGTATCTATGTCTGTCTGTCTCCTTCTCCTTGAATCCCTATTTATCCTTATGAAATTTTAGGAACTCTTCTAGGCAGAGTGGTTGCTTCATTCTCAAACTGAAAACCCTGTGTTGATTTACACATGCTTTTCTGTGGCTGTTGTTCCCCACTGGAGTAGACCACTGGCCTCCTTGAAAAGAAAATTCATCTTTTTTTCTCCTTTACCTAAATAAATAATTAATACGCAAATATCAATGCTGTTAAATAAGTAAGTGAATGATTTCCAAAATAAGAGAATATATAGTAAAGTGACAAGTGCACAGTCAATGGAATTTATTTCCCAGAAGTTCATATTATTAATTCTGTCTTTTGTCCCTTCCTTGTTCTGAATTTTCTTTACAACTTATATATTGTCTGTGCAACCATGTCTCTGTTGCTTTCGGGATGTTCTCTGGTTCTTTCATTTTGAACGTATGGCATTTTCAATGAGATTATAAATTCCTCAAGGGCATGATTTGTTCAGTTCTATTCTGTGCTTCATACATTGAGTCTAGCATAGTGATAAACAAAATAGTCATTCATTCAAGTATTTGTGAGTGTGTCTTCCATGTGTCAGGCATTGCTTGTTGTTGGGGATGCTGACACTATACACTTAGATTCACAAAAATTATCTTAAGCTAGCTAAGCAGAAGAACATACTTTTTACCTTAATACAAGAAAAGGACTGTCAAAATGTGGTAAATTCTGCATGTTCATATCAAGAGTAAAAATCATGATTTTAAAAATTTCAAGTGATTTTAATTGAAATATTTTTTAATTCCTCTTTTCACCAATTATGTCTGTGTATATTCTGCCTATGCCTGTTGTTTCTCGTGTGGTATCTATGTAGTTCCCAGGTTTGCATCTTTTTACATTTCATGTTGTTTCTTTCACTTTGCATGGTACAATTCTATATTTTGTGTACATGTACAGAACAACAGACATTTTAGAGGACGTGCTGTGATCATTTTTATCTACAAACCTTCCTGCCCAGAACTAGCTCTGCTGCTATTTTAAAACGAAGTGACTTTTCACTATGGAGAAGCTACATAAGGGAGTCTTCACTCTAGAATGTTTATTCTTCCATCTTTCTGTGTGACCAGAATTACTGAAAAGGCAATTAAATCATCGTAGATTTTAGGGGTCCTTTCTGATAATAGCACATTCTGTCAAAATACAAGTAAGGCTTTCTATACCACAGGGGAATTTTCAAGAATCTCATAGATTAACTACAAACACTGAAAGGTCATTTCATTTTAAGAATTCTTTGAAATTTCCTTCTAGATAGGTAGTTTCTCCTCCAAATTTTGAACTTCTTGTACTGATTTCATTAGTTTTCCATGTGTTCATCGTTGCACTAAGATATTGCACTTCATATTTTTTTTAGTCTTTGGTTGTTTAATTTAGCTAAAACATCCATGTTTATAAGGTTATTGATTTAAAAAAATTTTTTCCTTGGTTATTTACGCTTTGGTCATAATGAGGTTCACTTTATCCCTACAAAATTTGAAATACTAAGGCTTTAAAATTATATTTATACAAGTTAAAAAGTTGTTTTTCTCTTTATTTTTCTGTCCCCAAATTTCTTAGAATTGTTGATTAATTTTAAGAATTAAGATATTTATATCCCATTTAGCAGTTCTCAAAATAATAATCCTTAATGGATAGCAGCAGATTCAAGAATCACATTATAATCAACGTTATTTTTGTAATGTTACGTTGCTTAAAATTAGCATATTATAGGGGTGCATATAATAGTAAGAAAACGCATGAAAACAAATAATCCTTTACCTTGATATGAAATCATATTTTTAATGGTAAGTTAGGTATGAAAGATTCTTAGAATCTAAATTACTATGAAGCAGTTTGATGATCCATAATCATAGTTTTGGCATTAATTAAATGCAAAATTTGTCTTTGCATTTCAACTGATACACAAAACAGAGTGTAATGGAAAACTATAATATTTTGTTAGCAATAGTTATCAAACATTTTTAAAATTATTATTGCTTGTGTGTGCCAGGAACTGAAACAAATACTACACCTGGAAAGGTAAAGAAGAGAATTGAACTAAATGTTGTAACAGTCCAGAAGAGTAGTAATAATACTTAAGAATATTTAGAATTTACTACTGGAAGAAGCCCATAGTCATCACCTTATGCATATACCCTTATCAATTTACAAATAAGCAAATTGAAACCTATGGAAGATTATGCAAACGAGGAAGGTCATGCTCCCAGGAAATGGCTGAGTGGGAAATAGAAAGTTCTCTTGGATATCTGTGAAGATTCCCCTCCCCGCCAATATACCAAAACGGAATATCTCATTTGTTCACTATTTGTATATTTTGCCAATAATTTGTGAACTAGGCAGAATATATAGGATGTATTCTGAGCACTTGTTGGAAGGGCACCATTGAAATGCAAAATTTCTAATTGTTCAGTTAGTTTTGAATTTTAAATGATCTATTTTCTATTAATAAGGTTTCTAAACATGCATCACTATTATTTTCATAAAATAACAACTAAATGATATCACTAACCTTTTTAACATTCGTTAATTGTTAGAGCTCAGTAAGGTTTATTTGATTATCAAAATTATATAACAAAAATCTCAAACTATTGCTTGTAGAAAAAAAAAAAAGACCACCAAGAAATTTCAATGTGTGATAAACTTTTATATCTATTCCATATGCCTATCTTCTTCACCATATGTCAGTCTATTAATTGCTAATATCATCCTTATTATGCATCATTTCATCTGTAACACTATTCCATGAAACTAAGAAGGCATCAACAAGAACTACAGAAAAACACCTGCTATATGAATTTCTGGTTGATAAATTTCAGCAGGTTCTGGTTTGCTCTTGGGCAAAATTTTCTAATGCTTTTGCATAACAGGAAGCCTTCTTCCAGGACTACTTTCTCTGATGGTAATGATCACATTATTATCTTTTAAAATTATTTGTTATAATGAATTAAATTTTTCCACAATATTTACACAAAATGCTTATTTAGCAACTATGCATGTACAAAAATATGTGTGTAATGGTGACTGGGCTAAACATTGTTAAGAAGAATAAAATATAAGAGGAAACTTGTAACATATGGGAAAGAATTTTGAAAGTTCTAAGGCCCTAAAAGCCTTTAATAAATACTGGTTAATGAGGGCAATAGAGCTTAAGTTTGGCCAGCAGTAATCTATCATATAACCAGTGCACCCAGTTTTTGCTTCACAGATGAAGAAAGAAATTTAACCTCATTTAGATCTTTCCATTTATTAAAGGCAATGAATGGATATACCCATCAATAATTGCTCTCTTCTTGGTAATAGTTAAAATAGATCCATTAGAAATTCAAGCACTTTAGAAATATTAATTATTTTGTTCTTTCTGAGGTGTTTTTGGTTTAAGAAACAAATCTACTGTCCATAAAATGGTTAGGAACCATTGTCAAAAAGAATAGAATTAAATACTAAAATTTGTGCTAAAAAGAGTAAATGTAAAGTAATTTTAATGAAGGAGAACATAAATGATTACTGAAATGATCAGGAAAGAATTTTTGGAGGAGGTGAAAATTGAGCAGGATCCCGAGAGGTGGGCAGATATAATAATTAGGTTTGGTCATTCAGGGACAGCCCAGATACATATGAAAATCAGGTGGGGATTCTTTTCACTTTATGATGTTAGGACAAGCTTTTGGTAAGAGTTAAAAAAAAAACAAAGTTGGGTGGAGACAAATCATGGCTGACTTTGGAAATCAAGTGTTAATCATTAGCAGCAACAGCAGCAGTACGACCCCCACAACCACACCATCTCTATCCTTTAAGTGTTTACCATGTTTCAGGCCATCTACTAAATGCTTTTATATGGATTACCTCATTCCATCCTCATACAAGTTCTTAATTCCCTGTAATATAGGTATACTGTAAGTATACTGATATCTCGTAATGCCCTTTTTGTACATAAAATATGATGATTATAAAAGGGTAGATTACTTACGTAGAAGATCACAGACTAAATTGGCATAGTCTGACACCTGAGTTCATATTCCTGATTATTTCATTTTACTGGCTTACAGTACAAAATTGTGACACAATGTGAAATCTTTGAACCTTCTTAGGACATAATAAAAATGAAATTGCGGGGGGGTTAGTTTGCCAGCAATATGTAGAATAAATTATAGTCTAAATGAAAAGACATGAGATAGTTGCAGTACTGGAACTGTAAAATAGTGACAATGGAAATCAAGGTTTAGGGATGCTACCAGACACATTTTAAAGAAGGAGATACGTAACATAACCTTTGAATCTTACTCACTCTACACCCTTTCACATAACCAACCAAAGTGGTATGCCCATCCTCATCCAACTCATTCCCCATATACTGATTCACACTGTAATTTTGCTTATGATATAGTCTCTATATTGAGAATGACTTCCACATCAAACTTCTTCTATTTCCAAAATAATTTCCAAGATCTGTCCACGCATTACTTTCTCCATCTCAATGACTCGCCATCTCCAAACACAGAAATAATCTTCCTCATCTGAATTTTGCAGAAAATTGCAAAATTGCACCTATTTTGTACACAAAAGAGTTTATTACATATTACCCAGTTTCATGTTTATACCTTGCAAATCAATACAAAATAATAAGACATTTATACTGTGTATTCCGTACAGTATTTAATGTAGCATACCTATTTATGGTGTGTTTGTTGAAAGAATAAAAAATAAACTTATCAGTACCTGAATAAATGAATAAGCAAATAAATTTATGATTGCTTTAACGAAAGAATTAAAAGGTGACTCCATGATTTTTATCCTAGTTTCCAGTACTTTCCCATTTCTTTGTCTTCTTTTCCAATCTTCCCTTAATCACCCACTCCAGTACTCCCATGAGTGCTGCCCTTGTGCCTTAACAGACAAAAATCTTGGTTATTTGGGGCCATCCAAATAAATAATGATTGAAAATGTGTCAGTATTTTAGTTCAGTCTATCATTATTAACTCTCTTAAATATTTCCAAGTTAACAAAATCATCAATTCCCAAACAAGTACTGTTTCTTTAAGCATGAAGAAGGTCGAAAATGAACATTCTATACATCATTTACATCATTCAAGGTGTAAGGCTGCTTATTTGCATAAGCTCCAGTTTTTGGATATCTACTGCATTTCCAACAAAAGAATGGTTGTTTTCGTAACTCTAATCTGGCAAATACATATCCCACTTAGGGAATAAGAATTATTGTCTGAGTTTGTATAAAATCTATTAATATTAATTTCTGAATTGCTCTTTTCTTTTAATTCATAATTTGCTGTGTGTGTGAACTTTTGGTCCCTTTAAAATCACCATTTCCTGACTGCTCAACCATGCAGTACACAGACAGCAGCTATATTAATCATCTCTCAAAGGTGCAGTGCATTGATACTGCTATTTATGCTGCTGTCTGGAGAAAAGCATATTTATTCTGTCCAAGCACCCATGAGACGTGAGAACTATTCTTTGTTCAGACTCACAGTGGATAGTCATTTTAAAACTTCAATTACTATTTCAGTATATTCCCTCCATTACTGTTTTCAGCACCACAGCCAGTAATTTCGAGCAGCAAAATGTGCTTTATGAACAATACACATATGGGCCTTGCATGCAATGAGCAAATAAAGCTATGTATACACGATTCATATCTGCAGAAATGATGTAAATTTAGATGGAATGATATCAATATATGAATCTTCAACATGTAATTTTTATACCTCCCAGATAATGACTGTGAATTAATATATATATTCACCTATATACATATATATATGACACCACCATCTACCTTACAATCTAAAACAAGAAATCATATATTAATATTCAACAAATATTTCTTGAGATTCAAATCAGTACAGAACTTCTCTTTGTGCCATAGGGTTTATGAAAAATAACAAAATAATGTAACACATTACTTCTACCTTTGAACAATTTATAACCGTAAATATGATTCATTCTTTTTTATCAAAATTGAGTCTTAAATGAAAAAAGATGGTTTACAGTCTCAATCTTAATTTATGTAGACCTTAAATTAAATGATCCCATTATAACTTCTTGTGTGAGATTTTTGTCCCCACATTAACATTAATCTCTTTTCTTGAATCTGTCATCTATTTCACATTCTTTTTTGCTACCAAAAATGCACACATCTAATTTATGTAACACTGAAGTAGGATACTTGGAACATATCATATTGAAGCCATACTGTTCACCATATTGCCCTTTATAGCTATAATTTCATCTTGAGTGGAAGGCACCAAAAGAAATCAGCTTTATGCCATTTAATGTTCTATTCATTGCTAGGACATTAATGAAAGTAACCCCTATAAAACACATTACTCGGTGATCACTTTATATAGAAAATGCAAGATGCTTCATGACTCAAAGACAGGCAAAAGTTTGCTTTTCTTGTGTCATTGGTATATTTGCATTTTATAGACAGTTTTTTGTGTGTAAACTGGTCAGGTTTCTTTATATGTTTGGCAGCTATAATATTTAAATCTGACGAGTAAACCATTCTTAAAAGTTGTTTAGATACTTGTAGGTAACTTTATGTTTAGCATTATGTAATTATTTTATCTTCTTTTCTCATTATCCCTATTTCTCTATTTATTTTATATTGTTGCATCATATGTCATTTTGTAAGCCTTCAGAAATGAGAATGGTAACAAATAAACATTTATATGTGACAGGAAACTTTTACCTGAACCTGAGAATTCTCTCTTTTTTCTTACTCTGGCTTTCCATTGCCAAGTGAGTGGAAGATTATCTTTTGCTTCCATTTTATCATTTTCTATTCCCTCCTCAATGCTCTGCAACCTGGCTTCTTTCCCCATTCTATGAAAAGACTTTTTTGAGGACTTTGTCATTTTCCAGCCATGTCGAAGTGACTGGATCTCTCTATGCCTTATGTTCTTCATTTCTAAAATGGAGATTGTATTGCCACTATTAGTTTGTTTTGAAGATTAAATGAGTCAAAGTATATGCAGTGGTTAGCATGATGCCTGGCACATAGTAAGTGCTTAGAAATGGTACTGATGATGACAATGTTGTAGTAACTGTGAATATTTTCCCATAGAACTCCATTTTTCAGTTTCTTGGTATTTATTAAGAGAACAAGATTTTTCTAGTCTTACCTACTTAAATATCATCTTTGACTCCTTCTTGTCACTTTCCCCTTCTGTATACAGCCAAACGTGAAATATTTTGCCTTTTCCCCTTTACAGTGACTCTCAAATCTGCCCCTTTTTTATCCCCCGACATCGCTTTCATTCTATGTGAGAGGGACCTACAGGGTGTTGTGACTCAGTGAAAATGTTCCTAGAGGAGAACAAGAGTTCAAGGAATCTTGAGTGCTGAAATGCTGAAAGATAACCACAACCAACGGTAGCAAAAAACAAGGAATCCGTAATGCTAGTAGGTCCAGATGAAGTGTTCATTTCAAACACAGCTTTACAGAGTTTAGGAAGAAGGGGACTCATTTAATTTATATGGAAATATTTTATTTGAAGAAAGGTGGTAGGAGTGGAAGCTAGGATGAAGAAGTGCAGAAAGAGTGGTTTTCATGATTAGCAGTCAAATTTAAAGAAGAGAGGAAAATGAGCAAGTGGACCAGATGGCAAAGAGGCCGTGAGAAGGTGGGAACACAGTATAACAAGACAGAAGCCAAGAAAGGTGTAATGCCATTTAATTACAAAACATGCAGACCTTTTTAAGATTTGTCTCAATGAGGTCCTAATTCTTTCTATGCTAGTCACAAGTTAGTGACAGGTATTTAAACTTGCGAAATAGCTTTTAATTCTACTGGCAGGAACTACAAGTCCATGGTTTTGGAAATCAGTGTGACCTCAGCGACATGGTTCTTGCAAACCCTGATGCTTATATTTAATTATATTAGCATGTTAGTTTTCCAATGTCTGAAGGTGATATATTGATATTATGGGTAGTCACCATCCCTTATAATCAGGTATTGTTTTTCACTGTGGATTGCTTATTTGGATTAAAATATAAAAGTCAGGTGGAATGAATACATTTTAATATATTTGAATTCCCTTTTTAAAGATTGGAAGGTTCTCCAAGTTGGTTATTTCAGCCCCTTTCTTTTTTTTTTTTTCCAAGCGAAATTTATAAAATTTACTTCCCTTTCATTTCATAATATTTTTTCTCTATATTTGAAATTGTCCTGAGTCAGTTTTATCTTCTTTGTTTTTTGCATTACACACACACACACACACACACACACACACACACACAAACACACAGACATAATATCAATAATTGCAGATTAGATATATAGCTTTGACCCAGGCTAAAATTGTGTGTGTGTGTATATACATATATATATATAATTATACATATATAGTTATACATATATATAAAGTTATATATATATACGCGCGTGTGTGTGTGTGTGTGTGTGTGTGTGTGTGTGTGTGTGTATAATCTTCAACTACTGGTAATTTGTAAAGCCGGAACATTTAATAGCTTGTCTTACTTTAAATTAACTAGCTATAGAACCTGTGCTTCACCACTGCTATCTACATCACTACTACTGAACACATAAGCAGTTAAATGACAAATTTTACAAGTTGAGGTAGAATTATGGTTTTAAAAAAGTTCATATCAATGTTTATATGGAAAAGGCAATTGTGATTTTTAAAAAAGGCAAAAAAAGTTTCCAGTGTCTTATGTTACACACTTTATATTTCAGTAGGTTGTATGATTATTAGATTGGAAATTCCTTGGGAACCTAACAGTGGTTCACAAATTACAAATTTTCAATAAATACCATTAAATACATTAGCTTAATGTTTCCTTAAAGATTACAACTCAAAGATTTAATTGCAATTTATACGCAAGGAAACAAAGTTCAAACTATTAAAATGTGTCCAGGTAGCATTTTTATTTAAAACTTTTCTTTACCTTTACATACAGGCCTGTGATCACTCCAAGCAGCAAAGACTTCAGCTATCCGTTGACAGGTGATGCTCTTTGCACCTTGTAGGACATAATCTTCATCACAAGAGAACTGCACAGTTGATCCAAGGCTAAAAATTGAACAAAGAATTAAAAAGATATAAATGATTAGAAAGATATAATAATTAGACTCCAGTTGCACTGGCAACATCCAACAGGTCAAACATGTATCACAGTTACAAAAACTACCTTACTGGAAAAACAAAATGTGAAAGTTCACTTGTTCAAATATTTAATAAAAATCATAAACAGATGAATCTAATGTAAGTCAATAGCATGCATACTGTTGGTAGGAAACGTAAAAATGTAAAGCCATCATCAAGTTTAATTATCTTGTTATTAGGTAAAAACTAAGGTTAAATAATTAACTAATTTACCATCCTAAGTAAATGGTAAATGTGAATCAAATGTGGACATCCTTACTTAAATCCCAGTTCTTATGTTCATACCATATTACAGTGCTTCTCTAGCATGTATTTACATGTGTATGAATTTTCACATTTTTTGCATATCCACACTTACATCTGTGCATATATTTATTCATATTTAGGGCTGCAAAATTGTCTTGATTGTTTTTCATATGTTGAGGTCATACTGTATTTGGTTACTTAAAATTTACCCATCATTTATTATTTAACCTATTGCAGTTTGTATTTTGTTCCTCCACTGAAAACGAAATTACTAAAATTGCTATTTTAAAAATCTTAATTTCCAGGGGTAATGGATGTTTCTCTGAAATGAAAAACTGACCTGACCATGCAATTTCTTTCCAACCATCCTTAAACAGCAATCTACCTGCTAAAAAATAAAGTTCAGGTTTCTCAATGTGACATAAAAAGCCCTTAAGCAGTAAGTCCCCACCCACCAGCTTTTCCACTTCATCTCTCACCCACTGCCACACCTGACCAGCACCTGTAGTAGTTGACAGTCTGCACACTTCATGCTGTTTTCTATCTGCATTGCTTTCCCTGCCCCCTCTGCCCAGAGGGCCTTACTTTCACCGTCTCACCCAGTCTGTGCCTGAACAACTTCTGTTCAACTCCCTAAGCTTTTCGTGCAGGAGAATATATGATCACATTTGTCTTGCAGAAAGATATCTCTGGAAGAGTGTGAAAGACTTTTAACAAGGAAGTGTAATTACATACAGGGAGGGCAGTAAGAAAATAACTCAAATAGTCTAGGCCAAGGGTTGGCAAAATGTGTCCTGCAGGCTAAAACTGTCCCATTATCTGTTCTTGTACAGCCCAGGAGCTAAAAATGGTCTTCATACTTTTCAAGGGTTGTGAAAATAATGTTTAAAATGTAAAAATTATATTAAATTAAAATGTCAGCATCTGTAAATTAAGTCTTATTGGAACACAGCCACTCTCTCTCATTTATGCTTCATCTATGATTTCTTTCATACTACAATGACAGAGTTGAGTAGTTACCACGGAGACTCCACAGCTCAAAGCATAAGGTTTACAATCTGGCCCTTTATAGAAAAAGCTTGCCTGCCTCTGGTCTAGGCTAAAAATGGCAAAACACCTGATCTAAAAGAGTAGCATGACAAAGGACAAGGTAAGGGTTAGCATAGGGAAAAGATTCTAGGCATTAGAATCTAGTCTCTTCTGGAATCATTTTTTTTTTTTTCCTCTCTCTCTCTGTCCTTTTAAAAAGTTGTTTCATTTAAATATACAACACATTGAGAAAAGTGTGTAAAACAAAATTCACAACTCAATGAATTATCACGAATTAAACACCTAAATAACCAAGAAAGAGACTATCTTCAGTGTGTTGGACCTCTTAATGATTCCAAGTTTTATTTATTTATTTATTTATTTATTATTTATTTATTTATTTTTTTCGTGACCTGCACTCAGCCAGTGAGTGCACCGGTCAGTCCTATATAGGATCCGAACCCGCGGCGGGAGCGCAGCACTCTACCAAGTGCGCCACGGGCTCGGCCCACAAGTTTTATTTAGACTATGCCATACTTTGAGCAACCTTTCAATTTATATAATGGTCAATTCTCTAATTCTCTGCTTTTTCTTTCTTCTCCATCTCAGTAAATGAAAACTCCATTCTAGTTGCTAAAGTCAAAAACTCTGGAGTCATTCTTGACTCATCTTTTTCTCTTATGTAATTTCACATCCACCCCATCAAGCAAACCCTGCTGGCAACAATTTAAAATCCAGAATCTTGCTTTTCTCACTCTTACCTGATTTGAGTCACCAATATTTCTCATCTGTATTATTGCAACAGTTCTTTCTGCTATGTTGTTAGTTTTTCCTTTTTTCTGTTCTTGACTTCCTGCAATCTATTGCAGGAAGTTTCCAGAGCAATGTTTTTGAAAGGTGGCTCAAATTATACCACTGTCCTACTTCAAATCTTCCAGTATTTGTGTCACTCAGAATAAAGGAAATGCCCTTATAATTGCCTATGTGATCTTGCCCCTGCTAATTTTTAGAGCTAATTTTTTACACTTTCTCCCTCCATCTCTGTTCTTTAGCCACATTGGCTTCCTTGCTCTGGCTTGAACATATTAAGAATTCACCTGTCAGGGTCTTTATATTTGCCGTCTTGTCAGTCTAGAAAAACCTTTTTCAGGAGTGCATGTATCTCACATTCTGAATTGTCCTGGTTTCTCCTGACATGGCATCTTATCTATAAGGCCTTTCTTGACTACTCTGTATAAAATGGCTGTTCCTAATTCATAGTCTTCTTCCATGTTATTTCCTATACACTATCTGATGCATTGTATATTTATTTGTCTGCTTATTGTCTCTCTCATCCCACTCAAAAAACTCCAAGCACTTATCTATTTTGTTTTCCAAGCAGCCAAACATTTCCTAGAATACAGTAAGTTGTTTTTATATGTACTCATGTATGTTTATTTTTTGAGAGGGAGAAAGAGTAAATAAATGCTATCTCTTGCAGATTTATTTCTTATTAATGTCTATCTAAGATAGTCTAATGCATTCAGTTATATCCATTATACCTGTAACTGGACAAAATTATCCTTGGATTAGGACATTCACTCAAGGCTATTTATATTTTTATAATCCGCAACTACCCAGTTCCCATCAGTTGACACATTTCCTGTGTTCAAGAAGCAGCAAAGAAAAATATGATGAGCACGGCACTTGAAGGAGAGAGGTGTATGAAATTAAGTCAAGAAAAGTAATTAGGGGTTGAGATAAATTGTTAACAACTTTGTAGGCCATGGTAAGGATTTTGACCTTTATTCTGAGAGAATTGGGCGTTATTTTAGGACTGTGAGCCAAGTGGATGACATTATGTTACTTTATGTTTTAAAGTAATCCCGTCATCTGTTGAGAGAAAAATACAATTTAAGTATGCAAAGGCAGAAGCAGGGATTTTGGTTAAGAAGTTATTGCGGTAATCCTGGCTCTCATGGAGATGATACAATGGTGACTTGTACCAGGAAGATAGTGGTCAGAAACTAATGATGACAAAACACTGGGAATAAACAAACAAACAAACAAACAAAAAACAAAAAACACTACTGTAGGGCCTGGTCCACAGGAGTTACTATTTTCTCACTAACTTAATAAATTAATAAACTGTTAAGGTCATTGTATTTGTCATAGATGATTATGATATTCTAGATTAATAAGGCTCTTCTCACCAATAGTAAATGATACCCTGTTTAAGCAACATGTATTTGAGCTTGTTTATTTTGATTACAGAAAATTAATTCACTTAGCCTAGAGACAGGCAATTGGTAAAAATAACCACCTAACCTGCTTTACTGCCATTCTGAAGATTGCCAGTGATGGTCTTTGAAGATTTTGTACTTTTTCCCCCTTAAGATTAAAAATCCCAACAATTTTTTTCTCCAGTTAATACATTGGGGGAAGTAGTTTATAGTGGTTAACAGTTTAAGCTGCAGAATCAGAGATATATTCAGAATCAGAGAACTGATAACTGCCCTTTATCAGTTTTTGAGAAAATAACAATCTCCCTAGACTTTGGCTTTCTCACTTATTGTGATAACGTAATGGAATATTATTTATAAAGTATGCAGTGCCTAACATACATCAGACACTCAATTACTTCTCTTAATCAGGTTAAAATGAAGTCCTCGCTGCCTGGGAGTTCTTGTCTTTTAAAGTCATTTTGAGTATCTGTTTTGCTCTATTTGTCTGAACATTAAAATGTCCTTCTTATAACTTATTTTTAAGCTCTGATGTAGGAAACTTATTTTTGTCCATTTATAGGGCTTGTATTTTCAAAATTTTATTGCCTGCCTTATCTCCCTAACAAATACCTTTCATTTCAAACACCATTATCTACAATTTATATTTCCTCATACCTCTGGCCTTTCTCATTTTGAACAGATACAGAAGGTAGGAGGAAAGGAGTCTTCTCAGGTAGCTGGGAAGGCAATTTTCTTCTTTAGTATACTACTTTATGTTAGTTAATTGATGCCATTTAAAGGCATCATATATCACATTTTGGACATATGGCTCATGGTTGTCCTCTGATTTAGAAGATTTTCTAGGTCTGTTCTATGCTTTATAAGGTCTATCCACACCAAGGTAAGGAGATCTGGTTCCCATTCTAGCCAGCCACCAAAAAATAAATAAATAAAAATAATAATAACTTTTAAAAAGGTCTGTCCATGCCACAGGGGATAACATTTTAAATAAGTTGACAGTTTCTTTAAGCAGAATCCAAACTGCTAATATGATAAATATTTCTAATTATTCATTTCTATTGTGAAAGCCAATAATTTCTTCCCTACTATTGAAGGAAAGCCTTCATATTTGCACTTGCACTTATCTCCGTCTAGGGTCACAGCTTCACTTAAACATATTCTAGACTAAAAGGCAAAAGTGCAAAACAACACACAGAGGGCAGAAATCAATGCATAAGCAGTCTTTTTAAAGAATCCAGGCTTTATAATAAGGAAATGGGTGTCTTGAGTAAATGCACTGTGTTTTCATTTAATGAAGTGTTTTAGTATTTGAGTCAAATTTAAAGAAAACATAACTAAGTTTTATTATATATATATATATATATAATATATATATATTTCTAGGAAAGTATTCCACAGTGAAGTGACAATAAAGGAAGACAAGCTGTACCCACTGTAATTTCTCTGTCTCTGCTGAAGAGATGCCTACCCTACTTAGCTAAATAAAACCTTTCACTTTAGTAGGTTATTCAAGCTGACAGAACATTCAAAAACAAATGACTGAAGACATCTTTAATTTGAAAGTATCAAATCATCAAGAATATGATAATGCAATGACACTGTTAGGAAAACAAGTGTAGCTCTTCACCATGATTATGCTAACCTGTGTCTAACTGTTAATCATTGTTCTAAAAATGATAGTTATTATTGCAAAAACACACTATAGCATCAAAGCTGTCAGTGAAAGAAGATACAAGATTTATCAAAATATATAAATTTCCACCTATTTTTATCCAAGATAGCTAGCCTATAATTTTATTTACAATCAAATAAATGAAATGTGAATAAAAAAATATAGAGCTGTGGAAGGGCAAATGATTGTGCTTGAGTCAAAGAAGAGGATCTAAGAAATAAGGGAGCCAAGAACGTTGAGAGCATTCCACCAAGAGTGAATTTATGTTGAAGTATTTTTGTTTTCCAGTTATTGTTTTTTGGTCAATTTAAAGGTCCAGACAATTTCCTGACAGATGCAGAAATTCAACTCTAAACTAGATGAGTATTTTTAAAAATTATCCCTATACAAGTAGAAATTACTCAGATATGAAAGATGATCTAAAAATCAAAGCATCTGCAAACCATTTTTGTATTAAAAATTCAAAATTATAAACATGCAGAAAATAACTAACACCAAAATGACCTGAATAATGCTTGTTTAATATCTTTGAAAATCAAATGATTCTCTAAAATTATTTAAACCAACAATTTCAAAAATAAGTAATTGCACATTAGAAAATTTGAGGTTATTTTTACCAAAATGAGATTTGGAGTGGGGAATTTTTACAATGTGATTTTTTTCTGTGCTTTAAAATGGCACAAGTGACTTATGATTACTATAGAAAACTTGAAAATGAAGACTAGCAAAAAAAAAAGTAAAAAAAATCACCTTAAGCTCTACATTACTAACATGTTTTTTGAATTTAATTTCAGAATTCTAGTTCTTTTCTTATTCAAGTACATTCTCTCTTCTTTCCTTCCTGTAAAAACAGAGCAATTGGCTTTCCTATAGAGAGACCATTTCTCCACCTGTACCATTAATTATTCCTCTCTCAAACATTCAACCTCTTATTGCAGGCTGGAAGTCAAAGTGATAGTATTAATCCACTTATTTGTAAGTTGTAGAAATTAAATGTTAATAAAATGTATCCTAAGGGGATGATAAATGATCATAGTTTCAAAATGTTGTTTCTGATTCTAAACTATATTGATAAATTCTGTTAGATAGTTTAAAGGATTAACTCATACCAAAACTTTTCTTCAAAAGAAAATGAAAGACCACCACAGTTTTTTTATGTGTATTGCCCATTTTGTTGACTGTATAAAATTCATGTCAACAGAATCAAGACTATGCTAAATGCTAAGAGAATCCAATTCAGCATTCATACACTTCGTATTTTAGTCTCCTTACCTACTGCCTTCTTCACACTGTTGGTTATGAACAGTATGGATATTGTTTCTAGACATCTTGGTTTCTGGAATGCTTAAGATCATTCACTACATCACTCAATATTAAAACTAACTACCACCCTATTAATCTCCCCAAACTGGTCTTTTGTGTAAACTTTAAGCATACTGGGAAGGTGACGATGTTACCTGCCCCTGACCCCCCCCCCAATACTTCATTTCACTTCAGCTTAAATTCAATCACCAGGAGCAAATCCTTTTTCTTATGGGTTTATTTCCTATATTTATATACTTCTATGAAACATAACACGATAGGTCGAAAAATGAAGCAATTCCAAAGAGGGAATATCCTGGAAAAAGAAACAACATCAAGAGGAACAGATTACTCAGAAAGAAACACAAAAGCTCTAGGCAAACACATTAGTTAATGCAGATTTTCATTAAAAAAAACCAGCTCTTTATTAGTTAAATAGCTAACCAAGCTAAAAGCCAAAGTCGTTTAAAAAAGGGTTATAATTTCATACCTTCAGAAAAAATGATAATGATTATTATCATAGACCCCTTTTATTTAACATCCAAAATTAATTGTGGTGAACTTGTAACAGCCCGAACAGAAGTGACTCCATGTTGTTAGACCTTTGAATTTAAAAACTCGTTCTCTCTTGTAACCCAAACCACATAGCCTGCAGTTAATTGCCAGGACACAATTATACTTGATCTCACATTGTACACAAATAATTAGAGAAAAATTATTAACTCAGATGGCCATTCTTTACTAGCTTACTAACCTGATCTTATTTGAGAATAACAGGAACTGAACCCTCAGAGAATGAAGTATGACACTGGTCAACTCCCACCCGGGAAGTTCCTTGATGATTACCTGAAACACTGGAGCATATCTGCATGCCTCCACTTGGTCACCATGAGTCAACTTTCCACCACAGACCCCTATAACACCCTCCTGCAAACCTGGGAGAGGCAGAATTGGTCTTTGAGACATAAGTCCACCATTTCCCCAGGCTGCCAGCTTCCTGATTAAAGGCTACCTTTCTTTACACCAACTTGTCTCTCAATTATTGGCTATTGAGCAATGAGCAAAGGCACCTTTGTGGTCTCAAACAGACCTCTGAGGTCTCAGTAACAAGGTCGTAAGAATCCTCAAAAACCCTTGCTTTTATACCTAAAAATTATGAAAAAAAAAGACTAAAGATTTTACTTTTATTTAATTTCTTTTTTGAGTCTATGAGATAAATCCTTGTCTCCATGTGCTTTTGTTTGGTTGGTTTTAGGTTTGTTTTGTTTGTTTTACTTTATGTCTTATATCCAAAATTCATTACGTCAGTCTTTGTGTCTTGATTAAGCATTTTAAATACCTCTTCAATCCTAGATAAAAACAGCATTTTTCCATAATAAATATTGCACAGATCCATAACTGTTATAAAGTAAGAGAAAGGCACATAGAGAAAGGCACACCATATACTAAAATCAACTCAAAATGGATTGAAGAATTAAATATACACCCTGAAACGATAAAACTTCTGAAATAATACATAGGAGAAACACTTCAGGAAGTAGGACTGGGCACAGACTTCATGAATATGATCCCAAAAGGGTGGGCAACCAAAGGAAAAATAAACAGGATTATATCAAACTAAAAAGCTTCTGCACAGCAAAAGAAACAATTAACAGAGTTAAAAGACAACCAGCAAAGTGGGAGAAAGTATTTGCAAAATATACATCTGACAAAGGATTATTAACCAGAATATACAAGGAACTGAAACAACTTTACAAGAAAAAAATCAAGTAACCCAATTAAAAAATGGGCAAAAGAGCTAAATAGGCATTTCTCAAAGGAAGTTATATGAATGGCCAACAGACACATGAAAAAATGCTCAACATCACTCAGCATTCGGGAAATGCAAATCAAAACCACACTGAGATACCATCTCACGCCAGTTAAGATGGCTAATAATACAAAAGACTGTGAATTATAAATGCTGACAAGGTTGCGGAGGAAAAGGAGCCCTCATACACTGCTGGTGGGACTGCAAAATGGTGCATCCTCTATGGAAAATGGTATGGAGGTTCCTCGAACAATTGCAGATATATCTACCATATGACCCAGCTATCCCACTGCTGAGAATATACCCAGAGGAATGGAAATCATCAAGTTGAAGGTATACCTGTTCTCCAATGTTCATTGCAGCTCTATTTGCAATAGCTAAGAGTTGGAACCAGCCCAAATGTCCATCATCAGATGGGTGGATACGGAAAATGTGGTACATCTACACAATGGAATACTACTCAGGTATAAAAACGAATGAAATACTCCCATTTGCAACAACATGGATGGACCTAGAGAGAATTATATTAAGTGAAACGAGTCAGGCACAGAAAAAGAAATATCACATGTTCTCACTTATTTGTGGGAGCTAAAAATAAATAAATAAATACACACAAAAAAAACCAGGTGGAGGGGAGGGAAGAAGACACAACAATTACAATTCCTTGAAGTCGATATGACAAGCAAACAGAAAGGCCATTGTTGGGAGGGATGGGGGAGAGGGAGGACCGAGGGAGGTTTTGGTAATAGGCTACAATAATCAACCACATTGTATATTGACAAAATAAAATAAAATTAAAAAATAAATACATAAATAAATAAATAAAGTAAGTAAGAGAAAGGCACATAGAAGGATAATGATATCCTTTGATGAAAAAAAGGAAACAAATTAGTAAATAGTGCTTTTGAGGTTTACTAATAAAATGGGTTACAAAGTAACATGACAATATCAAAAAAAATCACTGTATACAAAACGTGACAAAATATATTTATTTAAAAGCTTAAAGAAAACCTTTTTTTCCTAGGACAAAATACTTTTTAGAGATAAAGAGTTAAAATAATTTGAGAATAATAAACCTTTCAAGTAGTATTAATTGAAAAGCTATGTTTGGCATCATTTTTGTTGCTACAATCATAGAAAATAGAGTGATTGATGAGATTAGGAATCAGAATCTGATTATTTAATCCTTGCAAAGCAAAATGTAAAATAAAATTAGTATGAAAACTAAGGTCTGAAAAGATTTAATACTATGTGTTTAGATTGGTAACCTTCCTAATAGATTCCACAACGTGCAGTTTTGAATTTCACACGTAGAAATACCCACAAAATATGTCTTATGTAGGCATAGCCATAAAATGAGGAAAGGTTAACATTACATCCTTGCCACGTTAATTCTAACTCAATCCATTGCTATTCCACTTTCCTCCTCCCATCCCCATAAGTTAGTAAAATTATGAAAAAAAAACCTTTATACAATGATATTTATTTTTCTGGAGTCTATGAGATAAATTCTTGTCTCTGTGTACTTTGTTTTTTGTTTTGTTTTGTTTTGTTTTATGTCTTATAACTGACATCACTAGGTCAGACTTTGTATCTTAATTAAGCATTTTAAAAATAGATCTTCATCCTAGAAAAGAACAGTATTTTTACATAATAAGTGAAGAATTCCTATTAGACAGCAGTAAACTAAATAATACAATGAGGATACCCCTATTTGTCAGTTCTCAAAGCTTAAGTTATCAAATTTTGATATCAGGAGACCATTAATAGTAAAAAAATAAATAAATAAAAAAATAACTGTTGGCAGATACAGACTGTTGACAGAGATCAGCTGTCATATAGAAGTAAACCAACTGAAGTGGAAATTTAAATAAAGTCAAATCCAATTCAGAGTAAGAAAACATTCCACAAGCAAAGATGAACTGAGTGAGAATCGTGACATACAATGTTATAAATTATTTAAAAATTAATATTTGAATAGGGCATTCTAGTTTACAAAGTGCTTTCCTGTATAAATTTCCATTTGATCTACTTCTGTAGCTGTTACCAGTCAATGTCATTTATTCTCTCTCCAAAGAAATACAAATACTCAAGAATAACCCATAAGGCACTAGTGGGTGATATTTAAAGTGCAAAGACTGGTGCATAAAGCCCTACCTCACTGTGAACTGCTCAATGTTTTATAAATTGGAAAGACTGCTTAGATTGAACATTGACTACCCACACTTAATATTTACATCTTGAATGAAGATGCTGACAATGAATAATAAATTATTGCATATTTCATTAATTCAAATTTGGCATGTTAAGTTGCTATTGCCATATTAAGCCTATAATATAAAATAAACTCATTTTCTCACATTCAATTTATCAGCATTATAACCATGGAGGAAAATTTTGAATAAATTGGAGTACATTATCTCTAGGTGCATTCTAGCTGTAGCATTCTATGAATCAATCTGCTTTTTATTAAAGTAAATTGGCCAAAACAAATACACCTCGAACACATTATCATGTTTGTATGTCGTCGTGCCTCTTTAATAAATAAAAAGGGTCTAACAGAGAAGTTAGGGGTGTCTCACTTTTAAATTGTTCTTATTTAACATAATGACTTTGTTACATCACAAAAATTATAATTATGCTAATTAAAATAACTTTGTAATGAATGTCTCCCCTTGTATTAAAAATAACTTTCAAATAAAAATGAAAACTAAAACTAAAACCAAGAAATAGTGCTTCACTAAATGTTTGGCAAATTTCAGTGTCAGCTTTCTAAAATCAAATAGGGCATTGGGCAGTAAGGAGTGACCTGGAGCTAACCTCTGAGATTTTTATCCCATCTACAAAATTCAGGAAGTTTCTAAGAAAATAGATAGTTGTATAAAATTATTAAGTAGCATATGATGGTAAAGAATATCTTTGTTATTTAGAATTGGGCTAGAGATCCCGTTAACTTAAAAGAAAAATAAATCAATCATTTTACAGAGGTAAACAATGACATACAATGAATAACTCAAGTTTTTGATTGCATCTCTGCCGAGTATTACAATATATTTTACCATGATTGTTAGGGAAGACAAGGTCCTATATCTGTCATATTTCCACTACCTCTTCACTATCTCTCAATCAACCACTAGGTCAGTTGGAGACCATAATGCACAAAACCAGAGACATAGGAAGAGTGCATTATACTCTGATCCTCTGAATCACAGATCAGAGAAGAGTTCTATGTAATGATTTCTGTGCAAGTCAAAATTAATCAGTAAACTGCTACCTTAAAGTTATTAAAATTTGAGAAATTACTGTGACAAAAATCACATTGTTTTACTTTTTAAAGAATCCGGAAAATGTTATGGTCAAATTGGGACCTGGTATGTCAAACTTAGTGAGCTTCAAGAGTATGCACTAGTGAGGGGCTAAAGATAATTTTGCCTTGGAGTACAAGGTTTGTAGCTTAGGGAAATCTAAAAGACAATACTGGCATCCGATGGAGGAAAGCACACCCCACAGAGAGTAGACAGGCATGCAGAGGTGTGCTAAAGGGCTGGGCAGATCAGCAGCAACCTTTTAGGAGTCACTGAAATACAAGCTGAAGACTGTGAACTCTCCAAGGAAAGAATTATGTCTTGCTTATCCTTTTATCTACTATGTCCAGGGTCTAGCTTGGGTCTGCTACATAAGTAGGTACACAGGAGGTATTTGCTGAGTACATGACTGAAAGAAAACACTAGAATAAGGCATGCTAATTCAGATTCAGGCATGGGGCAGATCCTGGAGAGATCTATGCTATACATCTATTTACAAATACCATTATTTACAAATACCATGTTTGGGCAATGGATGGGGGAACAGCTGGTTCATGCAAGGGTCTTACTAAAAAAATTAAGTCCCACCACCCATTTTTATTGTAGTTTTTCCCTCCTTTCCTTACTGGCTAAAATTGCAATTCCTAAATTGTGCTGAGCACGTCCAGTTGCTGAAGGGAACTTACAGGAAACACAGACATCTGTCACGAATCGTGCAAACTACTAGCATGTGGTAGGTCACAGTTTCAATATCAAACTACTATATTCCTTTCAATGACATCTCTTTGTAATGCTGGGTTTTCAGTGATTGCTGTAATAAAATGCAAGTATCACACCATTTTACTGTGGAACAGGAAATGAGGGTGGTGACACTGAATCTGATAATCTGATTTGTTTTTTTGTTTTTTTTTAAATTATTTTTATTTGTACATATTTATGGGTACAGCGTTGACTATCACTATTTTTATATAGTATGTGATGACCAAATCAATATTATTAGCATATTAATTATTATACATTGTAATTATTCTTTGTGCCCCTTACCCAATCTTCCTCCAGCCCCTCTCTACCTCTCCCCATACCCCTAGTAACCATAAATTTGTGATTTGTTCTCACCTTCTGAAAGTTCAGTGTATTGTTGTGGTCTTTTCTTTCTTTCTTTCATCTATCTTTCTTTCCTTTTTTCTTATCATCCATTTATGAGTGAGAATATGCAGTATTTCTCTTTCTCTGTCTGGCTTATTTCACTTAACATAATTCTCTCCAGGCTCATCCATGTTGCTGCAAATGTCAGAATTTCATTCTTTTTTATGGCTGAGTAGTATTCCATTGTGTATATATAACACATTTTCCTTATCCAGTCATCCATCAATAGACATTTAGGTTGGTTCCATATTTTGACTACTGTAAATAGAGCTGTGGTGAACATAGGAGTGCAGATATCCCTTTGACATGATGATTTCCACTCCTCTGGGTACATACCCAGACATGGGACTACTGGATTGTATGGTACTTCCATCTGTAGTTGTTTGAGAAGCCTCCATAATGTTTTCCATAATAGCTGTACTATTTTACAGTTCCACGAACAGTGTAGAAAAGTTCCCCTTTCTCCACATCCTCATCATCATTTGCTATTCTTTGTCTTTTTAATAGTGGCCAGCCTAACTGGGGTGAGATAATATCTCAATGTGGTTTTGATTTGCAATTCTTGAGGCTGAGCATTTTTTCATGTACCTGTTGGCCATTTGTATGTTTTCCTTTGAAAAATGTCTATTCAGCTTCTTTGCCCATTATTTAATTGGATTATTAGATTTTTTTACTGTGAAGTTGTTTGAGTTCCTTATATATTCTGGATATTAATCCCTTGTTGGATGCGTAGTTTGCAAATATTTTCGCCCATTCTGTAGATTGTCTTTATGCTCTGTTGATTTGTTCCTTTGCTGTGCAGAAGTTTGTTTGTTTGAGAAGCTGTTCAGTGCACAAAAGTGCTAAGTTATTAGAACACAAAGCATAAATTCTTAAGTTACTTAGACACAAATACTTAATAAACAGAAGTGTTAGGTATTCCTCTGAGCCTGAAAACCTTGAAAAAGTTACTGAGACACGCAAGGCACTGTGATCCAAAAAACTGGCAACTTCTTGTGCTAAAACATTATATTCCAAATTATAAGTCCATTTTAAAGTTGATTCATAATATAATTCTTTTTGCATAGCAGTATTTTTTAAAATGTGTCTCAGTGGCCATCAGCACTGTAATCCCCTGGATGTCTTCAAAATTATATTAAGTGAAATAAACCAGACACAGAAATAGAAATACTGCATATTCTCACTCATAAATGGATGCTAAGAAAGAAGAAAAGAAAGACAGATGGAAGGAAGGAAGGGAGGAAGGAAGGAAGAAAAGAAAGAAAAGACAAGACCACAACAATCCGTTGAACTTTCAGAAGGTGAGAACAAATCACAAATCTGTGGGTACTATGGGTGCGGGGTAGGTAGAGAGGGGCTGGGGGAGATTGGGAAAGGGTATACAAAGAATAATTACAAAATGTATTCATACATTTTGACCACACCTCATATGTCTAAAGGTGAAGTCCAAGAAACTGAATTTTTATACTGAGGTTTTTAGATAATGCCAATAAATAATGAGGTTTAAGAATGAATGACTCAGTGGTTAGCTGTGGGTATGGATTATGCACGTTTAGCATCAGAACAAGTATCTTTTTAAATATATTTTAGAAATAATAGCTATTATTAGATATCATGTCAAAAGTTCTACTAAGGTTACATAATGCTTTCTGGATAAAATTTAAGATCCTCAAGTTAGAAATTTAGTGTTACCATGGTCTGGATGCTTCCTCTCTTCTACCTTATCTTCTACAATCTGTGCACCCACCTCCACCCCAACAATCTACCTGCTCCCCCTACCCCAAACACATACCAAGCCATCCTTCCAGACATCCATTTATTCACCGACTAACTTGCAAACATTTATTCATTCTTTCATGTCATTAATTGAGAGTTTATGTAGTAGTTACAAGCTCAGATGTCTTACAATCAAGGCCAAAAATTAGATAGTGAAATTTATATGCTGGATTAAAGTTGTTCATATTTAAAAAAGATTTCTTTCTTTAAATACTATGCAGGTCCAACAAAATTAAAAGCTTGCAGACCATGATTATTACAATCTTTGATACTTGTTATGACCTATGCAATGAAGACGCAATATTTAAAGATGACATGAAACTCTCCTTTCATGTTTATGGACATACAGGGGGAGACGAATAGGAAAAATAAATTGCAGTACCATATTTTAAATGTGGAGGTTGCTATGAAAAAAGGAAAGGCAACTAACAAAAATTAGTTGGGACTGTGAAACCTGAGCTTAATACTGAGGGGTGAACAGAGATAGCCAAGCAAAGAATAAGAAGAAAGGCATTCTAGGTTATGAAAGCAGCATATAAAATTCTCTGGGGTTACTAGCATGATAAATTTCGGGAGTCACAATAATTGAATATGAGTAGTCTATTTGGCCTGGGTATATATGCATGTGTGTGCAAGTGGGAGTTGAAAATGAAAGTGGAACAAATGAGGATAAAGGATTTGTGATATATAAAATTAGAGAACAAAATTAAGTCTAGATCATAAGAGCATTTTATGCTGTCTGACTCTGATAGTCTCTATTTCCTTCCAATAGTTATACCCTACCACTCAAACCAAACCTTAACTTATTCAAGACATGACTTCATATTCCTAATTTCCATGCCAGTCCCAAGGTAGACTTATGATTAGTCTAAACCTGTTATGTTGAACTCATTTTGCTCAGACATTGATTGCTCTAAGGGTGCACATGTCAACAGTTTTTAGCCAATGAATGGAAGTAGGCTGAGACTTTCCTCCTTGAACAAAAATACAGGCCTCAAAAATAAAATAAAATAAAATAAAACTCTTTGCCTTTAGTTCCTCTTCCTTTATGGAATGCGGGCTTGATACCTGGAGTAAGAGCAGCCATTTTACCTTTATCAGATAATCAGCACAAGACTCCAAACTGATATGTTGATCATGATGATTAAAAAAGATTTAAAAAAATCAAAGAGGCTCAGTCCCCACCAGTTTTGCTGAGAAACTGAATAGATGCCAGAAAGTACTTCTCTTGGACTTCCAGTTATTTGAGCAAAATAAACCTTTATTTGTGTAATTTCCATTGAGTATTTTCTTACAATAATTTATGTAAAAGAGCTTAGAAGTTACCTTAGAATATACCAACATACCACTCTGCCTTTCTCTTTTGATTTTGTTTTAAATTACATGACATTTGCAGAATAAAGCACAAATCATGGTATTGTCTCTTCAATTAGGAATGTATCTCATTTCCTTGTCTACTTGACAATCTCCTGGTTGAGCTTTATCTATTGTCCCACTTTGCACTTTACATTCAGCAATATCGAACTATCCCTAAATATAATATATTGCTTTAGCATTCTGTGTCACCACATGTGCTCTGCCCGCATCCTGAAAGCATCTCTTCCTACTCTTCTTGTCTATCTGGAACACTTCTATTCATTTCCATAACACTGTGTAGTGTCACCTCGTCTCAGTGACTTTTCTGCTCCTCCTCCTTACAACCCTCAAAGAGTAAATCATCTACTTCTCTATATGTTAGATATATTCATATAATTGCACTTATCGCAGTGTATTAGATTTTTTTATTTCTGCTTTTTTTTTCATACCGTTGAAAGCTCCCTTTCTATGTTTGTATCTGTAGCAATTGGCACACTGCCTGGCACATTGCAGGCATTCAATAAATGTTCATTAAATTGAATGAATGTTGTAATGTCTTTAGACTGATCCCAATTTTATTGTCTGTCCTCCCCTTTCACCTTTAATACTAAGTACCTTGGAAACAGGTATGTATAAAATGAATATCAGGCCAACTTAGAAAACCACTGGAAAATTTTATCTAATATGAGATCTCCATAATTCCAATACACATATTGATAAAAGTTTATTTTGGATACTATTGAATAGTTTGAACTCATTATTCTAGCTTCACCTATCTTTATTTCTGGAGTTAGGCAAAAAAAAATGTCTTATTTTATAAACTACACTAAGTGTGAGTATAAATAGGTGAACAAAAAATAACAGGTTCTTTTTTTCATGGAATTCACATTGTAGTGGGAAAAACCAAACGCTATCAATCAAGGTCCAAATGGAAAGCAGAAATCACACTCGACCTTTCCAAGTGAGGAAACTTAATACATGAAACTGGTTAAAGTTAGTAATAGAGCTGATAAACTTAAAAGGACGACATGGAAACTGGAACTTAGGGGATCGATTCACTTGCTTAAAACACACGACAGTCTTTGTCAGTCTACCTTGTTCCAGAGCAAGAGCCAACAAGGCAGAGAGAAAGAAAGAGATAAGTCCTGGATTACCATGTTTATATCTTTAGTTTCCTGCTAGTATATCTGAATGGCCAAAGTCAGCACGAAGCTTGGGAAACTCAAGCTACAATACTCACTCCCTAACTCCCACATGATAGACAGCAGAGCAGGGTGGGTCTAGAAATGAGTTTGAGAGCCATCAGACCAAAAATCAGCACAGAGACTGCAAACATATAAAAAATATTAGATAACAAGTATTATGTAGAAATGATATATGAGTGACAGAATGAGAACCAGCTTGAATGGTCAGAGAACAACTCTTTGGGACCATTAGATTTAATCTGACATCTTCGTAACAGGAAGGAGACAGCTACTGGTTTAACAGTTTACCAGAAAGGGCTCCAAGTGAAAATGAGCTAAATGTATATATATATTTTTAAATTGACAAATACAATTATATGTATCTACAATGTACAACATATTGTTTCAAAATATATATACATTGTGGAAGGACTAAATCTAGCTGAATCAGATAATGCATTACTTCACACAAACATCATTTTTCTGGCAAGAAAACTTTACATCCACTCTCTTAGCATTTGATAAGATTACAATACACATATTTTAACTAGAGTTGCCATGTTGTACCTAAGTTTCTTGAACTTATTCCTCCTAACTGAAATTTCATAACCTCTGACCAATATCTGCCTAACCACACTCATCACTAGCCAACTCAGCCCCTGGTAATCACAATTCTACACTATAATTCTGTAAGATCAACTTTTTTAGATGCCACATAGGGTGTGAGATCATCTGGCATTTGTCTTTTTTTTTTTTTTCTTTTTCTATTAACTTCTCTATACATTCCAGTTGATTTTCATGTCACTTTACCCATTCCTCTTTATCCCCTCTGTTATTTCCCTCACCCCACCTCATGTCCACATCATACCTGTTCACTTGTTTTTAACCAGTTCAAGGAACTGCTGTGATTGTTATGTCTTATCCCCCCCATTTGTTTGTTTGTATATTTATTTATTTATTTATAGCTCCCACAAATATGTGGGAATGTGGTATTTCTCTTTCTGCCTGACTTGTTTGACTTAATATAATTTTCTCTAAGTCCATTTACGTTGTTGTGAATGGTAGTATTTCATTCTTTTTTATAGCAGAGTAGTATTCCATTGTGTAGACATACTACAGTTTCCTTATCCACTCTTCTGATGATGGACATTTGGGCTGGTTCCAACTCTTGGCTGTTGTAAATAGTGCTGCAATAAACATGGGACTATAGGTTTCTCTTCGACATGATGATTTCCATTCCTCTGGACATATTCCCAGCAGTAGAATAGCTGGGTCATAAGGTAGATCTATCTGTAATTGTTTGAGGGACCTCTACCATTTTCCATAAAGGCTGAACCATTTTACAGTCCCATCAATGGCACAGGAGGGTTCCTTTTTCTCTACAACCTCTTCGGCATTTATCATTCTCAGCTTTTTGGATATTAGCCATCCTGACTGGGGTGAGATGGTATCTCAAAGTGATTTTGATTTGCATTTCCCGAATGCTGAGAGATGTTGAGCATTTTTTCATGTGTCTATTGGGCATTCACATATCTTCCTTTGAGAACTGCCTATTTTGCTCCTTTGCCCATTTTTTAATTGGGTTATTTATTTTTTTGCTGTAAAGTTGTTTGAGTCCCTTTTATATTCTGGATATTAATCCTTTGTCAGATGTACATTTTGCGAATATTTTCTCCCACTCTATTGTTATCCTTTCACTCTGTTGATTGTTTCTTTAGCTCTTTAGAAGTGTTTTAGTTTGATATTCTCCCATTTTTCCTTTGGTTGCTTGTGCTTTTGCGGTCATATTCATGAACTCTCTACCCACTCCTACCTCCTGGAGTGTTACCCCTATGTTTTCTTTAAGTTTTATTGTTTCCGGATGTACTTTTAATTATTTCACCCATTTTCAGTTGTTTTGGGTATATGGTAAGAGGTATGGGTCTTGTTTCATTCTCCTACAAAGGAATATCCAGATTTCTCAGTACCATTTGCTGAAAAGTGCCTTTGTCAAAGATCAGATGGCTGTAAGTGTGTGGGCTGATTTCTGTGTTCTCTATTCAATTCAACTGATCTGTGTGTCTGCTTTTATGCCAGCACCATGCTCTTTGGGTTATTATAGCTTTATTGTACAGTTTAAATCAGGTAATGCTATGCCTCCAGCTTTATTTATTTATTTATTTACTTATTTGTTTGTTTGTTTATTTCACAGGATTCCTTTGCCTATTCATGGCCCTTTGTTATTCCACAAAAATGTCTGGATTTTTTTTTTTTTTTCTCCATTTCTGAGAAAAAGTATCATTGGAATTTTGGTGGGAATTGCACTGAATCTGTAGATCACTTTAGGTAATATGGACATTTTCACAGTGTTAATTCTTCTGATCGAAGAGCATGGGATATCTGTCCATCTTCTTGTGTCCTTTTTCATTTCTCTCAACAGTGGTTTGTAGTTCTCTTTGTAGAGATTTTCCACACCCTTGGTTAACTTTATTCATAAGTATTTTATTCTTTTAGTTGCTATTGTAAGTTGTCTAGCATTCTTGATTTGTTTTTCTGCATGTTCGCTGTTGGAGTATAGAAATCCTACTGATTTTTTTGTGTTGATTTTGTATCCTGCAAATTTGCTAAAATCATTTATCAACTCTGAGTTTTTTTGTAACGGATTTAGGCTGTTCGATATATAGAATCATATCTTCTGCAATCACGGACAGTTTGACTTCATCTTTTCCAATCTGGGTGCCCTTTATTTCCTCCTCTTCTCCGATTGCTCTGGTTAGTACTTTCAACACTATGTGAACAAGAGTGGTGAGAGTGGGCATCCTTGTCCGCTTCCTGTTCTTCAGGGAAAAGCAAGATGACATTGGCAGTGGACTTACTATATATGGCTTTGATTGTGTTCAGTTACTTTCAATCTATACCTAACTTGTAGAGAGTCTTCATCATGAATGAATGTTGAATTTTGTCAAATGCTTTTTCAGTGTCTATAAAGACGATCATATGGTTTTTGTCTTTGACTTTACTTATGTGGTGTATCACATTTATTGATTTGCATATGTTGAACCAACCCTGTATCTCTGGGATGAATCTCCCTTGATCATGGTGAGTAATTTTATTTATGTGTTGCTGTATTCTGTTAGCTAGTATTTTATTGAGGATTTTTGTATCTAGATTCATTAAGGATCTGGGCCTGTAGTTTTCATTTTTTGTTGAATCTTTGTCTGGTTTTGGTATCAGGGTGATGTTTGCCTCATAGAATGATTTGGGAGAATGGCCTCTGTTTCAATCTTCTGGAATAGTTTGTACAGAATTTGTATCAATTCCTCTTTGAAAGTTTGGTAGAACTCTGCAGTGAACCTGTCTGGTCCTGGGCTTTTCTTTGTTGGGAAACTTCTGATAAGAGCTTCAATCTCTTTTGTTGTTATATGTCCAGATTTTCTATATCCTCTTGGCTCAGCTTTGGTAGTTTGTATGTGTCCAGAATTTTATCCATTTCCTCCAGATTTTCAAATTTGTTGGCATGTAGTTGTTTATAGTAGTCTCTAATGATTCCTTGTATTTCTGAGATATCAGTTCTAATATCACTTTTTTCATTTCTAATTTTTGTTATTTGGGTCTTCTCTCTTCTTTTCTTAGTTAGCCTTGCTAAAGATTTGTCAATTTTATTTATCTTTTCATAAAGCAAATTTTTTGTTTCATTGACCTTTTGTATTATTTTTCAGGTTTCTATTTCATTTAGTTCTGCTCTGATATTATTTTTTTCCATCTACTAACTTTGGCTTTGGATTGTTCTTGTTTTCCTAGTTCTTTAAAGTGAAATGTTATTTTTTTTTTACTTGCCACCTTTCCATTCTTCTGAAGTAAGCATTTAATGCAATAAATTTGGCCCTTAGCACTGCTTTTGCAGTATCTGACTGTTTTTTGTATGATGTGTCACCATTCTCATTAGTTTCAAGACATGTTTTGATTTCCTATTTAATTTCTTCTTGGAACCATATGTCATTAAATAGAATGTTGTTTAATTTCCATGTGTTTGTATAGTTTCCACGGTTCTGTTTGTTATTGATTTCTAATTTTAATCCACTGTGATCTGAGAAAATACATGGAATAATTCCAATTTTTTTTAAATTGTTGAGACTTGATTTGTGACCTAACGTGTGGTATATCCTGGAGAATGTTCCATGTGCTGATGAGAAGAATGAATATTCTGTGGTTGTTGGATGGAATGTTCTGTAGATATCTGCCAAGTCCAATTGGTCTAAAGTGTTGCTTAGATCTTGTGTTTCTCTATAGACTTTTTGCCCAGATGATCTGTCCAATGTTGAGAGTGAGGTGTTCAGGTCCCCTGCTATTAAGGTAATAGTGTTTAACTCATCTTTAGTTCTAATAGTGTTTGCTTTATAAATCTGGCTGCTCCACATTTGGGGGTGTATATATTTATTACTGTTATGTCTTCTTGATGGATAGATCCTTTTATCATTATATAGTGGCCTTCCTAATCTCTTTTTATGGTTTTTAGTTTAAAGTCTATTTTATCTGATTTAAGAATAGCTACTCCAGCTCATTTTTCATTTCTATTTGCATGGTATATCTTTTTTCCATCATTTCACTCTTAGTCTATGTGTCTTTACATGTCAGGTGAGTCTCTTGAAGGCAGCATATTGTTGGGTCCATCTTTTTAATCCAGTCAGTCAGTCTGTGTCTTTTGAGTGGGGAATTTAATCCTTTTACATTTAGAGTTACTATTGAAAGGTGTTGATTTACTCCTAGCATTTTACTGATTTTTGTTTAGATGTTTTAAGTATCTTTTGTTCCTGTCTTTCTGATTTTCTGTCTGTCTTCTGTGTTTGTTGGTTTCTTGGGGTGGTAGATAAACTATTTTTTCTCTTTATTGTTAGCATTTTTGTTTTACTGGTGGGTATTGTTCTTTCTTGAGTATTCATGGCAGTGGTGGTTGTTTTTCAGGTACCAAACCCAGTACTCCCTTGAGAATTTCTTATAAGGCTAGTAGTGTGGTAGTGAACTCCTGCAGTTTTTGTTTGTCTGAGAAATATAGTATTTGTCCTTCATTTCAGAAGAATAGCCTTGCTGGATAAAGTATTCTTGGCTGGCAATTTTTGTCCTTTAGTATTTTAAACATATCATCCCATTCTTTTCTGGCTTTTAGGGTTTCTGATGAAAAGTCTGATGTTAGTCTGATTGGGGCTCCCATACAGATGACTTGATACTTCTTTCTTTTTTTTTTTTTTTTTTTTTTTCGTGACCGGCACTCAGCCAGTGAGTGCACCAGTCATTCCTATATAGGATCCGAACCCGCGGCGGGAGCGTCGCCGCGCTCCTAGCGCAGCACGCTACCGAGTGCGCCACAGGCTCGGCCCGATACTTCTTTCTTGTAGCTTTTAAGATTCTCTCTTTGTCTTTCAGTTTTGCCAGTTTGACTATAACATGTCATGGAGAGAACTTTTTCGGACTGAATAGGTTTAGGGATCTTATGACCTCCTGAATCTGAAGATCTGTGACTTTCCTTATACCTGGGAAGTTTACTGTTATTATTTCATTGAACATATTTTCAATGCCATTTCCTTTTTCCTCCCTTTCTGGAATACTGATGATTCGGATATTTGAGAGCTTAAGATTGTCTGTTATCTCTCTTAGATTTTCTTCAATTTTTTAAATTACTTTTTTTTCTTTTTTCTTTTTTTTGGGTCCTCCTGTGTTAATTCAAACAGCCTGTCTTCAAGGTTAGAAACTGTCTCTTCTGTTTGTTCTAGAATGCTGGTTAAATTTTCTGCTGTGTTTTTTATTTTGTTGAATGAATCCTTCAGCTCCACAAGCTCTGCTACATTCTTTTTCAGGGCATTGATGTCTTTGTGCATTTCTTCTCTCAGGTCTTGTATATTTTTTCTCCTGTCATTGTGCTGTCTAACTGAGTTTTCTTGTATCTCATTTAGTTTCCTTAGAATTGTTGCTTGAAATTCCTTGTCAGTCATTTCAAGGACTTCCTGTTCTATAGGATCTAGAACTTGAGAGTTATGATTTTCCTTTGGTGGTGTCACACTTTCTTAATTTTTCATATTTCCGGTATCTTTCCTTTGATGTTTAGTCGCTGTGGCAGCGGGTATCATGGTCCACTCATTCGACCCTGATGTCTGGCCTGGATCTCAAAGGGACTGCCAGTTCTGGGAAGCAGAGACTGACCTGGGCTGGGGGTGTCCCCAGGTACCTGCCCGTTCTAACATGGCTGGCTTGGGGTGTGTGGGCCCGGTGGCTCTTGAGCCTATCTGGGTAGCAGGGACTGGACTGGGCTAAGGGTCCCCCTTCCTGTTCCAGTGTAGCTGTCTCAGAGCATGTAGTCCCAGCAAGTCCTGGGCTTCTCTGGGCAGCAGGGACCTGCCTGGGATGGAAGTCCTGTGGTATCTGCCTGTTCTGGCATTGCTGACTCGGGGCATGTGGGCCCAGTAGCTCTTGGTCCTTTCTAGGTGGTGGGGACTGGCATGGGCTGGAGGTCCTGTGGCAACTGCCTGTTCTTGCATGGCTGATTTGGGGCATGTGGGCCCGGCAGCTCTCAGGACTCTCTGGGCAGTTAGGACTGGACTGGGCTGTGGGTCCCATGGTGCCTATCTGTTCTGGTATGGCTGACTCAGGGTTTGTGGGCCCAGCAGTTCTTAGGCCTCTCTGCATGGCAGGGGCTGGCCTGGATTCAGGGTCACAAGGCACATGGCTCCTGCCTGTTCCAGCGCAGATCTCAGGCCTACTGTTGTTGCTTTTTAATAGATGTAAATTGATTGATTTGTGTGAGAGAGTGACACTAGGAACCATTTATCCTGCCATATTGCCAGAAGCCTCCTGAATAGCTGGTATTTATCTTTCTATGCCTGTCTTCTTTTACTTAATACAATGTCCTGCAGGTTCATGCATTTTATCACAAATAACAGAATTGCCTTCTTTTTATGTCTGAGAAGCATTCCATTTCATATATTCAGCCATAAATGTTATACATATGCAACATTTTATTTTTTTATTCATACATTGGTGAACACTTAGGTAAACCCTACATCTTGGCTATCGTGAATAATACTGTAATAAACATAGGAATACAGTTCTCTCTCTGACATAACTGATTTTATTTCTTTTGGGTATATACCAGGTAGTGGAATTGCTGAGTCATATGGTAGTTTTATTTTTAATTTTCAGAGGAACCTCCATAGTCTTTCCCTAATGGATGTACAGATTTACAGTCCCAACAACAGTGTGTGTGGGTTCTCTTTCCTCCACAACCTCTCTGACATATATCTTTTCTCTTTTTGATAGCAGCCATTCTAACAAGTTTAAGGTGATAGCTTATTGTGGTTTTAATTTGCATTTCCTTGATGATTAGTGATGTTGAGCATTTTTTCACATACCTGTTGGCCATTTGTATGTCTTCTTTGGAAAAATGTCTATTTCAGGTCATTTGTCCATTTTTTAATTGGGTTATTTGCTTTCCTGCCATAGAATTACTGGAGTCCCCTATATAGTTTAAATATTAACTCTTTATCAGATGTATATCTTGCAAATATTTTTTCCCATTCTGTATGTTGTCTCTTCACTCTGTTGATTATTTCTTTTGCTGTACAGGAGCTTCTCACTAATATGTAATCTCATTTGTCTATTTTTGTTTTGTTGCCTGTGCTTCTGATGTCACATCTAAAAAATTATTGCAGACCAATGTCATGGAGCTTTCCCGTATTTTCTAGTAGTTTCATAATTTCTGATCTTACATTCAAGTTTTTGATCCATTTTGAATTGATTTTCATATATGATATGAGAAAAAAGTCTAATTTCAATCTTCTGCCTGTGGATTTCCAGTTTTCCCAACATGATTTATCAAGAGACTGTCCTTTCCCCAGTGTGTGTTCTTGAACAATTGTTGAAAATCAGTTGGCTTTAAATGTTTGGATTTACTTATGGGCTCTCTTTTCTGTTCCATTGGTCTATGTATCTGTTTTTATGCCAGTACCATGCCATTGTGGTTACTATAACTTTGTAGTATATTTTGAAGTCAGGTAGTGTGATACCTACAGATTCGTTCTTTTTGTACAAGATTGCTTTGGCTATTTAGATTCTTTTGTGGTTTTATACAAATTATAGGATTGTTTTTCTGTGAAGAATGTCATTGGTGTTTTGATAGGGATTGCACTGAATCTGTAGATTGCTTTGGATAGTATGGACATTTCAATACTATCAATTCCTTCAATCCATGAAAACAGGATATCTTTCCATTTATTTCTGTATTCTTCAATTTCTTTCACTATTGTTTTACAGTTTTCAGTGTAGAGATCTTTCACCTTCTTGGTGGCATTTAAATACATTTTAAAAACAGAAACAAGGCCAGAATGGATGGATCAGAGTGGGAGATGGGGAGGAAAAGCTCAGTGAGGAACAAAGAGAACAGGTACTATGAGAATGTTTTTAAAGTATCAGTTTTATTCTAAGTGCAAGGGGGAAGCCACTGGAGAATTTTAAACAGAGAAGTAACCTCATTGAATCTGTTTTTAAAAGAACACTGTTGCTGCTTTGTGGTAAATGCATCATAGAGGACAACAGTAATAGAAGACAGATCATTTGGGACTGTTTTGGCAGTCTAAGTGAGAAGTGATAGTGGAATGAATTAGGCAGGTTTTAAATAAGATTATTGGACATACCTAAAATATACTTTGGAAGTAGAATCAATGGAAATTCTTGATGAATTAGATAGGAGAAGTACAATTAACAGTAGTTACTGATTCTACAAAGAGGCTTTTATAAGGAAAATGCTAATTAGTCCTTTATTCATCAAAAATTATTTTCTAAATGCTATATTTCAATATAAATATGTACATTTTAAAGTTTACTTTAATAAAGTATTGCCATGAAACAAATTATTTGTGGCCTCAAGCTGTTACTTGTATCAACTTATTTTTAATATTGTCACCATAATATTTTAATGATAGTCTATTTCCCCCCTTCATAATTGAGGAGACCATGAGGATAAAGGAGACAGTATAAAGTGTAGAAAAAGTGCTAAGCTCATCAGAAAGTGTACATAGTGTAAGTTCTAGGACTTGTTCATGTAATTTTCTTTTTAGATTACCTGTCCAATTTGAGTATTTCCATAGGTTATATATCCTAATGTTCTATCAGCTTAGATAACAAAACTGTAATAGCCTTCAAAAATCTAGTCCCACTATTTTTTCTTATATTCATACAATTTAAAATACATTTTTTGTAGGAGCTACTTTTTATATGGTAATATTATACTGAGCAGTTTGGGCACCAAGCAACAATAAAACAGTGGTGTTTTCATTACTCTCTGTTTTCGGTCTTAGGTAATATGTACGTTGTCTAAGGAGCCTCCTCAAAGAGACCAGAAACACCTTTCTATATAAACAATAACAGCATGAAAAATCTGAATTGCATTGGTCTAAAAATAACATGAGAGGAAGGTGACAGTGAAGGCTTACTCAAATTTACCACAATAAGGTTCTCTCAAGCATTTACACTTTTTTTTCCCTTTGGCTTGGTGATGAAAATAAATAAATAAGTAAGACAGCATCTGCTTTAAATAAATAGAATAAATACCTAGTATGGAATTAGGGAAACACACCAGTGAGTATTATTCAAGTCAAATGAGCCAAGGGAGCATGGATAAAAGTTATAAGAAACCAAGGAAGATGAAGAAAAATCATTTGAAGAATGGATAGAATTCTTACAAGTAAAGATTGTCAGGATTATAGTTTAGGAAGAGAGAATAACATGTGCTGTATTACAGAGCTGATAAAAGGTGGTGGCATTGGGACAAAGTATTTGCCTTAGGGAACTGGTAAATTCAAAGGTGCAGTGGGTTTTTTGTTTATTTGTTTTTTGTTTTTTTTTTCTTTTTTCCTTTCATTGTTTTTCAAAACTACACCCCAGAAATGATATATTTTTTCTGTAAAAGGCAGGTTTAGCATTCTGTAACACAATATGTTAGAACTGGAAAGATAATGCCAGAAAGTTAGCTTGGACTGTATTAAGCACGAACTTAAATGCTAGAATGCAAATGTATAAGCAAGGAAAAAAAGAGCACCAAATTTCAAGCTATAAGCCCTGGGTTCAAGGCCTGCTTTTATTACTGATAAGTGTGGGAATTTTGGGAATGTAAGTTTTCTCAGCAAAATAGAAATATTGACACCTACAGTGTTTTAATAAATATCAAATAAAATAATGGTGCTTTTAAGCTAAATTATGGTGTATGTCTGTGTATGATAATTTTTATTGTACGACTGCTGAATTCAATGAGGTATGGGAAGATACAAATTTTTGATATGGGGTAATATATCAATGGTTACATAATAGTAATCTTTTTCTGAAAGCCAAGTGTGGTACTTCTTACAATAAAATACAAGAATATTGCTTTTGTGTAGGTGAGAAGTATTAAGGGTGTAAAGAAAGAGGTAATAAGATTTGAAGATAACTAATCAATGAGATAGAATAAGTAGAAGTAATGGGTTTCAGGATGTTGGGAAATAATTAAGATTTTAAAATCCAAACTCACTGGGGAAATCCTAAGAAAAACAGAAAGAGAAAGGAAAGCCAGGTAACCTAGCATTTGTTGATATTTACTTTGTCCTGGGTAATTCACTCGTCAATTTTATGACCTAACTAATCTAGTCCTTCACTACCCCAGTTTGGTTTGGTGTTACTCTTTTGATTTTTATTGAAAAACAAACATAAATTTGGGGAGAATAAATATCTTTTTCAAGTCAAGTAAAGAGTAAAAGAATTTGAAATAAAGTTCATCTGATTCCAAATTTTAAGCTCTTTTACTTGTATGATGTATACTTGATTTAGAGGAAAGATTATTTTCTTTAAAAGGTTGAAAATAAATATCCAAATCTCAGAAGAATGAAAGTGATAAAAATTTGAAAGAAACATAGAAAGATATGATTATGAAGGCTTCAGAGGTGATTCTATTTTTGATGCAGAAGTTATAGAGGAAAAGGGGTGTTCTGAAGATGCAACTCTGAGAAGTGCTCATTTTTAGGAAGTGGGATGAGAAAGCTAATTCAAGAAAAGAGTGAAAAATGGGTGGTCAGAGTGGCTGCACTCGGAGAAACCAAGCTATTTCTCAGTCACTGAAGTCAAAAAAGAGGTTACATGGGTTATAGATTTTAGCAATGGTTATAGCTGTGTGATAAGGAAGGAGGAACCACAGGTGTTTTCTATTCTATAGAAAAGTTTGCTTGTGAAGTGGGGATAGACAGAACACCTTTGGAAGCATTTATATGTCACTGGTCTCTTTGCAATTACAAAAGATGTACAATTGAATATATTAGCATATTTAGAAAGCTCATGTTAGGAGAATAGGTGAAGATGAGTCTACACTCAAAAATGTGATAGATTCACATCATGATACTTTTTCCTGAGTATATAGGGTATTATAAAAAGTTCATGGAAAAATATAATTAACAGATAATATGGTCTTTTCCATAAACTTTTTGAAGACTCCTCGTATATAGTGGTGTTTTAATATTGCCAGATGAGTGGCATGCCCATGCTATTTCACTGCTGAGACATATCAATGTTCTAATAATCTAAATGAAAATCCAAAATTTGGAGCTAACATTATTCTTTGCTCTCAAGGAGAGAAACATTTGTGTCCCTTTCTGGTGGCATTTCTTTTGATATTTTCAAAACTCCCCTCTTCCTCTATCTCACCTGCTTCAGACAGAGAAGGTATTAGGTAAGATCTTTCTTGTAGATTGAAAGTCTGTAAAATATAAGAATCTTACAAGCTGAGCTTTCACAGACATGTGGTTGTAGTTTGAAGAGACATTTAAAATTTTAACTCATTTTCAGCATAGAGAATGCTGGCAGAATTTTATCTCTTTGGCAGCATTTCTCCCTCTAAAAGCCTGTTATGTTCCATATGCATTTCAAATTAGAAACAAAGCTTTTAAGAGTTGAAAACACAGTTGCTGGGACTCTCACCTTTGAGATCGAGCACAAAATGGTAAGCAAAATATAGCTAATGCAATACTTTACTTCTGCAAGGATTTTCTTATAGATTTCCACAATGATTTTAAAAATATTGATTACATGCATACAAGAATGTTTCTATTTCATCAATTGCTGCCTGCAAGTTATTTATTTTTATGATGAGTTTGAGATCCTGATACAAGGTCATGTGATCAGAGAAATTAATGGAAAAATACTGAAGCTGCAGTTTTGCTATTTTAATCAATTCAATTCATTACATTTATTGAACTCCCTTTGTCAGGCACACAGAAAAATGAATGATCCTATATCTGATTCCAAGGGTCTTCCACTTAAAAACCTTTCTAAAAGACAAGAAAAAAATATTCTAACTACTGTAATGAGGGTACACACAATGCTAGGGGAAATAAGAATCAGATTGCAACTGATTGGGAAAATAAGAAAAGCTTTATGAAGGAGGACTTTGAGTGAGTACTTGAAGAATGTGTAGGACTACTCAGGCAAAGATGCTGGAATAAAACATCCCAGGAGGAAAAAATAGCATAACTAAGTGAAGAAGTCAGGAAAAATCACATATTTGAAGCAAACTACATGGGGTAATTCGTCACCACACAAAACATGGATGGAAGATAAACCTGGCAATATTGGACATATTTTGAATGCCAAAATCAAGTAATTTGGGTATAAGTAGGCCACAGGAAATCTCTTTTGGAGCTTATACAGAAAAACACATTATTGTGACTTTTATATGGAAGACTAACATGACAGTAGCATACACGTAGGTGAGGAGGGATAAAGTCTGCACCTAGTAAAGCTGACATCGCAATTTTCTAAAAACTTGTGAAAAAAGGGTGAACTGAGTTGGTGACCATGGAAATGGAGATGGGAGAGCTATTCTTATCCGTAAAAAATACTTATCTCTTAATAATTGAAACATCTCTTTTTTTCTCTTTAAATTCCTCATTGGCAGAGATTACTGGCATGCTAGGAGAATGATAAAACAGTAAATATTTGAGGTTGTAACCAATGTTCTAGAAAAATATTTTAATAATATACTATCATTAAAGTAACATATGGATGTGTGCATGTTTATCAATTAGTTCAAAATATAAAATCACTTGTATGTCTTTGTTTTAAATTTGTACCAGACTTTGTTTTTTAAAGAAGTTTTAGGCTTAGAGAAAAAAATGCACAGATAGTTCAGAGAGTTTCTATGTATGTACTCCCTCCCCTCAACAGACAAGAGTTTCTTCCATTATTAATATCTTGGATTAGTGCGGCACATTTGTTACAACTGATGCACCAATATTGATATGTTTCATTAATTAAAGTTTATAGTTTACATTATGGTTCGATCTTTTTGTTCTATGGGTATTGACAAATGCATAAATGTCGTGTATTCACTATTATTACAGTATTATACAGAATAGCTTCACTGCCCTGTAATATATGTCCTGTGTACAACCTATTCATCCCTCCTTCCCTCGTCCTACATCTGGCAACCACTGAGCTTTTTATTGTCACTATGTTCTGTCTTTTTCCAGAATGTCAGATAGTTTGAATTATACAGTATGTAGCCTTTTGGGATCGACTACTTTCACTTAGCAATGCATATTTAAGGTTCTTTCATGTCTTTTCATAGCTTACTAACTCGTTTCTTTTTACTGCTCAGTAATACTCCATTATATGGATGTACCACAGTTTATTAATTCACATATTGAAGGGCATCTTGGTTGGTTCCAATTTTCATTCATTATGAATAAAGCTGCTGTAAACATTCATGTGCAGGGTTCTGTGTGGCCATAAGTTTTCAATTCATTTGGGTAAATACCAAGGAGCATGACTGTTGGTAAGATCACGTTTAGTTTTTTAAACAAACTGTCTGAATGTCTTCTGAAGTGGCTTTACCATTTTGTATTCCTACCGGCAACGAATGAGTGTACAGGGTTAGAAATCTTGATTCTCATTTGATTTTTAGAATAGGGTTTTTAGGTAATGCGTGTATGGGAAAAAAGTCCTCAATTAAGGGACAAAAGTCCACAGCCAGTGAGCAAAAGCCTATCTAATCAATTCTAATCAAGTATATGTTGATTTTCAGTTGATTTTTAGTATAGAGTTTTTAGGTAATGCATGTATGGGACAAAAGTCCTTGGTCAGGGTGCAAAAACCCACAGCTAAAAAAGTATGCAACAGGCCATCTAATCAACTCTAATCACTGTTTAGATATAGTATTGTATACCTTAATGATTTTAGAGCTAACAGGTGGTTGACATACAGGATCTGTTAAGAGAAGTTAAAGAATTGCTGTAGGGAAAACTGGGAAAAAATATTTGCTAAGGGCAAGCTGTTTGTTGGAGGAAACTTTACAGACAATTAGAATTAGATTTAATCATAAGAATGTAACTTTTGCTTAAATCATTTAAGGAGAGGTTTCTATTTTAGATAATGATCACAGTTTGATCAACTTAGCTTTTCACAAATTACACTTTGGAATGTCACATTGCTAATTTTGATAATGTTACTAGTTTCCATTGATTAAGCTATACTTAGCCATAGATAACTTTTGTGACATTGCCCATGTCTTTGTGTCCTTTTGAAATGATTGAATCAACTGATTTTTCTTGTGAAATTTCCTTGTCTTTACAATAAAAAACAAGCTAACTTTGAATCAGGGCTATACCCAGTTTTCTCCCAGTAACAGAGGAGTTGCTGAGGTCCTGTTATCTCATTGCATTCATGTTGCTTTGAGTAATCCTTTTTTGCATCTCCATTACATAGCAAGAATTGTAACAAATAAGAGTTCCTGTTGCTTCACTTCCTCACTAGCATTTGGAGCCAGTGTTTTGGACTTCAGCCATTCTAATAGCTGTGTAGTTGTGTCATTGTTGTTTTAATTTGCAGTTCCCTAATGACATACAATGGGGAGCTTTTTTTTTCATATGCTACTCTGCCATCTTGTATATGTTCTTTGGTGAGGGATCTGTTCAGATTTTTTGTTTTTCTTTTTGTTTTCTGTATATTTTGGATATAAATAGTTTATCAGACATGTGATTTGCAAATACTTTTTCCCAATCTGTGGCTTGTCCTTTGTTTCTCTTAATAGTGTCTTTTGCAAGGCAGAAGTTTTAACTTTAATGAGTTTTTTTTTTTTTCTTCAAAGATTGTGTTTTGGGGGTGTTTCAAAGAACTGGCATATCATATGGATAAAGTATCACACAGGTAAAGCCATTCTGGCTTCCATAGATGGAGGTAGTGATTTATTGAGTGACCACCACCTAATTTTTCTTTGAGATGATAAAGACCCAGAAAAAGAGAGTTAACTGCTAATTCAAGCCCTCACTAAATGTACTTCTTAATACAATGATTTATCTTTTGTCGATCATTTTTATTCCTTTACCATCTTTCCCTTTCTTATTCTTTGAGGTGACTCCCATACTTCACATGAGGATGATTATTGTTCTATTCTTTTGAAATACATACAACGTTCTTTTTCCCCCCTTTGAAACAGATGAGTATATAAACACTTCAACTACTGTTTCTAAAGTGATATGTTCATAGCAGAAACTGACCTTGAAAGACAATCTAGTTCACTCCCCTTTTAAAGGACCACCAACTAATACCTCTACTGGAAGATTTCTTTGCTCTACAATCATGTTTTTGATCTGTATGACTGAAAGAATTATTGGCAAATTCCCAAATGCACTGAGTTTTATCATGATTTTGCACAATTCTTTTTATATTTGTACCTGGGAAGCTCAGTAATGCTAGATGGAAGTCATCTAACTAGGCAGATTGATTATCATCAATCTCAAAAGGGCACTGAAAATTACCTAGCAAGGCAACATTTCCATATCAAGCTTACTCTCCTGCTCTTGGTAACAACTATTGTCCATTTTTTTCTGCCTTAAACCTCCTCTCCTGTCCATCCCCATCTCCCTACACACACATTTTCATAAAATGATCTTGCTTGATGAAGCATTACCAAAGTAAAAGTATTAAACATGAACTCTCCTATCTTCCCATCAAAAAATCTGCAAACCTAGCAGCATCTTCCCTTCACTTCTCTATCTTCCTTCCTGTTACAGTGAAAATAATTCCCTTCCTCCTGTTCTGGTGATCCTATTTATTCTCTCTTACAAAATTATGCAGTTTTTGTTTGTTTGTTTTTTACTTACGGGATTATTGTTCTCTTGAATCTCTAAAAGGAAAGTCTCTCTTGACTTCATAATGACTACACGACAACTGCTCCACTATTATTATTATTATTATTATTATTATTATTATTATCATTATTATTATTATTATTATTATTATTTTCCTGCTTTAGATAACTTGATGCTCTGAAGTTGTTACCTATTAGATTCATTCTTCAGCCTATTTCATTCTGTTTTCAATGTCTGTCATTCCAGTGAAGTAACTCTTGTCAACAGCGTCTGTGTTGTGAAACTGAAGAGACCTCCTCCTTTCTTCATCATACTCAATTTTTGGATAGCATTCAATACTTCTCAACCTCTTTTAAAAGGACTTCCTTCTCTTGTTTCAGCCACCTTCTTAGGTATCCTCCCATCTCTCTAGTCACTTATGAGCATAATTGGATAGCTCTTTGTATTCCATCAGTGCATCACACAGTATAGACCTCTGGGACTATGTCACATGTTCTCTTGTCTCCCTACATATTCTAAATGATGTCATCTATTCATGTTACTACAATATTCTCTATAACATATATTCTGATGGTTTCCTGGTATCTCTGAACTTCAATTATACTCAACTACTGACTTAACATATTCACCTGATAATCCCTAAATCACCAAAAATTTACAACTTCAAAACTGAGTTCTCAATTTTTCTACTCAAACCTCTGGATTTCCACACTTTATTAGATATTATAATTTACTTTGTACTCATGTTGTTCAAGCCCAGAAAATTGGGAATCATCCTTTATTCTTTTGTTTTTCTTAGTTTCCACATTAAATTATCATTGGATATTACGATTTTATCTTCTAAAGATATTTTAAATCTGTCTAGTTCACTGCCAACACCATTGTTCAAGTCTCTGCCATCTTTCCCCTGGCCTATTGTAGTAGTCTTCTAACTAAAATTTATCGTTCCTTCAATCCATTTACCTAACACAGAAAATATGATCTGCTGAAAATATAAATTGGATCAGGTCATTCTCTCAAATTTTTACAATTTCCCATCATAAGTGGGTCCTAAACGAATGAAGTAGCCTAGGTTAATCATGGTAAACCACCAAGAGCCTGCTCAGCTTTGAGAGAGGAGCTATTAATTTGTTTCAGCAGATGTAGCCATGAAAGTATGTTGGTTTAAGTTGCCAAATATAACAAGAGAATACAAAAATCTGTGTGTGTGTGTGTGTGTGTGTGTGTGTGTGAGTGTGAGTGTGTGTGTGTGAAGTCTCAAGAGTTTGAAATGTTGGCTCCTATTTAAAAAAAAGAATACTTTGTGCTTAAAACAAAATATATCTTAAATCTGGATTAAGGTGAATGGCTGCCAATTTACCTTGCTGCAGAAGAGATCTAGTTTCTCCTTATCTCTTCAACTTCATTCTGTACTTTTTTCACCCATTTACACTCTATAACTGAGCTTCACTGATTTTTATTTTCCTGGAACAGCTCATCAAACTCTTCCTCAATGTAAGGCTCTTTCCTTCCCTGCAGGCTGGACACATAATTCTTCCAGTAAAATGAGAGTGGGATCTTCTCCAATTGTGTGTGTCCCCCCAAGACATCTTTGTTCTCTTATATAGAATATTGGTCCTTATTTTATTTTTGACTTCAGAATGCTTTTCCAAAATTAGCGATTACATCTTCATGACTTGAAAAATGCTATTTAATATATCATAGATACTTTGAGTAAACAGTTAGTTGTGAATTTTAACTAAATTATCAGGTCACAAAGATTGATTATGTTTTGTAAAGATGAATATACTAATTATCTTGATTTGATCATTATGTATTGTACACAGGTGCTGACATTCAACTCTGTACCCAATAAATATGCATAGTCAATTATGTACCAAGAATTAATAAATGATCATTAAATATTTTGATCATACTTTTTATATCTTTTGTGTGTGTGTGTGGCTGACTGATATGGTGATCTGAATTCTTGACTCGACCTTGCTGTTATCAACACCACATTCTACCAAGTGGGCCAATCACTAGCCCCATATTTTTTATATTTTTTATTTGTAAAATGCTACAGAGGACCAATAAATATTCAAGAATTTTAAAAAGTATTATTTGATAGTTATGTAAATTAATTAATTTACAGTATACTATATGCATTCTCTAGGTTGTTGGTAATCTTAATTTCAAATTAATAAAACATAAATTCATTTTATGATGAAGATAAAACATATTCAAGTTATGTTTACTTCTGAAAATACAAATAAGATGTTTATAGAACAGTTGCTGGAGGGTTTCAAAGGCATTATCTCATTTGAATCTTACCATTGTACCCCATGAGTTCAATTTACATATTACAGAAGAGGAAACTCAGGCAGAAAGAATTAAGCAATTTACTTAAGACCAGAAAACTAATAAGTAGCAGAATTTGAATTCAAACTCTTACCTTTAAAATCTAAATCTCATGATTTTTTTGCTTACTACCTAAGAAGAAATTAATGATATAAACTCCAATAAAAGTATCCTGATAAAATTGATGTATTATTTATCAGTTACTTTTAAATAATAATAATAATCTAGCTGCCAGTTTGAAGTTAACAGGTCTTCATTTCCAGATTATTAGTTATTTTAAAGATATAAATTAAAATAAACTTCAAAAAGATTAATAATAAAATAAACAATTAAAAATATTACCTAAAATCTGATCCAAGTCTCTTCCCATTTTCTGGTTCTCCTGGATCTGGACATAAATTGGAAGCTGTTTTAATACCTCCCTCATTTACTGTAACAGCAGAAAAAAAAAAAAAAAGAAACAAACAAACAAAATACATATGATTAGAAAATCAAGGATGAATTAAAAATATAAAAATGCACATAAAATGTATTCTTGTATTTTGTTATTATAATCACTATCATTTAACTATAGAAAGATAACATAATTTTATAAACTAATAATGAAGACCAAAACATTTTTTCCTATTTATGAACGTATAAGAAAAAAACGATGCTCATATTCAATGACATACTGTTCTAAATATTAATATTAACATCTAACACTTTATTAGTATCAAATTGCAGAATCTCTGAAAGCACATTCCCAGTGTCTCAGTTCCAGCATTTCCATTAATTGTTGGCTGGCTGTAAAGAAGTCACCAGTAGTTATGTCAGTGTCATTTGGGTCCCTGTTAGTTTTAAAATTGCAATAGAAAAATAAAAACCTATGGAAAAAGTTTAAAGTTATTAACACTTCTGTATTTGGTATGTAACAAAACAGTTCAGTCTGCCACTATTAAAGTAAAACAATGGTACAAATTACTAAGCATGTCACTGAATCATAATTCATAATACACATATAATACTGAAAGCCGGAATAATGGCTTCACCCTCAACCAATTCCTATGACTGTGTTTTACTCAGTCATTGCACATCATTTTTAGCAGTTTCTTCAGAGCACTCAATTATCGAAGGTGATTTATTCATTTTTTTCACTGAATGTGATCACATTGAATAACTAAATCCCCCAAATAAATTTTTTAGTGGGAAGATTATTAAACCACTTATTTTTGAAACATCTGAGTGATGTTGCTTTATAAATTCAACCTTACAGTGAACTGGAGAATAACTTCTATTGTTTTGCTCTTCACCAATTTGTTTTCTCTTTTTAAGAAAAGAATAATGCCTAAGTAGAGACTTCAGAGAAGAAAAAACCTAAACCTTGCAATGTTTCTTGTCCTACACTGTGGATTGGAACCAGCTACAGATCTTTCTGTAATAAACAAAAATTCCTGGTTCTATCCCTAGATATTCTACTGCAAATAGTCTAAAGTAGAACCCTGGGCATCAGTTATTTCTTGTTTGTTTGTTTTTGTTTTTTAATAACTCTCAAGGTGATTTTAATGTAAAATCAAAGTTGAGAATCATTGGATCTCTGGATCATTTATTTTAAATTGGTCACTGTGTTCAAATTGATTCATGAGATAGGAAAAATAGCTAACCAGATAATGGCCCAACAGTCATGGTTATGGTAAAGTTGTCATCTTCTTAATTAGATATGAAATTTTGCATTTGTTTCTATAATGCTAAAAAAATTACTTTGTAAGTATTGTCATCAATATCCTTCTTGTGAACTTAATTACATGCTCACTGATTGAAAGCATGTGGTAGTTTTGCTTCTTTTGGTCTTCTAACTTGCTATTTAAATCGTTTTTACCTTCTGAGTTTTTTGGCCACTCTCTTAATTTGGCTGATTCTGTAACAATGGAAAAATTTAAAGGTACTGACCCACAGCTCTCCATATTTTGTATTTCCCTCATGGCTTGAGAAATGACCTCTTTGCTAATAACTTATAATCTATGGTTTTGTCATCTTTTCCAGGCTCCTTCCTTGTTCCTTCAATGGCCTATGAGATAATGTGCCAAAATGCCCATTGTCATCTCATGTGTCTGCTCAAATTCAATTTAATCACTTTGATGCTTTTGTGACTCCATTATTATTCACCTCTAATCCATCCTGAATACTAGAGGAGGACTAAACCTCCTAAAACACAGTTTTTTTTACTGCTCAAATTTCCAGTGACTCTACTTCTTCTACTGCATCAATTGTATTTCTCATTAGTTACCAAGGTGCTTCCATCACTCAAATCCAGCTGCCTCTTTATTGTTAACACAGTTTTCCTGTTCAGACACACTCATTCCATGCATTTGTCTGTGTTTTATCCATGTCTCCAAGTTTTCCTTTCTTTCTCTTTGGCTATCAAAATCCTATCTAATATTCAAGACTCAGCTCAAATTCCACTTCTTTCAAAAGATAATACCTCATTTCTTTCATATTATTCTCTAAGTTTTTTTTTTTTTTTTTGCATAACTTGGAGTATTTTATTTGGAAAATTTTGTATTTAATTTCTAAATTATTTTATCACTTTATAAATTAATAGTTTCACTTACCCTTAGTCATCTATTAAAGAGATTATATACTTCATAAAGAGAGAAGAAAAATTTATAATTATCTTAATAGATCCATAAAGCCTAGATAGAGGTTAATATATTCTCAATAAATATATCCTAGTTTGATCGACAACACTGCAACACTGCCTTATATATTGTTTTCAGTGAACTGAGTGTTTTCTATGGAAAACATCCTCTTTCCAATCTTTAAAAAGGTTTTGGAAATCTTGTAGTATATATTATTAAAATATGACTTTTTTTGACATGGGTGGAGATGAGGAAAAGAGGTAGCATGACCTAGGTTTAATCACTTTATTATATTGCACTATATAATACAGATTACAGGGTAATATACAAGCAATTTGTGAATATTTTTTCTTAAAAAATAAAAATTAGAAAAATTCCATTTTTTTCCATTTCACCATCATCATTGTCACAAAAAGTAAGACTTTGTTAAATATCTTTATATGAATTTTAATGATAGTTAACACAGTATTATGTTTCAAGGACTATTCTATATACTTTATGTGTATTAACTTTTTCATCCTCACCACAATTAAGATTGTCACAACAATGAAGATTGTGAGGGTAGCTATTAATATTATACACCTCCTACAAGTGAGGAAACTGAGGCAAAGGGAGGTTAAGAAATGTGTCCCAAGTCATATTGCTAGTTAATGCCAGCCAGAGTCTATATTTAAACACAGGCAGTCTTATCCTACTCTTAACCTCTGACAGGAAGCTGTCTACAAAGCTTTCTGTTCAGAAAGCTCAGCAAGGAAGAAACTATGTCATTAACTAAAATTCAAAACATTTTTTCCATACATTTTACCTTAAAATGCAGAGCATAATAATTTTCACCACTTTCACCTGATTAATTCCATTTCTTATGATTTAAATTCTCAAGTTATTTCTGTTTGGAAGAATCATTTAAACCACTGTGTTTGGACATCTGCAACTGAGAAAAGACTTCCCAATGTAAAATGTAAAGATAATGGAAAAACTTCTGCATAGTACATGTATTTATTATTCTTTAATTATAAATGATTAAAATAAAAAATAAATTACAAACAAAATGTATACTCTTTTAGGTTCTCTGATATTTAGATATTTCACAATTACCCGTAGTTAAGTGATACTAAGATGTTCAAATGAAGTTAGTATTCATTTAATATGCTGTTTTCAATATATAATGCAATTGAAGCAATTGGACAGATTTATAATTTTCACTTCTTTTAATCTGAATAATAACATGCAGTATGCTATAAACATGAGTAAAAGTTCACGTATATGGGCTGGTTGCTGCCTCTTGAAAAGGTTATCAATTATAAAAAAGTCTTTTTGCTCTGGTCTTTAAGGGTTTTTTATTATTATTAATGCAACATATGTCCTTTTCCCTACACATCAGTGGAAAAGAGGTGGAAAGAATTTATAGGATTTTAGAATTTGAATTATTTATTTCTTATAACATTGAAGTGTCTTTGTTATATGTGTTTATAAAATATACTTCAGAAATCTTAATTAATTTACCATACTATTGCATGTTTTATCTTAAAAAATGCTCTAAAGCTAGTCAACATCAAAATATAATATTGTTATTATAAGTACATTTTATTAAGGTTTCTGATTTTATATAGCACATAATTTACTATAAAATTAAAATAAGTAGATTCTAAAACACCTCCCCATTGCCTCTTCCGACTACTTACATTGCAACTTTTCTCAGATTTTTAAAATTTAGATTTCCATTCCAACATATAAAATGCAGTGCTTTTGGATATTTTTTTGAACTTAAACATCATAGGTAGTGTGTCATTATTTTTAACTACCACACTTCTGATTCTACAGAGTTGCCTCTTATATTGTTTGCTTCCCAGTAAAATGTTGGATTGTTCAGGGCTGAGACTATATTTTATTTAACCTTTTTAGTCTAGCATGGTGCTGCCATGGAAGAATTGTGGAATGAATGGATAATATGAATAAATGAAAATATGGATTGGAAGAATAGAAAAGACAAATACAATAATTTATGGGAGGCTCAGTTTCTTTATAATTCCACTTTTGTATTCTTGAAGGGCCTACTAAAAAAGTTGGCAAGACTACTATTTCATTAAATTCAACACTTTAAAAAAATATATATATGTTTTTATTTTTTTAAATTTAAAAAAGAATTCTATTTTTCTTTTTTTTGTCAAACCTACCATTTTTAAGGAACAACAAGAAGGGATAGATAGGGGTTATTTAGATCTCAGGTATTAAAGCTGAAAAAAATATATGAATTAACCTTTAAACAATCAAGTTCTCCTCATGAACACTACTGGAGCTTCCCGAACTCCTGTTTATTCATTTCTTAGTTAAACTTTAAAGGTGCCATTGTGGGAAAACACTCTTTGGCAAAGTTTATATTTCATGTCCTCCATGCTTATGTTCAGTTCTGGCCCTTCCAGTAATAGAATTAATGTTTTTTTCAAAGAAAATTAGGTTGATTTTTTTTTTCTTTCAAAAGGTGAATGTCAGATAAAGATTGTCTTTCTTTTTAATTATTTTGCCCTGTTAAATAAATGATATTAATCAAGATGAGTACCCAAATGCTTACTTAATAGTAGATATATAATAAATATTCAAATTAAAACAATATAATCCTTTGCTACAAACAACCATGAGAGAATATAATTTTGAAACCAGTTATTAAATACTTAAAAAAAATTGTAGTAAAATCAAATTTAAAATGATGTTGCCTTGCTCTTTTGTGACTATGACGAATTTGCCATAAATATCTTGTTTTGGTTGAAGTGAGAACTATTTATATTCAAAAGTAAAATTTTTTTTTAAAAAGTATTTTTTAAAAAATTTAAATAAAATACGATGGGTAAATTCAAGATTTGTTTTAAAGTATAAGGTAATTATTAGCATTTTTGCCTCATCCTAACTTTTTACCTGACAATCTCAGAGCAAATATTCCTTAAAAGATTTTTTTTTTAAGTCAGAGATTCTTTTTATTCAGGTAAATTCCCTTTTTGTTCACCCACATAACCCATGTACAAGAACGATAAAAATAATCTGCATTTCCACTAAGGCAATACACAAACATGTGTAGAAAGTTATATACATTTTATAGTGCTTTGACAAATCCCACATTTGTTAGTATAAACAGCCTGAATTTTCCAGAACATCTGGAAATTTGAAGCAAGCAGCACATAAAATAACATTTCTGTAGACAAAATGACAAAAGGGCAAATCAATCCTATACCTGTAATTCTACTTAGAATTCCAAAATAAATACATGGGCCAGACAAAATATTAGAAAAAAATAGTAAACCTAATATTGAATTCTGCAAACATTTGACTTTTATTTCATGTTGACATGATGAAATATGATATGTTGAAATCATCTCACCTGGCATTTTTTTTTCTATTCACATTTTCTATTACAGGAAATATGTGTGTTTCCAAAATGTATTGAATAATTTATATATGAGTCATATGTAGCATTATTCATTTTCCTAAAAACACACAGTTATCAATTCTGAAAATGTTTTTAACCCTATGATTATATGAAAAAATCATATTTACACAGCTAAATACTTTGAAATTAACTATTTAGTGCTTTACATACGGGTGACCCAATTTGATCAGTGATTTCTTGTTGATATCTGCAGGATTTGGTTTAGTATTCTCAAGTCTAAGTAACAAAATATAAATATCATATTTTAAAACTGTGACACCATAAAATATTTGATAAAATAGAGGCCCCAAGTTTGTTTCTTGATAATTGACATGACAGCTCAATTTGTGTTATTTACTGTTTAGATATACAAGCCAATAAACATACAGGTAATAACCTTTTCTAAATAAAACTATAATGAATAAATTTGTTAAATAAATAGTTATAAATATATTTTATCAGGTGATTTTGAATTGAAGATATATAAAGTTAAAAATATATTCTTGTTGAAGAATAAAAAGTATTAACATATACATAATATATAATAACTACTGTCATTTACTATCATATCGTGTTATAAGTGACTTGATTCAAAGTTTCTAATAGCATGTGTATGAGCAGTGAGGCTGGAAATTTCTACCAACTTCTATTAAGTTCTACCACAAAAAATGCATAAGTCTACTAAGAAATTATTCCTTGTTTGTTTATGGTAATATACATGAATACTCTAATTCAGTTATTCTTTATCTGAGATTATTGAATGGGCTTCAGATGATCTATAAAGCCCTGAATTTGGAAACAGAATTGTGTATTTCAGGACATTTCATTAGATTTTCAAAAGAGTAACAATAAATAATTAATCAATTAATTAATTTACAAAAGACTGTTGACTCAAAGGATTTGAATAAATTAACTCACACTAAGAATACTTTTTTACTTAAATAAAAATTGCTATTATAAAAAAAAGTTCCTTAGAAAAACATTTTTGTTGAAATTTAGGGTTGTTCAAACAAAAATTCCTATAAGAGACCACCAATTTAGGATTTTCAGGAATTTTTACCTTACATCCTAGAATTACAAAACTTGACATTAATCAATACATCAACACATGAGATCAAAAGAGTTTTTTTTTTACATGTTGAAAATGGAATAAATTTTAGCAAAAAACAATCTGAGTTTGGGAGCTTGCCACTTTAATCCATGAACTAACTAAATATGCATTTGAATACAATAAAATACTGAATATTCATCATGCATGTTATATAGATATTAATGCAGTTAATTTGGTAAATACACAAATATTTTGATAAAACACACACAAACAACACAGACACCACAAATGTAACTCTTGCACTAGAGAAAGTAACAAAAAAGGAGTACACTCACAGATAGAAAACTTGTTGCTGTTGTCTTTCCCTGGAAACAATTTAAATCCTCTAGATTTAAAATCTATGGCCTTTTTCACTAGTTAAGAAAACAAACAAAAACATGTATCAGGAAATACAATTTTTAAATGAAATTCAAGTTAACAAATTTTGTTAGCATGAAATTATGCAAGTTAAAGACACTGCTTTCTTAAGCCTGATGATATAAGGTACCCAGAGAAAAATCAAAAAGGAAAAAAATGCAACATAGTCATTGAGGAGTATATACTAATCAGTATAGAATGATTTTATATATTCTATAGAGAGAAACCTGCGTGTGTGTGTGTGTTTGTGTGTGTGTGTGTGTGTATACACACACACACACACAGAGGTATTTTTTAAAACTATCCAACTTTTTCTATCCAAGCAAAATCTTAATACTTTATCATAAACCACTTGTATTAATCCAATTTTATGAAATTAAACTAGAAAACTAAAAAATGCTGGGGCATTAGATTAATGAAAAGAATTTAATAAACTTGATTTTTAAAATAAATTGTTACTTAAAAATTTAGCATATTTGAAATATTAAGACACTTTTAAGAAAATGGTAAAATTGGAAAACTTTGGAATAGATTTTCATAATTCTGCCAATAATCATTTCCATTCACTATCATTGCTATTGACTGTGATTGATGTCAGTCCATACTGTACAAAATGTATAAAAGTGAATTACAACTACTGGGAGTTCATCTAAAATACCTTGCTGCTACTTTTTATCTTATGATATTAAAAATTAATATCATAAAAGGAAAGGTATTTTATTGTGCACTATATTAAAATAAATATAACTGGGTATGCTAAGAAAAGATAGATACGTTTAAATTCAATAGACCAGCTTAGGAAATATTTTTAATAATAAAATATGTTAAAAATATTTTTCAAATAATTCAGAGGAAGGAAAAGAAATATTATTTCCTTTTAAGTATAAATCATTTAATTAGCTACAGTTCCTATGAATTTCTTAAAAAGTGCTGTGATAGTTCAGAAGGCTATTTAAGATTTTAAATAACACCAAGTGAAATAAAGAAAATTTACTTAAACGAAACCCCACTAATTAAAAAAATATATATGCAATCTGCCTAATGAGATATTTGAGTATCAACTATTTTTCTAAAAAAAATAAAAATAAAAATAAAAAATAAAAATCACATCATGAACAGGAATGCAAGGGATATATTTAACTTTCTCAATTGTAACTTAAAATTCTTTACATATTACTTATTATCAATTTTATTCTGACAAACAACCATAAATATTACACAATTAGGTTTCGTTCATGCCATAAAATTTTAAAAAGCAAAATTGATTTTCAGTTCAAAATAATCATTTCACTAATTCCGAATTGTCATTCTACCCAATTCGTTAAAATTACGGATATTTTATTGGTTTTGGAACATTTTAAGGTAATTTTTTTCTTGTTAATTTGAAAAGTAGGAAGCTAGAGACAGGGCTGAGCAGTTATAAACTATTTATTCATATCACATATTTAGAAAAAAAACCCAAAAATGATCATTGGAAAAGGAGTTAAGAGATCTGATTCTTAGCAATTATTAGTTGTGTGGTTTTGGACAATGATCTGCCTTTTCTTACCTTAGTTTTTTCTATTAAAATACTAAGTTAGGACTGCATGACTTCTCAGTCTCTTTCTAGTTTTAAGATTCTTTATCTGTGACCCTTATCTATAGTGAAAGAATAGCTACATCCCTCTCAAGTGATGCTTTTTGTTGCGATTCTCTTCCACCCCCACCCTCACCCCCATGGTAAACTAAGGTTTAATTCTACTGAAGTGTTCAACTACTCTAAATTTAGTTCTGCCACTTGTGAATTTTCCTGCTGTTTCAAAATACTTTTTAACAAAATTTGCATTTTGTATTTTCTGATATAAATCTAGATTTTGCCATTCCAGACATGAATTTTAAGTAGGAATCTACCTCTACTTTCCTCTGAAATGTTTAAGAGTTGACTTTCTAAGTATTACAAATGACTTTGAAGATTTCATGGTAATTTTAACACAAATCTGGAATTCTAAAATAATAAGGAAAATTAAATGAAAAGATTGTAAACCCAAAGAAGAAATCTGCAGAAGAAAATTCTATGAATCAGAGTTCAATGCTATAAATAGCATGTCATTAAATAAATGTGTGTGTTTGGGGGTGTATATATATGTGGGGGGAGAGGGACAGGATTATGTACATGCTTATAGCTAAACTTGATTATTTGGTTGGGTGAAGTCAAGGATAACACCTTAAAATAAAACAAGCCAATGCTTCCAGCTAACCAAGTTTCATCTCAGGCCAAAAATTTTAATTGCATTCCTGGTTCTGAAAGGACCTAGCCTTATTTATTTTTCTTTTTTTAAGTATCTATAAGACAATTTACTTTGAGTAAAAAAAAAAAAAAAATGTATTTTTAAAAGTAAAAACTGTAATAAATATGATACAGATGCAGAAGTTTGAATATTTGTTTTTGGAGATTAAAAGGTGTGAATGGATAATAATATAAAATCAATTTGAACATAAATTCCATTTAAAAACACAAAAAGTCGTGTTGAACGAATGTTATCTAAACCTCATCTAACTTGTATTTGAATAAGCTGAATTCACTTATTTGAAATGGTTTAGATTACAATGCCTACTATAAAAATTAACCACATATGCATATATATAAATAAGAGCTCAATTTTTTTTCAATATTAATTTTTCCTGTGGAATAGGTGGCATCTACCTTTATTTATTTTTGTTATTTTTTTGGTGGCTGGCTTGTATGGGGAACCAAACCCTTGACCTTGGTGTTACAAGGCCACGCTCTAACCAACTTAGCTAACCAGCCAGCCCTAACTTTATTTTTTATCTTAGAGAATCTATATTTGTGTAAGTAGAACATGTGGTATTTGGATGTAATAATCTTAGTGCTGGTGTTGGTCTTTAATGTTAGGAAACTGATCTTATACAGATGTGATAGAGGGAATTCAAACATCAACTGGAAGTTTGGAAAAGATGAAATGGTCTTTCTATCACTGCCATTCTGCAACTTAAGGTCATAAAACATATCCTGGCTTTAAGTTCCTTATTTGAAAATTAATGGACTCTATTACATAATCCCAGAAGTTACATAGCCACAATTAATGATTCTATTTCATTGTTATGTATATATAGTGAAAATTTGTAATCTACAGAACATTTATCTTTGACAAAGAAGAAACAGACATGTTTAGCATTAGTCAGTAAAACATTATTTTCAAGTAGAAATAATTTATTTTCATGTTTGTATGGGGCTCTCAGAGAAGACAATGGAATTATTTATTAAATGTCATCAAAAGATATTGAAACTCCTCTCATTTTCTACTTCTATTAGTTTCTAATATGATAATAAAAATAAAATTAATGCAATATTTTAACTTTGTATTTATCTTAATCTTCTAAGTTTGTAGTATTTATCTTCATAAAAACGTATCCTGGAAGTGGTAGTAGCTGTAATTTTAAACCTGCAATTCCATCAGATCATAATAGTTCTTTGAAAAGGAAAATAATTTCTTATGAGCAAGTCACCTGTATCTTGCCGTTTTTGTTAGTTTATTTCTGCTTTTAACTTTTGTTTTCAAATGTACAATAATGCCTTTTTCTTCCTCTTTTGTACTGTGTTTGATATGATACCTGATGTGTTATTCCTACTTTTTATTTTTAATTTATTAATTATAATCATGTCTTTCTCTTTATACAGAACAAATGAACTATAATAAGAAGAAAATAATTTTCTTTAATTTTTTGCTTTGGATATTGAAAACAAGTAACGTGCACACGCTGGCATGGGTATGTGCACTTGATTTTGAAAATATGGCACATCTCATTATAGAGCCGTAGACTCATTTACATGGATACTAAGAAATATAATCAATCACTGACTAGGAGTTGTGTTGCAGGATAAAATAATGTTAAAATACCATGTATTATTTGTGGCATTTCTCCAACTGGGCTAAAAGTAGGAAGATCTTATTGGCATAAGAAATGGGGCACGTTGGTTAACTTCTCTGTTAAGTTCTAAGAGATTCATTCACCTTTAATTATTCAGGAGTAAACTCTGGACCAAAGGAATTAGGAAAGACTAATGTAATCACAATTCTCAATTCTATCCCAGAGATTAAAACATGCATATGGCTTATAAAAGGATTTAACTGTGTTAAAAGAACAAGTTTTGTTTGTTTAAAGGTAAGTAGTAGCTCCATATTACAGGCCTACAAATATTAAAATTTAACTTTTTTTTTTTTTTTTTTTTTTACAATCTGTACTGGCTGAACAAAATACTTTTTTCAGGGCATATTTAGCAGGCGGGCTGCTTTTTGATGACACCTTTCATAATTAATCCTTAGAAGAAGAAAGATCAAGAAACTATGCTGATGCCCCAGTAAAAGCTATATAATACTCCTGCAGTGTCTGCTTTGCCATCTTTCATATAAGATTTAGCACTGGGTTAACAGTACAAATTTCTGAGAAAGTAATGTTTGCTTTATAAATGTTTCTGTATCCTAGTTTTTAAAAAAGTGATTAGAGGCATGCTGCAATTACAGCATGTTTCTGGATTATATAGGAAGAAGGTATAATAGAAAAGTCAGCAGCATACTATTAAGTAGCTCATGAATCTTAGTGCAAAGTATTTTATTTCCCAATAACTTCAAAACAAATTGAGATAAAGTTTATATAAACAGAAATAATAATGACCACCATTTGATGAGAAAGTAGTGATGAAACTAAATATGTTCAAAAGCAGAGAAAAAAATCATTTGTAAAATTGTAGGAATATGCAAGATCCAAAGTATTTCCAAATTTAAAATAATGGAATTGAACTAATTAAGTTTATTAATAAATGCTATATACTCATTTTTATAATTACTTAAAATCTTAGTGTACTCACTCTTTTGAGTAGAGATAAGTAATATGGTTCAGACACCCCAGTACATATTTTTTTAAATCTTAAACTCCTATTGATTCTACCATACTAGTTTGTGGCTAGCACTTATTCTTGCATATAGCTAGTGTAAATATAAAATGTACATTAATACAAAATGTGCAAATTTAAAATGCCCTGTTTTTAACTGGAAGAAAATATATAACTGCATATTTTACTACTCTGCTAAAATTCTGCAAGAAATTCTAGAATCGGCATACAGCGAGTCTCTAAATGTTAGTTATTTGTACTATTGTTATTACCAGTTATAATTTTAATGTCTAGTGAGTCTCAGAGGCCATTCTAATTGATGATACAATATTTTAAACATTTTTTGACTATTTTGTATTATGCCTTGTATTATGTCTTAGTATTATGTCTTTTTTCACTGTGTAGTAATAGCATACAAATTAAATCATCTACTTGTCATGGACTTCTAACTTAAATTTTACTTCTTTATACAAAGTTAGAAACCTCGCCAAATTTTTGTACAAAAAGTACATTTAGTAGAAATGTATAGAAACATCTTTGAATATATAATCATTTTATATTATATAAATATGAAGTTATTTAACATATTTTAAGATATTCCTGTAACAGGCTCATTTTTCATTTTGCAAAAGAAGATCCTAAAACTGCAAGGTCTCAACACTGAAACGTCGTCGAACTAGACTCTAAATCTTTGGAATCCTATTTTTCAACCACTTTAGACTAAGAAATATGTGTACATCTTTTCACTTGGGAAACTGAAGAGAGGGGTGAGTATGACAAGAAGACATCATATTTCATAAAATCAACTTGTTAATTTTCACAAGCCTAATACATTAAATTGTTACCTTGTATTTAGGAGACAGTGGACAGACTATATAACTGCCTGAAAAATCGTAAAATTAATTATGGATAAAGACTCTACAAATTATGTATGCTTTCTTCTTTCTAGAAATGGAACAAATTCAGAAATTCATAACACTTATGTAGATAACAGCAGATGCACCCGCAATGCTTGGTGTACCAGGTCTTACAGTTATGGTGTTTGTAAAATGTCAGAATTATATGAAAAATGTGGGATTTTTATACTCTCTTCAGGGGTTCTTATAATTGACATAATAAAAGTCACCGTATGGGAGGAGTTGCCAATGGTATGGTTTGCAGATGCTTTTAACATTTAAGAACGGTCTGCCTTCAATTAAGTTTTTAATCCTTATTTTCTGACAGCTTCAAGTTAACTCACTATTTTTATTGTCTTTGGTGCTAAAGTTAAATATTAAGATTCACCCAATTTATGCATTTTCTTAGGCCTTTTTTTTGTTTTGATATATCATATTCTTTTGAACACAAATTACTTTGTTTTTTAATTTTAGTTTGTTTTTTATAATTAATTTTACCATAGATAATTTCACTATAAAGTACTAAAAAAATGATTATAAAATTTTCTTACTCAAGATAAGTAATGTTACATTACATATTTGTTTTACACTCAATCTCAAAGATCACTTATGTACACTATAATGCATTCTGAAATGAGATTAATTGGGAAAGAAGCAATTGTTTGAATAATAGTGACCATAGTTAATGACATTCATCAGAATGTGGTCAGAGAAATATGTTCTTCCACTGCACATTATACTGCAGTAAGTGATTTTAAATTTAAAAAAAAGTAACAATATTCCCTCATCCTTGTGATTTCAAGTCATTATATTTTATTCAATTTCTTCACTAGAAGTCTTTGTTCCATTACCTGGGTTCTATATAAGACAAACATAGATGAGTTCTGATGGTTGTACTTAACGCAGGTTTATGCTGCTAAGTTCAGGGCTATTCAAGATAGCAGAGCGCTCATTATAACCCACCTATGTTCTCTATGTCCATTTGCCTTTCAAGATCTAGTATCCTCATTTTCCTCCTTGTTCTCTTTCTAGAAAGTTGATCTGCATAACTTACATCCTCGCTTCATAAATTGTGGCATTGCACTAGCAGCATTGGCATTTCCTGGGAGCTTGTTAGAAAAGCAAAATATCGTCCATCACCCATAGGCCTATTGAATTAGAATCTACCATTTAAAAAAATCCTCAGGTGATTTTTTTAAAAACATCTAAGTTTCCTAAGCAGTAAACTCTGTCGACAAACTCAATTATCCTCGGAGGAAATACAGCAGGATGATGAAAGGAGAGAGGACATTAAAATCAGAATTTTTATTCCACAGGCTCCCTTATCATTACATTTGTTGGAGATGGCTAGTAGTCTTTATGAAAGTCATTGGTCCTTCTTGCCTGCCTGTAATACATGACTCTGTCCAGCATCTTACTCCCTTCATCCCAACAAACTGGAAATAATGACAGCCCAGCTGCTACTACCCTAGGTTACAGAATGATCCTTTGTGGTTCCTTTATATTCATTTATTTAGAAATAGATCCTTTGTAAGTGAACCCTCCTTGAGTTAGCTGATGTTCCATTGTTTCCAAGTGGACTCTGATGTATAGATCAGTGGTATATGGAAGTCATTAGAGATGTAATTTTAAATATGAGTATATGTTTCAAGTACCATATTCAGCAAGATCTCTCAATTTGTCTATGATCACTGTCATACATCAAAAGATAATATCTAGGTAGAATTATCAGTGGCTTATCCTACCATTGGTTTTTCACTTGTTTCTTAGGACGTGTTTTGTAGATCTAAACCACATAACTGTACTCTTTTCTAGCAATTATCTCTGCAAGAAGCATAGAGAATTCATAAGGACAGAGTAGATAAAATAAAGTTAAATGAGTTGGTTGTATTGAAGTTAAAGAGTAATTGAATTAAGGGTAAAACTTAAAAGAAAAAATATAGGGCTAATAGAAATCTGAGTTGAATTAAATATTACAAATTACACTGGTATAACTTATACATGAGTTCAATATGAATAGTGTTAAATCAAGCTGTACATACTGGATTCCAATTTTCTCTGTCAATATTGAATTAAACTATATATTTTATTCCTAAGGAATTGATCTACATAAGAAGCTTAAATCTGTGCTAATAGTTTTTTTTAAATTTATTCACATTTATCTTTACCTTAAGAGGTTATTATACAACTAGAGTATATTTCCACCTTGTAAAGTCTCCAGAGAGGGATAGTATCATTTATGGTAATGTGTCTGAAGCACTAGGTATTCTATGCCTACTGTCTCATTGAAATCACAAAATATTTATTCAAAATTATTGCCTCCCTTTCTACAAATGTGGAACTAGAGAAGGGCTAAGTGGAATGCCCAAGGTCATATATATGTTAATAAAATATGTTCACTCATTTGACTCTGAAACTGCAATTCTAGCATCTATACTACAACTCAACTATGACTGACAGCACTCCATATATTAAATCAGAACTCTCAAGTGTGTATCATGGAAAACCACAAATAGATGGAAAAAGTCCATTTATTCTCTTTAATGTAAAACTAGTAATAAAAAAATTCAAGTTATAAACAATATCTGATTTTAAGTATGTTTTACTTTAATATGGGATAGAAGTTTCATTAACTGGACTTAATATTCAACAAGGACATCAATTATTTTCTGATAGTGCCAAATATAATCCCATGGCCTGAAGCCTCATAATATTTTATTTTAAAAAGTGTGAGGAGATGAATAAAAAAGGCATAGGAAAAGTGAATTGCTGTATGAAATTCAAATCACCATCTAGTCTTTTAGTGAAGTCATCTTTTTTTTTTTTTTTAAACACCACAATTTTATTTTTTTATTTTAATTTTTATTTATTTATTTATTTATTTTTGTGACTGGTAAGGGGATAGTAACCCTTGGCTTGATGTCGCCCGCACCGCGCTCAGCCAGTGAGCACACCGGCCATCCCTACATAGGATCCAAACCTGCGGCCTCGCGCTCCCAGCGCCGCTGCGCTCCCAGCGCCGCTGCGCTCCCAGCGGCACTCTTCTGAGTGAGCCACAGGTTTGACCCTAGTGAAATCATCTTTGACTGGATTCCTTTCTGGTGGGAAAGTTCAGGAGAGTTTATGAAACTTTTTTTCTTCCTTAATGTAAGCTTACTCAATGAAAAATTTCTAACCTCTCTGGGCTCTGGATAAAATCAATCTAGAAATTTCTGTCACTTTAATCTCAGTTGGCATAATGAAGAAATGGCATTTGAAGAATATTTTAAATAAAGAAAGATCAAGTGTAAACACTAAAAAGTAATAGTCCATGATTTAGAATACAAATGATGTAATTGTGAAGAGAAAAATATCCTATGCAATGCACCCCAAACCTAACACCATGCTGTTCTACCATATATGAATGTTCTGCTCTTCCTAAAATTGCAGAGATTAATTGTGTGATTTCACTCTGTGCACAGCAGGACAGCCATATGCTCTAGAAAACTACATACAAGGAAAGCAGCTTGTTGCAAAAGTGGGTGAAAATGTCCCGAAATAATTCAGAACAAAATAAAAATGTCTCTAACATAGGACCATTTCTTCATACTCCAAAAGGCAGAGAAGTCCGCTTTGGCACTAGCTTTGAGCATAAATAGAAAGTCTAGCCCCTTCAAAATATTTTAACAAGGAAAACAACTTAAAAGTCACATACATCACATTCACTGTGACATTCACAGGTAAAATGATAACTCTAGTAAGCATTTGGGGAAATGAGCTACACACAAAACTGTTTTTGCCTCTGATTTGTAAAGTTAAGCCTTCCTCTTTGATCAGGTCAATTCATATAATCATTATCTTTTCTTGTTTTCCCATATCATTAAAAAAAAATAACGAATATGAGAGGTCTTCAAAAAATTCATGGAAAGATTTGTATTATCTTTTAATTCCATTTTTCCATGAACTTTTTGAAATACCCTTGTACTATGTTAAAATAAAGAATAAGCTACCAAGATATGTAATTAACGATTACTGGTGAGAATAACAATGTGGTTAAAACTATGAAAAAATATTTATGAAATCAGACCATTGTTATGGGATGAGGGTGCCAGTTAATGGGAAAAGATGTAGGTTTCTTTAAAGACCTACTCAAAGAAAAACAAGAATGTAGGACAATCAGAAATTCTTAAGGTCTCTGCATAAGACCAACTCAAAAGCATGGCTTGGATAAAAATGTTAAAGTGGTTACCTGCAGATTTGTCATTAGTGAAAGAAACGAATTTTCATCTCTTAAAGTTGTCATACAAGTCCTCGGGCATTCAAAGTTTTGTTTTGTTTGGTTTTGTTTTTATCTATACATTTTTAAAATGCTTAAATTTGTTAACAAGTAAATTCAAACATTATATGTTTTCTTCTCTTTCTTCCTAAAAGTAAGTTATTCGACAAAGTGTAAAATAATGAGAAATATAAAAATATATTTACTCTTATGCATGACATTGTTTTGACAATTTCACAGTGATGTTATAAAATATGGTAATGGAATAGAAAATGAGGATGATATTCAATAAATAATTATGTATTTAAATAATAAATCGGTACATTTCTGGACATAGATTTTAAAATTGCCATAAATATCAACATTGAAAACAGTTTTCCACAAAATAATATTGTGGAATATATTAAAAAGCATATGTAATTCACAGGGCCTAGTTTTCCAAAGTCTTGCAATTTCAAATATTGACCTTGTGGAGAACTGGAAATTTTCCTCAGGCTATAAGTCTCTGGTGTAAGATAAAGATTTGTGGCACAGCAGGTTGCTGGCTCAAGGACAGACTAGTTACTGGTTGTTATGTAAAGATACTGAGAAATTGCTATAAGAAGGAATGTTTGCTAAGATCAAGCTTGTGTTGATTAGACCACTTGATTGCCTACTGGAATGTCATCTGGCTAGTTTCACTGAAAGTTAACAGCCTATATGGTTAAACTATAACCCCACCTATGTTCTCTTCCTGTAACTTCCTGGTCTGGAAAATAAATGCAGGAAGAGAACCCCAATTTGGTATTAATTTCCCAAATGGAAGGGTTGGATCTAGCTTGAGAGTTCTCAGGGAAGTTAACCCCTTCGGGGCTTCTCACTGCTCAAAAGAGATGGGCTTTGAGTAATCCTTTGTGTCTCTGTCACCCAGGGGAAGTGGGGTGACAAATCCGTGGGAGGCAAAGCAACACAAAGCAACATAATATAATTAGGGAATAATCAAGAGAACAATGAAAAGAATAAAAAATAATTACAGGATATTGATAAAGCAAGCAATAGTCAATATTTATATGTCATCCCCCCAAATGTTGACAATTCCCTGTCTGTTACATTTATTTACCAATATCAGAATTCTCACATCTGAAATTCATAATCAGTTAAGTGAAATGAAGTATCTTATAAGAACCATATGTAACTAAATTTTTTAAAAAGTTATAAATTCTCTTGTCTGTTATTATTTCAAGTCTTAAAGATGCTATAAAAATCAGTATATGAATTAGTCTCATAGAGAAGAATCTGGGAATTCAAGCAGACAAACGCAATTTCACCATTTACATATAAAATAAGAAGATACTTAAGTATTCACTCATGAGAATTTTTGATTTGGCAATCAATTTTTGTGTCCTTCTATTCACTATGTTTTACTTTCATCTATCTGTTAGTCTTTCAGAGTCTTCAAACATGGTAAGTAAATGGAAACCAAAGCCTGGTGTTTTTACTTTTTATTTGATAACACATTTAAAAATAATATCCATTTGAAAGTATTTATGGTAAATATTAAAATTATGAGCTATAATTTGACTTGGTATTGATTTCATCTTTCATCCATTCATTGATCTTTCCATTAAAATCATAATGAATGTCAACAGCTCAGCCATTCTTAAGGGCTGGCAGAATTAATTATTGTTATTAAGGTTGATCCAGAAAATCCATCTGCCCTAAAATATTTCTTTCACTCATGAATTTTCCACTATTAGAATCACTCTTATGGAATTAAAATTTAGCTTTTGCTATATTATTTAAGATAACGTATCAACACTTATTAATTTACTGGAGAACAAGGTCTCATGGGGACTAGACACAGTAGTGATTGTTTAGTATGTGTTGCTCTCTCTTGATGATAATTATCCTCATTTGAGTTCTCACTGCTCAACATATTGGGATAAGCTGGAGACTTGTTAGAAATGCAGACTCTCAGATCCCACACCAATCCCATCAAGTCACAGTCTGAATTTCAATAAGGTTGCTAGTTGATGTGTGTTCACACTGAGGTTGGAGAAGCATTGTTTAATGCTAACGTAGACGTAACAAGTCTTCTAACGTAGACTCCAAGTCACTGACAACTGTTAATTGCACTTTTGTATACCTTACTAATATAGATGCCTGCCTGCTTCTAAGTACTTAAAATTCCTTCTTCAAATTCTTCCTAACGTGACTTCCTGAAAAAGTATATTAGAGAGTATCACTACCCTGCTAAAGCCCACCAATGTCTTCAATTTTTTAAAAAAGCTCTTTACCAAAGCCTCAAAGCCAAATGGTCTGGTTCCTGCCTGTGTTTCCCACATCGAATATATCATTGTCCTCCTTGAGCTCTGAACTTCAGGAATAATGGGTTTTCAAATAAAACTAAAATTATATCTAAATAGCTGTTTTCTCTGCCTGGTAAGCTTTCTCCTCTGTCTCCAAAGCATGGAAGACCGTATCTCCAGGAGCATGCCTTTGTCCTTCTACTATTTAGGTCTCAGCTTAAATTTGAACTCCTCTAAGAGGACTTTCTTGAACATCCAAAATAAAGTAGCTAACCATAGATCACATAGTCTACTTTGATTTTCTACACAGTCCTTATTACCATCATATGATTATTTGTTTACTTATCTACTGTCCTTTTCTCCCCACTTTAATATAAGTTCAATGAAGCAGGGCCTATTCAGTTTTGTTCAATACTATATACTCAACAGCAAAAAGACAGCTTGGCACTCAGGGAATATTTATAAAAGAAGTGGTGGGGAGAAAAAAAAGAAAGATGTAAATGAAAGTAAGTAAGAGAGAAGGAAAGAAAGGAAAAAATACAAAAGAAAGAAAAGAAGTAAAGAAAGAAAACTAAAGACAAAAAAACAAATGAATGAATGAGTTGTAGAATGTGGTAGTGAAGAAATTAAGGATAACATTGTTATCTGTCATTAGGAATAATACTGCCTAAAAGACAAGCTATGGTTGGACCGCAAATGGAGAATTTTTGGAGTTTAAGGCATAGATGTGTGCATTGGGCCTAGGGAGAAATTTGTATGTGGCTGAATTCGTATTGACTCAGATAAGTAGATTGCCAATCTCTAAATTTTTTGATGGTAGTGTTGGCCACTTCTGTGATTATTTTACATTAGCTATAAAATTAAATAATTATATAAAAAAGTACATGTCAGCTCAAATACCAAGAGTAAATATAAGGTGATGATAAAGACATTATTTACAATATCTCTGGATAGAATCATAAACTCTTAGGAGTAGAAGGGACAGTAGCAATCATATTTTTGAGAGTCTTTGATGCTTTATAAATACTCAATTTGTTCATCCATCAACCTATGCTTGAATATCTTACTAGTGATTTAGGAATGCACTGACTCCAGAAGCATACAATCAATATTTGAGCAAAACTTAATGGTAGAACAGTCTTCTTTATAATAAACTAAGTTTTACAACCTATGCCAGAGAACAGGTTTGATCTCTGAGCATATAATAGCATGTCCCATGTTTCAAGACAGCTTGCCTCATTCTCATTCACATATCATACTTATTCTGCGGTAATTCTCTCTTATAATTTGACCAATAATTTTTCTCTGTAATTTTATCTCTATGACTTTTCTTTTGAGAATAGAGACCATTCTAATATTCTTTGGAAATCATCATATGCTTGTCAAGAGATAAGATGTTCAATAGAGCCCTGATACCTGATTGCTTGATGGACATATATCAGCACTCATAAAGACACATTTAAGTAACTACCCATAAATTAACTTCCTCATAGTGATAATGCTTATGAGTATTAAAAACACTGAAACAACATCTTTTGGAGTTACAAATTTATACTCTATATAAGTATTAATAAAATTTTTTAAAATAGTATTAGTTACTAACAAATGCTTGAAAATAATTAAAATATATTTTACATGCGACCATGTAACCTATTATTGATAGGCACATAGTACAGGCACCTAAGAACTGTTATTTCCACACAGTAGGATTTTTGTTGTATTACAAAATTGAAACACTTTTCAGAATAAAGTTACATATCATGGAATCTTGACTTCTGAAATAAACTGGAAATTTAATATGGACATGTGTCTGATAGTCTGTTGTTTTATCATTTTTGTTGAGCCGTGTAAATGTGTGGTTGAACTTACTTGAAAAAACATAAACTATGATAAAAATAAAAAAATCCTGTTTTTGTTTGGATTAAAACTGCTCACCTAAAATGAATTGTTTTATGCTGAATTAACCATTCTTTCCTTAAAGCTTAAAATAATAAATAATTAACCTCTTATTTAAAAACTGATGATTAAACTAGATTTTCTTTAATGGTCTAGTTTTGAGGGAGAAAAGTCTACATCATATTCAATCCCAGTTAAACATAATTTCATGTTACTTTATTAACCAAACTAAAACCCTATTTATAACGATTGTTAGCATTAAAAATACTGCGGAAGAATTGACTACACTAATGTCGAAACAAACAGCAGTTATGTCTTTAAAACCTCATAACATCTATTTGACCTCACAAGATGTTATAGTCATCAAAGTTAAATTTCCACTGGGAAGTACCATAAAAAAATTAATTATTATTAATATCCGTGTATGGGAACTTTTTCAGAAGAATACATCTACACTTTGCAATTGAAAACAGCAACTACTAAAATTCCTCATTAACAGTTAACAAAACTTGTCTATACATTGAAAATAAGAGTAATAGAAATATCATTCTATTATAATCTCCCAGAAGAGCAATATTAAAATAAATGACTCTGTAATAAAACATATTTTAATTATTTTTTTAAAAAGGTATAATATGACTAATAATTTCTTGAAGAACACCCAACTGTGCATATAATTTATTTCATTTTAACCTTAATGTCACTCAATACAAGGCTTTGCACACATTAGATCCTAAATAAATCTTTTATGAATGAATGTTAGTTTAGAAATATAAAGATTGGGTTTTTATGTGGTACAAATTAGTAGTATTCTTCTAGGTGATCTGAAAGATCCCATCTAATTGTAAAATAGATAATTCTAGAAATACAGGACACTTATTATTTTTTGATCATATTATTATATAAACTCTTCTATTTTAAATCAACTTTGAGTTGAAATCCCTTAGTGATATAATACTGAAATATGGGATTTAGCGATCATTGAAAAAGGTATTTTAAGTGAGTATTAAGAAATAACTTTAAAAGAGATCTTTTAATTAAAGGCAACAAACTATTTTAATAAATTTTAAAAAATAGTAGATAAATGTTATTTAATTTTTAACATCTGGATATTTTGCAAACCAAAAACATCAATTGTTTTCAGGTTTACTTATATTAATGTCTTCCTTTAAACATGGTTGGACACTTTCATATTTATTTTATTTATATGCTCATTATATTTCTATTCCATATAAATATCTACTCAATGCATTTCCTATGGGTCTTAGTATCATAAACACAATTTACTGGTTTCAAACTTTTACTCATCCTTCAAGAATTAGTTCAAATATTCTCTTTGCAGCTTTCCTTAAGTTTTACATTTAGAGGTAGTCTCTCCATGGTAATTCAGTAGCATTTCAAAAATACGTTTATTGTAGTTTCTCACAATAAATTTGTAATTCTTTTTTAAGTTATGTAACTACTCTATGGCATAGACTATATTATTGAATCTTACGTTCTTACTATCCAGTACAATTCCATAGCACATAGGAAAAGCTGAAACATATTTCGTGAATAATGATAAATATAACAATAATTGGTATTTGTTGAACACTTAAGTCAGCAACTGTGCTAAATTTTTTACAGAACTCCCCTATGAAGCAGGTATTCTCAGTTACTAAGAAGTTGAAGCTTTGGGAATTGAACTTACTCTCCACTGAGAGAAGATACCTAAGATTTTCTGGCACTTCCACCCACTATCATGTTTAATCCTCTCAATAACCCTAATGTAATAGTATGATACTACAATGGCTATATTACAGATATAGAAATTAAGCTCTAATAAAGCTCTAATAATGCACTGACCTGATCAATCTCACACACAGAGTAGGGGGCAAAAGTGGACTAAAATCCAGTCAATAAACACTGAATTCTCATTTTGAAGACTATTGGACACTACTATAGCAAAGTGTGATGTGCTGTTAATACATAGTTTCAACAAGATCCAAACCAACATAATTTGTTAGCATTTCTTTTATCCTTTATTTCATTTTATCTCAGTGTCCAAAGACTCATTTAAAATGGAGAAAATAAAAAATGATTTTCTATTACTGAGAGCAAGTAGAAAGCAAAAAGAAGATATTTGAATTAAATTACTGTTGTTTTAACTACAGTGCAATAAGAAATTTAATTGGAATAGTAACCTACAGAAGGTTGAAAACATATTTGATAAATATCCCAGGGTTTTTCATGTAATTCATTAATTTCACAGCTGTGAAATAATGAAATAACAGTCAGTTAAGACTTAACATCATAAATTAACACATAGATTTGAATACACATACACACACATGTACTAAGTATCAAATACTGTGTGAAATTTCAGTTTCCATGTTTTCTTTGTGTTCATAATAATATTGGTGTCAAGTATAAATAATTTAATTGCCTCAGATTATTGAAGATAGATAAATTAGGAACCAGTAATGATAAAAAGATAATATAAATGAAAATTTAATTGCACTGTGAATAGAGAAAAATAAAACAAAAAATACTAAATTATTAAATAGTGAAAAATAGCATGGACTTGCACACATTAGAGGAACTTATGCTACAACAATCTCTGTCATATTTATGTTTTAGATGGTAATTAACTTCAACAAAAATATCCATTGTATTACATTAATATTTGTCCATATGAAATTTATGACTTTATAGTTTTCTTCTGTTTAATTATAAATTTCCTTTGATTTTTGTACATTTACAAGGGCTATAAGCAATGCATTTGTATCCAGTTCCATGCTGTAAATTTTGAAGTAGTAATATAATAAAAACAATATATTATTGCAGTTCATGAGACTATTGCTGCCTTTGAAAGCGATTTAAAAAAAAATTGTAATTTTATAACTGTGACAAAATGATGCCATTTTCTTCAATATTGAAATATGTAAATATTTGATTATATTGAAGAAGATAATTTCAAGCTTAAAGCAATTTAAGTGAATCTTCTAGCTAATGAAATTACAAAAATTATTTATTAGTTTAACAAATATTTTGTAAATACATCTATGGATCAGAAACTGTAACAGGCACTGCAAACACAGCATGAATAAAATTCACCATCTCTTTTTCTTCAGAGAGCTTAAAATTTACAGGAAAATCCATAAGGCCAGTGATTACAAGTGCAGCGAAAGTGCAAGCTGCAATGGCAGGTTGTGAGAAGAAGATCTAGCCTTTCCTAGAGGTTAACCTTGTAAGCTAAATCCTTGAAAGGGAATTAAAGTGATCTGGTTAAAAGGAAGAAGGAAGAGCTAATGAGAGTGGCTTGGGGTAGAAAAGAACATGAGGTGTTTAACAAACTAAAAGAAATCCTGTTTGGCTAAAACTATAAAGTGATTGTGAGAATGGCATGAGATGAATTTATAGGTACGGGAAAAAGCCAGATCATGCAGGTTCTCATGGGTCATCACCAAGTCTTGGCTTTATTCCTAAGGGCATTGAGAAATCACTGCCAGATTTAAAACAGCAGATTAATATAATCAGATTTTCATTTTTAAAACTCATTCTGACTACATTGTGGAGAGTAAATTACAATAAGAAATTTTGTTTTCTGAAATATCTAGAAAAATTTAATCAATTTGTTTTGGATTATGTTCATTGACTTATTTAGAAAGTAACTTAAATGACTCATTCCCTGCATAACCCTATAACTCCTTTAGTACTCTGATTAGCCCTGAGTGTTACAAAATCTCCCTTGTACCATGAAAATGGGTTTCTGTAGGTCCTTCAATCTATTTTGATCTGTGAAGGAAGAGATCATGTATTATTTATCTTTGTTTCCCCTAGAACAGAACCTGGTTCGTACTCAGTAAGTATCTTAGGCATGTTGTTTTGGAAAAAACAAAACAAAAACAGTTTTGATGTCAGACAATTTCAGTTTAGAAAGTTGGACTTGCTAGGAGTCAAATCTTTGAAGACTGTTTTATGGCTGAAAATATAGCTATATTTCAAGAGCTTTTCAAAACATCAACAATAGACTAGGATAATAGGTTTATTTTACTCAACATTGACGATATGTTTTTGCCTATATTGTTAATAGTTTATACATAAGTAACCAACTGAAAGCACTAAAATATTAGTACGTTATTGAAGAAGAAACAGAAGAACCAATTTTAATTAGATATTTGATAAAAGTATAATAATATCTTAAGTCTCTGAGAATAATGATAAGTATAACATTCAAAATGTTTTCCCTATAATGTTTTACACATGATTTAAGCATCAATAACTGAAAAATATTTATTTCCAAGGTAGCTGTCATGACTGAATGAATATTACATTCAGAAACACCATTGTGGAAAGAATATGTGGAAAGATGAAACAGGTATCATCCCTCAAATAGCATCAGAAAATTATGATAATCACTGAGAAAATCCGAACACTGATTTAGAATCTACCAAGGAAGTAGTCTTGATTCTTAATTAAAATTTACTTGAATATACTTAAAATTTTAAATGGAATCATCTTCAAATCACTTTATTTAACATAATAATTGGCTACTACCTTTTTTATTTTAAATCTGATTATTGTTCCAAGTTCTACAAAATATTAATTTGTAACACTGGAGTTTCTCACACCACTTGATGACAAATTTTGGCTAAAGTAGTATTTGTATTATTAGTTGATTTTCACAATAAACTTACATCAGAAATTACTCTCCTTCTATTTTATGAGTGATAAAATGATTACCAGATAGTTTGTCAATGTTAGTTAGTTTATGCAATTTTTCAAAGAGAATGAAAAAATTAATAAATTTTTGTGTATTAATCAATACTTTAATACATTTTTTATCCATTTTTATTTCCTTGCAATAAAAAGACATGGTCTACTTGATTAAGCAAATTATAAATTTTAACAGGATCCTTATATTCTTATAAGTGGCAATATTCATGGTAGGAAAGTGAATAAAGAAGCAAGGTGATGTCGATTTACTTCTTTAAAGGAGACTACCACATATTAAAAAGTCACGTTAGAATGCATCTTCTTAAATAGAGTCAAAGTAAGTACTTTCAGTACAAATCCTAATAGAAATGGGCTTCTGAGATATTTTTGTGTGATTTTCTATTAACGTATGTAAAAATGTCTTGATTTCTCTCCTTCTTGTACTCTAAGCTTTGAAGTTTTCCACTAATATCATGATGTCTGTATAAACGATGCCTAGTCATACTACATAAAGCACAGCCAGTTTAGAGAACACGTGATGATCAGTTGTAAATGGAGTAGATATTTTATACTTGAAATATATGTTTTCACTTCAGTTAATATTTACACTGATGCATATATTGATATAAATGAAGTCCTTTTATTTTTGACACTAAATTGATTTTTTTTCCTAAACTGCTCTATGACATTTTCCAACAGGAAACAGAAAAATGTTTGTTCCAATTCCTAATTTTATAAAAGGTTTTATATTTATTGAATAGAAAATTAACAATATATGATTTGGATTTGAGGGTTTTTTCTCTAAAACATAAATTAGGATGTTAAGGTATATTTAAATTTTGGAGTCATAATATCAATCAGTAGCTTTTACCTTTTCCAAATAAGAAATCTGTTTTCAGTACAATCATATGATCCAGGCGATAGGTAATTTAGAAATCAAACAGAGTAAGCTATATAAAACAATCACCAGATATAATGTTTCCATTTTTTCCAATCAAATTATACATTTTCTCAAGTGTTAGTGTTTATTTGTATAATATTAAAATCTCATGCAAACACTAAAAACCACTACATGAGATAAATCATCTATGTGCAAATATGTGCATTTATTAATAGAAACTGGTTACTTTAGTTCCATGTTACTTCAACTTAATAACTGGTATATAATGACTAATAGGTATTTAGTACTTGTTTTTACTATCCTTTTTATGTATTTTTATTCTTTCTAGTCTATCAACCCCTCCCCCTTCAACATTTGTATTGCACTTTGATATTTTATTTTAATTTCTGTGCTTTCAAATTTTTCCAGTTTTGGTTGTTACTATCTATGTTTTTCAGCTACTTTGAATTCTTTCTTTCATTTTCTACATTCTGACTCTCTTTCAGCTCAATCTCTAACTAGCATTATTACCAAAATATAGCTTTGGCTGTTACTAAATGGGCACAAGTAAAATAACATCCAATACCTCTATGAGTAACAACTGCAAGCTCTTTAGTTCTTTCTATCTGTTCAGCATTTCTTGGTCTTCTCCTTGTACTTTGTGTATCTGCATCATGAGGAGTGAGCCCGTCCTTGGACGTGTTGGGGTCCAGACCTGAATTTCTGAGATTCGTAACTTGCACTCGCTGTTCCTCGGCAAGTCTATGGATGGTGACAGCTGTAACACTGGATACAGTAACATCTGCAGGTGTCCTAGCAACAGCAATAGCACCAGTGGCAGTCCTGTTATGCTCCTCTAACTCACCAGTGGAGGTAGTGTGGGTCAATGTAGAAGAACCTGTGGGACACAGTAGCACTAGATGCTAACTTTTTCTTTTAAATATATTTTTTTCTAAGTTTAATAAATTATTTTCCCTGCTATTACCTTAAGGATAATCAACACGAAGAGGCAAAACACAAACATGCCACTAAAATGTGAAGCACAACAGATCTGTTGATTTGTTTGTATCAATAAACCTATGGATAGATATTACACACGAAATACACCATATATTAACTGTAACACATTAGGGGGAGAAGGTGAAAGAATATACCCTTTATGTGGCACTGAATCAATCATATTTTTTCTTCTTTTTAAATCTACAGATGAATTTAAGCACCAAATGCCTGGCAAGCAACTGGTTTTGACGGAATGGGTAACTATGTAACCACACTTTTCTCAAAAGTTTGCTTTGAATAGTCTGTGCCATATCTCTTCATAATTTCTGGGAAAAATATCAAAAATTTTTATTTTAAGATGAGAAAGTGGAAAAAAGAGAATTTAAAATCGAAGCTAAAATGATGACAAAATGAGACTCCAAAATAACTAGTGTATGTAAATATCTACCTTAACCTCAATTGCCAGAAAGCAGACAATATAGTAAAATAGTCAATATGATGAGCTATACATAACTTAGAATTGAATGTGTTTTTTAATTAAATATTTTTGACTAATTTTTTGAAATTTAGATTGGCCAATTTTGTGCTAATTAAAATTAAATACATTATTCAATTTAGAGGTGGTTGAAAATTAACTATTAGTCACCATGGAACTTTTATTCATACAACACTAGTTTTAAATAATGATGGGAAATTTCTAAATATCTCATAAGCATTTCATGGTCTATATACACACATAAATACAAACATATAATATTACAGCATTTGTATCTTTATTAAAGTTTCATTATAATTTTAAAATCTGTATTCAAAGTGCCAAATTAGGGTTTTCTTTTTCCTTTCACTTAAATTTTTTCACTTGGTAGTGCATAATTCTTTCATAATGAAAAAAAGTAATCTTATCATAGAAGCATGAAACTGAATGAGGATATATTTAAAATGATCCTGACAGCAGAAATACTTAACAAGAAAAAACATCATTGAATTTTAGAACTGCAGCTACTAAATAGGAATTATAGTCAGGTCCTGATTAAAAAAAATTCTGAATATTACTTAAAGCCAATGAATGAGTCCTATATGTTTTTATATACCTTTCTTATCAACACTTCAAAATTCTGTCCATAATATTTAATTAAATATTTTAGACAAAAAATACACAGGTATACTTTAACCATTCTAAAAGAGGAAAATAGTGATATCTCTTAATATGGTTTCAGAATTCTATGCCTTTTTTTTTTTTTTTTTTTTTTTCCTTTTGTAGACAGGTGGTCAATAGGACTAGTAATTCTGCTTTCGGCCTTAAACACAAAAAGGAAGAAAAGTCAAACATGGGGCCCCTGATCCACAGGCAAGCAAAGGAGCACATTTCTGCTACTAATTCTTCCAGTCTGAGTTGTCATATCTTATTTGAATTTGATGTAGAAATGTTTAAAAATTAAATGATAATTGTATTTTGAGGAGGTCAGGGGTAAATGAGGTATGACAATGATCAAATTATTTTAAATGTTTAAAATACACCTTTAAGTATCAATCAGGAAAAAAAGCTGTGATAAAATATTTATCCAAGTTATTTTTTGTGAAGATTAAAATCTACGAAATTCATTTTGGTTATGCAAATCAGCCTGCAATATTTACTGAGCTAATATTTGGTAAGGATTTTCTTTAATTGCATGATTAAGCAATTACTTTGCTTACGCTACTAACATACAATAATTGATTTCATGTCAAATCATACATTTGGGATACCCTTGTGCTCATCACTATGAAAACTGCTCCATATTATTTCCTGGGAAATTTAATAATTCCTTCTGTTTTTGAGAGGACATACAAAAGCAGGATGAAAAACTAATACTTTCAAATTTTTTATAACTTCATCATAATATCCTGGCTTTCAGGTTTAGTTTAAAGAAGAAAACAATTTAACTATAAACGTGTTGATAAGTATAAACTAAACGTTTGAGAAATAATGAAATTTGTACTGTCTCAGATCTGAGCATTCCTACCTTTAACAAAGTGCTAAACTGAATTTGAGTTATCATATTCCATCACTGGGTCATCATGATTAATCTCAAACAGTGTCTTGCAATTGGGACAATAATTCTGGGGTAATTCTTGGAAGGTTGTTTCTATAAGTAATCATCGACCAACTCTACGGACCAATTCCAAACAGCCATTCTGTTGAAGACTCCAAGTAATAAACACCTTCCAGACCAAATTTGGGGGTTCTTTGGTAGTGTTGAGAACTTACTAGCAACCCCAGTCTTAAAATCTTCAGTATTATAGCTATAATTCCCCCTGATGGTGAGGTGATTCAGTACTATTCCCCTAACCTGAATGCAGAGCAGAGTTTAATGTTTGATGTTGAAGTAAAGCATTTAAAAAACCAGTTTGTTCAATAACCATAGTCTAACCAATTCTTATATTTTACTTATATATTGTATTCATATTCTTTCCACCCTATACTAGAAAGTAAGCTCCCTGAAGCCTGAGAATTTTGTATATTCTGTTCACTGGTGAATCCCTGGCACATAGGAGACACTCAAGAAACATTTATCAAAAAAAAATGAATGAATGTATTTAATAATGAGGCTAAAATTATATTAGCAATAATAAAAAGAATAAATATCACAAATGAAATATGATTATAATTTTTACCATGGCAAAGTCGTATTTCAATCAGTGACCCTAATGAAGAGCAATTTCATGATAAGGGAGGGGGATAATTTTGTTTTTAACTTTCAAAAACATAACTTCGGAAAAGTGTGGAATCTGAAGATTTAGTTGCACAGTAAGAATTCAAGATCTTTTTCATCATTCCCAAACCTAAAAAGTTTACTCTGTTAGTGTGAAATGGATTTAC